>NC_138950.1:36261906-37484406 GCF_965226115.1 Aulonocara stuartgranti | reverse complement strand
TCTATATTAACCAGCCTCTAAATGGTTAATAGAGCTAAACAACTGTTGTATTGAGGTTGAAATTAGAGTTCTTTGTGTTTGTTTTACAGTTGAGATGTAAGTAGAATTTGTTTAAATATTCTTCTCTTGACCAGAGGTACATCACAAAAAAAGTCTCCTTCATCTGCTCATGGGCACCTTCTCTTTACTCCATAGTAAATTTTGGCACATTTCTAAGCAGATGCTCATTTATGTACTTAGGGTTAGGGTAAGCTTCATATTATTTTGGTTGCACTCTACTAGAGGATATTGTACACAATGCATCGTGGGAATGTGAAGTGCAATAACTCATACATAATTACTATGATGAAATGATTTACATGATATGCCATCATAACCGTTTGTATTCCGTAAACCAATTAAAAATACGGAAAAAAAGTAGTTTCTCTGGTTAGAATTTGTGGGGTGTTAGTCTGGTTAGGTCAAGATTAGCAACCAAAGTGGATGAAATGGTTATGTACAGGTTTGTATCTGTGCATATACACAGTTTGCACTATGCAGTGTGTGTGTGTGTGTGTGTGTGTGTGTGTGTGTGTGTGTGTGTGTGTGTGTGTGTGTGTGTGTGTGTGTGTGGATTGTGTATGTGTATTCGTGAAGAAATAGTCTTCTTGTAGTGCAATTTTAAAATTAATTGTGTTGCTTGAGATATTGACCTGTATTCTATGTTGCAGGATAAATCAGGATTCTGTTAAATATAATTTGTGGGATTCTTGAAAATTTTTCAAAAAGCATTGTCTTGCCTTCAAATGTCTTTTTAAAAGGCTCTACTATTTTAACATGTTTCTTCTCTTAATGGTAGATTTATATTTTTATCACACATAATATAGACATGGAGGCTCAAGGCATGATGAAGAAAACAGTGATGGGGCTATTTTTGACAGAGAAGATGTGCAGCCAGAAGATGCCCAGTTGAATATCAGTGTCTTTATTGAAGCTGTGGTGGTCCTACCCGGTTTGGCTAGCACTGCATGTGCATGTGGTCTGCTTTCTGGACCTAAGCTATCCACTAGAGCTCAAATACATGTTTGAAGTCTTACAGAAGATTTTCTGAAGGACACAAATTGGCATCCAAGGCACAAACACTCAAAAACATGCTTTTGAGATAAGTTGAACAAAACAGACAGGAGCCAGCACCCTTTAGTAATAGGTTTAAGGTAGTTATAAACCTTGGCCTTCAGCAACACTGTGAGGAATCTTGGAGTTGTTTTTGACCAGAATATGTCCTTCAATCCATGCAAATATGTAGGACTGCTTTCTTCCATATATCTCTAAAAAGAAAAACATCTTGTCTCAGAATAATGCTGAAAAACTAGTTCATGCATTTATTACTTCTAGGTTATCAAGATGTGTTTAAAACTCCCTGAAAAGCCTTCAGTTGATCCAAAATGCTGAGACAAGAAAGACAGAGCATATATCACCCATACTGGCTGCTCTTCGTTGTCTCCCTGTTAACACAGGACAGTTAACACAGGTGTCATCCTATCCTACCACACTGGAATAAACTGAACTCCTGAGAGTGACCCATTTGTTCCCAAATGTCTGTAGAAGCAGTCTGCTTGATTTTATACGTCTATACGTATGATGGGTGAGTGAATACTTTTGGCAATATTGCGTACTTTTATGCAAGTCCCCTTCATATTGATGTTACTAAAAAGATGTGATGATAATTGTGCTTACATATTTGTTAATAAGATCATTCCATCTGAAATCATTGTGAGCCTTCTACTCAACCATCGCAAATGTCTGCTTTGCTCACAGGGTTTAATGGGTACTGGAGCAAAGAGTCATTAAGTCTAATTTGCAGATTGATGATATGATATCCAACAAGCTGATCTTTCTAGTGCAGCAGCCCGGCATTGTTTCCATATGGCTCCATGGAGATTTTCACTCAAAAAATCAGAAAGTAATGTAGCCTGACAGTCCTGCACTGTCCTGCACCTCAAAGTCCACACACTTCTCATCCCCGTCATGCATTCTAGCATGAAGATGTTCCACTTGCTCCTGTAGCTGCTGCTCCTACAGATCCATAGGTGCAGGTCCAGGCTAAACAGAGTTACTTTCCAGTGGAACTCAAAACCAATTTTAAATGCAACATTTTCAACAGCTCATGTCAGCAAATATGCAAACAGTTTGTGTATAGTTTGGTATACAGTTTGGAAGCTAAAGGAATACCATCTGCATATGGGAAACTTCACTGTTAGAGATGTTAAAAAGAGAGCCAGAGAAAAAGATGAGAGATTATTTTTAAAGGTGAAAACTGCTCAACAAAGGACAATCTGGATACTTGAAATGTAAATTTTCAAACTTATTTTTGAATTATTTTTAACCTAACATTGGATCTGTTTCTCAAATTAGTTTATTCATGTTGTGAAACTGTGTTTATAACAAACTGAATGACAACAATTTAGCATTATTCCATTATTATACTGACAGTTCAAATAAGTATAGGCCAAACAGAGGAGTTTGTTGGCACAGTTTAGAGTAATGGACTATGTTGGGCAAACTGTGATCTCTATTTTCACTGTTAGGTGAAGTCATCAAGTCATCAAAAGGAAGCATTGAATTCAAACAGATGATTTTATGTGAATTTTCAGTTTCCATTGTGATATTACATTTATTCCACTAACACTACCTTTATACTGGCTAGAGGTTGGAAAGCTTCCATGATAGCTTAACTGGAGAAATCCAGTTATCTGAAATTCCCCGAGTTAGTTTAAGGCAAGTTAAACAAACTGCCATAACAAGTCCACCATGTCAGATATTAGTGTTCCTCCACCTGCTAAATCTTATTTTACACTCCTTGGTTATACAACAGCAGATATGCATTGACTGTTACGAATGATACACCATCCATGACACAAATATATTCCCAAGCAAAGTAAGGGCATCAACAGTTAACAGCTAATAATGCACTTTATGATTGATGCTGGTGTTCGTTAGTATTGTAGTTTTCTCTATAGTGTTCTAATGCATGGTCATTTTCTTTCGGTGTAGTTTTCTGTTTGCAACAATGGTGATAATTAAATGGTAAATGGCCTGTATTTATATAGCGCTTTACTAGTCCCTAAGGACCCCAAAGCGCTTTACATATCCAGTCATCCACCCATTCACGCACACATTCACACACTGGTGATGGCAAGCTACATTGTAGCCACAGCCACCCTGGGGCGCACTGACAGAGGCGAGGCTGCCGGACACTGGCGCCACCGGGCCCTCTGACCACCACCAGTAGGCAACGGGTGAAGTGTCTTGCCCAAGGACACAACGACCGAGACTGTCCAAGCCGGGGCTCGAACTGGCAACCTTCCGATTACAAGGCGAACTCCCAACTCTTGAGCCACGATCGCCCCACGATTTTAAGGGCATTTCTTCCTCAGCATAAGGCAACATGACCTCTTTCAGTGTTTTTAGGTACTGACACTGGTACATGGTGCCTCTTATGTGATAATGGGCCCTATTCCAAAGTATGAGAAAGATCCCCAGGTGCTTGCACCTCCATGTTTTACAGTCTTCACAGTGTGCTGTGGCTTGTATTCAGTGGTCTTTACACCTAATAAGAACCATCTTGCTCTCATCTGTCCACAGAATATTGCGCCACTTCATTGTTGTCGAGGCCCTAACCAAACCTCAGCAACTCAAGATCTACTATCAAAAAGTTTCTGAAATAAAAATATGCTTCGACCATGAACAATGCTGGATAAATTTGGGCATGTTTCAAATGTTTTCACATTTCTACAGTTGCATCTTGATGTAACACTGTCTTGTGTACAGCACACAATACCAACATCAAATCCACTGTTTACATAGTGCTTCATACCTACATAGTTACCAAACACACATGCAGTTGGTAATGCATGGATATGGAAATGCCAGTGTAGATGTAGCAAATCTGATTTGCCTACCGCAATAACAACTAACATTACCAACAGTTTTCAATAAATTTGTGCAGATAGATTACTTTCTCATGGTAACTTAGGCACAAGAAGCAGGCATGAAACTGAAAAAAATCAACTTACTAGCCAGTTTCACTAATGTGGGTAGTTCAACACTCAGGCCACAACTAATGGATTCCTCCCATCTTATATAGTAGCAGCATTATCAGACGAAGACAAATAGGTGAGCTCATTAAATGCAGGTGCCCAGGAACAAAGGGCAGGAAGTCAAAAAGGATCCCGCCCCTACAAGACAGGGGTGGGGTTAGGTGGTCACCCTCATACACACACCCACACAGAGAGAGAGAGGAAGAGAGGCAGGCAGAAGAGTCGGGAAGCACAGATCATTTGTCACAAATGATTTTGTATAACTTAACCATTTTTTCATTAACCAGGTAGATTAGCTGCCTTCTGTCAAGTACAGCCCATTTAAAAACCAGGAGCAAGTGTGCCAAATATCGTGCATCTGTGTAAATTATACTATAATGAGCAGAAGATCAGTTGCATTCCACTAAGATGTGTTGATGTTCAGACTTGCACACAGCTCAAACCAGCATCTAAATCAATCTACATGGCTCTCTGCATCCAATAGCTGCCTAATTGATGCACTAATCCAGTCACTAAGTACTGCAGCACTGTGGAGCTGGCCCAAAGCAAACAAAACACACACAAGCCATCAATGAGCTGCCCCTCAAACAAGAGAGTGGAGCAGGACTGACAGAACATCTATGAACTATAGATCAGGCAAGAGGCATAAAAACGGTGAGCTGCTGACCTCTGGCCTCAAACAGCACTGTTTTCTCACTCAGTGAATCTTCTGAGCATAGAAGCAACAACACATACCCTTTTCTTGGAGATCAACAACTACATACTACAAGCAAATCTTCCTTAAAAGAGCATCTATCATTGTGTGTTGAGCCCATTGTGACTTCTGATACTGTTATTATTAACCACTTTGTAACCAACAGGACTCAAGTTCAATAGTATGACATTAGACTAGGCTTGAATGATCAGTCAACTCCTTAAATAATATCTTTATTTAGGGGCATCCCCATAGCTCAGCTGGTAAACCTACAATACACTACTTTGGACAAAAGTATTGGACCACCCCTCTTGATCTAATCAGATTTTTTCCAGTCCCATTGCCACAGGTGTATAAAGTCAAGCACCTATATTTTGCCTATACAAACATTTGTGAAAAAATGCATCATTCTAAAGAGCTAATTGAATTTAAGTGTGTGGTGCTAAAATAGGATGCCACTCTCGCAACAAGTCGCAAAACGTTTGTGAAGGCTCGTTCCTCGGTTAACTGTAAGTGGTATTATTCCAAAGTGGAAGCATTACAGAAACCACAACAACTCAGCCACAAAGTAGCAGACCACATTAAGCTACTGACTGGGGTCGCCAAGTGTTGAGGCACATAGTGGTAAATGGACTGCTTCGAATATAATGATTTTCTACTCTGCTTAAGAACTCAAAGCGCTTTGTAAAACATGCCTCATTCACCCATAACATACAAGCCCTTTTGTTTTCTCCTCTGCTGTCACGCATTCCATCTAAAATTCACATACAGTCATACTCCGATGATTGCACCAGAGAGCAACTTGGGGTTCAGTATCTTGCTCAAGGATACTTTCTCATGCCGATTGGAGCAGCCAACCTTCCAATTAGGAGATGGCCTGCTTCAACTCCTGAGCTACAGCCACCTCTAGCTGTTTAAGGGGGTTTACAAAGTTTACCTCGTCTTTTGACGAGGAGTAAATTGAAATATAAAAGTTGCCATGCTACTGACTCAATAACTGCAGAGTTCCTGACCTCCTCTGGTATTAAAATCAGCACAAAAACAGTGTGCTGGGAGCATCGTGACATGGGATTCTATGTCTGACATAATATCTGAAGTTTTATTATTCATTTTACATTGTATAGTTTTCCACTTTAATTTTAATGTAAACAAATTAAATATTAACACAACCGAGGGAGACCATCTTAAAAGTAAAAACCCCAAATAAACCTATCAGAGAAACAGCAAAAACTTTGGAAGTGGTCAAATCAAAAATCTATTGGACTGTTAAAAAGAGGGTACCTGAAGTAAAGCTTCAAGGATGGAAACGCAACGTTTGTTGATGTCCATGGGTTCTAGACTTCAGGCAGATGTTGGCTTCAAAGTTTTTTAGTCCAAGTATTAAAATGAGTCGTTAAATTTAAATTGATGTTAGTCCCACAAATTTTAAACCTCTGAAAATGGGAACTGTATATAAAAATGCCTGTCCTGGCCAAATAGAGAAAAACCGAAGGTCTGCGCTTCAATCAGACAGTGGATGATGCAATGCACCATGGTGATTTAAAGAGGCAAACTACAAAAATTGTGTCTCTGTCCCAAACAGTATGGAGGACACTCTATCATTAGTGAAAAACGCTATTCCAGCTGTGATAAAGCAAAGTAAAAGCTGGGTGGTTTGCTAGTAAACAGACTGCTCTTTATTGCCTTATTCATCCATTCATACAAGCAACTTCTTCTACATGAGTGCTTTCTAGCAAACCTTTACACATTGATGGATCCACCAGAGAGCAACTTGGTGCCCAAGAAAGTTTGTCAGGCAAACTGGGGCACCAACTTTCCGATTTGTAGTTGACTTGCTCTACCTTTGGACGCCCTACAAGCACACAATCTCACTGCAACCATTTCACAATCACTAGTCAACTGAACGTATATGCCTCTGGACTGTGAGAAAAAGCCAGAGCACCTCTGCAGAACCCACACAGGCGCAAGGAAAACTTGCAGACTCCACATAGAAAGGACCCAGCAGGGTGAGGTGGCAGTGCTAACCAGTTGACCACTGTGCAGACCACTTTTATAAAAATCTTTCCTGTTTCTGTGTGTTTCACTGTTTATTTGAACTCTTATACTTTCAGTTTCCCAGCCAACTGTAAATGATTTGACATCATCAGAGTTCAGTGAGAGGAGTTCCAGATTCTGTATGTTACTCACTTTGCTGTGTTTTCACATAGGCTGCTTCTTTCTGAAGCTTTATGTTCACGTGGAACTTAATCTTCAAGTGTTTCTCCAGCAGTATCTGTTGGAGTAGATGAGATACAACTATACCTCAATAAATGAGACTGTCATTGAAACTGCTACTCAAATTTACCACAGATCTTTTCAGCAAGCAGCAGAGACAGTAGAGGTGTGTGGGGATAAAGGAACAGGACAGAGTGATGACTGAAGGCAGGAGGAGACAGGAATCGATCGTGGACATGTGTTTCTCCCCACGATTGCCGAGGTTAAAGGAGAAGTCTGCAAACAGAAATGTCCTGCCGAATAATTGCAAAAGCTCCTCTCTTACACACAACTGACCCGGCTTTCAAGCCAGCCTGTGTTAATAATCAGCACTCATAATGAACAGAATCCATAGGTCTGCTGGGTTAAGGTCCTCAACAACCTTGCTCCAAGCAACAACAGCCGAGAAGCAGCGTGAAACGATGTTGTGCTTGCTGTTGGCGTACCTGTGCTACGCTACTGCCCCCCTGTGGATATTTTGATTCTGACAAGTTCAAATGGGTGCCACTGAGTTCAGCTTCACATAAACCATTCAAATTACATATATTTTAAAAAATACCAGTAACTGAGAAAAAAATATGAGAAATAGGAAATTTCTATGTTTAGATGAAAGACTGTTCGATAGTACAAAATTAAATAAATGTAACTGATGCGGATCAGTTACATTTATTTAATTTTGCTACTTGCAATTAAAATTTTCACTAAAGAAACCTGAGTTATCCCTGCATGCTGTGTTAATTGTCCAAAGAGACTGTTATGTGAGAAATGCTATAGCAACTCTATCTGACATCCTAACCTGAGTCAAGCATTATAATAATGAAAATGAAAATTGTCCTTCAGTATTTGACCAGGCTATATCTTTCGTCAAATGTCCACAGAAACACCATAAACATGCTTGCTTTGACATTTTTAATGGCAAAAAGCTAACATGATGAAAATGTGTCTGTGTAGGTTTCACAGTCATTCATCCAGATCATGGTAGTCTAAGGAGCTTGGAAAGAAAAGCGACTGGACTTCTTTAAGTTCCTTTTAAAAGAAAGTCCAGTCGCTTCTAAGCGACGTCAAATACGTTGAAAACCAACAAATCAGAAACTAAATGCTAAACACTGGATAAGACAAATTAGGTCAAAGCCTTCATTAGAACTGGTCGAACACTCCGAATTACACATTAGTGCTTTGTAAACAAAATATTCCAGCTATGTATGCGAGGTATGTTGTGTAATGTGCTGAGAACAACATGACGGAGCAATGATCACTGGAAACTAAAATCATCAGCTCTGTGAAGCCTGGATTCAAAACCAAACCAAAATTAAAACTCTTCAAGTTTTGCCTTAATTTTTGAAGCTAAGCTATAGATACTGAGGGGCTGTTTTTGAAGAGGTTGAGTTTTACAGGAAGTCAGACAGAATAACTGCTTGATGTAAATCATTCATTAAAATCATTGTTTCCAAAGTATGCAGAATACTATACTTCAATCCAGTGTTGCTTACATGAAATATTGTTAGAAGACATAAATCTGTGATGTTAATAACTGTTTTTAAATTTAACACCTTTCCATTCTTTAGATTTTTTCCTGTCATTAACAGTTACTCATTCATCAGACTGAAGAAGTCACTCGGATGAGTGACTAAATTACCAATGAGCAATGTCAAATCATAGTGGCCAGATGACTATGTCCAGGTGACAAAACCTGTGGGTGTTCCTGGACAACAGTACTGTGCCACTGTGGTATGGACTGACCACATACAGCTCACTATTCATATTAGGGGTGCTGTGGCTCAGGAGGTAAAGCAGGTCATCTCCTAATCAAAAGTGTGAATGTTAGAGAAAAGCACTTAGACATAGAAGAAAATGTGCTTGTGTGAATGTTGGTTAAAATGCTATAAAAGAACCAGTTCTTATGCATTTTAACTGTTTATTCAGTTCAGAGTCACTGAGTGAGAGTCTGGCTACACAGGTCTCCATTTCAGTAAAGTAACAGGCATGTCTGGGGACTGTGTGAGCAAACTGGAATACCTGGAAAAGAACTCACACAGGCACTGGACGAGCAGATAGGACCCAGCTGGCTGTTGTTAAGGATTCAATATTGAGGAAGGGGTACAAGAGGTGATCGAAGAATAACCACACTGATCCGGCCGGGTGAAGTCAAACGATGATTTTAATGCACGCGTGGGAAGATCACTTACACAGACAGCAATTGATCTTCGACTTAATCAAAGCATAAACAGATATTTTATACCATCAGAGTTTGAATTTAATGACGCCCCCTCATGCGTCATCAGACAGAATATATACATACGTCAAATCAAAACCACAATGACTTTTAAGACAGTTTAAAAAGAACGTTGTCTTCTATCTTCATGGCCGGTATTTCCGGTCAACCCTTTGACTTCCAGTTCTCGTCTGGAAACTGTTCCTCTTTTGCAGAGACAATTTCGCAGTTACAAGCAGACATGACTAACCTCTCACCTATAAATGAGTCTAACTAATGTGTGTGTGTGTGTATATGTCACGACCTCACTCGGCACTCTATGTCACCTCTCACCTACTAACGCTCACAGTCAAACAGAGGCCACTGTCAAATGTGTCAACAGTTTACTAAAACTTATAGATGTAATATAAATTGAATAAATGTTTTAACCAACTGATACTACTTAAAACTCAATACAAGAACATGAACATACAGTGGGGCAAAAAAGTATTTAGTCAGCCACCGATTGTGCAAGTTCCCCCACTTAAAATGATGACAGAGGTCAGTAATTTGCACCAGAGGTACACTTCAACTGTGAGAGACAGAATGTGAAAAAAAAAAAAAATCCATGAATCCACATGGTAGGATTTGTAAAGAATTTATTCGTAAATCAGGGTGGAAAATAAGTATTTGGTCAATAACAAAAATACAACTCAATACTTTGTAACATAACCTTTGTTGGCAATAACAGAGGTCAAACGTTTACTATAGGTCTTTACCAGGTTTGCACACACAGTAGCTGGTATTTTGGCCCATTCCTCCATGCAGATCTTCTCGAGAGCAGTGATGTTTTGGGGCTGTCGCCGAGCAACACGGACTTTCAACTCCCGCCACAGATTTTCTATGGGGTTGAGGTCTGGAGACTGGCTAGGCCACTCCAGGACTTTCAAATGCTTCTTACGGAGCCACTCCTTTGTTGCCCGGGCGGTGTGTTTTGGATCATTGTCATGTTGGAAGACCCAGCCTCGTTTCATCTTCAAAGTTCTCACTGATGGAAGGAGGTTTTGGCTCAAAATCTCACGATACATGGCCCCATTCATTCTGTCCTTAACACGGATCAGTCGTCCTGTCCCCTTGGCAGAAAAACAGCCCCATAGCATGATGTTTCCACCCCCATGCTTCACAGTAGGTATGGTGTTCTTGGGATGCAACTCAGTATTCTTCTTCCTCCAAACACGACGAGTTGAGTTTATACCAAAAAGTTCTACTTTGGTTTCATCTGACCACATGACATTCTCCCAATCCTCTGCTGTATCATCCATGTGCTCTCTGGCAAACTTCAGACGGGCCTGGACATGCACTGGCTTCAGCAGCGGAACACGTCTGGCACTGCGGGATTTGATTCCCTGCCGTTGTAGTGTGTTACTGATGGTGACCTTTGTTACTTTGGTCCCAGCTCTCTGCAGGTCATTCACCAGGTCCCCCCGTGTGGTTCTGGGATCTTTGCTCACCGTTCTCATGATCATTTTGACCCCACGGGATGAGATCTTGCGTGGAGCCCCAGATCGAGGGAGATTATCAGTGGTCTTGTATGTCTTCCATTTTCTGATGATTGCTCCCACAGTTGATTTTTTTCACACCAAGCTGCTTGCCTATTGTAGATTCACTCTTCCCAGTCTGGTGCAGGTCTACAATACTTTTCCTGGTGTCCTTCGAAAGCTCTTTGGTCTTGGCCATGGCGGAGTTTGGAGTCTGACTGTTTGAGGCTGTGGACAGGTGTCTTTTATACAGATGATGAGTTCAAACAGGTGCCATTCATACAGGTAACGAGTGGGGGACAGAAAAGCTTCTTACAGAAGACGTTACAGGTCTGTGAGAGCCAGAGATTTTCCTTGTTTGAGGTGACCAAATACTTATTTTCCACCCTGATTTACGAATAAATTCTTTACAAATCCTACCATGTGAATTCATGGATTTTTTTTTCACATTCTGTCTCTCACAGTTGAAGTGTACCTCTGGTGCAAATTACTGACCTCTGTCATCATTTTAAGTGGGGGAACTTGCACAATCGGTGGCTGACTAAATACTTTTTTGCCCCACTGTATGAAAGATAATAAAAATGACCTGATATAAGTGTTTTGTAAGCATGTATTGCAATTCCTTCTATGTTCTACTTTCCCTCAGCATGAATGACCTGGACAGTCACGCCAGTGAAGCTTAAGACCCTTAATGAACCGAACATCAACTCAAAATAAGCACAGATATGCAATATGTATAAAATAGTTATAACTGCATCTGGAATACAAGATTAATATGATAACAGTATGCATAACCATCTTAAAGCTATCTGTTACATTGTTAAAGCAATGATCATACTGCAGATTATATTGTGCTGGTAAAATACTTTTGTTCATCCCCACACTGTCAAGTTTGAGCCGGGAACCATCTTGCTGCGAGGCAAGCGAGCTAACAAATGCACCACTCCACAAAGCTATAGCAGTTTGTCCAAACTGTCACCTTCTTCCTCTGTTGCTTTCATCGAGGCGTTGCCACTGGCTTAACTGGTCCAAAAAAATGTAACCGTCATGTGAAAACAAAATGCCCAATTCACTGCAGTGCTGAGACGCAGATATGACTTTTAATGATAAAACATATCTACTTCATTAATACAAAACAAC
Source organism: Aulonocara stuartgranti (assembly GCF_965226115.1). Lineage (NCBI taxonomy): Eukaryota > Metazoa > Chordata > Actinopteri > Cichliformes > Cichlidae > Aulonocara > Aulonocara stuartgranti. The sequence goes on along the minus strand of NC_138950.1, from coordinate 37,472,511 downwards.
ATGACACATACTGTAGAATATTCTTTCTACACAACAGTTAAAAAAACATATTATTCACTTGAGAATCTAAAATGGTCCCCATGTTGAAATTATAGCACAATGCCAGAGAACCTTAAGACCTGACATACCATCAGCCCAGCAATAGCACATAATAAAACCAAAGGTGTGGTATCGTCTCTATGTTACAAAGTATTCACAGAGTCCTTGAATTTTTCTGGAGTCTCTTATGATAAGCCAGATAACCTCTCACTCACTTCCCACAGCTTCTTTGCCAGGGCATCATCTCGAGCTTTGACTCCTACTTGTTGCAGCGCACAATTGGAGAAGTAGCGTCCACTGAGGGGTTCAATGCCCTCTTGTAGAGCACAGTAAAGGGTGGTCTGTGACCCCTCCTCAAGGCTGAGGAAGAACAGCTTTGCAAAAGGCATCATGAGAAGCTGCAGCCACAGGCTCATACTGCGACCCAGCTCTGTGTAGATGACTCCTGGGAAGAACAGAGGTGATCTTAACTCAGAGGTACTCATTTGGACATGTAGTGTTGTAGTAGCTTTTGCTTGTGGTACACACAGCCTCACACCAAAAATGGAAGCAGACACTGACCTGGGTGCAGGCAGTAGCAGGAGACACTGGTGCCCTCCAGTTTGTTGGACAACTCCCTGGTAAAAAGCACATTACACAGTTTGCTGTTACAGTAGGCCTGGAAGCTGTCCCAGGTAGACTGACCTGACACCAAATCTTTCTGGGAATTAAGCAGAGAGAAGTCAACGGTTCCAAGGTGGTGCAGCAGTGCAGCCACTGTGACCACTCTACTGGGACCACACTGCTTTAGCCGCTCCAGGAGGAGATTGGTGAGCAGGAAGTGGCCCAGATGGTTCACACCAAACGCCATACCAAAACCCTCCTCGGTACATCCCAGGCCCATCACACCTGCAACACAAAGTTTCAGTCACTATCGATAGAACAGACAGCGACATTTCTCTGTATGGCAACATTCCCACCTGCATTGTTAATGAGGATGTCCAGTCTGGGCTCGGTCTTCAGGAAGGTTTCAGCAAAGCTCTGAACAGATTTCAGACTCGCCAGATCCAGATGCATAAACACCACCTGGTTGTTGCCGCTCTCCTACAGGACAGAACTGCTGAGTAAGACAGGCTGCGATAGATCTGTCACATATCTGGCAGGACTGAACAATGATGGTGCATTTGAAAATAAAACCTAAAACACATCCTTATGTAAGCGCTAGAAATAGATCTGATGTCTGTTTGATGCTTGTTGAATTACATGCTAACCATGCGTCTGATACCGAATACAAATAAAGTACCGTTTATTTTTATCATTTGTTTTCTTACATCTCCATAGACTTGTAGTCAAGACCACCTAATCCGAGACCAAGACAAGACCAAGACCAGAGGGTATCGAGACCAAGACGAGACAAAAAAAGTCTTTAAACTGCAGCCAGATGCTGCTTCGTTTACGGGTGTCAGGCATATTTATGTGTTTTTGCTTTCGCACAGCCCTCCTCACCGCTGTCTACGGTCTCACTTACTTGCTGAGAGGACAGACGCACGCTCCACTTGACTGTCGCGTTTCTCACCCTCTCTGTTTTTCACATAATGATATTATCCTATATCCTCGCATGTGATTGGCCACAATATGGAGGGATTGGAGCATAGCTGAGCCACTTTGTGAGAGCTGAGCAGCCAAAGGAAATTAAGTGAGGGTAGAAATGACTGAAAGATTAATAGGCTCTGTTTTGAGTTTTGTTCAAAAAAGAATGACTTCATACAGACAAAAAATATATATCACATGTGCAGGACACCTTAAACTAGTTTTTTAATTAAGCAGCAAGGCAGAACAAAGACAGGCGGACTAAACCCCAATTCAACCAGACCCAGAACTGATCCGGAATTAAAACAGGACTACAACATCTCAAAATCAGGACTACTTAGGATTTAACCAAAACAGAACCAGAATCAGAACTAGATGATAGTAGCACTAAAAATCATCATAGACCTGCACTACACTTATTTTTTAATTCTACCAAAGTACAATATTTAGATTCAGAAACGTTTATATAATTATTTAGCCTTGTTGTGTAAACAAGCCTGCAGAACTTAATAAATATAGAATTTGAAAAATAACAAACCTAAAAAGAAACACTAGGTACGAGATACATGAGGACCTATGATACGGTGATACTTTTGGTAAACAACCATTTGACTAACATGTGTGTCTCACCTGCTCTTGTTCCATCTCTGTTCTGTCCTCATTCTCCATCTCCCTCTCTGTTCCTCTCTCTCTCCCTCTCTGTTCCTCTCTCTCTCTTTGTGCTGACAATCAAACCAAACACCAACATCTTCAAATATACAGTTGAAACCAGATATTTACAAACTCTTCAGATCAAAACAGAAACACTTTTTTAATTGTAACATCAAATCAGACTAAATGTTTATTTTTTTTAGATTGATAAATATAAAAAACATATTTGTTAACTTTAAGAGTAAAGAGAGAAACTATCTGTATTTCTTAATTGTAAATGGCACCAAATTGTATTCAAACTGAGCCACACTTATGGAGCTCCACAGTTCTGTTCCTGGTGTTTTGGTTGACATCTCTTGATTTTCCCATGTCACAGAAACAGGCTCTGTGTTTTGCCTTATATGCATCCACAGGTGTGCCACCAATTTACTCACATGGACTCTACTAACCTATCAGAAGCTTCTTCAGCTCAGAATGGAATCGTCTGCAGGTTTCTTATTAATTTACAATAAACTTAGTGTACATGTACTCCTAAATTTGATGAAAGTGATAAAAAATAGAAGCTCTGTCTCTCTTTATTCTGACATTTAACTAATTCAAAAGATATTTCAATATTTATTTCAATATTTTAGTTCAGTCTAAATTGATGTTTAGCAGTAAAAAAAAAAAAAAAAGGTTTTATGTTTTCTCCATAAAGTGTTTGTAAATATCTGGTTTAAACTGTGAATATACTGCTGTGTATTGAAATTCCTCTTGTTTTGCATAGAAATATACTGAACAACATACAAAGCATAATATATAAAATAACATCTACCAGAGTTTTTTCTTTGAAAGAAGCTCCTTATGTCCATTGTTGTGTTCATCAGTACATAACTGAAACCGATTTAGAGAGTTTGTTTAGCCGTGGAGGGAAACAACTGAAAATATGAAATGTAAGCTAAGACTCTCTAAAAAATCAGCATTGCTGTTCGGCTTTTTATTTATCCATTTGTTGATTCACTCGAAGAGCAAGTAACGCAACCAAGTGATCAGTTTAATCTCAGTCTTTTGTGATAAACCTTCATATTTACATTATTTGTACAGTACGAATGATTTGCTTTGGTACCTGGTCAAACTTAAGCTCTCCTCTGTCTGCAGCAAACTCGCAGGCAGCAGCTTCTCCCCCCTCGCTCACATGGGTGCTGTGCTCAGTCGCCTAGTGCCTGAGCTCGGATCATGCCAAAATTAGGGGGAATTTACGACTGTGCGCTCTGTGCTTCGAGTATTGTGTTTATTTTTTGTTTTATACAGTTTATACAGTCAGGCATCTAACTATGAAACAAATTACACTCCAAAAGACCCAGGGCTTCTGAAAAAATGACCCGGGCTTAAGCCCAGTAAGCCACCCCCCCCGCCGATGGTTGACTCCAAATCTCCCGAACACTATGCCGATTTCAGAACGCAAGACCGAGACAGCGAGACCAAGACCAAGACAAAAGTCCGTCGAGACCAAGACGAGACCAAGAGACCACGTAAAAGTGGTCTCGAGACATCCAACTCTACATCTCCACCAAAGAGACGGGCTCTGGCTGAAACCACTAAAACACAGCTAGAGGCCACTGCAGTGTTACCCTTACTGTTTACTTCTACTCGTAACCTCAATTATAGGTCGCTGCTGTCAGGAGTGCGTTTCTTTCTGTATATGGATGGATTCATCCTTCCCTCATTTGTGATCAGTCTTCATGTTCCTGCTACTGACAAGCACTACCACAGGACAATCCCTCGAACACCATGCTTCACTGTTGGGCAGGTAGCAGCATGTGATAAGCATTGCCCACCTCTGAACCGAAACAACTTTCTGAGATTTGCTTACTTGGATGATTGAGCATGCATAAAGACAAAGGTCTAAAAACTTTCACAATATATATACTAAAATTGATTTTTAATAACTTACTCTTTCTCATTTTTAGTGATTGAGTGAACACTCCTGTAAGTTTTTCAGTTAAAATGAAAGAAAATGAAACTACCAACTAGTTCTCTCAACTGACTGTGGCACAGGATAGTGCCTGCTGTGTGTCAGTCTCTGACTTCTTACACTGCGGATGTCGTAAGCGGCAGCCTCTCCTCTCTCCTTGTTACGGCAGGCCAGGATCACCCTGGCTCCTCGTTTCGCCAGCTGCAAAGCTGTGGACTTACCAATGCCAGTGTTGCTTCCTGTTCAGAAAAGCAATTCAAACATCTCAGCAAACCACTGGCAAAGGTGTCATTGTGAATACAGTGGCATTATCTCTGGGTATCTAATGAAAATTCAATCTAAGACTGTTTTTACCTGTTACATGTTCAGTTAAATTCACAGTCTTGTGATAGAATTACACATCAAAAGTGGAAAACAGTGCAAATGTACAGATATCCGTTTTTACAGTTGACCTTTGTATTTAAAAATGAGACATGAAGCATGAGGGTGGACCTCGCTAAAAACTCAGAGGACACTGTGGGTTCAAAAGGTCTTCAGCCCAATTACTCTTGGTTCAGCCTAAATCTAGACTTAAATCTAGGGGTGACCGTGCTTTTGCCCTGGTTGCACCAAACCTGTGGAACAACCTTCCCATCGCTATCCATTCTATCTTTTAAATTACGTTTAAAAACTCACTTATTTAACCTAGCTTTTCCATCTAGTTAGTGCCCCTATTTTATATTTGGCTCCATTTGTATCTATGTACCTGTCTGTACATATGGTACATAGAGTTGTACATATGTGGTACATTGTTAATGGCCTTTTATTTAATCATGTCTTAATTTCCCTGTTTCTATTGTAAAGCACTTTGGTGTACTGTTGGTTTTTTAAATGTGCTATATAAATAACGTTGTATTTCAGGTGGACGCCGAGTCCTCTGCTAATCATCTTGAAGTCACAAATGTTTCACTTTGCTTTTCAGACCACCCACAGAGCTAACCATTTAAAACTAATAGTTTTTTGTTTTATTTTTCCTATAAAAGAATAAACAATTGATACCTGGAAAAAAAGCGAAGCTAGTTTCACAACTTTTACTCCGATTCCGAATACATTTTTACAATCTTCGGAGACTATTTTAAACATCAGCATGGCAAAAATCCCTCTACTTAATGATGAAAGATTTTCAAAGACGTTAACTAATTTATAAGTCCTTTTTACAACAGGCAGCGAACTGCCATCTTTGTTTTCATTTTGAAATAGAGACACAGCCCGTCGGTAACAGTTGTTTCAGAAACATAGTTTTATCATTCAGAAGGAGTGTGTCCCTTTCGGCTGATTCTAAAAGGACTTCGCGATTTTTCAAGTATCACTGCTGACTTTTACTCAAACCAGCAGTAAGCTGGGACCTGACTGGACAATGGTAAGATTGCGCAACTTACGTGAGTTAGTGACTGTGTTTACAGTTGATGAGCGGACAGTGGGGCGTGTTACCTGTAACAATGGCCGTCTTGCCCTTAAGCTTCACTGAACTGGAGCATCTCGCGGATCTGAACACACAGTAATAAACTAACACATAAAACGATACGAATCCCGCTATGAGGCATAGTAAAGCCGACATTACGACACTTCCAAACACTGCTCAATTCTTCGTAACCAAGTGACTGTCTCTTCTTCTATCACTATTTGCGGCTACCAGCAGCAACAAAGGCTCTCTGCTGCCCTCTGTCGTTTCTATTCTCATTCATTCAGATTTACTTAGCGCCAGCGTCAGATCCGCAGTTCTTGAAAAGAAAAGAAAAGAAAAGAAAAGAAAAGAAAAGAAAAGAAAAGAAAAGAAAAGTATTTTTTTAGATAAAGTCCTCTGCCACAGGTCTGGAGCCTTGAGGGTCCTGCAGAGTATTTCTGTTGCCCTTTTCTGGGCAGAGATCTCGGATTTTTTCTTGGCTTGGTGGTCAGGTCACTGCCCCAAATCCCCCGGTTACCACTGTGTCCACTGTTGCCTTCCCCCTCCACATCTTTCGATCTCCTCTCTCAGCACTTGGCACTTATCAAGCTTCTCATGTTCCTTCTCCCTGATGTTGCTGTCACTTGTATATGTTTGGCTGGTTAGTCGTTACCAGTTTGTCCATTTGTATATGGTCTCACAGGATCTTAGCTTGGTCATTCTCAACCCTAGTGAGCATATCGCATTTTGTCCTCGAGACTTAAAGGTCATGCTGAGCAGAAAGGGTTAAAATGAATTTCGAAGTATCAGCCAGAAAAGTATGATAAAAGCTTGTTTTAGCAGTGCCAGTGATATCACTGGCACTGCTAAAACAAGCTTTTATCATGCTAGCCCAATTTTCTAATCTTCTGATGAGAGTGGCAAGGCTGCAGATAAATCTAGAAGGACTCAAATGAAATATTGTCGGTTATTGAAGCATAGAAATTTTTGTTTTCAAATTAATAAATTTATTAAAAATTTCTTAAATGAAAGGGTTTTTTTGGCAGATCAAGACAATGGATGATTTAAAGTAATTTGGGCTGGAGTTAGATGAAAGTGATTAATTTAAACTTGAACTGTAATGTGATATCACTGATGTTGCCAGCAAAGAAATTTGGGAATTTTTCACAGTCATCCGAAGATTTGGCAGGAAAAGAAGCTGGATCAGCACTAAGGAGTCTGTTAATGATTTTAAACAGAACGTTGGCTTGTGCTTATCATTATTAATCAATTAATTCTTGCTTAACAGCACCTTCAGGTGAAGGTAACAAACTGACAAAAATGTGACAATAGCTGAGACCAGGATTATTTTAGGATTTAGGTGGATGGTAGATAACAATACAGCAAACTTGATATTGCTACTGTCATGATTCCTGTCAGTCCTGTCACTGTAATATGAATTATTTAACAATTAGTTAATCCTTAGTTGGGGGGAAAAACCCTCCTTTCTCTCCACACCAATCACCCACACCCCCACTCTCCAACCCTTCCCTGTGTACAGTAAAAGTTACAGCAAGGTACCAGAGAACTCTTTGTGTCTTGTAAGAGCTGAGACCCTTTGAAATCACAAGAGGTTTAAGTACTTAAAATGTTTTTTTAAAAGACATGGTTGTGTCAGTCAGTAAAGGAAAATGGGATTTCATGAATCTGTATTTTAACTGACATATTATAATCTTGATAGCTCTTAAAAAGCGGTTTGGTTTATCTGACTCTAAAAAGGAACGTTCATACTAAACAACACTCTTTTGCTATGGCACTGCACTCTGCTCATTAACGTAGGAGCAGAAGGTCGCCTTTGTGTGAAACCATCCCTCATTAGCATGTAGAGTAGTCACAGTGACACAGCAGTGTATTCGCCACAGAGAAAAAAAGCTGTGCTCACACAGTGACTTTTGTTTTACTTTGAAACCTGTCATCCATCATGTAAACGAGATCTCGCAAAACAAACTGTAGTAGGTCTCGACCTCCCGTTAGCTTCGAGATGGTGGGTGTCAGAAATATGTGATGTCTTGTAAACCGAGCAGATATTTGACGTTTACACAACTACATTCACACCTCAAAATATCTTAAAAGTTTATTTTGTGACCCAGAAAGAGTAATATTACAACTAAGTAGCTGCCGCCATTGTTGGAATTCAACTTTTGCGAAATCTCTCAAAAGCTTTGCAAGATCCCGAGTTTGTTTTGCGAGATCTCGCAAAAGTTCATCGTAATTTTTTTTCTCCCATGTCCCTTGCGGGGCTCCGTAGTTGTCAGGTCACCCAGACTAAAATCAAGTTAGACTTGTTTTTTATATGGTTAGGTGAATAACTGGGTAGCAGTAAAAGTAAGGGTGTGATCTGAACATTTGCCATAACCTTTGGTCCACTGATTAGCCTTAAGCTAAGTCCACTCCTAAATACTGCCCAACAACAATAACATCCTATAACATGTTGGAGTTTTGCTTTAAAGCTCCTGAGAAGTAAATTATTATTTATTAATGAATTAATTGGTACTTTATTAATATACAGTTTATTATAAGTGTTCCATACATGCATGACATGCTGACTGTTGTACTTTTATACCATTTTAAAATCACTTCACTGTTGGCATGCAGTTTTTTATGACATGTTGTCGTAAAACTTTTAGGGAAATCTGAGATGGTTGAGCAGACGGTCCACAGTGACCTCAGATAGAATGACCTTAATAGAACATCACAAGTCATTAAGGTGGAGACAAGTGTTAGTGGGGATTTGGGAAGAAAGATAACAGCAAATGTGAAAGGGAAGGTTTAGAAGAGCATAATGAGACCTGCAATTATGTATGGTTTGGAGCACTGACAAAAAGACAGAATGCTGAAACTGAAGATTTTAACTGGGAGTGACCAGGATAGATGAGATTTGAAATGAATAAATCATTGGGAGGTAAGTTAGAGAAGCATGGCTGAGATGGTTTGGAGATGTGCAGACGAGGGTTATTGGATGTACAAAGGATGTTGAAGGTGGAGCTGCAGGCAGGAGAAAATGAAAGACCACAAAGAGGTAGAACTACAGAAAAGATTCAGATTTTAGAACTGGATTGCTAAGCATTTGGTGTGATGGAAGCAGAGGACCCCAAGAGGACTTGCTGAAAGAGAAGAAGTCCCTTCCATGTTTTTGGTGTTTTTCTTCTTCCTCCCCTTCTTCTTCTTCTTCTTCTTCTTCTTCCAGCTGCTCCCTTTAGATGCTGCCACAGCAGATCATCTATTCAGTTCAATTCAGACCAGGCTGAAGGAGGGGTGGTTATCTGCCCCGACCAGGTGAGGAAGACAGGATGAAGACATACTGTGGAAGAGAGCCAGTGATTAATAATAACTACTGGTTGAATGCAGAGTGGTTTATAAACACATGGTGAGTGAAAAAGAAACACTCAGTGCATCATGTGAAGCCTCCAGCTGCATAGCCTTTTTAAGCATAATTAAGGGAGGACTCAAGGTCACCTGATCTACACTCAAAAAAGTGAAATTTGGTGGTTATTGCATTTACAAGACTCTAACATGTAATTTGAACACAATGAATTTATGTTTCTAAGGTGAACGTAATAAAATCATATAAGATCTACATGAAATTTACCAACTTAGCGCCTCTTAAATTTATTCTTGTTGATATGACATGATAAAATCTAACAAGAGTGGTTAGCTGCCTTAAAGACTCGCGATATCACAAGATCATGTGAGATTCTAAACAACAAGAGGCAGGAAAGCACATGGTTTGCTTCGCGGTCATCTTGGAAAGGTAAGAGTGAATCTATCTTCATCCATCTTGATGAAAATACTTTTTGCACAAAGGTATCATTAGTTTGTCGATTCTTTTCAGTTCTATTTATTCACATTTGTTTTTTTTGTTTGTTTTTTTAAATATCTGTTTGTTTATGCCATTCTAGCTAGCTAACACGTTAGTGCAAGAATATAGCACAATGTCATGCTAGCATGATAGCCTAATATGAAAGACTTAGCTACTCCAAATATAGATATTGTTTATAACTTAACCTCTGCACATAAGCTAGTTTGGCTCTACCACAGAGACTGTTGTGATAAATTTACATTTTACGTGTGGGTTGTTGAAATTTGTAAGTTTGTAAGTTGCAACTGATGGACAGTGGTTTATTTAACAATTTATGTGTTTTTAGTACACTGAGGAGGAAAGACAAAACATGAACAGATATGTTTTCCTGTTTTTTAATTTTTTTGAAATTAAATATTTTTCTACTTAATAAACTTGGAGACTTGCAGTTCCCTCCTGTAAAGATAATAAATGTTTAATCTTATCAGGTGGTGAAAGGTCTGGAGAGCTGGCAGGCCAGTTCATCAAATTCATAGTGAGCTAATATTTTTCTTAAAAATTATCACATTCCCATGTTAAAAATGTAATATATTCATTTGTAAGTGACATATACTTTTGAGACCAAGAAAACATTGCATTCTGATTTTATGTACACATCATCTAAACTTTCTTGAATTGGGGGTATGGCATGATTAAATTAATACACAATTTACAAAACAATATTAAAATGACAGACTTGTCTAAAATGCATAAATACTATTTGAAAAGATTAAGACTGTAAAACAATAGCCTCTGTATTTCTCACAAATTCCTGGTAATTCAACTAATAGTTCTTTAATCCCACTGCTAGGTCGTTGAGATGGATTTCCCTATATATTTGTTTTTTTCCCCCCTCTGTGTATAAAGACTGATGCTGTTGAAATCAGAAGAGAATACATCACCAAAGGTCTTTGCATGTACCTGAATGAAGATCCTGAGAAGCTGGTGAAGGATTACCTGGTATGTTAACTTGCCTGTATCCTTAACTAAGGAGATGATCAAAGATAAGCTTGAACTACATACAAAAAGTTTCAGGGGATGGGGTTTTCCTATAAATTACCGGTGGCTGTAAAAAATACCTTTTAAAATAGGAAAAGTAAGAGCTTTAAGTTTCTCACTGGATACTACACACACCATTCTTGAGTGTTTTATACTATCATTATTATAATATCATTATAATAACCTCATTCATACACACATTCATACAAGATTTTTATGTAACATTTACACTTCAATGGATGTATCAGGAGCAACTTGGGGTTCAGTATGTTACCCATTGATAGTTTTAGTATCAGATTAGAGAAGACAGGGATTAAACCAGTAGACAACTTGCTCTACCTCCTGTGCCACAGTCACCCCTATCACAACTCAAGATTTTGAAAGACAGGACATTGTTGAGGTATTGAATGAACTTCTCTTGAGTCAGGAAAAATATCGGGCAGTCATTTTTGATTACATTTACATTATTATAAGGCTTGAATGAGTAAAGCTTTTAGGTATTTTACATTAATGTAAAACAGATATTTACTTTTAAAACTGTTTGCAATGGACATTAGTGAGAAATCATTATCTTTTTTTTGTTTGTTTTATTGTCACAGGAAGTTGATAAAAAGCATCGCCACTGCCATAGCAGAGACAGTCTTTGGAATCTGTGTCATTCGGTCAGAGGGTGCGGAGCCTGGCGATGACCCTCAGGATGTTGTGATTGTTCTAGAGGGGGTGGAAGTGATGGGTGAGTTGGGCAGTGTAGTTTTTGCAGTGACAATGTTGCTTGGTCTGGTCTATTCACTGAACCTGAGCTACCCTCTGGAACTCAGGTACACCTTTGAGGTCCTGCAGAAGATTCTTATGGAATTAGATGCACACAAACTATCCAACAGCACACAAAGTACAGGTTCTCAAAAGACTATTTTCTCGTTGAGAAATGTTTCCATTACAACAGCTACACCATGTATCTGGACCATGAACCTAAAATAATTGCAGATATTTTCTTTTTTGAAAGTGCATCTGTTGACCTTCAAAGTAGTTGTATTGGTCATCGGAAAATCACCTGATTCAGCCATTCATTGTTGTTAAAAAATTGTTTTAACAGGTTAACTTTCCACTTTGTCCACTACTTTTTTTTCTGTTATGTAACTTGTACTTGCATTTCATGTATTCTTTATACATTATGTGAAATTTGCTATAAATTCAATAAATTGGAGAAAACAAAAAGATGTGTATGACAAATTTTTATTTACCTTTTAGATGTAATAGTGAAATGTATGTTAACCAGGCTCTAGACTTTGTTAAATGCTCCAAAAAATTACTCTTTAAATTAACTTAAAATAATCATGGAAAGAATTTCCACGTGATTAAATTGCTTTCTATTAGCATTAAAGACTTGTGTTGGAATAACTTAATTTGTATGAGTTGGTTCAACTCAATTAACTTAAGCTGGGACCAAATTTAGTAAATTAGTTGGAGAAAACCTACTGAATTGAGTAGGTTTAAGTTGGATCAATTCAATTGAGTTGAATTGATCCAACTTAAAGAACAAAACTCTTTAAGTTGGATCAACACTATTAAAATATATTGGATCAAAATGCAGTAAATACGTTGATTCATCAATCTTTAATTAAGTTGGTCCAACTTGAGTGCATTAAGTTGGAGTAACAGAATTGCATAATGCTAAAATAAAGCAATTTAATCACGTGGAAATTCTTTCCATGATTTTTTTATGTTCATTTAAAGAGTTATTTTTTTGAGTGTAGTCCTAACTATATGTTTGATCAAAAAGGAAAGACGGAGAGGGTGTCTGTTTCCCAAATCCAACCAGGGAGCTGGTTCTGCAGAAGAAGGGCCTGAAAGCTGAAGGCTCTGCCTCCCATTCTACTTTTAAATACTCTAGGAACCACAAGTCAGCCTGCAGTCTGAGAGTGAAGTGCTCTAATGGGGTCATATGGTACTATAAGGTCATTAAGATAACATGGAGCCTGAATATTCAAGACCTTCTCCTTGTGTTTGAGGAGAAGAATTTTAAATTCAATTCTGGATTTAACAGGGAGCCAATGAAGAAGAATATAGGAATATAGCCAATAAAAGAGGAATATCTCTCTGTCTAATCCCTGTCAGCATTCTTGCTGCAGCATTTTGGTTTAGCTAAAGGCTTTTCAGGGAAAATATGCTTAATCCCTCGACCTTTCCCGACACCTTTCAGTACCTTTTAAAATGATCATTGATACCAGTTGATACAATTCCTTCTCTCTCCATATTTATATTTGAATATTTTATTATAGGTTAGTGGTTCACATTTCTCATGAACTGTGTGTTTCTATGTTCTTCTCAGTTGTTCTCATACTCACTGTTGTCATACCATAAGAAAAACACTTTGGAAGGTCTGCACTCTTGAACTGAACTAAGGACCTGTTTTTGTTGAATTTGTGACCTCGTCCTCCTGGTGAGGAGGATGAGAGTAAGTAGAAAGTATGAATAACAGTGTAAGCATGCACCCTGCGTTGTTTTATGTGCAGTGTCATTCAAAAACATCCTTAGCTCAGTTTCCTAAATTGATACCTTGATTGAAAGATTATCATTCATACAAGAGCCACGTACTCAGACGTGTGATGAGGGTAGGCCCACTGGCTGTACATATGTGTCATGACTTCTTCAGCACTTACAGTGGCTGAAATGCTTAAACCATGATACAGTATAATCATGACAACAACACTCCAAATTCTAGTGACCAAAAAAACCTACAGAAAAAGTGCCCGTATGAATGGGTGAATGAGGTAAGTTGTGTTCAATCATCTTCACTTCACTTCAAGTGCTCAGAGTAGAAAAGTGCTATGTATGAACCAGTCCATTTACCATTTGCTCCATAATCTGATTGGGTGTTGCGTCCTTTTACTACTGAATGCCTCCTATGCCCACTAGGTGGTGATGGAGAATACCCTCTACCCATATGTCACAGTGATGTATATATATCATACGTGGAACCACCAAATAAAATTTCATGTAGAGTGAAAGATGATTAGTAAGTGGTGCTACAAGTATGATATAATACTGTCACATAGATGACTCCAGGCTCATGTTTTATTTTGACATTCCTTGATCTGTGTTCAGTGTATTTAGTTTTGCTTCCTGTTTTTTCCTCCTGTGTCTCATTCCCTCGTTATCCCTCTGTGTATTTGAGCCGTTTTTTCCTCTGTTCGTTGTTGTGTCGTGCCGTCACATACCCCACGTGCTGTTTCCACGTGTGGGAAAAAGTGTCTGTGACTGTAATTAGCAAACCATGAAACAGTTTTGTTTACCTGAATTTTTAATGTTTTGAGCTGGTTTGTTTTTAACGATACAGGGGATTAAAAATGAAAAAGGAGAGAAGGGATATTGGACACAGGTGTTCTTTGTTTTTGTCTTCAGACAATTCAAAATAAAGGTGGAGATTTGAGATTAGAAACAACGTAGCAGCTCAAGCTTCCAGTTAGTCTTCTGAAAGAGTAAACGTTTGAATAAACTGATTATTAGCTGTATACTAATGCAATAAAAATTCAAAAACTTGCTGTAGTCACATGTAGATGTTTATTATGTAAAACCTGTCATGACAACACCACTCTGCTACTCCACCTACTCAACCAGTGAAACCAGGATCATTCAGCTAACCAAACTAGTTATTTGAAACCTGCTTTTTTTTAGTGACTTCGAGACAGTCTGGACTTGCTGAGATTGAAGATTGTTTACTGTGGTGCAAAAATAAACCAGTCACTCTGGTTTATTACAAAGCCTTATCTAAGTGTATACATCTTATGCACTCAGTGCACAGAATAATTACCGATGTGAACATCTGATCATTACTGTAAAAACAAGTCAATTATGTTTACTGAAAATCAGTCCAGTCATTCTGGCTTTTGTTTGGTTGAGAAACAAAATCAGGCAAAGACTTCATCTATAAGTATCACAGAAACAGTGAAAACTTCACACTATTAACTATTTTTATGCAAGGCCACATAGTCTCTCGCTGAGCTCCCAGAGCTTCTTTGATGCTGCATCATCCTTAGCTTTGTCAGAAACTTCTTTCACTGTGCAGTTGGAGAAGAAACGTCCGCTGAACGGTTCAATCCCCTCCTGGAGGGCACAGTGCAGGGTGGTCTGGCATCCCTGCTCTGTGTTCTTGAAAAAATAAGCAGTGAGGGGCTTCAGGAATAATTGCAAAGTCGAGTTTATATTCCTGGCCAGTTCAGAGTTGATGGCTCCTGCAAAAATAGAAGAACAACTTTAACTTGAAGGGAAAGCTGGTTAGATCTGCTTCAGTTTCTAAATCATGTAGGATCAGAACTTAAAGTGTATACCGAGTGTGTGTACTATACATTAATTCGGTGTTTGTTTGCATGAACTGATGGGGAATATTGGTGCCATGCCCACTGACCTGGATGGAGGCTGTAGCAGGTGACATTGGTACCCTTCAGTCTCTTGGCCAGCTCATGGGTGAAGAGGTAATTGCACAACTTGCTATCAGAATAGTACTGAAGGACCTCCATGAATGAGGTCCCCAGTCCAAGAGCTTTGTGAGTGTTAAGGCAGTCAAAATCAATTTTTCCAAAGTAATGTGCCATAGATGACACGTTGACCACCCTACTTGGTCCACACGCCTTCAGCTGTTCCAGCAGCAGATTCGTTAACAGGAAGTGACCAATGTGATTGACACCAAACATCAGGCCCAGTCCGTCCGCTGTGCGACCCTGCATTTGCACACCTGGACAAAACATGGAGAAAACTTTTATCTTGTTTCAAGATGTGTTAAGATCTAAACAAGCAAGACTTTTAAACATCTGATCACAGTAGAGTAGATAGTTAGGTAAGTCAGATAAGTTCAGGCCACAGGAATAGTCAACAGAATCCTGATTCTCTAGAAGTGCACGTTTAAGTGTATCAGAACTGACTGACTTCTTTCTGTATTTCATTGCAACCCTGAATGTTCAAAATTGGCAGCACGAGGATCATAACCTTGCAAAGTTGACATATGAAGTAGTTCTGTGAACTGGGATGGATGTTGTGTAATAACTGTGTAGCCTTCTTTCTCTGTATTCTTTACGTAGTATGCTAAAGTGACTGGAAAACATTTTAATCGCTTTCCAAAGCTCACCATGTTATCCATTAAATGTATAAAATCCTTTATACTCTAGAGATAAATATATTTATAATAATATAAATATAATAACCAATGACGACAGACACTGACACAGTTCTCTGTTCATATGACATGAAGTTGCAATGGACAGCCAAACCTGCATTATTGATGAGGATGTCCAGTCGGGGTTCAGATTTGAGGAAGTTTTCAGCAAAACTGCGAACAGACTTTAGACTCCCCAGATCTAGCTGCATGAACACCACCTGGTTGTTCCCGCTGTCCTGCAGAAAACATGAAAAACTCATTGAGCACATAACTATTTTACAATGTCCATCTACTGTCATGAATGAGCCTGGTATAACCTGTACAATAATTGTTAGATTTGTATTGTTGGATTGTCATTTATGCTTAGAAATATATATTTATATATGCTTAGAAGTATATAACCATTTGTAGATTGAAAGAATGTCTCATCCTAGGAGGTCTGTAACAACTCTGTGTAGCATGAAGAGGGGGGTGCGTTTACTCCTCTCCAGAGTGTTGCAAACACACGTATATCTGTTTAAGTATAAGTGCCTTTTGTTTAGATGAACTGCTGGACTTCCAGACCAGTAGGTTTAGGGAAGTCGTTTATGGGGTCACAGTCTGACCCCCCCCCACACACACACACACACTTACTTACACAACGCACAGACAAGGTACTCTTTGTGTGTATGTATACGTCATATGTTAATGAACCTATGTATATTCATGTAACCTAACGGACGAGAGAAACTGGGGTCAAGCGTTTGTCCAGTTCTCTCCCGTGCACGAGAAACATAAAGAACTTTGCCAACTCGTGTCTTGCTTTGTTGTGCAGCTGAATTGTCTTGAACGTTCCAGCGAATAGGTTTAAGCTACAAACCTATCAATAATGTACATACTAGATAACATTGCAGGTTATTTAGGACAGACATGGGTCTTTTGCTTGGTTAAATATCTAGTCACCCTCTTGATTTCTTCAAGTGCAGCCTCTCCTCGCTGCTTGCTGCGACAGGCCAGAATCACCCGAGCTCCTCTTTTAGCCAGATCTAGGGCTGTGGTCTTCCCAATACCCGTGTTGCTGCCTGCAGGTGAAAAAGCTTTTATTCTGCTCATCAAAGAAACATAGTGCAACACAGTGGCCACAAAACACAGCCTTTACTTACCAGTCACAATCACAGTTTTCCCATGTAGCTTTGCTTTGCTTGTGCACCTCTTTCCTTTCACTACAATCTCACGGTAAAAATAAGCAACAGCTATAGCAAGACCCAAGACCAGCAGAAGGCACATTGTTCCTGCCTCAGTTTCACAGCAAACTGCCTGCTCACAAGAAGTCTAAGCAATTCAGCTGGCTGTAACTTGCTCTGAGATTTAAACAAACACACCCATTTCCTGCATGGGCGTGACTGTGTCTTTGTTATCGGGTTACAGCCAATGACAGTCATTGGTTACAGCCAAAATGAAGCCAAAACGTCTCTATCGCCCCCTGGTGTCTGGCTGCAGTATAGGTCATAAACCCCGCCTCTTCCATGTGGCTGGGGTCAGACTAAAATAAATTTATTCTCCTCAGATAATTTTTTTTCCAAAGATTCTTTCTTTTGTTGTCAATAATTCTCATCACGCTGATTTATGTCCAAGGGGTCTCCTCTCCCATAAGTTTGATTCTAATTTCTACCGCGGTGATGTTAAATTGGGGGTGAAACGTCATCATAACAGCTTTGACTGGCAGCTGCAGTCACGGAGAAACTTGCGTATCTCTGTCCGGGAATAGCAGATAGAGCGTAGGCTCTGAGAGGAGGGCCAGCGTTTACGCTACGAAAACACGACCGAGTGTTTTAACCTGACAGCCTGAGGTGTTCCTCAGTAAACTGGACTACCCGACAGAAGGACCCGAGGCCCCGCTGCACTTTTTCGGTAAGTTAAATGTGTTTGTAAGCTACTCAGTAACTACCGTCCTTAGCTAGCTCCTGAGACCTTAGCTAGCTAAAATGAGCACTCGGCTGTCAGGGTTCGTTTAGCTAATCTGTGCAGGTAAATGAATTTACTAAAGAAATCAAGAGAAACGTCCCGGGCTACTCAGTCACTAATTACTGTTCCTGTACTTTTATTACAAGTATTATACTGTAAAAGCAACAGGCTGCACCCTGCTGCAGCTCCTGTGCAGAGCTGAATATTAAATATGTGCAAACAACATGTTTTCAGTCTCTTGCCACATCTGTAAAGACAGTAACACCATTTTTAAAAGCTTGTACTTCAGTAACTCCTCATTAATCAGGAACTATGGATTAAAGTACTGTAGTGTACTGTAATACTGAAAAAAATGTAAGAGAATAACTTCAGATCCTGAGTGTGTGAGGACAGAAGAATCAGCTTTATTTCAATTTTGAGGGATAAAATTTATATTTGAGTTTGATGGTTCTGTTCTCTTTGTGATTACAGGAGCTGCCCTCAGATTCAGACCTCAGCACCACCCAGTGACAGCAGACAGATCATCCAACATGTTCACGTGTGAACTGCAAAATGAACTGATGAAAACAGTACAAAGGTTAAAGTACCACATGTGCTGTAGTGAAAGCTGCAGCTGTTTTATTGATAAAGTTAAAGACAAAAAAAACAAAAGAATTAATCACACCTGTAACTGTGTCACATATATCAGCATTAACACGACCTCAGTTTGGTGTTTCACAAAGCTGCTGATCTCAGACCTGCACAGCTTCCGTTTTAAACACTTGATGTACTCAGCTGCATGAAGAGCATATGAGATTTTCTCTAACACAATTAAATAAAACCTGATGAAGGTCAAAGGTCGTCACTTGTATGTTTAACTACAAACTTGTCATCTGGAATTCTTTCAGTTTTTTGCAGATAGTGTGTTATTTACCATAAAGTAATTCAGAGTTATTCATACCAGAGTAACCAGAGAGGATCATATATTTTTAAATGTATAACTTTCTACAGGACTAAATATAATATCTTTATGTAAAAGTCTGGAGCCTCTGGGGAGTATCTGAGTATTTATAACATTACACAGTGTTCATGAAATGCTGGGTTTATCCATCTCCTGGGGCGGGCCTACGGAGGAGTGCTGAAGATTTCCCTGTGAGGGAGCTGCTAGTGAAGAGTCCTGCTTGATCAATGCGATGAGCTTCAGTGTTCCTGTTGTTTTGTAAATGAAGCCTCTCTCAGCGGGTCAACAGAACTTCTGGCGCAGGACAGCTGTGATGAAAAAAAGGCAAGAAGTTTCTCCAAACCTCTGGACCCAGGAAACCCAGCTTGGTCCTGATGGTCTCCCTCACTAGTTTCTCTCCAGGGTGAATGTAGCTGTTGATATAATATGGACTCTATTATTAAATGAAAAGAACAAATTAGACTACACTACTAAAACCTGCTGTTTTTAAAGTTTCCATGTTACCAGGCTGTAGAGGGCTCTGAAGATTTAAACAGTTTAGATCCATTACACTCACAGTCTTATGTTAAAATCTCAAAGGACAGCATTATATTTTTGATATTAACAGTAACTCTGGGCCTCTGTAGAGTTTGCAGATGATCTCATCTCTGTCTAAAAATGAATAAAAAAAAAACACAAGAAGTGCGCATTTCAGAAGGACGCTGCTCATAAAGTTACACAATTACACAGCCGAATTCACGTTTATTGTTGTATTTACAAAATACCATCGTTTTTGTCTTTGTTTGTATCATTTTATTTTGTTGTATTTATCTGCAACACCTTAAAGGCCGGTCCATGAAAATATAAAAATATTATATAAATTTCATATAAGCATCGGGGACAATGCTGTCTTGCAATTGTTGAGGTCACTAGTGTGCGCCCTATTTCTTCCAGGATCACTCTTCATTTGTAGGTTTTAGTGGACTCCTACTACTGTGACGTGGTTTTCATGGGCCAAAGGCATTTGATTCCAAGATCTGGGAGATTGTAGAAATGAGCAGTGATCTGGAAGCTGTTTGGCTTACTTACTGCAGCAGCACTTTCTGCACCTGCGTAAAGGTGCACATTTACTAACAGTATGTGTTGCAGCTTTGAATCTTTTATTAATATATATTTTGTTAATATTTTGGCTATGGTGTCTTGTTATGAAATATATAGAAGACTAACAGTGTTAGCTTGCGGTCAAAGCTAAGTTTGACTGGGAAACTCAAAGCTCAAATAGTCTGTATCAACAAAAATTCACTGCAGCCTGTGTAATATTTGATGCATCATAATTTATTCCAGTCTATCTTGCAAATACATATTTGCGTTGCAATGTCATGCACAAACACACACAACTATTAGATCCTTAAGATCAAACCTGTGTCATTCTTTTGGTCCACTGTAGTGTAGTAAAAAAAAACAAACAAGTGAAGTGGCCACAAATGGCCAGGATAGAGCCCAGAGGGTTAATTCGTAAAATGTATAAAAAATATGATTGATTACAGGATAATACATTACTGTTAATAGCAACTGTAAGCTTTTTACTTTGAAGTTACAAGTATAAACAATGCTGTTACCTTTACACTAATTTTTTTTTTACCATAAGTATGGACATAAAACAAGTGAACAACATTTTATAATAAGCTTAATTAGAATTCTGTACACTGCAAAAAAAAAAAAAAAACCCACAACAACAAATAAAAAACACAAACAAACAGCCAATGCCTTCGTCTGTTTATTAAATGTCAAACATCGCATTGACCTGTAGTCTCTGCTCGTCAGCACATGCTTTTAAAAAGAGCTCCGTGTCCTCTGCAAACTGAAAAACAAAGAGGAAGAAGTCCCTCTACACAAAAACACTGCAGATGACAGGCCAGGCAAACATCTATTGACCTGTTTGAATGCCTCCTCAGCATGTGAGCCTTGAAGGGTTTTTTTAAGAAGACTAAGACCACAGTGAGGGAATTCCATTTTCATGGACTTTCCACAAGCCGCAGTTTCATTTAGCACAGAGGGTAGAGCACATGAATGTTCTACCAAAGATTCAGAAAATGGTTTAGATGCTGGAGAGAAGACATCGAGAGGGAGATGGGGCTCCACGGAGAGTTCAGTGGGGAGCAGTCCTGAACGCTGACATGACAATAATTGACTTGCCATATCCCCACGCTGTATGACTGTCATGTTACAGACAGGGCAGTGAAAGTGCACCGGCATATCATTTTGTCTGTAAGAGAGAAAAAAAAAGAAAGAACCCCACATGTAATTTAAATGTAGTTGTATAGAATGCAATCAGTTTATCTAACAGTCAGATTGTACATATTAACAAAAATATCCAAGCCATCCTCAATAATGAAAGCAAAATGGTGTGGATCACAAAAGCAGTCAGGAAATGTGGTGAACAAGAAAAAAAAATATTTAATGAAAACTAGAGATGGACGGATCCGATATTACGTATCGGTATCGGTCCGATACTGACCTAAATTACTGGATCGGATATCGGAGAAAAATAAAAAATGTAATCCGATCCATTAAATATCAGGAAAGCACCTCACAAAACTTGCAACACGCCGTAACTCACCTCAGAACGTTAGCAGTATGCATCACATGATAGAGCGGCTGTGGCATGCGGGACCTGTCGGTGGTCTGGATAGCATTTGGAGTTTCGCTAGCAACCCGGCATTTCATCTCCGACAAAGTTATCCCCGAAAGAAGTAAAGCAAGTGTGTAAGTCCATCTCTGAATGTTTGTAAAGCATTCCTGCGTTAAGCTTAACAACTGATATATGGAGCGACTGCCTCTTCTTGCTGCTACTTCAATCATGAAACTGCTTAATGATCAGCTGATCGGCTTTTCTGTCGTGAGTCCGTCTCTCTTGTTTGTTTTTGTTGTTTTGTTTTGTTTCCTTCCAGAAAGAGGAAACCAGCGGATAAACAACAGCAGCACGTTTAAGCTTGATCAGCTATTGTTAGAATTTATTTAATATTACTTTCTACACCAGGATCCTTTTGTAGCTGACGCTGGTAACTGTGCAGGGGCGGATCTAGCAAAGTTTAGCCAGGGGAGCCGATAGGGCATTAACAGGGAAAAGGGGGGCACAAAGACATACTTTTCTTTCTTATTCTCATTTAAAATGTCTAGCTTTTAATAAATAATTATCTGACACCCAAAGTTTTAATTTGATGCAAAATGAATAGAAGTCCATTACTGTATTTAGTAACGATTAAGTCTAATATATATACCCTAGTAAGCTATAGTACTTTTTATTTTGGGAAGGTACCATCTGTGCAGTGTGCAATTTTGTTGAAGAAAGATGTTAATATTTTAATATATTGAAAAATAATTTATTTCTGTGCATTTTTTTTTCACACTGCATCAAATTAAGGTTGATTACGTCGATTAAGCATCATGAGGTGGAGGGTGGTTCCCTATTTTTTATTTATTTATTTTTGTTGTTGCTAGGAGTTGGAACCCTATTAGTTAGTTTGCTTAATATTTACGCTAAGTACTCTTTAAAATACCAGAATAGGGAGGATGGTGTAGGTTTAAGTTTATTAGATTGATCAGTATTGCTGAACTATGAAATATTTTTTTTTGCATACAGGTATAACTAGGGATGGGTATCGAAAACCGGTTCTTGTTGAGAACCGGTTGCCACTGTTTCAATTCCTTGGAATTTTTTGCCATTTTTGCAAACGATTCCCTTATCGATTCCAGTCGCCCCGAATGACGTCACCACGTTGCGGAGCGTCATTTACCTGGCAGGAAACACGGCGCGTAAGCGGCTCAAACGCTCAAAAGTTTACGAGAATGGATGACAACAGGGCAACTTGCAATACTTGCAAAGTAGATATTTAATTTAAGGGAGGAAACACTACGAATATGCAAAAACATTTGCTCACAAAACACGTGATAACCTTAAATGAATGTCATGTTTTTAATTCCGCTCTGGACTCGTGAATCTCAACCCAGCAGCAGCGGTAACGTTTGCACGTCCTCTCCCGTTAATGCGGCAGGTAAATAATCAACTAACAGTGCATATTATGTTAGCGCGATCTGCCTTATTACAAAACCTGCTATTACTGTGCATTTAGGTGACAATGATGAGACAGACAGACAGAGTCTGGCTGGCTCAGATGCTGGCAGTTCTCGCTGCAGTCTACCGGTAGCGTCTCCTTTCAGGCCATGATTGACGAATGTCACCGAGCAGTGACTAAGTTTGTGGTAAAAGGCTTGAACCAGTGTTGCCAACTCCTCAGTAAGGAAAATCGCTATTGGTTGTCCTAAAAGTCGCTAGAAGTCGCTAAATGACGTCATCGCCTAATTTGCATAATTGGTCATGCTAATCTAATTGTAACCTATGTTGTTGGAGAGAGAAATAACATCGTGGAAGAGACATAAAGTGAGTAAAAAACGTCCTAAATGCATTTAGAGTTTATTTAGAACTACAAATTAAATTTATTTTAGCAATTATTGTTTTTTTTTAATGTCACAATTCCAACCCTGCTCCTTTACCCGGGCTTGGACCGGCAAAAGTGACCTGAAATAGGCACTCTGGTGGAGTTACTTTGTGTGTGTGTGTTTATAAGTAGTTTTAAACCTTGTGATCCACAAAACAGCATAAGAGTAAAAGAGTAAAAGATGAACTGACTGCGTTACAGCACCCACTGCTTGTTGAGAGTAAAAGCGATACGCGCTTTCACGTCTTTTTTTAGCGACTTCTTTTTTCTAAAAAAAAGTCGCTGAGGGGTCTGAAAACTTGCTAAATATTGCAACAAAGTCGCTGGCTTGAACCCATTTGCCACAGCAGATGCCCCCAATTTTAGGTAAGTGAATGTGTTTAATTGTAGGCAGGGACATTACTGGATATTCTTGTGTAATTGCTACTGAATAATTTATGTTATACTTTGTTATTGCTACAGAAGAATATTTATTTATTTTTTACATTTACAATTTTTTTTCCTGGGGACCCTGTGACACCCCATTGAAGAGCCGTAGGCTGGATCTCTTAAGATCTCACTGTTGGGTTTGTAAGGCCATGTTACTCCTAAATTTCTATCTTGTTCAAAGAGAAGATATAAAACGAAGTTCTAAGCTAATCGAACTTAGTGTTCTCCTTTTTTAAAAAGAATCGATAAGAGAATCGATAAAGAATCGAATCGTTAAACAGAATCGAAAATGGAATCAGAATCGTTAAAATCTTATCAATACCCATCCCTAGGTATAACAGAATAGCTTTAGTGTAGTTGTTGTTTTAAACTTGAGTATGAACTTATACAAAATGCAGCAAGATATTTAAAAAAACAGTTTTGTTGATTAAAACACACTATATCGGATTCTTATCGGTATCGGCAGATATCCAAATTTATGATATCGGTATCGGTATCCAACATAAAAAAGTGGTATCGTGCCATCTCTAATGAAAACACACTTTTTTCTCTTGCTGATGAATGCACTGAACTGTAGATTAAGAAAAGAAACTTTTAAGTCAACAAAGAGACTGCAGAGGTGCTGAAAAGAAGTGCATATTTATAACTTTAACTATGATATTTAATACCAACATACCTTTGAAAAGCAAAGCATTTTTAATGTGTCCATTTACACTGAACAAAAATATAAACGCAACACTTTTGTTTTTGCTCCCATTCCCCATGGGATGGACGTAGAGACCTAAAATTCATTCCAGATACACAATATAACCATCCCTCCCAAACAGTGGTCACAAATCAGTCCAAATGTGTGGTAGTGGGCACATCTGCTATATTGAGATAATCCATCCCACCTCACAGGTGTGCCACATCAGGATGCTGATCTGACATCATGAGTAGTGCACAGGTGTACCTCAGACTGCCCACAACAAAAGGCCACCCTGGAATGTGCAGTTTTTTTGCGCTATTGGGGGTCTGGGGACCCAGAACCGGTCAGTATCTGGTGTGACCACCATTTGCCTCATGCAGTGCAACACATCGTCGCATGGAGTCTATCAGATTGTCAATTGTGGCCTGTGGAATGTTGGTCCACTCCACTTCAATGGCTGTGCGAGGTTGTTGGATAGTCGTGGGAACTGGTACATGCTGTCGTATACGCCGGTCAAGCACATCCCGAACATGCTCAATGGGTGACATGTCCGGTGAGTATGCTGGCCATGCAAGAACTGGGACATTCTCAGCTGCCATCTGCCCTGAACAATGTGAACAATGATTCATCCGTGAAGCGCACACCTCTCCAACGTGCCAGACGCCATCGAATGTGAGCATTTGCCCACACAAGTCTGTTACGGCGACGAGCTGGAGTCAGGTCAAGACCCCGATGAGGACGACGGGCATGCAGTTGAGCGTCCCTGAGACGGTTTCTGACAGTTTGTGCAGAAATTGTTTGGTTGTGCAAACCAATTGTTCCAGCAGCTGTCTGGGTGGCTGGTCTCAGACGATCTTGGAGGTGAACCTGCTGGATGTGGAGGTCCTGGGCTGGTGTGGTTACACGAGGTCTGCGGTTGTGAGGCCGGTTGGATGTGCTGCCATATTCTCTGAAACGCCTGTGGAGACGGCTTATGGTTGAGAAATGAACATTCAATGCACGGGCGACAGATCTGGTTGACATTCCTGCTGTCAGCATGCCAATTGCACGCTCCCTCATTGCTTGTGGCATCTGTGGCATTTTGCTGTGAGACAAAACTGCACATTCCAGGGTGGCCTTTTGTTGTGGGCAGTCTGAGGTACACCTGTGCACTACTCATGATGTCAGATCAGCATCCTGATGTGGCACACCTGTGAGGTGGGATGGATTATCTCAATATAGCAGATGTGCCCACTACCACACATTTGGACTGATTTGTGACCACTGTTTGGGAGGGATGGTTATATTGTGTATCTGGAATGAATTTTAGGTCTCTACGTCCATCACATGGGGAATGGGAGCAAAAACAAAAGTGTTGCGTTTATATTTTTGTTCAGTGTATATGCTCTTCGATCTTTGCCCTGAAAGAAGGGCTGAAAGGGGGGCACAGAGGGCAGTGAAAGAGTCTTCTGCAACACGTGGTGCATTCCTGCAATTCTGGCTTGGTGGCAGAATTCCAAATTGATATGTGCATCTAAAACAGAGAGAAAAACAAATAAACACCATATACACATTTAAGTTCAGGTTTTAGCAGAAATAACACGTTACAGTTAGCATGTAAGAGATTTGGGAGAAAATTCATTACAAAACCTAATTTACAAGACACTTTTATTTGTGACATACATATCTATTGACATATAACAGACAATTTAACAAAGGCTAACTAAAATCTGGGCAATAAAAAAGCAGAACAGAATGGAATAGAGAATATTAATATTTTTAAATGTATAAATCTTTTTGTGACAAACTTTACAATGTTGATGCAGGTGGAATGAGAGACATGAATAAAGCGCAATATGCAGTAAATGGAATGTGCATTGATGTCAGATAGTGAAAAGCAGTGAAGTGAATTTGTTAACAAGCAAAAATCAAATACGTTCGAAAGGGACCACTAAATGCTAACCAGAGGTGCCAAAAGTACACACATTCCTCACTAAAGTTTAGATACCTCGAGGGTATGACAGTTGTTGTAACGCTAACAAAGTGCCAACGTAATCAGTGTCAGCAAAGTAGATGATTCCTAGAATTATATATTTATTAACGGCGAATTTATACATGGATGACTCTGTACCAACCTTTACGATCGATTTGCAAGGTTAATGATCCATGCAGGAACGAGACAAAAAAAAGAAAAAAGAACGTCTTTCCACCTACTGTGGAGGTCACGTGTTTCCAGTTACTGTGGAGGTCCCAATGGTCGTGTCCAAATTCATGGGCTGCATCTTCCTGTGGGCCGGGTCCTCAGAAGGTTGGGTAGGCTGGAAGTAAACGGCTGGGGAAATTGGACAGTCTAGCCTTCTGATTAGCGTGACCGCTGTCTCGGTGGAGTTTAATAAACTCAGCCGTCTGCTCCTTGCTATCTAAAATATAACAGGACACTGGCGTAAATTCTCGACCGTCTCATACTTCTGTTTAATCAGTTTTCTGTTTGACGTTTAGTCAGCTGTGTAAAAACCAAGGAGGACCCCACCCGGGGGATTAATAAAGTTTTATTTTATCCAATCTAATAACCCGGGGTAGCGGTCATGTCCGGTTGGGGGCTCTTTTGGCTCTCAGGTGACTGTTTCCTCATGGCTGCGTGCAGCGGGGCTAGAGGAGGGGCTGTGCTGTCGGGAGTGGGTTACTGACCTGGTAGCCTGGCTGCCCCTGGGTGGGTCCGGGATGGGCGTGAGGTTCTGGGGGCGCTCCGTCTCTAGGCTGGGGCCCTGGCCGGGCCTCGGGTCCTGGTTGGTGTGTTGCCGGGGTTGTGGGCGGGTGGGTGCATGGGGGCCCATCCCTGGCGCAGGGTGCCGCTGGTGCGTCGAGCCACCTGGGGGGGCTCTTCAACTGGTGGGGGAGATTGTCACACCTTGCAGGAACTTTCCTCTCTTCAGGAACTCTCTCTGCAGGAGGGGGAGATACAGGAGAGGTGGAGGAAGATCTCAGCCTGGGCGTCTATTGTCTCATGTAGTCTGGAAGATGAGTGGATGGTGGGGTGGGTGCAGTTTTCTCTGTGGTGGGGTTGGGTGGACTGTCCCGGGCTCTGTGGGGCCGGGGGGCGCTGCTGCACTGGGCCCCGGTCTGGATGGGCCTGGGCCCCCTTTCCCTGGCGGGTCGCGGAGTATGGGAGTGCCTACTGGGGTCAGCGGGGGATCTGGCCCCAGGGAGGGGTCACCTGCCCCTCCCTTCCTTCCCTCCCCATCTCCAGCTGCCTCCCTCTTCCCGCTCCACCACAACCACCCACACATGCAGGGCCTTGGAGTAGGGGTATGTCACCAGGGTGCAGAGGAGGCTACCCCCCCCCCCCCCCCCCCATGTCCCCTTCTGGCTGCCTCTGCCTCAATTTTATCCCACAACTTAGACATTCACATTACTCACACTCTCATTACACATACATATAGGATCTTGGGGGTGGGCACGATACACGGAGTCCAAATTACCATCAGGGTGTACACCTCACCCCTGGCGTCGTTGCCCACCTCTCAATTTTAAATACACGTAGACATTGAGGGCTAGCAGGAGGGACTATGCGCTTACCTGCTGCTCTCTGGCAGGTAGCTCCATGCCCTCCTGGGTTTTAGTTGCACCTTAGAACACACATGCATCAACACTACAATGAGCAGGAGGAGGGAGGTTTGGAGTCTTCTCTCACCCCCATTCTCTGCGGCCTGCTGGAGCGGGGGGGCTAGGAGGAGTTGGCCGTCCGACTGCGGTCTGGAGTGTGGGGCCTCCCTGCTGCTACGGAGTCGGGGAGGTCTGCCTCTCCCCACCGCAGGGAAAAGAGTAACACCAGTTGGGTCTGGGTGCAGTTCCCCCCTCCAGGGGCAAGGGTACCTAGACCCGGTTCGTAGAGTACGCTTGGGGAGTGTGATCGTGTGTACAGCGTCTCTTTATGTCTGTCTCCACGTTGGTTGAGTGTGGAGTAAGTGCATATGAGAGCATGAGGGTGGGAATGGATGTTTGTGTCTGTGTGTGCCTGTATGTCTGTGTCTATATGTCAGGTTGGGTATCAGACGCCACCTCTCTGGGGACATCTCAGGCCCTCCAAGGTTTGGAGGCCTATCTCCACCCACCACCACTTCCCCTGC
Organism: Aulonocara stuartgranti; assembly: GCF_965226115.1. Lineage (NCBI taxonomy): Eukaryota > Metazoa > Chordata > Actinopteri > Cichliformes > Cichlidae > Aulonocara > Aulonocara stuartgranti. The sequence goes on along the minus strand of NC_138950.1, from coordinate 37,444,262 downwards.
CAGTGGCGGACTCCCTCAGGTGTCGGTGCGTTGGTGGTTCTTTGTGTCTGGGGATGGGCGTCCAGGTACACACTGGCTCACTCCTTGGCGGCCGCTTATCGGGGCCTGGAGCCTGGGGCTCGCTCGGGCCACTTCGGAGGTGGGGTGCCCCCGGCCTCTCGGCCTGGGGCTCGGTCACTCAGGCACAGCTGGCTGCCGGCGGAGCTCACGGGCGCGTCACTGCAACTCCCCCTGGCTTCTGCTCGGTGGCTGCTGAGTGAGCCCTCATCTGGGACTCTCCTCAGCTCTTACTGGGACAGTGGCGCGGCTGCCCCTCTGTTGGTCTTCCTTGGTCTCTTGTGTTCTGGGGGCCTCTGGATGTCTGGAGTTTTGATCTCCTCCATACCTGCTTCATACCCTGGAGGGCGGGGCTGTGGCTCCCCACACTCCCTAGCAGATCGTTACATGGAGAAACCTTTGGAATATAAGCATGCTGATCCACACAGGTGTGCACACAGGTGTACACACAGGTATTCACAGACGCAGACTACAGCTTTCTTGGCTGCTGCCTCAAAGCACATTGTGCGCTGTCTATCTTGCGTGCTGCACAATATCGTTTATTATTTAGTATCTACTGATATCTACTGCTAGCTAGTTTATTGTGATGGTGCTGTTTTTTTTATTATGTTGCTCTTTGTTGTTTGCTTTCTCTTCTGTTTTTTTTCTCCATACAGGTGATCCAGGTGTTTTGTTTTGTTTTGTTTTGGGTTTTTTTGTTTTTTTTTTCTTTCTTCCCCCCCCTTCTCACCGTCTCTTCTCCTCTTTGGTTTTCTTTCTCTCCCTCTCTTTCTTTCATTCTTTCTCCCTGTCCTAGCCCCCAGTCATGTCTGTCCCGTTTGTAGCAACTGAAAATAAAATAAATTCATAATTATAATAAAGGTCAATCAAATGGACCAATATGGCAAGACCATGATGATCCACTTGGTAAAATTAATCCGCTTGGCATCTTTCTTGGCCTTAAGACAACAATTCTGATGGCTAAAGATCCAAACGGGACACAAAAAAAAAAACAAAAAAAAAACAAAACAAGGAGGACCCCACCCGGGGGATTAATAAAGTTTTATTTTATCCAATCTAATAACTTTAATCTCAGCCAAACCGATTTACTCACGAACAAACAAAACACTGAAAAAAGCCCAACAATAACATTTTTAGGTTGTTTAAGTGACTTATATATTACGTTTAACCCGAGTAGCGAAAGTCCACGGTGATCTGAAAATGATGTGCCGGGAGTTGTGCCGTTCTCGGCGGTATCAGTGACCCTCGAGCTCCCGGCTAGCTATCAAGCTGGTGGGTAGCATGTTTGAGAGAGAATATGTGTGTCTGTGACTGTCGGCTCTCTTTTCTTGCATTGTCTCCTCACTGTACAGAGTTGTGACAAACCACCTGTTTCTGGCCGGAATCCCGGCATACAGGTACATTGCATTTCCCTCATAGACTGCTGACTTTACCATCTTTCTTACTCGGCTCTGAACTCTTGCTAACTTAGGTTGGAACTTGTCTGTTTTTCCCCTGTGGCCGAGTTCTGGTTTATGCCACCCTACACCTTCCCACCCTTAGTGATCGGAGTTTGGGGGCAACATTCCAGTTGACTTCTCATGTGTGGTGTGGTTAGCTCCTTTGAGTGCTCAGTCAGGAAGAGCTGGCATGCATTATTAATACAATTCTTTAATTTAATTTATTTTAAAAAGTCATTAATGGTGGTAATGTCAAGTTGTAGCACAGCACCATGGGCCACCACTGTGTTATACACTTGCAGAGGTATCACATCATGCTCAGGAGTACATCAGTGTTTCTTTTCTTGCTGCCCATGCTAAGGCTGCCATTGAATCCAAACTGTGCTGTAAAACTCCCTGGACTTGGGAGCCTTGATCAGAAGAAGGATATCTGCCTTGTTCAGTTGTAGAGTCCCCAAAAATGTTTCTCCAGGAGACAGTGGATAAGGGGCACACTGGAGAAAAGTTAACTGTGGTGATGGTGCATCTTGTTTTTCTGAATCTACTGCAGAAATGAATGCAGGTCGTTTTTGACCCACCTATGAAAGTTTGGGGTAGTAATACAAAAACTACAATTTTTGTAAAATGTGTAAAACGTAAGGTGAAAATTTCAATTGTATGATATCAGCAACATATTTTCGAGGAATTGCTGGAACATGAAATGATGAAGACTTTTCATTAATTAGATATTGCAAGAAAACAACCTCACTGGCCAACTGCACGTATGTATCTAAGGGTTGAAACTGATTTTAGACACTTGCCACTGTCTGGGAACATCCGGGCACTCTTTTTGAAAAGTTAGCCCTTCCAGGTGCCTCTGAGCTGCCTACATAGCTAAACGCTGGACAACTAACAGCATAAAATGGGTAAAATGTTAACAGCTGAATGGGATTAATTTGGCATGTTTTACTAACTAACAGCGTAAAAAGTGAGCTGGCCCATGAAAGTCAATCACACTTTGAACCAGATGTTGATTCAGTGCATTCCTGCAGCATGTGCTCTCCGCTATCATTCAGATGTGATAGCAGTAGCATCAGTAAAACCAGCTCCTGCGTTTTCCTCTGTGATTTCCATGGTTACATTTGGGTCCATGGCAACAAGCAGAAAATGGCAACACATTACGAATGCCATTCTACTGAAAACAACAAAAGTAGCAACATCACTCACTGAATTAATGACTCTTTAGCTTCCTAATCAGATTCAGTCATTTATTTACTGATTACATATTAGTGTTTCTCAGCAATATTTACAGAAAGGTATTGTGAAATAGACAGAAAAGAAACAAACACAAACAAAGAAGATATGGTAACTGACATGCCACAGTAGCATACATGGATGGTGAAAGAGAGGGGCTGCTATTCATCATCATGAGATGTCACCAAGGAGCGTGAGCCTGTGCAATTATAGTTAAGCTATGATTCAGCTCCTGATCTGTGATCCATTGCCAATCCTCCCCTACATCACCACGTGCTGGTCATAGTGGATGGTCTGATTTGGGGGGTTCTCTCTCTGTACTTTAGGGTCATTAACTCGTTAAATAAGGTTTTGAGATGACTGCCATTGTGAACAGGTGTTCTATGATTAAAATCAAAAAAACATTTAAAATGTTTTATCAAAGAAAATCTGAAAATTTAAAGCCGAATGAAGCTTAATGTTAAATGTAAGACTTGACATGGTCTTCAATTGATGATTAAAGTCCTACATGTTTTCCTCAGCCCTCTAACTCGTATCAAGTACTTTTCCCAAACCACTGGGTCGCAGCACAGTTACACTGTCGGTCTCATTCAGTAATAAAAGCAGATTGAGGCATCCTGCACTCTAGTGGTTGCAAAGTTGAACAACACCCTACTCAAAAGAAGACAGCCACACACTGTGGTGTGAACTTACTTCCGTTCCACTTCATTTCCCTGTGTTACTTCTGGAAGAACTTTTACATACTCAGTACTCAGGGGTGGATCAAGAGAAATCTTCTTAGGGTGGTATGAGGGTGGCATGGAGATCAAATGGGGTGGCAAAAAAGAAAAAAGTCTTTTTTTTGACACATATGCGGCTGTTACATTCTGCAATATGCATTATATATCATTAAAATAGTAAGTATACAAAAATGGAGTAACTATACACATGTTTCAAATAAATATACTACCAGTTAAAAACATGAAAATATTAGATGATTCAGCAAAACAACGTTGGTGAAGTCAAATTCAAATTCAAATTCAAATTTTATTTTATTTGTCACGTACACAGTCATACACAGTACGATATGTAGTGAAATGCTTGGACAACTGCTCGTGACCTAAAGAAAACAAAAAAGGAAAAGGCTATGAATAAGATAGGAAATAAATATGAAAAATTAAAAAGGGTAAATTTAACTAAGAAGGAATAAAATATAAATTAAGGTTAAAAATGAAATAACTGTACAACACAAATTAGAATGAAGGGTAAATTTAACTGGGAAGAATAAGATAAAATATATAAATTAAAGTTGAAAATAAAATAACTGTACAACAAAATACACAATATAGAACTATATAAGAATGTATGAAGAAATCTAAATATAAATAAATATATACACAATAACAGCAGCGTGATTTAAGTAATGAAGTGAAAACAATGTCCAGAAAGTCCAGTGTGTGTGTAAGAACCATATGTGTGGGTCAGTACTGTGTGGTGGTGTGATTGAGAGACCGTATCGCCTGCGGGAAGAAGCTCCTCCTCAGTCTCTCTGTGTTGGTCTTCAGGGAGCGGAATCGCTTTCCTGACCTCAGCAGAGAGAACAGTCTGTTGTTGGGATGGCTGAGGTCCTTCACGATCTTCCTGGCCTTGGTCCAGCACCGCCTGCTGTAGACTGAGTGCAGGTCAGGGAGCTCGGAGCGGATGGTGCGCTCAGCTGATCGCACAACCCTCTGTAGAGCTCGTCTGTCCTGCATGGTGCTGTTCCCGAACCAGGTTAAGATGTTTCCCGTCAGGATGCTCTCTATGGTGCACGAGTAAAAGTTCCTGAGCACCTTGGAGGGCAGTTGGAAGTCTCTCAAGCGTCTGAGGTGGTAGAGACGCTGTCGGGCCTTTTTCACCACGGTGTTGATGTGACAGGACCATGACAGGTCCTGCGTGATGTGAACTCCGAGGTATTTGAAGCTGTCCACTCTCTCCACTGGGCACTCGTTGATGACGGGGGTCTGGTAGTTCCTCTCCTGCTTAGTGCTGAAGTCCACTATCAGCTCCTTTGTCTTACTGACGTTTAGAAGGAGGTTGTTCCTCTGGCACCAGTTCTCCAGATTCCTAATCTCCTTCAGGTAGGCCGTCTCGTTGTTATCAGAGATCAGGCCCACCACGACGGTGTCGTCAGCAAACTTGATGATGGTGGTGGAGCTGGTAGTGGCCACACAGTCATATGTGTACAAAGAGTACAGCAGGGGGCTCAGAACACACCCCTGGGGGGCTCCAGTGCTGAGAGTGGTGGAGGCTGAGACATGTCCGCCCATCCTTACTGCCTGTGGTCTGCCAGTTAGGAAGTTGGAGATCCACTGACACATAGATGAGCTGAGTCCCAGATGCTCCAGCTTGGTGGTGAGTGTGGAGGGAATTATGGTGTTAAATGCAGAGCTGTAGTCTATGAAGTCTGGAGAGGCCTCAGAACCATCTCAGGCCACAAACAGCAGAACTCTCTGCCTGGGAGGGATGTGAGGTGGGCAAATGAACTGAATCATTTCTTCAACAGATTTGATTCAACCATGAGACAGTCTACAACATCGGCTGCAGACTCACCCACCCCCACTGCTGCTGTTCCACCTCTGACACCTCAGACACTTCACACCTCCTCTATTCACCCTGCTCACTCCCCCCCACCCCCAACAACAGCATCCAATACACACTCAACACAAGGCTCCAGCCTGTCTCTCTCAACCACCCAGGTTAGGAGGGAACTGAGGAGGATTAATGGCAAGAAGGCAGCGGGCCCAGATGGCATCAGCTTGAGGGTCGTCAGGTCCTGCGCGGACCAACTGTGTGGGGTGATGGAGCACCTCTTCAACCTGAGCCTGAGGTTGGGAAGAGTCCCACAGCTCTGGAAAACCTCCTGTGTTGTACCAGTGCCAAAGACTTCACGCCCCAAGGACCTCAACAGCTACAGGCCGGTGGCTCTGACATCCCACCTGATGAAGACCCTGGAGCGGTTGGTCCTGGCTCAGCTTCGGCGCCTAACAAGCTCATCACTGGACCCACTTCAGTTTGCCTACCAGCCTGGCATTGGCGCGGATGATGCCGTCATTCACCTCCTACATCGTTCCCTCGCTCACCTGGAGACCGCTGGAAGCACTGTGAGAATCATGTTCTTTGATTTCTCCAGTGCCTTCAACACCATTCTTCCCTCGGTTCTAAAGGACAAGCTGGTGAACTCTGGAGTGGACCATCACCTCACTACCTGGATCCTGGACTACCTCACCGACCGACCACAGTATGTGAGGACTCAGGGCTGTGTGTCGGACAGGGTCGTCTGCAGTACGGGGGCCCCACAGGGAACGGTTCTGGCTCCGTTCCTCTTCACCATCTACACTGCAGACTTCTCCCACAATTCCACCCAGTGCTTCCTGCAGAAGTTCTCTGATGACTCTGCAATAGTCGGCCTCATCACTGATGGGGACGACAAGGAGTACAGAGGACTGACTCAAGACTTTGTGGACTGGTGCCAGCTGAACTACCTCCAGATCAACGCCAGTAAAACCAAGGAGCTGGTGGTAGACTTCCGCAGGCACAAGCATTCTCCACTGCAACCACTGAACATCCAGGGTATGGACATTGAGGCTGTGGACAGCTACAGGTACCTTGGTGTTCATCTGAACAACAGACTGGACTGGACTCATAACTCAGACGCCCTCTACAGGAAAGGGCAGAGCAGGTTGTACCTGCTGCGGAGACTCAGGTCGTTTGGGGTGGAGGGCCCACTCCTGAAGACCTTCTATGACTCTGTGGTGGCTTCTGCTATCTTTTATGGTGTGGTCTGCTGGGGCGGCAGCATCTCTGCTGGGGACAGGAAGAGACTGAACAGGGTGATCCGAAGGGCCAGCTCTGTTCTAGGATGCCCTCTGGACCCAGTGGAGGTGGTGAGTGACAGGAGAATGGCGGCTAAGCTGTCATCCCTGTTGGACAACGTCTCCCACCCCATGCAGCAGACTGTGACAGCACTGAGCAGCTCCTTCAGTGGGAGACTGCGGCACCCACGGTGTGGGACGGAGAGATTTCGCAGGTCTTTCCTCCCCACTGCTGTCAGACTCCACAACAAAGACTTTAACTGAACAAACACACACATCCACACATGTGCAATAACACTAAGTGCAATAATCTTTTCTGGCATCGTTGTATTTTTACTCAGTTGTATATAGCATTCGTATTCTATTTTTATCTTATTGTATATTTTTATTCTATTTTATTCTACTGTATATAGTATATTATTTTATTCTATTCTGTACAGCTGTGTACTGTATTTATTCTTATTGTATTCTAATTTTTGCGTCATAACTTTTGCACTGTCCACTTCCTGCTGTGACAAAACAAATTTCCCACGTGTGGGACTAATAAAGGTTATCTTATCTTATCTTATCTTATCTTATCTTATCTTATGAGGACCTATGATACAGTTATACTTTTGGTAAACAACCATTTGACTAACATGTGTGTCTCACCTGCTCTTGTTCCATCTCTGTTCTGTCCTCATTCTCCACCTCCCTCTCTGCCTCTATCTCTCCCTCTCAGTTCCTCTCTCTCCCTCTCTGCTCCTCTCTCTCCAACATCATCAAATATACAGTTGAAACCAGATATTTACAAACTCTTCAGATCAAAACAGAAACACTTTTTTAATTGTAACATCAAATCAGACTAAATGTTTATTTCTTTTAGATTGATAAAAATAAAAAACATATTTGTTAACTTTAAGAGTAAAGAGAGAAACTGTCTGTATTTCTTAATTGTAAATGGCACCAAATTGTATTCAAAATTGAGCCACACTTATGGAGCTCCACGATTCTTTTCCTGGTGTTTTGGTTGACATCTCTTGATTTTCCCATGTCACAGAAACAGGCTCTGTGTTTTGCCTTATATGCATCCACAGCTGTGCCACCAATTTACTCACATGGACTCTACTAACCTATCAGAAGCTTCTTCAGCTCAGAATGGAATCGTCTGGAGTTTTCTTATTAATTAACAATAAACTTAGTGTACATGTACTCCTACATTTGATGAAAGTGATAAAAAATAGACAGCTCTGTCTCTCTTTATTCTGACATTTAACTAATTCAAAAGATATTTCAATATTTATTTATCCAAAACAAAACAAGTTTACTCTAAATTGATGTTGTACAGTAAAAAATGTTCTTGTATTTTCTCCATAAAGTGTATGTAAATATCTGGTTTAAACTGTGAATATACTGCTGTGTATTGAAATTCCTCTTGTTTTGCATAGAAATATACTGAACAACATACAAAGCATAATATATAAAATAACATTTACCAGAGTTTTGTCTTTGAAAGAAGCCCCTTATGTCCATTCTTGTATATCAGTACATTACTGAAACCGATTTATTTAGCCGTGGAGGGTAACAACTGAAAATATGAAATAAACACACATGTAAGCTAAGACTCTCTAAAGAAACAGCATTGTTGTTGTTCGGCTTTTCATTTCGCCATTTGTTGATTCACTTGAAGAGAAGTAACGTAATATGGGTCAAGTGATCAGTTTGACATCAATCTTTTGTGATACACCTTCATATTTACATTATTTGTACAGTACGAATGATTTGCTTTGGTACCTGGTCGAACTTCAGTTCTCCTCTGTCTGCCTGGCTGCGCTTCCAGTTTTTGTTTTATACAGTTGTCAGCCAGGCATCTAACTATGAAAAATTACCCTCCAAAAGACCCCGAGCTTCTGAAAAAACAACCCGGGCTTAAGCCCAGTAAGACACCCCCCGCTCCTCCACTGCTGCTCAGATTCAGAGATTTGGCTGATGTCGGTTGATTGGACTGAATTTAACAGTGCAATTCCATAAGGACCCAAAATGTACTGCAAAAACAACTCAAAATATTCCAAGGCAAAGAAATCGGATATTTGTAAATGTTCAAACCAATCACATGATCTGAGGTCAACACTCAAAAAAAAGAACTTGTTCAATTTACTTAATACGGTTATGTCAACAATTTCCACTAAGCAGAGTTTTGTTCTAATTCTAAATGATTATTAAGATGCAAATAAGTGACTTAAGTGTAACTAACATAAGAAAATCAGGTCATTCTAACCTTATCTGGTCAGCTTTGATTTAGGTAGTAGGTCTGTGTTCACCTAATTAAAGTGACCAAAACAAAAATTCTTGTTGATTAATGCAAACATAAATATTTCATTATACTGAATTAAGTTCTATTTACATAAGTAAGTTAACCATATTTAGTAAAACCAATCAAACAATACTTTGCAGCTCTTAAATTAGTGTGGCAATCACTGGATTTTATTTTACTTAACTTGTTTTAACTGGTATAACCGTAGTAGTTTAAAGTTGATTTACTAAACCAGGATATGTCAACAATTTCCACAGAGTGTAGTTAAGTTACGGCACTTTAGTGGAACAAACATTTATTACTAATGAAGCAGAGATACAGTGGGGCAAAAAAGTATTTAGTCAGCCACTGATTGTGCAAGTTCCCCCACTTAAAATGATGACAGAGGTCAGTAATTTGCACCAGAGGTACACTTCAACTGTGAGAGACAGAATGTGAAAAAAAAATCCATGAATCCACATGGTAGGATTTGTAAAGAATTTATTCGTAAATTAGGGTGGAAAATAAGTATTTGGTCACCTCAAACATGGAAAATCTCTGGCTCTCACAGACCTGTAACGTCTTCTGTAAGAAGCTTTTCTGTCCCCCACTCGTTACCTGTATGAATGGCACCTGTTTGAACTCATCATCTGTATAAAAGACACCTGTCCACAGCCTCAAACAGTCAGACTCCAAACTCCGCCATGGCCAAGACCAAAGAGCTTTCGAAGGACACCAGGAAAAGTATTGTAGACCTGCACCAGACTGGGAAGAGTGAATCTGCAATAGGCAAGCAGCTTGGTGTGAAAAAATCAACTGTGGGAGCAATCATCAGAAAATGGAAGACATACAAGACCACTGATAATCTCCCTCGATCTGGGGCTCCACGCAAGATCTCATCCCGTGGGGTCAAAATGATCATGAGAACGGTGAGCAAAGATCCCAGAACCACACGGGGGGACCTGGTGAATGACCTGCAGAGAGCTGGGACCAAAGTAACAAAGGTCACCATCAGTAACACACTACAACGGCAAGGAATCAAATCCCGCAGTGCCAGACGTGTTCCACTGCTGAAGCCAGTGCATGTCCAGGCCCGTCTGAAGTTTGCCAGAGAGCACATGGATGATACAGCAGAGGATTGGGAGAATGTCATGTGGTCAGATGAAACCAAAGTAGAACTTTTTGGTATAAACTCAACTCGTCGTGTTTGGAGGAAGAAGAATACTGAGTTGCATCCCAAGAACACCATACCTACTGTGAAGCATGGGGGTGGAAACATCATGCTATGGGGCTGTTTTTCTGCCAAGGGGACAGGACGACTGATCCGTGTTAAGGACAGAATGAATGGGGCCATGTATCGTGAGATTTTGAGCCAAAACCTCCTTCCATCAGTGAGAACTTTGAAGATGAAACGAGGCTGGGTCTTCCAACATGACAATGATCCAAAACACACCGCCCGGGCAACAAAGGAGTGGCTCCGTAAGAAGCATTTGAAAGTCCTGGAGTGGCCTAGCCAGTCTCCAGACCTCAACCCCATAGAAAATCTGTGGCGGGAGTTGAAAGTCCGTGTTGCTCGGCGACAGCCCCAAAACATCACTGCTCTCGAGAAGATCTGCATGGAGGAATGGGCCAAAATACCAGCTACTGTGTGTGCAAACCTGGTAAAGACCTATAGTAAACGTTTGACCTCTGTTATTGCCAACAAAGGTTATGTTACAAAGTATTGAGTTGTATTTTTGTTATTGACCAAATACTTATTTTCCACCCTGATTTACGAATAAATTCTTTACAAATCCTACCATGTGAATTCATGGATTTTTTTTTTCACATTCTGTCTCTCACAGTTGAAGTGTACCTCTGGTGCAAATTACTGACCTCTGTCATCATTTTAAGTGGGGGAACTTGCACAATCGGTGGCTGACTAAATACTTTTTTGCCCCACTGTATCTCTGAGTATCAATAAACATTTTCCTTCTTCTATATCGGGCGTAATGTTTAACAGTTTTCACTAAAGAGCAAATAAGTAGGAAAAGTGGTTCTATTTCACTTTTACATTAATAAGATTATAGCTGGTGTTTTTCTATGCTGTGTTAATATTGTGTCAAATGCTGTTTAAAAAGCAAGCCAACAACAAATGGACTCTGTAGCAGAAGGGAACTACACATACCAAGTTTTGGAAAAACAGAAAATAGTTAAGATACGCAACCCTTGTGACATCTCTTATTGCCCCGTTTTCATGCCAATCTGTTACATTCTCCATTTTTTATTTTTCACCCTTCCCTCTCCATCCATCCATTCTCCAGCTGTCTTAGGGCGAGAGGCGGGGTACGCCCTGGACAGGTCGCCAGTCTGTTGCAGTCAGAGCTGGGAGCCCCCTTCCCTCACCAACATAAAATGAAAATCTCATATTAAAAATCTGAAAGTCTGCTAAAACATATCCAGACATCATTTCTTGTTTTTGTTTTAGCTCTTGAGCTTTTGTTGAGAGACAGTTTCCATCAAGTTCCATGACAATTGTTTGTAAAACCTCAAATGTCTACTTAAGCTTTGTGGGGTAGCTCAAGACCAGTGAGTAAAGGAGGCCAAACAACATGGCGACTACATTTGCAATGTTACCAAGGTCATGAAGCACTTCGACACCTTCAGTGATTATTCCAACACCTTCAAGGTCATCTGTGGGTTCTGCTTCCATCTTAATGGTGAAGATTCCCAGGATCATTTCCCGCATTGCCTAATAGTTGTCATTCTCAAAATAAAAAGAAATAAATCTTTAGCCAGAACACAAACCTGCAAAAAAACATTCTCTTTGCTTCCACAAAGCAAAGCTGTGGAAAGCAGAGGCCACTAAACTTACAGTGTCCTCCTTTATGAGAGTTTCTGGGTCTTCACTGAGATAAACAATTCGTGCTTTTAGTTTCAATGGCAGCAGCCTGCAGCAAAGAAAAGGGCAGTGTGTAAGGTTATTGTTGTATTGTGCCGTAAAGAACACAAGAAAAAAAATAAAAGGAAAAAACACAAAAAGTAATCACTGAAAAGTCCAAAATAACTGAAATTTTTAATAGTTTCTGCAGCTGAAAGTAGCAGTTTAAACAGTTTAAATCTTAATTTTAGGAAGATTTTTCAAAATCGACTTTGTAAAAAATCTCTTGAGAAAAGGTTATTACAGAAAGAATAACAGGAACAAATGCCAGAAGTTATAGCACCCAAAAAAGAACCCATACAGAGTTCAGAATAATAAAGAGTAATTGAGTAACAGTTGCACTCAAATAATAATAACAGAATTAATTGAATACAAAAATATATTGATGAACAGACATTTGTTAGAAAAACAACAATAAAAAAAACACCTTGTCCAAGTCTGCCTTGATGTTCTTAATTTTTTGTCGCAAATAATAATAATAATAATAATGGATTGGATTTATATAGCGCTTTTCAAGGCACCCAAAGCGCTTTACAATGCCACTATTCATTCACTCTAGCATTCATACACTGGTGGAGGCAGCTACGGTTGTAGCCACAGCTGCCCTGGGGCAGACTGACAGAAGCGAGGCTGCCATTTCGCGCCATCGGCCCCTCTGGCCAACACCAGTAGGCGGTAGGGTAAAGTGTCTTGCCCAAGGACACAACGACCAGGACAGAGAGCCCAGGGATCGAACCGGCGACCTTCCGGTTACAGATACGCTTCCCAACCCCCTGAGCTTGTCTTTTCCTTTGGAAGAATTTTATTAGCTGCAAGGAGCGGTGATCTAACTGCTGCATGAATGTCAGTGGGACAGTGGTGATGTGGGCAAACTCTGCTTCCACCTACAAACATGTAATAATTACAGTAAAAAAGTGCTGTGGACCACAGCAATCTGATGTAGGATAATGATAACAACAATGAAATGCATTTTTATTATCTGAGTCATTTTAGTTAAAACAAGTCAAAATAATCAGAAATGGCAGTGGTGCTCTTTCTTAACTACAAACCAAATTTGAAAATGACAATTTCCAGCTCTGGGTGAATATTCACGAAAGATCTGAACCCTTTACAAAATAAAAAAGGGTAATAATAATAATAATAATAACTGATCTCAGTGGTATCCCACATCACTACTAGAGAGAGCTTCTGAGCACGTGTGATGTTTTCTCAGTGTGATATGATACAGGACTTTGTAAAGAGGCAGTTTGGATTGTTGAATTCACTCAGCCCTGTTATGTTGTAAAAAGGAAAAAAGGACCTTTGTCAAAAGAAGCAATCAGATATACTTGAATGTAAACACTGATATCAATACCATTCGTCTCTTAGGAGAACCTGTTAGAGCACATGCACACAAAGTGGGTTCTGTGACTGTAGCTAGTCCAAAATTTGAGTTAACGCTATAATGCCCTTTGTATCATATTTGATACATGAGTTTCTGAGACCCCTATCTCATCAGCATGATCAATACTTGCCATGATTTCAAAATGTTATGGACAAAACTCTTTTTTGTCTAAAATTAAAATTGTTGTTAACAAAAAGTTGCAAAAAATGCCCAATGTATCAAATATATACAAAAATATATAATAAATATATAATAAAAATATACCATATACAAAATGATATAGCAAAAAAAGTGGATTTTGTTATAAGGGTTATTAAACATCTGAGTTCCAAAAAAATCTGAATTTTCTGGCTATTTTTTGATGGGTTGGATCTTACAGGGTTAAACTTGGTAAAGTGTAGTGATGTGTCGGTTGCGAACGAAATGGCTCTTAGAGCCAGGTCTTTGACGTGAACGACGCGAGCCGGCTCCTTATCGCGAGTCGTGGTTTGTTTGTTTTTTCCTTTCTCTCACCAGAGCAGAGGGAGAGACAGAGAAAGAGCCAGGGACAACAACGTCACATTAGAAAGGTATAGTAATTATCCACAACTATTTTCATTTGCGGATGATAAAGGATTAAGGTTTATTCATGCAGGCCCATATGACAGAGAATATGCATCTTCTTTTTGTTTTCATATTTTAATTAATATTTTATTGTGTTGTGGTTTGCAGTGTTTTGTGTTGTTTCACTTTAAATTTGTTTAAAAGGAAAAAGCTGAAAATTTAAATAGTTAAAAGTTGAACTGTGACTAGTTGGTTTTTGTATTATATGATTTATTTATTATATTTTATGTGGAGTGAATAAATAAAAGTATATTTACGGTGGCCCCTAGAGACAAAGCACGTACAAACTCCAAAACACATAAAAACTCAGAAGCACGTAAAAACTCCAAAACACAAACAAAACACAACAGAAGTGCTCCAGGATGCTAGGGGGCAGTGTTGAGCTTTTGTTACCTAGAGGCTACACAAGCCAGCAAGTACCAACGACCGGATTTGGTGTGGTAATAACAGGTAAATGAAGATTTTTTTAAATGATTTGAATATATATGAGTGATTGTGTATTAATACACAAACAATACACATATGCTTTCAATTGTGTAATTTAAGTGATCTAGTAGCTCTGTTTTGGAAGTTCAGTTAATGCTAAAAATGTGTTTTGGAGTTTGTACGTGCTTTGTCTCTAGGGGCCACTGTACATATTTATATATAAACATATATAAATAAAACCACTTTTTTAACATTAGTAATTCCTTTTTGTGCATAATTTTATATTATTGTTAATAATAAATTAATTAAAGCAACAAAACAACCTGAAGAGCCGGTTCGGAGCCGAAAGAGACGTCTCTTTTTAGTGAGCCGAACCGAAAGAGCCGGTTCTCTAAAAAGAGCCGGAAATCCCATCACTAGTAAAGTGTGATATGTTTAAAATGCCAACAAATTCATCTGAGTTAATTTGTGTGTAGCTGCATTTATTTAACTGAATAACTCCCAGTTGACTTCTTTGAGTGAACGGAGCACACTCGTTACAGTTACAGTTATTAACGTGTCTAACATTACTAACGTGTTTAAGTACTGATTTTGGCAGAAATGATGATACAACATGGGAACAAATTCATGACTAGGTGTAGCAGAGTAACAGCCAACCAATAGACTTAACAGACATGAAATGCATGCTGCTAAACATGTGTTAACAGACGTCTCTGCTGATTCTCTGTCTCTCTTCCACAGCATGTCTTCTATCCTGTCTTCCTTCTCTCTCCCCAATCGGTCTCAGCAGATGGCCCCGCCCCTCCCTGAGCCTGGTTCTGCTGGAGGTTTCTTCCTGTTAAAAGGGAGTTTTTCCTTCCCACTGTCACCAAAGTGCTTGCTCTTAGGGGATGATTGATGGGTTTTTTCTCGACTGTTGTTGTGATTTGGTGCTGTATAAATAAAATTGAATTGAATTTAAATGATTACGATTTTAAATGCTTTGAAATGGGGAAGAAAACCCAAAACACATGGTAGAAAAAGGAATACTACCATCTGCCTAGATCATAGAATAACAAGAATGGAAAAGAAGCATCCAATGATCAGCTCAAGACAGATCAATGATCTCCATTTACCTGCGAGTACTTCAATAATCAGAAGATGCCTATGTGAAGCCAAGCTATTTGCAAGAAACCCTCGTAAAGTACCATTGATGAAAAAAGACATGTATTGAAAAGGTTACAGTTTGGCAAAGAACACACTGACTGGCCTAAAGAGAAGTGGCGCAATATTCTGTGGACAGATGAGAGCAAGATGGTTCTTATTAGGTGTAAAGACCACTGAATACAAGCCACAGCACACTGTGAAGACTGTAAAACATGGAGGTGCAAGCACCTGGGGATCTTTCTCATACTTTGGAATAGGGCCCATTATCACATAAGAGGCACCATGTACCAGTGTCAGTACCTAAAAACACTGAAAGAGGTCATGTTGCCTTATGCTGAGGAAGAAATGCCCTTAAAATCGTGGGTCGATCGTGGCTCAAGAGTTGGGAGTTCGCCTTGTAATCGGAAGGTTGCCGGTTCGAGCCCCGGCTTGGACAGTCTCGGTCGTTGTGTCCTTGGGCAAGACACTTCACCCGTTGCCTACTGGTGGTGGTCAGAGGGCCCGGTGGCGCCAGTGTCAGGCAGCCTCGCCTCTGTCAGTGCGCCCCAGGGTGGCTGTGGCTACAATGTAGCTTGCCATCACCAGTGTGTGAATGTGTGTGTGAATGGGTGGATGACTGGATATGTAAAGCGCTTTGGGGTCCTTAGGGACTAGTAAAGCGCTATATAAATACAGGCCATTTACCATTTAAAATGGGTGTTTCAGCAGGACAACGACCCCAAACACACCAGCAAGCAGGCAACATCCTGGTTGCAGACAAAAACAGATTGATGTTATAAAGTGGCCGGCCCTATACCCAGACCTCAATCTGATTGAGAATTAGTGGAATGACCTCAAAAATTGTCTTCTTGATGCAAAACCCAAGAATGCAGAAGATCTGTTTAATGTAGTCCAGTCAGCTTGGAGGCAGGTGTCAAATATTTGTTGACTCCATGCCACACAGATGTAAAACAGTGATCAGAAATAATAGTTACACAACTTAATATTAGTTGTGTGCTTAAAGGAAAAGCAAAATCCTCATTTTAGTTTCTACTGTAAATATTCCAGTTTGTAAATGAAAATGCAGACACTTCTATTTTTGTGAACCTAATTTTCTTTTTCTTCATTTTCAGTAAAGAAAAACTTGTTCATGTTTTCATTTGGGATTGAATGTGCATGGCTCCAGGGCCTTTGTATATATGGAAAAAAATTCTATTAACTGTACCATAGACAAAACTGAAGGCAGAGACAAATCAAGAAACCGAAAGCTGCTGCAGCAAAGGTCCGACAGAGCATCTAGACTTCAGTCAGTCACTGACTGCCAAAGATTTTCATTGTTTTTAAAAAAACGATCAAGGGCTGAACCATTTTCTAATAGGGGAGGGAGGGTAACACTGCAATATATTCATTTTTTAGAATTTATATTCAACGTTAATTGCAGCTAGGCTCAAAGTGTTAATGCTAACTTATTTTAATAAACAACATGTCATATGCAAACAACTAGGGTGTGGCAAAGATTATTTTAGGGTAGCACATGCCCACCCCATGCCACCCTTGTAGATCCACCCCTGTCAGTACTGAACTTGCTGTCTCAGAAAGTGAAAACCAAACTAGAGCTCAAAGTGGATCTAGAACAAGGCTGAAAATAACAGGCATAAACACTGAGTTTGTTCTTAGAAAATCTTTCTGTATTTACAGGTTTGAACAGACAAGCAGGTACAGACAGAGTGCTTATATACACAGCAGCACAAGATGTTAAAATGAGTGCTAAAACTATACGGTATTTACAGATGGACTACAGCGGAAAGTACAGACTAAGAACAAGTTTTATCACAAAACGTCTGGTACTCTACACAGTATCACAAATTCAATGAGCTGTACAGTTAAAAACCAAAAAATGGCAAATCTACATGAAATCCAATGTTTCTCCAATCGAGAGGCACTGAATTAAAATGTATTTACATTATATATACATGTTATAGTGTATAAGCATGTATGTTTTCATACATATATAGCTACCTGTGGTGCAAAAGCAGCAAAAGAAATTAGAATGTATGGAATTGAATACTACAAAGAAAAAAAAATGTTTGTGCTAAATGGGCTGACTGACAAAAAGGTTACACCATACATAACTAATATACTGGCAAAAACAAAGATTGAGCCCAAGGAAGTAATGTTTGCTCAAAGTCCTAACGGTCCTAACGGTTACGTCAGTCATTTAAAAGAAAAAAGAAAAAAAGAGATTGTCAATAATACTTCAAGTTCATGCAAAGATATAAACCATTTAAAAAAAAAAAAAAGAAAAAAAAAGAAGAACTTTTCCCTGTTGACCAACCAGCTGTGCAGCTTTCCCTTCATCGTGACACAGAAGGTGCAAAATAAGAGGGAGGGCGGGGCTTCCTGTGCGGATTATGGAACAGAGTTAGAACGCAGTACGGGCACTTGGTGGGGAGGTACAGTCTCAGAGTCAGCCTCATCCTGGTTGGAAAAGCCGCTTGTTGTGGCAGTGCTGGGTGGTGGTGGTGTGGAGGTGTTAGCGGTGGTGCTGAGGGTGGTGCTGATGACACTGCTGCTGCTGGTGGTGGTGCTTGTGCAACTGGCAGCAGGTGTAGTGGCCTGCTCCTCTTTGGGCTGCTTACTGGCAAACTCAGTGATGCTAAAGACAAATTGGAGGCAGCCCAGTTTGATGTAGCTGCCATGGTGGAGCAGGGCCGTGCCCTCCCAGCCCGCCCCACTGCCTCCAATTAGGCTGGAGCTACTCGCTTTGCAGCTACAAGACGGCTCAGCACCACCCTGACGTTGGCTACTCATCACTCCTCCTACTGGCAACAACCCCACCATGGAGTTGGCTCCCTCGTTCTCTTCCCGTTTCTTACTGCGACCTACGCAAAGAAGAAATGCAGCAGGTCTGAGAAAGACGTCTGTACAGACTAGTGTCACAGTAAACTCCATTAATGTGGAGACAATGCAACCATAAAAAGATTTCACTGATTACATTTTATACACAAATTAAAAAATGAACACTTTGTTTTGAAAATGAGACTAAAATCATGTGGAAAGCTGAACTCTGGCAAACATGTTTTACACTCATCATCTATAAACAGTTACAGAGAAATCTGATTTAATGCTGTTTCACACTGCAGCTCTTTACTAATCAAACATCTGTCCAAATGATCTTTAATAACAGATTAAGACTGGAAGCTTTATGTGATACAGCAACATTCAGACTTTACATAACGTGGTCTGCCACAGAACAAGTATATCTGACTGCTCATTTTACACTTTATTTACCTTTCTCATTGCTACAATGCCACATGCACCAAGTTTACCACTGTACTGTACGTTTACTACATCCTTACTTTTACTTTGCAATTGCAATAGCTAATAATAAGCCAGCCCGTTCTTTCCCATTTGGTGTTTTCTCTACCAGCAGGCTCGCTGGCTAGATCGCCATTATGGATGGAGATGAACTCCAACACCAAACTCATGGTTTGTTTTTTTCCTGCACTTCAAGCTGGCACTCTAACCAGAACCTACAACAGACGGAGAACTGGTTCGTGTGCAGTTCTCCAACAATGAGAATACAATGAGCTCACTGGGACTCAGAGCAGAACAAGAGCCAGCAGCTGCAGTCCAAGAACATGGGCTGACTGAAGACAGCTAATGATGATGTTCACTTATTTATTTTAGTTTTATATTAAGCTAATATTATTCACTTAAATATAAGCACGCATAGCTCAGCACATCTCATAGACTACTCTAAGGTATGAATTACAGCAAGAAGGTGATAAGTTTTCTTGTCATTGGTTCACTGCACTGCACAAACTAATTACATGTACCCATTAAGAATGACAAATGTGACCTTGACCACAATTTGGATGAAGAACACTAAAAGCTGACCAAAAATGCAGGAGCAGTGTCAGTGTAACAAACAGGACACTGACATTAAGCACATGGGGGGGCTACACTTCCTGAAATTCTAGCCAAACTAAAAATAATTCTTTTCAGTATTAGAGTATAAATTAAAGTATTCCTGTAATTTACAGACGCAATGATGTTATGATTTCTTCACAATTAAAATTTTAACCATTTTAACCAGAACACATACAGATGAGTGGCTAAGTGGAAGAAGATGGATGGATATTCATAAAAAGTTCATACAAAATCTATGAGTGACGACCTCATCAGCAGTCCAAGTCAAACTGGGCACACAGACCTGGGTTCCTTCAAGCCAATCCAAACAGATGACGGAGATGTACTTACGAATGATTCCTTGGACTTTGGCTACCAGGCCACCGGGTGGACATGGTGAGGTCTTCTCAGAGAAATCGCACGAGTACAGGACATTATCCACTGTGGTGCCATGCTCGCTATAGTTCAGAAGCTCATAATGCTTGGTATTCTGAAGGACGACAAACACACATCTTGGTCATTTACATCTTGGTCACTAACAACCACAGGAGTACTCTGCAGAGTGATGTAGTTTAACAGCCTCACCTCGTCATAGAAAATACAGGCATGTTTCCCCGATACGTAGTTGCAGTGACCGTAGTTTGTAAGGCACACATCCATGTCAGCACCTTAAAGAAACAGTTAAAGACTTAAACACCCTTTCCCACAACACAAAGAATACAGATTTGCAACATGGATTTTTTTTCTGCAATATTGACGTGTCAAAATGTATTTTAATGACCTGCACTCCAATGTGACATATTGCGTTTTTGTTCAGTAGTTTTTATTCCACATGGTCCTGTTGTGACCCTCACAGGTCTAAGAACTTACTTTCACAGACAACTTGCTTAAAATACTCCGATTTAAAGATGACGGTATCAACTAGGGCTGGGCCATATTATACCGTTCACGGTAATACCGGTATAATGTTAGGCAACGATAGGAAAATGAAATATCGCGATAGAATGGGAGTAAAACGCGCATGCGCAGTGCCTTTGTTTTCATACGCACATGGCCGATTGTTGAGTGAAACAGATGAACCAGAATTGGTTTGTAAAAATGGTGCAACTTCAGTGATGTGGAACTGATTTGGTGTTTGTCCGTCAGATACACGACAAAGCACATTTTTTTGCAGAACATGCAAGCGGCCGTCCTTATTGTCGTATTTATCGGACTAAGATGCTCTTAAATCTGGGAGTAATCTGGGTCCTAAACTCCGTATGCTTCAGGTCAAACAACACTGCAGCATCACTGAGCGTTAAAAACTGTCTAAATTCTTTCATCTTTAATAAAACGATCAGCATTGCTGCTTTACCAGGTGTAACTATAAAGTTTAACTTCCAGGCATCCATGAAAACAAAAGTTATTACATTTAACGGAGTTAGAAGTTAGCAGGAAGCTAGCGGAAGTTAGCTCGCTAGTTTTGCTAGTTACCTAAGCATGATATTACATGTTCTGACTGAGAGATTTCTGAAAAAAAATCAAACGTACAGCTCTGCTATCACTTCCAACATAAATGAAGACAGGAAACTAAACAGCAGTGACGTTTGTAGGGTTACTGAAGTTGGGCTAGCTGGTATATAATGATGTGCTACGTGATCGCTAGCGACACAGCTATATTAGCATAACATAAACAGTGAAGCTGGAGGACGAACACTAACACTTTTCCACTTATAAAAGTTAACGTTAAGGTTCTTCATGGTTAGAGACAAATGCAATCGCATGGCAGGATGCTGTAAACGGACCAAACTTCAGTCAGGAGAACAACTGAGATAATCCATCCACAATACGAGGTTAGTCATTAATATACTGCAACATGGGAATAGAGCAGCTGCCAGAGAATTCAACATTAATGAATCAATGGTACAGAAGTGGAGGAAGCAAGAAGAATGAGTTTAATCAAGTTTGATTTATCTGACTGCTTTGTTTCGCTTAATGTGCCTTATAATCCTGTGCACCTTATGGTCCGAAAAATGCGTACTGCACACTGCAGTTTAATGTTGCAAAGCACCTCTTTTTAACTTCAGTGGATATTATACATGGTTATGCTCAGGATATGTCAGCCCATTTCTACTGGAAATGCCTTTTGGTTAAACTTTCAGCAAGGAATTTGCATTTGCACTGTTACATTTTTATAAAGCTTTAATGTACATAAAAACCAGCTTCTTGTTTAAGTGAAAATAAATGGAAGGTTGTCTTTTTGCGCTAGTAATGTTGTGGAGTTGTATTTTGTCTCGCATCAATTATATCATCGGTTATATCGTTATCGCAAATTTTCAAATATATATCGTGATAAATATTTTTGGCCATATCGCCCTGCTCTAGTATCAACTATCACTCAACCTGACTAATGATGCAGAGATTGTGATATATTATTATATTATACTCTAAAATATGACATTACTGCCATGTATTTGAAAAAAACTAAGCCAAAATGCAGAATTAGTGTATGAAACACTAAGCAAACCCTTGTTGCTTCCATAGAAATAAAGATGACAAGTAGCAGGTACATACTGCTAATCAAACACAATTGATTAACTTATCAGCACGAGTGACCACCTCTATAAAAACCCAGAAGCATTCTGGTGTGTACATAATGCCAAAGAGGAAAGATGTCTTAAAGCAGCGGTCCCCAACCCCCGGGCCTTGGACCGGTACCGGTCCGTGAGTCGTTTGGTACCGGGCCGCGAGAGTTGAGACTCAGGTGTGAAATGTATGGTTTTCAGCGTTATTTTTTATCGTTTTTATCGTTGACTTGGTTTTCCTGGGTCTTTTCACGTGTGTTATGAATAAATCTTTTTTTCGGTACCGGTACTAGTTTTATTTTGTTGTATTTATCCGCGACACCTTAAAGGCCGGTCCGTGAAAATATTGTCAGGCATAAACCGGTTCGTGGCGCAAAAAAGGTTGGGGACCGCTGTCTTAAAGAATAAATGAGTGCTGCATGTCAGTATCTGAAGTTGCATGAAGCCAGTCCCAAACACGCTCATAATTCTACCATGAGAAAGATTATTCACTATTCAAGTGGAAAACATTCAAGACTGTTGCAAAATATTTCCAGGAGTTAAAGTCCCAAAAAAAATTCACCTAGGATCAGGCAGTGCAATGACTCCAAGCACATCAGCAAATCTAAACAAGAATGTCTGGTGATTCTGCAAGCTAATGAATGATGGGGTGTTGTTAGTTTTTCCACAAACTGCTTCTGCATCACTTCCCATTTTTGTATTTGTAGGAGTGACTAGCTCAGGTCCAAGGTACACCTGCTGTGTTGGCAACTTTGCGTATCACCGGCAATGCCATCACACAGCTATATCCATTCATGCTAGCTATTACGGTGCATGTACGTGCTGCAGTATTCTTCTGAACAATAGGTGTTGCCCGTCCTCCAAATCAGCGCTGGTATAGAAGGAGAAGAAGTCAAAGTTGGAAGCCAAGGAATTTTAAAGTTTTTGCCAAGTTTCAAAGTTTCAACATCTCCCTCTGTGAAACCTGTGAACCTCTAAACTTCTGTACTGATATGATGTTAGGATGCCATTAAAAACAGACTTTAACCCAGCTGCAGCAGCAATGGAACGATGCATCATAAAAATGGAGCAGTCCCCTCTGCGAATCCCTAACTTATTGTGGTGGAGGGGTTTGTGTGTCCCAGGGATCCCAGGGGCTATGTTGCCTGGGGGCTTTTGCCCCCCTGGTAGGGTCTGCCATGGCAAATTGGTCCTGGTTGAGGGACCAGACAAAGAGCGATTCGGAAGACCCCTATGGCAAGACCATCGAGGGAACAGTTCACCCTGCCATAGGGTTATTGGGGCCCCGCCATGGGGTCTGGCCGGGCACAGCCCGAAAGAGGGACATGGGCCCATCTTCCTGCAGGCCCACCACCCGCAGGAGGTACGGTAGGGGTAGGGTGCATTGTGAGCTAGGCGGCGGCCAGGACCGCCAACCGTCAGGCGACTCAGGAGGGGAAAGCGGTGTTCAACCTGCACTGTGTATAGTGCGGGTGGAGTGCTGCTGACTTAGACTGAGAAAATTGCCGGGCGGTGGAAGGAATAGTTCGAGGACCTCCTTTGGGGGCGAGGTCACTGAAGCAGTTAAACAATTCCTTGGTGGCAGAGCCCCTGGGTTGGATGAGGTCCACCCTGAGTTCCTGAAGGCTCCAGATGTTGTAGGGCTGTCTTGGTTGACACACCTCTACAATGTTACATTGAGATCAGGGGCCGTACCTCTGGATTGGTAGACCGGGGTGGTGGTTCCAATCTTTAAGAACGGGGACCGGAGGGTGTGTTCCAACTACAGGGGAATCACACTCTTCAGCCTCCCTGGGAAAGTCTATGCCAGAGTGCTGGAAAGGAGAGTCTGTCTGTTAGTTGAACCTCTGATACAGGAGGAAGAATGCGGTTTTCGTCCTGGTCGTGGAACACTGGATCAGCTCTTCAGCATCTCAAGGATACTTGAGGGTGCATGGGAGTTTGCCCAACCAGTCTACATGTGTTTTGTGGACTTTGAGAAGGCATTCGACCGTGTCCCTCGGGGAGTCCTGGGAGTATGGGGCGTCTGGCCCATTGCTACGGGCCATTCAGTCCCTATACAACTGTTGCATTGGTCCATATAGCTGGCAATAAGTTGGACTTGTTCCTGGTGGGTGATGGGCTCCACCAGAGCTGCCCTTTGTCACCAATTCTGTTCACAATTTTTAAGGACAGAATTTTTAGGCGTAGCCAAGGGGTGGAAGGCTTTCACTTGGGTGGTCTCAGGATCTCATCTCTGCTTTTTGCAGATGGAGTTGTTTCTGCTGGCTTCATCGGGTGATAGCCTCTGGCTTCCCTCGGAATGGTTCGCAGCCGAGTGTGAAGCGGTGGGAATAAGAATCAGCACCTCCAAATCTGAGGCCATGGTTCTCAGCCGAAAAATGGTAGAGTGCCCACTCCGGGTCAGGGACGAGTTCCCGCCCAAGTGGAGAAGTTTAAGTATCTCGGGGTCTTGTTCACGAGAGACGGGAGCAGGAAATCGACAGACGGATTGGTGCGGCGGCCGCAGTGATGCGGACGCTATATGGGTCTGTTGTGGCGAAGAGAGCTGAGTGTAAAAGAGATTGCGGATACAAGCGGCGGAAATGGGCTTCCCCCGAAGGGTGGCTGACCTCTCACTTGAGATAGGGTGAGAAGTTTGGCCATTTGGGAGGGGCTCAGAGTAGAGCCGCTGCTCCTCCACATCGAAAGGAGCCAGTTGAGGTGGTTAGGGCATCTGACAAGGATGCCTCCTGGGGGCCACCTGGGTGAGGTGTTCCGGGCATGTGCCACCGGAAGGAGGCCCCGGGGCAGACCGAGATTATATCCCTCGGGTGGCCTCGGAACGCCTTGGTATTCCCCCCAGACAAGCTGGAGGAAGTGGCTGGGGAGAGGGAGGTCTGGGCTTCTCTGCTTGGGCTGCTGCCTTCGCAACCCAGCCCTGGATAAGCGGAAGAAAATGGATGGATGGATGACCAGCAGAGATGACAGCTTACAACATGTAACATCAATTTTGCTATACGGTGACATTTGCCAGGCACCACACAGCAGGTATAATGGCGTCCTACCCATGTTCCACTTCTGTCTTACTAAACTTTAGTCATAAGGCAAGAGTCTAACCTAAATCAAACATGATTGACTGGAGTTTGGTGAAGTGGTATGATTTTTATAAAGTACGTCAGTACGTGAACCTTTCCTCATCAAAGGTGAAACCTAAGAGTGGCTCAGAGCCAGGGCACAGAATGCAGCAGGGTCAAAGTCACAGCGACTGAATGTCCTACCTGATCCTATGTGTAACGTCCTATAGCACATGCTGACAGCTGCTCCTCTTCCTGTCAGAGGGTAAAAGACCGCTCTGGCTTGCACCTTTTTCTGACCTGGGAGGAGGAGAGTGTAGGTTTTAATAATTAGAACAAAACAGCAATCAAACAGCAGAAAAACTGACTTCTTGACAAGTAAACAGACTAAACTGTAGTGCAAAGGTATCTTACTGTTTGGGTGGGGTGCTGAGGTTTTTGGGGTAGTGCTGGTGGTGGGGGGAGGTTGAGTGCTGGGCACTTTGGGAGCAAAGAGCTGCTGGATCCTCTGATAGGCCAAGAGCTTGATCATCTCTGTATCCAGTTTGTCCAGCTCAATCCCTGCACACACACAAACACACACAACCGCTAGAAGCTAATTACATCTTCGTGTGTTTCATAGCAGAACACAGCAATACGAAGGCTCTTAAACTGTCACATGTGGCCGCAGAGTGACAAACTCACCCCCATCCTCCTCTTTTCCATCCTTCATGCAGCTGGACAGGTTGGTGATGGAGGGCAGCGTGTTGGGCAGCAGTGAGTCCGTCAGTGCAGGAGCAGCCTTTATGTCTGAGGGACAGGAGAGGAAAAAAGAGACAAATTGATGAGATGAGATAAAAGAAGGACCAGAAAAAAGACAGTTTTTGATAGTTCACTATAAAGGAAAAAAGTGCACAGGAACTATTACTGAGATAGAAGGCAAAGCAAGTTGTATCTGAATAACTTTTTTTTCTTCATAACTCAGTAACTGAAAATAAAATGTGCTCTTAAATGGCCATGTATCCTTTTGGTAAATGGGGCTGCACGACACAAAATATGCAAGAAAACTGTTAGCACCATCGATTATGTCAGCAGTGAGTATTCAATTAATAGCAACAGTAAACATTCAAAAGAGAGAAAACTCAGGTCTTTTAAAATGAACGTTTCATTTGTTTCCACTTTAGAAAATGCTTGTTTTGATAGTTTAACAATACACAGTATCTGCCAAAAGAGCTCAACTCTTTCACTGTATTTACATCCCATATCACAATCACATTTCCACTTTCTTGAAGAAACATTTTCCTAAAGACAAAAACTGATAAATTATTAGAAGTAGAAATAACAGAATCACAATTTTAAGTGATCTGCCAAATAAAATAAGCTATGCATCCTAGACTGAGGCATGAAATAAAAAGGCCTTCTTCCCATCTGCTTGGAGCTCTTTCTTACATTATAAGGGGAAAAAAAAGAGTTCTGACAGTATTGCATCTCCTGGATGAAGCAGAGTTGGTCAGTGTGCACGCGTGTGAATGCATGTGTGTTAAAGTGTGCGAGTGAATGTGTGTAAGCCTTCAAACAAGCATGTAGTGGCTGCAGTGAAGAAAGGTGAGCATATAACCATTCTCAGTTCTGAGGCCTTCTCTGTGCTTTAATGCAAAACAGACGTTATGAAAGTGGAGATGTTAATACTAATAATAATTCAGCCTAACAGCATGACTATTAACACAATTTCTTAAAGTTAAAAATGTATTTATATTAATTTAAATATGCAAAATAATGTTGCTATAGCCTCAAATTAAATGTTCTCTCATGCACACCATGGCCACCGTTACATGTATAATGAGGAGAGAGTAACATAATGATTACTTGAGTATATTATTACTATTATTATCATCATTATTATTATTAGCTGTATAAAGTGATACATTTAGACTGCAGCTTTGACATTTCTGATGTGTACCTGGAGTAGGTGCTGATCCAAACTTTACTGTGTCGTGCTCCTGGCTGCCTCTAGATGGTGCATCTGTGAAGGAACTGCTGGTGATTGAGGAGGGCTTTTCATCGGTGCTCACACACTCCTCCTGGGGCTCTGTCTGGCTCCTGTGGTTCTGTTGGCCACTGTGGGGCCATATCGTGGGGGCAGTGGGGCAGTTCTGTTGGGCACATGCATTTACAGTGCTCTCGGGTTCCTTCTTAACCGTTTCTGTTCCTATGTGGTTCACCAGTCCAGAGGCAGAAGCTGATGGCGTTTTCCCAGCCTTCAGTCTGTTCTGTAGCTCAGCCTGCCTGCAGGAATCTGAGGCACTGTTACAGTCTACAGGTCCATTGGCTCTGGGAGGCTGAACCAATTCCAGAGGCCCATTAGGTTTCCTACAGTTCTGACATGGTGTCACGGTGCATTTGCAAAGAACTAGCCCTGATGGGCTGTCCTTGGAAAGAGAGGCCCCCTGGGAGTCACTGGGTGTACTGCAAGCTTTAGAGCAGAGGTCAGGGGAAGAAGTCCTTTCTAATGAGGCCTGAGTTTTCATGTCTTCTGATGCTCCACTTGATTGTGTATTTGCTTTCTGCTCAAAGTGCCACTCTGTTGATGAGGCCTTCTGTTTGATGGATAGGTGTCGCATGATACTGCACTGGAGAGCGATGACATCCTGAAGCCACTGTTCAACACAACACATGTATGTTTTTATAAAGAAGCAACCAGCAGTTCTGTTGAGAGGCCCTCCCCTTCATCAAGGATTCATTTATATCACACAAACAAACAGATACCAGAATTTATCTTTTGCTGCAATTTTCAATTAATTACTCAAAGCTCTACAGTCTGTGAAAAAAACAGACTTTCTAATGCAACTGTTGCAAAGTGCCGTGAAGCAGTTGGTTCAGCTTTCAGAACTTCTGAAACTGAATTTTCTGTTACTTTCTGATAAACACAGTACACAGGATGTGTCAGTGTTTCACTCATCTACACCAAAAATCTAACTCTCTAAAAACTTCTTGTCCAAACTCTCATCCAATCATCCAAAATGAAAAGGAAAGCGATCAATCATCCTTAACCTCCTAGGACCTGGTGTCCACATATGTGAACATCACATTTTGGGTTGGCTAGACCAAAATACTAAATGTTGCTCTACAAAGGCCTGATTTCCACATGCGAGGACGTTATACTGCCACTGTTCTATTGAAATTTAAATCGAATGTCCTCATATGTGGATCTCATTTTTCTCAGAAACAAACATCAGGTAAAAAATAAAATCTGATAATTCTTTGGTTTTACATTCATCAGGTCCCAATCAGCCCAAATAGCAAAGAGAAATTAAAAATGCATGCCATGAAAGAGTTTGGGTCTTAGGAGGTTACGCTGCTCTCCTATTAATCTCACATCCTATTACATCAGATGACACAGATTGTAGCACACAAAAGCCTGTTTCGAGGGAACTATCATTACAATCTGACTTAAAGAACGTGTTAGGCAGCTGCTGGTTTCTCTTGTGCCTACCTCCTGCTGCTCAGCCTCTGTGGTGAAATGCTTTGTGGGCTGATGGTCAGGAATGCCACTACAAACCAGCTCCAGCTGGCGCACCCCTGCAGGAAGCAGCATGGGCGGAGGATTCTGGTACTGGGACTTGATGGCATCTGGCACCTGAATAAAAACACTGACTGTTAGAGACAATCTAACACTTTCTAGCAAATTAACCAGTACGTTCAGATGTGTCTAAAAATAGCATCACTTCATATACAAGTGCACAACTGCTTAAATTTCAGAAGCTGGAAAAAAGACAGAATGTCAGTATCTAGGTAGAGCAGGGCGATATGACCAAAATATTTATCACGATATACATTTGAAAATTTGCGATAACTATATAATTGACACTAGACAAAACACTTTCCAACTCCTCAACTTTATTAGTGCAAAAAAAAAAAAAACATCAATGTATTTTCACTTAAACAAGCAGCTGTTTTTTATGTGCATTAAAGTTATATAAAAATTTTACAGTGCAAATGCAAATCCTTGCTGACAGTTTAACCAAAAAGACATTTCCAGTGGAAATTGGTCGACATATCCTCAGCATAACCATGTATAATATCCACAAAACTTAAAAAGAGGTTATACACACACAGTACTGTAATATTATGTTGAAGCACAGTACGTATCACTCCGCGAGGCTCCGCCTACGATAGCCGTAACGCTCCGACAATCCATCAAGCGGTGTGGCTTCGTAGCTTAGCAAAGTCGTACTGAAACATTTGACAGATTTTCGAGCGCCGTGTACATAAAATCGTTTCGAGGTCAGTAAACACAACCAGAATTCATACATAAGGCACACGGGATTATAAGGGGCACTGTCTATTTTGAGAAAAATCAAAGGATTGATTTTAAGTGCGCCGTATTTTCCAAAAAACACGGTAATAATGTCGGCCCGCTAGCACGCGCTACCAAAAATAGTGCTTTGTTGTGTATCTGACGGATGAAAGCTAAACCAGTTCCACACCACTGAAGTTGCAGCATTTTTACAAACGAATTCTGGTTCGTCCGTTTCATTCAACGATCCACTTTCGCTCTTCTCATTCTGCGTCGCCGCCGTGTGCGCATGTAAACAAAGGCACTGCGCATGTGCGTTTTACCCATATTCTATCGCAATATGTCATTTTCCTATCGTTGCCCAACATTACACCGGTATTAGCGTGAACGGTATGATTTAGCCCAGCCCTATATCTAGGTATTACTGTCTTAGTGTAACAGATATATTATTAAAGCCATTCATTTCCTAGATCTCCACCTGTGTTCCAGTGGCCAAGAAAAAAGGATTATATGAAATCCAACACACTGCACCGTCACACTGAGACACACGTCTACCTTGATGGTTTTCTTGTTGCGCTGGTGAGTGGTGCGCCGGTTGGGAGCATTTTGTCGATGTACTCTACGCAGGAAGTCCAACTTAACTGCGTGCTGGGACATCCTGTCCTGGAACTGATCGAAGAGCTGACAGCGGCTGGACAGGCTGAGGCTCCTCTGATTCAGCTGCATAGCAAACAAAAATATATCAATACAAATTTACATCAATAAAAGGAAAGGGAAAGCAGCTTTAGCTTAGAATCAGCACAGTGCATCTTACTACTAAGTGCTCCACATGGTTTGGACACATCCATTTGCCGGCAGGTAAAGCTGTGAGTGGAGGGTCCAGACAGTCCATGTGGAACAGGAGGGGACAGTAATCGCACTGGATCAATGGAGCCAACCTGCAACTCCTGAGAGACCAAATAAATAGAATTAGTACCTGCTGTCATTGCTTCTACTTCTTTGCACTGTGCTCCAGAACTCCTGACCTGTTGCATGAAAAGCAGATTTTGACTGGCAAAGGGACTAGACCATTGGGATCCAGTTCATGCTGAGGCCTCCTGAAGGGCTTTCCAAGCAGCTCTTCTTTTTTCCTCCGTTTACTGCTGCCTAGAAATCCAAACAAAAGAGCAACATTGAAGAAACAGTCTAAATTGCATATATAAAGAGGTATTTTAAACTTAGGGTGCTGAAAGAAATCATAGCAGTTTTAAATTCTTGGGGGTAACTGTGACCGAGGACCTGTCCTGGGGCAACCATATCACCTCAGTTGTACGGAAGGCCCAACAGCGCCTCTACTACCTGAGGAGACTGCGGAGTGCACACATTCCCAGATCTCTGATGTTGAACTTCTACAACTGTGCCATCAGCAGCGTTCTGACGTATGGATTTCTAGTGTGGTTCCCCAGCTGCACCAAGGCCGATCAGCAAGCACTCCAGCGGGTGGTGAAAGAAGCTGACAGAATTATTGGAACAAGTCTGCCAGAGATCAGTAATATCTTCCCCACTCGCTGTCTGAGGAGGGTGCACAGTATCCTGCGGGACCAACATCACCCTGCGCGCCACCTTTTCCATCTGCTGCCCTCAGGGAGAAGGTACAGGTCTATACAGGCCAGAACATCCAGACTGGCCAACAG
Source organism: Aulonocara stuartgranti (assembly GCF_965226115.1). Lineage (NCBI taxonomy): Eukaryota > Metazoa > Chordata > Actinopteri > Cichliformes > Cichlidae > Aulonocara > Aulonocara stuartgranti. The sequence goes on along the minus strand of NC_138950.1, from coordinate 37,413,489 downwards.
CCTGTATCCACAGGCTGTGAGGCTCCTGAACTCTCTGCCCCCCTCTCACGGACAATAACCATATCCAACTTCTTAATAGCAATGAACTGGTCTGCATTGGTGCATCATATCTTTATTCTCTTCCCCCTCCTGCCCCCCCCCCCCCCTCTTTCTTAAATAGATAACTATCATATCTGATATCATATCTCACAGTACAATAATATTGAATGGGTTGCATTGTTGTATTTTGTCATGTTTCTCAGGTCTTTGTCTGAATTTCTACGAACATTATTGCTAAGGATTGTCTTATTGCATTGGAGTCACACTGGGTTAAATATGTACACTTGGGTTTTAAGGGGTATTTATTATTTTCTTCTTTTTTTTGGGTTGTATGGAAGCCCCAAACGCAATTTCATTGTTCTTGACAATGACAATAAATAAATAAATACTAAATATTTTGGTAGTCATTATGACTGACTGACCTGGTAGTGCAGTGGTGCACGTGAGCTCACTCGGCAGCTGAAACTGAGTGGGGTTTCTCTCCATAGCAGCCGCTATTAGGAGCTGAAAGGGCCTCTTGAGGAGTCGCGGTGTCGGAGCAGAAACTGTAGAACTCTCGAGCTCTGCACCCTGAACTTCATCCTCAGGCTCTGCTGCCTCCTCCTCTCCATCGTTCTGCTCCTCTGAGGGGGTTGGGGTGGATGAAGTGTTGGAATTTGGAGTCCCAGGTCGGCTGCTTGGCCTGCTGCTGGTTCTGCGGTCCAATAGTCGTACCTGGGCCACTCGTAGACCAGGGCCTGCAGCTCCAGCCCCCGGAGGAAGACCGTCAAGCCGCAGTGGGCCAGCGTTGAGCTCCAGCTCCACGGATGGAGAAGCAGAGCGCTTGGAGGAGGATTTCTCTGGCAGGCCGTTGGTCTGTTCAGACTTCTGTTCTCTTTTCTGTACAAAGTCACACAAAAAACCCAAACACTGATTTAAAAAGCCATCTCTTGACACTGCTGTCTTAGCAAATTATAGATGAATCTCTAATCTTCCTTTTATCTCAAAGATTCTTGAAAAAAATCATTTAAAAAAAAAAGCTAACAGATCATCTGCAGAGGAATGGCTTATTTGAACAGTTTCAGTCAGGTTTCAGAGCTCATCACAGCACAAAAACAGCTTTAGTGAAGGTTACAGTTAATCTTCTTATGGCCTCTGACAGTGGACTCATCTCTGTACTTGTACTTGTTAGACCTCAGTGCAACGTTCAATACTTTTGACCATAATATTTTATTAAATTATTATGGTCAAGCATAATATTTATTAGAGCATGCTGTAGGTATTTATTTCTGCAGTGGTTTGTATTAGGGCTCCCACAATTTGTCAACTAGCCACGATTACGTCGACTATCAAAATCGTTGACGACTAATTTAATAGTCAATGTGTCGTTTGAAGCTTTGTAAGACCCCGAAAGATGCAGGAATAAGTAGTAGGATTTAAGAGTGTAACAACGAAATGAAACAGAAGATGGCAGTACTGCATGTACAAGGATGCCAGCTGCCGTTAAACCCCGAAGAAGAAGAACCAGGCTGTGTCCCAATCCAGCGACCGCACGCTTCGAAGTATGCATTTTGAGACCGATTACGTCACAGCGACGCAACGACGGCTGTCCCAATCCAAAGTGTATTCCAAATGCGGTTGCCAAATGTGCCATCAATTTCCCCAAATTTGAAGTGTGGTCCATTGTAGACTTCGTGGTCCCATACATCCCACAATTCATTGTGCAACAGTGGGTGTGGATAATTTTGCCGAAAAATACGGCAGACGGCTGAAGCGGAGCGGCCGAAGAGTAAACTTTTAAAAGTGAGTACTGAATGTTATGTCACTTATTTATGTGCAAATGTTTAATAATGAAGAACATTAAAACATTACTGTTGCCCACATGTCAGCAAAGTTGTGTGACATTAGTGATGTTTGTACTTTCAGCGTCAGCTTGGTTTTAAAGCCTCTACTTTAAAATATACGCCGTTCAATAGTCAACCTTAATCTGACAGAGAATGTGATGATTTTATGGATAATTAAAGTCAGTTATACATCCACAAACACAACAAGCTGAAAGTCAGTGATGCTGCTTGGTTTGCAGTCCTGAATATCACGGCACAAGCAGGATTCACTGCACTGTTAATGTTAGCTATGTTATATTGCTGCCTCTGTTCGGTGGTGTCGAGCCAAACGGACTTTAACGTGTGTTTGAACGAGCTCACGGTTCACTCGTTAAGCTGAAAGAAAGATGCTTTAATCACAGGAGTCACACATGTGTCCACTGTACCATCTGGGAACTCTTCTTGTTTAGCACTCGTAATAACACAAACACTAAATCCTCCTTCTCTGGTGCTGTTGTGTAGCAGTGTGTACACCTGAGACTGTCACCTGTCTGTCTGTCCTGCACTCTCTCTCTGTTTATTTCTCTCCGGTTGTGGAATAAAAGTATGAACATGTCTCAGCCTCAGATACTCAACTAATCAAAGTGATGTCATAAAAAAAATTAACGAACAAAACATTTTTTCTCCTTCATTTCTGTCAAACAATGCTGTATGAAACGTTTCTCGCGGTTTGTATCATGGTTGCTAGGCAACCTGAGCAGCGCGACGAAGGCTAGACCGTCCCATTTCACAACCTCTCACTTCCGCACTTCTCGTACTTCCTAGTACGCGCCGTTCCTAGTACGCAAACTGTGAATACTCTGAAGCGTACGGTCACTGGATTGGGACACAGCCGCAGTCTCCGGTATCATAGCTGTGTCCAAATTCAGGGGCCGCACCCTTTGGAGACTGCATTTGGAGGCCGATTACATTACAGCGACACGAGGAAGGCTGTCCAAATTCGAAGACTCCGACAAATGCGTCCTTCATTTCCCCAGATTTCAAGGATGGGTCGGGTGTATACTTCGTTGCCCAACCTATCCCAGAATTCATAGCACGGCCCAGCCAATTCCAGTTTCCAACAATGACGGCAGCTACTTAATTTTAATATTACTCTTTGTGGGTCACAAAATAAACTTTTAAGATATTTTCAAGTGAGAATTCAGCTGTCTAAACTTTAAATATCTGATCAGTTTATCAAGACATCACATTTTTGCAAAAGTGCACCAACATTTTCGGAGACATCTGTTACCCACCAGCTCGATAGCTAGCCGGGGCTCAAGGCTCACTAGAGCCGACGAGAACACCGAACTCCTGGCACATCGTTTTCAGACCCCCCGCGGTCTAAACATGATATATAAGTCACTTAGATAACTTAAAAATGTTGTTGTTTGGCTTTTTCCAGTGTTTCATGTGTTCCTGAGTAAGTTGGCTTGGCTGAGATTAAAGTTTTTTCACACAGCTGAAGAAAAATCAAACAGAAAACAGATTAAACAGGAAGTTTGAGATGGTAGAATTTACTCCAATGTCCTGTTATATTTTAGTTAGCAAGGAGCAGACGGCTATCTAATAGACTCCAATTTGTTCATGTGAGTCCGCTTCACACACCAAGGTTAATTATGGATATACTAGGACCAATTCTGTTTACATTTTAAATGCTTCCCTTAGGCAGTATCATCAGCAGTATCATAGTATACATTTTCACTGCTATGCAGAGGACACCCAACTTTATTTATCCATGAAGCCAGATAACACACACCAATTAGTTAAACTGCAGGAATGTCTTAAAGACATAAAGACCTGGATGGCCTCTAATTTTCTGCTTCTAAATTCAGATCAAACTGAGGTTATTGTACTCGGCCCTGAAAATCTTAGAAATATGGTATCTAACCAGACTCTTACTCTGGATGGCATCACCTTGGCCTCCAGTAACACTGTGAGGAACCTTGGAGTCATTTTTAACCAGGATATGTCCTTCAACGCACATATTAAACAAATATCTAGGACTGACTTCCAATCTTTGCGTAATATCTCTAAAATAAGAAATATCCTGTCTCACTGTGACACTGAAAAACTACTTCATGCATTTATTACTTCTAGGTTGGACTATTGTAATTCATTATTATCGGGATTGTCCAAAAACTCCCTGAAAAGCCTTTAATTAATCCAAAATGCTGCAGCAAGAGTCCTGACAGGGACTAGAAAGAGAGAGCAGATTTCTCCTATATTGGCTCCCTGTTAAATCCAGAATTGAATTCAAAATCCTGCTCCTCACATACAGCATATGTAAGCATATAGTTGGGCTGGATCAGTTGACCCTGAATCCTCCCTTAGTTATGCTGCAATAGGTGTAGACTGCTGGGGGACTCCCATGATGCATCGAGTATTTTTTCTTCAGTCACCTTTCTGACTCACTATGTGTCATGGCCCCGCCCCTCCCTGAAACTGGTTCTGCCAGAGGTTTCTTCCTGTTGAAAGGGAGTTTTTCCTTCCCACTGTCGCCAAAGTGCTTGCTCATTGCTTTTCTCTGCATGTTAGGGCTGCACGATTAATCGTTAGAAAAATTGCGATCTCGATTCATACTTATGTGCGATCTCATTTCCAAATGACAACGATTAAAAATTTTTTTTTAAAAAAGGCGACGACGATTGTACCGCATTTTGATCCGGGACGCAATCTGCATGAAAACAAGCGCTCACTCTTCCTGCTCAACAAATGACAAGGGCGGAGCTTTATACCACGTGATACAGAAGCTGTGCTGTGTGATGCTAAAATTGGCAGGGAAAAAAACAACGGAGAGCACGTCAGGGATGACGAGAAAGTGACAGGAGAAAATCCGTCCCGGTCAACCACCCAAACATCAATAACGGAAACCTTATACAGCGTTTCCCTATACCCGTCGAACTCCCGCAGGCACAAAGAAATTACGGAGGCTATCACTTATCACCTGACCAAAGATATGGCTCCCATCAATACTGTGCAAAACGAGGGATTTAGGAAAATGATCAACACCCTAGACAAACGCTACACAGTGCCGTCCCGCAACTATTTTTCTATTGTTGCACTACCTGCTCTATACACGCAGCGTCGAGCAGCGGTGGAGACGGAATTTCAAGCAGTACAACGACAAAATGTGAGACATTTGTTGTTTTTATGTTTATTTATTGTTTTTATGTTCAGTCTCAACTGTTACGAAGTTGACGTGCAGTTAATAAGCGCAATAAATATTTATACTGGAAAAGAGAATCGTGAGAGAATCGTGATCTCAATTCTAAGCAAAAAAAATCGTGATTCTCATTTTATGCAAAATCGTGCAGCCCTACTGCATGTATTATTGTAGGGTAAAATATTATTGTGATTTGGTGCTGAATAAATAAAATTGAATTGAACTGATTTATCAGTACATAGAACACACTCTCCAGGATACATTTCAAAAGCAGAATGAATCAAATGTGTAACAACACATCTGTCACTCACCTTCTTTCGAACATTGCAGCGATGACACATCCATTCCCCTGGAGGAAGCATTTCTTCACTCAGAGGTGGGTTGCTGTCGTAAGAAGACAGAAATTAAATATTTAATAAGATAAAATGAATCACAATTTCTAATTCCCATTTCATTGAAATGAAAAACTGATTTGATCCCATTGTTTTGGTATCAAAACAAAAGTCTAGCTTCTTCTGTCTCCATCTGGTGGGCCAATGGCTGCATTACAACAAAAGCATCCACACAGTGCAAAGTAATGGCAGTTACCAATGTTACATTTTCATTACAGTAGCTGACACATTCATTAATAATCAATTGCTTCCAATGTTTTACACTACATACTAGAGGTGGGAATCACCATACATCCCACGATACGATATTATCACAATACTTAACACACGATACAATATTATTGCGATTTTTAAAAATATTTTGCAATATTCAGATTCTGTACATAAAGGTAAACTTTATCAATATTCATTTATCTAATATCAAAGTCTCACACTCAGTCTTTCTCTCATTTCAGTTTTATTGTTGACAAACTGAACGGTTTGTATTACAGTCTAGTCCAACTTAACTGAATGCAACCATCTGGTACAATTATAGCTATTCTGAACTATGCAATTTATGAAAACTATGCAGCCCATTCAGCAACTGAAGAATTTGAAAGTAAATTAAAACAAAATATAATTTTACATTAAATAAAAAAGTTTTAAACGTAATTAAAATAAAACATGTCTTAAATTAAAATAAGTAAACTGTCATGTTTATTGCTGCCAAAAACAAGTTAAACACATTTGGACAGTGAAGGAATGTCAGGATTGTTGCTCAGAAAAAGGATCAACATGCTCTGAAGTCAGAGCACAAAAACCTTTTTTGTAACAAAATATCGATTTCTGCTGTCCCTGTATCGATACATTATTAGCAAACAAAATATCACGATACTACACAGTATAGATTTTTTTCCCCCCACCCCTACTACATACTGCCCCCATTCAAGAAAACTTTCGTCAGATCCACCTCATTTCACCTTACCATTTTTTAAAATTATGTCTGGTTAACTGTTACCTTGGTATTTCCATCACTCATCTGCTACTTGCAACCACCATCCGCTTAACAGTTATTCATAAAATTACACTTAGTGACCAAACTGAACCATCTATCTATTATGCTTTGTTACTCCTTTCTTTTTAACTTGCATTTTTAACCATGGTGGTGCAGTGACTAGCACTGTTGCCTCACAGCAAGGAGCTCCTTAGTTTGATTCTACCACCTGGCCGGGGCCTTTCTTTGTGGGGTTTGCATGTTCTCCCCGTGTTTGCGTGGGTTCTCTCTGGGTACTAGTAGTTTGCTTGTAGTAAGCTTATTTACCTACTTTTTCTCTTTACTCATTATTATTTTTTAACAATTTATTCATTTCTATTGGCTGTTTGTTTCTATAGTTTCTAGTCAACTTTAAACTTTTTTTTGCTGATGCACCCGGTGTATGAATTCATAATTGCAGAATTTAGCATAAAACTTGGACTAAGAAATACAAAACATATCCAGTAAAATGACGACAAAAATACATTCCTCCAGATTTAAAAAATGAAACAAGTTTTTTTTAATGATATGTTTGTGTTTGAAGTGGTCACATGTGAGATGCGCTGTGCATGGCACAACTGAGTTGTCACCCCATGTAATATTGTCTTTTACATTGCAGACATCAAAGCAGCAAAATTCGTCAATACATATTTAAAATCTGAAGGCATCCACAGGTGTGGCTATATATGTACAGACGAGTTTTATACGGTTTTCAGGTGACAGTCTGGACTCAATTCTTCCAAATACCAAAGTAATACAGAAAAAAATGATACGGGTATTTATTTATCGCTGCGGCACCGAAATTACCTCAACAAACGCTGTTATACCCGTCCAAAAAAACTGCGGAATATTTCGTCCGTATTTTTAAAGCACCCCTTTTCCATCAGAGTTGATTTTAAAGGTTTGTAAGATGGCGGTGGAAGAAGGGGGGGAAAGAGCAACGAGGTCGCCATATTGTAAACAGAGGCTACATTTTTACCAGCAGCTCCGCTGGCTGCAGCCTCGGCAGGAGGGGAGGACCGACTGCAAGCTAATTCAAGCCTCTTGCAGATACGACATATTTAAGCATTTTTTTTCAAACTCCTGTGTGTTATATTTTCATTAACGACGCGTGAAAATAAGTTTGCTATACACTTTCAAACTATATAAAGTCCAAAAGTCAGTATACAAGATAGACGACTGGGATAACGGTGCACAGTCCTCCCAGAGCAAGAAAACATTCTGCTCTGTTACTTTAATTATCAGTTCCTATCTTAGATCACCAAACATCTTTTAATTAACTTTAACTGGTTTATTTCCTGAGATTCTGAAAATGTGTGGAAGTAAATTTGACATGCAAGCAGCTTCCAGAGAAAAATGGGAGTTAATAATAAACCTTACAGAGTGCAACACAGCGGCTAAAGCCGGCCTCCATGGTTAACGTGAACGGAGAACACAGCGGGAATTTCGGAAGAACAATTGATCGTTAATGTTGACTTTTCATTGATATAAGCGTGAGCTTTTGTAGCGAAAAAACTATCAGGCAAAATGAAATCATTTAACAGATAATTTCTTTACACATTTCAAATCATGTGTCTATGAGAATCGGAACCACAGCGAAACGGTAACCGAGGACAATCACTGGAGTTAGCATTCAGCCATCTTTACACATAACTGACGGGGACTAGCAGTTATTTCCGCTTGTTTTACTGACTCTGTGCGTGTTCTTCAGTCAAATAACTTACCAGCACTGGAGATGGAAAGCTGCAGGACAGTGGTCACAGCACAGCAAGTCTCCCCCTTCCCTGCAACTATCGCAGGTGTCGTGGTTAGTCGCCCTGCCGCTCCTCCGGACGTCCCTCACCAGTTTCCGACTCCGTTTCTCTACCTCATCTGACTTCGGGGGCGCCAGTAGTGTTTGAATTTGCTGCAAAAGTTGTTCAGCTGTTTAGTTTGACATCGCGGCTAGTGTCTAGTGTCCGCTGTGACGTTTATAGAGAGCGGTAACAGTAATTTGTGGCCTCCGTTACCAAGCCGAATTAGCTAGCTAAGAGCTTGACAGCGGGCTATAGTGATGATGACAGCTGCGATTCAAATTTGGTAAAATTTATTAAAGTGTTAGCAACAGAGGAATGTTTCGCTTAATTAAGGCCTTAGACATAGCAGCCTTACCTCCATTAAGCCCCCAGAGGTATCCAAATCGTACACAATCGTTGGGGTCTCCATTTTGTCCCACATTCATCCAGAAACAGACTTTGCAAAAGGAATTTGCGAACCAAGAGCCTCGGTGCTCACAATAACCACGATAAATCCTGTAAGAGATTACTTCCCGAATGTTTTCGGTCAGAGGATGTCTGGTAAATCGACGTTAGCTATCGTTAGCTGCCCAAAGGAGCTAGCTAGGCAAACGTCAACCAGTCAAGGTTGTGAAGCTAGCGGTCTCACTAGCTGCCGTGGTTGGCCATAAAAAGGTAACAAAAATGACGTCTAACTATGTAGTTAAAATACTGATTCCTTAGCACCACTTTTTATGTGTAAGTGCCACGAAAACATACAGAATTTTCTATCAGTAGACTACTGCTCTTAGCTACACAATCCATCTGCGGCCTAGCTGGCCAGCCATGATTCTTGTTTCTGCTCCTGCAAAAAGGAGCGCTGTAAATCTGCAAAGCCCTCCGCTCCCATTGTCAAAACAAAATGTAACCAAACAATCCAGGAGAAAACTAGATGTAGTACGGCCCAAAACCTGGTTTCCGACAGCGTCCGGAATGTATAATCCTCAAATCAAGTATGTGGAAATGCAAATTTGGTTGATGTTATTGTTGTGAAAAGGCTGTGCATCTACACTGGCTGCTAGCAACATCCTTACAGTTGGCGCAACCGCGCACACCGGACACGCATGCGTATTGGAACGGATATAGATAATTACGGATACATTATCACGAAGCGGTAAAACATTGTCTACACGGTGTTTTGAGTGGCACTGACGTTTTGAAGTTATTTTATTTGCTATGACTTTCCCTGTCGGTTGCCTTATGGCACTACTCATTACTATTGTGCTGCTACGAGAGTAGCATTAACTGCTTCTTGCTTCAATAGCTTTATTGTTTGTTAAAGAACACGACTCGTGTAATTTGCACTTCTGCTACAATAGCGTTTCAGCTGCTCAAATGACCATCTTAATTCTTCTTCCGCTTGCTCAACGTGTAGTCTATTTCAACATGTAGTCTATGTAGACAGCATCCATCCATTCTCTTCCGCTTATCCTTATCGCGGGGGGGCTGGAGCCTATACCAGCTGGATGACAAGTCAGTTAAGCTAACAGAAATGTTTAGATCAATTCAAACCAATTTAGTTTTAATTACATAGCACCAAATCACATCAGCTGTCACTGTCCTCAAAGCGCTTAGTTATCCTTCTACCAATCAGACTTTTCTGACAGAGGGCATTGTGTATTTTGCAATTAAAGTCCTCACTGGGTTAAGCTGCTGAAGTCTGAAACACATTCTTTAATTAAGAGAGGACCAGATTGTGCAAAGTGAAACGCTGAAGTAATGCACAGATCATTAGAAAATAAAGACATCCAAAACATTAACAAATCAATAATCCACCATTATATTCTCTTAAACCAAAGATTTATTTAAGAATGTATGAAGCCCTAATTTACTTATTTTCCATCTAGCACTTAAATAATATAAGTTCTCACATAAATAAAATTTGTATTTATTGCAGGTTTGTCTGGTTTTTGTTAACCAGATCACACCAACTATAAAGTCTGACCAGATCCCAAAACACTACATGTAGGGTAAAGAATATGTTTGTGTGGGACACCTTACTAATGCTGAGAGATGATGAAAACTGAATCTAGAAACAAAAAACAAAAAAACTATGCTAGTTAACAGTTTGGCATCAGTTATGTGAAGGATATATATACTGCCATTTATGTGAATGAAAATTTCCAATCTTAAAATAGAAGGTATGATCTCTGTTTTGTGCAACCATGTCTATCATATTAAGTATTAAAACTGTTTAAATATATTTTAGCAGCCAAACTGTCTGTTTCAGTTTTAATAGCAATTAATCCATAGGTCAGCACACGGACTGATTGTTATGCAGCACTTTTCTGCTCTTGCAGAGCACTTATAGCACATCAGTTCTGAACCACACTTTAAGTGCAGGCCCACTTAAAGTACACGCATGATCGCAACATCCACAGCAAGTAAAGGTCCTGCATTTAAAGTCTCGGTAAAATAGAAGTATTTAGATATTAAGGTAAAGATATAGTTTATTTATCCCAGAACTGGGAAATTTTTATGTTATAGTAGTTAATGTTTGACTTAAATCAAACAAACCTAAATAACTTAAATAAGTAGAGTGGTGTGCAGCTTAATAAAATCTTAACAATTAACAACAATAATAACTAGTTGAAAATAAAATTAGGCACAATAAAGTAAAATAAGTATAACTTTAATTAGTGATATATAACTAGTAAAAATGTCCATCCATTCATTCATTAATTTTCTGCTGTTTATCCAGGTTCACGTTGCGAGAGCAGCAGTCTAAGCAGAGATTTCCCTCACAACAGCCACCTCTTCTATCTGGGGAATACTGAGACATTCCAGGCCTGCAGAGATGTGTGATCTCTCCACTGAGTCCACTGCCCAGAATACCTCACCTATAGGAAGCGTCCAGGAGGCATCCTAGGCAGATGCCCAAACCACCTCAACTGGCTCCTTTAGAATTTTCCTTTCAAAACAAAAGCAACAACAAAAATAGAACATTAAAACTGGCTAGCTAATTGTTGGTCTTCTACTTCACCTTGTTGTCAGTGTGGGCACCAGGTACCACCTCAAAATCCTGGATAGGCACAGGCTGTAGTTGTTTTCTTCCTTCTGTAGTTGATGATCTCTGGTCTTACTCAGAGATGATTTCTTCCAGACCACTCCACAAAATCATCCTCCTGCTCCTGTCCATCACGTATACATCCAAACACTATAGAACTGTCAGAGTAGTTCTGTTACCCAGAGTTGTACTGAAAGCCTGAGATGCACAAGTTGAACAGGAATGATGAAGGTGGCACTATATGTTGTGCCAATACCCAGTGACACTGGGCAGTTATCAGAAAATTGCATGTTAGTACTCATTGTGCATAAAAATGTTTGTTTTCATATCTAAAATATTTAAATTGATATTACTGCAAAATTAATATGCATGTCAAATCAAATCAAATCACTTTTATTGTCACATCACATGTGCAGGTACATTGGTACAGTACATGTGAGAGAAATTCTTGTGTGTGAGCTTCACAAGCAACAGAGTTGTGCAAAATACAATAATGTAAACAAGCAAAATACAGGAATGGTTACATCTGAAACTAATAAATATATGTACAATATATAATAGTATATGCATTTATGGATGTGTATACTAAATATTTTTCTATGTGTGTGTGTGAGTGTGTGTGTGTGTATACACATATTTTACAAATTAAATAGAGTAAACAATAAAATAAAATATATAAAAATATGTTGCGTTATATTTAATTCATTTTAACCACTTAGGTTGTTTACTCTAGATCTATGCATCTTATTCTATATGGTAATGTAGCATTATCCTGCTTTAAGAATCATATATATTTAAAAAGTTCAGCAAGCTCATACCTTTGCCTTCAACTCTTTGACATTTTCTAGCAAATCTAAGAAGGGCTTTATATATATACTGGCTGTTTTTTTAAATGGGGCTGATTCTAAAACCTAAAAATGGTTGCCTTGGAGAGAGGAAATGTTAGCAATTATAATGTATAGTGGACAGAATTACCATGAATGATGGGTAATTGCTAACCCTTGCCAGCAGAGGGAGGCACTGCTCAGTTGTATTTGAGTAGCTGGCAAAATGAGTTTTCATGCTGGTAGTTAGCTTATGTCAGGGGTGTCGAACTCCAGGCCTCGAGGGCCGGTGTCCTGTAGGTTTCAGATCTCAACCTGGGTCAACACACCTGAATCACATGATGAGTTCATTACCAGGCCTCTGGAGAACTTCAAGACATGTTGAGGAAGTCATTTAGCCATTTAAATCAGCTGTGTTGGATCAAGGACACACATAAAACCTGCAGGACACCGGCCCTCGAGGCCTGGAGTTCGACACATGTGGCTTATGTGATTTTGTGCACAGAAATATATGACATTCCATTTTAGAAATGTAGTCCCATGTTCCAATTAATTTTAATTAAATTACTAATGTTACTAGCCATCACATGTTGTACACATGTCCAGCATGACCATTCACCAGGCTACAGTTTATTGAACATTTTAGTGCATATATTAATATGTACATTAATATGTAGTACAAGAATGTTGAAAATGAAAAATCTTTTTTACAAAGTGAATTTTCAGTTATATTTTTAAATCTACATATTTTGATCACATTTGTAAAAGCCCTTAAAAAGTATTTAGTTGCTGACTTTAACCTCCTAGGACCTGGCGTCCACATATGTGGACATCACATTTTGGGTTATTTAGACCAAAATACTGAATTTTGCTCTACAAGGGCCTGATATCCACTTATGAAGACATCATACTGCCACTGTTCTATCACAATTTAAAATGAATATCCCCATATGTGGCTCTTATTTTTATTAAAAACAAAAGTAAGGTAAAAAAAAAATCTGGTAATTCTTTGTTTTTACATTCATCAGGCCCCAATGTGACCAAATATCAAAGAGAAATTAAAAATGCATGCCGTGGAAGAGTTCGGGTCTTAGGAGGTTAAGTCATTTTTCTGATGAAGGAGACTTGTAAGGTTGTAATTATGAAGTATTATACTGTTATAGTTATTACTGATAAATGTATCCTGTTGTGATAAACTAACTAAAGTACTGTGATATGTTTATTTTAAGATATTTTTGAGTGTATTGTATTTAATATTAGAGTAAGAGAATTTCTAATGGTTAAAAAAAATAAGTAAAATATATATATATATATATATATAGCTAGCCTTGGTGGTGCTGTTCTCTTATTGTTCCCTTGCCACTGAGAGTACACCTTTGCTGGTTCTGTGGAGAACAGCTGGTTTATTCTCCTGCCTTCTATCTCTCTGGTGTACCTCCTCAAGCGGCTGGCCAAGGCTGTGAGTCTTTGCTTGGTATGGACAGCAAGCTGTCCATACCAAGGCCTCAGGTATGGACAGCTTGCTGTATTTCTTAGGCACCTTATTTGTCGCACCTTTCTGCAACTCCGTTAGTTGGCTAACCTCCCTCCGTGCTACTTTGATCTTGCCCTCTAGCCTCCTTCTCCATGGAGGGTACTGCCCTTTGTCGCTGTTCAACTTGTAGCCAAGCATCTCACTGATCACTGTTGCCGTATTGTAGATCAGCTTGTTAGTGTCGGTAATCGTGGTTGTAGGTATTGCCTGTAGTGCAATACCTACAATACCTAGTATATGTATATATATATATATATATATATATATATATATATATATATATATATATATATATATATATATATATGGGTGATAAGTTAGCAGCGATGCAGGTGGATGCTTCTCTGCTGTCCTGGATTGTTGATTACCTGACAGGAAGACCACAATATGTACGTCTCCCACAGTGTGTGTCTGACAAGGTGATTAGCAACACAGGGGCACCACAGGGGACTGTCCTCTCCCCCTTCCTCTTCACCCTCTACACCACAGACTTCAGCCACTGCACAGAGACCTGCCATCTTCAGAAGTTTTCTGTTGACTCTGCGGTGGTTGGATGCATCAGCAGGGATGATGAGACAGAGTACCGGGCTGTGGTCGACTCCTTTGTCACGTGGTGTGAGCAGAATCATCTGCAGCTCAACGTGGCAAAGACCAAGGAACTGATCGTGGACTTCAGGAAGACCAGGAAACACTTGACCCCTGTTTCAATCCAGGGGGTCAGTGTTGACATTGTGGAGGACTATAAATACCTTGGAGTACACATTGACAATAAACTGGACTGGGCTAAAAACACCACAGCACTTTACAGGAAGGGCCAGAGTCGTCTCTATTTTTTGAGGCGACTGAGGTCCTTCAACATCTGCCAGAAAATGCTGAGGATTTTCTATGAGTCTGTTGTGGCCAGTGCGATCCTCTATGCTGTTGCATGCTGGGGGAGCAGGCTGAGGGTCGCAGATGCCAACAGACTTAATAAACTGATCCGTAAGGCCAGCAATGTTGTGGGGATGGAGCTGGACTCCCTCAAGGTGGTGTCGGAGAGGCGGATGCTGTCCAAGATAAAGACAATGTTGGATAACACCTCCCACCCACTCCATGACATGTTGGTCAGTCACAGGAGCTCGTTCAGTGAGAGACTGAGATTACCGAAAAGCACCACTGAACGACACAGGAAATCATTCCTGCCTGTGGCCATCTCCCTGTACAACGCATCCACTTAACACACTGTTTGCTGCTACAACTACACATGTTTCTTTTCCAACTATTTATTTATAAGTGACTTATGTATGTATGTATGTATATATATGTATATATTGTACTATTCTTAGTTAGCGTATTGTCTGTCTTGTCTTAATGTTGGTTTAAAATGGAGCACTGTAACAAAAAATAATTTCCCCCAGGGATCAATAAAGTATTCTGATATATATATATATATATATATATATATATATATATATATATATATATATATATATATATATATATATATATATATATATATATTTATTTATTTATTTATTTATTTATTTATTTATGTATATATTCAGCGGCGATTCTAGGATCAGAGCTCTGGGGGTGCTGATCTCTCTCACCCAGAGAGCTGCCCAGCCAGGCAAGATAAACCTGTCTCTGTCAGTCCCTGCATCCTTAAATGTTGTCCCGAGTTCTCTCTGACTGTCACTTTGGTGCATTTAAACCCCTGTTCCTCCCTGTCCTCATCGTCTGTTGTTTTAGTCTCTGTTATCAGTCATCATAATTTTACCATCTCTGTGCAAATCTGCAAATTTCTTTATTAAATTATAAGATTCTTAAATTCAATAAGTCTCTCTGTGCCTGGGTCCTCGTCACAAAACATGACATCACTGTTTTGTGCATTTTAACACAATTTAATCCCATATATGTGAAAGAAAAGCAAAACACTTTTTTGAAAAGTCTGTAACTACGGAGCCCCGCAGGGGACATGGGAGAAAAAAAAAAAATTAAGACGGACTTTTGGAAGATCCCGCAAAACTAACTCGGGATCTCGCAAAACTTTTGCGAGATCTCGCAAAACAAACTCGGGATCTCGCAAAACTTTTAGCCGCATTCTTCGGACGCCGGCTCGAAGCCGACCGGGAGGTCGAGGCACGATGTGCCGGGAAAGCAGTGTTCCTCCCGGCTGTAGTAGGTCTCGACCTCCCGTTAGCTTCAAGCTAACGGGAAGAATGCAGCTAAAACTTTTGCGAGATCCCGAGTTTGTTTTGCGAGATCTCGCAAAACTTTTGGAGATCCCGAGTTTGTTTTGTGAGATAAATTATAAAATACAGAAACCAACTATTTACATTTCATACATTTAAACTTTTAACTACTTAAAATTTTCAGCTTTTTCCTTTTAAACAAATTTAAAGTGAAACACAAAACACTGCAAACCACAACACAATAAAATATAAATTAAAATATGGAAAAAAAAGGGGGGAAAAGAACGCCCAGATCTTTAATTAAGGGAAAGGTTGGCATTTAGAAATATTAATATCACATTCAACTGACTGCGTTTTATCTTCCCATTGCACTGATGGGTGGACAGTTCTTAGGTGCCTGTGCATGTTGTTTGTGGAGCCGGCTCTATATGACATCCTTTTCTTGTAGACTCTACACTCTGTCTTTGTTTTGTCAATAAGATTGAAATGGTTCCAGACTTTGCTTCTTTTCTTGGTGTCACTCATTTTCTTTACTGTACCTTTCCAATGTGATGGTGTTGTCTCTTGTTGCTCCCGGCTCTTTCTTTCCCTCTCCCTCCTGCTCTTGTTGTGTGCTGCTGCTGTTGCGAGTGTAACTACCGCCCCTTCAGCTCAGCGCTGAGCAGAGGGGTGCAAACGCAAGGCTCTGTTTGCCGTCTCTGCTCAGTGCAAACACAAGGGTGACTTGCAGCGTGAAGCGAAAAAAAAAGTGAAAGAGAGGGCAGGAGAAAGAAAAAAAAACCCACGGCTTCCAATAAGGAGCCGGCTCGCATCGTTCACTTCAAAGATCCGGCTCTAAGAGCCATTTCGTTCGCGACCGACCCATCACTAGTGAGTAAAATCAGGTTTTTTCTCTTTGTCAGTTTAACAGTTTTTGTTTTGCCTGTCACTGTTCCCTGTCTGTTTCCTTACCTGGTTCTTCCTGACCTTGTACTTTCTCCTCTCGTTCCCCTCTTTCCTCTCTCCCTCTTTGGACTGACAATCATACACAAATAGATTGTATTCAATTAGATGAAAAATTACATTAATATGAAAAAAATACTATTAACCTCTGGGGGGTCCTAGAAAAATGCATACACTATCGGGCTTAGAGCCACAAATCGACCACGCCCTAAAAAGCGCTGTAAAAAATTTATATATTAATATTTTTTTCCACTTTAAATTAGCCAATCTTTTAGACCTACTTCTCCTTGAAATATTCATGTCAAGTTTTAATTACATTTCGCGGATTTTAACCCTTTTAATCGCAGTTTAATTACATGAGCGCACCGTTTTTTTTAGCCCCCCAAAACAAAACGAAATATTTAAAAAAAAAAACATTTGAAGTAATATTTGATTGTTATTATAATTAGGCCTTTAGATGGACTAAAGATTGGCACCAACCTTCATTTCGATCGCCTTTTTTTTTTTTTTCAGGACCAGAAAATGGTCTCCAGGCGGCAAATGCTCCTCCTCTAGGCCGAAATCAGTGCATCCTCCCGGGTTAACTCCCGACGATGACCGGGGCATGTTGCGTCGGACCCCTTTTTCCAACACACACGTCCGGTACCACGTCACAACAAATACGTCATTTCCTGTTGATTTAAAAAAAAAAAAGCACCCTCAAACGGTCCTAGGGGCCGAAAATGGTCCCGCCCGATCAGCGGGCGAAGCCGCTGCTGCACGCCGGAAATGAGGCTTCGTTTCCCGCAGGTCTGTTTAAGCAGCCCGCTGTTTTCCAGCCCGGGGTCAAATGTGGAGCAAGGGCGCCACCCGGTGGACAAATAAAAAAATTACAACTCTAAGGCCAGTACTGCAAACGGAAACGGAAACATAACCGATCACGATCGATTTGACCGTAATTTTTTTGCCGTGAAAAATAGCGTTTATAATGGGTTTCAATGGGGCACAAATCGACCACTAGGACCGATAGTGTAAGTTTGTCTGTAGCTTAGCCACTGAAGCTAATTTCCGGAAGTCATACTGAAATTTTAACAGTAAATGTGACCGAACTTTTTTTTGCAGACTTTCGCTATATTCCATTCAACACAGTGCAAATGGCGTGTAAATGAACAATGAAAAATGGCACAAATCGACCCAAGACCACCCAGAGGTTAAGATCACTAATAAAAACTGTCTTCTCTCAGTGTACTTTCAAACAAAAGGCAAGTAACTGTTGAGAAATCAGTTTTACCCCGGTTCTTTTCATTCCTCGAGCGTCCAGAGATGGCACCGGACTCAGTAGTCATTTTCACAAAATCTTTATTCATCTTTATTCATCTTCATTTAAGCATGCATCTTCTAGAAGGGAAGACGAGGCCGGTGTCCCTCTGCAAAAATCTTCACCCCTTTGTCTGTGAAACACAGTTTTATAGAAGTGACCCCATCATAAAACCCCCACGGTGTGCTGCAAACTCTGTCTGTGTCTATGTGCACGAGCACATGAATGCCTACATGTGCGCGTTCCCTCGTGTCTATGCGAGTGCTCGTGTGTAACTGTGTACGCATACCTGTGTGTATGTGTGAGTGCACATGAGTGAGTGTGCGTGTGGATGTGTGTGCGTGACAGTTAAAACACTGTGGGTGTAGGTATCTCCCTAGAGGTCATAAAACCCCTCTCCCTTCCAGACCATAGTTACAAATGTTGAAACCCCCACCCTAAAACATCCTCTGGGGAATTTCCACTCAGTGGGGGAGAAGCCTTCTACAATCTACTCCTAAGTTCACAACACAGTGAGGCCTTTATTACTTTAAGGGCGGTGTCTCTACTATAGTTCTACATTCTATGATAACACATTTCTAAACTCTAAAATAAGCTAAACATTCTACAAGTCCCCCTTTTTTATCTGCTCTATGGCAGATAAAACTAAACTAAATCCCTCACCATAATGTTTTCATACTGTGACTCCACATTTCCCAAAAGTGGCATCATGGTGTCTGCCTTTGTATCAGACTCTCCCACAGCACGATTGATGAGTCTTACAATCAAAGCTCTGATACAAGGCACACAACAACACCCACATGTCACTAATACTGCAATACAAAACAAACAAAGAAACCATAATTAACATAATGAAACCTTTCCATTGCCCAAAGACAGAGGTCATCCACGCTTCCAGCGGGTCATCTAATCCCAAATGCTCATACATTGCGGTGGACGTCTTTAGGCCTTCCAAAACTCGGGTCACAGAGCCGTCAGGAACTGTGTTATTTGGAATGAAAGTACAATACATATCCCCAAACATCGCGCAAACACCCCCTTTTTATCCCAGCAACATATCTAACGCCATCCGATTTTGTACTTCCATTAAAGACGTTGGACTCAACTGTTCAGCAAGCCCTTGCATTTAATGACAGAACAAAGATCAAATGTATACGAGATTGTGGACCCTTTAACGTAGTCCAACTCTATACCGCCATAATAATCAAAACACTCATCTGATTTACCTGTTTCGCTACGTTTGGTTCGCTTCACCGTGGCCTGTGATGGTGGAGTCGCTGGAATGGATTCAGGTCTGTCTCTGGGCAATTCACTTATAAGAAAAATCACAGTTACAATAACAACAGTCACACCTAACACTACCGTTTCTCTCCAATTCCCCCTCCACCAGCCTAGAGAAGTTGACATGATTTAAATGTAGATAAAAAGCTCGTCTGTTTACATCTCTCCCTCACAGAAGGCTTCTCTGCAGAGCATCAAATCTGCATGGCAAAGTAACACACTTTAGGTGATCTTCATCCTTGGGAAAAGTGGTGTCAACTATTTCCCAGTCTCCTAGTATTTGTGCCTCACACAGAATTACAATTCCATCGCTGGACTTCCTCTGCGCTGTCGCTTTTGGAGCTTGGCACGCTCTCTCCATCCCTCAGGTTCTCATGTTCCAACGCTGCTGAAGATTTAAGGCAGAGCACGTCGTACACCTTAGCTGTCTTCCTCAGCGTCAACACTGAATCTTTCATTTTATTTAAAATCTTGCTGTGGGAAGTCTCCTCTTGATCTCCTGGAAGCTCAGTAGCACAGCTCTCTGTGTAATGTCTGCTGTGCTGAAGATGATCTCCGATCCTCCTGAAGCCTCTCTCCTGGCCTCAGCTCCCCTCTTGTGGACGATCCTCTCAGCCACTCCTTCTCGTCATGGCACCTCACGACATTTACAAATTCAAAAATGACACTCCTCTCGCCACACGGCTTTCGCCACGTGTCAACTCCCCAATGAGACATGCACAAGAATGTTGCACATTCTCTCTAAAACAATCTCCAGGGTTTCCCACTTGGAGCAGCCATACTCCAACCTGTAACCCTGTGTAAAAACATTAGTCAGCAGTTACATGTTAAGCTTGTTTAACTCCCAGCTCCACCTGGAGCCTGTAACCTGGAAGACAAATCTGTTAAATCAAACTTCACATTTGCAACCAACTATAGATCATGAGAGTGATAAAGTACTCAGCATAACAGACAAGTATCATGTGCAGGTTTTCTCCAATCATTAAATCACTATTATTACCATAATTTGTCCCAAATCATGAATCATCCCAATTTATTCCACAATTTAATCTGTGACTTTCCTTAAACAATGTCACTCCACCCGTTTTATCACTATGAGCTCAATAACCCATCTTCAACTATTCCATAAACACTGCATCCCTTATTTGTTTTTCTCATGTCACTTGTCCACTTCTGCCGAATCCTCCACAATGCACTCTTAAAGAAAACAAACATTAGCAACACACATGGATCGTGTGGTGGGCAGGCGTCGGCCATCCACATTCCAGAGGTGCCATAAAAACACCATAAAGTTAGCCATCCATAGCTGTGGAAAGAATGTTATTCACATCATCAAAGTAACCTTCACATTTTCCCAAAAACACAGTGTAACAGCATCACCAACTCATAACCTGCAGTAGAGAAACAAACATCCACCAATTGTTCTGTTAGAAATCACATCATCAAATCACATGAAGAACTGTAATGCTGTAGAAAAGAGAATGCAAATGTTAGCGCTGCGCAGGTGTGTACACACTTTCTCACAGTAACTTCTGTGAGCAACACAAGCCCATGAATAACACACCCCTGGTAGATTCACAAACACAGAAAATGGCATTTAAAAGTTAAATCATCACGCAACCTCGAATGTTGCTGTCATCTTTCTGCTCCTGTAAAAGGAAACACATAAATTCATCCACCCTTTTGTCCTGTCTAGGTGGAAGTTAACCTTGTGTCGTGGTCAAGTCTTGTCAGCTTTTACCAATCAGTTTTTTCTCTTTCACTCATTCATTCATACATTCATTCATTCTTTCTTTGCTGATAGTGGAACCTATCGTCGCATTTAGTTTCCACTTTCAGCAAAATGACGTCATTTCAAAAAGAAAAAGAAGAACTTTAGATCGGATTACTTCGCTGAATCCTTTTTAGGCAGGGACTCTCACTTTCTAATTGTCCCAAATAAGTGGCTTCCTCCTGAGCCCATTTTAATGTGGAGAAACTCACTTGCAACAATTTTCCCAACGACATGTAGCGCTTTTAATTCCCGACGTGCAGATCTGCTTAAAGAAAAGAAATTCACAAACAAAAATCAGTGCACTGTTCAAAAAATAAAAAATAAAATGAAAAATGACAAATAAAACTGAAAAACAAAAGAAAATAAAAATACAGAAGCCCGGTCTTAAGGCTTGTCACAGAATATTCTTTCTCTTATAGGTGAGAAAACACCCATACTTCAGAAACAAAACAAAACAAAACAAAACAAAAATCTGCTAGTTTCACTCATTTAAACTCTGGCTGCAGGATTCTGTTCACCCCTGCTATCATGTTCCCCAAAATAATACTAATTCAGTCGTCTATGTATCAGTTCTCAACCCACTCAATAAACCAGACAGGATGATGGTAACAGAATTACCTACTTAAAATTGTGTTTGATCTTCATTGTGTGTGTGTGTGTGTGTGTGTTAGTCGGGTTAATACATTTTCTGTTTTTATGTAACCTTTTATGTACCTTACCCCTTTTTTCTGAAACAAAACTCCGTTCACTCCAATTTTTGTTTCAGAAACATCTAAATGAAAAACTCTGTCATAGTCAGGCACAGCTAAACCCCAAATGCTTGCAGGTTACCATAGGCAACCACACTGTGTGTTGTTAACCCCTTCTACAAATACCCTCTTGTAATGTGTAACACTTTGTGTATGATTTTTTGTTATCTCTGGTGCATATTATCTGCATGTGTGGTGTCACCTTTCCATTTTTCTAACAGTACACTTGCATACCTCAGTGCTTGTCTTCCTCCCCCTTTTGTGGTGGTCTGTGTCAATCCTCCACTTCCAGGCAGTCGTTTGTCTCCCCGGATTCCTTAACCCAATTTGATTCCCCACACTAAAACAGCAGCCTCAGCCCTCTTCTGCTCCTTTTCTTCTCTCCCACTTTTCAGTCCAATTGCAGTCAGTTTTCTTCAGCTTTGTCCCGTGTATCTCTTTGTCCCACTGTCTCTTTCATTGCCATCTCACTCCAAACATGGCAAATGTCAAACTCAGACAGTCTTCTCAAAAGTCCTTCACACACAGTGAGGTTGCAGCTTGCTGGAAACGCATCTCCATCCATCCAATCTAGATGGTGGTTCTTCTCTTTCTGATGCCGTTTGCCCACAGTGCTGCTGGACCTCTCTGCTCAGAACTCTGGTATTGTCTCTTGGACTCCTGTCCACTGTTGATGTTCATGCTCGTGCTTCTGGAACTGTACTCAGTGTCTTCAGGGAGAGATTAGCTTCCTTGGAGCTTGCTTATTCAGGACGAGGACGAGAAGCTGCAAAACAATTCAGCCAAAAAATTCTGGCTGGGTGTTTCTATTTTTTTCTAATGATTTTAACCTATAATTTTCTTCCGACTGCTGCCCGTGGAGAATTGATCCAGGTCCGTTCCCCACCTGTAAACGACAGACTGAGAGACTTTCATTATTCACTGTGACTGCATATGTTTTCATCACTCCTAAAGCAACACATCTCTACTTATTTTGTTTTGAACTCTACTGACTTTAAAGCCCAAAAATAAAATTTTATTTGGTCTTAACCGCAAACACAAAAATCTTCTTGATGTTGTTGTTAATTATTTTCATCCACAACACTCCAAATTATGTTTTCTTTTGTGTCCAGCAGGGGAAGAAGGTGACCTGTAGTGTCACTGCTTCCCCCAGTTGGAGACAATTTCCCACTCACACTTCCACACTTTTTATTTTCTTTGTTTTCATGATATTTCTTTCTCTTTTTTTTATTACCCCATTGTTTTACACCCACACATTAACCTGTTAACTCACTCCTCCAACCTCATTTTCCTTTCACCCCAACAGCTCTCATACAGTCAACAATCAAATTCTCCATTCATCCTTGAGTACTTGATCACCTTTAAATGTCACTGTTAATTTTATCAATTTATTTATCATTACTTTAACACTAATCCACTGTTTATTTTTTATTTACTTTAGTTCATTTTCTCCTATTTGATCACTACGATTTCTTGACTATTTATTATTTCTTTTTTTTTTTTTTTTTTTCCCTTTTTTAAATGACATCAGAAACAGCAGTATGCGACATTACGTGATGGCAGAGCTTCAGTTCATCCTTTGTCATTTTTTTTTTTTTTTTTTTTTTTAATAAATAGGACAGGGGGAATGAATGAGAGAAAGAGGGGGAGAGAAAGAAAGAAAACCAAAGGGGAGAAGAGACGGTGAGAAGGGGGGGGAAGAGAGAGAAAAAAAAAAAGAACTCCTGGGTCACCTGTATGGAGAAAAAAAAAAAAAACAAACAAAAAACAAACAGAGGAGACAGCAAACAACAAAGAGCAACATAATAATAGAGAAAACAAAGCACCATCACAATAAACTAGCTAGTCATAGATATCAATATTTACTAAATAATAAACGATATTGTGCAGCACGCAAGATAGACAGCGCACAGTGTGCTTTGAGGCAGCAGCCAAGAAAGCTTTAGTCCGCGTCTGTGAATACCCATGTGTGCATACCTGTGTGGATCAGCATGCTTGCATTCCAAAGGTTTCTCCATGTAATGATCTGCTAGGGAGTGTGGGGGGGCCACAGCCCCGTCCTCCAGGGTGTGAAGCGGGTATGGAGGAGATCAAAACTCCAGACATCCAGAGGCCCCCAGAACACAAGAGACCATGGAAGACCAACAGAGGGGCAGCCGCGCCACTGTTCCAGTAAGAGCTGAGGAGAGTCCCAGATGAGGGCTCGCCCAGCAGCCGCGGAGCAGAAGTCAGGGGGAGTTGCAGTGACGCGCCCGTGAGCTCCGCCGGCCCCCAGCTGTGCCTGAGTGACCGAGCCCCAGGCCGAGAGGCCGGGGGCACCCCACCTCCAAAGGGGCCCGAGCGAGCCCCAGGCCCCAGGCCCCGACAAGCGGCCGCCAAGGAGTGAGCCGGTGTGTACCCGGACGCCCACCCCCAGACACAAAGAACCACCAACACACCGACACCTGAGGGAGTCCGCCACCGGCAGGGGAAGTGGTGGTGGGTGGAGATAGGCCTCCAAACCATGGAGGGCCTGAGGTGTCCCCAGAGAGGTGGCGTCTGATACCCAACCTGACATATAGACACAGACATACAGGCACACACAGACACAAACATCCATTCCCACCCTCATGCTCTCATATGCACTCACTCCACACTCAACCAACGTGGAGACAGACATAAAGAGACGCTGTACACACAATCACACTCCCCAAGCGTACTCTACAAACCGGGTCTAGGTACCCTTGCCCCTGGAGGGGGGAATTGCACCCAGACCCAGGTGGTGTTACCCTTTTCCCTGCGGTGGGGAGAGGCAGACCACCCCGACTCCGCAGCAGCAGGGAGGCCCCACACCCCAGACCGCAGTCGGACGGCCAACTCCTCCTACTAGCCCTCCCGCTCCAGCAGGCCGCAGAGAATGGGGGTGGGAGAAGACTCCAAACCTCCCTCCACCCGCTCATTGTAGTGTTGATGCATATGTGTTCTAAGGTGCAATTAAAACCCAGGAGGGCATGGAGCTACCTGCCAAGGAGCAGCAGGTAAGCGCATAGTCCCTCCTGCTAGCCCTCAATGACTAAGTGTATTTAAAATTGAGAGGTGGGCAACGACGTCAGGGGTGAGGTATACACCCTGATGGTAATTTGGACAGAGCCCTGGACAGTCCACCCAACCCCACCACAGAGAAAACTGCACCCACCCCACCATCCACACATCTTCCAGACTACATAAGACGGTAAACGCCCAGGCTGAGATCTTCCTCCACCTCTCCTGTATCTCCCCCTCCTGCAGAGAGTTCCTGAAGAGAAGAAAGCTCCTGCAAGATGTGACCATCCCCCCCACCAGTTGAAGAGCCCCCCAGGCGGCTCGACGCACCAGCGGCACCCTGCTCCAGGGCCGGGCCCCCATGCACCCACCCGCCCACAACCCTGGCAACACACCAACCAGGACCCAAGCCCCCGAGGCGAATTTTATCAATTTATTTATCATTACTTTAACACTAATCCACTGTTTATTTTTTATTTACTTTAGTTCATTTTCTCCTATTTGATCACTACGATTTCTTGACTATTTATTATTTCACAGAAAATCAACTAATCTACTTTGTCTCCCTCTTTGTCATCAAGAAATTCACACACACTCACAGGCTGGTCACTCGCCCCCACCTTTTCTTTCTCTCTCACACACACGCACATTTACTCTTCGTTCGTTCCACCTGTGAACCCGCCCCTCGAGGCTGGCTCACACACACCTCATGCTTCTCGCAGCCCCATTCAAACTTTCTGCAAGACACTTCTGCTGATTAAGGACAACGCCCTAAGCGGCACACAAAGCGGGTGCCGTCCGCTCTTGTGCACCTCACAAATTATTCAAACTGCGCCACGGACTCGATACCGCGGTTTCTCTTCCCCTAAAAAATATAGAACCAAATTAAACCCCCAATTGACTTCACAGTTTACAACGACTCGTGACACGGCCTTCTGCCGCGATTTCTGCACACCACAAACACACACTTTTAGACACGAATTCTTTTTGTTACTTTAATTGACTCCCGTACTTCAGACGAGACGCCGACTCTAACGGCGCTTTCACACAAACTGCACAGTCTACACACACTGCAGTCAGTGGGCTGAGCCAAGCAGTTGTTCTCTCACTAACAAAGCAACTTGCCCCCACTCTCATGCAGGTTATCAACCGTGACTAGGATCCAACACCTAGGTTTAGTTATTTAGGGCACCCCCGGTGCCCAGGTCACCACCACGTCCGACCAAGGGTGGAGTTGCCAAACTCGGAGCGCACACGGCCCTTAGCCGGCGACAAAGCCTTTCAGCCCCGCTTTCTAACTAATAGTAACACAAGTTTCCTGCTTTAACGCACGAGGACGAGCACAGCACCGCCACTTTTTTCCTAATAACTAAGACGGATGAAACACCGATTCTATTAACTCATTCACTGCCATTGACGTCTATAGCCGTCAATGGCAGTGAATGAGTCAATGGGTTTAACTCAGTCACTGCCAATGGCTGGCAGTGAATGAGTTAATCCGTAACAAACGTCTCCTGCTTTAACGCACCGAGATGTCCTCACGGGGCGCTAAACATCAACCTGAGTTCTTATCAAAAGTCTCTTGCTTTAGTCGCTCACAGTACGCTAAACATCAACCTGAGTTCTTAGCAAAAGTCTCTTGCTTTAACGTACTGAGACGGACGCTAGCCGCCTTTTTTTCTACTGAGTGAATTTACACTCAGTAGAAAACACTAATTTAGGCTTTAAACAATATGCACGGTTCGAAAATAAACAGGTCGTGCTTACCTTTTAATCATGTGAGCTAGCTCTCTGTTCGCCTTGTTTCACGATCTCAGCTCTGCCAATTCATCTCTGCGCCTCGAGCGAATCCCGGGTTTCACGGCACCAAAACTGTTGAGAAATCAGTTTTACCCCGGTTCTTTTCATTCCTCGAGCGAGTAAACTTAACAGCAACTGGGGAGACAGAACATAGGAACCTGAAACATGGTACAAAAACGTCACAGTAGACATAACATGGAACACAGGGAAGCCATATGACAAAGCCAAAGAACTAAACCTATGATAACCATAACTGAGACCTCGGGAAACAAGAAACAGTACAACAAAGGACACAAAACATAATCCATAATATAAAA
The DNA here is from genome assembly GCF_965226115.1 of Aulonocara stuartgranti. NCBI lineage: Eukaryota > Metazoa > Chordata > Actinopteri > Cichliformes > Cichlidae > Aulonocara > Aulonocara stuartgranti. The sequence goes on along the minus strand of NC_138950.1, from coordinate 37,386,505 downwards.
ACACGAGATCTCTTCAAAATAAAACAGGAAACATGAGAGGCAGACATGACAACATAAGACAACAGACATGAAACACACGAAGGGCAAGAGAGACTTCACAGGGGTTGAAAACACAAGGGGGAACTAATAAGCAAATGAACATAGGAGACCTAATGAGCTTAAACATACTATAAACATCAAAATGAACTAAAACTCAAAACACTGGGTCATAAGACCCAGGATCGTGACAATCGGCACATGCACATATGACAAAATAACCAGCTTCTCTCATTCCATTTCAAACAGGACAATGGTAACAACAGCAGGCTACAGACAATTTTAAGTTTTAGATTTTAAATAGGCTGTATACATTTCAATGGGAGCAAAAGGACGGTCACATGTCGTTGATTTTACTACATGAGGACGGATTGTAGGTAGGGTAGCAAACATCGTCGGAAAACACGTTTTCAACACTGCAGGGTACCTGAGTGCAATGCATTTCAGCTAAAAAGAAACATGGTCTGACTCCTACCTAACTATATAAGAGTGACTGAAGGTTAAATGCAGCTAATATGTCCTGTTTTAAGCCAGGCACTTACACCTCCGCTCCGCTGCGTCTCAGCCACCATCGATTTGGCAGCAAGAGGCTAGAGCCAGAGTACGGGAGACGTGAGCTGGAACAAACCATTTTGAGAGGGGGGGTTATCTATACTTTTGTTGTTAAAATGTTACGTCTCAAACAAGTACAGTACTGTATGCTTTTTATAGTTTTAGTAGTGTGTCACACAAACAGCAAATATTGTCAAAAAAAAGTAAGAAATCTTTGATTCATTTTTGGGGGTGCTGAAGCTGAAGCACCCCCAAAAATGGGCTAAAATCGCCCTGTATATATTCCTCTATCCGGTTGTTCAGTGATGACACGACGAATCCTACTTCCGGGTCTAAAGTAGTCTGCATTTAATATGGCTTTTGTGTTGTTAACATGTTTAATGTTAGGTATTTTCTTCTATTTGATCTCAAAAAGCTCCTAAAACAGTCAGTGATCACCGTTGACCTCCCTCGGCTTTTATTACCGCTAATCATTTATTTAAGCTCAGTTTTTAAAACCTTAGGATGTAACTACAGCCCAGCCCATGCAGCAGTATATGAATGACTAACCTCGTATTTTGGATGGATTATCTCAGTTGTTCTCCTGGCTGAAGTTTGGTCCTTTTACAGCATCCTGCCATGCGATTACATTTGTTCCTGACCACCGAGAACACTCACGGTAACTTTTATCGAGTGGAAAAAAAGTTAGCTTGTTTATATTATGCTAACATAGCTGTGTCTCTAGCGGTCACGTAGCACATCATTATATACCAGCTAGCCAAACTTCAGTAACCCTACAAACATCACTGCTGTTTAGTTTTCTGTCTTCATTTATGTTGGAAGTGATAACAGAGCTGTACGTTTTAATTTGTTTCCAAAACCCCGCAGTCAGGACATGCTATATTGTATTTAAATAGAAGCTAGCGAGCTAACTCCCTGCTAACTTCTAACTCCGTTAAATGTCATAAATTCCGTTTTCATGGATGCCTGGATGTTAAACTCAATTGTTACACCTGGTAGAGCAGAACGCTGATCATTTTATTAAAGATGAAAGACTTTAGACAGTTTTTTAACTCTCAGTAATACCATAGTGATTGTTTGATATGTGGACCTGCAGCGGAGTTTAGACCCAGACACGGCTAGTGACGTCAGACTGAACAACCGGATAACTGAAATGCAGCTGTAATGCAGTTCAGTTCAGGAATACAATGGAGTATACTTAAATGAAAATCGAAACATATTTTTTATACATGGAGTAGATACTTTACTTTTCCAGGTTTGAAAAGAGAAGCCAAGGTGGAAATACCTGAAATCTTTTTTTTTTTTTTTTTTGTCTTTTTGTAAAGGACAGGAGAGAGCAACCCCTGTGGCTGGAAAAAGACTTCCGATTTTCTATGGGAAAACAGCACTGGGCTCCCTAGTAATTTGAGCTTGGTAAACATGAGTTATGGCTACATGCATGTTTTATATTATCTATGGTCCAAGTTTCAGTCAGCTGATAATACCAAGAACTCGGACTCTTGGTCAGGCTCATCCAGGCTTGTGGGGATTGGTTTGACACTTATTATTTTTTGCTGCTCGAACAGGTAAATGTCTCTCTTTTCTTAATTCCTCCTACAAAAGGATAATTTGCTAGCTGTGGAAAAGGTCCACGTACAAGATACCTAAATGTCTTAAATTGCTGAAGTAAATCAGAGATATGCAGACTAAGCAAAGCCTTGGAACTAGACTGATAAAGTAATCTCCTGCTCCATTGCAGCAACTATGCTCTGTGTGTCAGGCAGTGTGGGTATTTACATGCACATAAATAATCAGATCCACCAATCAACCCATCCATCTGCCCACTGCTGTAGGGTATAATCCTGGACAAGTCACCAGTGTGTCTCAGGGCTAACAGAAGAAGACAACCATTTACATCAGAATCAGCTTTATTGAAGTATGTGTGCACACAAAAAAAATTGGGCTCTGATTATTTCTTTGCTCTCAGTGTACTTAAAATGGTCGCCGGACCAGGCGTGGATGAAGGGACGGCTGCGGAACCTGACGGCAGCGGGACGGCTGCGGAACCTGACAGCAGCGGGACGGCAGCAGGTGATGATGCTGCAGGCGATGATGTAAAAATCGCGGGGGACGATTCAGCAGGTGACGGCTGAACCAATTTCCCCGGACCATCAGCAGGTGTGAGGATGTGCTGGCTGGGTCCTCCAGGACCCTCAGCTAACAAGGCGTGGTGCTGGGTGGGCTCCTCGGACCCTCCAGCAGACGAGGCATGAGGCCGGACGGGCTCCTCGGGCCCTCCAGCAGACGTGGCTTGAGGCCGGACGGGCTCCTCGGGCCCTCCAGCAGACGTGGCTTGAGGCCGGACGGGCTCCACGGGCCCTCCAGCAGACGTGGCTTGAGGCCGGACGGGCTCCACGGGCCCTCCAGCAGACGTGGCTTGAGGCTGGACGGGCTCCTCGGGCCCTCCAGCAGACGTGGCTTGAGGCTGGACGGGCTCCTCGGGCCCTCCAGCAGACGTGGCTTGAGGCTGGACGGGCTCCTCGGGCCCTCCAGCTGAGATTGACAGCTGAATGGGTCCCTCTGGTCCTCCCACAGAGGACGGAGACAGAGGGGCGGACTCACTGGAGCTCTCAGCAGGGGATGACGGCTGAGACTGCTCAGCAAAGTCCTCCAATGAAGCTGCTGGTGCTGGCATCTCGACCTCTAGGGGTCCAGAGCTGGCCGGTGACTGGCACCCAGCCTCTGGGGAGGCCCTAGAGGGAGCTACTGTCTCTGAGATGGCCAGCTTAAATGAACCAGCAAAAGTTTGTGTGGAGTGGCTGGGTAAATGAGTGGGCAGACAGCTGAACCGGTGGCAACAGAGCTATAGGCAGCGAAGCGGCTACGGACTGAACTACCAGTAGCGGAGACGGTAGTAGTGGAGGTGTAATAAATTGTGGAGTGTCTGACTGAACTGAGGGCAGCTGGGCTGCTGACTGAGGTGAAAGTGAGGATGGGACAATATGGCCAGAAAAACCAGTTTCAGAAAGGTTCATTGCTTTCCCTGAAGTAACTGACGGAGACAAGAAAGCTTCCCTGACACTTAAATTCCCTATGTTCGTAGTGCTAGGCTCAGCTACTCCGGGCATGGGAACAACAGCGTGAACATAGTCATTAGCAAAAAATGTCTGCTCAACAAAGGTAGTCTTAGGAGCAATGGCCATGGGCGAGACAGAGAAATCCTTATTATTTTTAGAGGAGACACAAAAAATAGCTCCAGAAGAAATAGACCTAGTATCTGGGTCAGAAGGAACAGAAAGAGTGTCTGTTTCACCCACCACAGCCGACTGTTTTGACATCCTGAAGTCCGGCTGTGGGGTGCCGCGCTGGTGACGCGAACGTCGCTTCCTCCCTGCCGACTGCTCCGGCGGGCCGGGCAAAACCTCCGGCGGGCCGGGCAAAACCTCCGGCGGGCCGGGCAAAACCTTCGCCGGCGGGCTGGGTTGGGAAGCGGTAGCGGCTGGAGGGTGGAGGTGAAGTTCGTGGAGAATGAAGTTTTGTACCAGAGGGTGCAGAGAGTCCAATAGCCAGGGATAATCGGAAATAATAATAATAATAATAAATTTTATTTATGAGCGCCTTTCAAGTCACCCAAGGACACTTTACAATCGAATAAAACACTTAGTAAAACAATGGGAGAATAAGAACAATAAAATACAAGCACAAGATAAAATGAACAAATAGTGGATTCACAGTGAATATGCAGATTTGAACAGATGAGTTTTGAGTTGGGACTTAAACTGGGGGAGAGAATCAATATTTCTTATTTCAGGGGGCAGAGAGTTCCACAGCCTGGGAGCAGAGCAGCTGAAAGCTCTGCTTCCCATGGTGGTGAGGCGGAAGGAAGGTACAGTAAGCTGGATAGAAGAAGAAGAACGAAGAGAACGGGCAGAACAAGTGGTGGTTAACAGGTCAGAAAGGTAAGAAGGAGCGAGGTTATGAATGGCCTTGAAGGTGAGCAGAAGAAGTTTGAAAATTATCCGGAATTTCACAGGGAGCCAGTGAAGTTCCTGAAGAACAGGGGTGATGTGCTGGTAGGAGGGGGTTCTGGTGATAATGCGAGCAGCAGAGTTCTGAACCAGTTGAAGCTTGTGGAGGGATTTTTGGGGGAGACCATGCAGAAGAGAATTGCAGTAGTCAATACGGGAGGTAACAAGACTATGTACAAGAATGGACGTAGACTGGGTGGAAAGAGAAGGAAGCAATCTGTTAATGTTACGTAGATGGAAGTAGGCAGAACGGGTGAGATTATTGATGTGAGATTTATAGGAAAGTGAACTGTCTAGGATGACACCAAGGCTCTTAACCTGAGGAGAAGGGAAAACTGTGGAGTTATCGATGGTGAGTGAGAAATGGTTTGCCTTCAAAAGGTTGGATTTGGTGCCAATAAGGAGGATCTCAGTTTTATCCTCATTGAGCTTTAGAAAATTAGAGGTAAACCAGGATTTTAACTCGGATAGACATTCTGTAAGGGAAGAAGGTGGGAGGGAGGAATCAGGTTTGCAAGAGAGATATAACTGGGTGTCATCAGCAAAACAGTGAAACTGAAGATCAAATTTGCGGAAGATGGTACCTAGAGGGAGGATGTATATTATAAAGAGAAGAGGGCCTAAAACTGAGCCTTGGGGTACACCAGAGGTGACGGGAAATAGATGAGAGCGGAATGATCTTAGTTGAATAAACTGGGAGCGGTCGAGGAGATATGATTGAAACCAGACGAGGGGTGTGTCAGAGATGCCGAGAGAGGAAAGTCTGCTTAGAAGGACAGAGTGAGAAATGGTGTCAAAGGCTGAGCTCAGATCTAAAAGGACGAGAATGGTGAGAAGACCAGAGTCAGCTCCGATTAGAAGATCGTTAGTGACTTTAAGTAGAGCAGTTTCGGTACTGTGACATGAGCGAAAACCAGATTGAAATCTCTCGTAGATGTTATTATTAACCAGGTGTAAATGAAGTTGAGCTGCAACCACTTTTTCGAGTATCTTAGAAATGAAGGGTAGATTGGAAATCGGACGAAGGTTGTTAAAGTTGTTAGGATCTAAGGAAGGTTTTTTCAGTATAGGAGTGACTAGAGCAGTCTTCAATAAGGAGGGAACGCTACCGGTGGTGAGAGAAGAGTGAATGATAGCAGAAATGAGTGGGAGTAAAGAAGAGAGGCAGGATTTCACAAGCCCGTGGGCATGGGGTCAAGATGACATGTGGCAGGCTTTGATTTACATATTAACTCGGAAATATCAGATAAATCAGGAAGATGAAAAGTGGAAAACGGCTCAAAAAGGAGAAGAGGTTCTGGAGAGGGCGTAGACACAACATTTTATCTGAGTTGCTGGTGGATGTTATTGATTTTCGTAGTCCAGAACAGCATCAAGGAGTTGCATGTTTCAGAGGAATAGAAGTGCGGTGGTAAAGCGTTGGGGGGTTGAATTAGCTTGTTGAAAACTGAAAACAGAGTCCTTGCATTACCCTCATAAGAACTGATAATACCAGAGTAGAAGCTTTGTTTGGCCTTGTTAATGGAGTCTTTATACTGAAGTACGTGGTATTTATAGATTTCTGAATCAACAGTTAAACCAGATTTCTTATATTTACGCTCTAGCTGCCGAGCTTTGGCCTTCAGAGCTCGGAGGTCAGAGGTAAACCAGGGAGCAGAGCAAGCGAAGGAAACAGAGTGGGTTTTTACAGGAGCCAGAGAATCAAGGACAGTGCGTAGACAATTATTATAATATAACAACAAATCATCAGGAGTAGAATAGAAGTCCGGAATCTGAATATTGTCCAAACTGGTAGTGAGAATGTCCATGTCAATGTTCTTGATGTTGCGGAACGAGATGAGACGGGTTGGCTTGGTAGAAGAGCAGCAGAGAGTGAGGTTAAATGAAAGGAGGAAGTGGTCAGTTATGGGGATTTCAGTAGCAGAAAGATTCGAGGGAGTAAGACCAGAACAGCAGACCAAGTCCAGGGTGTGTCCTTTAGAGTGAGTGGGAAAGTCAATAAATTGTTTAAATTCAGAGCCTTCGAGACAGGAGGAAAAGTCTCTGGTGAGCAGAAGGTCATATTGTCCAAGTGAATGTTGAAATCTCCCACCAAGATCACATTTGGGGAGAGAGATGAAAGATGGGTTAGTAGATTAGCAAAGTCACTGAGGAAGACAGGGTTAGGTTTGGAGGGGCGGTATACAGTAGCTATGATAGTGGGAATGGGTCCAGTCAGCTCACATGCAAGGACCTCTAGAGAACTAAAGGTATCAACGTTAACTGGCAGGACTTTCAAGTGCTGGCGAAAAAGGATCGCGAGACCACCCCCACGACCTGAGCAGCGGGGTTTAGAAAAGTAAACAAACCCCAGAGGAGCAGATTCGTTTAGCTGAGAAAAGTCATCAGGTTGTTGCCAGGTTTCAGTTAAGCAGAAAAAGTCAAACTTACGGTCAGATAGGAGGTCTTAGCTGTTGTAGCCTGGCTTCCAGAAGGTAGAGAAATGCTTCTCCCTCATGCTCTAGCCACAGGTTGATCAATTTTGAAGCAGAGTTCGTTATGCGGTCCCGAAGCTCCGTGGGTGGGGTGAATGCCGCTGGATCCATATCTGGCTGGTCCGTACTGTCACGGCGAGTGAGAGGAGCCGTGTGGAGGAAATGAAGGAGGATCCAAACGCAGGCACTAGTGGAGAAGTGAGGGTGGTTTATTGAGCACAAAATAAGGACAAACAGCAAATGGAGCTCGAACTAAACTATACTGGGAAACAACTAAACTATAGCGCAGAAACCAGAACATGAACATGAAGCAGGGCGAGCAGAGGCAGACGATGATAGACAGCAGGGTGAACACACGAGCGAGACATGGTGGTTACACAGACGGACCAGCAACTACAATGACGGAGGACACGACTTAAATACACACAGAGAAACACGGGAATTACACACAGGTGGTGGACACAGCTGGGAACAATCAGTAAGACGAGACAGAGGTAAAACTGAACACACTCACATGAGACGCAGACCTTCACAATAAAACATCACACGCAGGCTCGACATCGAGAGACAGACAGGAAATGACATATGAAACTAAACCCACATCTTAAACCCAGATAAACAGAAACATGGAACTCTAATAATAGACATCATAATCATCACCATAACACGACAAGAGAACAAGAACACAATCCCTGATGCAAACTTAAATCAAAACACAATAAACTCAAAATACTGGGTCCCATGGACCCAGAACCGTGACACTTTCGGTTTGCGGGTTACGGCTCCATTTGTCCCATGCAAGTATGGCAGTTCCTATGGGTCATAAATGTGTGGGATGCGACATCTCTATGCCTCTGTAGCATGGAAATGGTAGATGTATGGTGTGTTTGGGCTACCAACATGCTATGCTGGCCAGGGAAGCTCCACAGTCTTGCATAGACTGTTTTATATTGCCAAATTTTTTGAGATGATGGGCAGGGCATCCAGGGCTCTGGATATTGCCTTCCCTGAGAACCCTGTGGCAGTGGCCTCCAGGTTTAACGACATCACACAGCCACGGTGCTCTCAGCTGCAGGTGCTACTGCTGCCTGATTTTAAGGACCTGGTGTGCAGGCAGTTTGAAGCCCCAGCTGCTTTGCACAGGTGGTCCATTGCCTGCAGGAAGTCTTCTAGCATGCATGAAAGAGCAGGCCATCACCACAAATAGTGCCTTGGCCTCATCTGGGTGGTGCCGCAGCATCTCTGACTGTTTCAGTCACAGCTCCAGTAGGACAACCAGAAATGTATAAAGAGTTGCCGTGTTGCTCAGGAGTTGTCAAGGGGCCTGCTCAGGCGCTCTGCAAGTGCAAGGATGCCCAAGGCTGCTGCGCCTCAGCCTGCTCCTGAAGCTCCAGCATGGGGCCCTGGGGATACCAGGCCTCAGCTGGCAGCTTTGCGCAGACATAGCACCAACACGTAGGGGAAACGGAGAGGACGTGCAGCCAAGGCTTGACTGTCCTCCAACCATCTCCCTCCATCTTGACCTTTCCAGGGGCAGACCGGCCAGCCCCCTTCCCTGTCTGCCTTTTTGGTTGGTCCTTGATCCAGGGCTACCACCTGCAGTTCTTCTGCAGACCCCCCATCACAACCATCCCGACCTTCACCTTAGTGAGCAATCCCCATCAGGCCCAGATAATAACATGGCGCCCCTCGAGGCAGAAGTGTTTGCTTGCTCTGCTCTCAGATGCTGACTTGTTGTTCGTTGTTGTTTACTTTTTGTTCTGTTTACACTGGATGAGTGCTGTGCACTGTTAACATACCCGAGACAGGCACTACTTGATATCGGTAACTCATACAATCCTCTGGACTTTACCCTCCCACCGGACTACACCCTTCCACCAGAGTTTCAAGTCATTGTTCACCCTGGTAGCCACTGCCACCACCACTGCCAGGAAGGCCCTGAAACACTGAGCCCTAGTGAGTCAGCCGACCCCACAAGAGCGCTTCAGAGCTCCCCAAGAAAAGCCCAGCCACCTGCCTGAATGACTATAGACCAGTTGCACCCACTCCAAACATTGCAAAGTGCTTTGAGAGAGTGGTGCTTGCCTACATCCAGAGGAACATCACAGACGCTCTGGATCCCCTGCAGTATGCCTACCGGCCCAATAGGTCCACGTCAGACACCATCGCTGCTGCCCTTCACTATTCCCTCTCCCATGTGGAAAACAAAGACTCTACTTTTTGTTGATTACAGCTCCGCCTTCAATACTGTCATCCCACACAAACTCACTCACAAGCTGGCAACACTCGGCCTGGACCCCACCCTCTGTGACTGGCTATAGGACTTTTTGACTGGCAGGCCCCAGTCCGTCAGGATCGGCAACAGGACTTCAGCCAGCATTATTACAAACACTGGCGTCCCACAAGGTTGCGTCCTCAGTCTCATCCTCTACACCCTGTACACCCACGACTGTGTCACCTCCAACAAAGATAACATTATTTTGAAGTTCGCAGACGACACTGCAGTGATCGGTCGCATCACTGGAGGGGACGAAGTGGGTTACAGGAGAGACGTGGCCAATCTGGTGTCATGGTGTGAGGACAACAACCTCACCCTCAACACTGACAAGACAAAGGAAATGATAGTGGACATGAGGAAGAAGAGGAGGCCTCACCAGCTGCTGTTTATCCGGGGCCTTGAAGTGGAGAGGGTGAGCAGCTTTAGGTACCTGGGTGTCCACATCAGTGAGGACCTCACCTGGACACTGAACACCACACAGCTGGTCAAAAAGGCTCAGCAGCGGTTGCATTTCCTGAGGAGGCTGAGGAAATTTGGTGTGTCGGCCAAGATCCTCAGCAGGTTCTACAGCTGCATTGTGGAGAACACACTGACCAGTTGCATCACTGCATGGTACGGCAGCACTACTGCTATGGACCGCAAATGCCCGCAGAGAGTGATAATAACTGCAGAGAAGATCAGGACTCCTGCCCTCTCTGCAGAGCATCTACCATCACAGTGGGGATCCAGAGGAGAGCTGCCTCCACCCTCAAAGACCCCACACACCCCCAACACAGACTGTTCACACTTCTGCCCTCGGGGCAGAGGTTCAGAAGTGTGAAATCCAGAACATCCAGACTCAACAACTCCTTCTTCGCCACTGCTATCAGACTCCTGAACAGCTGACCTATTTTTGAACAGTAATAATAATTTTTTGCACATCAGGTCATTCTGCATATTAAGCTACAGCTCTTTTGCACATATCTCTGTTTCACACTTCAATAGTTTGTCTCCTTTTCTGTCTTCCTTTATTTATTTGTACTATTTGTATTTCATCTGTTCTATTTCTATTGTATATATTAATCGGCATCTGTGGGTGGACAGCAAAGAAAGAATTTCATTGCACAGAGAAATGCCATTTTTTTCTTTGGAAACATGACAATAAACATTTTGAATCTTGAATCTTGAATAATGCAGGAAGAACTCTCAGCCCTCCTGAAGAAAGATGGGATACAGGAGGTGGATGCTGGGGACTGCCAAGCTGGGTTCCCTTCCCGCTCTTTTTTGGTTCTCAAACGGGAAGGGTGTCTTTCCCCGATGTTGGATCTCAGGGGCCTCAACTGCTATCTTTGTCCCCTGATATACAAAATGCTGATGGTCCCCAAGGTGAAGCAGGCCATCAGTTTTGGGGATTGGTTTGCTACCAATGATCTGAAAGTCATTTATTGTTTTCCCCTTCGGCATCTCTCTTGCACTCTGGACCTTCACGTGATGCATGGACGCTGTCCTTGGTTCTATGAGGATACAGGGCCACAGGGTCCTTAAATACTTACTTACATGACTGGCTGGTTTGCACCACATCAGAACAACAGTCCTGCAGCCATGTAGCTTAGCTCCTGTTCAAGTTCAGGCTCAAGGCTTGCGCCTGAATCTCAAGAAGAGCAAGCTACAGCCTTCCCAGGTCCTATGTCTGGACATAGGGCCTCTGTGTCCCGCACTGCGGAGCGACGCTAGACCTTTAGGAGATGCCTAGAGCACTTCAGACTTCGCTAGTGGGTCAGTTGGGGGCTATACTTCTGCCTCATGGGCCATATGGATGAAGGGACTCCTCCAACGTGGAGCTGGGCTAGGTGGTGGGTCTGGTGACTCACCACCAGTTATTCTCCACAGACGCCTCTCAAGTAGGTTGGGGTGCAATACACGAGGGCTGTGGTATCAAGAACTGCAAGCTGTCATCCTGGCACTCGAGTAGTTTCTCGACTGCAGGGATTTGATGTCAGCGTCAGGGAGACAGCCCTGTTGTGTCAGCCTATGTCAACAGACAGGGTTGCCTAGACTTGCCCCTCCTTTGCAGGATAGCTGCCAGGCTGTGGCAGTAGGCTCACCCGCTGTTCCGCTCACTGAGAGCTATTCATGTGCCAAGGCCACTGAACATAGCAGCAGACATTATGTGAGGAGTCTGGCCCCTGAGAAGGAGAAACTCCGCTGCCAGCCTCAGCCATGCGAACAATGCGGTAGCCTTGTGGACTGTCCATTTGGGCTGCTACTCCTGTCGCTGGGGAGTGTTTATCTCCTGGTGTGTGGTCCACAAGCTGGACCCATATGAGGTTAAAGTGGAAACCATATGTGGCACCCTGAGTATTTTGAGCATTAAGAACAAGTCTCAGATGTGTTCCTTATGTGTTCGTGCCCACCCCCCATCATCTTTTTTTGCTATTTGTTGTGACAATAGTTTGCATCATAACACAGAGTGAAAAGCTCATTTGCTCCCACCTGATGTGATGTTAGGGTGATATTTAGTTTCACCAGTAGGTGGCAGTGGCGGCTCAGCCAAACGGGTAACTGGCAAAATAATCACAAAAGTAATGCAGGCCAGTTATTACAATGGAAGCTGCCAGTAACACTGAATTGTTTTGCTGTGTTTCAGGTGAGAGCAATATACAAGAACTACATACATTTATGTAAAGTTGATGCTTATTTAACATGTTTGGAGTGTAATTCTTGTTTATATGGTGTTTAATGTGAGCGAATAAGGGAGTTGTTTCACGTTATCTGTGAGTAATGCGAATAACATTTGTGCGCTAGCTAAGTCATGTTAGCCTCCTGCATTAATCTCTGTAACCGTGTTGTTCCATCAGTAAGGTGAAAGGAAACTGTTATCTGGTTTCAGTTAAAGTTATAGGAAATAGACCAGCCAGTACATGTTATGTTGTCTATTGTTTACTGGTCATTTTCTCTGTGTGTTAAGGGCTGATTAATACATGGCCATTACACGTAATGCTACAAAAGTAACACAGGCCAGTTATTACAATGGAAGCCGCCAGTAACACTGAATTGTTTTGCTGTGTTTCAGCGCAATAAATCTTCATGTGCACCTGAATGAACCCTGTCATCCTTCAGTGTGTAACACATACATGGTGGCAGTGATCAAAGACCATTCGCTTTGGTCATTCAGCACTTAGTGAGGCTTACTCCTTTTAAATATATTGGTTCCTGAGGGGTGTCCAGCAACTTATTCTCAGGCCAGGATCCCCGGTTCCCCTCTGGGACCTGGACCTTATCATTGGCGCCATTCAGTGGTCTCCTTTTGAAGCACTGTAGGTCACTGACCTGAAATGATTGTCCTTGCGGCTGCACCTCATTGTTTTGTAATTTTATTTAATTTAACATAGAAAGAAAGCATGTCTTATTTTCTGTACTTGATATTTAAATAAATTGACTGCATCTGCGTTTAGAAAATTATCCATGAAACTAACCATACCTATGAATGCTATCCAGAATTGCATTCACAGGCTACTTTGCCTTGTTTAGTAAATTTGGCTCCTAATGTCCTTATTTCACTTACATTATATTGTCAAAAGTATTCACGCACTTGTCCAAGTCATTGAATACAAGTGCTCCGATCACTTCCATGCCCACAGTTTTATAAATTCAAGCATCTGGGCATGCAGACTATTTCCACAAACATTGGTGGTTGCTCTCAGGACCTCAGTTAATTCCAGTGTGGTACTATGGCCAGATGCAACCTGTTCAACAATCATGAAATTTCCTTTTTTCTAAAATATTCCATACTCAATGTTAGAAGTGTTATAACAAAGTGTAAGCAATTGGGAACCACAGCAATTCAGTCATGAAGTGGTAGGCCAAGTAAAATCACAGAGCGGGTTCAGCAGATCCTGAGGCACATAACGCACAGAGGTCTCCAGCTTTCTGCAGAGTCAATCACTACAGCTTTCAAAATTCATGTGGCCTACAAATTAGTTTAAGAACAGTGTGTAGAGAATTTCATGGGACAGGATTCCAAAGCTCAAAAGCTAACATCACAAATGCCCATTTGGAAGAATGAACAAAAATTCCCATAACACACACCCAGACATCATGGAAAGCCTTTCCAGAAGAGCCGAAGCTGTTATAACATCATATTATAACTGTTATAATATGATGTCGCACTGGGTGGGGCGACATCATATTAAGCCCTATGGATTTGGAAGGGATTGCATGTGAAGGCAGTTGAGTGAATACTGTTAGCCAGAGGTGGGACCAAGTCATTGTTTTGCAAGTCTCAAGTAAGTCTCAAGTCTTTATCCTCAAGTCTCAAGTCAAGTCTCAAGTAATGTCAGGCAAGTCAGAGTCGAGTCTCAAGTCACTGGTGTAAAAGTCCGAGTAAAGTCACAAGTCTTAAATTTTGAATTTCAAGTCCTTTCGAGTCTTTAAAAAAAAAAAAACAACGAAAGAAGAATGTTGCAGTTATATGCTAAATGTAAATATTAGACCATGTAATTTTTAAATCTGTGTTTTTCTCAACACATGACAAAATAGTGAACTTAGAAAATATACACAAATTGTGAAATTGCACCTCTTTAAAATGCAGCTCAATTAAACCTAGCTCCAAGAATAATTTTCACCGACAGTTCTGAGATAAGCTGCATGTTATTCTTGGATGCGGTTGTAGGACCGGCTTTAAAATCGCATGACAAAAATATCATACATATTAAAAAAAACTGCATCACCAACGTAGCCTGGACAACATTTGCTAGTTAGATGAAGTCAGCTATCTCATTGTAGCATATTTATATGCATATTTATAATTATATGGTTCTTGGAGTGAGTGCATACACTCATGAAGTTTAGTAACTTCAGGTCACTGCAACAAGCCCAGGTACAGTTTACCGCCGGATGGGTACAGGACCTTGAAATGCACCGTGTAGAACGAAAGACCATCGTACGTATCATAAGTTTACCAGTCTCACAAATCGTCTTCATAAATACACATTCGTTAACCGTTTATTAATAGTCAAGTCAAGTCAAGTCAAGTTTATTTATAGAGCACATTTAAAAACAACCAAGGCTGACCAAAGTGCTGTACAGTAAATACAGATAAAAATACAATAGAACACAATTTCGTAATAACACCTCGCTGATAAAAATAAAATAAAAATATATAAAACAAATAAATTAAACCTTTCTAAAAGCCAATGAAAAGAGGTGAGTTTTAAGAGCGGTTTTAAAAGTTTCTAGGCTTTTGGAGAGTCTGACGTGAGGAGGTAAACTGTTCCACAGTCTGGGTGCAGCCACAGCAAACGCCCTCTCTCCCTTTGTCTTTAATTTATACCTGGGAACATCTAAAAGCATCAGGTCGGCTGACCTCAAAGATCTCCTGGGGCGATAAGTACTAAGGAGTTCTGACAGGTAAGAAGGTGCAGTGCCATTTAAAACCTTAAAAGCCAGCAATAAGATTTTAAAATCAATCCTAAAGGCAACTGGGAGCCAGTGGAGAGAGCAGAGAACCGGAGTGATGTGGTCTCTTTTTTTTGAACCGGTCAACAGGCGAGCGGTAGCGTTCTGCACCAGTTGAAGGCGATGTAGACAGGAACGATCTAGGCCAGCATAGAGGGAATTGCAGTAGTCTAGCCGTGAAGTAATAAAAGCATGGACCACTCTTTCTAGATCGTTCCTGCAAAGGTAAGACTTGACTTTGGCTAAAATCCGCAAATGACCTTTGAGCTCAATGGTAATTAATTACTAGTGGAAATAATTTCTGGTACGCATTACAGAAATGTAGCAGTGACAATAATACTGTATGCTGTAATCGCACTGGGCAATTGGTGATACAAAAACCTGTTTTACCCTGTGAATAAAAGTATATGTTTTTGTCAATGTACCATGGTAATAACAGAAGCGAAACGCAATTGTGTCAGGACAATTCACTATTTATGCACAATAAACAAAGGAGCATAGCGCGACAATTTCTGTTCAGCGCCAGACTTGCTTGTAACCTATATCACTAATTATGTTATGAAAATGACGCATTAACTACAACAGAAGACTTGCCTTTGTGGAAATGCTTGGAGCAGACTAACCTGTGAGCTGGAGTGTTCTGGGACGTTATATTTGGTCTTTGAATGGCTGCAATCCAGGCCATCCATCGCCTGTTTGTTACTTCGGAAACATGGCTCGAACAATTTCTCTTCAACGACGTAATCCGATAACAACCGATCTCTTTACCCGTCGGCTTCCCGTGGCTGTCATGCGACTGGCTATTGCAGTTAATAATACAACAGCTTCTTGACATTTTTGTGTTTCTTTTTATCGCTGTGTGACTGATTTCAATTGAAAGCCTGCGCGCGCTAGTACCTCTTGCCACGAGTTCCCAGAATCCTTTGCGGTTTTACCCCTGAATGACGTCACATTTTCAATCTCTATATAATATGCATGTTAAATTTTATATTTGGGGTGAAATATCAAGTCTTTTCAAGTAAACCGGTTCAAGTCCAATTCAAGTCCCAGGTCATTGGTGTAAAAGTCCAAGTCAAGTCACAAGTCTTAGAACATTTTTTCAAGTCAAGTCTAAAGTCATAAAATTAATGACTCGAGTCTGACTCGAGTCCAAGTCATGTGACTCGAGTCCACACCTCTGCTGTTAGCACTATAGTGTATTTGGTATATCCAGATGAATATCTTATAATTAAGCAAGTTTAAGGCTAGAATACAGGAAGGAATAGGACTCTGTGTGTATTCATTTTGTCAGCAGATTTTGGTTTAGTTTATTTTGTTTAAAATGTAATTCAGTTTTAGTCGACGACATAGCACAAGATTATAGTAGACTGAATCTAAAGTTGATTCAGTTGACTAAAACATAAAGTGTAAAAGTTTGTTAAGACAATTGCTCCACACGGTTTACAAAGATCTGAGGCAGAAGAGAAGGAAAGTCACCAACTAATCACAAATCACGAATTATGAAGCACAAGTCCACAGGAGCTGTGAGAACACTGACGTTAGTGTAGTAGTGTAGTGTACAGTAGTACAATCATCCAGCGACAAGAGGATCTGTGTTCCAGCCTCAAATAGTGCTCCCGGTGATGACAGGTGATTGTTGTCAGGTGTGTGTGTGGGCCAAGGGCGGGAGCCCACAGTGAGCTCCGCCCAGGCAGAGAGGGAGAGAACAGAAACAGCAAATGTAGCCTTGTGGGGCCGACCGGGCAGGCACGGAGACCATGACACCTCCAAAGCAGAGATATTTTGTTATGTTTCCATGGGCCCCCCACCCCATAACCACACAAATGCCTTCAAATGTCACTTTACTGCACAAAGACATTGCTTCTGATTGGATCACTTCCAAAAAAAACCCCAAGTTACTACGCTTGAGGTGCTTGTCTTAATTTTTTTTGTTATACTAGAAAACCAAAATATTTGAGGAAAGGTTTGAAACCATGACTATAGATTAGAGAGTTTTAATGAAGCACACAAACCACGGACTCACCACACGTTTTGAAAGTGCCCACTGTTTTTCTGAATAATAACCTTTATTGAAGATGTTTGTGAAGTAGATCAATAAATACTTTATATACAATTAATCAAAAAATAGGTTATCATCAAAGTAGTTTGCAAGGGTACATGTTATCATAGGACAATATTGTATACATTGTATGTTGAATGACAACAAAAGTCTGAATTTAACTTAGTTTGTAACTGAACCAAGGATAAATCAGTCCTGTCTTTCATTCTGCATAATGCATATGAATGTAGGGTCAATACCATCATTTCGTAAAGTCAAATCAAATCGCAATGATCCCTATAGTGCTGGATCTTGACAGAGTATAATAATGTCATTTTAATGTAAATTAATTAGTAAGAAATCAATGTTCAATAATTTCTTTAAATAGCAGGGACCTGCAGAGAGGTTTAAAGGGGCGGGTGCTCAAAGTTAAAAAGGGGCACATTGAACCAGGCTGAATAACAACAACACACATTCATCAAGAATCTAATATGGGAAGGGCAGGGCTGTGTTGATCTGAGACTGTAGACATTAAAAAGTCCACAGGAGAGATGGTAGCTGATTAAACAAGTGTCATGAGATAATAACAAAATGCAAAGATTGGTGACAGCGCTTGGAACCATAAGGCAACGAAAAACTGTGACATAAACTCGGCTCTGCCATGTCTGGACAATGTTATATCATGAGTAATATTTTTTTAAATCCAGCTAAATAAAACACACACATGCACACACAGTGACATTTTAGACCTTCTTCAGAATACTGTATATACTATGGGCATCCTTACATTATTATTCATTACTAGAGCTACAATAATAAAGCAATGAGGAGGGGGAAGTAATAAATATGAAATAATGTATTTATGATGATTCCATTTGTTTCACTATCCACTCTGTGCAGGGCAAAGCTTATTACATTTTTAAACTGTAGAGATTACAATCATTTTACTGCTGTAAAATCCAACTTTTGTCTTATTTAAAATATAAATCTAATATAATCTGCTTCTTAATGTATGTTCTTTAAAATACAGCGTGTGTTTTTTAATATATTATAATTATAATAATTATTATGTGGATATGCATATTAGATCGTTTTTTAGTGAAATATAATCCCTCCAGAAAGGCAGGAAATGCCCAGAAACTTACTTTAAAACTAAATATGTTCCCTAAAACGGTGACAGAGCTACAGACCCATGACAGCCTTACACAGGTAGCCAGCAGCTGTGACCAGCACTACTTGTGCAGTTAATAAAAGGACAGGTAATGTTTGTCACGCTGTTGCACACACAGCACGCTCGTTTGTTTCAGTTCGTCAAATTGCCACAAGACAACTTACCAACGTGTACGTAATAAGCTAATACTCCTGTGTGCTACACACTACAGTGTACGCTGTACACCTACTTACTGGTTTTGTCGCATCAGTCTGTGTCTCTGAGTTAACTTGTGTTTCTCCTACAGCTCCGGACCGCAAAAAATGCGCGTGCTCTTTGTGAGCTCGTTCCCGGCTCGTAACCAGCGCGTTCTGCCGTCGAGGGCGATCATTGGTTAAATGTGATCATGTGACTGATGCAAACCAGATCCTTTTATTTAGCAAAACTATGATTAATAGTTAAATATTATTGTTGAGGGGCACAGACAGGACTCCGCACGCACACACACATAAAAAAATAAATAAATAAATAAAAAAAATTTAAAAGTTGCCTCAACAAAAGGGCACTTTGGGCACTCATCAGGAAAGGGGCGGGTGCTCAAGCCCCTCTAGCCCCCCCCCCCTCTGCACGTCCCTGTTAAATAGTAGCGTTAGCTAAGTGAAATGAAAAAACCAAAACACTACTGAGCTATAGCTTGGAATTAGCTTAGCTTAGCATATTGGAATCAGGGGAAAACAGCTAGTGTGGCACTTAGAAAAATTAAAAAACACAGACTGAATAAAAACAAAAGTGGCATGAGAGCTCTCATGAAAAAGAAGCAAAACTTTTAGGAAAAGGTCCTGTTGCCTTGCACTAATGTTGGACTGGACCCTGTCTCCGTTCAGTTTCTACACAGGCTAACAATAAATCAACTGGTGAACAATGATGCTAGTATTTTACCAGGCTTCATAAAATGCAATTCCAATAAGTCTGGGAGAATGCTAAATCTCTGAGCGTCTGTAATAAAGTAAAGGCAATCCAAATTAAAATTCTACACAGAGCTCACATATCACCTTCTCAACGCCATAAATACAATTCTGACCTTTCTCCGCTGTGCCCTAAATGAAAAATAGAGGTGGGCAACCCCACGCACTGTCTATGCACCTGCTGCAAAACTCAACAATTTTGGTGTGTCAATGCAACCCATTGTGCATGTTACTTGGAGTGGCAAACGACAAAATCAGGGGGAAGTTTGGAAAGCAGCTCTACGCACTGTTAACATTCTGTGCTAGGAAATGTGTCCACGGCCCCATCTAAGACTCAGTGGCACCGGACAGTATTGGAATATGTATATGTGTCACTAGATTTCTTAACATGCAAGTTACATAGTTGGGACAAAAAGTTTAATAAAATATGGGACCCATTTATGGCGTATGCCAGTTTGGATATTTCTGCTATTTTCTCACGGGCCCTGGTACAATGCAAGCAAGTCACTGCTGTTTTACATATGTGTATTGTTAATTGTATCTCATAATCAAAGTGTCTGGAATTTCCATTTATTTATTTGTATTCTTGAGCCGGGTTGTTTGTTTTGTTTGGTTTTGGCTAGTTTTGTCCTGTTATGTTGGTTTTGTTTAATGATGGTGTCAGTATAAAGCTTAAAACTCAACAAATACATGGAAGGAAAAACAATTATAGCATACTAAGTGCAAAAAAAAAAAAAAAAATGCAATTCCAATGAAGGCCACTGGATGCTAGATACAAAACCATTCTTGGCCGCAGCTGACGAATGTTCAAATAGCACAGAATCTTCTTAAAGATGGAAAATAAATACTTTATCAATTACTAAATAACATTACTAAAAGTATACTGGTTGTTATGTTGGAAATTATTGCTTCATTATTGCAAACCAATAAGTTTTGAATGTAATACCATGTTACATACAAATTTACTGGCTCATTAATCTGCTAGCATTTGATAGCTAAAGCAGCTGGAGACACAACAGACAACTTATCATTCACCTTATACTATTTTAAAATCTGCCCAAAGTCCACCATCTGAGGTGCACGTGTAATTGGTGCACTGTAATATAAAATTCACTCATAGCCTTGCACTCACTGTCCAATGACAAAGTTTACATTAGCAATAAGCTATAACAGCGTTTAATTATTTTCTTCAGTTTTTCAAAGAATTCAGAGAATGAAAAGTTTAAGAAATCCACAAAACTATAAAAGGGGCTTTAATATTTTTTTCCAGCTTGAGTCATTGTTATCAGATGTAGTTTGTTTTTAAATGGAGCTTTGGAGTTTTGGTTTATCTTCGAGCTCTAGCTGTTTCCCCCTGCTTTCAGTTTTTATGCTAATCTAAGCAAATTATATATTGCATTGATCACTGTGCTGAACATACAGACATGAGAACATCACCCTTTTAGAGAGACAAATATTCCTTCAAAGGTCTTTTATTTAAGACATTTTATTTGTCAAAGAACAGATTCAAGCAACAACAGTTTGGGGATAATCAGATAATTGTTTATACTGTTGCTTTTTTCTAACATTAAAGTGTAAAATCTTAATATACCAATGTACCGCATCCCAACAATCCGTAAGCATTGTTCCTTTAATGGTGCTAGACGACAATGTGTATAATGTACAAAACACAGCCTAACACCTGTGGTTATATGCACTTAATGGCATTGCTTTGCATTGATCCCTCTGCTTTCTGAGATGTTACTTTGCACCGAAAGTTCTCAGGATGTGAGCATAGCGTTAAAAACTGTACAAACTGCTGCTGGACGGTAACTGTTGAAGAACTAGAAAAATATTCTGGTGGCTCAGCTTTTCCAGGGGTGCTGTGGTGGCCTCTGCCAGGTAAATAAAGAAAAGTTCATATTCAGTGTAGAGAAACCAGGGTGGAGGTGTCAAGCGAGTTACCAAAGGAATAAGTGTGGGGGATGTTGAAAAGGCCAGCAGGCGTCTTATCTGTCCATTAAACACACACATACATTGGAGTCTTCAGATAGAAACCTCGTATTCTCTGGATTCCTGTGAAGACATTGCACGAGTTTGGTCAGCACTCAAAGCAGTCAGAAAACTAAACCAGTGTACACTTTAAAATGGCAGGACAGCATGTTACACAAACATGATGGACAACAATGGAAACAATTATAGTTTTTAAATTATTAATAAAAAAAAACAATAAATGAGCAGAGGAACTTTAAAAATGCAGATAATTTTATAGAGATGCACTACATCAGCGGTCCCCAACCCCCGGGCCTCGGACCGGTACCGGTCCGTGAGTCGTTTGGTACCGGGCCGCGAGAGTTGAGGCTCAGGTGTGAAATGTGTGGTTTTCAGGGTTTTTATGGGTTTTCAGCGTTATTTTGTTATCGTTTTTATCGTTAACTCGGTTTTCCTGGGTCTTTTCACGTGTGTTATGAATAAATCTTCTTTTTTTCAGTACCGCTACTAGTTTTATTTTGTTGTATTTATCCGCGACACCTTAAAGGCCGCTGCACTACATGGAACAAAATAATACTCATCAACTCTTCTCTGTAACAGAGTCTGAGCTTGGTTCACCCGAATTGTAAAACTCAAAAACCAGTTCAATTTGTTGTTATCTATGATCCACCTGACCTTTACTCACAGTTCCTCTCAGATTTCTCAGACTTTTTGTTTGATTTAGTGCTCCAAATAATTGTGAGTGATTTTAACACCCATGTAGATGCTTAACAATGACAGCCTCAACACTGCATTTAATATATTATTAGACCCAATTGGCTCAACAGCTCAACCACCACTTTAATCACATTCTGGATGATGTTTTTGTCATATGGCTTATAAACTGAACATTTGTGTTTCTCTTTTGTCTGATCATTTCTTAATAACATTTAAATTCACAATAATGGGTTCCACACCACAAAGGCACCCTTATTGTAGATGTTTTTCTTGAAAAAAGGAGTGTGTAGCCCTATAAAAAAGGCTCTCTGTAAATCTAAGACATTGATTGAAGAAAATAGGTTTCACTTCAGCGCTGTAGCCCGGCTGACAGACAGTCAGAGATCTGGCTGCTAAAAATGGAGCAAAGTAGAAGTGTAATAAAGCTTGAAAGAAATCCTAGTACATGTACCTCAAATTTGGTCCTTTTGTGACCAAACTGTTATATAGATAGAACAAATGTGCCAATATTTTAGAGTATTTAGGCAAATGAATTCACTTTTGATACACAAATGAGTATTCAGGAAGTATAATCACAAGAGTATTTCACAGGAGGATCGAGGACTGACTCACCTCATTGTTCTTCAGAAATCGGAAGCATGGAAGGTGAACAAAACAGCAACTTAGACACTAAAGGAACATCCTCAGTTGCCATATGTTATTGAAGAACTAAGTGTTGAAAGCAAACGTTTGTTCTTATTTATTAATCACAGGTATGTTACTGTTGCTTCTCCTAAAGGAGATGGTATACTGAAAACTTGGGATGTGTGATCAATATATGATGTTTTTCTCTGACAGTGTCATAGTAGCAACTTTCAGTAGATCTTCCACTCTTGGATTTGATTCAAATCATCGTGGAAAACTTTGTGGTGCTGATGACCCATATTGCATTATTCAGAGATACGCAGCCTGCTATGTAGCCTTACCTTACTAATATAATAAGGGTAGATAATATTAAAATAACATCCATCAGTATACCACAGTACAATGCAAGTGAACCACAAAGTGGTTCTAAATGAATGGAGGGCCATTAGATTTGATAGCGTAACAGACTGACAGCTGTGGGGAATGTTGACTCACCATTGTCTCATAAACTGAGTTATAAAGTGTAGACTCTCCAGTGATATTTTCATATGGTAAGTTGGAGTACAGAGTGAGTCTTAGTGGCTTCCTCTGGAACCTGAGCACATAGAGAGAAGCACACATCAATTAAAAGGAGACAAAAAGAATTAAAAAACAAGAAAAACCCAACAACACTAGTTTGTTAAAACAGCTACTGTTTTCATAAGCAAGCGCTTACAGAGATGTATGTGCATAAAGAACATGACCTTACGTGCTTTAACTGAAAAACTTTATTTTTTACCAAACTCTCATTACTAATGATTATCTTCCACAAAACCCCAATTCAGGTATAAATTAGAAGTGTGTGTTTGCTTTCTGCACCAGTTTGAGGCCACACTCTGGCCTTTTGCTCAACATTGTTCTAAAATCCATGATACTAATTCCTTGGCAGGTCCTTTCAGCTAAATATATTTTCATTTGCTTTCAGTGCATCCCAGTCAGACCAAAGCCCCCCAAATCTCCTTATTTGTGACAGAGTTCAGAAATTTATGTTACTAAAAGCTTGCATGCACATTGCATGACTCTGCATTTGCACTGATTCTCTCATTGCATGACAAAGAGAGGCTGTAGTATTACTGTGCTGGAAATAAGTGCTTATTCCAAAAATTGTAAAGATTATGCTGTGTATATTTAAATTCTTTTCTCTAGTCATAATGTAATTTATTCTTTTTTTTCCAGCAGCATTTGTCAACTAATTTGGACATACTTTAAAAAATAAAGGTAGAGCCCAATGATGAGGATAAGGAAGAAGGTGATGGAGATGAAGACAGCCAATGCTACTTGGGCTCCTTCCATCCTTAGGTCTGCAGTAGGTACTGTTGGAGAAAAAAAAAGATTGTGAAGGTTTAACTTTATTTGCAGCATTTTCATCATGAATTCCTGATTCACGCTGAACAGTTGATATTAAGATAGGCCTACTACTTAAAATCTAGAAAGCAGTGATGTGGTCATTAATATAAGATGATAATACTGATGAATTCCTCCTCCTCCTCAGAAGCTTCATCTTCCTTTACTATTGGAGTCCTAGGGTCAGAGCCTTTTAGTCTTTGTGAAGTTTGAGAGATTGAGATTTATCTTCATTGATGGGCCTCCATGTCTTGAAATAACAATATACTTGTTTTGTTTTATTTGGTTGCTTTAATATGGATTCATACATTGACTGAATTAACTTATTAAGACCCAGAGGTTTGCCTGCTAACTGGAACCCAACCAAGTGATCACCTTGTAGAGCTGACTCCAATATTATCAGTGGTTTGCAAAGTAACTACCAAGGCAGAAAGTACAGTAATATACGTTTTTCAAATGACAAACTGTGATTTGATGTCTTTAGTTTTATTATACACTCTAAAAATTACAAAAAATGCAAAAGCGTTGAAATAATAGGTCTGTTAATATGTTTGACTGCTATTACACACCTTTACACATATAGTTGAATTCCCCTCCAGTTGCCTTTATTTTTTTATACAAATTATGATTATATATTGCATATATATTGGAAATATTTCTAGCACAAATGATCCTTTAAACTGTTCATCCCTGATGGTAACTCGTTGTGTGCAGGTAGAATCAGAAAGTTTATACAAAGACTTTTATCTCTGTAGGTAAACTTACCAGCTACTCTGTGCTTATCATACTCTGTTGGGTGGGCTGAGAATACAGAAAGAATGAATGTTAAATAAAAAACAGCAAAAGAAATTAAGAAAATACTTAATAAGGTATTATTAAGTATTATTATAGTATTATTAAGTACATCACTCTGTCAACAGTGATGAAAGTTTAACAGAATAAAACTTCTTGACTTGATTACATGAAAAATTACATGTGCAACTACAGCCTAACTGAAGGAGACATTTTGCAAGCACAGTGAATACTTTTTTTTATCAACATTTTTTTTTACTTGCAATCATATATATGCATAATGTTCACAGTTTTGTGGATTATTATGAGTTTAATTCTATTTAAAATCGAATCTATCAGCTTACAATTTTCCTGGTTGGTATGTTAATTAATTTAATCTCATCTATCTAAATAAGTCAGCTCCCTTAAAGTTTTCCAGTTAAATTGCTTAAGAAGTGAGCTTTTGATTGTTTGGGCTACCTGTAGTATATCAGGATTTATTTTTTTAAATATTTTTTTTATAAATCAGGTAAAAATAAAAAACTTACTGAAGTGCATTTGGATATACTCCTTATTACTTTATTGTACTGTACATTGCAAAGATTACAGTACAGAATCCAAATGGCAGAAAACTCGCAGGATGATATTGCAAAGGACCAGATGAGATGCAAACACAAGGGCAGAGAGGCTACACCTGGGAGGACAGCCGAAACTATTCAAGACAATGAGACAATGTACGAGAATGGGAAAAATCATTACCAAAATAAACCTGGAAGCACAGAGCAGGAACTATAATTGTAAGGAGATGTATTTTGTTTACTGAAATGTAATTTGTATTGGAATTATTATAATTTTGGTACAAAATGCAACAAAGGGTTGTTGAGACCCTTTTTCTGCTCAGATATACTGTACCGTTTACAATCAGAAAACAAATAAGTTCATTATTTTGTGCATATACAGCAGCTTGACTGTGCAACCTCTGAGACTCCTCTAGTAAAAGCAAATTACAGATGCATACTCTCACTGGAGTCCTGATAGGTCTCTCCTGCCTCGTGGTTGTTTGTTTAACATGTCCTTACTGCACCCTGTATCCCTGAGTTGCCTTGATCAAACAGCAGGCTCAAGGTAAAGGCTGCTCTTTTGTTATTTTAGCCTCCAGACTGGAACAACCTTCTCCAAATTGTCAGGACAAAAAAAATCAATTTGAAAAAAGACAGTTCTTTTTCATCTATGGCCTTTCACTGTGATTGATGTGAGTTTCTGCTTTTCCAAAACATACTTTTTTTTTCTTAAGATGATCTGTCTTTCAGTCTGTAAGGTTTCATCATGGTCACGTTAATGTCATCTTTCCAGATCACGTTGCTATTCAAGGTTCATTAATACCTTTTTTTGCATTTTTTCTTTGACTTTTGTATGTTTTGAATTTGATTTAATATGGAATTTACATTTCCAAATATAACCTTTTTGCTTCTGGCTTGGCCACAACCAGTTTTTCTGAGCTGTTTTCCTTCACATGATCTTAAAAAATGAATTGACAATATAGAAACAAGTCGTGCTGCAGTTTTCTACCTTTGCAGACAGGTGGCAGCCCACTCCACTGGGACGGGTGTCCAGGAACACAGTAGAGAAGAGGTTCACCCAGCAGCTGATGGCCATTCTGGCAGGAATAATGCAGGGTCTCTCCAGCCTGGAAGTGGAGCTTATTAGAGCTGGGCATCCCATAAGTGGGGGTTCCTGGATGATTGCAAGGCTCGAAGGTCTCAGCTGAAGGCAAAGTAATAAAAAATTATGGTCACAACTGTGTAATTAATTAACTCCATGGCAGGTCACAGAGTTGTTGTTAATTAGTCTTTCTAACAGAATGCCATTATTTAATCAGCAGGACAGGTGGAAAATTATATTGTCAAGATTTCAATTAAATTATGTTGGTTATTCAGAATCTGCAAAGAAAGACAGCATCTATTATTGTAACAGCATCACTGTCACTCTTACGATATTCACTAATAACTAAGAAATGACAAAATTTCTGTCCTGATGGGAGTTGTGTCCTCCAGGATGACAGTACCACCATTCACAGGACACAAGGTCTTAATTAACGATTTGAAAATGATGAAAACGAGATGAATCATATCCTGTGTTCTTTGTATTCCCCAGGTCTAATTGGAGATTTAATACACACTGAAGCTTGTTTGGTCTGGTCAGGTGTCCTGCTTGGGTTCTGGTTTTAAACAAAATTGGGTCATTAAATTTAGCATTGGTGAAGTTAGTTAGAAATCTGTAAAAGTGCAGTGAATGTCTCTATTTCTATGACTAGGATATTATAATCTGAATAGTAAAAGACTTAAAGTAGTAGATGATACTAGTTCAGACAATTTTAAAGAAGGCCTTCATACCAGTTTGAAACTAATAAGCAGGCTTAATACTTTCCGTGTAGATAAAGCTTATATTTAGGGTTGGATCAGGTGACCTTGGACCATCGTAGTTATGTTGCCATAGGCTGAGGCTGCTGGGGGCTTCCTATGCTGTGCATTTCTTTTTTTGTATTAATACATATTTATACACTACTATTACATTTACTCACTAGTAACTATGCAATTCTGACTCTTTCTCCCATAGAGTACATTTGTCCTGTCTCCCACTGCTCTCTTTTTCTTTCATTTCACCACCAACTGGTCACGGTAGATGGCTGCCCTCGCTGATCCTGGCTATGGCTGACGTTTCTTTCTGGTAAAAGAACGTTTTTCTTTTCCAGTGACATCAAGGGCTTGCTCGCAGGGGGCAATGTTGGGGTTTTGTCCTGTTATTTAAGGGGATTGTATATGAAAGATGGACATAATGTTGCAGATGAGCAGTCCAGAGTTCACTGGTATGATGCAGAACATTTGCATTTGCACTGTTTCTCTCATCTGTACCTTGGGCCTCACAGTTAGAGAGCTGACTTCTGTCAATGAATGCTACATACACTGAGTGGTCTTCCAATGGACTTGTGTGTTTCTTAATAAGAAAGGTAAGAAAATCCCAGAAAGTTGATTCTGGTCATCTGGATGCAGCATTTTTCAGTGAGGGTGTTTCTTCACTCATCAGAATGACTTCTTCAGTCTCAGCTGACAGGTGACAGCAGTTCTCCACAACCTTATAAGCAGTGTTGCATAATTACTAAAACTAACTCCAAATGTCTAACAGTTGTCACAACCACAACAACAACAACCTCATTTGTTATTAAAATACAAATTGTGATGATCATTGATCAATGCTGATTACTACAAAGAGAGTTGGGGAATGTCTGCAATCACATCTGTCCATCAGAACTGTTTTCTGTCATATCCAACAGGCCTTGCAATACTATATTATCCCAATAGATCATTGCTCTTAGAGTGCCTGGTTTTTTTGTGTTTCCTAAAATTTCCGAAATTAAAAGTAGGACCAAAGGCACAGCCGTTAGCTCATGTCTTGTGAAGACTGACGCCCTCTTTACTTTTCATTTTAGGCTTTTACAGTTTTTTTTTAATTCACAGTTTATTTATAAAACTATAGGCTCTCATTAAAAGTGGCACAAGTACAATGGCTACATGCAGACCCATAAGACAGAGCTTACATATAAAGCTTACAAATACCTTCACACACCAGAAAAATCTCCTCATGAAGTCTGTCTACTAATTTCAGTCATCTACAGTAATTATTAAAAGGGAAGGAAAAGTGTGTACGTACGCAGGCATCTAGGTAGCTTCTGGCTCCACCTGGGGCCTGATGATCCCCGACTGAAGCAGGTTAGCAGGCTGTTTCCAGACAGAGTGAAGCCCTTGTTGCAGATATACTGAATAGTTGAACCTACGGTGAAATGAGTACCTGACAGCACCCGTCTGCTATGCTCCACCTTTCCAGGGTCAGTACAAGACACCACTGGGAGGACAAAGAAACAAAGATTGGTCATTACTGACCAACTACTGACCAGCATCCCAGAAGTGCTCATTGGGGCTGAGGTTAGGACTACAGAGAAGCCATTCCATAATCTCTACTACAAATTCTGGAGCTTGTCCCTGATAAACTCTGCTCTGTGGGGGCGAGTGTGGAGTTGAGATATGGGATTACCACTGGTTGCAGAATCTCATCTTAATAGCTCTCCTCATTGAGGTTGCCTTTAGTGATTGTTTTACCAGTCAGGGAGATGTCGTCCCACACCATCACGTCTTCTCTACTTTACAGCCTGTCTCTGATATTGTAGTTACAACTTTGCCTTCAATCTGGAGATAAGAGAAGGGCTCACTCCAAATAATTCTGCAGATTGGTTTTGTGGAACACCAGCTTGAAGTTGCACTGTGACACAAGCCCTATCAAGATCATTCAAACATGGCATGCTTGAAGCAGACATCAAGTGACCACTGTAGCAGGGTCCATGCTCACAGGTGGTCCTAACCTGGGGTGATAATCTAAAATGTTTGGAACTGGCAGAGAAGATTTGGCAAGTTTTTCATGGGTGCTGCTCAAACCATAAATGTATTTTTCACTCACAGGTGCTTTAACGCAAGGAGTCACTGCTTTCCTCTGTTTTATATTCTATATGATTAACGGATTAATTAGACAAAAACACAGATTAACAGTGAGACAGTTAATTGTTTATCACTAAATACAATTTTTTTAGCTGTAGCTCATCTGGACTATTGAATTTTGACCTATACCAATTTCTCACCTCTTTCACAGCTCGGGAGATCGCCGCTCCAGGTGAGGTCCCACTGGCACATGAGTAGTTCGGAGCCTACCACCTGATAACCAGGGTAACACTGGTAAGTCACTACGGTGCCCTGAACCAACTCAGGGTGAGATGTACTCTTCCAGCCATTAGAAATCTCAGGGAGCTCAGGGCAAGTGTCATTACGAGCTACTTCTGCAGGAGACAGCAAAAAGAAGAAGACAAAAATCTGATGGATGTAAGGTTCGACTGAAAGGTGCTTTACAAGACTTTAAAGTTCTTTCTATCTTTTACTAATGTCAGTTAATCAGTCTCTCTACCTTTTTATGGCCTAATTATGGCTAAAATAATGTTTGAAGATACTGTTTTAAATCCAAAATGTCCATGTAATGTGATATTTTTGCATAACTTGGAGAGAAACTGAGAGTGTTTAGCTAATACATTAGTAGGCAATTTTTTGGCCCTGCTCAAGATGTATGGATGAATCTTGTAACTCTGGGTCAGTAGTGATTTTTGTGCTTGAAAAAACCTAGTGGTGGTGGGTGGCATTCCTATAACAACTCCATTTAGTTCCTGCAGTAGTAAATGTGTTAGTTCTTTGGAAATTAAAGTTATCTAAACCTATTGTGGAAAAGTTTCTGATAGGACTGGGATCACCTGGTACACACATGCTCCTCAGAAGATTTCACTGTAAATAAAATGATCTGTCTTTTTTTTTTTTTTAAATTGTCCATTTAAATTTGCTTTATGCTTCTCACCTTGCAAAAACAATTAAACACTGTAAACTTAAAGCCACTTTACTGATGATTTCTATTCTCATTTCTTGTCTATGCAACAAGAAATAACATTGATTCTTATAACATAAAAAAGTATTATACATTGGTATTGTTTTCATATGTTAGACAGCTGTGTGCTGCTGTGTGTTGAGCAACATTATAAAATTTTACAGAGACATTAAAGTATGTATGAGGTGGACTCTAATTCCTATTGTGCACAAAAGAACATGCAACCAGCGAATTCTGTGCAGTGTCATTCTACCATTTGGTTGGTGGTTTGTAGATGTGGCTCATAGCACATAAAACATCTAAAACCTGAATATCTTAATTTGTCTTCAAAGCTTAGACTCAGTTGTTGACAGTATTTTCCATCATTTTAAATGACCTGTTCTCTGGGCAAACTGCCATACCTGATTGCTTTCCTCTGCTCATTCCTACATAACAGCACTCTTCTTAGGAGTCTAATTTCACCAAACACGCCAACGTAATTGCATCTGGGCACTAGACAAGCAGAATTCTCCAACACCTGTCTGTTTTGATGTCTTGTGTTTACATTACTCCAACATGTTTCATGAACCGATTGTAACAAGCTTTCCCTTTCCTTTGCTGGTAATCTGTATTCCGTAGCTTTCCTTTTCCTCTGAATTTATTAGCTCTTATCAGATAAAGTGTGGTCGCTGTGGCATGGTGCTGCACTAATGACACATTCTGTCCAAAACTAGGGATGGCCTCTCATTGCTTCCATTTTAGGTGCCATATCAGCAAAAATGAATTCAAACTTTTTCTTTTTGCCCAGCTTTTTGCTTAATAATAAATATGTGTTAGAGGAAATAAGTATGACGCTGCAGCTGCAAAAATGCATTGACAGGAGCGTAAGTTTTGTGGGTGATCCACTAAAAATGCAGCAACATCATTGCAGTAATGACAAGCATTCTACCCACTCCTGAGATGAGACACATAGAGGTGTTTTGCATTGTGTAGTGATCCCAGTGTCAAAATGTGACTAAAAACCTGAAACACTGCAAAACCACTACAGGTTTCACTTAAGGTTTAGCTTTCAGACAATGTCATCGTTTGAGTTTAAAGAAAAACCTTCAAAACCAGTGTACAATGTATCTGGTTTAAAATTCACATGTGGAATATGGCAGAATGAATATGAGCTGAGGCACAATTGTGCCTAAGACTTACCAAAGAAGTGGACCACAAAACCATTTCCATAGCCATAGACGTTAGTGGCAGGGTCAGACTGAAACTGGATGGTGACATCTGCAGTGGAGGTGTAGAGCTTAAAGCGGGACTTTGATCCTCCATACTGACCCAGCAGTTTGGCTGTAAGGTCATCCCCATCATAAAAGGTCAACAGGTCATTCTTCCCGATATTTAACCTGAAACAAAAATACAAAGAATAAAGTTTTATCTCTGTTAGTGATATTTAGTATTTTATTCTTTTTTATTTATTTTTTTGAAGGTACTTCATTCCTCCTCTCTTTGGCCTCACCTTTAAATTGCACCTTCTCCACGATAGATTTCCGACAGAGCTTAATGTTAATGGTAGGCCTCATAATGTGCTCATACATTTTTAAAATGACAGCAATTACTCAAAGAGAGTGAAGACAAATGTGAGCCACACAAAGGTTACATATTACTAATGTAGAGTATTGCATTATTCATCAGGGGCAGCATAGGTCTGGTTTCTCACTGCAGAGAACAACATCAAGATTTTAATGTGACATTAGTCTAAAGTAAGGTCGTGGTTGATGAACAGAAAATGCGCACTTAAAGTTCACAGTAGACTGAAAGTAAAGCTGCGACTTCTTTTTTCGGCTGCTTCTTTTGGGTCACCACAGATCATCTTCCTCCATCTCATCCTATCCCTAGCATCCTCCTCTGTCATACCAACCCTCTTTCACTGTATCCACGAACCTCCACTGAGGTCCTCCATCCTGGAAACTCCATCTTCAATATCCCTTGTCCAATATATCCACTATACCTCCTTTGCACATGTTCAGACCATTTCAGCCTTGCCTCTCTATTTTAGTTTTTCAAAACACTCAACCCATTTCTAATTCTGTCCATCCTCGTCACTCCTAATGAAAATCTTAGCATCTTTGACCCTGCCACCTCCAACTTGGCCTCCTGTCTCCAGACTATACTTCCTTTCATTCTTGCTCCTATCCTTTTGACACTCATCTCCACCCACCTCACCCTAGAGTGGGTACAGTGCCCTTGCTTCCTCACCTCGCTTGTGCACTGTACATTGCTTTGAACTGTGCACAACACTCTGCATTTAAATTTATCTACCTTCACTATCTCTACTCCTTACATGTTCACCATTCTTCCTTTGAATACTTTCCTGTTGTTCCTCATTCCACCATCATGTCTCCTTGTCCCCTTGTGCTTTACAAACCAAAACTAGTGGATTCTTCCTTTTCATTGCAGCAAGTCAGTAATAAAGCTTGGCCCTGACTCATCGAAGAATTAAGAAAGCGGAACCGGCTGTCCGCTGGGATTGGAACGATGGGAGAGGCGTGAGTTTCTCAAAATGGGCTCATTGAGTCAGCACGGATAAGATCTTGGAGAGGCTCCGGCTGCTGTGAATACTCAGAATAAGATCTCTGACTGCAGACTGGATACATCTCAGAAGGGCTAGCTTGGAATAACATCTCTGGGCGCAAATTGGATGACATCTCGGGGAGGCACACTGCCGTGGGTTCTCAGAAATCGGCTCCTTGAGCACAAGAAATGACAACATCACAGAACGCAAGTATGGCAAAGCTCGCGGCTCTCCAACGGGAGATTGAGAGACCAGTGTTGGACTGTAGAACTGCTTTGAAATTCATATGAGCTGTTTGCACTAAAGTAAAAAGCACCATCACTTCATGCGGATACCCCTTTGGCGCCAGCTGCGGTCTCAAGGCTGGAGCTGAACAACAACACCCTGATAACGACTGTGTTTCGTCTGTTCCCTCCCATTCCATGCAAGGCCACCTGGGTTGGCTGGAAGACTCTTTACTTAGCCTAGCAGGGCGAAGGACACTGTCTCAGCTGAACTCTGGACACATACATATACACTGATATGCACACACTCATCCCCCCTCCCTTTCCAAACGCCTTCGACACTTATTCCCTTCCGATGCTGACGGGGATCAAGGAGACCAGCGCACAGGCTGCAGGCCCGGATGTACTGTCTAATCCGGCTGTCTC
Source organism: Aulonocara stuartgranti (assembly GCF_965226115.1). Lineage (NCBI taxonomy): Eukaryota > Metazoa > Chordata > Actinopteri > Cichliformes > Cichlidae > Aulonocara > Aulonocara stuartgranti. Next base: position 37,353,436 of record NC_138950.1, on the reverse strand, counting down.
TCACCCTTTACCCACCCCTGTTGCTTGTCATGTGTTTCTTTGGTGTATTAAGAGTTTTTTCATGTGCTTTGTGCAGAGGTGTTTTTTCTGTTCTCAAACTGATCTCCCTGTTGGAGCTCAGTCTGGGGGGAGTTATTTTTTTCTCCTTATCTTTTCACCTGTCCTCAGACATCCTGGTGAACTTCTATCGTTGCACCATCGAGAGCATCCTGACCAACTGTATAACAGTCTGGTACGGGAACTGCTCTGCCTCGGACCGGAAGGCGTTGCAGAGGGTCGTGAAAACTGCCCAGCGCATCGCCGGAGCACCACTTCCTGCCATAAAAGACATCTACAGGAAGCGGTGTCTGAAAAGGGCTGGGAAAATCATCAAAGACCCCAGTCACCCATCACATGGACTCTTCACCCTCCTGCCCTCTGGGAGGCGCTACAGGAGCCTCCGGACTAAGACCACCAGGTACCGGAACAGCTTCTTCCCCACAGCTGTCAGACTCCTGAACTCTGCCTCCTGACATCTGACCCACGTTAACACACGGACTGAACATACACACACCCACAATGGACAACTGTACCCTCAAACACACAATAATAACATGGACTGAACCACCACTCACAACCACTAGTACTTTATATAGCCTCTGTAGGAATTACAGTATATCTCACTTATCTTAACTGCACTACTGTATAGCTCTGTGTAAATAATCATTCTGTACATTTGATAATTTTTAATCCTACAACTGTTTACAACTTGCATAGTTCCCATTTCTGTATAGCTGTATATCTCAGATTCTGTAAAGTTATTTATTTCATATTCTGTATAGTTTTTCATATTTATATCCTGTTCATAGCCTGTACATAGCTTGTACTCACTACAGCCTGTACATACTTATAGTTATAGAATAACAACATACTTCATACCGTGTACATTATAACATACCATAATAGACCCATTTCTGTAATATACTCACATATCTATATTATTGCTAATATATATTGTAATATATCTATATCACTAAAGCACTTCTGGATGGATGCAAACTGCATTTCGTTGCCCTGTACCTGTGCATGTGCAATGACAATAACGTTGAATTCTATTCTATTCTCATGTGGTGCATTTTCCATTGTTATACCTCTCTGACCTGTCTTCCCCATGTGATGTTTTGTGTAATGTATGTATGGTCGGAGGGTAAGATGGCGCCGCCATTGCGTGCAATAGGTCGGCAGCCTTAACATGAAATTTCCCCTTGTGGGACTAATAAAGGTATATCAATGCAATTCAATTCAATTCAATTCAATAAAGAAGCATGTGTTGCTTAGAAGGCAAAGAGTAAAAGTAGACAATCTTTCCTTGTTTTTTTACATAAAATCTATTGTTACAGCTGGGCGCAATATGAGAGTGACCCTGTTAGAGCCTTTATTTAGTTTTAGTTTCTTCGTTTTCCATTAAGTTATTGGTTATTGGCCAAATACAGTGGTTGAACTAAAATCAATTCAGATAGTAACTAAGTTTTTGCCTACAGCATATATGATACTTCATCCACATAGTGAAGTCTCCAAGCCCAAGCTAAGATAACACTGCTGACATTGGCAGCTCTTACATTATTAGTTCCCATTAGATCTTCAGTCTATAACTGTTACACAGGATGAAAAATTCATTCCATAATGAATAAAGAGATCGTATGTTTTTGGGCACTCATACTCCTCCCACATAACCCCCCCAAGTCTCTAATCTTTAAAAACAGTAGTGTGAACTAGTATGTTATAGCCAACAGTCAGAACAAAAATAAAATTAATGACGTCTTGAACCTTTACAGAAGTTTCACGAGACACACAAGACGTTGTTTTTCAGCTGCCTCAGGTTGAGTGTCAAAATGTTAATGGTCAATAATGCAGAGATTTCCCTCTAGGAGAAGATTGAGTTAATATTGTGGTGAATAACTACAGTCCCTCGCTTGAAAGGCACAGTGCCTTTCATTTGCACTGATTTGACCAGAGCTGGAGCTCTTTTAAACCTCAGGGCTATTTGAAAATGTCACCTGGGGTTGAGCTATCTCTTTGTAGAAGGAAGATTTAGAGCATGGAAGAAATGGCTTAGCCAGAATAAAGCCGTGACATGCTCTTTGCTGTCGCTAATTAATCACCAGTGGCTCCTGATAAAACTCATTAGCCAGCCTGAGATTGAGCTATTAATCACTATGGGAATGCTGGAAAATCAAATGTTCAAGAGGCGTGGAAAGAATCGACACATGGCAATGCCTAGAAAAAGATACAATTTTCTTTCTCTTTCAAGGAAATGGTGGGAATGTGACTGAGCTTGTGAACAGATGATAATATGATTGTGGAGTGTTTATTCTTCCACAGGCAGACCCATTTGTCTTCTCTCAGCTGTAGAGAAGCTGAGAAAAGAAAAATGGTCACACACAGTCTTAGCTCTTGTTATTATATACTTGTTAGGACTTCTCACTGAACAAATTACATTGCAATAACGCTAACTGTAACCCACTAAACTTAGCAAGGCTTGATCAAGATCCAGTATTTACCAGGTTTCAAGCTTTAGGATTCTAACTGAGAAACAAGAGTGACAGCAATGACTGAAGTTTTTTAGTGGCACAAATCAGTCACATCCTTCAGGATTTAACAGGGAATAATCCTCAAGTGGTCTCAGCAGGTCTTTCTAATCCATTTATATTCTAAATGATAATTCTAGCAATTGTTGTGATTATGACTGTACATTCACACAGACTCAGAAAAACATAATCCATTCCTCTTGACATCCAGTTTGTGTAAGCAGGTTTCCCATTAGGCAGTCACTAGTAAACTGCCAAGTGGCCATTGTCACACAGTTTAACATGAAAACTGCAATAGTAGTTGGTAGGTTCAGAAAAATGAAATACAGATGGTTTTATTCTATATGTTACTATGCTGTTTGTCCATTGCTTATCTCACAATGAATATTAAAACAAACGCACAGTTTCTTAGGCAGTGGTTGCTAGACGACTGAAGACCAGTGTTTGGTGTAACATGTTACACCCATGTTACTGCGATCGCATTACATTTTTCAGTAGCGGATTAATCTAACACATTGCTGTACTGATTTTAATAATTACATTACAGTTACAATTGTGTTTTCACCTGTTTTACATTACTTTTTCAGTTATCTGCAGTCAGATGCACAGAAGCAGCTGAAAACACACAGTAACAGGAGGAGTAACTGTCATGGACGAACCTTCCTCTGCACCATCAACACACAGAGGGAGTGGCAGACATGTGTTACCTGTGTGTCTGTGGCTAAGATTTATTCTCAACTTTAATACTTTATAACCTCTGGCCAGACTTATCAGGACGTCCTTGGGTTTTGTATCATTTGGGGATTTGAAATCTTGGTACATTTAAGTTTAAAGATTTATATAAACTTTACCATTATGCTAGTGTTCTAGTTTTGATTTGGTATTTGTTGAATGTTTGGTTCCTTTATTCTTATGACTCTCAGACAGTTTTATCTCTGCTGATATTGAGTTTTCAGTTCACTTTACGATTAACTTTCTGGTTATTATAGTTGAATTTCAGGTTTGCAATCCTTAGTTTTGGTTCAAGACGCCACTGTTACTAATGATGGTTTTTAGTTCCCTCAGCATTTTCCTACATGTTTCTCCCTCTGTCTCGTTTCTGTGTTCTGCGGTCTGACATTGGATGTGTTAGTATTCATCTCTGCATCTGTTCTCTTGTTTATTCCATGACTTTGTTTCCATGATGTTTCAGTTCTGTGTTTGTCTTTGATTATTTCTGTGTCCATCTATCTTATCTCTAATAAGTCCACTGTTATATTCCAGTCTTCCCTGTATTCATTGTCAAAATGTCTTTTATGCTCCCTCTGTTTATACTCCTGTGTGTTTTTATTCCTCAGGCGTAAAAGGCTGATGCAGTATTGTCATCACCCTGCCAGATGGGCAGGCAGGTGGTTTGGAAACCAACATTGGGAAATATGATAACTCATTGGCTAGGTTTTCACTCAGGACAGTCCAGTTCTTGCTCCTCACCATTGTCAGAGGATTTTGATATTTAATTTAGATTGTTAAGCCACCTAACACTGACTCCTCATACATAGGTGCCTTTTTTATGCTGAATGAACTCATGGAATTAGTTAAGCCTTTTGCTTTTTAGCTGAATCAACAAAAATGCTGAAGATAACAGTTTGACAGACAGAAAATTGTATCTTTGCAACACAAACGTGACTCCCAAACTTTTCGTATTCACACAAACTCAGACTGATGTGCCCTTAAAAAGAACTGAAGACAGTGTGTAGGACAAAAGAAGTGGCAGGCCTAAAACACTACTTTTACCAGTTGGCAGGTGAGGAGCTTCATCACAGCACTGTCTTAGATAAAAGGAGAGACATCACTTTACTTTGCTACGTTTTTTTATGCCTATTTTTCACTTTGACGCTTGTCCTGACAGAACACCGCTGACTCCTGCTTACCTCAAAAATATTATTAAATTTGCAGATAACACAACACTTGTGGAGCTCATCTCACATGGTAATGAGACCGCCTACAGAGGGAAGTGCATAAACTGGTTGAGTGGTGCGATTTCAACAACCTGACACTAAACATCAGAAAAACAGAAGAGCTCATTACACACGCCAGGTGTGTCAATAGGGGGAGCTCCTGCCACTGAAAATCGAAGAAGTGGGGAGGGTGTCCAGCTTTAAATTGTTATCAGTAAAAAAATATTATAGATATATATTTACATATATGTCTTAACTTGAATCATATTTCCTACATCTGGTATTTTTCTTTACTTTTATTGCAAAGTTTTGCTTTAAATGTATTGTGCACCACATTTACGTTTTCAGGGGAAAAATTACACTAAATTGATTGAATTAATCTTCAGGAGTTAAGCTATTTAAGTCTATTTTTATTCCATCATATGTTGTTTTTAATCATTTTAAATTCTTATGGTATTTTTTATTTCTTAAGATGACTTTTTTTTAATACATAAAGGGTGTGAAAAAGTGTTTGCCTCCTTCCTGATTTCCTATTTTCTTTGTATTATTGTCACACTTTAATATTTTAGAGGATCAAAGAAGTTTAGATATTAGACAAAGATAACACACGTAAACGGAAAATGCAGTTTGTTTATTGAAGGTGTTTATTATTGGGGGGGAAAAAACCCACATGGCCCTTTGTGAAAAAGTGATTGCTCGCTAAACCCAATAAATGGTTGGGTCAATGTTTTCCAGAGCTATTCACACACCTGTTCTGAATCAAGAAAACACTTTAGTAGGACCTGCCTGACAAAGTGGAGTAGACCAAAAGATCGTCAAAAGACAAACATCATGCTGCTATCCAAGGAAATTCAGGAACAAATGAGAAAAAAAGTAATTGAGATCTCTCAGTCTGGAACAGGTTATACAGCCATTTCTTAAGCACCCCAGCGAACAACCAGCCATGATCCACAAATGGCAAAAACATGGAATAAAACAACATCCAACATCTTTGTTCATTATTTAAATTTGTTTGATGATCTTAAACATTGAACTGTAACAAAAATACAAAACAATAAGAAATCAGGAAGGGGGCAAACACTTTTGCACACCACTGTTCATTAAAAAAAATTATTAAGCACGTCTGCAATGCAGCTTTCGTTCATTCAAGAGAGACAACACATTTCATTAAAAGTCACATGTAAAAACAAGAAAAGATATCCTATTCTATTCTACACCCAGCTGTCCTTCTGTATTTCTGATGAAGCCTCTTTTTTTCATAGTATCATGTTGTAAACAATAATATTATTAAGATCTTTCATCAGAGACTGTATACAATATCTTTTATTAGCACACCAGTGGCTCCAATGAACTGGGCCTGGTGCTCTCTTAACTGGGTGACGATTGGGGGAGCTGTCACTCAAGAAGTGCTCCAGCTTTGTTCTTGGGTGTAGCTAGTGGCCATTCTACATGTGCATTGTGCTCCAATACAACTGAGCTGTTTTCAGCCCCACTTTTTCAGTAGATCAGTTGAATGAGTCTCTAGCAAACACTAACACGGTAACACTAACACTAGCAAATGAACTGATCTTTGGGGTCTAATGCATTGAACAGTATAAATTGCACAGGGTGACTATACCCTAAAGACTCTCACTTTGGAGAACACTTTGAAATTATGAAGAAAGACAGAAGTGTAATTTTCTGTTATTAAACTAAAACCATTCTTTTAAAAATATTTTATTCTCATAGCTTGTGTCTTATCCATGTGTATACAAACAGATAAGTAAAAGCTGCAGAGAACAGTGGTTTGAAATTATTTTTAGCAACTTTGTATCCAACCAGCCAGTATTTTAAGTGAAAACTAATGTTTGCTAGTTACGGATGTTTGATTTAGAGTCTGTAGAGTGGTTAGAAAAAATGTAATGGTATTCCAGTCCTCCAATGCCCTCCTGCCATTTTTTTAATCTCTTGCTCTCTACCTTAGCTCTTTGTGTGTGTGTGTGTATGGTGTGCACGTATATGAGTTAACCACACTATACCTTACAGGGGAAGGCTCCTCCTGGGATCTCTGCCCTCGTCCCGTGCATACGAAACGTGTCTGTCTGTGTGAAAAGTGAGGATTTTTGCCTTTTCCTGCATTTTGTCAGCTCAGTGCAATATTTGCCTTAAATAAAAGTGAACTAAAATTCTTACAGAGAGTCAGACTGACCCAACATATCAAGGATCATTACTGTTGATGAGAGCTGATTCTCTATCATATCGAGACCTTCTCTCCACTCCGTTACATATTCCATTTGTACGGGGTGGAGAGATAGTGCCTCACTCACAGAACCAAGGTTACAATGTAACCGTACGGTCTCTGGCTATGACACAGATATCACAAAGCTGTCTTGAATAGAAGACTCCATGGTGTCACATTTGGTTACAAGCGTGTGCTTGCAACCATGTGTGCTCATTCACATGGTAGTCATTTTGAATTTGTCCCCTCAAGTCAAACTGTTTAATACAGTTCTGCTGTAACATCCTGAGACATCAACTTGAACTCTGGTTCAAGTTTTTTTTCTCCAACCAAACCAAACCAACACATTGATTGTATTGGTGGGAAGAGCACACACACACACACACACACACACACACACACACACACACACACACACACACACACACACACACACACACACACACACAGGTGCCTCCCTGCTGCTAAATTAAATTCTAATTGAAGTGTTGCTCTTTGACACTGTAGAGTACTGGGCTAGTGGACAACTGGGAGCAAGGATGGACAAGGAGACAACCTTATAGTGTAGAATAGTTAGAATCACGCCTAATTGTACAAGAAGCTTTAATGTAGGACATCATTATCAAACACAGGCTGATAATCATATAAAGATAAGTCATCACTCGGCATCAAACACTGATGAGATAAAGTTTCAACAGTTTTAAGTTCCCCTACAGAAAGAGAGGACAAGAGTCTGTGTGATATTATTCATTTTACTTCCTTCAGTTCTCTTTAATGACACTTGTACTTCCTCCTCTTTCATTTGAAAGCCATCCATGAAACTCATTTATTGATAATATCTCCCCCTCCATCAGAAAGATGGAGCTGGTGATATGTATATGTACACATATGCACAGGTGCGCAATGTGAGGAACCAATACCCAGGGACCATGTTAAAGGCCTCATTTATCTCTGTACACCAGAGATAAGCTTAGGGAGAACAACTGCTATTGATAAACCTGATATAAATGCTCAGGCACCTGCTGGCATGTGCTCAGATGGGGGAGAGTTGTGCTAGATTAGATGTTAGTTCCATGGATTTGGTTAAATCCCATGGCCATTCTCTGGAAATCTGGACCACAGTATGTGCTGACACCTTTAGTTTGAGCTACAGATTTTTCACAGATTATTCCCGTTCACTGACACTGACACATGTAACAATGTGCCTGAGAAAGTCTAAATCCCCAATTATCATCCCAGAAGTGACAACATACAGTAGAAACCACAGTGATGATTCTTCAGGAAAGCGGGGGAGCAACAGGGGTTTTCACAGCTATCTGCTTATGACATTTACTTCATTCTAGTAACATTCAATCTGTTGTGACGATATTTCTTATTGTAGCATCCAACAATTGAACAAAGTAAATTTAAAATAGCTGATGTTGCATTTAATGTCATATGTTTTAATCCTGCCACCTTTCCTGAGAGAATATTAAAGGATCATGTGGAGTTTTTGACCATTAACAGTGTTAAAACAATGATTTTTATCAATTAGGAGAAAGCTTTAAACTGGTATTGGATTATGAATTAGAGAACCAGATCAGTGAAGAATCAAGCTTTTAATTTCAACAGCAGTAATAAATCAAATCAGAATCATCAGAATGATGATCTCACATGTAGCTAAAATAGCAGAAGTGAGTAACTACATTGGGTCATTCGGTGCCTTTCTGACTTTATACTATGTCCAGACTTTAGACCAGATTGTAATATGCCAGACAGCTAAACCAAGGGTTAGGGGAACAGAAGAAGCCCGTGTCATATTATGGAGAACACGTGTTTCAGGTCCATGCTTTATAGTAACTTTATTCTTAAAACACAGATTTGGCTGCCAGGGAAGTTTTACTTTTACATCACCTGCTCAGCAGCAATAATTACTGATGTTTGCAAACTCCCTCTCAAAATCCAGAAGAAGCCATTAATCAGTATTTCTCAAAGTACAACACAGGTGGTGCTCAGAGAGAGAGAGAAAAGCGGAGCTTAAGATGCATCCGATGCAAATGAGCCCCCCTTAATTTGCTTGCAAATGGCAAATGATTTTCTATGGCTGACTGACTTATCAGGCCCTGACAAAGCAGGGTGTGCTGTTCTGTGTCTTCACCTTGGCACCACAATCTCAGGAAACAAACACTCTCATGCTGTACACTTGCACCCTGTACTCCACACATTTATTTATTTATTGTCATTGTCAAGAACAATGAAATTGCGTTTGGGGCTTCCATACAACCCCAAAAAAAGAAGAAAATAATAAATACCTCTTAAAACCCAAGTGTACATATTTAACCCAGTGTGACTCCAAAGACAATCCTTAGCAATAATGTTCGTAGAAATTCAAAGACCTGAGAAACATGACAAAATACAACAATGCAACCCATTCAATATTATTGTACTGTGAGATATGATATCAGATATGATAGTTATCTATTTAAGAAAGAGGGGGGGGGGGGGGCAGGAGGGGGAAGAGAATAAAGATATGATGCACCAATGCAGACCAGTTCATTGCTATTAAGAAGTTGGATATGGTTATTGTCCGTGAGAGGGGGGCAGAGAGTTCAGGAGCCTCACAGCCTGTGGATACAGGCTGTTGGCCAGTCTGGATGTTCTGGCCTGTATAGACCTGTACCTTCTCCCTGAGGGCAGCAGATAGAAGATATTAATAAAGTTCTATCTTATCTTATCTTAGATGGAAAAGGTGGCGCGCAGGGTGATGTTGGTCCCGCAGGATACTGTGCACCCTCCTCAGACAGCGAGTGGGGAAGATATTACTGATCTCTGGCAGACTTGTTCCAATAATTCTGCCAGCTTCTTTCACCACCCGCTGGAGTGCTTGCTGATCGGCCTTGGTGCAGCCATTACAAGAGTGCAGGGTTGGGGATTGGGGGAGGGCTCCTAAACAAATCCCTGATATAATTAGTTTTCTCCACTGCACCTAATTAACCTTTGTCTGTGTGCCATTTACACATCTCATTCACAAGCTGAGCATTCGTTCATTAGCTGCCTGTTGTGTTTTTAATGTGTTTTACTAGTCATGGTGAGGTAGCGCTTTGTTAGTGTCATACTGTTTCTGTGGATGTGTTTGAAGCCTGGGACTGCTGTATGTATCAGCAAAGGAGATAAAGCAAGTTTTGTGATGATTAGATGCTGCTTTAGTAATGTGGTTTTATGCTCATCAAAGGCCAACGGAGTGAAATAGATTGAACATGTGGAAGATGGATACGTACACTTGAATATCTAGCATGATCCTCTTGTCCTCCTCAACGTGGATTCCCCAGATACAGTCCTGGCCTTTATCATAGGATTCAGGCCAGTTGGGAGAGAGCACCACACCAGCTGAGTCTGTGATCTCACCACTGCACACAGCTGGAACACAAACACACAAAAAAAAACATGTTTACAGTTTAAATCTCTAAGTCATCATCAGAGATCGCTCTGTCCCTTTTATTTTGGGGTGTGTAACAAGCAAATTGGATGCGTGATCTCACTAAATATAGAAACAGAACAAAGAATTTTGTAATACAAACAATTAAAGAAATGAAGTCTGCTGTCAGTTTTGTATTGCTGAGAGTCAGTGTTTAATTATCTGTCATCCTGGGGCCAAAGATGTCAGTGAGCCCCCCGAGACTCATTCTTATATAGTGCTTTTTACAACATGCCACATTCACTATGTTTTAAGTGCTTACTAGCTAACATTCAGACACATTCATATCTTGCCCAGGGATATTTGGCACGCAGACTGGGGGAGCCAGGGATCAAACCACCAACCTTCCGATCAGTAGATGATCTGCTCTACCTCTGAGTTCAATCCTAAGTGTTAAGATGGGTGTATCAAGGGGAAAGTGACTCAAAATGGACAAAATTGTTGCAAAAATGTAGAAGATGACAAGAAAGAAGCACAAGTAATCCAAAGATGCATGTCAATAAATCAGGCATACAAACCTCTGCAAGCAGGCTCAGTCTCATTCCACTGTGGATTGTTAGGATCCATGCACTCAATGGTGACAGATCCCTGTTCCAGAGTATACCCCGGGTCACAGGCAAACTCCACCACAGCTCCTACTGACCAGGTGTTGTCAGTGCTGGTCATGTTACCGTACTTCACAAAGGGTTCATAGCAGTGACCCGCTGAAAAAGCTAGAGAGATGGAAGTAATGTTACAAAAATAGTTGTAGGAAGGAGTTAGAATCCATCCATCTATTCGCTTCCGCTTATCCTTTTCAGGGTCGCAGGGGATGCTGGAGCCTATCCCAGCAGTCATAGGGCGAGAGGAGGGGTACACCCTTGACATGTCTGTGCGGTACACCCTTGACAGGTCGCCAGTCTGTCACAGGGCTAACACACAGAGACAGACAACCATTCACACTCACATTCACACCTATGGGCAATTTGGATTAATCAATTAACCTATCCCCACAAGCTGCATGTCTTTGGACTGTGGGAGGAAGCCGCAGTACCCGGAGGGAACCCACGCAAACACGGGGAGAAGATGAAAACTCCACACAGAAAGACCCTGGCCTGATGGTGGAATTGAACTCAGGACCTTCTTGCTGTGCGGCAACAGTGCTAACCACTGTTCCACCGTGCTGGAGTTAGAAGCTCTATTAATAAATAATAAACAATTGTTTATATTTGCCCTTATATATATATGTTCAAAATCCATCTTTTAGAGTGTGCATGTGTCAACCAGCACACAGCCTGTTTCAGTTGCTGCTTTTTCTCTTTAGTTTAACTTTTTTCTTACTAATTTTCTTACTTTTTTCTTACTAATTTGTTTGTCCTTTACTCTTCACTCAGATGAGTGTTCATCTGTATTAATAGCTTTCTTTTCTACATCATTTTCCTAGGGATTATTAAAATATTCTGATTCTGAGATCAAATGTATTTTGTTTATATTTTCTTAAAAATGTGATTTTGTTAAAATCATATTGCATCTTTCACTAGATTTATTTCAAGGTCTCTTTTTTCAAGTGAAACACAGAAAAGAAAACATTAGTTAACAGATAGTCAAGCTTCATAACAAAAAATTTTTAAAGACTGATGCAAAATAGTGAAAAATATTATATTTAGTTCAGTAAAGCTATGAACCATATTTTAAATTTTACCTTCATCTATGTATTCTGTGGTAACTTGTAGGTTTTGACCCGTGTCTTAAATCAGCCAAACAAACAAACAAAAAAAAACAACCAGTTGTTTGTCAACCAATTGTTTGTTAAATCTTTTTGGGCTTCCTTAGCCATTAAAAGATTGGTTTTAATATTGCATGCTCAGTGAATAACTCAGCCAGCAGAAACCCAAAAATGAAGAAGAGAAGCCATCATAGGACAGGCCCCTGCATGGTATGTACCACCGGCAAATAGAGGAAGTGACTGACATCCAAAAATCCTACTGATGGCTGGACAAAGCTGGACTGAAAGACAGCACAGAAGCACTAATCAGGGCAGCACAGGAACAAGATCTAAGTACAAGATCCATAGAGGCAATGGCCTACCACACCAGGCAAGACCCCAGGTTCAGGCTGTGTAAAGATGCCCTGAGATAATCCAGCACAAAACAGCAGGGTCCAAGATGCTTAGCAGGCAGGATATACGTGGAACACCGTAGCCAAGCGGCCGGCATAGTATACAGAAACATCTGTGCTGAACACCCCTTGGAAGTCCCGAGGTCAAAATGGGACCTTGGGTGGTTGAGAATGACTGGGCTAAGATCCTGTGGGACTTCCAGATACAGATGGACAAACTGGTGATGGCTAACCAACATAACAACATCGCTAACGTACAGTACATAGTAGTGGTAGACAAGCAGTAGAAGATGGCCGTAGTGACAGATGTAGCAATGACCAGTGACAACAACATCAGGAAGAAGGAACATGAGAAGCTGGAGAAGTACCAAGGGTTGAGGGAAAAACTTGAGAAGATGTGGAGGGTGAAGGTAAGAATGGTCCCAGTGGTAATCTGAGCACTTTGTGCAGTAACACCCAAGCTAGGCGAGTGGCTCCAGCAGATCTCAGGAACAACATCCGAGATCTCTGTCCAAAAGAGCGCAGTCCTAGATTAAAGGTCTGTCAGGCAGTAGTTCCCCATTCACTCAGATTCCATGGCGGCCAAAATAAAAACAACAAAAGTGGACTGATATTTTGGTTTATTGTGGGTTTAGATTAAATTAAGTTAATTAGGGCAATAGTGAGTGTGGATTTCTTTAAATTGCCACTTTGTTGTGTTTCCAGATTTTAATCACAACATTTTTTAGTTTAATTTAATGTTATTAATATGATATTAAATGGAAACATCCATCCATTCGCTTTTCAGGGTCGCGGGGGGCGCTGGAGCCTATCCCAGCTGTCATAGGGCGAGAGGCGGGGTACACCCTGGATAGGTCGCCAATCTGTCGCCGGGCTAACACAGGGACAGACAACCATTTGCACTCACATTCACTCACGCATTCACACATATGGGCAATTTAGATTGATCAATTAACCTATCCCCACTAACTGCATGTCTTTGGACTGTGGGAGGAAGCCGGAATACCCGGGGAGAACCCACGCAAACATGGGGAGAACATGCAAACTCTACACAGAAAGACCCCGGCCTGATGGTGGAATTGAACTCACAACATTCTTGCTGTGCGGCAACAGTGCTAACCACTGGTCACCGTAAATGGAAACAATAATTATAAATAATAAGAAGAAGAAATTACCACATTAGTACATTCTTGTTTCTTCATTGTTACCCTACTATTACCACTTTATTATCAGGCTGTAATAGAAAGTGCTATCCAACTCATCATGCATAATTCTTACCTTGATACCTAATGGCTATGCCAGTCGATGTTCCTGTGGCATCTGTAGTAAGCTCAATGAAGAGCTGCCTAGATGTGCTAAGGAGCCCTTCATTAGGCAAATACTCCACCTCATAGGAATCATACAGTACGGCTGCATTTATGCTGTTGCCATTCTTGATCAGGAGCCTGAAAGACAGTGAACAAAATTTTATTTACAGGGTATCTTATTTAACAGAATGGAACTTTTTGACTCCTACTGGCTGTTCTTTATCTGTTTGCATCCTTGCCTACAATTGAGTATAAAATACTGATTAACGTAACATATTTGAATGATCTATTTAGGCTACTTTGTAAATTAAAAGAAAATATCAATTTGCATGTTTAAACATATGTACAGCAAATTATAAACAGATATTTACAGCATTTTTCTTTTCAATTTGCCTTTGTACACCTCCAGTTGTTTAAATCAAACATTGACTTTTCTTTTATTTCAGAGGGTTTAAGAACAATATTGCATTTTCATACATACTCCCTATTTTCAGACACTCAAAAGTAATTTAGAAGAACTAACATAAAAAAAATCATTTATAGTCAGCGACTGGCTGAAGTGTAGAACTCACAGACGTCACTGGACTGCAGGAGAAAGTTTGAGTCCCTGGAACTAGCAGAAAGCCCCAGTAGAATCAAGCCCTGAACCTTCTTGTTAAGTGGCAGCAGTGTTAATCACTAAATAACAGTGTCACCAGTGTTGGGGAGTAACGGAATACATGTACCGGTGTTACGTGTTTAAAATACAAAATATGAGTAACTGTATTCCGTTACAGTTACCATTTAAAAAGGTGGTATTCAGAATACAGTTACTTTGTTGAAATAAAGGGATTACACGACGGTCTTTTCCTGTTTCATATGTTAGGCTGTCCCCTCTCTATTTTTGGTAATTCCACGCTGGTGGAAACCCAAGCAAAACACGCATTAAGAGGCTCTAATGTCTGGGTCTCAATCTCGCGGCCCATGTCACCTCTACTTGCAGCCCGCAAAACGACGTGAAGAAATATTTTTTAAAATTATTCAAATTTTTTTTAAATATGAAGGCAATAAGCAGAGTATTACAGGCATAGCCCTAAAGAATGTAGCCTCATGGGCAGTGTAGCCCAGTTGTAAGTAAGCTATTAAGACTCGACTGTACACTGTGTTCCTGTTTTCCTCTGAAACAATAAGCTCCGTTGGAGCAGCCTTTCAACGCCTCTCTCTGTCTCTCACTAGCAAAGTTGACCCAGACAACAAAGTAAAGCCAGTTTTTGGCTACGAGCCCGACACGGAACCCGCCAGAGGTCCCTTTACTACGGGTTCGGAGCTGCGGACCTGTTTTATATACGCGCGGAATAGTTTTCTATACGAGATCGCTGCAAAAAGTGCAGCCTTACCTAATGTCCACCCTACTGTTACTCATTTTATATTAAGATTTAAAAATCTAGTTGGTGTTGGTATGATGAGTGACCTTCAGTAATAGCAACAAATCACACAGCAATAGTACATTCATGTAGTTGTAAAAAGCATGATAATGTATTAAGTCATCCAAAGTATTCAGAATACGTTACTCTCATTGAGTAACGTAACGGAATATAATAATGGATTGGATTTATATAGCGCTTTCCAAGGCACCCAAAGCGCTTTACAATGCCACTATTCATTCACTCTCGCATTCACACACTGGTGGAGGCAAGCTACGGTTGTAGCCACAGCTGCCCTGAGGCAGACTGACAGAAGGGAGGCTGCCATGTCGCGCCATCGGCCCCTCTGGCCATATGCTACAAAATACAGGGTGGGCCATTTATATGGATACACTGTAATAAAATGGGAATGGTTGGTGATATTAAAGTCCTGTTTGTGGCACATTAGTATATGTGAGGGGCAAACTCCTCAAGATGGGTGGTGACCATGGTGGCCATTTAGAAGTCGGCCATCTTGGATACAACTTTTGTTTTTTCAATAGGAAGAGGGCCATGTGACACATCAAACTTATTGGTAATGTCACAAGAAAAACAATGGTGTGCTTGGTTCCAACGTAACTTTATTCTTTCATGAGTTATTTACAAGTTTCTCTTTGTTCACAGCCATTGACATGTCGAAGAGGTTAACACGTGAGGAGCGGATCGAAATTGTGTTGATATCTGGTGAACGCAGTAACCGGGTCATTGCAGCAGATTTCAATGCAAGACCCCCTACAAGACCACCCATCTCCCATGCTACAGTTAGCAAACTGCTTGCTAAGTTTCGTGAAACTGGTTCAGTGTTGGATTTGCCAAAATGTGGACGCAAGAAAACTGTCACTAATGAAGAAACATCAGTGGCTGTCCTAGCTTCATTCAGCAAGAGCCCACAGCGTAGCACTTGCCGCAGAGAGAGTGGAGAGTGGCATTAGTCGAACATCCCTTCGGCGGATATTAGCTACTCACAAATGGCACCCTTACAAACTCCAGCTACTGCAGCATCTCAACGAGGATGACCCAGATCGGCCACAGAATTTGCAGAATGGGCAAAACAAAAATTGGAACAGGACCCTCAGTTCACGCAGAAGATTTTGTTCAGCGATGAGGCAAACTTTTATGTGAATGGTGAAGTTAACGAACAAAACCGCCGCTATTGGTCTGACACTAACCCACATTGGATGGATCCCTCCAAGACTGTTGGACCAACAAAAGTGATGGTTTGGTGTGGTATATGGGGCACAACGATAGTGGGTCCATTCTTCATCAATGGAAACCTCAAGGCCACTGGATATTTGAAATTGCTACATGATGATGTGTTTCCCTCTTTATGCACTGAAGCTGGCACGTGCCCTGAGTTTTTTCCAGCAAGATGGTGCACCACCGCATTATGGGTGCCAGGTCCGAGCATTCCTAGATGAACAGTTTCCTGGAAAGTGGATTGGTCGTCATGGGCCAGTTGAATGGCCCCCAAGGTCTCCCGATCTGACCCCCTTAGACTTTTATCTTTGGGGTCATCTGAAGGCAATTGTCTATGGTGTGAAGATACGAGATGTGCAGCTCCTGAAACTACGGATACTGGATGCCTGTGCTGGCATTTCTCCTGCGGTGTTGCTATCAGTGTGTGAAGAGTGGGAGAAGAGGGTTGCATTGACAATCCAACACAGTGGGCTGCACATTGAACACATTTTATAAGTGGTCAGAAACTTGTAAATAACTCATGAAAGAATAAAGTTACGTTGAAACCAAGCACACCATTGTTGTTCTTGTGACATTACCAATAAGTTTGATGTGTCACATGGCCCTCTTCCTATTGGAAAAACAAGTTGTATCCAAGATGGCCGACTTCTAAATGGCCACCATGGTCATTCACCACCCATCTTGAGGAGTTTGCCCCTCACATAAACTAATGTGCCACAAACAGGACTTTAATATCACCAACCATTCCCATGTTATTACGGTGTATCCATATAAATGGCCCACCCTGTACATTTTGGGGCATGTAATCTGTAATCTGTAGTGGAATACATTTTAAAAGTAACCTTCCCAACACTGTGTGTCACCCAATCATTAATTACCATGTATGAAGGCATATACACACATAGAACACACACACAGATTTGATGTTGATGCACGTCACAGCCCTCCACCAGCAGCAATCTTGTGGTTGTCTTATTCTTCTCAGTTAAAAGAAAAAGGTTTATCATAGCACTAAAGTGTTAAATAAAATCAATAAACTATTATAAAATATGTGTATATTTATGTTTTTTCTTAATGTTCCTGTTGGTTACTTCATAATGTAATGGGTTAGAGATGTGCCTAATAAACAAATAATATCCAGTTCAGTCTCAGGAGGAGACGCCCTTTGCGTTGTGTCAGGAAGAGCATCCAGTGTTCAAAACATGGGTAAGGGAGCAGTTGAAAATAACTTTTTATTTTTATTGTTTCTATTCACATAGACTCATATTCATACTCATATTCTCTAGATGGGTAAAAACCCTAAAAACACTGGCTATAGTTTTTCATGCCATTACCTATAAATCATGCAACATTTTGAGTGTTAATGCATTCATAACAATTTTTCTTGCCTTCCAGATAACAACTGCCTGTGATTTCTTGCTATAACAAAAGTAAATCAGCAAACTCTACATTTGTAATCTGTTAAATAGAATATCAAGGGAGCATTTTGAGTACATTGATTAGCTAACGTCTAAAAACCTATAAACAAGAAAGAACGGTTAATTAAGACTGATTAATTAACTGAAGTCATTTTCTGTCAGTATATAATATCTGTGGGCTTGTGTACTGTAGTATCAATGATAAATCACCAATATTTGTCATTTTCCATTGGTTTATTGGAAAAAGTGAGTACATAGCTACATGGGATACATCATAGCAAGTTTCATGAAGTGCAGCTGAACACTATGAAATAGTGAGTAAATGGTCTTAAATGACAGATCTTAGATTTTTTTTTTTGTTGAATAAACACTAGTATTTATATACTTAGGTTATATAATAACTAACTAGTTAAATAAATAATAAACTAGAGGGTTATATGATAGAGCATCTATCAATCGGCGGATCAATCAGTGGCTCCTCCAGCCCATGAGGGAAAGTATTCTTGGGCAAGATACTGAATTGCGAGTTGTCCCTCCATGTGACTGTGTGAATTGATGTTAGTTTTAAAAAGGGTGGGGGTGGGGGTGCGCTGTATGAATGTGTGTGTGATCGTGTGAATGAGACCAGTAGAACACACTTTGTTCAATCAAACTGAGTAGAAAGGTGCTATACAGTATACTGGAAGTACCAGTCTATTTCTGGCCTTTTAAAAGCCAACAAACCTTGGTGCATTAAATGAACACCTTTTGCACATTTGTCAGTTAACCTTTCCAAATCACCACTTCACCTAAATCTTTTCCTTTTGTTTCTAGAGCTGTCCAGATATCCCTTCGTATCTGTGAGGTCTCCATCTGTAGCATGAGTATAAGAGCAGCCTGGAGCCACTATTGTCTGGCAGACAGAATGGATTACTCAGCTAATTTCTCCCCCATGGTTACTCTATTCACTGGCCCTTAATTGCAGCCCCATGCTGCTAAAATGACATTCAGCTGTCACCGGTATGCGCTACACTGACATCCTGATGTTATTCTGTGGAGTCTTCAGGGACAAAGCAGAAGGTACAAAGATAAGAGGCCTCATGATTGAACATAAGTTAAGGACTGTGCTGAAGTAAAGAGGAAAGTAGTACATCAAAGTTAACAGGGTGTGAGCCATGAGACAGTTACACCAGCCAGCAAATAGCTCATATTTTCTAACAATCTGAAGTGTTTAAGGAGCTTGAAAAGAAAAGCGTCTGGACTTCTTTAAGTTGCTTGAAGACGTTTCACCTCTCATCCGAGAAGCTTCTTCAGGTCAGAAGAAGCTTCAGGTCAGAACTGAACTCTTCAGCATAAGCCCTTCAAGCTTACATGTGCTGCAGATATGATGAGGCAGAGGCGGAAAATGGGTGGGGGTGCTCTGGATAGAGGATTTTGTCATGTAATTTACCTTAATTGGACGGCCAAACATATTAAAACCCAACTATAACACTTCTCACCATTGCCAATATTAACATAACTAAAAAGGGTATGCACAACAGTCCTCCAGACATGGGCATGTGTGGTACCAGGGAGGATTGAACGATCTTAATGTCGTACGACCAAATACATGTTTGGGGTAACTACCCAGTATTGGTTGAGTACACATGCTTCTTTCTGAACTTCTAAAAGTTTGATTTAAGGGGGCAGGATGTTTGTTTAAGAGGATGTTTTTACGATACCAGTTTACTAGCTACTACCCTGTCGTTGCTGGTGCGTTGCAGGCATTTTTCAAGTCACCCCATGCACAATACATGTACATCCCAACTGTAACCTGAGTCTCACATTTGAACAGATTAGTAATTACAATTACTAATCCTCCTTGAATCGCTACCTTATCGTGGTGGAGGGGTTTGTGTGTCACAGGGATCCCAGGGGCTATGTTGTCTGGGGGCTTTTGCCCCCTGGTAGGGTCTCCCATGGCAAATTGGCCCTGGGTGAGGGACCAGACAAAGAGCGATTCATAAGACCCTTATGAAAAGGACACCGAGGGAACAGTTTACCCTGCCCGGGATAGGGTTACCGGGGCCTCGCCCTGGAGCCAGGCCCGGGGAGGGTGCCCGAGGGCGAGCATCTGGTGGCCGGGCCTTAGTCCATGGGGCCCGGCCGGGCACAGCCCGAAGAGGAGACATGGGCCCATCCTCCCGCAGGCCCACCACCCGCAGGAGGCGCCATAGGGGTCGGGTGCATTGTGTGCCGGGTGGCGGCCAGGAGCGGAGGCCCTGGCGGACTGACCCCCGGCTGCCAAGACTGGCAATAGGGACATGGAATGTCACCTCTCTGGTGGGGAAGGAGCCTGAGTTAGTGCGTGAGGTTGAGAGGTACCGGCTAGATATAGTCGGGCTCACCTCTACACATGGCTTGGGCTCTGGAACCAGTCTCCTGGAGAGGGGCTGGACTCTGTCTCAGTCTGGAGTTGCCCTTGGTGAGAGGCGGCGGGCTGGGGTGGGTATCCTAATATCCCCTCGGCTTGCTGCCGGTACGTTGGGGTTTTTCCCGGTGGACGAGAGGGTTTGTTCCCTGCGCCTTAGGGTCGGGGAACGGGTCCTGACTGTCATCTGGCAGTTCAGAGTACCCAGCCTTCTTAGAGTCCCTGGGGGGGGGGGTGCTGGAGGGTGCTCCACCTGGAGACTCTGTTGTCCTGCTGGGAGACTTCAATGCTCACGTGGGTAACGACAGCGAGACCTGGAGGGGCGTGATTGGGAGGAACGGCCTCCCTGATCTGAACCCGAGCGGTGCTCTGTTATTGGACTTCTGTGCTAATCACAGTTTGGCCATAACGAACACCCTGTTCGAACATAAGAGTGTCCATAAGTGCACGTAGCACCAGGACGCTCTAGGCCGTAGGTCGATGATCGATTTTGTAATCGTATCAGCAGACCTGCGACCATATGTTCTGGACACTCGGGTAAAGAGAGGGGCTGAGCTGTCAACTGATCACCACCTGGTGGTGAGTTGGATCAGGTGGCGGGGGAAGACGCTGGACAGACCTGGTACACCTAAACGCGTAGTGAGGGTGTGCTGGGAACGTCTAGCAGAGGCCCCAGTCCGCGAGATCTTCAACGCACACCTCCGGCAGAGCTTCAACAGCATTCCGAGGGAGACTGGGGACATTGAGTCCGAATGGACCATGTTCAGCGTCTCCATTGCCGAAGCTGCTGCATTGAGCTGCGGCCGCAAGGTGGTTGGTGCCTGCCGTGGTGGTAATCCCCGAACCAAATGGACACCAGAGGTGAAGGAAGCCACTAGGCTGAAGAAGGAGTCCTATCGGGCTTGGTTAGCCTGTGGGACTCCGGAGGCAGCCGACAGGTATCGACAGGCCAAGCGGAATGCGGCTCGGGCAGTGGCTGAAGCAAAAACTCGGGTGTGGGAGGAGTTCGGAGAGGCCATGGAAAAAGACTTTCGGACTGCCTCGAAGAGATTCTGGCAAACCGTCAGACGTCTCAGGAGGGGAAAGCGGTGCTCTACCTGCACTGTGTATAGTGCTGGCGGAGTGCTGCTGACGTCGACTGAGAAAATTGTCAGGCGGTGGAAGGAATACTTCGAGGACCTCCTTAATCCCACTGACACGTCTTCCGAGGAGGAAGCAGAGTCTGGGGATGAGGGGAATGACCCGCCAATTTCCGGGGGCGGGGTCACTGAGACAGTTAAACAACTCCTTGGTGGCAGAGCCCCTGGTGTTGATGAGGTCCGCCCTGAGTTCCTGAAGGCTCTGGACGTTGTAGGGCTGTCCTGGTTGACACGCCTCTGCAATGTTGCGTGGAGATCAGGGGCAGTACCTGTGGACTGGCAGACCGGGGTGGTGGTCCCCATCTTTAAGAAAGGGGACCGGAGGGTGTGTTCCAACTACAGGGGGATCACACTCCTCAGCCTCCCTGGGAAAGTCTATGCCAGGGTGCTGGAAAGGAGAGTTCGTCCGTTAGTCGAACCTCGGATACAGGAGGAACAATGCGGTTTTCGTCCTGGTCGCGGAACACTGGACCAGCTCTTTATCCTCTCCAGGATACTTGAGGGTGCATGGGAGTTTGCCCAACCAGTCTACATGTGTTTTGTGGACTTGGAGAAGGCATTCGACCGTGTCCCTCGGGGTGTCCTGTGGGAGGTGTTGCGGGAATATGGGGTGTCTGGCCCATTGCTACGGGCCATTCGATCCCTATACAACCGTTGCAAGAGCTTGGTTCGCATTGCCGGCAATAAGTCGGACTCGTTCCCGGTGGGTGATGGGCTCCGCCAGGGCTGCCCTTTGTCTCCGGTTCTGTTCATAATTTTTATGGACAGGATTTCTAGGCGCAGCCAAGTGGCGGAGGGCTTTCGCTTTGGTGGCCTCAGAATCTCATCTCTGATTTTTGCAGATGATGTGGTTCTGTTGGCTTCATCGGGTGAGGGCCTCCAGCTCGCACTGGAACGGTTCGCAGCCGAGTGTGAAGCAGCGGGAATGAGGATCAGCACCTCCAAATCTGAGGCCATGGTTCTCAGCCGGAAAAGGGTGGAGTGCCCACTCCGGGTCGGGGATGAGTTCCTGCCCCAAGTGGAGGAGATCAAGTATCTCGGGGTCTTGTTCGCGAGTGATGGGAGAAGGGAGCCGGAGATCGACAGACGGATTGGGGCTGCAGCTGCAGTAATGCGGACGCTGCACCGGTCCGTCGTGGTGAAGAGGGAGCTGAGTGTAAAAGCGAAGCTCTCAATTTACCGGTCGATCTACGTCCCTACCCTCACCTATGGCCACGAGCTGTGGTTAGTGACCGAAAGAACGAGATCGCGGATACAAGCGGCAGAAATGAGCTTCCTCCGAAGGGTGGCTGGCCTCTCCCTTAGAGATAGGGTGAGAAGTTCGGCCATCCGGGAGGGGCTCAGAGTAGAGCAGCTGCTGCTCCACATCGAAAGGAGCCAGCTGAGGTGGTTCGGGCATCTGACAAGGATGCCCCCTGGGCGCCTCCTGGGTGAGGTGTTCCAGGCATGTCCCACCGGGAGGAGGCCCGGGGCAGACCCAGGACACGCTGGAGAGATTATATCTCTCGGCTGGCCTGGGAACGCCTTGGTATTCCCCCGGATAAGCTGGAGGAGGTGGCTGGGGAGAGGGAGGTCTGGGCCTCTTTGCTTAGGCTGCTTTGTTGCATTAGGTGATACTCATTGGGTGTCTTTCATTCTAAGACTGTGTAAGACTGGAAACTTGAAAATTGTGCACATAGGAGCTTTAGAGTAATTGTTTTTGAAATGATCAATTTGTTAAAGGAAAGAGTTTTCAGTTTACAACAATCTCAAATCATAGCTTACCGATCATCATCCTCAGCCAGTGCTACCTTCTCAAAGTGGATGTGGAGCCTCTGGCCCTCAGGGGCCTCCAGCAGCCAGTGGCAGGTTAGGTTGTTGCTGTAGTTGCTCGGAAAACCAGGAGAGACAATCCGACCAACTGTGATGTTCCTCACCAAACCTCCACAGGCAGCTGAAAAACAAGAAGGAATGGAAGTGAACATCAAATTAAACTGTGGTGGATTTCACATTATGTAGTGAATCTCAGTCAAATTTACTCGTACTGACATCATCTCATTCTCTATTACCCTAACTTAATAACCAAACTCAAACTGGTGACCATGAAAAAAAAAACAAGAACCAGCCAAATAAGACTGCTTTTAGTATTTGAAAGCATTCAGACATTTGCCAACATCAAAATTTATTATAGCAAAAATTATTTATATTTCCCTTAATTTTAACATTATAAATTGTAAACTTGTAAAGCATAAATTTGATCCATCTACTGCATAATTTGATTATCATCATTAGTATCACACCACTGCTGCTCTGCTGTCAAGTGCTGTTACAATAATTTTAGTAAGTCAACACTTCCTGATACTGTTAGTTGTTATCAAGTAGCTAGTGTAGTACTGTTTGTACTATATTATGAAATTTCCGTTGCAGAAAAATAATGTGAATGTCTGGATGAAATAAAGCCTTTTGGGTTGTGCTAACAGCAGCCAAAGAAGAAACAATGCAAACTGGAGGTGACTACATAAAGAATACAACTGTCTAAATACACTTGTACATTTTACAATGCACAAGAAATGTAAGAAATGTGAATAGCATCAATTATTATTATGTAAAATAATTCTGTAGGAAAACCATTTAATTGCTGTCTGTCTGAGTAATTCACACTGTCAGTAGTTTTCAATTAAAACTACCTTCTACCAAGAAATGAACCTATCAACAGTAGATACACGACTTGATACAACTGCATGTAGGTGAGAAAATAGCTTTTGTTAATATTCAAGCTGTAATCAAGAATTTAGATCGTCAAGCTGTTCCTAAGACCGTGCTGTTCTGTCCTTCCTGAAATCTGCTGGCAAGACTCGCCCAGTTTGGAGGTCACAGGCCTGAGTGTTCTGATTACCATGGAGACCACTGATGCCTTTACCTTCCACATCTTTTCCAGTTACCTCTCAGCCCTTCTCAAGCTTCATGTGTCCTTTCTTCCTGATGTTGCTATCAGTTACTATTTCCACATCTATCACCAGAGATGGGCAGTAACGCGTTACTGATTACTTTTTTCAAGTAACGAGTAAAGTAAGGGATTACTATTGCAAAAACGGTAATTAGATTACCGTTACTTTCCCGTAGGAACGCTGCGTTACTGCGTTACTAAAACCATGATTTTTTGCGAGAATGTCTCATGACAGTGACGTAAGCAGGTGCGCTGTTAGTGACAACAGCTGTGTGCAGATCAACAATGGATCACATATCGAATGTGGGAGAGAGTACGAGCGTGCAGCGTTTAAAGCGTGGAAGTACTGACCTTACTTTGAGTTTGATTCCATAAAAAGTGACAAAAACATTAGCGTCCATCGTGCGTGGGAAGAAAACTTCTTTTTACAGTGACAAAACCTAAACTTCCAAGCAAGCACCAAGTGCGCAAGGACATAATGGGAAACTCACAGAGAAACTCGCGGATTCTTCCACTGACCGCGGCACACCTGCACCAGCGTAAACCTCCGCCTACCCCACTCCTGCTTTACAGGTGAAAATAGACCGCTAGTCTTTGACTTTATTTATTTTCTGCTGTGTTTTACTTGCATCTATTTGAAAGACTGAGTGTAAACACAAAAAATATTTTATTTTATGTGCTGGAATGTGCAGAAAATAGATTTAAATGTTAAACTAATTTATTCAAGTCAGAGACTGTTGCATATAATTAAATTTTTGCTTGATGCATAAAGTTAAAAGATCAAAACTGATAAAACAAGTTTAAAAAAAGAGACTTTTCCATTTGATTACATTTTGTATGATGGATTATGCAGAAAAAGTAGAATTGGGCTGAAAGATCTATGGCTTTATCACCTATTCAGGTTGTAAATCGTGTTTTTAAAAAGTAACTAAGTAACTAAGTAATTAATTACTTTTGAAAATAAGTAATCACTAAAGTAACGGGATTACTTTTTTGGGGAAGTAATCAGTAATTAGTTACTGATTACTTTTTTTAAGTAACTTGATCAACACTTTCTATCACAACCTCTTCTTCTGCTTGTCCACCACTCGGTGTATCCCATTTTGACCCTGGAACTTCCAGGCCATAGATGGCATGTATGTATGTTCCTGTATGCTATCCCACCCACTCGAAACGCATATGCAATACTTCTATTAATTACTTTCTCTGACTAACTTAGACTGAGACTTGGGGCGATCGTGGCTCAAAGAGTTGGCAGCTTGTCTTGTAACCGGAAGGTTGCCGGTTCGAGCCCCGGCTCGGACAGTCTCGGTCGTTGTGTTCTTGGGCAAGACACTTCACCTACCGCCTACTGGTGATGACCAGAGGGGCCGATGGTGCGATATGGCAGCCTCGCCTCTGTCAGTCTGTCCCAGGGCAGCTGTGGCTACAACTGTAGCTGCCTCCACCAGTGTGTGAATGAATGAATGAATGAATGAATAGTGGAATTGTAAAGCGCTTTGAGGGGTCCCGAAAAGCACTATATAAATGCATTATTATTATTGATACAATTAAATGTAAATAGAATGCATAAAAACAATAATTTTGCACTTTTGTTAATGTGTAAATGCTATGAAATACTTATAAAAAAAACCTTTGTAACTAAAATATTGCCTGTATAATTAATTAGGTTATGTGTATAATTTCCGTCTTCAGCTGTGGCTAGTCGAAGAGTTTCGTCTGGGAAACGTTACCTAGGCACTTTGGTTCCTTCCCACTCCAGTAGGGTGTGCTAGAATTGCGGCAGGTCAACACAGAGGAACCTTGCAGCTTGTAGCCCGTCAAACAGGAGAAGAAAGCCTGCCCTCCAGAGTGGAGACTGCTCACTGATACATCACCATAGAGAGGCTGCTTGGGGAAGACACAGCTCAACATGAAGGCTGGAGAGAAAGAGGTGAAAGAGTCAGGGAAGCAGAGAGACAGCGGAAAATACACAAAAGGAGACTGAAATTAAGGTGTAAAATGTGAAATTTCAGCAAGACATGACATTTAGTTTCAGAAATTTAGACTAGTGTTTCCTGACAGTGGTGCAAGCATTATAAAAGAATCTGCTCCAAAGCCACCATTAATCTCTAACCTATAACACATAACCCACTTAACACCTTTCAAAACGTTTTCACACCCTCAGTTATATGGTCTTGGTTTTGTTTGTTTTTTTGTCTCTGCAATAATACAGATAAAACCACAAATATTAGACAACCCCTATCAGCAAGCACTTGAGCAAATGTGGGAGGGAAAAACTCCCTTTAAACAGGAAGAAATTTCGGGCAAAATCAGCCTCAGGGAGGAGCAGCCATCTGGGCTAGGGCGAGGGGAGGGAGAGAGGTCAGGAGACATGTTGTGGAGGCGAGCCAGAGATTAATAATAACTCATAATTAAATGCAGAGATGGATAAACACATGGTGAGTGACAAGGGGTGAGAGAAGGAGAAATGCTGAGCATATCATGGGAAGCCCCCAACACACTACGTTTACTGCAGCATAACTAAGAGGGGATTCATGGTCACCTGATCGAGTCCTAACTTTAAGTTTTGTCAGAAAGGAAAGTTTTAAGTCTAATCTTAAAAGTTCAGAGAGAGTCAGTCTCCCAAATCGAAGCAGGATCTGGTTCCACAGAAGAGAGGCCTGAAAGCTGAAGCCTCTCCCACATGTTCTACATTTAATTACTCTAAGTAACCCAGCAGTCTGAGAGCGAAGTGCTCTATTTGGGTTTTTTGTGTCTATGAGGTCTTTATAATAAGATGGGGCCTGATAATTCAAATAATTGTATATAAGGATATGGGAGAATGTTTGTTTGAGAGGATGTTTTTGGGAGAATCTGCTCTCTCTTGCTACAGCATTTTGGTAAATGGCCTGCATTCGTATAGCACTTTACTTATTTATTTTGGATGAACTGAAGGCTTTTCCGGAAGCTTTTAGGGCAACCAGACAATAATGAATTATAATAATCCAGACTAGAAATAGTGAATGAATGAACTAGTTTTTCAGCATCACTCTGAGACAGGATATTTTTAATTTTAGAGATGTTGCACAAATGCAAGAAAGTAGTTTTCCATATTTGTTTAATATGCACACTGAAGGACATGTCCTAGTCAGTCGCTGGAGGCCAAGGTAATGCAGTCCAGAGTGATTATCTGGTTAGACGTCATATTTCTAATATTTTTAGGGCCAAGTATGATTAACTCAGTTTTATCTGAATTTAGAAGCTGAAAATTTGAGGTCATCATGAAAAGAGAAAGGTGGCTATCATCTACACAGTGGCGATACTGCATAGGGGAAGCATAAAGAAGAATCCCCATTAACATGACAGATGTCATTCAAACCATGCGGAGCAGTACCTTTAATACCTACGACATGCTGTAATCTTCCTAATAAAAGTTTACGGTCAACATTGATGAATGCTGAGGTCAAGAAGGACAAGCACTGCGACGAGTCCACTGTCAGCGGCCACAAGAAGATAAGAAAAACAATAAGCAAACTTACACTAATGTGAGGCAAATGTCCAGATATCTGACTAACAACTGAGAATTGTTTTTAAAGTGGGTGTTTTGGTTAAGCTGCTACATTTTCTCAAACACTTCTTTAAGCAATATACAATCAGATTTGTTTATAGCAGCAGCATTCTCTTACTGAAACCCCATAATAACTCATTTGCATTTCAGTTAGCTTGCTGACTGAAATTCTTGAACTATGTTCAAATATTCACATTATACTTGTCTGCATAGATTCTCATGCTGTAAAAAAGTTGCGAAAAGCTGATGAAAGCTGATTTTGTGCAAGTAAAAAGAGAAGAAAAACCCCACTGGCGCTAACTTCCTATCTTTTCAATTATTCCACTGGTATAAACAGAGGTAAATAAACCCGAAATAGTACAAAACAATGAAACACTACAGTGCCGTATCCTCCTGTGACTCCCACCCACTAGAACCTTGTGCTGGCATTTACATTAATTTCTACAAAGAACTATCACATCATTGCAAAATGCTCGGAAACATGTCCAGAGTGCCTCTCAGGTGACCAGTGAACTAACAAGTTTCTTTATAGCCCACTGACTTGTCTTCCTACAGCCTCCTGGAATTCATCCAAACATATAAATAATATACTACTGCTAAAGATTCTGATCCATCTTACTGTAATTGTGCTAGTTTTATTGTTACCCCTCGATGGCATAGAGTAGCTCTGTTATTGATTCTGTCTGTTGAGAGCAGCACTGTGCCTCAGGTGAGGAAATATGTAGGGAGATTAAATAGGCCAATAAATGACAACCTATAACCCCAGCTGCTTCTAGTACTCTGTTAGTGCAGAGGGATGTTGCCCAGCTCTATAGTGGCTCACAAAAATAGAAATGAGTGCTGCATTGGTCTTTATAGTATTTCTTGTTTGAGCTAAAACGCAGCTGCTTAAGTCGTGTCCTCTCACTCCCTGAGCTGGTCATTAGCATGGTCAGCTGTAGCTGTTAAAACCTAGGCCAACCAAAAAACTAAAGAACTGAAAGGCTCGTGGGAGATGAGAAAAGAGATAAAGGAGCCATCATGGTAGCACTGTGGCATCATAACACTGGTGTTAGCAGGGAGCTTTCACAGAGACAAATTGTCCCCGAGGCTGCTATGTGCTACATCATTTTGCTGTGTCTTTCCAGAATTTATGGCCATTTATCATGTTTTGACTTTAATGAAACTTTACTGATATGCTCAGCTTTTATTTTTCTTTCATGTAAAATGTAGCAGATCTACATGGGGATGAATGGTAAAATAAAAGATGAAAGTGCAGTGGCAATGTAAAAATAGTTCAGCCCTGGACTGGCTAGAAGCCAAATATGTACAACTGCTGTGAAAAAATGTTAGCCTCTGCTGTATCTAATCAGGCCTTATGGCCACAGTGTAGATCACGAGAGAAGAGCAATAATTTCAGATGTTTAATGTTCCACTGTAGCAAGCGAATGTAAATTGAATTCATTTATTTTGAGCTTCTGATATGGCTTTGATGTGAAATGACCCAGCTCAGCTCAAACTTAGTCTCTAATCTCATTTGCTCCCTCAGAGGATTTATTTCTGCTGACCATTGCCCTCATATTACTGGAAGGAGATGACAAGCTCTACAAAGATTAATGTATGTTGCAGCTCTTTTTCTGGCTTTGCTATGGAATAGCTAGGCTACAGATACAGAGTCGGTGGGCATTGCTATTCAATAATAATGGAAACTGGCAGTTATTCTCTACACATTATTTCAAGCAAACAAAACACAGTTAGCAACATCCAAATTGTGTCGTATTTCACAAGGCCAACCATTAAGCCTTAATCTGGATATCAAAAAACAAAACAAAAAAGAAAACACCAGAATCACTTTGATTAATTCAGATGTCCAGAAAAACAAATCTTGCAGTGGTGTGGTGTTTTGGTGGTGTGGCATAAGAGCCACTTCTGGCAATGAATATGCAGGAGTACTAGAGCTTAAAGCCAAATATAATATAAACTAGGTTGGACTGATGCATCTTTCTCTATTTTTAGAATAACCACAATTACCTCTGTCTGTTAACTATAATATCTAAAACTAAAGTTCCTTATGTATTGGTCATTTGCACTTAGTGGCCACCCAGTTAGGCTTCAGTGTTCAAACACGTCATTAAAGAAATAATCTCAGCTGATATAGCAAATTCAGTTTATTTCTTTATTTTAATCAATTTTGGCAATTATTTACCTATCCCATCATTGTGTGAGTAATTTGATCAGATTCAGTAAGAAGGACTAGAGGTTACAGTCCCTGATAATGCATTGCTTTAGATGGAGAGACTCTTGACGGATGGCTGTTATGAGGAAAGGCAGCCCAGAAACTTTGTCAGCAGCACGCACCATTGTGTGCCTCAACTTTCGGTCTTTTACCCAGGCTAATCTGCCATTTTCCTTCCTTGGTTAGGTTTAGGGATTCGAGATCTGATCTGGATTATCATTTTAAAATTTGGGACACATCGTCAGTAGTGGACCTTTGATTCATCGGGTGTTTCGGCCGTTATCACTAGACACCCTCATCCAAGGAGGCCCTGCCAGGGTTGATCAGGCCCTGGAGTGTGCCACTGGTTTATGTTAACTTGTTATTTCTCTTCTTCTTTCTTCTGTTTAGTTTCCTACAGTTTATTTTCTATCTATTCACTGCAACTGAGAAATAATACTTACCTCTTTACCATTAATGGAGCCTAAATTCTTCAAAGGGATAGAAAAGGTGATAGAGAGAAGTAAGACAAAAGGGACAAGATAGGAGAGAGGAGAGCCAGACGGGGGGCGCCCGGTCGTACGCAAGTTTTTGGGAGTTAGACTAAAGGACGAGGTCTGGTCGCAAAGTTGTTGTTACGATCTCTGTGGGAAAAATTGGCCTCTGATCCAAGTCCACTTGCATCTGCCAATCCCTGGCAACCTTCAGCGGGCCCAAGTCTGGGGTTGAGGGGATTGTCCTCGGCTTGTCTCCTTCCCGGACAAATGTTGATGAAAACTGACGCTCCTCTTGGTTCATGAAAGGTTGAGTGATGATGGATTTTCTTTTGCACTCAACTTTCTCGGCTAGACACCCGGGAACCTGGTTGTGTCTCCATGTGTATCTGCCCTGAGTACGGCTAGTCCTACAACCAACCAAGATGTGCTTGAGTGTTGCTGGGACTGTACACAGGGGGTAGGATGGGTCCTTTCCAAACCACAGCTGCAGATTTATTGGGGAAGGTAGCAGATTGTATGTCGCTCGGATGATGAAACTTAGTCTATTAGACTCCATGCTGCAGATTTCACTCCATGAGAGTTTCCTATTTTCCACACTCTATTGTGTCATGCTGTCTCCCAACAGCATGACACAATGAAGGAATCACAAACATTTTTCTTTCTAGATGCACTTTATACAAACATTAGCACAAAATGCAAAGCTCATTGAGAATCACATTGTATATTTTGTGAAAAGTTTATTTCCCAAAACAATGGATTCAATGTGAATCTAAAGCAGCAGGCACTGTTCTGTTTGTATTAGCAGTAACTTAATCCCTCATTTTTCTGACTGTGTTTCCCGGACACTTTCCATTTTGACAAGTAGACTAAAAAGGCTGGTTCTAATATAGTGCCTTCTTTGCTTACATACCTTGCTGTATTCATCCACTCACAATAGCACTTTTCTTCTATGTCTAAGTCTTCTATATAACATTCACACTTCAATGAACTCATCACTTCAGTCCCTTGCCCGAGGATACCTTGGCATCCAGACTGGAACAGACAAGGATCGAGTCACAAATGTTAATTAATTAATAGCTAACTGTTACTGCCAAAATACTTTCTCAAAATTTACACTCAGTAGCAACTGTGAAATCGGTAAATGGACTGGCATACATTGGTTCACCTTGCTAGTGCTTGTAAAACAGCTAACTGATCATCTGCAGAGGACTGGTTTATTTGAAGAGTTTCAGTTTGCTGGATGCTGGATTTTTCATGCAGGGCCAAATAAGAAAGGTCAAAGGCAGGAACACAGCTGGAGGCACTGGATTTCAAAAGCATGACCTCTTTTTCTTTCATTAAAATTAAGATAATAGATTTAGATTTACTATTAGCCAAATGTGAATATAGATAAATGTTGTTAGCAGTCTGTGTCAGTTTTAACATAAAAGACTGGATGTTAAGACCTCTTACCCTCTCACCAATGTAATGAGAGGTAAGCCAAGGGTACTTCAATTTCTTTCGATCTCACCTTTCTCGACAATAAGGGTATTTATTTGTTCTGTTCTGCCCTGACATCAACCGAAGCTTTGTTGGATAGAGAATCTTGATTACAGCACAAAGTGGCTGGCAACATTAAACAGAGCGGACTATTTGAATATTGGCAAAAGGCAAACCAGTGCAGGATTATGACAGTCATAGAGCAAAAGGCGGGGTACAGCCTGAAGAGGCTGCTAATCTATTCCAGGGCTAGCATATAGAGATAGACATATTCATATCTGTGGTATGAATACAATCACTAGTTAACCTAACTTCATTCATCTTTGTGTATCATCCATCTCTCTGGTTTATTGTAGGGTATTTACCTTATAATATAAAGTGCCTTGGGGCAACGGTTATTAGTGTGAATGCTTGAAAAGCATTCACAGTATTGTTGTTGTAATCTTTATTATTATTATTATTATATTTTATTCTGTATTCCGTACGTTTTTTGTAATCCTACTCCTTCAAAACCGTTCAACTTAGAAAAACCATTCCAACACCGTTAGATTCCTATTCTTTTGGACAACACTGCTTCCATTTTTCATATTTTTAACATTTATATTTTTAATTTTATTCAACTTTATTCAACAAAAATTTATAATGTATTTCAATGGGGAGACCCTTCAAATCCTCATTCAACTTACTCATTTTTAAACTCTTACTACTTCCACATACATTGACATAGAGCCACCATTCAAACTTTAAAACGAAGACAAGACATTCAACTATTCAACTTGCATTTATCTTTTCAATATCTATTATACTTTTTCTTCAGTTCCAGTTTAAGTTTCATGATGTTTTTTCACCCGTTTCAGAGTTTATAATGGGTGTGTATGGGACGGAATGTTGGGGCTAGAGTGAGGCAGCTCAACTGCTAGAGTGAGAGGAGCAAAAAAAATCATCTTAAAATCTTTTTTAAAACTGCTGCTGTGTCCGCAGCGTTTGCTCTACAGGTATGATTTTACCCTCAAAACGTAGCCATGGCTGTCCTCTTTCATCCAATGTGTTTACTATTGTACTAGGTGTTATGGTTCTTTCATAAATGTCACCAATGCACAGCCTCCTCCCTCCAACTCTTCCATAGACTCTAATGTTAAAATGGCTCAGAAGGTTCGTTTGAAAATCAGAAGAGCATGGTGTCTTTCCACTGTCACCACGTCCATATAATAAACTCCACAGACATGAAAACTGAGAATTTGGTAGACTAGACATTGCTGTCGCTCACAGTGAAAGAATTTCGTCAATACGACTTTTACTTTTCATTTGGGAACGATTTGTTTCGGCCTGACTTTTCTGTTCATTTTAAGCAGCAAAAGTGAGGTGCATGTCTGTGTCCGTGTGTATGGAGCCATTGGGTGCGGTCACTATAGCAACCAGGCTCACACCTGCCTGCTTAACGAGCTCTCTCTGCCACTCTGCCAAAATTAATCTTAAGCACTTCTCTTTCAACTGCTGCTGTGTCCACAGTGTTAAAGCCATCATTTTACCCTCAAAACGTCGCCATCGTTGTTCTTTTTCCAACATCTTGTCTTTCAAAGCTCAGAGATGTAAACTTTTTAAACTGTGTGGGTCCAAGTGGAGGGATCACATTTTAGTCATTCAGTGATTCAAAGAATATGACCTTTTAATATTCTTTCAGATGTTTTCTGACTCTAAATGTTCTTTTCTCATTTCTTAGGTTTTTCTAATTTACAATTAAAACATTTTCAGCTTTTTTCCAACTTCTTCTTCTGTGTAACCTTCAGCTTTTAGCAGTTCAGCACTTTTGTTTTCAGGTTAAATTCGGGTTTTTTTTTTTATCTCATTCAAAATTTTTAACTTAAATTCAGTAATTAATTCATTTCAGTGCATACATTCAGATTCAAGCATTCACACTGCAGTTTCTTCAGAAAATGCACTTTCTAGTTGTGATTTGGTGCTATATAAATAAAATTTTACTGAATTTTAATTGAATCTTTGGACTGTGGGAGGAAGCCGAAGTACCTGGAGAGAACACGCTAACCCCATTCAGAAAGGCCCCAGACTTGATTTGAAATACAGGACTGGCATAATTTCTGTCTGATATAAAAAAAAATCGTATCAACAGTGACAAGGAATTTCAATATATTCAAGAAGGAGCCACCAAGAGCTAGTATAAATATATCAGAGCTAGTATAAAACACAAAGACTTTCTTCATAAGTGTTCTAACAGTATTCCAGACATTGTCTGTGCTGTCCTAATTTCACAGAGATCCACTGGGAGAAAAGTCTGTGCCTTGACAGAGAGAGCAGCAGAGAAAAACAAAGAGAAACATGGAGAAGACCTACAGTATCTGCTCTGAGAAAAATCTACAAGAGCTGCTTCCCTCTTTTCTTCACCCTCAAGAGGCGATCAACTATGATAAATAGCCAGCAGGAAGAGTTGATGAAGACACGGAAACACCCACATAGAAATCATACATAAATCAGAGGGCCACAGATGATGCAGGCTGAGCTGAATGGAAAAGAACAAGGGGAGAAACAAATTGCTGGCACACTTGGGTCTAATCCAGGGGTCGGCAACCTGCGGCTCCGGAGACGCATGCGGCTCTTTAGTCCTTATAGTGCGGCTCCGCGTGGTTTGTGAAAATAAATTAGAAGTATTTAGCTTAAGTGTATTTTATTTATGTTAGTTCTTTTTTAACTTGTAGTTCTAAATTGGAAGATGATTGTGATATTGAAATATAAAAATACAATTATATTCTTTAATTTTTTCATCGCTCAAAATAAGCGTTACACTCATGGAAGTCGGTGTACGAAATGCCGTGCATTTATCGAGACTTTCAACTCCAGGTAGGCCAGTTATGGACCTTCGGATCCACATTATGTCAGCAGCTGTTCTCCACCATGAACTGTATTAAAAACAAACACCGCTCACGCCTCACAGATGACAGCTTACAGTCCTGCGTAAAGATGAGGTTCAGGAGCAGAAGTTCCATTGTAAACATATCACGGCAGACCCGACGATGTTTGCATGAAAATGCTTTTCAGCATCTCCTTATTGACCACTTTTTACACACGATTGCTGTATACAGCCGGCTGCAGAGGCGGAGGCAGACATTTGATACACCCGGGGCTTAGCCCTAAAGGGTAGAATGCATGTGGGATTGTGGGGGGGGGGGATGACTGAGTTTTGAAACATGGACATATATATATATATATATATATATATATATATATATATATATATATATATATATATATATATATATATATATATATCCAGAAGAGCGCATATATATATATCCAGAAGAGCTTCTTCCTGATATTGCTGTCATGTAGCGGTTCCGAATGACAGCAATATCAGGAAGAAGGAACACGAGAAGCTGGAGAAATACCAAGGGCTCAGAGAAGAGCTTGAGAGGATGTGGAGGGTGAAGGTAACGGTGGTCCCCGATGTAATCGGAGCACTAGGTGCGGTGACTCCCAAGCTAGGCGAGTGGCTCCAGCAGATCCCGGGAACAACATCGGAGATCTCTGTCCAGAAGAGCGCAGTCCTGGGAACAGCTAAGATACTGCGCAGGACCCTCAAGCTCCCAGGCCTCTGGTAGAGGACCCGAGCTTGAAGGATAAACCGCCCGCAGGGGCGTGCTGGGTGTTTTTATATATATATATATATATATATATATATATATATATATATATATATATATATATATATATGTCCATGTTTATACTGGACATATATATATATATATATCGGCTTTAAAACCAAGTTAACGCTGTAAGTACAAACATCACTAATGTCACACAACTTAGTTGTTCACACAAAGCATAAAGGTAAAAAACATTATATACAGTGTTATCTTCATTTTAGATGGCAAAATGTATTTTCGGCTCCCAGAGTTTTCGTTTGCGTGGAAACCGGGTTTAAATGGCTCTTTGGATGTGAAAGGTTGCTGACCCCTGGTCTAATCTATGTCACAGTCATTCCCCCACTGCCTGAGAGTCAGTGAGCCAATCAGGGGGCTTCAAACATAACTGCAACACCCACCCACACACCACCCCTCCAATCTATTTCATTTATGCTCAAAAGGCTGCAGTATGTGGACATGTTACATAGAGATCACTCTGAAGATTGCTTTTCAACTAGCCTAAACTGGTATGGAGTGCTGGATCTTCCACCCAATATTCAGTCACCCAGTTACCAGTTATACAGTTGTTGGCAATTATGCAAAATTACTCCACAAATATAGAGACCTAAGGAAGCAGCGGTTTCTTTCAAATGAAAGAGGTTCATCCTTTTCTAAAGACAAATACGGTTGGCGAATTTAACACATTTAATTGCAGTTATAGTTGATTGTCACTATATGTTCAAAGCCAAAAAAGAAGTCATAACCATGACAACAATGTCAGTCAATGTGTTGGTCACGCACCATGAGCTGGGTGTCAAAAAATGATTTTGTTTGGATTTAAATTCCAGATCAGTGAAATAAAGGCAAATGATCAAAGTCAAGGTGTTTTTGGAAGCTGCTTTGATTCAGTAAAAAAAAAAAGAAGGTTTGTTTCTTTTCTGTAAATATTTCTTTTAAATGGCCCAATGATAGTGCAAAATGTATTAATTTCACAATAAAGACTCTAAAATTGTGACAACTTTTCATTCTAAGTTCAAATCATGGTTTGGATTAAACCAGATAGAAAGGTTTAGAAAACTTTCTAAGAAGCCTTTAAATCAGACCTGAACGACGCCCATGCCACAGCCAGCATTTTGGTTCTCATGCTGGGCGGTCAGGGACAATTAAGAATTTAAATCTAAAAAATTTCTTGGATCAGATTCCTTGGATTTCATGGCTTTGTCTGTGCACTGAAATGGCAAATAAACTGGTTATTACTTAACCATATGCTTTACCTGACAACTCAAAGTGCTTTTTACAACTTGCCTAATTCACACAAGCAGTTTTTTCTTTGCTTATGTGCTTTCTATCTAACATTCACACTCAGATAAATGCATCAGAGAGCAACTTGGGGTTAATAGCTTGCCTGAGAATATCTGGCAAGCAGGCTGGAGACCCCCGGGATCAAACATCATTTCCTTTGGGATTAATAAAGCGTTCTGATTCTGACACCACAACCCTTCCAATTAGTACATGACCTGCTCTACGTCCTGAGCTACAGCTGACATGTGACAACGTGACATGCACTGTCAACTATGGGACCTTATATAGACATGTGTATACTTCCAAATCATGTCCAGTCAGCTTTAACACACATGGGCTCCAATCACTGGCGTGCACAGATAGAGACGAGGTGGTGCTGAAGCACTTGCCCTTTTGCCCTCAGTCCAAAAAAGTGCCCTTTTGAAAGACGTGATTTTTTTTTTTTTTAAAGCTGCGCGATTTAAAAAGGTGTGAAAATAATGGCTTGATTTGTGCCCCTTCTTCAAAGACACCCGAACCCTGTCGCTTTTTCACTGTCACCGTGTCACGTGAACACGCTTGCAGTTCATTTGTTGTGAGGCGTGTAGCAGCGGCATGACACAGGACTACTTGGAGTAGGCATAGTAGGCTAACTATAGCGACTGGGAGCCACGGCGGACAACACGGCAGCTCTTTCCCTTCCCAACCAGTCAGGTAACCCATGAATCGAGTGAAATTATTCTGTTTGCCCTCTAAGACCAACCTGCAATTGTTTTGTTGTGAAGTAGCCTGTCAGAAACTGCACATGACAAACTTTGCCAGCTTACCCCTCCATCCATCCATATGGATAAACAAAAAAACGACACATTTAAAATGTAACCTAAACCATTTAGGCAACCCCACTCTCCATCAATTCCGACCTTTTTGCATACACTATTGAAAATATCACGTTATGCTATAGGCTAAGGCTACATGCCGTTAGGCAGAGGGCTCTTTTGAGCCCATTTTTCGTTACAAATTTTAGGATGATCTCACGGAAATCTGTGAATAAATACAAAGTTTTCAAACTGAAGTCAGTGACGGGAAGACATCACACTTTTTAGAGATGGAACTGCAGAAAAACCTAAAACCTTGACATGATTATGAATAATAGAATTATGGACGTTTCTCCGTTTTTGTGGATTAGCCTTTCCATAACTAACGTCAACTACTGTCCTACTTTGGTAAGATTGAAATTAATGTCTTTGACTGTCTTTAGTAGGTGTCTCCTGTGAGAAAGTTAGAACACCGTCCAACTGTCTAAAGATGCAGTCTTTAGCCTAACTGGTTGTTACTGACTCAGCGATGCTCGCAGACATTTACGCACTGTGTTGTGACCTGATTGTGACAGAACAGTGACGTTGTTATTGGTAGTTTGAAGGGTACGGTGTTGGGGGTGTTAAAAGTTTTGAGAAGCACTGGTTAGACATGTTAATTTTTTTTGGTGTAACATATTGGCAACATTAACACATTAATTTGCTAAAGGAAAAATAGGCAGTTCCCAATTGCCTGTGAAAACGACCATTCTGCCCTGTTCTTGTAATGACCACAGTCAGTCTTATTCGTTCTCATACATTTTGGTCTATTTATTTACTAATTTCAGCAAGCATAATGTCTAGGAAAGAGAGGCTGAGAAAGGAGAAAATAATAGTCAAATTGCATTTAACCTGTGCGATTTTTTTATTATACAAAGAAAAGGTTTTCCACATATGCAAAAAGTGCCCTTTTTTCCCCCTGGAGCACTTGCCCCCCAAAATGTCTGTGCACGCCACTGGCTCCAATCAAGTTGTAGAAATATTTGACAGATGATCGATCAGTTAAAACAGGCTGCACCTAATTTTGAGAGTAATGGCTGGGAATATTTCTTTAAATAATATTGTGAAATGACAAAAAGTTAAACACACAAAGCACTCTGAATACTTTCTATATGCACTGTATTATACACTTGGAGGTGTTGTGTAAGTCAGTGCTTTAAATTAACCAAATTGTTGATATGGATATTTAATTTTTAATTATGCTAATGAGGCTAATAGACTTGACTTCCTTCAAAATGTGAAAGATCCCACTAACTGTTTTAATCACACACTGGATCTTGTGCTTACATATAGCTGAAATTGAAAATTTAACATCCATCTTTTGTCTGATCATTTTTGAAAACATTTAATTTCCCAATAATAGATTACACAGATACATGTTATTATAGTAGAGGTCTTTCTGAAAGTGTTGTAACTAAATAGCGAACTAACTGAAGAAGTGATCTCTCTACTATGATCTTCTTTATGCCATGTGCCAACACAATACAAAAGAGCTACCTAAATTTTACTCTCACCAAGGTTCATTGCCATCTTAATAGTTTACATTGTCACTTTATACAAGCCTGTATACTGTGGTTCCTCAGAAAAAGAAGGCAACTAATCAGAGATGCTTGACTCTTTGGTATAACTCACAAACATGGACCTCAAAGAAGAAGACATACAAAATAGAGAGGAAATGATACTGCACTCATTTCAAAGACCGGTTGGCCTGGAAAAATAGTTTGTTACTTTATAAAAATGCCCTCTGTAAAACTAGGACATCTTACTATTCATCAAATTGAGGAAAACAGGAGCACACTGTGCTGCAAGTCTTTAAAATGGATGATGTTACGAGAATGGTTCTCAGAACTGTTAATTTAATCCGAGCAAGTTTGAATCACCATCAGTTTGGTAGCTTTGTTAGTGATAAGAAGGCTGCCAAACTGATGGTCAAAGAGACTGGGCGGTTTACTAATCAAAAGTGACAACGAGTGAGTGAATTACAGGGTGCAGAATGGCTGTAGGATCATGCAAAAATGTTGCAAGGTCCCAATAAAGTTGCTATGCAGGAGTACAAGATTGGATTTTCCATAAACTCAATACTCAGATATTTATTGGTGCTAAAAATTAATATTGAATTAAATAACTCATTTGCAACCGTATTGATAACAACTGTGCCGTCTTTGCCTCCTCCAGCTGACACTTCACAGAGGAGCACTGCAGGCAGTCAGACACACAGCTCCTCCACTCACTAACTGAAGTAGTTAATATTAATAACGCAGGCATGACAGAGGTGCAAATGGTTGCAGTAAAGTGCCAAAGACAGTCAGCAGCATGAAGGTATGAATGCAACAGTCCAGGGGTGGGGGGTAGATGGGGGGAGGTAGTGAACAGAGTTATGTCTTCCGGCAGCCTGGTGAATGAAGCTGTTCAGCAGTTGAAGATGTTGATGCTGTTCTAGTGAGCTGAGCCTCGAATCTTCGGTACCTCCTCCCCGAAGGCAGGAGGCTGAAGAGGGAGTGTGAAGGGTGAGAGGGTAAGGGTGCTGATGATTTTGTGGGTATGAAAATGCCCATGAGGGAGGGTAGAGAGGCACCGATGACCTTGCTGGTTGTATTCATGTTTTGCAGAGTCTTCCAGCAGGAGGACATGCAGCCTCCGTACCACACAGTGATGCAGTTGGTGAGGACACTCTGAAGTCTCCTGCTATGATGATGAATCCATTTGGGTGTGCTGTCTGTTGTTCACTGATACCCTGGTAGAGCTCAATGAGTGCCTGTTCCTAATGCTGATAGTAGTGATGGGAGGGATGTAAACAGCAAAGAGGATAACCAATATAAATGACCTCAGCAGGTAGAAGGATCAGCACTTAATGATAATAAACTCTGTGTGACACACACACTGTCTGGGACCCTGGACATGGGGTGTCACCATCTCTCTCTGGCTCAGGTCTTTTCCTCTTCTCTGGTCCTAGCTATTAAAACAGGTAAGGCATAACTGGGTAACTGATCCCAGCTGCCCTGCCAGCCTCCCCAGCACTGCCCCAAAATCCACTGCATCACCCTTCCTCTGCAGCGGAGTCACAGACTACACCCTGCCACATACCCCACCAACCAACTTAGGTTGGGGAGCCATCAGTGAGCGGGACAAGAAATCAGCCCCGACCGTCAGCCTATTGACCACCACAAACTTAAAAGGCTGGAGAGTCAGATACCACCAGGTGATCTGGACATTGGCACCCTTCATGTGGTGCAGCTATTGCAGTGGAACATGATCCTAACAGAGGTTGAATGAGCATCCCAGGAGGTAATAACAAAGCGAGTCAACCATCCTCAGGATTGCCAGACACTTTGCATTCTGCTTTAAAGTTTACAGAGTAAAATCCAGACTAACCTGGTTACATTTTTGAGCAATGATAATGATTTTTACACTGTAAGTCAGCAACAGTTGCATGCTAGGACTCCATCAGCAGACTGCAGTATGTAAACTGCTCATGTTGCAAACTCACAGCTAAAAGTTGAATGTCCATAGAGACTTTCCTCCATGGTAAAAGGACTGCATCACCTTCCATTCACAAGCACTGGTTAAGCCATGTCCTCATACTTCTAATGTCTTACCAGCACCCACAGCTAACCCATCTTATTAATCAGACTCCACATTCCTCACAGAGGAAATATCAATGGAAGGTTTATTTTTGATGAGTGAATGGGTGAAGAGGGAGCTGAGTGTAAAAGCGAAGCTCTCAATTTACCGGTCGATCTACGTCCCTACCCTCACCTATGGCCACGAGCTGTGGGTAGTGACCGAAAGAACGAGATCGCGGATACAAGCGGCAGAAATGAGCTTCCTCCGAAGGGTGGCTGGCCTCTCCCTTAGAGATAGGGTGAGAAGTTCGGCCATCCGGGAGGGGCTCAGAGTAGAGCAGCTGCTGCTCCACGTCGAAAGGAGCCAGCTGAGGTGGTTCGGGCATCTGACAAGGATGCCCCCTGGGCGCCTCCTGGGTGAGGTGTTCCAGGCATGTCCCACCGGGAGGAGGCCCCGGGGCAGACCCAGGACACGCTGGAGAGATTATATCTCTCGGCTGGCCTGGGAACGCCTTGGTATTCCCCCGGATAAGCTGGAGGAGGTGGCTGGGGAGAGGGAGGTCTGGGCCTCTT
The DNA here is from genome assembly GCF_965226115.1 of Aulonocara stuartgranti. Classification (NCBI taxonomy): domain Eukaryota; kingdom Metazoa; phylum Chordata; class Actinopteri; order Cichliformes; family Cichlidae; genus Aulonocara; species Aulonocara stuartgranti. The sequence goes on along the minus strand of NC_138950.1, from coordinate 37,311,719 downwards.
TGCTTAGGCTGCTGCCCCCGCGACCCGGCCTCGGATAAAATGGATGAGGATGGATGGATGGATGGAGGTTTATTTTTCACTTTGGCTATGCATCTACAACATCATCTTTTGAGTTCCTGCATTGGTCTTCAAAACACCACTGCTGAAGCCCAACCATGAAAACTGATAAATAAAAAAATCATGAGGATCATACAAAGGGAAAAGGCAAATTATGCCAATGGTTTATATAATCTGAGCCAGACAGATATAGAGCCTCAGAAAGACAAGATTAACCCATATCTATGAAGGAAAAACACAAAAACTATCTGCTGCAAGAAGGTGCCATTTACAAGGTGCCATGATTGAATATAAATTAAAATAGCTTACTTCATTAGGACAACAGCACTGAATCAGACACCGTTTGTTGTGCTTTTGGAGGAGCATGAGACTCAACATGGTGACATAGGCTACTAGATAGCTGTCGGGTTGCTCACGCTGGGCAAAGTGTTAAAAGTATGGGACAAGAAAAAAAGCAAGGAAAGGCTGGTGGCGCGATCCCTGGTTGCTCCAGTCTGCCATATCACTGGGCAAGATAATAAAAAACATGTGTGAATGTTGGTAGAAAGCACTCAAGTGTAAAAAAATGCTTTTGTGAATGACAAATGTTTTCTAACTTGCCTTGAATTCATGAGTAGAGCAGAAAAGCACTATATAAGAACCAGTCCATCCAAAGTGCAAAGTAAGGGTCTATTTGCACAAAAATAAAGATTAGTTACATGAATCCCACGCTTAGTTGGCTCACAGGCATCAAAGCTTTGAATCTCACTGTGAGTGCATTTATTCACACAACTGCAAAAGGCTACCTGTGATTAACATTTTTGTTTTAACACCTGCGCAACTGACCAGTATTGTTGTTTTTCATTTTCTCTTTAAAACATTTTACACTTGAACATTCACTTGTATATGTGAGATATGGCAATGCAAATGAAATTTGCCTACAAATGACTACTGAAGCTAATTTATAGCTGCTTCCTTGAGAGGAAATTGTATCTGTGAGGGAGAGGCAAAGAGGAAGACAGAGAGAGATTAGACAAGTTTGGGCCCTCTTACTGTATTATCAACATTTCATTAACAACTATATTACAATAAGAGCATCTTAAAACAGCAGGCGAAGGAATGCTGCAGATGGGAGGCACTTAAAAATATAATTTTACACATTCTCTTCATTCAGATATATATTACTAAATTTCTTTTGACCATTTTGGAAAATGTCATGAAATAGACATTTATTTAGTAACTAGAACTGAAAACTGTGGACATTTACAAAGCCAGGAATGATATTAGAGTTTAGGACAAAATGCCAAGATATCAGTGCCTCCTGGTTTAATTTTAATTATCGTTTTTCAAAAATGTGTCATCCTAGAGTCCCCTAAATCTATTATTAAAAAATACTACTAGGTCACTAAACACCTTAATACACCCTTTGGCCTTTGCAGAAGTGCAGTCAGACTACATGCTAGTGTATTTTCATGTTAAATATACAGTACATACGTCAAGCATTTGAACGCACCAATTAAAACGGCGTAAATGTAAGGGTTGCTATGGCAGACACTGCCCTAGTTTCCAGACTAAGTCTGTTAAATAAGGTTGCACACCTTCAGTTTACTGTCCTGCTCTTGACAGCCCTGCATATGTTCTTATTTATAGCACCATGAAATCTCCTTTTGCTAACAGAGATTAATGGTCTATTAGCTGTCTTGCATTTTACATGAAGTGATGAAAAATAGATACATCTTATTCTGTGCCTGGACATCAATGAAGAAACTTACAAGGGAGATTCATTTATGGCTCACTCATCAGAGCTCACTGAAAATAAATGGGCGTGACAGGCTTGCACAGGACAAGCCAGTGTGGGTGGGAAATATCCTTCCATAATGAGATTCAATTTCACACAATGTCATAACTCCTGTCATGCTGGATGGGACAAGGCTATGAAATTTGAAGTCTAAATGGAAGTGGTACAGACAGCTCTGGAGAGAAAAACACTGTGCAGTGTTAACATGGGAGAAGGGGTGACCTTGGCTCAGGGGGTTGGGAAGCTCATCTGTAACCGGAAGGTTGCTGGTTCAATCCCCCTGCTCTCTGGTCGTTGTGTCCTTGGGCAAGACACTTTACCCTACCGCCTACTGGTGATGGCCAGAGGGGCCGATGACGCGATATGGCAGCCTCACTTCTGTCAGTCTGCCCCAGGGCAGCTGTGGCTACAACCGTAGCTGCCTCCACCAGTGTGTGAATGTGAGAGTGAATGAATAGTGGAATTGTAAAGCGCTTTGGGTGCCTAGAAAAGCGCTATATAAATGCAATCCATTATTTTTATAAACTGTAGAATTATATATACTAAAGATATTCATGTGATCACATACAAGGGAATCCAATCCAACTGAATTCTATTCATATACCACCAAATAACAACAACAACTGCCTCAAGGCAAATGAGTTATACAAAAAATTCATTGTACAGCCTGTCTTCCTTTAGGTTGTGTAATACTTACTACAATCTGAAAGTGTGTTTATAACTTCTAAGAAGATGCTATATCTATAACATAAAATATTAGAAAACTACATGAACACTTGCATGAGCAACTATGACACAGCCATACATTCACAGTAAATGTTAGTCATCCTCTTCCAGCGCTGCGTGAACTGTCCAATCCTTTCTCTGCCTGGGAACAATAAGTGGGCCCAGCAACTCAATCTGATGAATCCTATCTGAGTTAAAACATGGTCTCCCTCATCACTTGAGCTACTGCAGTCCAAAATCATTTAATTTATTGATCAATAGCCTCTTTTTCAGTATTACTGATGAACACTGAGGCCAGGGAGGGAACCATTTGAACGGAAAAGCACAAAATTGAGTTTTTCTGTGAAAAGTTTTTGCTCAGTGGTGGAAAAAATAGTGTCTACACTTTGAATTAACACTAACATTAAATCCTTTCTTTACACCTTCCAAACAACATTATCTATCCTTATAATTACATCCTCCAGTCGGGTTTCAAAGTTTCAAAATTTTCAAAGAACCTGCAAATAGTATGTTGTACTAAGGTATATTACTGTCCATTCAACAGGATTGGAAAGAGCTATGTGGGCCAGTAAGCTCAAGCTTTCTTTGCTGATCTAACCGAGCAAAGATGCATAGAAAAGCAAAGAATAGAATGCCTCAGAGAAAAAGACAGAATTTAATAAACCAATATATGAAACAATGAGTGGAGGGAAAGGACTATCAGTATTTGAGGTGGAGTTTTTGAGTTGTTTAGTCTGGATTTACACTTTTAAAATCAATCTCCTCCTGAAACTCCAGACATGCAAACAGAGACAAAAACACCATCAGCACAAAACAGTATTTAAACAGTGTTCATGCAACACATCACCAAGGTGTAATTTTACTAAAAACATGTCCTGGTTCACAGAATATTTTTTCACAGAAGCCAGGGCTTCAGTTTATCAAGTTAGGTCATCATTAGAAGCATGTTGTCTTTGCAGTTATTTATTTTTAGTTTTGGAAACTATTTTCGTTTTTTGTTTCTTCAATTGTATACAACTGAAGAAACAAAAAAAACAGTAGAAACTATATATAGTAGAAACAGTAGAAACTATATATAGTTTCTACTGTTTGCTGCTGCCAAGACAATCCTTTCATTCCACATTTAAATTTTTCTATCAGGAAGTATATTTAGTAGTACTTTCCTTGAGAGCAGGGAAGTCATGTTTGTGTTGCACTTTGATTTCACCTAGGCTACGGGATAACGCTTTACACTATCAAAGTGGATTTGAAATCAATCAGCCAATCATATTGAACATCATCCTCTTCAGTTTTGCTTAGTTCAAATCACTCTCATGACCGAATATTTGAATAGCCTTATAGACTGTGAATCTCTTGCTCATGTTGACTGATGCTACTACAGAATAAAACTGATAACATCTCACCCAACTCCCATTTATAGATGCTAATGTTTATTAGTCCCTGTCCAGGACGTGTACATCCTCATCACTGAAAGAGTGGCCACTAAATAGACTGCAGAGTCCTGGCCTGATGAGGTAGCTCTTCTGTGTTGTGCCATTTGGTTGGTCAGAGGTGGATTGGTTTGGCCATTTTAACACATTAAAAGAAATTTTCACCATTTCACTATCTCTAAAAGAGAGAGAGAATATACCTGCTGCTCGGCCTGTGGCTTTTCATCAGACTCGGGGAACACGGTGCTGTTTTTTGTAGCCATCCATTATTGTCGGGTTTCATAAATGGCATAAATAAGACACTCTCATGACTCATCGAGTGACTCTACTGACCAGCCATTTGGTGGCATGCAGTCTGACGATGTCACATTTTAGTACCTTGGAACGCTTGGAACCCCAGGAGAGCAGGTACTAAAAAAGTACCTGGTACCAGGTACTATGACCTAATGGAAAACCCTGAAACCTGTGGCAGGTAAGGGTACATCTGGCACCATCTTACAATGCTGTGATTGCAGCCATTCTCCAACTTTCTGAATGGTACTCATGGCCATTGATCCATTGATAAATGGTCTTTGATCAGTGGTTGTTGATCAGTGGTCATCACAATTTGCATATTAATGACCAAGAAACCGACCTTACAGCCTATTGTTCGCCAGTAGTGCTATTTTCAGACCTTTTGCAAATGTACCGCTTATGAGGTTGGGGAAACCTGCATTCAACTAAACTAAAGAACTAACTCGGATGAGTGATGAAACGTTTTTTCCACTGAAAATGCTACATCAATATGAACAGAATCAACACTTTGGGATTTCCTTACTTGGATGATTGAGCATGCTTCAAGACAAGCACAGGCAAATGTTTTTTAATTTTAACTGCATTTTCAAGTTTTCTTCCGACTGATAAAAAAACGTAAGAACCATTTCAACAACCACCAAACAGCTAAAATAACAAATGATTAAAGAGCAGGTAAACAGATTCTGCAAAATGGTGTAAATACAAAGCGAGGCTCCCACCATTCACCTGATATCAGGTGCTGAAAGAAGCCATCTGACAGATTCCCAAACTGTAGGTTTCATCACCCTCCAACCAAAATTCACTAAACCAGCAGCAAAAGAAGACCAAAACTACGCTTCACATTTGAAAAACATTGTAAGGAATTCCCTCTTACTTTGGCTCTCTTGCTTCCACCATGATATTGGCAAGACCCCAGATGCAGGCTATGCAAAGTACGTAGCTTTACATAGCTATGATACATAGCCCTAGCAAGACTCCTACACACTGGGGGACACTTAAAGACATAAAAATATAATGCAAAATACAATGATCAAGAAGAGTCTGGATCCCTTTATCAGTGCACAGTATCTTGTTGTGTTATTTTTTTCCCCCAATAACTGTACTACAAGAAATTTCTGAGTCATTGCTTTGAATATGAATATTAAACAAGCAGGTACTGAAAAATAACAGAACAGGACAGTGTTTTAGTCTATAGTTTTAGTCAAAGCTGCTATTCAGATTTTCAAAAGTACATGTTGTCTTTAGCATTTAATATTTTAATAATTTATTTTAATATTTCTTGAATATCAACAGTGCGTTATTAGTGGAGGCCAAGAAAATACTGTTGAACGGAAGAAATGTACTTAAGCTGTTAAATTTAGCTGCACACAGTGCAATTCAGGCAGTCAGTTGCTGTAATACTTTTACATTTTGTGTGACATGTTTTTGAAAGTTGAGGTTTGATTTTTGTTCAGGTAAAAAAGATTACAAAACTGAGTGTTAAATACTGATTTTTGCTAAAGTAAAAAAGTGACTCTCTACTTTAAAGTGGCTCTCCTTTTAAGTTATGTTAGCTTATTTCCATGGGAGACATAAATGAAAATGAATGAAAAGTTCAAGTATATATATATATGTGTGTGTGTGTGTGTGTGTGTGTGTGTGTGTGTGTGTGTGTGTGTGTATTTGTGTTCGATGCACAACCTCATAAAAAAGTCATAAAACAAGATTGAAACATCTTCATCACTGCTGCATGCTGTGCCTGAATCTATGTTCATGCTTTGCAACAAGCATGAAACTGTCATTTCTACTTTTTTTTCAGCTTAAACTTTCAGCGTGAAGGAAGAACACGTTCAGTGATTCAGACTTACCTTGATATCTGACAAGGACTGCTCCAGCCTGAGGATTGATGCTGTGGAAGCGGATGGAGATCTGATTGCTGTGACTTCTTACTACCAAACCCCTCATTAGAATGGACTCGTTGGCCAGCACTGTGTTCTCGCTGTTTAGAACATCTTCAAAGATCACTTTGTCTCCTTCAGAAAGATTCACATTCATCACCTGACAAAAAAGGAGTACAGATTATATTGTTTGCACATGAAAATAATACTAGAAAAATCCACGTTCTGTGTCATTCTGTGAACTTTCCTAGAGAATGTTGGCTGTAGAGAGAATTTTCTAAGTTTCCGATACCACCACCATCTTTGATGTTTTTTGTTTGTTTGTTTGGGTTTTTTTTAAATGAAATGCTATGTTTTATACAAGATGCAATGGGATGCTAACTTTCCAAGAAGTTCAACTTTTGTCACAGAAAAAGTTGCAGAATATTTTTCTATGAGTCTTTAGAATCTTTAAGATGTGAATGTGAATGAATTTGTGTTGTTTTTGGTCAGCAGTGGTTTTTTGCCTTGGAACTCTTCCATGGACGCCATTTTTGCCCAGGCTCGTTGTTATTGTTCGATCATAAACAGTGACCCTAACTGAGGCAAGTAAGGCCTGCAGTTCTTCAGATGTTGTTGTATTTTTTATGACCTCCTGAATTAGTCATTGATGCGCTCTTGGTGTGATTTTGATAGGCCAGCTACTCCTCAGAAGTTAGATAGTTATAAATAAAGTTATAGATAGTTGATGTAGTTTCTTATCTCTTTCTTTAGATCATGGGATAGTGTATTGACCTACTTCACTTTGTCAGACAGGTTCTATTTGAGGGATCTTAGTAGATCTGGCAGCAATCAGGTCTAGCTGTGGCTAGTGAAATCGAATTCAGTTTTACAAAAAATGTTAATTACACGGTTAAATAAAGAGGTAATCTTAAAACATGAACCTCCACCAGGGAAGTTCACTCTCTTGGCAGCATTTACATTTAAGGGAATAGTATTGCATTTTGTATATATTCATTTTGTTTTCTCTGTTTTTTTAAAACATAGTTTAAGATGTTTGTAGTGCAGTAAAAGTCAGATTAGTGCAGCACAACAGTTTATTTAGATTACGCAAACATTATGTATGAGTAGGTAATGGATTACAGTTACTGATTTGTAAATAACTGGACATGAATAAGTTGAGCTTAGTTCTAACCACCTAGGTCAGCTTAGTGATATTTAGAATCCCTATATACCATTTCTTTTGCCTATATGTTGTCAATACAAATAATGTCAGTAGCAAACATAGCTTCAAATAGCTCTCTATAGCATTATTATGACTTTGACTTCAGAGCAATTATTAGCATTTAAGGAGACATCAAAGCTCAAAAGTGACAAATTAAATTTTTGTTATTAATAACCGTTATTATTGTTTTATTTCACAGTGGCTTTCACAAACAAAATAATACATTAATACTAATACTTTAGATGTTTTTAATATGAAATAAATCTCGTTCACTTTGAGTTCATTGAACAAACGTGGATGTTGGTTTTTAAGTTGCTTCACTAAATAAGAAATATTTTTCCCTTGAAGAAGCATTGTTCCCCTGAAGCATTGTTTGTGTTTTACCTTTTGTGAATTAATCATCAATTATAATCATTATTAACAAACAAGGACCCTTGCATTTTCAGAATTTTGCTATTGAATGGTACCATAAGCATCAGTTCTAGATGCATCCCTACTGTTGACCGTCATGGACTTCCCTCTGCAGTTACCTGACTTCAACAACAATAAACAATTACGGGGGAACATTGTTAGTTTCAACCAGGAATGCCCAATACAGAAAGGCCTGGAACCGGATCTCTGTTTAAAAAGTCTTGGACTCTGATCCAGTGATTATTACCCAGTAGGCAAACGGAGCTTGGATACAGCTGAGAAGAGGACTCGCCCAGCTCTAACTGCTTTTCAGTCTCCGAATGTTGATACTGCCTGCTCTGAATGCATGCTTGCCAGAGATGCCTTGCAGTCAAGCATGAATCTTCAGTCACATCCATTATCAGCAGCTCTCATCCAAATCCGTGCTCTGCATAACTAACTGGGTTAACTTATAGTGGCCTGGAAAATACCCCCCAAGGATCTGTTTATTATAAAGGTTTTTACTTTTGCTGTTTCACAAATGATTAAAAAGGGAATCGCAACAATTTGGACTTTTTGAGTACAGGATATTTTACTAAAGCAATTTAGCAGAAACAAAGCAAAACCCAAGTCAAATAATAATAATCACATAAACAAATCACTTGATTTATAATTATTGAATTACAATTCAATTCAATTCAATTCTTTATTTATTTGTCACATGTAGTTATAACTAGTACAACACACAGTGAAATGTTTTTTCCGGCTAAAAAGTACCCCCCCCCCCCCGACTGTGCATCTTACTAAACTTATAATAAAAAAAAAAAATCTATATAAAAGTATAAAAATGTATAATATCGTGCAAAAATATTACGCTGTAATAGTTAAGAGCTATAGTGTACGTATTTACATAAATACAGATGTAAATGATAAAATACAAATAAAAATAAGGATAAAACTCAAAAGAAAATTACATACTGTGTATGGAATTGTCCATCATGTTGTCCGATTTGTGTTTTGATTGAGGAGTCTCACTGTTTGTGGGTAAAAACTCCTCCTGAACCTTTCAGTTCTTGTTTTCAGGCTACAGAGGCGTTTCCCTGACCTCAGTGGCCTGAACAGTTTGTAAGCGGGATGGCTGGAGTCGTTAGTGATCCTGATGGCCCGGGATCTGCACCTTTCAGCGTAGATGTCCTGCAGTGTTGGTAAAGATGTTCCCATAGTGCGTTCAGCTGTGCGCACGACCCTCTGCAGGGCTTTCTGTTGCTGTACTGTGCAGTTCCCGTACCACACCGTGATGTTATTACACAGGATGCTCTCAATGACCCCGGTGTAGAATCTCCTCTGGATGTTCTTGGAGATCTTAAACCTCTTTAAACGCCTCAGATGATAGAGGCGCTGTCTGCCTTTGCTGATGAGGAAGTCCGTATGTGTGTTCCAATTAAGGTCCTCGTTGATATAAACACCGAGGTATTTAAAATTAGAGACTTTCTCCACAGGGTTTCCATTGATCTGAATTGGGGTGTGAGTTTTCTCGCCTCTCTGTCTCCTAAAATCATCACCATCTCCTTTGTTTTGCTGATATTCATGGAGAGGTGGTTTGCCACACACCACTTTGCTAATCCGTCCACCTCGCTTCGGTAGGCCCTCTCGTCATTCCCGGAGATGAGTCCTACCACCACTGTGTCGTCAGCGAACTTCACAATGGAGTTAGTGGGGTATCTGGCCGTGCAGTCCGCGGTGTAGAGGGAATAAAGAAGAGGGCTAAGCACACATCCCTGGGGGGCCCCTATGTTCAGTGAAAGGGTATGAGAGTACACATCCCCTATTCTCACCGACTGTGGTCTCGCAGTCAAAAAGCTGTGAATCCACCTGCACAAGGATGTGCTGAATCCCAGATCCCGGAGCTTATCCGTAAGGATGTGGGGCACTATGGTGTTGAACGCTGAGCTGTAGTCTATAAACAGCATTCTCACATAGTTCCCACGTCCCTCATCTAGATGGCTCAGTGTGGTGTGCAGGACCTGTGCTACAGCATCTCCAGTGGATCTATTTGTCCGGTATGCAAACTGCAATGAGTCCAAGTCGGGAGGGAGGAAAGAACTAATAAAGGGTTTCATGAGCCTCTCAAAACATTTCATCACTACAGATGTTAGGGCCACTGGGCGATAATCATTTAGGCTGGCTGGGCGGGTGTTCTTAGGGATCGGAACAATCACTGATGTTTTAAAGCAGGTGGGGACTACCTGCTGGGCCAGGGAGGCATTGAAGATGTTAGTGAAAACTGTAGTTAGCTGATCTGCACATACTCTTAGCACACGTCCCGGTATGCTATCTGGTCCCGCTGCCTTCCTGCAGTTGGTTGCCCTCAGAGCTCTCCTCACGTCATGCTCAGAGAGTATCAGTGGTGCTGGTTCAGCAGCGGGGGCGGGTGCAGGGCTCTGAGATTGAAACTGAGGTGCCTCAAAACGCGCAAAAAAAGCATTGAGTTCGTCAGCTAACTCCGGTTTCGTACATCTCACCGTGCTGGGTTTATAATCTGTGATTGTTCGTAGCCCGTCCCATATACGTCGGGAGTCGCCATATTGGAAATGCGACTCCACCTTGTCCTTGTAACGCCTTTTAGCCGCTTTCACAGTCTTCCTTAAACCATAAGAAGCTGCTTTATAGTTGGTCATATCGCCCGATGTGAGCCCCATATTGTAGGCCGTGGTCCGTGCTTTGAGAGCTTTGAGAGCTCTCCTGACAGTAGAGTCAACCCAAGGTTTTTGATTGGGAAAGGTCCGAATTGTAGTCGAGGGGATGATGGTATCCACTAGCATTCCAATGAAGCTAATCGCTGTGTCCGCAAACTCGTCAATGTTTGCGGAAGTATCCTGGAATACGTCCCAGTCTACATCACCGAGTACGTCCTGCAGCGTCGCCTCTGATTGGACAGTCCAACGTTTGACCTCTCGCGTCACCGGAGCTTCCTGATGAAGCCTTTGTTTATATTCCGGGGCGAGTAAAATGGCGGCGTGGTCCGATTTCCCAAAAGCCGGTAGGGAGATGGCTTTGTAGCCGCCTTTAAATGGACTGTAGCAGTGGTCCAGTGTGTTGTTTCCCCTGGTGGGACAGGTAACATGCTGGTGAAAATTAGGCATGACCTGTTTTAATTTAGCCCTATTAAAATCCCCCGCCACTATGAGGGCGGCATCTGGATGTTTAGCCTGGTGACTGCTCAGCACATCATGGAGGTCCAATAGCGCCTTGTTGTTATCCGCTTGTGGCGGGATGTAAATCGCAGAGATAATCACAGCCGTGAACTCCCGAGGGAGGTAAAATGGCCGACAGAGGATGGTGAGAAGCTCCAGATGGGGTGAGCATGACCGGGACAGGACCGTGATATTCTGAGGGTTACACCATCTGTTATTAACCATAAAACAAACCCCACCGCCCCGCAGTTTACCGGATTCTGCAGTTCTGTCCGAGCGGAAAATAGAAAATGATTCCGCCGGGGTTATCGCATGGTCCGGCACAGAGCTGGTCAGCCAGGTTTCGGTCAGGCAGAAGATGTTGCAGTCCCTGATGTCTCGCTGGTACCTGGTTCTCGCCCTGATGTCGTCCAGCTTGTTCTCAAGTGACTGGACATTAGCTAGCAATATGCTAGGCAGTGGAGGGCGGTATGCTCTGGTACGCAGCCTGTTCCGGACCCCTGCTCTTCTACCTCTGTATCGCCGTCTCCTTTGTCTCCAACATCCTCTGGAGTCATTGTTCTCGTCGCGGAGGATCTCTTCCGGCCACAACGTTGTGTCCAGTAAACCCGTAGCAGAGGTGAGTGAAAAGTGTTGTCCTATATCCAAAAGTGTGCCAAAGTCATATTGAGTCCGGCCTAGTGCAACACGAGCAAAAAAACCAATAAAAAACATAAATAAAACGAAATAAAAGCACAGTCGTCGCAGAGCTGCCAGGGCGGCAGCCGAACTCAACGGCGCCATCTTGATTACATAAATTACATCCTATAAACTGATGCTGGTTTCTAATGTTAATCCTGGAAGGAGAGAGGTTCGAAGAAAGAATGCGCATGCCTTGGCCACTACAGATTTATCTCTGATTGGTGTAGTTATACTACTCCAACGGGAAGGCAGTCAAATCCTTGGAAGTTGCAATCCAGTGGGAAATAGCCAAATTCTTGGAAATTATAATCCAACACAGCAAAAATGAGTAGAGAAAAAGACAAAAATTATAAATCCAGTTTGTTGGTCCAAAGTGTTTGGGCAGTGGTTGCTCCACTGTTTCTTACTGTATTATACAACTATGAATTCCCAGAGTCAGATCTTTAAATGATGCTCTCCTACTCATTGCACGGAACAAGAGGAAGAACCCCAATGTTCCTGTTTTATACTCATGTGCCCATATGCATCACCTCCTCTTTTACCTCCTTCATGTTCACCATCATGCAATTACTTACTGCACATAATGTCCTCCTGTATATATCCACTTAATGTATATAATGTTCTCTCTCTCTTTTTGCACAGTTGAGGAGCGTGTCAGGATACATTTCACTGCGTGTTGTACTCGTATAACTATGCATGTGACAAATAAAGAATCTTGAATCTTGAATATGATTATGACATATAAATCCTCTTTTAAGACACACCTTTGTCAACAAGCTTCTTCTCTCTGTTTTTCACATTTCATATACATGATTTAAAGCAAAGTTCAAACATTAAAATCACTTAATTACCGTGGTTACATTTTCTTCTTTTCTATGTTGTACTTTAACATGATCTCACATTAACTGCATCACATGTGAATGTTCAGTCCCATATGAATATACAGAGTGGGCCATTTATATGGATACACCGTAATAACATGGGAATGGTTGGTGATATTAAAGTCCTGTTTGTGGCACATTAGTATATGTGAGGGGGCAAAGTCCTCAAGATGGGTGGTGACCATGGTGGCCATTTAGAAGTCGGCCATCTTGGATACAACTTTTGTTTTTTCAATAGGAAGAGGGCCATGTGACACATCAAACTTATTGGTAATGTCACAAGAAAAACAATGGTGTGCTTGGTTTCAACGTAACTTCATTCTTTCATGAGTTATTTACAAGTTTCTGACCACTTATAAAATGTGTTCAATGTGCTGCCCATTGTGTTGGATTGTCAATGCAACCCTCTTCTCACACTCTTCACACACTGATAGCAACACCACAGGAGAAATGCCAGCACAGGCATCCAGTATCCGTAGTTTCAGGTGCTGCACATCTCGTATCTTCACACCATAGACAATTGCCTTCAGATGACCCCAAAGATAAAAGTCTAAGGGGGTCAGATCGGGAGACCTTGGGGGCCATTCAACTGGCCCATGACGACCAATCCACTTTCCAGGAAACTGTTCATCTAGGAATGCTCGGACCTGGCACCCATAATGCGGTGGTGCACCATCTTGCTGGAAAAACTCAGGGAACGTGCCAGCTTCAGTGCATAAAGAGGGAAACATATCATCATGTAGCAATTTCAAATATCCAGTGGCCTTGAGGTTTCCATTGATGAAGAATGGACCCACTATCGTTGTACCCCATATACCACACCAAACCATCACTTTTGTTGTTCCAACAGTCTTGGAGGGACCCATCCAATGTGGGTTAGTGTCAGACCAATAGCGGTGGTTTTGTTTGTTAACTTCACCATTCACATAAAAGTTTGCCTCATCACTGAACAAAATCTTCTGCGTGAACTGAGGGTCCTGTTCCAATTTTTGTTTTGCCCATTCTGCAAATTCTGTGCGCCAATCTGGGTCATCCTCGCTGAGATGCTGCAGTAGCTGGAGTTTGTAAGGGTGCCATTTGTGAGTAGCTAATATCTGCCGAAGGAATGTTCGATGCCACTAATGCCACTCTACAGTGATTTAGACTAACAAGCACCCTGCTTGTTAGTCTAAATGTGTTAGCAATGTCTTAATCCAACATGTAATTTAATCAGACTAAATCAGATTAAATCAGATTAAAAGTATTACAAATCATTATAAGTATTACAACACCCTTATTAAGATAAACTTTCGGATTTCTAAAATATTAGCTTTGAATTGTCAGTCACGCTATTCAGCAGACTACATTTATTATACCAACATTTAACAAGCTGTAGAACATTTTACAAGAAATTAAAAAGTTATTATGTTTTGCAGAAACAAATTTTCTGTGATGTAAATATCTAATAATTCATGCATCTTTTCTAGTTTTATGTTTTATTTTGAAGTTTACTTGAGTTTCATTTCCTATGAGGATTGTGAAATAATAATAATAATAATAATAATAATAATAATAATAATAATAATAATAATAATAATAATAATAATTATTATTATTATTATTATTATGGGTAATTTCTAAAGTGCCATAGAGGCTATGGACAGTTTTTCAGAGGTAGAGTCATTATTGTTGCCACACAGCATACTGTCATCTAGTGACAGAGCAAACTGGAGAACTTACCTGTTTCAGATCAGATGACGAAATGGTCCTTTTATGAAAAGACTTTATGGCACAAAAGTGCTAGCCTTCACAGATTAGTTTGAATTTAGAAGCTACTTGAAAGCTGTGATAGAGAGGTTATAAAAGGAACATTTAAAAGCCTGTTTGCACTTAAACTATCATTAATTTCCTGGTAAAAAAGAGAATTGAAGACAAACTCTGACTTTCAGTTTTGTTATATAAATGCTGTCTTTGTCAAATCTAGCACAGTATCAGACATTTTATTATATTAACATTAAAATATCAGCATGTATCGGAAGAAACTTGATCAGATGTCTGCTTTGAACATTGTTCAAGAACAAATCAAACGTAAGAAACACAGGAAAAGTTTAAAGGACAGTATAGAGAGAGCTCAGTGATAATGCTTTAGATAAGCTTGTCTCTTTCAGTGAAAGCATGTATGGTGACACAAAAAAGTGTCACTTGTAACTTTTTCATCACAGCAGGTATATCTTTAGGAGGCATCCTATTTTTTTTGCAGTTTTCTATAGATCATATCAACCACATCACCTCATACCTAACTAAGAGATGAATCCACAGTTTTCCTTAGAAAAGCTGCCAAGGTAGGTTTGTGGGCTGGATATCCACTCAGAGGAGTGGTCAGCATGTTCACAAGTATGAACATCAAACTGGACTTAAGACTTCTAAGTGCAGAACAACACTAAAAATGTTGACATACTTACAGTATAATATACATTTAACACATTAACATGTACAAACGCAAAGTCTGGACTTTAAATCAAATCAAGATGTTTTGAAATGACCTTAAACAGGTTGTTTGTGCCTGGAAAACCATCTTATGTGGCTGAATTAAAAAAAAATTCCACAAATGATAGTGTGCCAAAAGTCCTTAAAAGCAATGTGAAAAAATTATTCACAGTTATTGCAAATGCTGATAACAACTAGTTATTAGGGTTAGAGAGCATGTGTGTTTTTACACACAGGGACAGCCACGTTTAGATTTTTTGTCCTTAATGAATAAAATCATCCTTTAAGTATTCTCTCTGGTTTATTATCTAAAACATATTAGTGCAAGTATGACAAATACTTCACTGCACTATGAGTACAGAAGGAACCTATCCAGCTCAAGACAGCACCAATGACTCCACAAGCTCAATAGCCTCTATGGTATGCCTGTGTATAACAAGTCATAAAGCACAGTTAATGAACTCATGGACACAACAGGATCAGGAAAATAGTGTGCTGAACAGAGGGCATCACCAAGTAATCACATTATGCCTACAGCACAGTGATAATAAAACACTTGGGAGACATAATCTAATTTGTCCTGGCTTAAGTCCAGTTTCTGTAAAACAATCTCACGAACATAATCATAAGTGGTGAACCCAGATCTGGAAAAAGCATAAGGCCTTGTCAGCATAATGGATGACATTGTTTTCAAATCTGTATCGCAAACTATTATCTAAGATCTGTCAAACAGTCCCCTCAGTAAAATCTGTGGAAAACTACAGCAGTGGTTTTGGAGTGCTGTAGTCTGCTGATGTTGTTATTCTGCTGTCCTGTTCATTAGTCTCATGCTTTTTTTAGACTAAGCAAAAAAATAAAAAATAAATAAAACTTATATAGAGATAGAGCATCCCATCTGCTGCTGTGTTTATTGATCAATTTATATTCTTGGATTTAGTGTTATTCCTGGTTTTGGTTCTCCTTATTGTGTGTATATCCTTAGCTTCTAGTCTTTAGGTTTCTGCTACTGTGCCTTCCTGTGTTACACTTTTAATGTCAAGTCACCACTGTTTCAATGTTTGTGCACCTCCTGTGTTTCCCCCACTCAGTCATGTCTCCATGTCTCAGTGCCATGTCTTTGTGAATGTCTCTTGTTTCCTGTTTTACTTTGATAGTCTTGCATCTTATTTTCAGTTTTGCTTCCTCTTGGTCACTTGTATGTGATCCCCGCTGTGCTCTCCTCCTGGGTCATTCCCTGGTTATGTCACGGCTGCACAGCAGTCGTGTGGTGAATTGAGTAAAGGATCCAAGATGCAGGCACTGACTGGGGTGCGAGTGAATATTTATTGCAGAGGTGATAAGGGGACAAAAACAGGAGGAGCAGAGCGGGGAGTAAACCAACCTAAACTGGGGAAAACTAAAGAACTCAACTTAAACCAAACACGCACAGGGGGAGGAACAAAATACACAATGAAAGATGGCGGAGAGACGCAGACTAAACACCAGGTTACACAGAATGATGCAGACGGACACGGCGTTAAACAGACGACGCGACAGAGAGCACAGGAAAACACAGGGCTTAAATACACGGGGAGTAATCAGGGAATGGGCCACAGGAGGGAGACACAGCTGGGAGCAATAAGGCTAACGAGACAGGGGAGAGGTAAAACTGAACACACTGACATGAGACATGAACTTTCAGAATAAAACAGGAAACTAACAGACACAGAGAATCAGACAGGACACTGAACATGACAGGCAGACTCATGAGCAGACACAATAACACCATGGACAGACAGAGGGAACACAGAGAAGTGGGAGCAGGCAGGCAAAGAACAGAAACCTAACAAATGGCAAAATCACAACAGAATACACACTCGGAATGAACAAAAGCATAAGAAAACACAAAACACTGAGTCCTCAGACTCAGGACCATGACAGGTTATCCCTCTGTGTAGTTAGGTCCTTTGTCTTCCTCTGTTTCTTGCCCGATCGTCCTGCTAACCTCCCTTGCGTCTCCATGAGGTATTTCCAGGTTTAGGTTTTCCCAGTTTAGGTTTTTGTTAGTTCCAGTCCTGTTTCTGTTTGTTTTCGGCCGCCAAAAAATGGCTCACGTTCTGTTCAAGTTCCATTCTTTCTCCAGTGCTTGCGTTTGGGTTGTACCACTCTTTCCACTCCACACGTCTGCCAGCTAAGACGTGACAGAACGATCCAGCCACACCATGAACCCAGCAGAGCTGGAGGCTCAGGAGACGCGGTCCAGCCTCCTGTTTCATTGGCTGGAGGATCTGAAGAGCTTGTCCAGCCATCTTCCTCATTCGCTGGAGGGTCAGGAGGCTCATTTAATTTAGCGCAACATGTTAATACATGATGGTAGATCTGCTTTCCCCATCTCTGAACCCAAATGCATTGTTACTGACACAGATTTACAGTTGGTGTTGCCTTGAATTCAAGTAACTAACTTAAGTAAGTTTGTTAATTGGTTTAATAGTGTATTTTCATCAGTTCTCAGTAGCGTAGCCCTATTACAAGTCAGATTAGCTCCAGTGATCCAATCCAAGGTTCTTCCTTGTTCTTCCTCCATAATACTGCTCAGTTTTTATTTCAGTCTTCTTGTCACGATCCTGGGTACTTTGACCCAGCGTTTTGAGTTTTAGTTTATTTTGATGTTTATGGTTTATGTTTAAGTTCATTAAGTTATTCAAGTTCATTTGTTATTAGATCCCCCTTGTGTTTTCAAACCCTGTGTTAAGTCTTCCTTGTCCTTCATGTGTTTCATGTCTGCGTTTCATTATGTTTCCTGATTTATTTTGAAGAGGTCCTGTGTTCCTATGTTCAGTGTTTTTAGTTTTACTCTCCCCTTGTGACGTTGTTATGTTCACGTGTGTCAGCTGTTTCCCCATGTGTTCCCACTTCCCTCATTAGCAGAGATGGGCAGACGCGTTACTGTAATCCGATTACTTTTTTCAAGTAACAAATAAAGTAAGGGATTACTATTGCAAAAACGGTAATTAGATTACCGTTACTTTCCCGTAGGAACACTGCGTCTCATGACAGTGACGTAAGCAAGTGCTACGTTCGTGACAACAGCTGTGTGCAGATCAACAATGGATCATATATCAAGTGCAGGAGAAAGTATGAGCGTGCAGCGTTTAAAGCGTGGAAGTACTGACCTTACTTTAAGTTTGATTCCATAAAAAGTGACAAAAACATTAGTGTCCGTTGTGCGTGGGAAGAAAACTTCTTTTTACAGCGAAAAAACCCCCCTAAAGTTCCAAGCTAGCACCGAGTGCGCTACGACGTAATGGAAAATTCACAGAGAAACGCACGGATTCTTCAACTGACCGCGGCACACCTGCACCAGGGTAAACCTCCGCCTACCCTACTCCTGCTTTACAGGTGAAAATAGAGCAAAAGGACCGCTAGTCTTTGATTTTATTTATTTTCTGCTGTGTTTTACTTGCATCTATTTGAAACAGTGAGTGTAAACAAAAAAAATTATTTTATGTGCTGGAATGTGCAGAAAATAGTTTTAAATATTAAACAAATTTCTTCCAGTCAGAGAATGTTGCATATAATTAAGTTTTTGCTTGATGCATAAAGTTAAAAGATTAAAACTAATAAAACAAATTTAAAAAAGAGACTTTTCCATTTGATTACATTTTGTATGATGGATTATTCAGAAAAAGTAGAATTGGGCTGAAAGATCTATGGCTTTATCACCTATTCAGGTTGTAAATCGTGTTTTTAAAAAGTAACTAAGTAACTAAGTAATTAATTACTTTTGAAAATAAGTAATCAGTAAAGTAACAGGATTACTTTTTGGGGAAGTAATCAGTAATTAGTTACTGATTACTTCTTTCAAGTAACTTGACCAACACTGCTCATTAGCCTCCTGTGTGTATTTAGTGCGTGTGTTTTCAGTCATTCCTTGTCAGGTCGTCTGCTGTGTTCACGTCATGCATCCAGGTTTTTTCCATGTTTCCATGCCAGGTTCCATGTGTAAGGTTTTTCCATGCTTTAATCTTAGCTCACCCAGTTCAGTTTATTGTTTAGTTTCACCTTTGCCTTTTGTTTTGTACTTCTTTGCCAGCCCTTAATAAACGGCTCATTTTTGTTATTCCACGTCACGTTTCACAATCTGTTTTGGGTTATTTGAGTCCTTTTTCGCAACACATACAGTCTGGCAGGGGCAGACTATGACACTTCTGATGACTGTGAAGAACTTTTTTGTTCATTCGGCTGGAAATATTAATGGTATCAGGTCACAGTCTGAGGATGTGTTTGGACATTTCCTCACAAAATAAAAGACACTTTCCAAATTAAAAAGAAAAAAAAACACGTGTGAATTCCATGGTGGTTCTGAGTGTGAGTATTGTTTTGTATCGTAATATATTGTTAAAGCAAATTTTTTAAAAGTTATGGAATTGTTTCACGTTCTTCTTCAAGTTAAATGAAAATTATGTAATTTATAAGAAAAGACATAAGACAAGCATATTTCTTATCAAATTATTCAATTCATCGATGGAATAATCAATAAATTACTTGATTTCTAAAATAATGGAGCTGCAGCCCTAGACCATACATGCACTGAGGTGGTACTCAGTTGTAATGGAAAACAACAGAGTAGAGTCAAGTTGAGTCAAACAGGTACTAGTGGGAAAGCGGCATAAAAAAAACAGGTAAACACAATGCTCTAGCCAATTAATGTACACGGCTGTCTTTGAATGAGTCTACATTTATAATGCAGTTTTTTTCTCCTTTTTCTCTTTTAACTCCACGAATCCTCCACGGAAATATTCTAAATGTAAACAAGTAACTTCCACGTATACATACTGAATAAGTAACTCCTGGTTAAAAAACAAAAGACAATCATACCTCATGCAGTGACACAGCACCGAATAGAAAGCAGTGAGTGCTGTAGTGTAAAAGAAAAGCCTGTCTGACATCCATTTACTTTATAAAAGCAACAAATGACAGCTGAATAATTCAACTGACACTCGCTCATTAGATATAAGTTGACAACATTGGGGGAAAGCATGGAAGATGAGAGCAAAACAGCGACAGATGGAACTCTAGGAAATAGTGCTGATTAATTGATCAAAGTCTATATGAGTGTGTGTGGTGTGTGAGGGAGAGAGACTGAGTGAAAACAAAAACAGTAACACAAAGAAGAAGGCTGGGACAAATAAGAGAAGCATGCAGTGCAATGCAAAATCATTTTGAATTTTGTAGAAAGTGTTTCTGTACTATATTATCTCCTGTTGTCGGTGGAGACACTTGTTGTTGTTTTCTTTTTGTTGTGAAACATAAAGCGAGTAAGAGAAAGAAAGACAGTTTACATGTAAAGGTTCCCTCCATTTCAGACAAAGAAAAATCAAATATACATTCAGGTACTTCACTGGCATCTGCTTGTGATGTAGATACTGAACATTCCACATATATTCCTGTATCAAGGTTGATGTGTCTGAATGTGTGAGTGTGTTTGTGTTTACTAATAAACAGCAGTAATTAAGAGGGAGGTGAGTAAATGATGGTCTAGAGAACATCTGTTCCAGCAGGAGAAGTGGGTCACAGCAGGGAGCGACAACACAGACACTGAGGTGTTTCACAACCTGTCGGTAAATACACACGATGGAAATCCTGTTTCTTCCTACTCGCTGACTGTCTAAAGCAGGAATATCAGACTCATTTTACATCACGGGTCACATACACCTCACATACACTTTGATCTTAAGTGGGCTGAACCAGCAAAAACCCCGTTTCTCTCACTGTAAAGATGTTTACACTCATGTTTATACTTTTAATCACATTTTATGTAAAAACGAGCACAATTTCAACACCACAACTCAGTTTTTCTACAAATCAAATCAAATCAAATCAAATCACTTTTATTGTCACATCACATGTGCAGGCACACTGGCACAGCACATGCGAGTGAAATTCTTGTGTGCGAGCCCCACAAGCAACAGAGATGTGCAAACACAACAACACAAATGAGCAAAATACAAGAATGGCCAACCTGAAACTAATAAATATATGTACAATATATAATAGTGTATGCATTTCTGGATGTGTATACTAAATATTTTCCTACGTGTGTGTGTGTGTGTGTGTGTGTGTGTGTGTGTGTGTGTATACACATTTTTACAAATTAAATAGTAAAAAAAAAAAATAATAATAAAAAAAAAAAAATAATAATAATAATAATAAAATATATAAAATATACAGAGTTGAATATGTGCAAAACAAGTGGCATTTATATACAGTATGGAGTGCATAATGTTGAAGTTCCAGTAGTGAAGCTGAGGTGTCTATGAAGTGTTCAGCAGTCTGATGGCCTGATGGAAGAAGCTGTCTCTCAGTCTGCTGGTACGGGACCGGATGCTGCAGAACCTCCTTCCTGATGGAAGCAGTCTGAACAGTTTATGGCTGGGGTGACTGGAGTCCTTGATGATCCTCCCCGCTTTCCTCAGGCAGCGCTTCCTGTAGATGTCTTGGAGGGAGGGAAGCTCACCTCCAATTATCCGTTCAGAGCACCGCACTACTCGCTGGAGAGCTTTACAGTTGTAGGCGGTGCTGTTGCCATACCAGGTGGTGATGCATCCAGTGAGGATGCTCTCAATGGCACAGCGATAGAAGGTCCTGAGGATGCGGGGGCTCATGCCGAATCTTTTCAGTCTCCTGAGAAAGAAGAGGCGCTGCTGCGCCTTCTTCACTGTTTTGTTTGTGTGTACTGACCACGTAAGATCCTCAGCCAGATGTACTCCAAGGAACCGGAAGCTGCTCACTCTCTCCACAGCAGCGCCATTGATGGTGATGGGGGTGTGTACTTCTCTGCACCTCCGGAAGTCCACTATCAACTCCTTTGTCTTTGCAACGTTGAGGGTGAGATGGTTGTCTTGACACCAGTGGGTCAGGGCGCTGACCTCCTCCCTGTAAGCCGTCTCATCACCGTTGGTGATAAGACCCACCACTGTAGTGTCGTCCGCAAACTTCACAATGATGTTGGAGCTGTTAGTGGCTGTGCAGTCGTAGGTGTAGAGTGAGTACAGGAGAGGGCTCAGTACACACCCCTGTGGAGCACCAGTGTTCAGTGTGATGGGGGATGAGGTGATGCTGCCTAGTCTGACCACCTGGCGTCTGTCAGACAGGAAGCTAAGGATCCAGCTGCAGAGGGAGCTGCTCAGTCCTAGATCCTGCAGTTTCCTGTCCAGCTTCGAGGGAACGATGGTATTGAATGCTGAGCTGTAATCTACAAACAGCATCCTCACATACGTGTCTCTCTTCTCCAGGTGTGACAGGGCAGTGTGTAGTGTCAGGGCTATGGCGTCATCAGTGGACCTGTTGTGGCGGTATGCAAACTGTAGAGGGTCCAGTGAGTCGGGTAATGCAGAGCAGATGAAGTCCCTGACCAGCTTCTCGAAGCATTTGCTTACGATGGGGGTCAGGGCTACAGGTCGCCAGTCGTTCAATGAGGAGATGGTGGAGGATTTGGGTACAGGGACGATGGTGGCCATTTTGAAGCAGGCTGGGACTACAGACAGAGAGAGGGAAAGGTTGAAGATGTGTGTGAACACTCCAGCCAGCTGAGCCGCGCATGACCTGAGGACGCGGCCGGGAATCCCGTCCGGACCAGTAGCTTTGCGTGCGTTCACCTTCCTGAAGCACTTCCGCACATCCTCCTCAGACACAGTGTGCGCACTGACGTCATCCGCGGTGCGCACACTGTCCGGTCTCATGGTGTTCGCTGTGTCGAATCTAGCGTAGAATACGTTTAGATCCTCACACAGAGAGGCCGTGGTCTGCGGTGTGCTGGTTTTCCCTCTAAAGTCTGTGATCGTGTTTAGTCCCTGCCACATACACCGAGGGTTGTCAAACTGTTGCTCCACCCTGTCCCTGTACTCACGTTTGGCTGCTTTGATCGTCTTCCGGAGTTGGTAATGTGCGTGTTCTTGGGGGAGCTCGCGACGAGGCTGCCATACTCGGCGCCATCTTGTTGCCATGATAAATGCTGATGTAATAAATATAAGAAATCTGTCACCACAAATAAATAAATGTGTAAAATTACAAATAAAGTGCTGATGCTCGCTGCACCATGTCGCTTTTGTCCTTGTGAACCCAGTGGAAATATTAGATAGTGAAAAAACTGGAACTTTTCTATGACTTAATTGTTACTGTTTATTGTTTATTTAACTACTTTGGTGCATTATAAATAGCACTGGTGGATATCTTTATAGTAAATGCTGTAAAACCTATGAAAATAAAGTGCCCTCCTCCACATTTTACAAAGCCACCTTTGCTGGGCCAATTCCAGCCCTCAGGGCTTGTGTTTGACACCCCTGGTCCAAACTGTTACATGGACAACAACGGCGGAAAGATGATATACCCAAGTAGCAACGTATGACGCTGAAAGAAGACGTAAAAATGTGCATCCCGAGTACAGCACTTTGTCAAATGTCGACTTGAAGTTAGAGCTAAAAGTGAAGAAATCTCTAAAAACCCCATGACTTACATAAAATTACTGACAGCCGGGATGGCCTCCAACCCTCACACAGGACCACATTTTCTTAAAATGTTTGTTTCGGTTCCATCAATTAAGGCCAATACCTTCCCAAAAGTCTTCGGGTTTGTCACGTTTTTTTCGCAAAAGTAATAGAGACCTTTGTGTTCTTTTTGGTCAATGGTTTTTGTCTTTGAACGCTCCTTATGGATGACATTTTCGCCTCTTTTTTAAGATAAGATAAGATAAGATAACCTTTATTAGTCCCACACGTGGGAAATTTGTTTTGTCACAGCAGGAAGTGGACAGTGCAAGAGTTATGAGGCAAAAATTAGAATACAATAAGAATAAATACAGTACACAACTGTACAGAATAGAATAAAATAAAATACTATATACAGTAGAATAAAATAAAATAAATATACAATAAGATAAAAATAGAATACAAATACAAATACTATATACAACTGAGTAAAAATACAACGATGACAGAAAAGATTATTGCACTTAGTATTATTGCACATGTATGGATGTGTGTGCTTGATCAGTTAAAGTCTTTATTATGGAGTCTGACAGCAGTGGGGAGGAAAGACCTGCGAAATCTCTCCGTCCCACACCGTGGGTGCCGCAGTCTCCCACTGAAGGAGCTGCTCAGTGCTGTCACAGTCTGCTGCATGGGGTGGGAGATGTTGTCCATCAGGGATGACAGCTTAGCCGCCGTTCTCCTGTCACTCACCACCTCCACTGGGTCCAGAGGGCATCCTAGAACAGAGCTGGCCCTTCGGATCACCCTGTTCAGTCTCTTCCTGTCCCCAGCAGAGATGCTGCCGCCCCAGCAGACCACGCCATAAAAGATAGCAGAAGCCACAACAGAGTCATAGAAGGTCTTCAGGAGTGGGCCCTCCACTCCAAACGACCTGAGTCTCCGCAGCAGGTACAGCCTGCTCTGCCCTTTCCTGTAGAGGGCGTCTGAGTTATGAGTCCAGTCCAGTCTATTGTTCAGATGAACACCAAGGTACCTGTAGCTGTCCACTGCCTCAATGTCCATACCTTGGATGTTCAGTGGTTGCAGTGGAGAATGCTTGTGCCTGCGGAAGTCTACCACCAGTTCCTTGGTTTTACTGGCGTTGATCTGGAGGTAGTTCAGCTGGCACCAGTCCACAAAGTCTTGGGTCAGACCTCTGTACTCCTTGTCGTCCCCATCAGTGATGAGGCCGACTATTGCAGAGTCATCAGAGAACTTCTGCAGGAAGCACTGGGTGGAATTGTGAGAGAAGTCTGCAGTGTAGATGGTGAAGAGGAACGGAGCCAGAACCGTTCCCTGTGGGGCCCCCGTACTGCAGACGACCCTGTCCGACACACAGCCCTGAGTCCTCACATACTGTGGTCGGTCGGTGAGGTAGTCCAGGATCCAGGTAGTGAGGTGATGGTCCACGCCAGAGTTCACCAGCTTGTCCTTTAGAACCGAGGGAAGAATGGTGTTGAAGGCACTGGAGAAATCAAAGAACATGATTCTCACAGTGCTTCCAGCGGTCTCCAGGTGAGCGAGGGAACGATGTAGGAGGTGAATGACGGCATCATCCGCTCCAATGCCAGGCTGGTAGGCAAACTGAAGTGGGTCCAGTGATGAGCTTATTAGGCGCCGAAGCTGAGCCAGGACCAACCGCTCCAGGGTCTTCATCAGGTGGGATGTCAGAGCCACCGGCCTGTAGCTGTTGAGGTCCTTGGGGCTTGAAGTCTTTGGCACTGGTACAACACAGGAGGTTTTCCAGAGCTGTGGGACTCTTCCCAACCTCAGGCTCAGGTTGAAGAGGTGCTCCATCACCCCACACAGTTGGTCCGCGCAGGACCTGACGACCCTCGAGCTTTTTTGTCTCTTTCTTATTGTTGAATCATGAACACTGACCCTAAGTGAAGCAATTAAGACTTCAGTTCTTTAGATGTTATGTTGTTATTCTTTTGTGATCTCTTGGGTGAGAGGAGGGATATTAGGTACTTTGTGTCAGACTGGTGATTTATGACCCTCTGACAAATTATTTGCCAGAGGAAGTAATAAAAGTTAGAGGCAGCCATAATTTTAATGACTATAATTAAATTATGTCAATAATCACATTTTGTCATTTTGAGGCAAAAAGTTTACTTTTTGACAAAAATGCCACCTTTTTAAACAGCTATTTTTGGGGACCTGTGTGTGTGTGGAAATGTGTTAAACCATAATAAAAAGGTTATTTTTAATGCAAATGGTGCTTTTTGTCACGGCTGCTGGGGCGAGCCGTGTGGTGTGGGAGGAAAAAGGACCCAAAATGCAGGCAGTGACTGATGATACGAGTGACGTTTATTTACAAGTGGCGGAGTGGCAATATGCCATATATCCCACAATTCATAGCGCGGCGGTGGGTGTGGCTAATTTTGCCGCAAAATACGGCAGAAGGGAGCGGCCGAAGAGTGAACTGTCAAAAGTAAGTACTGAATGTTATGTCACTTATTTATGTGCGAATGTTTAATAACGAAGAACATTAAAACTGTTGCTGTTGGCCACATGTCGGCAAAGTTGTGTGACATTAGTGATGTTTGTACTTTCAGCGTTAACTTGGTTTTAAAGCCTCTACATATATATATAGTCGACCTTAATCTTACAGAGAATGTGATGATTTTATGAATAATTAAAGTCAGTCATATATCCACAAACACAACAAGCTGAAAGTCAGTGATGCTGCTCGGTTTGCAGTCCTGAATATCACAGCACAAGCAGGATTCACTGCACTGTTAATGTTAGCTATGTTATATTGCTGCCTCTGTTCGGTGGTGTCGAGCCAAACGGACTTTAACGTGTGTTTGAACGAGCTGACGGTTCACTCGTTAAGCTGAAAGAAAGATGCTTCAATCACAGCAGTCACACATGTGTCCACTGTACCATCTGGGAACTCTTCTTGTTCAGCACTCGTAATAACACAAACACTAAATCCTCCTTCTCTGGTGCTGTTGTGTAGCAGTGTGTACACCTGAGACTGTCACCTGTCTGTCTGTCCTGCACTCTCTCTCTGTTTCTTTCTCTCTGATTGTGGAATAAAAGTATGAACATGTGTTTATAAGTTACACTTGTGTTTGAATCCTGCAGCTTATCACACATTTGATTTCCATGTGTGACGACTGCAAGTGTCCAGAGTGAGGACAGACTGAGGGACCCACTGCTGCACATCATCTGTGAGGCTTTGCACTCCTGATGATCCACCAGGACAAACTCAGCAGTGTGTGAGGAAGAGGAGGAGGAAGAGCCAGCAGCAGCTGACAGATGGAGAGAATAGACAGACTGTTCCCTGTTTGTGAAGGACTGCTAGGAAAGTTTAACATAACTGTCTGTCCTGAATCAGTCTTATTAGGTAATGTTCAAATAATGTTATCATTCCAGTGTTTTCAGTGTGGGAGAAAGTACTCAGGGCCTTCAAGTTACACACTATGAAAGGCAGCAACAAATTTAATGTTCAGAAACCTAAGGTATGTATCAGCAGCAGAATGGAGCTAAAAATAAATGTTTGTTTCAGTTCTATGAAGCTTTGAGTATTTTGGATCAGTAGCTGCTGTGTTTGTTGCATCATATTGCTGTGATTGTTTATTTGCTTTATATATTCTGAGGTAAGTTGATCTATAGTGTTACATCATATTCTATAAGGATGTTATGTGTTTGTGTACTTTCTGCCCAGTTTGACCCATTTAGCAGAAGTCAGCCTGTTTAAGGCTTTGATATCTATTATATATGACTTAAAGCAGTGATGACATGGTCTGATTTTCTCACCCAATAAAGGAATATTTTATATA
The DNA here is from genome assembly GCF_965226115.1 of Aulonocara stuartgranti. Lineage (NCBI taxonomy): Eukaryota > Metazoa > Chordata > Actinopteri > Cichliformes > Cichlidae > Aulonocara > Aulonocara stuartgranti. The sequence goes on along the minus strand of NC_138950.1, from coordinate 37,284,444 downwards.
TCAGTCTACTCTTCATTCTATCAGACACAGTTTTCACATCTCGTACATTTTCCTTTTTACACATGTATGTAAGCATTGAGCCAAATGTAATAATGCCAACATATTAAACGAACAATATTTCTCTTATGTATAATACATCTGTATATACACTTTTGAGTGAAGATTTAAGGTGATAGGAAATATAAATAACTGCAACTTGAATCTTTGACCCAGAGTTCAAGCTCACTGCTGTAATATATATATATATGTGTGTGTGTATATACACACACACACACACACACACACACACACACACACACACACACACACACACACACACACACACATATATATTTCCAGTCCTGTGGTCTCAGCCTCAGATACTCAACTAATCAAAGTGATGTCATGACAAAAATGAATGACCAACAAAACATTTTTCTCCTTCATTTCTGTCACACAAAGCTGTATGTAACGTTTCTCGCGGTTAGTATCATGGTTGCTAGGCAACCTGAACAGCGCGACGAAGGCTAGACCGTCCCATTTCACAAGCCTCTCACTTCCGCACTTCTCGTACTTATAGTACGCATCGTACGTAGTACGCGTAGTGCGCATACTTCAAGCGTCCAGACCCTGAATTGGGACACAGCCACAAACAAGGAGACCAGGAAATGACATACAGGTGGGAGCACAGCTGATTCTAATACACAAGACGACCTGAGCAGGGCTCTAGACTAACTTTTTGACATGGGCGCACCGGTACGCCTAACTTTAAAAATTTAGGCGTACCGGCACAAAAGTTAGGCGCACTCAAATTTTTCAACCGCATCGCTTAACACCGCAGTTTTACATGTGCACTTTCTTTGGGGGGGGGGGGGAAGTCCATACAGACAATATTAATTTCTAAATTATTAACTAACAAACTTGTGCTTAAAGTGCTTTGTCAATATTGTAGAAAATGTTAAAAACTTAATCATCATCTTGGCCTCCTCTGACGACCTGTTTGCTGCTGTCTGCTGCTGAAAGGCCGTGGGGAGAGGGGACACTTGGGCAGTGCATTTACTGCAGCATATAATGTGTTTTCTGGATACACTGTGCTTTTTCAGCATTCAAATATTGATGGCACCGTGTCAGAGCACTGGCTATGAATTTCAGACAGATCAGGCCTTAACTTAACAAAAAAGTTATCAATAGTTCTTTTCATCTTTTCTTATTACCCACAGCTACAGTACATCCACTTCTCTCAGGCCTAGGCTGCTCACTAGGGCTGAGTATCATCACTGATTTCTATAATCCATTCAATTCCGGTTCTCAAAGTCCTGATTTGATTCAATTTAGCCTCAGACAGTCAGAAATATTATAATTCTGATCATTTATCAGTACTGATACACATGAGACTTCATCAGAATTGTGAAAATCACAGCAGATGCCTTTGTGTGAAAGTAACTGAGAATAAAACACAGGAAAACATGAAGGAGATTTTCCTGGTCTGGCTTTTTATAGCAGATAACCTTAAAAATATTCTGCAATTTTGCATAATTTTAAGAAATTTAAATTTCTTCAGTATTGAACAGCAGAAATTAGGCTTTCTTGTCCGAGGTCATTTAAGTGAAAAAAGAAAAAGCGCTGTAAACAACGCTAGACTGGTGGGTAATAAGCGAATGAATAATGCAGAAAACAGATTTGAGACGGGAAACTGTTCCTGAAGTACAGAGAGAGAGAGAGCTGTGCAGGAAGTGTGATTTTTATCGTGGTGGAAGCAAAACAGCAAAAGTCAGAGGGAATTCATGACGACATTGATCAAATGTGAAGCGCAGTTTGCTGCTTCTTTTGCTGCAGGCTCGGTGAATTTTGGTTGGAGAGAGGCAAAACCTGCAGCTCAGAATCAGCGCAAAAAGACGTAAACACAGCGCGGACCCGAAGAATCGCTAAGCTCCGACAGCGTGTCCGTGTTCAGGCCGTCGGGTGAGAAAGCCGAGAAAGACGAAGCTGATTCTGATGTGTTGGGTCCGCTCCGTGTTTAGGTCTTTGTGTGGAATCCGTTAATGAATTGATATCGCTTTATTCAAGCTGCTCACCTCCCACTTCCACCTGTACTTTCAACTGGACCACGGCCAATCAGAGAGGTCCCGCCCCTGACTATCTCTGATTGGTTTAGTCCACGATAGGGGCATAATGTGTGTCTGTTGTTGACCACACGGAGAGTTACAGAGATTTTTTTTTGTTACCGGAACAGTTGGTCGCACCTGTGCGACCAAATATTTATTTTTAGTCGCACCACTGAAAAATTTGGTCGCATTTGCGACCAAATTGGTCGCACTCTAGAGCCCTGCTGAGGATACAAGCTGAACAACAAACACAGACCTTCAAAATAAAACAGGAAATCCACAACACAAACAGGGCACGAGGGGAGGACACAGAATACCAACATCAGAATAAACTAGAACAGAAGACAATAATCATATAAAACACAAAACGCTGGGTCAACGACCCAGCACCATGACACTTTTGTTACAACAGAGAGCAGTGAGGATGGGAGGAGTCGGAGGTTGCATGTCCCACTGGAAGGCTTGAATTCATACTTAGACACAGCTCCACCACAACATGAGACAGCTACAGCGAGCATCCCCGGGAAAAGTGAAATTGCATCTTCACACATCAGCCAGTGTGGGCAGAAATGACATTCTCTTTTATTCACAGTTTGAACCCTGAGCTAGTGCTACTCGCCAATCCACCAATAAAGCAATTTAAAATAGAGGTAGTGCTGGCTTTTGCCAGTTAGAAAAAGCACTGATCAATAAAGCAAGCCAGAAAGGCTCTCGCTTTGACCAATCAGAGAGCAGAGTAGGTCAGGGTTTTCCGGACCCCCTCCTCTCCTGAAGCCAGCAACCCGCGAGTCACCAGAAGTTGTCGCCTGCCTGACTTTGAGCTAATGCCATGACCCTTGGCCGAGAGAAAACTTCAACATTTCATGTTTCAAATGAAAGCACAGCAACATGGAAAGATATTTTTCTTTAATGATGTTGCTGTAGAAATCTCAAATGCTAATTATTCTAAGATCTTATGGTCAAACTCCATGATTTTCCATATGTGTGTAGAGTAACATGGCCTTTCTCTGATGATGCAAATGCTGTGACCGAGATCATTCAGGTTTAACAACACAAATTATTTTGATAGCAGAAAACATTCTCAGACGTTTTTACAATTACAAAAGTATCTCGGATATCCCTTATAATACTGGCTCTCCTGGTATTATGGTCTAATGATTGTGTGCAGTTGTGCAGATGGCTCATGTGCCCATGTCTTTCTGTGCCCTGATCATGGCTCAGTACATGATCAGGGCACAGAAAGGAATTGTGAAGGAATACCAGGCAAGCAAAACACCAGCTACTGGTAGGTAGAGTAGTAGCTGCAAGACTAGGCTGACCAGCATGGACACTGTCTGGTTTGATTACAAGAAGGCCTATGACTCAATGCCCCACACTGGGATCCTAGAATGCCTAGAATTGTACTAGATAATTTTTTTTTATCAGGAACTCAATGGGGACCAACTTCAAGCCCAAAGAACAAGTTACCATCAAGTGCGGTATCTGCCAAGGAGGTACGCTGTCCCACTGTATACCCCTGAAACCCCTCAGTGAGGTAATTGACAAGACTGGCTATGGATACCAACTACGGAATGGAGCAATGGTCAGTCACCTCCACTACATGGATGACATCGAGCTGTATGGAGGACATCGAAATGTCTTTTGGAGTGGAGAAGTGTAGTCAGATGATAACGAAGAGAGGGAAGGTAGTCAGAAATGAGGGGATCGAATTACCAGAAGGCACCATTGCAGACATTGAGGAAGCTACAAGTACAGGATCAGGGATAATAAGCTGGCCAAAGGAAGAGATAAAAACCACTGACATCAAGACAAGGAAGCTCCTGACCATGCATGGAGGGTTTTACCCCAAGTGGAGCACCCTTATACTGTGCGCTAAGCGGAAGGAAGGAGGCCAGGAGCTAGTAAGTGTCAGTACCACAGTCCAGGATGAGATAACGAACATTCACGAGTATCACCAGCAGATAGAGCAAGTGGCTGACATCCAAAAATCCTACCAATGGCTGGACAAAGCCGGATTGAAAGACAGCACAGAGGGACTAATTAAGGCAGCACAGGAACAAGCTCTAAGTACAAGATCTATAGAGGCTGGTATCTATCACACCAGGTAAGAGCCCAGGTGCAGGCTGTGTAAAGATGCCCCTCAGACAATCAAGCACATAACAGCAACGTGCAAGATGCTAGCAGACAAGGCGTATATAGAAAGCCATAACCAAGTACCCGGTATAGTATACAGAAACATCTGTGCTGAATATAGCCTGGAAGTCACGAGGTCGAAATGGAACACACCCCTTACGGCGGTCGAGAATGAACAAGCTAAGATCTTGTGGGACTCCCAGATACAGACTGACAAAATGAGGATGGCTAACGAACCAGACATAGTGGTGATCAAGTAGAGTAGTGGTTCCCAAACTTTTTTTGCTAAGGCCCCCTTTGTTTTACAAGAAAAACGTTCGCCTCCCCCCAATGCACAAACACACAACGCACAAACACATCCTCCAACCACACATACCCATATTTTGCTCCATTTATTTCACACCTCAAACATTTAGTGAACAATTAAGCAAATACAAGTAAACTGCAATAAATTACAGGTAGTAATAAAATAAACTACTAACTCTTTACTTCACTACATCCACACCTATACAGGTATTTTGGAAAACGCAGCTGTTTCTATGCATTTAGACCTTTCGTCCACACGTAAATGGCGTTTTGAATCACCGAAAACTGAGGATTTTTTTAAAACTCCTTTTTTGTGTTTACGTGTGGACGAGGAATACAGAGTTCGACATGCAACGTCAAAGGTATGTGCCTTTTTTCACGTCACGCTGTGCGCCACGTTATTGTTTACATGAGATGAATTGCAGAATGGCAGATAGAGAAAATACTGTTAATCTGACTATCTGCAGTTTTACACGCTTACATATAAACACACAGTTACTGTCCCTCCATTTTAGAAAGGCAGAGGCATCACGGTGTAATTATTTTACGTGTAGTTGTTTTTTTCAATTACGAAAAAAGGGGAGTTATGAAGGGGAGACCTACCTTGGCACTTGTACAGGTGAAGCCAAAGGGAAGATATGCTTAACCATATTTTCTAGTCTTTGGTTTAGAATAAAGTTGGTTTGGAAACATATCCAGCGATGCTTCATCTCCTGCTTTGCGCTTGTGTGTTTTTTCCCCTTTTCATACTGCGCCCTCCCTGCAATGGCTCTGCGCTCCCCCCTAGGGGGCGGGCCCCACACACGTCTGAAGTAGAGGAAGACGGCCATAGTGATAGAGGTAGTGATACCAAATGACAGCAACATGAGGAAGAAGGAACACGAGAAGCTGGAGAAGTACCACAGGCTCAGAGAAGAGCTCAAGAAGATGTGAAAGTTCCCAGTAATTGAAGCGCTCGATGCATTGACCCCCAAGCTAGGCAAGTGGTTCCAGCAGATCCCAGCAGATCACACATGAAGACAGACACACACACACACACATCCTACACACCATGATAGCCTTCTCCCAGTCTCCGTGAAGTGGAATATTACCAATTGCAATTTTTCTGATTCAATTCAATTTTATTTATATAGCGCCAAATCACAACAAAAGTCGCCTCAAGGCGCTTTATATTGTACAGTAGATACAGAGAAAAACCCAACAATCACATGACCCCCTATGAGCACGCACTTTGGCGACAGTGGGAAGGAAAAACTCCCTTTTAACAGGAAGAAACCTCCGGCAGAACCAGGTTCAGGGAGGGGCGGGGCCATCTGCTGCGACCAGTTGGGGTGAGAGAAGGAAAACAGGATAAAGACATGCTGTGGAAGAGAGACAGAGATTAATAACAGATATGATTCAATGCAGAGAGGTCTATTAATACATAGTGAGTGATACAACACAGTATTTTATTCTACAGGCAATTGTCTATGGTGTGAAGATACGAGATGTGCAGCTCCTGAAACTACGGATACCGGATGCCTGTGCTGGCATTTCTCCTGCGGTGTTGCTATCAGTGTGTGAAGAGTGTGAGAAGAGGGTTGCATTGACAATCCAACACAATGGGCAGCACATTGAACACATTTTATAAGTGGTCAGAAACTTGTAAATAACTCATGAAAGAATGAAGTTACGTTGAAACCAAGCACACCATTGTTTTTCTTGTGACATTACCAATAAGTTTGATGTGTCACATGGCCCTCTTCCTATTGAAAAAAACAAAAGTTGTATCCAAGATGGCCGACTTCTAAATGGCCACCATGGTCACCACCCATCTTGAGGAGTTTGCCCCCTCACATATACTAATGTGCCACAAACAGGACTTTAATATCACCAACCATTCCCATGTTATTACGGTGTATCCATATAAATGGCTCACCCTGTATTTTGTAAAGTACTTCATTCTATTGTATACAGTATTTTATTCTATTTTGTATAGAATGTTGTTCTATTTTATCTTATTCTATTCTATTTTTTTCTTTTTTTTTGCTCCTCTTAACTTTGTACTGTCAACTTTTCTGCCATGACAAAAGCATTTTCCACGTGAGATGAATAAAGGTTTTTCTTTCAGTGCCCAAAGTGTTCTGTACCAATTACCAAAAAACCACAAAGGAAGGCAAAGAGATGCTGAAGGTCAGAAAAAAACAAACTGTTGAGTGTTTCCCTGTTTCGGCAAATTGTAATCTACTGTACTTTAATATTGCACACACAGTAGCAACAAATTAGACAGACAGATGCTACTATAAACTGAATTTGAAATTCCAATTACATTTTGGGATTACTTCATATGGCAAGAAATTCAATAATAACAAAATATCCTCTCACAGGCTTTCATACTGACAGGGACAAAATACTTTTGTCTTCTGCGTTTTGGGTTTAGAACAGACAGTTTCTATTCTCTGTACAATCTGGTGGAGTTGCAAGAGAGACAGCATGAGGTGAGTGTGGCCTTCTCTTTGTAGATGAAAGAAAAAAAAGCACAAAAAAATATCTGGCCTGCTTTACACCACTGTCCTTGAGACGTCCTGTAGTTTCCTGCCACACAAGCTGCTATCAAAAGAACCCAGGCTACAAACAAAAAGAAGAGAGTAATTAGAGATTAGCCTGGGTGTTTGAAAGGAAATTGAACATTGTGCGACCAGATGAGATGGGTTCTTTTACTCTGTTTTAGTTCCTTTTCTCCCTCAGGACAGCCAGGTAATCATGATTTCATGGACGGTATGAATGCAGATGGGCAGAAGGTTATCTGCTCCTATGAAGGTCAATTCTAGTGTTTATAAAATTGACCTAAACTGCTTAGCTGCAGTTATTCACAGCAATTCAGTTTGTTGTTTTAAATACAACACTTTTAGTCAGTTTTGTTAGTAAAGTTTACTACATTCATTTACTTTACTACGTTAATAATGATTACTCTGCATGGCATTACCTTGGCCTCCAGTAAGACTGTGATGAATCTTGGAGTCATTTTTGACCAGGACATGTCCTCAATGCACATATTAAACAAATATGTAAGACTGCACAACATCTAAAATTAGAAACATCTTATCTCAGAGTGACGCTGAAAAACTAGTTCATGCATTTATTACTTCCAGGCTGGACTACTGTAATTCATTATTATCAGGATGTCCTAAAAACTCCCTGAAAAGCCTTCAACTAATCCCTAATGCTGCAGCAAGAGTCCTGACAGGGACTAGAAAGAGAGAGCAGAATTCTCCTATATTGGCTTCAGTTCATTGGCTCCCTTTTAATCAAGAATGAATTCAAAATCCTGCTCCTCACATACAAGGACTTAAATAATCAGCTTATCATCTTATCTTAATGACCTTTTAGTACCATATCACCCTATTAGAGCACTTCGCTCTCACACTGCAGGCCTACTTGTTGTTCCTAGAGTATTTAAAAGTAGAATGGGAGGCAGAGCCTTCAGTTTTCAGGCCCCTCTTCTGTGGAACCAGCTTCCAGTTTGGATTCCGGAGACAGACACTATCTCTACTTTTAAGATTAGCCTTAAAACTTTCCTTTTTGCTAAAGCATATAGTTAGGGCTGGACCAGGTGACCCTGAATCCTCCCTTAGTTATGCTGCAATAGGTGTAGGCTGCTGGGGGATTGCCATGATGCATTGTATTTCTTCTTCAGTCAACTTTCTCACTCACTATGTATTAACAGACCTCTCTGCACTGAATCATATCTGTTATTAATCTGTCTCTCTTCCACAGCATGTCTTTACCCTGTCTTCCTTCTCTTACCCCAACCGGTCGCAGCAGATGGCCCCGCCCTTCCCTGAGCCTGGTTCTGCTGGAGGTTTCTTCCTGTTAAAAGGGAGTTTTTCCTTCCCACTGTCGCCAAAGTGCTTGCTCATAGGGGGTCATATGATTGTTGGGTTTTTCTCTGTAAGTATTATTGTAGGGTCTACCTTACAATATAAAGCGCCTTGAGGCGACTGTTGTTGTGATTTGGCGCTGTACAAATAAAATTGATTTGAATTGAAAATTGATTACTTTGTAGAACTTTATCGAGATGGCTATCTTTAGTAAAAGCTAAAACTGATGCTTTCTAAACAAGTTTAGTAAGTAAATTAATTTAGTAAGCTAGTAGGATGGTGCTTTATGATTTGTGTCCTGTTTCTGTCACTCTTTACTTTTGTTGTATTTGGTTTAGATACACATACTGATTGGGAATGAGGCTGTTCTCACTATTGCCACATCAGGTGTGCCATAATACTGATGTCTGTGCATGTTTCAGATTACAAAGCTGCACCTGACCCTCTGGGAAGGAGGATCGGCTCACTCATCAGCAGGGCTGGACTGGGACAAAACATCAGCCCGCCATTATAGGAAAAGCCATAAAGCCTTTGAATGAAATCAGATAAAAACTTTGGTTGTAAGATTCAGATAATTACTTATTCAAAGTGAGACATTTTAAATGAGAATACAAAAGAAAAGTATTTCTTTGTGCCCCCCTTTCCCTGTCAATGCCCCACCTGGCCCCCCTGGCATAACTTTGCTAGACCCGCCCCTGCACAGTTACCAGCTGTCAGCTACTTAGAAAAGGATCCTGGTGTTATTTCTCAGAAACAGTTAATAACGTCCCTTCAACTCATTCATGTCACCTAAAAGGTAAACCTGTTTCTCCATCACCTGTTCAGCTCTGATGATTCAGTAAGAACATCTCCTGGTTTCATCTTCATGTTTCCCTCTCACCACATAACCAAACCCACATCATGACCAGCAGCTTTTACAGCTGTGGCTCCAGCAAACATCAGCTGATACTAGAAATAAATATTAAATAAATTCTGACAACAGCTGATCAAGCTTAAACGTGCTGCTGTTGTTTAGCACGACATCCGCTGGTTTCTTTTTTATGGCGCAAAGAGGGCGATAAACAAACAAGAGAGACGGAACTTGCGTCAGAAATGCAGATCAGCTGATCATTGATCAGTTTCATGATTGAAGTAGCAACAGGAGAGGGAGGGAGAGAGATTGAGGGGAGGAGAAACAGCTGTTCAGTGTAAAGACACAGAATAACTGCAGCTTTGTGTCTTTTTTCATTCTAGCTAAAGTCCGGGACAAACTGTTCCTTTTCAGCTCAATACGAAACACGTAATATTTTTTCTGAATATGGGACAGTTGCCAACTCTAATAACTAACCTTATGAATAAAATAAAGTTCACTATCAGTAACATCGTAGCATCCACCCAGCTGTATAGAAACTCTGTCATGCTAGCTAGTACGCAGTACGAGTTGTTGTAACTGACTGTAAAAAGTCAGCACAACAAAAATAAACTCCATCTAAACTTGGTTTATATCTTCTTACCTGAAGTTCAGTTCACCTGACACTCGGACCAGCGGCCGCCTCGGGTCTCTCCTCCTCCTGCCTCTCCTTTCCCTCATCCACCTGCTGGCCTCTGTGAAAGCTCCGCCATAGAAACCACCACCAAACAACTGAGTTATTTTTACACATCGGCCAATCCACCACCTTTCATTGTTTATACCATTACAACAAAACAAAAACAAACAAAAAAACACCCATCGACCCATAAAAACGAAAAATCACCATCGGCCCACCTGGCAAATGCCCAATGGCCAGTCCAGCTCTGCTCATCAGGGTCACTCATAAGCTTATCCCAACTATCACAGGACGAGACGTCTGGTCCACCTTGGACAACTTGCCAATTTGATGCAGGACTAACCCAGAGAAACAGACAACCATTCACCCTCACAGTCACACCTATCATTTTAGAATGACCAATGAACCTAACCCCACTAATTGCATGTCTTTTTCTCTGGGAGGAAACACGAGTATCTGGAGAGAACCCAAACAAACACAGGGAGAATATGCAAACTCCACACAGAAAGGTAAAACTTGGTGCTGCCCATGACTGTCCACTTGTAAAATGGAAAATTGGTGGCATAAATTAAACTGCCTTTATTAACCAACTGGTCCTTTATATTACCACAGCACTTATCATTCCAACATGTTTTTCAGTTCTTGACATTTGACTGACAAAGTCACAGGTGAGATATATATAAAATAGTATGATATACTAATTCAACCTATAGCACGTATGATTCACCTTTTTACAAGAACTTCCTTAATAGAGGAAAGAAACCTCAGGCTGGCTGAATGTGTGAAGAAAGAGTGACAAGGTCAAAGGAACAAAACTATACATTAATTCACTGAGCTCTATTACATTACAAGACTGTCTGTTATTAGATTAAATTAGAATCATAACCAACTATTAAAAAGAATAAACATCTGCAGTACTGTCTCTCTGTGTTAGTACTGCAACAGACTGCAACTTTTCTATGGTGTACCTGACTCCAATGCGTTCACAATTCTGAATTGGATAAGTGGAAGAAGATGGATGGACTGATACAAAACTAAACGAGCAGAACTTTAAACCCTTGACTTTTGCACATGTCATCTCTTTTTATGTTACATCCTCTGGTCATTAATAAAAGAACAGGATTGTCATTTGTGAATTGGTTTGATGTTTGGAGGCTTGCAGTGAGTAGATATACAGGCATTTGTTTAAAAATATACATAGTAAAAGTAAAAAGTTGTCAGAAAAACAATACTTAACTAAAGTACAGGTATTTGAAAATTGTACTTAAGTATAGTAACAAAGTATTTGGACTTCCAATCTTTGTCATATAGTCACCAAAAGCAAAAAATTTATTTCCTTTTTAATTCTATTTGTATGGGAACAATCCCTTTGTATACAGCAAGCTTGTATAATCCCGTGGAGGAGAAGCAGGAGAGTGACGTTTCTAAAAAGCCAAGTGAAAAGTCAAGGGCAAGAAGAAGGACACTGTGTATTAAGATGTGTGTAGCTTCACTGAGCTCTGCGAGGTAAATATGTTGATATGTATGTGTGTGCAAGCAAGCACAAGTGTGTGTCTCTTCAAGCGGTGAATCAAAGGCCTTATGTGCAGAGCTGCACAGAGCTGATAGCTGACCCATCAAGCGTGGCCCACCTAAAGCAGAATAAAAAACACCCACATCAGAAAAAGCCTCAGTGGAGAGAATTTCTAAAGTGCAGCGCTGCACTGTGCACGTCTAAAAGGCCTACCTCAGCCACAAAAACATCCCTCAAATCCTCAGCCAACAATGGACACTTTCAAAAGGCAGAGAGAGGGCAAAGAGATGGGAAAGAGAGAGAGGGTTGGAAAAGACTTTGTGCTTCCCTCTCCACTCTCCAACCTTTCATGGTCAAGCTGCATGTTTCCTGACAGCAACTACTTGCACTCAGTGTGGTCTGGAGTACAGGACAATGTTTCTGCTACCCTATCAATAAGACCACGCAGTGCATACTCCAGCTGTGAGTGCACAGATTTCACCTCTGTGAGAGAAACATGAAACTGTCTGACAGTCTGACTTGAATCATAAAAATGAAATACACTTTTTTTTTTTACATTATTGTGATGAGGAGCACATGCTATTTGCCTTCTGAATACATGGATCATAAGGTAGGTGTAGCATCAAGTCAATCTTCTATCATATTGATCTGAAAATCTGAAAATGTTTTTACAGTGTACATTTAGTGTATTTAAGATTTTGTTTAATTGCAATGTTTGCGACACGTTATTATGGGATGTGTTGTTATTATATTTGTGCATTTCCTGTAATGTAGGCTTTGTATCTTTTTTAATTTTTAATTATTTATGGTGCAGTATGACTTTCAAGCCTAACTGGTGAAATAAATATCAAGACCTAAGGAATATGTTGTTTTTATTTTTACTGCACAAACTAATCATGTATCAATTAACTTTTGTGCAGCATCAACACACACACACACACACACACACACACACACACACACACACACACACACACACACACACACACAAACAAGAGAAAAAATGAGAGAGAAAAGAGTTTGGATAGATGAGTAGAAGAGTTGATGCTGTTGTTTAGTGAAGGATATGCATTGTGGAGGATCCCATTCTCTGTTTATGGAGAGAAGCATATTTAGACTTGACAACAGCCAATATTGTTGTATTTTTTCCACAACATCACCCAGGTTGACAGCGACAGGAGCAATCGCTGCAAGATGATGCTGTCAGACTTCCTTGCTTCTTGTCTAAAAAATACATTTTTTTCTTTTTTCTGTTCCATTTCAGTCCTATTGGGAGAGAGAGGGGGGGGGAGAGGGGGGGGGGGGGGGGAGAGAGAGAGAGAGAGAGAGAGAGAGAGAGAGAGAGAGAGCAAAGGATACATTGCTGCTTAGCAATGATCTGGTCAATGAGATCTTGATAGGCTGTTCTTATCTAATCAACACCTCCACTATTTTAATCCTGTGGTCCGATCTATTGCCTTCTTCGATTTCCTCCTCTTTGAAAGGCAATCAGAGTGTAGGGCACTTTAATAGCTACTTGGCAAAATGCACTTCAAGGGACCATGAACTCAGGACAAGGATCTTTCATCAGATTGTCAACTTTGAGTGATGTGAAGCACTCTGGATGGCACAAGCACATGAACGGGGTGGGGCAGTGGAGTGCAGGTTAGTGCTGTGACCTTGGACACATAATATCTCTGTAGATGGATAACTATAAAAAATGCACCTACCCACCTCTCTTGTGCTGACTCAAGCATGACACACAGTCAGACAAGATTGTCCTTTGTGATTAATTTTGACTGTTAGTCCTTAATAGGCAAGCCAAACAAGCTAAAGTCACAATGTTGCTGGAGACACATTCTATGTGTTTTCTATAGCAGCTGTATGCTGTGTACAGGACATCTTTTATTTTACTTTTGGTTGATACAGGCCTCGGTTATTTAACTGCTTTGCCAATTATAAGTGTATAACATATTACAATTGTGAACTCCAGGGATCCACCAGGAGATGCTGAAGGTTGTTGGGAAGAATGTCAGCATACAGTACACAGCACAAATTTGGTACTGGAATTCATATCCAAACTCTTATGACAAAGAAAAGCAGTTTGATTAAAGATCTGTGAATTTATCTCAAATTTTTGTGGCATTCTTTATTAAACCAGACCTCTGAGACACGCCTAATTTCCAGGAGACAGGGTTGTTATGTGTTATGAAATTAATAGTTTTCTTTTCATTTGAATATTTTCTAGTGATTCTTAGTGTGCTTTGCTATTTGCTTCCCATGTTTCTTCCTTAGTACCAGTTAGTTTGGTTTATAATGTCTATGTAATTTCTTGATTCGTTTCATCCTCTTGTGTTAATTTTATTTGTCAGAATCAGAATCAGAATCAGAAAGGGGTTTATTGCCAAATGTTGAGCAGGTTTACAACATTAGGAAATTGCTGCGGTGCTTCAGTGCAAACATAGTGTCATAAATAGCACTTAAATAGACATGAAAAAATAAAAGTAGAATAAGAATTAAAAGTGCTACGTAGAAAGATATGTGCATGAGATATACATGAGATATATACATGAGAATAAGAATTAAGAGTGCTACGTAGAAAGATATGCGTGCAGGTGGTGATCAGTGCCAAACATGGAATGATGCAGTGACACAGCGTAGGGTCATGTGTTAGTGGCGGGTACAGTCATATGGTTATTGTTCATGTGTCCAACAGCAGAGGGGAAGAAACTGTTCTTATGGTGAGAGGTTCTGGTGCGAATGGACCGGAGCCTCTTGCCTGAGGGGAGCAGGTCAAACAGACTGTGTCCAGGGTGAGAAGGGTCAGCTGAGATCCGAGCTGCACGCCGCAATGTCCTGGAGGTGTACAGGTCCTGCAAAGATGGGAGTCTGCAGCCAATCACCTTCTCAGCAGAGCGCACAACACGCTGCAGTCTCTGTTTGTCCCTGATAGTGGCTCCAGCGTACCACACGGTGATGGAGGAGGTGAGGATGGACTCGATGATTGCAGTGTAGAACTGCATCATCGTCCGTGTTGGCAGGTTGAATTTCTTCAGCTGCCTCAGGAAGTACATCCTCTGCTGGGCTTTCTTGATGACGGAGGTGATGGTGGGCTCCCACTTCAGGTCCTGGGTGATGGTGGTACCCAGGAAGCGGAATGAGTCCACAGAGGTGATGGGGGTGTCAGTCAGGATGATGGGGGGGAGTGGGGCTGTGTGCTTCCTGAAGTCCACAATAATCTCCACTGTCTTCTGGGCATTCAGCACCAGGTTGTTGTGGCTGCACCAGGACACCAGACGTTCAACCTCCTTCCTGTAGGCAGACTCATCCCCGTCCGAGATGAGCCCAATAACGGTGGTGTCATCTGCGAACTTGATTAGCTTGACAGACTGGTGGGTGGAGGTGCAGCAGTTGGTGTACAGGGAGAAGAGCAGAGGAGAAAGAACACAGCCCTGAGGGGAGCCGGTGCTGATGGTCCGGGAGTCCGAGACATTCTTTCCCAGCCTCACATGCTGCTTTGTGTCTATTTTCCTGTTTAGTTGTCGCATTTCACTGTTTTATTTTGATAGTTATTTGTCTGTGGTGCTTGTGTTTGGTTTTACTTCCCCCTCATCTTGTTTTTCCAGATTGCTTTTCCCCATGGCTGTGTCATTTTCGCTTATCCCTCAGTGTTTATATAAACCCAGTCAGTCCTTTGTTCTTTGTTGGTGAATTAGTTAACCCTTCTCAAGATGTTTCTAGTTGGTTTATGTTATTTTATTATTATTTGTTTGTTTGTTTGTTCTTATGGTTTCTAAGGTCTGTTCCTTTTTGACTGAACCACAGATTATCATTAAAATTACCTTTTCGAGTTTCATTCTATGGAACGCCAGGACTGCCATAATGAATTAATTAAATACACCATTAAATAATTAATTAAATGTGGCAATAATTAATTAAAATTGGAATTAATTAATTAAATAAATAGTTATGACACATTTAATTAATTATTTATGTATTTCACGTTTTAATTAATTATTGACACATTTAATTAATTAATTATTGACACATTTAATTAATTAATTATTGACACATTTAATTAATTATTTATGTATTTCACATTTTAATTAATTATTGACACATTTAATTAATTATTGACACATTTAATTAATTATTGACACATTTAATTAACTATTTAATGATATATTTATTTATTTCATTTTGGCAGTCCTGGCGCCTGGCTCTCGTCATGAAATAATTTTATCTGTCAGCCTCACCCATCAAACTCAGGGGGCGGGGTTAACGCTGCCCATGCAGCTTCTCTAACATTTGATTGGTTGCCGTGCAAAGTAAGTCAAAACAGGTCGATCCTAGATAATCGATTGCTTGTGTAGACTTGGGGCAGGCAGGTATCCCAGAATGCAGATCAAATCACAGGCAGCAATGGTGGTGGTGTAGTTTTAAAATACCCCGTTTTTCTGTCACCAGCTACACTTTTAACAGTGTTTTAGCCGCGAATGTCGCGCCGTATGTCTGGTCAGGTTGTCAACATAGAACATGCTTGCAAAAGTGCTCAGATGTTTTCAGAGATGTCACTAGCTCTGCTAACAGTTAGCATGCAGAGCGCACCGAGGGGGTACATTAACCGGTTTGTTTACATATTCCACTCTCTGTGTTCCACATGTTGCATTCGCAGATTCTCATTTTCACCGAACGATCGTCTCTTTCCGCCTGGTCTTGTGTCTCTGTGCTTCTGTAACATAAAGAACGAGCTGACATTTTTCTCACGAAACCAGCGATCAGCTCAGCAGACCCTCAGTTTACCTGCATGCATCCTCCTCCTCATCTGTCAGCTGTTTAACACCTGCTGCTAATTCAAGAAACACGCCTAGTTACCTGGTGATAGTCACAGTTTAACTGGGCAGCCGGTGCTCGATATAACGCAATGTCAGCGCATTTTTCTGCACAAGATAAGTAAATATAGTATTTTCCCCGAGCGCAGAGCTGCTGGAGCTTGTTTCCTTACAGAGCACTTTATAGGCGAGCCAGCTTTATCAGCGGCTGATGTCCAATCACCAGCACACAGCTTTCAAACCTCAGCTGAGTTTTAGCTCTCAGTGGTTAAACGCTGGACTTCATTCACTCAGGTTCTGTCTGTCGGGTCACGTTTACTTCGCTGTTTTATTTACAACTGAGCAAATCGGTTTGGCTGAGGTTAAAGTTACGTTTCATAACTGCATAGTTTTACAGACGTTTAATGGTTCACTGGCACATGTGTTAGACTGAACTATCATCTAAATATCATCTGTTTTTTAATAGTTATTCAACTGTATTCTAAGCACCAGCTGTCTGTTAGAATGTGATTTTTTTTCTCTCTCTGTTGGCAGAGGTATAAAAATGCGCAGGAAAATCTGACGTGCATGGCAAACTTCACCGACGATATTTAGGGAGGAATAAACACACATCAAACATAAATGAACCATTTGCCTGTCTCCATAATTGAGAGCATTTTCTCTTCTTATCTCAACACTCTCTCTCTCTTTTTTTTTTTTTTTTTTTTTTTTTTGCTTTTTCGGTCATGTTATGTTTACCTGTCAAAGGCTTGTTACAAACTATGAAACACATTGTGCAGACTTCTGGATGTTAGAAGAAAACTAATACTGCTCATGAATGAGACTAAAGGCAGGAAGGTGTCCTTTAAGACTAAACATGTTAATAGGACCTCCCTGTTTATATCATAGTTTATGATATAGCATGTGTATTTCAGTAATAGCCTGCTGAGGCCACTATACGTGCTGGCCTCATATCAAATGTGAAGGCAGACTGAGTCTATGTTTGACGTTTTTTATATCTAATCTTCCTTTTCAAACATTTAAACAGCAGCGAGTCTGCAGCTGAGGGAATACAAATTCAAATTGTCGGAACAGGTTTGCTCGTTTCTTGGATTCATTTGGTGATTTATTAAATGTATAACTGTTATTCTAATCTGCTGCTGAGTCTCTTACACTTTTCTTTATGCTGTATATTTTCACGTCTCTGGAATAGTTGGCAGTTAGATAGTCAGCTGGGAAACTTTGTGTTAACTCATGGAGCTGAGGATATCGTGGATATGCTGACCTCGCTGCGTGGTGTACAGAGCGAGGTCAGCATGATTAATATTCACAATAAAAATATTAGCCGAACATCATGAAGTCTGTATGTGTTTCATAGTGTCGAACAACCTTTGTACAGTTAAAGCCAGCAGTTACTACATGACGGAAACACCAACGTTATCTCTTTTATGTGTTTATACACAGGTCACGCTGATTACTGAACAAAAACCCAAAGATCAGCTGTTAAACAGATTTATTTGCTCTCTCTCCTCCTTAAACATGTTTTTAATGTTAGTTATAATTCAGAATTGGCGACTGAAACACGTAGGACACATAAGAACATCAGGAAATAAAACACCGATAAATATAACCTCAGTAAAAGAAGTCAGCGGGGGTTACTACAGCTGTGTACCGGGGCCTGCGCTTTGTCGGTGGGATTGCTTGCGAGGCGAGCGGGTCTATCCCACGCTTTGCCGTGAGACTGGGACGACATCTCCGAAATCATCGAAACACTTTTGCAAAGAGGCTGTATCTTGACAAACCGACCAGACACATGAAGATTAAACCACTACATTCTCGGCTAAAAAAATATTAAAACGGTATTTGGTAACACACGAAAAACAGGGTTTTTCGTGTGTTTTTCAAAGCTCAGTTCTGTTAGCTTCCACATGCTGGTTGTTGTGTGCTAGAAACAATGGCCACCAGGCCAAAGCAATGGTTTTGACTCGATCAGCATTAACCCCGCCCCCTGAGTTTGATGGGTGAGGCTGACAGATAAAATTATTTCATGATGAGAGCCAGGCGCCAAGACTGCCAAAATGAAATAAATAAATATATCATTAAATAATTAATTAAATGTGTCAATAATTAATTAAATGTGTCAATAATTAATTAAAATGTGAAATACATAAATAATTAATTAAATATGTCAATAATTAATTAATTAAATGTGTCAATAATTAATTAAAACGTGAAATACATAAATAATTAATTAAATATGTCAATAATTAATTAATTAAATGTGTCAATAATTAATTAAAACGTGAAATACATAAATAATTAATTAAATGTGTCAATAATTAATTAATTACATATATCATAACTATTTATTTAATTAATTAATTCCAATTTTAATTAATTATTGCCACATTTAATTAATTATTTAATGGTGTATTTAATTAATTCATTATGGCAGTCCTGGCGTTCCATATCATTCTACCTGCCAGGATTCTGGTCTGCATTTGTGATCCTCTGCCACATCCACACCCAACATGACATGTTATGTCTCTCATGTCATTTAATTTTTCTGTATGTTTTGATTTCTTCATGTACAGTGATGTGAAAAATGATTTTGCCCCCTTTCTGATTTCTTATTCTTTTGCATATTTTTCACACACAACCTTAGAAAAAGATTATACAAGTAAATACTAATGCAGTTCTAAAATGACAATTTGAGTTTTTTTAAGAGAAGCATGCTATCCAAACTTTCCTCGCCTTCATGAAACAATAGTTGCCATCCTTGTAAAATCATTAGTTAATTGTAAGTAACCATGTGTTTTTGGAAAGCTGTTCAATTTCTCTAGCCACACTGAGCCTGGTTACTGCCAGACCTGTCAAATCAAGAAATCACTTCAATAGAACCTCTCTGACATAGTGAAATAGGCTAAAAGATCTCAAAATGCAATACTTCATGCCACAACCTAGAAACACAATCATTGGCATCTTTTTTTCCACTAGCACCTACTCTGCTCAACTCTGAAAAAGACAAAATATCCAGTGGGCAGCAGTTCTCTGGACAAGAGTATGTTATTGACACCACAGGTGAATAGCCAGACTGCCTGAGCCGACAGGAAGGCAACAGTGACTTAAATAACATCTTGTTATATCCAAGTAGAGACCTCACAATACCAATAGTAGAAAGATTACATTATCCCATGTACTTAAATATTAATGTCTTTATTAAAAATCACATTAAAATAATTGACACAGTGGTGGCAGACAATTTATTTAAAATGTAAACATTATATTTTGTTCATCTTCTTACATGTTGAAAGGCTACCAGTTTGGAAAAAAATTCCCCTTCATTGTTGAAGTATGGCAGACAACAGCTAGCTGGTGTTCTCACCAAAATGCTACATGCGTCTTGTGATACAACTACAGTACTGGATGAGTGATACAGAGGTATCATCATAGTTAACCTAAAACATTGTGATAACTGGCACAGAATCACACTTTTTGTCTCTGGAAAACTCCTCTGCATGGCTCTGTTGCATTGCTGCCACTGAATAGTTGAAAAGCAATTATGAGAAAAACAAGCTGACTGATCTTTATGAATGATTATCAGTTATCTCTCAGTTAACTTTATCAGTTTAGTTAAAGCTTTCACTAACGTACACTGCTTCAGTGGTCTACACTGAACAGTTAACATGTTTTACTTACTTTACCATCACTCCCACTGCTACATCTGCACGGATAAGGGGAGCACAGATTTCTTTGAGACTGAGCCTGGACAACATCAGGGTTGTGTCCCCTCAGCTTTTCTATTCTTCTTTGCCATCAATTTTTTTATGAGAAGGTCAGCCAACTAGGATTGTGTAGGATTGTCTTGGAGAGCAGCTACATATCTTGTAGACCTCAGTTTTGAAGATGACATAACTATCTTCGTGTTGACACAGAAAGATCTAAATATGACGATGGCAAAATAGGAAGCCATGAAAATGGCATGAGGAAAAAAGGAAAAAAAACTTTGCACAAAGAAGACGAACGTTCTGTGGATTGGCTTTATGGTATGGCCAACTTAGATGTCATCAGACAGGTGGGCAAAGCCTTAACTACATTATTATGACTAAGGCCGATCTGAGCATCTTCCTCTCTAACCTCAGGTAGAAATGGTAAATGGACTAGTGCTTATGTAGTACTTTTCTACTCTAGTGGAGCACTCAAAGCCCTTTATACAACATGTCTCATTCACCCATTTATATAAGCACTTTTTTCCATGCCTAAGTGTCTTCTATCTAACATTCACACACAAGCAACTTGGGCTTCAGTATTTTTTCCAAGGATACTTTGGCATGCAGAATGGAGCAGCCATTGATCAAGCCACCAACCTGGTCCAATTAGTGGATGACCTGCTCTATCTCCTAAACTATAGCCACCCCATCCCACATGCATCACTGTCTTTGTGCATATTTCCTGGACAAGACTGCAGATGAGTTGCCTCATCTTAAGTATTGAGTTGATGCCGTGGCTTATGGATGTGAAATGTGGTTGCTGTAAACCAGTGGGGGAGCGGGGGGGTGGCTTACTGGGCTTAAGCCTGGGTTGTTTTTTCAGAAGCCCGGGGTCTTTTGGAGTGTAATTTTTTCATAGTTAGATGCCTGGCTGACAACTGTATAAAACAAAAACTACACACAATATTCGAAGCACATAGCGCACACTGTGGGAATTTACAACTGTGCGTAAATGCCCCCTAATATTGGTATGATCCGAGCTCAGACACTAAGCGACTGAGGGAGGGGGCGGGGGCAGCTGCTGCCTGCGAGTGCGCTGTTGGAGAAGCGCAGCGAGGCAGACAGAGGAGAACTGAAGTTCGACCAGGTACCAAAGCAAATCATTCGTACTGTACAAATAATGTAAATATGAAGGTGTATTACGAAAGATTGATGTCAAACTGATCGCTTGACCCATATTACGTTACTTCTCTTCAAGTGAATCAACAAATGGCGAAATGAAAAGCCGAACAACAACAATGCTGTTTCTTTAGAGCAGGGGTGTCAAACTCAAATACACAGTGGGCCAAAATTCAAAACTGGAACAAAGTCGCGGGCTAACATTAATATTTATTGAAAAAAAAAATCTTCCTCCAGATATAAGAATGAATCTTTTCTTATGGACTCAAAAAAGTTTTGCTGGAAAACTGAATATGGAACAAGCAAAGCTTAATACTAAACAATATATATATTAGCTGTATAATACCAGTAGGCCATCTCTAATAGTAATTTGGTATGGCTTCGTGGGCCAAATGTAATTAGGCTGCGGGCCAAATTTGGCCCGCGGGCCAGAGTTTGACACCTATGCTTTAGAGAGTCTTAGCTTACATGTGTGTTTATTTCATTTTTTCAGTTGTTACCCTCCACGGCTAAATAAATCGGTTTCAGTAATGTACTGATATACAAGAATGGACATAAGGAGCTTCTTTCAAAGAAAAAACTCTGGTAGATGTTATTTTATATATTATGCTTTGTGTGTTGTTCAGTATACTTCTATGCAAAACAAGAGGAATTTCAATACACAGCAGTATATTCACAGTTTAAACCAGATATTTACATACACTTTATGGAAAACACAAGAACATTTTTTACTGTACAACATCAATTTAGAGTAAACTTGTTTTGTTTTGGATAAATAAATATTGAAATATCTTTTGAATTAGTTAAATGCAGAGGTGGGTAGTAACGAGTTACATTTACTCCGTTACATTTACTTGAGTAAGCTTTTGAAAAAAATGTACTTTTAAAGTACCTTTTTTGCACAATACTTTTTACCTTTACTTGAGTACATTTGTGAAGAAGAAACGGTACTTTTACTCCGCTACATTTGCAAAATTCGACTTGTTACTTTTTTGAAAAATAATTAGTTTAACACATTAGATAATATGCCGCCAGTGGAGTTTCCGGTAACTGTTTTACCAATGAGATGTGGCCATGCAGTCACATGACCAGTTTGAAACTGTGGCGGGCAGAGCGGCCCAAGCATTTCAAAGTAGCGGACATGAAACATGAAAGACGAAACATGAAAACATGGCAGAGTCTACGCTAGAGCTGAAGAGGATGAACAGCATTTTCCACACATACAAAGAATGTTTCGCTTAAAAGCAGCACAAAAGAACAGCTATGTCTTCAGTGTCGGTGTCTTCAGTGAGAGCCAAAACAAACCAACTTGTCAGCGTGAAACAACTCAACTCGTGTAACCTGGTGAAACAGTAAGTTTTCTCTAAATATCTTTTTAGCTGTGGTTAGCTGGATGTCAGTCTTATGTTACAGCAGCTGTGTCGAGCTCGAGCTGCGAGTCATATTTTTGGCGCTACGTTGTAGTGAGATAAGTTTGTGGGTGTTTTGTGCAGCTTCAGCTGTCTTTTTAACTGCTCGCTGGTTAGCTAGCATGAGCTATAAGCTAACAGCTAGCCTGGTTAATGACGCTAGAGTTCCACGCACATGCAAACAGCTCGTCTCTACTGCTTTAACTGTTAAAAGAGAAGGCAATACTGCGGCTGACAGGGTTTATTATGTGAAACAGCAGCTTGTTTAGTTTAAACAGTCTGCATTAAGCTGGGCAAACACTGTGCGATTTTTTTTCAGTCACGTTATTCTGCTCCTGCTCAAATGTACAATTAAATCGCAGGGGTTAGAAGTTCATAGGTCACGATGCAGGGTCTCACACTATACTTCCAAGATGGCGGCGCGTGAACAACGCGAGGCTCAGTGTCTCTCCAGAATCTGCTATTTAGCGTTTTTTTATCTACTTTTAACCGGATTATTCGTCCAGAATTGCTCTGTGTTGCTGACCTATAGCAGACAAGAGCTTCTGGACATCTGGACTCATAACTCCAACAGTTTTATCGCCGATCTCCGACTCATCCCAGAGATCTCCAGAACACCGGAGGCTGCCCACTCTCCCCGGCCGGGCGGAAGTGCACGCAGACGGCGCCGAGATCGTAAACAAAGGCGAGGTAGGCACGGAGGGCTACGGGCTAAGCTAAAGCTAACACCACACCGGCTGCCTTTACCCAGTATTTTATGTATTATGTCCGTTCTCTGGCAAACAAAATGGATGAGATACGGCTCTCCATCACTAACAACAGACGGATTATGGACTCAAATGTCATGTTTTTCACCGAAACATGGTTGAACAACAGCTGCCCGGACAATGCTATCGAGTTAGCAGGACGCCACACACACCGAGCCGACAGGCTAGCAGATGACTCCAGCAAGACCAGAGGTGGAGGTTTGTGCATTTATATTAACAATGCTTGGTGCATGAACTCCACTACTACTGAGAGTCACTGCTCACCTAATGCGGAGTTTTTAATGGTCAAATGCAGACCTTATTATCTCCCCAGAGAACTCACTTCGATCATACTCACTGCCGTGTATATCCCCCCCGACGCTAATGCTAGGTTGGCCATGAAAGAACTTTCTGCAGCCATTAACAAACACCAGAATAAACACCCCGAGGCTGCTTTTATTGTTGCTGGCGACTTCAACCACACCAACTTAAAGACAGTCCTCCCCAGATTCCACCAACATGTCTCCTGCCACACCAGAGGAGACAAGACTTTAGACCATGTGTATTCCAACCTGGCTGGAGCCTACAAAGCCACACCCCTCCCCCACATTGGACAATCGGACCATCTCTCCCTGTTCCTCACACCTAGGTACTCACCACTCATCCAACGTGTGAAACCTGCTGTGAGGACAATTAAAGTGTGGCCAGAGGGGACAGACGCAGTTCTCCAGGACAGATTTAAAAACACAGACTGGAATATGTTCACCCACACAGACCTGGACCAGTACGCCTCATCTGTACTGGATTACATCTCCGAAACCACAGACAGTGTCACCACCCAGAAACGGATCACCATGTACCCCAACCAGAAGCCTTGGATGAACCGGGATGTTCGTCTCCTCCTGAAGGCCCGCAACACTGCCTTTAGGTCAGGAGATGCACACGCCTACAGCATTTCCAGGGCTAATCTAAAGAAGGGCATCAAAAAAGCCAAACACCATTACAAAAAGAAGGTAGAAGAACACTTCTCTAACTCCAACCCCCGACGCATGTGGCAAGGACTCCAGACCATTACAGACTACAGGACCACCAAACCCTCCCCCGCATCCTCTGATGTCTCCTTCCTCAACGAGCTCAACAACTTTTATGCTTGTTTTGAGCGAGGAAACCCCACAACCACAACCAAAGCAGACGTGACGCCAGACCACCAACCTCTGACTCTCTCCCCCACCGATGTAGGAGCGGTGCTGAGCAGGATCAATGTCCACAAGGCTGCAGGTCCCGATGGCATCCCCGGGCGTGTTCTCAGAGCGTGTTCTAGGGAGCTTGCAGGAGTGCTAACAGACATATTCAATCTGTCCTTGGCCCACGCTGTGGTACCGGCCTGCTTCAAATCCACCTCCATCGTCCCGATACCCAAAAACTCCAACCCATCTTGCCTCAATGACTACCGCCCAGTAGCACTCACCCCCATCATCACTAAGTGCTTAGAGCAGCTGGTCCTAGCACACTTCAAATCCTGTCTCCCCCCCACCCTGGACCCCCACCAATTTGCATACCGCCAGAACAGGAGCGCAGAGGATGTAGTCTCCATCGCACTGCACTCTGTCCTCTCACACCTGGACAACAACAACACATACGCCAGAATGCTGTTTATAGACTTCAGTTCAGCATTCAATACAATCCACCCCTCACAACTCATCAGGAAACTGACAGACCTGGGCATCAGTTCCTTCATCTGCAAATGGTTACTGGACTTCCTGACCAACCGCCCCCAACATGTCCGGCTGGATAACCGCTGCTCATCTACAATCACGATGAACACCAGTGTACCACAAGGCTGTGTGATGAGCCCTTTCCTCTACTCCCTCTTCACCCACGACTGCAGACCTGCTGATGGTTCCAACACCATCATTAAGTTTGCAGATGACACCACGGTGATTGGCCACATCAGTGACAACGATGAGGCCGCCTACAGGGAGGAGGTGGATCGTCTGGCTGAGTGGTGCGACAGAAACAACCTGCTGCTTAACACTGAGAAGACCAAGGAGCTCATCGTGGACTACAGGAGGAATGCTGACCCACATCCACCCATCCACATTAAGGGGACGGCTGTGGAGCGTGTGAGCAGCTTCAAGTTCCTGGGAGTCCACATCTCCGAGGATCTCACCTGGACGACCAACTGCTCCAAGCTGGTCAAGAAGGCTCACCAGCGCCTCTTCTTCTTGAGGACTCTGAGGAAGAACCACCTGTCCTCAGACATCCTGGTGAACTTCTATCGTTGCACCATCGAGTCCATCCTGACCAACTGTATAACAGTCTGGTACGGGAACTGCTCTGCCTCGGACCGGAAGGCGTTGCAGAGGGTCGTGAAAACTGCCCAGCGCATCGCCGGAAAATCATCAAAGACCCCAGTCACCCATCACATGGACTCTTCACCCTCCTGCCCTCTGGGAGGCGCTACAGGAGCCTCCGGACTAAGACCACCAGGTACCGGAACAGCTTCTTCCCCACAGCTGTCAGACTCCTGAACTCTGCCTCCTGACATCTGACCCATGTTAACTCATGGACTGAACATACACACACCCACAATGGACAACTGTACCCTCAAACACACAATAATAACATGGACTGAACCACCACTCACAACCACTAGCACTTTATATAGCCTCTGTAGGAATTATATCTCACTTATCTTAACTGCACTACTGTATAGCTCTGTGTAAATAATCATTCTATACATTCGATAATTTTTAATCCTACAACTGTTTACCACTTGCATAGTTCCCATTTCTGTATAACTGTATATCTCAGATTCTGTAAAGTTATTTATTTCATATTCTGTATAGTTTTTCATATTTATATCCTGTTCATAGCCTGTACATAGCTTGTACTCACTACAGCCTGTACATACTTATAGTTATAGAATATTCACAACATACCTCATACCGTGTACATTATAACATAATAGACCCATTTCTGTAATATACTTACATATCTATATTATTGCTAATATATATTGTAATATATCTATATCACTAAAGCACTTCTGGATGGATGCAAACTGCATTTCGTTGCCCTGTACCTGTGCATGTGCAATGACAATAAAGTTGAATTCTATTCTATTCTATACGGCCTGATGCTCTGATGCGACCTGCTATATCATGTTTGTACAATATGCTATCATGTTAGTAGCCTTGTTGTTTGCACAACAAGGCTAAATAATTATATAAAGTTTTCTGAATCTAAATAGTGGACTTTGGTAGAATTAAAAATTAAGTGTAGTGCAGGTCTATGATGATTTTTAGTGCTACTATCATCTAGGTCTGATTCTGGTTTTGTCTTGGTTAAATCCTAAGTAGTCCTGATTTTGAACTGTTTTAGCCCTTTTTTAATTCCGGATCAGTTCTGGGTCTGGTTGAATTGGGGTTTAGTCCGCCTGTTTTGATACAGCCCTGACCTTGCTGCTTAATTAAAAAACTAGTTTAAGGTGTCCTGCATATGTGATATATATTTTTCCCTATATGAAGTCATTCTTTTTTAAACAAAACTCAAAACAGAGCCTATTAATCTTTCAGTCATTTCTAAGGTACTGAAGGGTTAGGGCACATAGGTCCTCACTGACACCATTACTAAGTGAAAATTTTGATCTGCAGGACATATTCTTCGCAGACCTCCTGAACAACTTGCAGGGATTGCTATTACCTGGACTTGAACAACTAAACATAAGCAAGCCTGACCATTAAGCTGTACACTTCTTCTCTGGTCTCTGACATTACTGAAAAAGGTCTGGTCATATCCACCTGTCCCTTCATCCTCGCTGGCACCGCCCCTTGAGCTCACTGCACCACACCTCCCCTGCAGCTGAGCCAGGAACTACACCACCGCCACAAGGAGAATGTGGACCAAACTTCTCTCAGGGATGTTTCCAGCACCTTTTTGAATCTACGCCATGAAAGACTGGGGCATTTCTGTAGCTAATACCTAATAAAGTAGCCAATATGAAAGTCATGCCCTTGACCACTGCATACCACTAATCAGGTTTCAGTGACTCAGACAGCTTTCCCTTTGACAGTTGGAAGGTCTGTTGTACAGTCATCAACATAATGAATAAGGAAACAAGTGTGCTCTTTGCTGTACTGCTAACAAAATTTAGCTTTTGGCTACAGTCTTGTGTGTCTGTACTATACTATGATTTAAAATTCAAACGAATGCAATGAACACATTGAAAGAACCAAGCCAATCTCGTCTTCTCTGAGAGTAAAAAATATAATAAACAAGTCAAAGGATAAAGATACAAATGTTTATGATAAGAAGAATAAAACTCATGCATAATGCATCGGCAAAATAGTTTGAATTTATTGTCCTCTGTTCCAGGTATCTTTCCTAAGTATGTCATTTATCTTTTGCTTTTTAGCTCCTCTATTACATAGCTTGATGGTAGTGTTAGTGTTAATGTAAAACACAAACAGGCCACAGTGTTCAAAGAAGGTTCAGTGAGTTTAAAGCAAAAGCATGGGTGCTTAACTCAGTTTAATACAATGTGAAGGGTGATTATTACAAGTTAACCAGTAAGCAAAGACATTTATCCTTTAAAGAAAATGCACGTATTGAAAATGAGCAAGAAAACCCCTTAAAGTGATGCTCCAAAAAGGATGTGAATGTTACCTATTTCTCTTGAAAACTGTCTCAGCATTGACAAATGCTTCCCAATCAATCTTTGCCATCAGCACAGACAAAGACTGAAGATAGAACTGTGCCTTATTGAACTGCGATGGTGTCTGGCTCAGCTAAAGCAGCTGAGGGTATTGATCCATCACTCGATACCCTGCACTATCTGAAGCCAAACCTTTGCTGACTATTGTTTGTATCTGTTGTGAGCCCTCTTCAGACCAATTGCTTTTTGGCCTTGGCCCTTTATGGTGTTATCATGAATGCATGCCTGGGCTGTATGCATGGGGAAGGCTCTGATTAAACAAAAAGACTGTCAGTATAATCACAGCACAATGTCAAAGCTGACAGCAGCATCAAGAGAGAAACCACTTTTTATTAAAAAAGCACTTCTAAAGCATTTCTAAACCGCACAAAATACTAAATAATTAATAAATAATAAAATGTACAATTTAAATGGAAGAACACAACAAAGGCTGGGTGTAAAAAGCATGTTATGTGCAATACTGTTTAAATGTCTTGAGCCAGTTCTCACAGCTTTATATTTAATTCCAGGGAACCAGACCTTTTTGTAACATTTTTTTGGTTCTGCTGGAGGTTTCTTCCTGTTAAAAAGGAGTTTTTCCTTCACACTGTCGCCAAAGTGCTTGCTCATAGGGGATCACATGATTGCTAGGTTTTTCTCTGTATGCATTATTGTAGGATCTACCTTACACTTTAAAGCACCTTGAGGCAACTGTTGTTGTTATTTGGTGGTCTATAAATAAAATTGAATTGAACTGAAATTAGTATATAGCAATAGCTTTCCAGGCTTAGGGCTTTCAAAGGTTTTCTTTGGACATTGGGTGGTTTTTTTCCCCACACATTTTCAGTCTAGTCCTTTTTATTTATTTAATTTTTGTTTTTTAAAACCATTTTAACACTGACCTATACATGAAAATGCAGCTAATTAACTATAGGAATGAATAAATGGCCTGTATTTATATAGCGCTTTACTAGTCCCTAAGGACCCCAAAGCGCTTTACATATCCAGTCATCCACCCATTCACACACTGGTGATGGTAAGCTACATTGTAGCCACAGCCACCCTGGGGCGCACTGACAGAGGCGAGGCTGCCGGACACTGGCGCCACCGGGCCCTCTGACCACCACCAGTAGGCAACGGGTGAAGTGTCTTGCCCAAGGACACAACGACCGAGACTGTCCAAGCCGGGGCTCGAACCGGCAACCTTCCGATTACAAGGCGAACGCCCAACTCTTGAGCCACGATCACCCCATAACTGTTGTGTTTACACATAACACAATTAAACACATTTAACATTTTAAATTGTATCTTTTAAGCACTTTTATTAGCAGCCTTTTGCAACAATACATCATTTGTTTTCATTTCTTTAGTTAAATCTACAAAAATGCCAATAATAAACAGTTCGACAGGAATAGAATATTATGTTTATACCAAGAAGATGATTTCTAAAGAACCATAAACCAAAAACTTTGCAAATTTCGTATAGTGTGTGTACTTAAAATTTTTTAGGAAACTGGACAATTGGAGGACAAGAGAAGAAAGAGCAAAACTATAGCAGATGAACAATATCTGAAGTCATGTCCTCAAGAAATAAGAAAAAAAATCCAGCAGAGACCTAACAAATGCAACTGACCTTTCAGCTGATCGATCTACTTTACCACTGAAGCGTCATCAGAAATGGTTTTAATGGTGAAGAAGCTGTGAAGAAGCTATTTTAAAGGCAGTGAAAGAGGGAGAAAAATTACACAAGAACTGGACTGAAAATGAATGGGAAGAAATCTTATCTGTTGATGAAATTTTGGGGTTAAATCACGATGATCAAAATGTTTGGTGGTGAGGAGAAAGATATAGTGAGTGCATACAGCCATCTCTGAAATGTGGTGGAAGCTTCTTTAGCTTAACACTACACTAAAAGAAAAAAAAAGAAAAAAACGATACTGAAAAAAGTTTTCATTCTTGCCTTAACTCATGTCAGTTTAAATCTTGCTTATTTAATTTGTAACAAAATAAGTGTATAAACACATTCTCACTTCCAACTTGACACATACTGATATTTTAGCGCATAGTTGCATGGTATGAATATTGTTATGCATATCTAGCATAGGTTTCTTATATACAAGGATAAGCTTTTTGTGTCATTTACCTAAATAAACGACACTCACTGTGTTTTCTAAACATTTGCAGATTTCATGGGGGAGTCCAATGGAGTTTCTTTGGTGTGTGTGTGTGTGTGTGTCATGTCTTGTCAAAGTTTATGCAATCTACCACTTTCAGGGATTTCGCCTGCCTAAAGTATTCACTGAGCACGGTGTTGGCTGTGGCCATCTTCCTGATGTATTTGTGGATGTTTGTTGTTGCACCTGGACTGTGGTACTGATACTCACTAGTCCCTGGCCTCCTTCCTTCCGCTTAGCCTACAGTCTCAAGGTGCTCCACTTGGGTGAAACCCTCCATGCATGGTCAGAAGCTTCCTCGTCTTAATGTCAGTGGCTTCTATCTCCTCCTTTGGCCAGCTTATTATCCCAGCAGGGTACCTCATCACGGGCAGGGCGTAGGTTTTGATAGCCCGGATCTTGTTCTTACCATTCAGCTGACTCCTCAGGACTTGCCTGACCACATTGGCACTTCATGATTCCCATTTGTCTGTGGGATTCCCAGGTACTTGTCCTCAATATCTGCAATGTTGCCTTCTGGTAGTTTGATCTCCTCAGTTCTGACTACCTTGCCTCTCTTCGTTACCATCGGACTACACTCCAATCAGACTGACATGCCAATGTCATTATTGTAGATCCTGGTGGTGTAGATCTGTGAACCAATGTCTCATTCACTCTTAGCATACAGGTTGATGTCGCCCACGTAGAGGAGGTGGCTGACAACTGCTCCGTTCCGTAGTCGGTATCCGTAGCCAGTCTTGTTGATGATCTCACTGAGGGGATTAGATCCCGCACCTGATGGTGACTTGTTCTATGGGCTTGAAGTTGGCTTCTAGTGTTGTAAGCCACATTCCTGTTGAGTTCTTGATGCAGGCTCTTTGGGTCCTGTTAATATTGTACAGTTCTAGGCATTCCAGGATCCAGTGATCCTGTGACTCAGTACCTTCTTGTAATCAATCTAGGCAGTACAGAGGTTGGACACTTGTCAGGGCCTGATGCTGTGCCCTGGAGCACTCATTAGGTGTTCAGCTGGGATAAACACATTTACTCAGGGCCTTCTTAATATGATGTTCTTCTGGCTCCCTGGCACCTGTATCTGTGGGGATGGTGATCACTCTGTGTTGTAGTGTCCTGATGACACCCGGTTTGTGATCCAGTGAATGATGAGAGTGAAATACTGATCTATGCATTGGTTTACGATGCACATCAGCTTTTTTGTCCCACATTAGTGATGGAAATCTCACAGAAGAAGATGAAGAAGGCTAGCCTCTCAAAGGCTAGACTCTGGAAAATTAAAGTAAAACTCAAACTGCTTTATTACTGAAAACTTACAAAACAACTTAAAATAAACCAGGAGCAAATATTTTAAACAAACTATATCACATGGGAGAATAAAGTACAAAGTTAAACTCAGACACACACCTGATAACTAGGGAGATAGGAAACACCAAGAGCAGTAGAAGGCAAATAACACTTTTAAATATCCAAACATAGACAGTCAGGGTAGGAGCTGCTACTGACAAGTATGCCACTCAAACCTCCCCACAGCAGCCTGTGTGAATTTAGGTACGGATTTCTAGCTTTCCAGCTGACACAGACTCTTGTTCACTGACATCAATGAAAGAAGGTCTGCCATCTGAACAAGGGTTAGTAAATGTTGTCACCACTGATTGGACTGGGCTAAGCACATTATCGACAAATCTTCATCCTTATATTATCTACTTTAAATAAATAAATAATCTACTTATTTTCTTTGGACATCTTTATCATGCAAACACACAGTTTGAATCAGTATATCTAGAAAGGTTTTCCTGATCTCTAAATGTAAAAACACATCTGAAAGAGACCAACATTCTGTTCTCCAAGTTTCTGGACATCTCAGCTATCTGATGATACATACTCTATGTTGCCATGAGATTTTATTATGCCCTAAGATAAGATTGCAACCCCAGAACTCCTTCGCATTTCTGGAAAGCTTGACCAGGTGAAGGAGAGGAGACTGAACAAAGATCACCCAAGGGCTTCATAGCTGGAGCTGCTTTCTTCTCTCCTTTTTACATATTCTGTGTGTCTCCCCAGCCCAGATTTCTACATTGAGAATTCCACAACACAGACCCCGGGATCTTGACAGTGAGAAGCTACTAATGTATATGTAATGGAATTTGCTGGAATAGGAAGTAACCTGAAAAATGCATTCTCCAGACCAACTAACTAATTCTCCACCCTATAAGGTTGGAGAAAAAAAACATATCCATAGGAACCACGCTGTCATAGTTGAACTATATATATATCTATATATATATATATATACACCCATAAATGTGGAACTCTGCATTTGCTACTTTAGTTCTGGATTTTGTGAAAAGCAAGGAGTGCACGGTGTCACTAATAAAAGAATAAGAATATATGGAAGATAGTAGCATGGAGTACTGACTAATGTTATGTGTGTCAGTGATCCAATTCTTTTCAACTCCTATTTTCACTGCACCACTGAAAGCTCCAAAACTCCTCACAGGCCGCAGGTCATTGGTAGAGAGCTATTTGAACAAGAAGCACTCTTCGTGATGATTTATTTTGTGCAACAGCCACACGTCTGCCACCGCTGCCGTAACACTGGTATTCTCTAAAGTTAAAACACATTTAAAGTAGGTTAATGAGCATGATCCTTTGATAAACGAAATTAGAATCCCACTGCTAGTGTATAACAGACCACCTACTAGATCTGCCTGACATTCTTTAATGCATGTCCAACATTATTTAAATTCAACCTGTGTTTAAATCTGTCTACCCTGGGAGGAAACCATTTTAATTTAGTTAAGAAAAGCTGATAAGACATTTTAGCCAAGCAATTTTTAAAGAGGTCTGTAAATAAACAAAAGAAGAGGGCAGATAATCCATGAGCAATTAATTTGCTGCCGTGGCTCAGCCACATTCTTGCACTGGAGTCACTTTTAATAATGAAAGTAAATTGAAGATGAGAGTGAATTGCATTTAACCGCAGGTGTTATTCTACATATCAAATCCTCATCCTTTTCTCCTCTTCTTCTTGTTATTTTCCCTTGCTCTATTTTCCCATCATTCTCCTTTTCCTTCTAGTCAGATTCTGACACTATTCACTTTTCAGCCATTTCTTTCCTTTTTCTTTCACATCTTTCCTTTTAACCCATTCATTACGTTTTTAAAATTTTTATCCAAGGGCATCATTTCACCTAGGAGAATGTCGATTTGGCTAGGTTTTAAATTATTCATTTGCGATGACACTGTTAAGTGCAGCCATTTTTCTGTTTGGCTTTATCCAAATACAGTGGGGCAAAAAAAGTATTTAGTCAGCCACCGATTGTGCAAGTTCCCCCACCTAAAATGATGACAGAGGTCAGTAATTTGCACCAGAGGTACACTTCAACTGTGAGAGACAGAATGTGAAAAAAAAAATCCATGAATTCACATGGTAGGATTTGTAAAGAATTTATTCGTAAATCAGGGTGGAAAATAAGTATTTGGTCAATAACAAAAATACAACTCAATACTTTGTAACATAACCTTTGTTGGCAATAACAGAGGTCAAACGTTTACTATAGGTCTTTACCAGGTTTGCACACACAGTAGCTGGTATTTTGGCCCATTCCTCCATGCAGATCTTCTCGAGAGCAGTGATGTTTTGGGGCTGTCGCCGAGCAACACGGACTTTCAACTCCCGCCACAGATTTTCTATGGGGTTGAGGTCTGGAGACTGGCTAGGCCACTCCAGGACTTTCAAATGCTTCTTACGGAGCCACTCCTTTGTTGCCCGGGCGGTGTGTTTTGGATCATTGTCATGTTGGAAGACCCAGCCTCGTTTCATCTTCAAAGTTCTCACTGATGGAAGGAGGTTTTGGCTCAAAATCTCACGATACATGGCCCCATTCATTCTGTCCTTAACACCGATCAGTCGTCCTGTCCCCTTGGCAGAAAAACAGCCCCATAGCATGATGTTTCCACCCCCATGCTTCACAGTAGGTATGGTGTTCTTGGGATGCAACTCAGTATTCTTCTTCCTCCAAACACGACGAGTTGAGTTTATACCAAAAAGTTCTACTTTGGTTTCATCTGACCACATGACATTCTCCCAATCCTCTGCTGTATCATCCATGTGCTCTCTGGCAAACTTCAGACGGGCCTGGACATGCACTGGCTTCAGCAGCGGAACACGTCTGGCACTGTGGGATTTGATTCCCTGCCGTTGTAGTGTGTTACTGATGGTGACCTTTGTTACTTTGGTCCCAGCTCTCTGCGGGTCATTCACCAGGTCCCCCCGTGTGGTTCTGGGATCTTTGCTCACCGTTCTCATCATCATTTTGACCCCACGGGATGAGATCTTGCGTGGAGCCCCAGATCGAGGGAGATTATCAGTGGTCTTGTATGTCTTCCATTTTCTGATGATTGCTCCCACAGTTGATTTTTTCACACCAAGCTGCTTGCCTATTGTAGATTCACTCTTCCCAGTCTGGTGCAGGCCTACAATACTTTTCCTGGTGTCCTTCGAAAGCTCTTTGGTCTTGGCCATGGCGGAGTTTGGAGTCTGACTGTTTGAGGCTGTGGACAGGTGTCTTTTATACAGATGATGAGTTCAAACAGGTGCCATTCATACAGGTAACGAGTGGGGGACAGAAAAGCTTCTTACAGAAGACGTTACAGGTCTGTGAGAGCCAGAGATTTTCCTTGTTTGAGGTGACCAAATACTTATTTTCCACCCTAATTTACGTATAAATTCTTTACAAATCCTACCATGTGAATTCATGGATTTTTTTTTTCACATTCTGTCTCTCACAGTTGAAGTGTACCTCTGGTGCAAATTACTGACCTCTGTCATCATTTTAAGTGGGGGAACTTGCACAATCGGTGGCTGACTAAATACTTTTTTGCCCCACTGTATTTGAGTGCTAAGTCTGACTCTATTATTA
The DNA here is from genome assembly GCF_965226115.1 of Aulonocara stuartgranti. Lineage (NCBI taxonomy): Eukaryota > Metazoa > Chordata > Actinopteri > Cichliformes > Cichlidae > Aulonocara > Aulonocara stuartgranti. The sequence goes on along the minus strand of NC_138950.1, from coordinate 37,249,399 downwards.
CTTCTAAAAGATCTTATTTAATTCTGGCTCCATATTTTTCTTCTAGGAAACTATTTGAGTAGCTCTATACTTTATACCTTATACAGTGCTTAGCAAATTTATTAGGACACCTATATTAAGTCAGATGGCATGGAGTTGCCCTCAAGCGACTAACCGCATTTTTGGTAACTACCCTGTCCCTTAATTTTTTTATTAATTTATTTAGTTTGTGACACAAAACACTTCAGTGTTCAGTATAATGAGGACTAGATGAGGGTTTAAACCAGGGGCCCCCAATCCCAGTCCACGAGGGCCGGTGTCCCTGCAGGTTTTAGATGTGTCCTTGATCCATCACAGCTGAATTAAATAGATAAATTACCGTCTTGAAGTTCTCCAGAGGTCTGGTAATGAACTAATCATGTGATTCAGGTATGTTGACCCAGGGTGAGATCTAAAACCTGCAGGGACACCAGCCCTCGTGGACTGGGATTGAGGACCCCTGGTTTAACCTTTGAACTATGGGCAATCAAAGCCAAATCTACATGTGACACAGTTATAGCTGCTATTAAAACAAATATGTGCATGTATATGAATATCTGAAGAAGTATTTCTAGTTATTTAAAGGCTGATTCTTAGTTCATTTTTTTACTAAAAATGCATTTTTTGGTTGGTTGCCTCAGAGAAACATTATGCAATTAGGCCACTTTTCTTAACACATGGTAAATATGTGGTTCTAAATTGGTCCTTCTGATTTTGTTTTAGGTTTTTAGGTGCTTCCTCACTCCAAAACACCTTATTCAAATCGTCAGTCTGTTATCAGGCAGTTGCACGACAACACCCAGTCAGTCATTTGAATCAGGTGTGTTTGAGGATTGGGATCACTTTTGAGAGCATTGATTGATGGGGTGTGAAAGCAAACAAATCATGCACTAAAATAGGCATGAACAAACTTGCAGGAAAGCAAAAGAACATTTTATGGGAAGAAAGAATTTGATTGGATATCATAAGGTCCCTCACTCTGTGAGGACAGTGAACTGGATAAGAGTGACAGCAAGTACTAAAGGATCCCAGAATCAAGTCTGAGGAACAGTTTGGAGCCTAGGGACCTACATATGTGATGTATGCGGGTAAGCAATTGTGTATGGATGCAAATGATGGTGTGTATGTGGGTGTGGGGGCATGGGTGTCAGTAGCTTGGAGAGGACTATATGAAGTGAAATGTAAGGTACCAGGATTCAATGGAACTCCAAAGGTCAAATGACACAAATATGGCATCCGCCTCTGATTGATAAAGTTCCACAGAGAGTAGTTAGACATCCAGACACACAGCTCTACATACAATTGCACATACAGCCCCATTCATTGCGCATGGTATCATACATAACCAGTGTATGAGCAGAGGCACAGAGATACACAAACAGTTATTTGTGATTTGTGGCTCAGGAGGTGAGCCACAACCACCACAAGTAATTCATACAAATCATCTACTAATCAGAAGGTTGGTGGTTTGATCCCTGGCTGCTCAGTATCTTTGGGCAAGATACTGAACCCAAGTTGCTACCAACATGTTAATCAGAGTGTGATTATGTGTGTGAACATTGGAAAGAAAGCACTTAGATGTAGAAAAGTAGCTTGTATGACTGTGTGTGAATGAGTCATGTTATTCCATGCTAAAAGCTAAAAGCAGTCCATTGACCATTTATTTAGTTGTTGCATTAAACACAGATATAAAAATCAACTTGATTTTTGTTAAAATAAAAATAGAAATTTTTAATAAATTATTTGTTTCCTCAGAAATGTACTAAATCAATAAATACAGAAAACATTTTGGTACCCTTGTTGCACATTGTTGCCTCGAGTTTGCATGTTCTCCCTGTGTCTGCGTGGGTTCAAAGACATCCAGTTAGTGGGATTAGGTTATTCTAAAATTGCCCTTATGTGTGAATGTGAGTGTGAATGTCTCTCTGTCTGTCTCCCTGTGTTAGCCCTGCAACAGACTACATTTATACCATTGAGGGTTAATCAAACATAACATTCAACCACTAAAATGAATAATTTTTAATAATTTTTTCCTGTTCATGACTACAAGTCAGTACCTGGAATTAAGTATCTTAAAAAACTTCTTAAAGATCTTAAAAGTTTTTTTTTATCAGCTCAGCTTAAAATCATAAATATCAGACTGGGCAGTGGTCTAATAAATTTGTTAAACATTGTACTTATACTAGGAATTGGTGCAACCTTTTAATTCATTCACTGTTTAAAACAAATTATTTTACTTTTAATATTGTTTCACTTCAAGCTGCTTGTCTCCTAACTGGGTGCTACTTGGAACCGGAAAAACTGAACAGCAGTGTATTTGTGCCTGGAATAATAATGTTAGGGATCTCCATCCTCACTGACATCATCCATAGCCTAGAGTAGAAAATACAATCTGAAGCCTGGAGTTTTAATTTACATGGATTACACTCCTCTCATTTCAATCAAAGTTTGGCTCTGTTTGACATGAGGATACACCTCAAGAGTTCAGTCATAGATTATCCTGTAGTTTTTTATTGTGGACATGTTCCTTGGCATTTAAAATGCAATATAATATTATATAACATAATTCACAAAATAAAGGATCCTCAAACAAATAACATCGTGTACAAATTGGAAGACATTCAGCTAGCTTTTCTAAAATTCTACAAAGATCTATACACACAACCTAGAGTGGATGATAAAGGTATGATATCCTTCTTGGACTCACTTTGCTTACCAAAGCTGACTGAAAACCAAAATATAACCTTAATCAAGGACATATCCGAAATTGAAATTAAAAAAGCTATTTCAAAATTAAAACCCAATAAATCTCCAGGCCCAGATGGATTTCCATCAGATTGGTATAAGCAAATGAAAGAGTTATTGATCCCCTTGATGAAAACAACATTCAATTCCCCCATCTTGGAATGAGGCTTCTATTCCCTTAATAGCTAAAGAAGGAAAGGACAGGCTTGACTGTGGAAATTACCGCCCTATTAGTGTTCTTAACCAAGACTATAAGATATTTACATACATCCTTGCCAAAAGAATTGAAAATATTCTTGTTCAGATAATTAGCTTGGATCAGACTGGTTTTATTAAGCAGAGACAAACGCAAGATAATGTTCGCCGAACATTACATGTTATTGATTATGTAGTTAAAAATAAAACTCAGATGGTCTTTATGAGCTTAGATGCTGAAAAGGCTTCCGATAGGGTTAATTGGGAATTTCTATACAAAGTTATGGGTAAGTTTGGATTTCATCAATTGTTTATCATGTCATTCAAGCATTATATAAATCACCAAGGGCAAAAATCAAAGTCAATAGGCGCTTTCTAATGTTTTCAATCTACAGAGAGGGAAACGCCAGGGTTGCCCACTTAGTCCTTCACTCTTTGCCCTTTTCATAGAGGCCCTGAGTCAAAGTGTTATACAAAACATTAATATTACTGGAGTCAAGATCATGGGTTGAGAACATAAGATTTCCTTGTTTGCTGGTGATATTTTGATTTACTTGACAAATCCAAATATTACTTACCCCAAGCTGTTATTACTTCTTGAGACGGGTGACCGTGGCTCAAGAGTTGGGCGTTCGCCTTGTAATCGGAAGGTTGCCGGTTCGAACCCCGGCTTGGACAGTCTCGGTCGTAGTGTCCTTGGGCATGACACTTCACCTGTTGCCTACTGGTGGTGGTCAGAGGTGGCGCCAGTGTCTGGCAGCCTTGCCTCTGTCAGTGCGCCCCAGGGTGGCTGTGGCTACAATGTAGCTTGCCATCACGAATGGGTGGATGACTGGATATGTAAGGCGCTTTGGGGTCCTTAGGGACTAGTAAAGCGCTATATAAATACAGGCCATTTACCATTTAGCTCACTATCAGGTTATAAACTAAATATATCGAAGACTCAGATTTTAACTTTTAATTATAAGCCAAATCAGGAAATTAAGTCTAAAGTTAACTTGAATTGGGAGTTGGAGTAACTTGGAGTAAATATCATTAAAGGTCTCTCTAAAATATATCATGTAAATTTTAAAGCTTTGTGTTATAAAATAAATGAGGATATTAAAAGATGGAACTTAATTCCAATTTTAAATTTTGAGTCACGTATTGATACAGTCAAAATGAATATTTTGCCTAGGATGCTTTATCCGTTCCTAACACTCCCAGTTGAAATAACTGAAAAATAAAGTAATCTCTAGGTTCATATGGCAGGGGGAAAGACCACGGATTAAGTACCAAACTATCCAGTTGGCTAAAGATAAAGGGGGGTTGGGGTTCCCATGTTTGAAAGATTACTACACTCAACAAAAATATAAACGCAACACCTTTGTTACTGCTCCCATTCCCCATGGGATGGACGTAGAGACCTAAAATTCATTCCAGATACACAATATAACCATCCCTCCCAAACAGTGGTCACAAATCAGTCCAAATGTGTGGTAGTGGGCACATCTGCTATATTGAGATAATCCATCCCACCTCACAGGTGTGCCACATCAGGATGCTGATCTGACATCATGAGTAGTGCACAGGTGTACCTCAGACTGCCCACAACAAAAGGCCACCCTGGAATGTGCAGTTTTTTGCGCTATTGGGGGTCTGGGGACCCAGAACCGGTCAGTATCTGGTGTGACCACCATTTGCCTCATGCAGTGCAACACATCGTCGCATGGAGTCTATCAGATTGTCAATTGTGGCCTGTGGAATGTTGGTCCACTCCACTTCAATGGCTGTGCGAGGTTGTTGGATATTCGTGGGAACTGGTACACGCTGTCGTATACGCCGGTCAAGCACATCCCGAACATGCTCAATGGGTGACATGTCCGGTGAGTATGCTGGCCATGCAAGAACTGGGACATTCTCAGCTGCCATCTGCCCTGAACAATGTGAACCATGATTCATCCGTGAAGCGCACACCTCTCCAACGTGCCAGACGCCATCGATTGTGAGCATTTGCCCACACAAGTCTGTTACGGCGACGAGCTGGAGTCAGGTCAAGACCCCGATGAGGACGACGGGCATGCAGTTGAGCGTCCCTGAGACGGTTTCTGACAGTTTGTGCAGAAATTGTTTGGTTGTGCAAACCAATTGTTCCAGCAGCTGTCTGGGTTGCGATCTTGGAGGTGAACCTGCTGGATGTGGAGGTCCTGGGCTTGTGTGGTTACACGAGGTCTGCAGTTGTGAGGCCGGTTGGATGTGCTGCCATATTCTCTGAAACGCCTGTGGAGACGGCTTATGGTTGAGAAATGAACATTCAATGCACGGGCGACAGATCTGGTTGACATTCCTGCTGTCAGCATGCCAATTGCACGCTCCCTCATTGCTTGTGGCATCTGTGGCATTTTGCTGTGAGACAAAACTGCACATTCCAGGGTGGCCTTTTGTTGTGGGCAGTCTGAGGTACACCTGTGCACTACTCATGATGTCAGATCAGCATCCTGATGTGGCACACCTGTGAGGTGGGATGGATTATCTCAATATAGCAGATGTGCCCACTACCACACATTTGGACTGATTTGTGACCACTGTTTGGGAGGGATGGTTATATTGTGTATCTGGAATGAATTTTAGGTCTCTACGTCCATCCCATGGGGAATGGGAGCAGTAACAAAGGTGTTGCGTTTATATTTTTGTTGAGTGTATATTTCAGCTCAACTGAGGATCCTAGCATGTTGGTGCAATGTAGACTACCAAGCAAGATGGAAAGAAATAGAAACAGTTGTCTCAAGAGATTTTCTGATTCAGGCAAGCTTAGGGGACGTGACACTTATTAAAAACAAATTAATCAAGGAAACCAATGGATTAACTTGCCTTTAAAACTCTGGTTACAATTTCTTAATAAGAATGATTGGAATGAAGAGGCCACTATCTTAAGATGGTGCGCTTATGATCTTGATTTTTTTACCCAATAAGTTAGACGCAAGATATAAAAAATGGGCAGGACAAGGCTTAATGGCATATTGTATGTTTTATGATAAGGGAACTCTTAGGGACTTCCAATCAGTAAAAGATCAATAACAGTTAAGCAATATGGATTTTTTCAGGTTTCTTCAAATCAGGCATCATCTACATAACTTTATACCTAAGAGAACAGATCTTTTCTCTTAACCCGTTTTGAATATATAAGATAAGATAAGATAAGATAAGATAACCTTTATTAGTCCCACACGTGGGAAATTTGTTTTGTCACAGCAGGAAGTGGACAGTGCAAAAGTTATGACGCAAAAATTAGAATACAATAAGAATAAATACAGTACACAGCTGTACAGAATAGAATAAAATAATATACTATATACAGTAGAATAAAAGGCTTACCATGCAGATCCTGGCCTGAAGGTGATTTCTAGATTGTACAAGGGTTTACAAGAGGTTAAGAAGTTGAACACTATCTACATTAAACAAAAATGGGAAAAGGAAACAAATATAGCAATTTCAAATGATATCTGGTATCAGCAGTGTGTCTTTCAGTGGAAAATTTCTAGTTCTAATATATGGAGATGTTTTGGTTGGAAGAGTCTCTGCAGGTTTTTTTTTATTACACCTGCACAAAGTAAACACTATTCTAATCACTCTAGCTGTTGGAGAAACTGTGGGGCTCAAGGAATAAAACACTTCCACTTGTTTTGGTCTTGCCCATTGATCAACACTTTTTGGGTATCGATTCACTCTGAGTTACAGACCATTTTTAGTATGCAACTCCCCTTTAATTGGGATGAACTTTTGTCTGGATATTTATATTCAGTGAATGTAGATAAAATGTCCAAGCTGTTATATGGTATTCTGAGTCTGGCTGCCCGAAAGACTATTACTAAGAAATGGCTAAGTGTGAAAATTCCATCACTTAATGACTGGCATGAGACTGTTTATGGATTGTTTACAATGGAAAGAATTTCCTTCTTTAACAGATTTCAATATGACATATTCATTGAGATTTGGGATAAATGGAAACATTATATTTCGTCAAGGAGACCCGATTTTGTTTGAATCTCTGTAATTTTGTATGCCATATTTTTGAACTGCTATGTGTATATATGTGTATGTCCGTATGTATGTAAGTATGTATAGGCGTATATGTATGCATGTAGGTATGTATATGTGTGTGTATATATATGTATGTATATGTATATGTATGTATATATATGTGTATATATGTTTAAATGACTAGATGGTACACCCGTTTGTTTATTTTCGATTGCTTGTTTATTTCGGTTTATTTGTGTTTTCATAGGTTGTTTTTATCTTACGTTCCTTATTAAATAAAATAAAAAAAGAATAAAAAATAAATAAATAAATAAAATGCAATATAAGCTGTAATTTCATAGTAACAGACAGGCAGAGCAGCTTGTGAACTTAAAAAACTAACCCAATATTTATTTAATAATTTCTTCTTTTTAATTTTAAATATTCACCACATGAAATTTATGTGTGTAAATATGACTGATCTGATCTCATTTTGATTTATTTGAAAAAAAAGAAAAAGAAGCTACTTTTAGATGCTCCCTGTGTACTATTTGCAATTTTCATATTTGCAAACTTTCCTTTGCAGGGAGTGATTAATAAATGCGCAATCTCAAATGGTGGTAACTATTAAATTCAAACTGAAAGTGTGGGTGTGGGTGGGGGTTTCTTATAATGTGTGCTTTCATACAAGTATTTCTTATTCCACCTTCCTATAAGATTCCAAGCTCCCATGAGCTCACTTACTCAAGCAGTAAAGCTGCGGCTTCCATTAAACCTAACAAGGTTTAGTGATTAGGCTTTAGGGTGGCAGTTCAGCCCCTTTTTATTCCATTTTGCTTCATCCACTTTCCTCCTTTTCTACTTTTTTCTTTCTCTTTATTTCTGACATCTTACTTTTTATATCATTTCCATTGCGCCTCTTCCATTTTTTTCCCACTCCACATCAGTGACAGGAAGCAGCTGGGAGACATCATTGATAATGATTTGCAACCACATATTAATTTTTTATCCTAAATATATTAGGCTGAGAATCTGGAAGGTCAGCAGCATAATGGCCATTGTATATTTTATGAGCAGCAGGAAGCAAAGCTCCCAGAGTTAATCATGGAAATGAGGAGGTTTTCAGGTAGAGACAAGGGCGCTGCTTAAATCATCACATGAGGCACCCTAAAAAGGTCAGGCACTTCAAAGTGAGACTGAATTCCAGAGAATGGATAGAGTAGCTGTAATCATTTGGAGAGCCCTGCTATTGTCTACAGGCAAGATACATTTGTGGAGGTGACATTGGACAATGTATTTCAGCAGCTGCTGCATGCTAGTATATAATACTGTACTGCAGGCTGTAAATGTTTAAAACAAGTAATGGCTTAGAGAGATGGAAAAGGCAAATGAAAAGGCTTGTTTATGTGATGCTGGACACTGAACAAGGAGAAAAGGACTTGGCTAGGCAACGAAATCAAAGTTGAAAGCATGTGCAGCAGGTTAGGGGTATTAAGGACGGAAAAGGAAACAAGTGAAGAGAGTGTGCTCAGAAGATGGAAGAAGTACTTTAAGGAGTTAATGAATAAAGTAAATGAGAGAGGAGGATGGGTGGAGGACAGGGAATGACAGGGCAGCTGTAAAGAAGATTCAATTCAATTCAATTTTTCAATTCAATTCAATTCAATTCAATTTTCAATTCAATTCAATTCAATTCAATTCAATTTTATTTATATAGCGCCAAATCACAACAAAAGTCGCCTCAAGGCGCTTCATAGATACAGAGAAAAACCCAACAATCATATGACCCCCTATGAGCAAGCACTTTGGCGACAGTGGGAAGGAAAAACTCCCTTTTAACAGGAAGAAACCTCCGGCAGAACCAGGCTCAGGGAGGGGCGGCCATCTGCTGCGACCGGTTGGGGTGAGAGAAGGAAGACAGGATAAAGACATGCTGTGGAAGAGAGACAGAGGTTAATAACAGATATGATTCAATGCAGAGAGGTCTATTAATACATAGTGAGTGAGAAAGGTGACTGGAAAGGAAAAACTCAATGCATCATGGGAATCCCCCGGCAGCCTACATCTATTGCAGCATAACAAAGGGAGGATTCAGGGTCACCTGGTCCAGCCCTAACTATATGCTTTAGAAAAAAGGAAAGTTTTAAGCCTAATCTTAAAAGTAGAGATAGTGTCTGTCTCCCGAATCCAAACTGGAAGCTGGTTCCACAGAAGAGGGGCCTGAAAACTGAAGGCTCTCCCTCCCATTCTACTTTTAAATACTCTAGGAACAACAAGTAGGCCTGCAGAGCGAGAGCGGAGCGCTCTAATAGGGTGATATGGTACTACAAGGTCATTAAGATAAGATGGGGCCTGATTATTTAAGACCTTGTATGTGAGGAGCAGGATTTTGAATTCAATTCTGGATTTAACAGGAAGCCAATGAAGGGAAGCCAAAACAGGAGAAATATGCTCTCTCTTTCTAGTCCCTGTCAGGACTCTTGCTGCAGCATTTTGGATTAGCTGAAGGCTTTTCAGTGAGTTTTTTGGACATCCTGATAATAATGAATTATTATGAAGGGTGGAAAGGCGGCTGGTCCAGACGACATACCTGTGTAGGTATGGAGATGTCTAGGAGAGAGGGCAGTGGACATTTTCATCAGACTGTTTAACACAATCCTGGATATTGAGAGGTTGCCTGAGGAATGGAGAAGAAGTGTGCTGGTACTGATTTTCAAGAAAAACGTTAATGTGCAGAACTGTACTGACTACAGGGGAATAAAGTTGAAGAGCTATACCATGACACTATGGGAAAAAGATGCTGAAGCTAGGTTGAAAAGACAGATTATGATCAGCGAACCGTATGGTTTCATGATGGTGCAGGACATGTATGAACGCAACGAGATAGTGGTGAGGTATGCAGTAAGAGTGACAGATGGGTTCAAAGTGCCTCCTCTGGGATTCTTCTTGTTTGCAAATTTGATGGACAGGCAGGAATCTCTGTGGACTATGGTGTTTTCAGATGAGAGGGAACAGGTGGATCAGGTGGAAGAGAGTCTGGAAAGGTGGAGGTATGTGCTGGAGAGAAGAGGAATGGCAATCAGTAGAGATAAAACAAAATACACATGTGTGAATGAGAGGGAGACGGGCGAAAAAGTGAAAATGCAAGGAGTACAGATAGTGAACAGTAGATTGGTTTAAATATCTGAGGTCAGTCAATCAATACATCAGACACTGCACAAGAGAGATGAAGAACACAATGCAGGCAGGGTAGCATGGGTGGGGACCGGTGCTAGGGGTGTGACAGAAAAGTAGCAGCAAAACTGAAAGGTAATGTTTGCAAGATGGTCATGAAACGTGCTATGGTGTATGTTTTAGAAACACTTTTTTTAGTGCCACTGTTGTTTTGACTGTCTTTTCGTGACTGTTGTCACTCTTGTTTTTATTTTTTAAAGAGAGAGAGAGATCGAGCAAGCATATATACGATACACACCCACACACTTATTCAGCAGGATAGCATAGTTGTAAAACTACACGCTATCCAAGCCTAGCTCAGATATGAGTGAGGAAGAGATAAATGAAGTCCTCGACATCGCCCAAGAAGGTGTACGTCAGGAGTTGAGGAACTAGAACACACTGATGAGAAGTGGATTACTGGAACAAGAAGGCATAAATGACCAAGAGATAAGGACAGGGCAATATTGGAATGCCATTATGCAAGTAACCCCAGTGGAAGAGGTTAAATGAAGTTGGATGTGGGATGTTTGGATCTTTGATAGCCAACATCTACACTGAAGGCCAAACAACTAGTAGCTCAGTGTTCCAACATTCAGAAGCAGGAATTACTATCACAACTGGAGATCAATAAGTGCAACACAAATGCTACAGCAAGGGGGAGCCAGGATGTCAGGGCAAGGGGGAGATATCATCACTCCCACCGAGACAGAAGGAGCATTGAGTGCGAGAGCAGCTGACCTGAAAGATAGGATCATGGCGAAGTTGGAGACCGGGACTCTCCATGGCCAATTACCAAGATTAAGTGAAGTACCTTCTGAAGGTCTACTAGAAGAAGTGAAAGTAGCATTATGGACAATCCCTACTGCGACCATTACAGAAAAAAAAAAGATCTAAACTATGGCAGCAGTAATCACAGAGATGCTTGGGTACAAAATGAATAGCCCCAAGGAGTAGTGCCCTCCATAGAGAAGGAGAGTCGAGGCTAAGATCAAGTTAGCATGGAGCAAAGTTAGCCAACTACTGGAGCTACAGAAAGGTGCAATAAAGAAAGGGGTGCCTAAGAAGTACAGCAAGTTGTTCATACCTTGGAAGCTGCTAAGCAAAGACTCACAACCTTGGCTAGCTGCTTGAATAGTTATACATGAGAGATAGAAGGCAGGAGAATAAACCAGCTGTACCCTACTGAATCATTCAAGGTGTGCTCTCAGTGGCAGGGGAACAACATGAGAACAGCAACCCCATCAAGGCTGGAGATGGAACAATACTGGAAGAGCATCTGGAACACAACACATAACAGCTATGCTCAGTGGCTAATGGTGCTAACAGCAGACCACAGCAGCCTCTCTCAACAGGGGCCTGTAACTATCACAGTGGAAGGCATCCAAGAAAGGTTCTCCAGCATGAAGAGTTGGACAGCACCAGGCGCTGACATGATTCACGCCTACTGGCTAAAAAAGCTGACTGTACTTCATGAGCATCTGGCAACACAAAAGAACCAGCTGCTATTTAACGAGAGACACCCGGAAAGGCTGAAAGCCAGACAGTCTTGATCGGGGAGGGACTGGTGAAGTCCCTTCTTCCCCAGTCCTACTTGTACTTGTACTTGGTTATTGGCCAGTACTGGCCCACCTTCCTCAGCACCACGTGGCTAAGATGAACAGGCACATGGCTCAATACATCAGCAGAGCACATAAATGAATTGGCAGGAATACCAGAGAGGCAAAACACCAGCTACTGGCAGACAGAACAGTTGCTTGAGATTGCTTTACTGAAGGCCGGGCAGTCCTGATCCCCAAGGACCAACAGAAGGCACAGGTCCAAACCAACTACAATAACTGGCCTTAGTACCACATGGAAGCTCCTGTCAGGAGTGGCTAGGATGAACAGGCACATGGGTCAATATATGAGCAGGGCACAGAAAAGGATTGTCAAGAATACCAGAGGTGGAAAACACTAGTTACTGGCAGACTGAGCAGTCAGCGGAGGCTAGAAGAACAGGTTAACCAACCTTTGGACTGCCTAGATTGATTATTAGAAAGCCTATGACTCAATGCCCCACACATGGATCCTGGAATCCCCAGACCTATTCAAGATCAACAGGACCCGAAGAGAATTGATCAGGAATTTGATGAGGATGCAGAGAACAACACTGGTGGCACAAGTCAACCTTCAAGAGTGGGATCTACCAAGGAGATACCATGTCTCCACTACTCTTCTGCATAGGCCTGAAGGCCAGTGTGATCACTGACAAGACTGGCTACGGGTACCGACCATGGAATGGAATCGTCAACCACCTCCTCTACATAAATGGCATCAACCTGTACGCCAGGAGTGAACAAGACATCGATTCACTCATCCACACCACTAGGATATACAGCAACAACCTTTATCTAACAGAACTCTTGGTGGCGCTGTCACTTGGTGTTCGCTCGCTCTGCGGTAGAGTATCACTTCCTGTTCCTGCTCAAACACAGTGGTGTTTCTGAGTAGCTTATTTGCTTAGCAATTTAAATTAACAACTTTTAAATACATTCTTTTTTCATAGTATAATCTTCACGTGCTTCATCCGAAGCACACTTTCTGTGTACTCACTACCTAATTTATAGCCAAAGTATTCACTCACTGTCTCTGTACTGTTTCGCTAGCTTAGCTTAGCTCGTAGCCGACTCGTTAGCACCATGGCTACTTCACCTGTCCCTCCTGCACTTTCTTGCTCATTGTGTCAGATGTTTAGTTACTGTTTAGTTTAGGGCGACCGTGGCTCAGGGGGTTGGGAATCGCATCCTGGTCATTGTGTCCTTGGGCAAGACACTTTACCCTACTTGCCTACTGGTGTTGGCCAGAGGGGCCGATGGCGCGATATGGCAGCCTCGCTTCTGTCAGTCTGCCCCAGGGCAGCTGTGGCTACAACCGTAGCTTGCCTCCACCAGTGTGTGAATGCGAGAGTGAATGAATAGTGGTATTGTAAAGCGCTTTGGGTGCCTTGAAAAGCGCTATATAAATCCAATCCATTATTATTATTATTATTACTCCTCGGCCTCCTTTAGCAGTAATGATATCTGTAACAAATGTAGCATATTTGCAGCTCTGGAGGCCAGGAATACTGAATTGGAGACTCGGCTTCGCACCCTTCATTCACCCGTAGCTAGCCAGGCCCCTGTAGCTGGTGCAGCCGAAGATAGCGTAGGCCCCGCTAGCTGTTCCCCGACAGACCCCAAGCAGATGGGGAAAGAGGGCGGCTGGGTGATGGTGAGGAGGAAGCATAGTCCTAAACAGAAGCCCCAGGTACACCACAAACCCGTTCATGTGTCTAACCGTTTTTCCCCACTCGGCGACACACCCGCCGGGGGTCAAACTCTGGTAATTGGTGATTCTGTTCTCAGACATGTGAAGCTAGAGACACCGGCAACCATAGTCAATTGTCTTCCAGGGGCCAGAGCAGGCGACATTGAAGGAAATTTAAAACTGCTGGCTAAGGGTAAACGTAAATTCAGTAAAATCATAATTCACGTCGGCAGTAATGACACCCGGTTACGCCAATCGCAGGTCACTAAAATCAATATTGAATCGGTGTGCAACTTTGCCGAAACAATGTCGGACTCTGTAGTTTTCTCTGGTCCCCTCCCCAATCAGACCAGGAGCGACATGTTTAGCCGCATGTTCTCCTTAAATTGCTGGCTGTCTGAGTGGTGTCCCAGAAACGATGTGGGCTTCATAGATAATTGGCAAACCTTCTGGAGGAAACCTGGTCTTGTTAGGAGCGACGGCATCCATCCCACTTTGGATGGAGCAGCTCTCATTTCTAGAAATATGGACAAATTTATTAAACCCCCCAAAATATGACTATCCAGAGTTGGGACCAGGAAGCAAAGTTGAAGTCTTACACGCCTCTCTGCAGCTTCTCTCCTCCTGCTACCCCCCCCCCCCCCCCAAAAACCCATCTCCATAGAGACTGTGTCAGCTTCCAAAAAGACAAAAAACAAACTAAAAACCAGTAACAAACAACTTAAACATAAACAATTACAAAGAAAGAACAATACAGTATCCACATCTGAACCAAAGAGTAAAACAGTGAAATGTGGATTATTAAATATTAGGTCTCTCTCCTCCAAGTCTCTGTTAGTACATGACTTAATAATTGATCAACAAATTGATTTACTCTGCCTTACAGAAACCTGGTTGAAGCAGGATGATTATGTTAGTTTAAATGAATCAACACCCCCGAGTCATTCTAACTACCAGAAATCTCGAAGCACAGGCCGAGGGGGCGGTGTGGCAGCAATTTTTCACACCAGCCTATTAATTAATGAAAGACCATGACAGACTTTTAATTCATTTGAGAGCCTGATGCTTAACATTGTCCACCCCAGCTGTGAAACTCAGAAACCAGTCTTACTTGTTATCATCTATCGTCCACCTGGGCCTTACACAGAGTTTCTGTCTGATTTCTCAGACTTTATATCTAATTTAGTTCTGAGCTCAGATAAAATAATTATTGTGGGTGATTTTAACATCCATGTAGATGCTAAAAATGACAGCCTCAACATGGCATTTAATCTGTTATTAGACTCAATTGGCTTCTCTCAAAATGTAAAAGAACCCACCCACCACTTTAATCACACTCTAGATCTTGTTTCAACATATGGCATAGAAACTGAACATTTAACAGTGTTTCCTGAAAACCCTCTCCTGTCTGATCATTTCCTGATAACATTTACATTTACAATAATTGATTACACAGCGGTGGAGAGTAGACTTTATCACAGTAGATGTCTTTCTGAAAGCGCTTTAACTAAGTTCAAGAATATAATCCACCCACTGTTATCATCTTCAATGCCCTGTACCAACATAGAGCAGAGCAGCTATCTGAACGCTACTCCAACAGAGGTCGATTATCTTGTATTTTACCTCCTCACTGCGTACGACTCTGGATACTGTAGCTCCTGTGAAAACTAAGGTCTCAAATCAGAAGTACCTGACTCCGTGGTATAATTCTCAAACACGTACCCTAAAGCAGATGACTCGTAATCTGGAGAGGAAATGGCGTGTCACAAATTTAGAGGATCATCATTTAGCTTGGAGAAATAGTTTGCTGCTTTATAAGAAAGCGCTCTGCAAAGCCAGAACATCTTACTATTCATCACTGATTGAAGATAATAAGAACAACCCCAGGTTTCTCTTCAGCACTGTAGCCAGGCTGACAAAAAGTCAGAGCTCTTTTGAGCCAACCATCCCTTTAACGTTAACTAGTAATGACTTCATGAACTTCTTCACAAATAAAATTTTTATCATTAGAGGAAAAATTACCAATAATCATCCCACAGATGCAATATTATCTACAGCTTCTCTTAGTACCATTGATGTTAAGTTAGACTCTTTTTCTCCAATTGATCTTTCTGAGTTAACTTCAATAATTACTTCCTCCAAACCATCAACGTGTCTTTTAGACCCCATTCCTACAAAACTGCTCAAAGAAGTCCTGCCATTAACTAATTCTTCGATCTTAAATATGATCAACCTATCTCTAATAATCGGCTATGTACCACAGGCCTTCAAGCTGGCTGTAGTTAAACCTTTACTCAAAAGCATCTCTAGACCCAGCAGTCTTAGCTAATTGTAGGCCAATCTCCAACCTTCCTTTCATATCAAAAATCCTTGAAAGAGTAGTTGTCAAACAGCTAACAGATCATCTGCAGAGGAATGGTTTATTTGAAGAGTTTCAGTCAGGTTTCAGAGTTCATCACAGGACAGAAGCAGCTTTAGTGAAGGTTACAAATGATCTTCTTATGGCCTCTGACAGTGAACTCATCTCTGTGCTTGTCCTGCTAGACCTTAGTGCAGCGTTCGATACTGTTGACCATAATATCCTATTAGAGCGATTAGAACATGCTGTAGGTATTACAGGTACTGCACTGCAGTGGTTTGTATCATATCTATCTAATAGACTCACACACTGAGGTTAATTATGGAGTTCCACAGGGTTCAGTGCTGGGCCCAATTCTGTTTACATTATACATGCTTCCCTTAGGCAGCATCATTAGAAGACATAGCATACATTTTCACTGCTATGCAGATGGCACCCAGCTCTATCTATCCATGAAGGCAGATAACACACACCAATTAGTTAAACTGCAGGAATGTCTTAAAGACATAAAGACCTGGATGGCCGCTAACTTTTTGCTTCTTAATTCAGATAAAACTGAGGTTATTGTACTCGGCCCTGAAAAGCTTAGAAATATGGTATCTAACCAGATTCTTACTCTGGATGGCATTACCACATCTCCAGTAACGCTGTGAGGAACCTTGGACTCATTTTTGACCAGGATATGTCCTTCAACGCACATATTAAACAAATATGTAAGACTGCGTTCTTCCATTTGCGCAACATCTCTAAAATTAGAAATATCCTGTCTCAGAGTGACGCTGAAAAACTAGTTCATGCATTTATTACTTCCAGGCTGGACTACTGTAATTCATTATTATCAGGATGTCCAAAAAACTCACTGAAAAGCCTTCAGCTAATCCAAAATGCTGCAGCAAGAGTGCTGACAGGGACTAGAAAGAGAGAGCATATTTCTCCTGTTTTGGCTTCCCTTCACTGGCTTCCTGTTAAATCCAGAATTGAATTCAAAATCCTGCTCCTCACATACAAGGTCTTAAATAATCAGGCCCCATCTTATCTTAATAACCTTGTAGTACCATATCACCCTATTAGAGCACTTCGCTCTCGCTCTGCAGGCCTACTTGTTGTTCCTAGAGTATTTAAAAGTAGAATGGGAGGCAGCGCCTTCAGTTTTCAGGCCCCTCTTCTGTGGAACCAGCTTCCAGTTCAGATTCGGGAGACAGACACTATCTCTACTTTTAAGATTAGGCTTAAAACTTTCCTTTTTGTTAAAGCATATAGTTAGGGTTGGACCAGGTGACCCTGAATCCTCCCTTAGTTATGCTGCAATAGACTTAGGCTGCCGGGGGATTCCCATGATGCATTGAGTTTTTCCTTTCCAGTCACCTTTCTCACTCACTATGTCTTAATAGACCTCTCTGCATTGAATCATATCTGTTATTAACCTCTGTCTCTCTTCCACAGCATGTCTTTTATCCTGTCTTCCTTCTCTCACCCCAACCGGTCGCAGCAGATGGCCGCCCCTCCCTGAGCCTGGTTCTGCCAGAGGTTTCTTCCTGTTAAAAGGGAGTTTTTCCTTCCCACTGTCGCCAAAGTGCTTGCTCATAGGGGGTCATATGATTGTTGGGTTTTTCTCTGTATCTATGAAGTGCCTTGAGGCGACTTTTGTTGTGATTTGGCGCTATATAAATAAAATTGAATTGAATTGAATTGAATTGAACTGAAGAAGAGGTAGAACGTCGCATCCGAGAAGCTTCTTCAGTTCAGATGTGAAGAAGCTTCTTGGATGAGAGGTAAAACGCCTTCAAGCAACTTAAAGAAGTCCAGACGCTTTTCTTTCCGAGCTCCTTAGATTACGATGACCTGGATATGACTGAGAACCTTCACAGACAAGCACAGGATTTTAAGTGTGCCTTATAGTTTGAAAAAAAAAAAATGTAACTATATCTATAGAGATAGTGTATATACATCTACACATGACACTTTATCTTAATGTAGTTTCATCTAACGAAAGAAAGAAAGTGGTTTATTACTGAGGTAATTTGTAATATATGTTATTCTTAAATTTTTACAGCAGTATTTTAAAGTGTTTTGAACAGCCACAATTCAAAGCTTTGTAAAAATCTTGCTAGCATGCAGGATCAAGTTGTGAAATAACTAGAATCCGAAATAACTAGAACAATTTTGTATTTACTTTTTAGATTACTGTTAAGATGCCTGCGTTGTTGACCCAGTGTTTTGTGTTTATGGATTTTGTGGCTTGTTTAATCATTATTGTTATGTTCTCTGTGTGACTTATGTTTCCTAGTTGTCTTGAGGTTTAGTTGGCCGTTTCCCCAGTGATGTTTCTGTGTCGCTCTCTCTCCGTCACTTGTCTCTTGCTGTCTCACACTTTTTCATCCCATCACTCTATTCCCTGTATGTAGTCAGTCTGCATCTCAGTGATTGTGTTTCCTGTTTTATGCTCTTGTCCTGTGTGCTTTCTGTTCAGCTCTGCTTCTTCTGCCTTGTCTAGTGTGCTCCATCTGTGTTCCCATCCCATGTTATGTTCGTCTCTTGCCTGTTCAGCCTCATTAAAGGGCACGCCTTGAATTTGACCTCCTGCTGCTTCCCTGACTGCATTCTTGGGTCCTCCTAACCCAACCTGACAATGACATTAAATTCCAAACACTAAAGCCTAGTTTTTATGACTCCATTCTCTGAAAGACACTGGGTTAAATGGAATCCATGGAAGATTGGTAAAGTGAAAAACACTATTAATGGAGCTCATCTAAAATTTGCAAGAAAACACCTTAATAACTTTTAAACCATTAGAGGGAATATTCTTGGAACTGATGAGATAAAACACTGGGTAATCAATGGGTCCATTTTGCATTAGCACTATTTGCAACTAGAGGCTCTGCAGTATTGACTGGATTGAGACATTGTTCATTCATTCATTTCATTTATTTATTTATTTCACACTTGGTACAACAGTTTCCACAGTTAGTTCTTTCAGACCAACCAACCACACTTTCTATCAGTAAAGCACTGCAACCATGTGTGAAAAGGAGCAGGAAGAAGAAAATATTCTTATTAAACCTTGCCCCCTGTCGTGTTATTCAATTATACCCGGGTCCACTGTACGATTCATAACCACACTTTATTTTCTTGTTCTTGCTCTGCCCCCACATAACATAACATTCTATACAAAAGCACACCGGTCTCGCCCTCTAGCTGCCATCAGCCTAACTACACTGACTGGCTGCATTAACATCTACTGTACAATGCAGTTACACCACATCTACCCTTTCTAGAATCAATGGGTAGACTACCATTGACTCACCAGACCTTAGAGGGTTATTCTGCCTTTGTGGCTGGAAGGTCTGGTCCTGCGCTTACCTGTAAGGAATACTATATAACGAAAATCTTAACTCCAATTAACCCGTTAAGTAACACAAATTCTTACATGCTAACTCGTCACACCCCCTGCCTTTCCCAACTTCTGAACATGCATATTTGAAAATGACAACCTTTTAGCTTTTACACTTTTACCCTTACTGTGCAAACAATACTACGAAAGAGGGGTATTCTTGTGTAAAACTGTCCTTTCCATCTGATCCGTCACAAGTCCAATCTGGTTGGTCTCACAACCACTCTTCCGGATCTGGTTCTGGGTGTAGATGGAAGCTCTGGAGAAACTGGCTCTGGCATGTCCGTGGAGCACTGCTCCCCGGCTTCTGCAGATTCTGGCTCCCCATTATTGCTCTCAGTTTGGTCTGGAGAGTATTTCATGGGAACAAGATGCCGACGATTCCCCCTAATTGTCCCACGAGGTCCCTCCACGAGATATGATCATGGTGTGGAGTGGCTGCCAATAACGGTGCCGCTGGCTCTCTGGTCTGTTATCTACACTTCTTGGCCTGGAGTAAGCCTATCAAGGCTGCGTGCACGACGACGAAGGTTATATGACTGTGCCTCTCTAGTCCTCCTCTCCTTTTCCCTCCGGGTGACAACCACACTATCAGGAAGTGCGGGGTCAAGCAGAGATGGCAGTATTGGCACCGTGGTGCGAAGCCGTCTCCCCATCAAGAGTTGGGCTGGACTATAACCATTCTGCAGTGGGTTGGCTCTGTAAGCAAGCAGAGCCAAGTGTGGATCAACAGCTTTCCGCAATAGATTCTTGACAGTCTTAACTGCTCGTTCGGCTTCGCCATTGCTTTGGGGATATTTCGGGCTGCTTGTGATGTGACGGAAGCCATACACTTTTGCAAATGTCTCAAAAGCTGCCCCCGAAAACTGTGGCCCATTATCTGTTACCAGCTGCTCGGGGATCCCATGACGTGCAAAAATCCCTTTGAGATGATGGATCACATCCTCTGACCTTGAAGGTGTGAGAGGGGCAATCTCAACAAATCTTGAGGCATAATCCACAACAAGAAGGTACTGTAGGTTTTCCCTCTCAGCATAAACAGATCAGCTCCTAGCTTTTGCCACGGCTGCCCCGGATACTGTGATGGCATCAGCGGTTCTGTGTGGTTTTCTCTCACTTGGCAACATGTCCGACAGTTAAGGACAAGCTCATTTATCTGCTGGCGTAGCCCTGGCCACCAAACCGACTGTCGTGCTCGCTGTCTGCACTTAACCACTCCCTGGTGACCTTCGTGTAGTCTGGTGAGCACATCATTTCTCATAGTTGCAGGTATAACCAACCTGTCCCCTTTGATTAGCAGACCATCATGTACGGTGAGGAACGCCCGTTCTGCCCAGTACAGTCTTAGCGCTGGTTCGCTGTTGAAATGTGTGGGCCATCCTTCCTCACACAGCTGCATCACGCGAGCACATACGCTGTCCCTCTTCAGCTCTTCTCTCAGCTGCTCCAAGAAATTGTTGCTAGCTGGCAGATTGTCCATCAACATGTCCACGTAAATATTTGTGCTCTCCAACAACCCCTTGTCTTGAAGTGTTTCTTTTGCTTTCACTGGAGATCGTGAGAGCGTGTCAGCTGTCCACAGGTGTTTGCCTGGTACATGCGAAATCGAGTAGGAATATCGCATGAGGCGCATCCTAAAGCGTTGAATTCTGGGAGGGAGCGCATCCAGAGTTTGTGCCCCCAGCAGACTTAGCAGCGGCTTATGGTCTGTCTCCATTTGAAAGTGTTTGCCAATAAGAAAGTTGCGGAACCGCTCACAAGCCCAGGTCAGACCTAAAGCCTCCTTTTCAACCTGAGCGTATCTCTGTTCTGTTGCAGTGAGGGAGCGTGACGCGTAGGCAATGGGTCTCCAATCCTCATCCCATCTTTGAAGCAACACACCCCCTAAGCCATACGATGATGCGTCCGCTGACACCTTGCAGTCACGGCTTGGGTCATACATGGCCAACACTGGCGGTGATGCGAGCGCATCTTTCAGGTTCTGAAATGCTCTAGCCTGGTCAATGTCCCATCTCCAGCAGTTTTTCTTAGACAGTAAGTCTCTTAGAGGTTTGTCCCTCTCTGCGAGCTGTGGGATAAACTTCCCAAGCTGGTTAACCATTCCCAGAAAGCTCCTTAACTCACTCACACTTTGTGGCTCATTCATCTCCCTCACAGCCTGGGTCTTGCTTGGGTCAGGGCTGATACCGCTGGCTGAGAGAACATGCCCTAAAAACATGTCACCTGCTGTTTCGCGATGCCGCACTTGTCAATGTTTAGGGTGATGCCAGCTTTTTGTATCCTGCCCAGCACAGCGTGTAGGCGAGAGTCATGCTCCTCCTGCGTTCTGCCCCAGACCAGCACGTCGTCCATGTGGCAAACCACCCCTTCCATACCATCTGTGACCATCCTGTTCTGGAAATGCTCCGGTGCTGAAGCAATCCCGAAGGGCAGTCTCTTGAAGTAATAACGCCCAAACGGTGTGATGAAAGTGGTAAATGGTAAATGGCCTGTATTTGTATAGCGCTTTACTAGTCCCTAAGGACCCCAAAACGCTTTACATATCCAGTCATCCACCCATTCACACACACATTCACACACTGGTGATGGCAAGCTACATTGTAGCCACAGCCACCCTGGGGCGCACTGACAGAGGCGAGGCTGCCGGACACTGGCGCCACCGGGCCCTCTGACCACCACCAGTAGGCAACGGGTGAAGTGTCATGCCCAAGGACACAACGACCAAGACTGTCCAAGCCGGGGCTCGAACCGGCAACCTTCCGATTACAAGGCGAACTCCCAACTCTTAAGCCACGATCATGGTGTATTTGGCTTTCCGTCAGAGGTATCTGCCAAAACCCCATATTAGCGTCCAGCTTGCTGAATATGCTGGCACCAGCCAATCTGCCCAATTTTCCTCCACCGATGGCAGTATGTACTTCTCTCGACACACAGACTCATTGAGGTGTGTAAGGTCGACACATATGCGTACATCTTCTGTCTTCTTCGGTACCACCACCATGCCTGAGCACCAATCAGTTGGCTCCTCAATCCTGCTGATCACCCCTAGTTCTTCCATACGGGCCAGCTCCTGCTTAACTTTGTCCATCAGAGGCAACGGGATTCTCCGTGGCGTCTTCAAGGAAAAAGGTTGAGCTCCAGGTTTCAGTTTGATGTCGTACAGGTTACGTACTTCACCGAGACCACTGCACAGCTTTGGGTAGCACTTTTTAAGCGTCTCTATAGTTATGCTCTCCAGACGGGCCACAAGCTCCAGCTTGCTAATGGCAGGTCTCCCCAGCAAAGCAGTGTGCAGGTGTCTGATGACAAAGACATCCTCAAGTATTTCTTTGTCTCCCTTCCTCAGTACAAGCTCACTGACACCAACGACATCCAAACGACTCCTCCCGGGACCCAGCAGAGCCTTGGTTGGTTTGTGGAGACTGGGGGGTGGTTGTGTCTGTAGAGCTCCTTAAACACCTTAAGGGGTAGGACTGTCACATCGGCACCTGTATCAATTTTAAATGACACGTTTTTGTTGTTTATGCTTAAGTCGACAGTCCACGGCTCACCCTCACACTTAACACTGCCCAGGAACAAACCATGTTCATCCTCTTCAACCTCATGCACTGTTTTTGGTGCCCTGCATACATGCCTGTAATGTCCTTTTTTCCCACATGCATGGCATTTCATTTCATTCACTGGACAATCCTGCTTTGAATGGGATGGAGCGCCACCACATTTCTGACAGGTTGGCCCTTTTTTGCCGTCTTCTCGGAATCCACGTGTTTTAGCTTGACAACTATCAGTCTGGAGCGGTTTGGTTCTAACAGGCTTACGACTGATTTTATGCACTCTATCTACTGACTTAGCATCGCTAGCCTCAGCTCTAGAGTCACCTCGCAAGGAGGATTGTTGTCGCTTTACCTCTTCACTTTGCCTCGCCATGTTGATAGCCCTCTGCAAAGTCAAATCTGGGTCAAGCTGCATGCGTTCTGCCAGCCGTTTGTCCGTGAGACCGACAACGAGCCTATCACGTATCAGCTCATCATGTAGCACGCCATAGTTGCAATGTTCTGCTAGCGCATACAGTGTTGTCACAAAAGCATCCACTGTCTCATTTTCTCCCTGTCAGCATATATTGAATTTGGCGCGCTCATAGATCACATTTTTCTTCACAATGAAAAAAGCCTGGAAACCATCACGTACCCCCTCATACGTTGTCCTTTGCTCCGCTGTTAAACTCAGACCGCGAAGCACATCGTCCGCCTCGTCTCTCATGCAGTAAATCAACGTGTTGACTTGGTTTTCCTCCTAGCTGACGTTCAAATTACTGGCGAGACGGAATCTCTCGAACCTCCGTATCCTTTTGGACCACTCCTGCGGTTTTGAAAAGTCAAAGGATTCCGGTGGCTGGATGCTGAATGTCGCGCTCAGCCCCGCCGGTGCTCTCTGTGCAGTCTCACCCGCCATATTCTCCCCTCGTTTTTCCGCGAGCTCCGCCAGACACAGGTTCGTTCAGTCGAGGTTATATGGATCAGTACAGGACTTCTGACACCATGTCGTGTTATTCAATTATACGCGGGTCCACTGTACGGTTCATAACCACACTTTATTTTCTTGTTCTTGCTCTGCCCCCACATAACATAACATTCTATACAAAAACACACCGGTCTCGCCCTCTAGCTGCCATCAGCCTAACTACACTGACCGGCTACATTAACATCTGCTGTACAATGCAATTACACCACACCCCCTATCTACAATCCAACTTATATTGCAAGTGGAGCACTGGACAATGATGCCCTGAACTTTCACATAGACAAACTGCTACAGTCTTGGCTGTCTTGTACTTGCTTTATGCTTAACTTTAAAAAAGAATCTTTGCCAAGGAGGTTGTGTTTTTGGTTGCATTTGAATGTATGCATGCATGTCATTCTGGCTTTAAACACAAAAGCCCAAAAGGTTTCAGTATTATAGCTGAGCCCAAGCCTTTAACTTAGAAGTTATGATTCTTACAATTATGGTTTGTTTTTCATTGTATAGAACATACTGGATAAACATCTAATGTATCTTGTCATAGTCGACCTCTGACCTCTACTTCAAGGTCAGTAGATTTGATATTAAAGATTAACTTTTAAAAAACTTTGTCTTTAAAACTATACTTAAAATTCCTTTATTTGTATAGGCAATATTTAGGAAATGACACTGGTAAATGGTGATTGTAAAATCACATTACAGTTTTTATCTGAATCACATTTGATCTCTGATCTTACTTTTAAATGTCATGTCTGCCTTTCATTCACATTGACCCCCAAATTTGTTATATCTTTAAAGAAACTACTGTTATATCAAATAATGAGCTGCATAGTTAGTAAGTAATATACTACAGTATAATATAACATTGTATAAAATGCTGAAGTTATTTATGTCCAGTTATTTACAAATCAATACCTATTATCCATTGTCTACTTCAACGTTTGCGTAATCAAAGTAAACATCTGTCATGCTACCCTCTTGGAGTGCTTCATATAAAACTATTTAATAAATTAGTTGCTTTTCCTAAGACTTTGGTTCTGTTCATTGCTTTTCAAGGTAGGCCATGGTATTGTCACTTCTTAGAATCTTGTTACCGTATAGTAAGTTAACAATAGTCTGTACTGACTTCTGTACTGGCTCCTTTTCCTTTTCTCTTAAATACATTCCAAATTTTAGTGTTGAATAGTCCATGTTTTAATTATAGGCAAGTACAAAAAAAAAAATCTTTGAATGATAAAAACTGAAAAACCGCACCCTTACTTTTGGTTTTGGGTCATTGATAACAACGTTAAATTTTGAAAAATTATTGGAGTCCAACTCTGAATATCTGCACACATGTAACTGATTTAGTCTTGTATTAGGCTTAAACTGGACTTCAAAATTTCCTTTTGCCTAAAGCATATAGTTAGGGCTGGATCAGGTGACTCTGAATCCTCCCTTAGTTATGCTGCAATAGGCGTAGGCTGCTGGGGATTCCCATGATGCATTGAGTATTTCTTCTTCAGTCACCTTCTTCACTCACTATGTGTTAATAGACCTCTCTGCATTGAATCATACTTGTTATTAATCTCTGTCTCTCTTCCACAGCATGTCTTTTACCCTGTCTTCCTTCTCTCACCCCAACCGGTCGCAGCAGATGGCTCCGCCCTCCCTGAGCCTGGTTCTGCCGGAAGTTTCTTCCTGTTAAAAGGGAGTTTTTCCTTCCCACTGTCGCCAAAGTGCTTACAATGGGTCATGTGAATGTTGGGTTTTTCTCTGTATGTATTATTGTAGGGTCTACCTTATAACATAAAGTGTCTTGAAGTGACTGTTGTCGTGATTTGGCGCTGTATAAATAAAATTGAAATTAATTGAATTATTTTTAGTTAAGTCACTGAGTAGCTTCTCAGTGACTTAACTAAAAAGCCAAAAGAAATTCCCTGATAAATTAAAACTATTCCTAGCATTATATTTCAAAATATCGCTTGAGCGTAAATGCCTACAATTCTGTTGTACTCTATACATGTCTGCACCTAACTGTGAGTGTGATCTACAAAAACATGCTGTTTAGCCATTTAAAAAGGTTGTCTTTGTAAGAGGGTACCATGTTGACAGTATAATCAATACTGTATCGGCAACCTGTGATGCAGGCTTAGTTTTTATTCATACAGACATTGTGCTGCCGTCCTGCATGCAATGATTCTGCATACATGTCAGTATTGTACATTTGTGTTTAAATTGTCCTTGTCTGACTGTTTAAACACTTATTGCACAATATTGGCTTTTTGTTAGATGAATAGCTTCAATTCACATATTGATTTTTCACCACAGTCTGCAAAGACATAAAACATACGCATCAGTTGTTCTGAGAGGAGAGTGATTTGCGGACCATGTTTAAAATATAGCTCCACTATGATTCTTTTTCCATCTTCCTTCCTTCTTTCTCTGAACCTTCTTCTTCTTCTTCTTCTTCTTCTTCTTCTTCTTCTTCCATATGTTTGAATTTTAATAGAATATATACCAGAAATATTTCATAAACCTGAACATTCTTAGAACATTCTCTTGTAGTCCTCCCACTTCTGAAATATCATCTCATCTTTCTTTCCAAGATAAAATTACTTTGGATAATGAAGTCAGTGAGGAGATTTATTTTCAATTCACTGTTTTTAATATAACATCAAGTCACAACACGAGTCAGTCTAAGTCAAGAACATACAATAGAGAAAACCCACTGATTGAGCATGCACACTGTGAAAGTTGAGATGGTCCTCCATCTTTCAGTAAAAAATTACTGTTATGGCATTTGTCAGTCAATTCTCAATCTCCTTGTGAATCCACACTGCACATTTTTGCAGGTTTGTGACAGTTGCTATGGTTTCTGTGTTTGATTTGAAACACAGTTTATTTTTTAATGTGTGTCAATGTGCATATTTTTAAGAACATGTTGATAAAAACGTTTACACTGTGAAATAGTTTTTACAGTACTATACTATAATTATAGAGCACATAAACAATTAATTGTCATGGTCCTGGGGCTGTGATCCAGTATTTATGTGTTTGGACTTTGACTCTAGTTTATTTAATATTCTAAGGTTAAGATTTTGTTTGAGGTTTTATTTATTTTTAGAGTTGTAATATTTGTATTCTCAGATCTTAGTTTTGTTATCTAGTCTTTAGGTTTCTATTATCATGCCTCCTCTGTGTTCTACGCTCCTTCTTGTGTAGTCAGTCTTGTGTCCGTGCTTCTTTCACTTTCTGTCTGTGTGTCAGGGTGAGTAGTCTGTACTTCCTGTCTTATTCTCTGTTCCCTTCCACCAATATCAGTTCCCTAGTATTTCGTCTATTTGTATGTATGTGTCTTCTTGTGAAGTCTGTTTGTTTACCTTTTTGTCTATGTCAAGCTCATGTGTCGTAGTCACGCTGTGTTTATGTTTTATTTTGATAAAAAATAATGTCCATTGTTTTGATAGTCCCTCAGTCCATGTTCTGCCTTTTTTGGTTGTAGGTGGATTCTATTCTGCTGAAGGTGTCTTCTCTCTGCCCTTACCTTATATGTGTATTTAAATCTTCAGGTTTCATTTGCTCCTTGTCATGTCATCATATGTCCTAACCCAGGTTGTGTGCTCTTTCCTATTAATCTCCTAATAATAGTTTTGCTACTTTTAACGTCCCTGGTAGAGTTTAAGCCTGAGTTTTGTGTTTCCTAAGTCATTGAACTTCAGCAATAAAGCTGTTATTTAAGTTTAATCTCCAAGTCCTAGATTTGGGTTTACTTAAAACTGCAATAGCTAAGACCACTAAGTATGTCATTTTCCATTACGTACATACGTATGCTGGGCAAAAGTATTTAACATCAGGCTTATCCAGTAAGCTACCGAAATATCCCGGGTGGATGTTGAACTTTTTCTTACCTGGACCTCCACTCCATAGCCCGTATAGACAGTGACGATATAGTTGCAGTCAGTTGTAAAGTAAAAAGCAGAATTGGTGTGTGGTGGAGCCTCGATGTAGCCTTCTGGACCAGTCAGGTTCAGCTGGCAGGGAACTGCAGGAACAACCACAGCAGCATAACAATAACACTGATAGAAACAGTGTGGACGCTGGTGCACAAACTACTCCATTCAAAACAGATTCAAAACTCCATTCCAAACAAACGCTGCTCTCAATGCAAATGGTCCCCTCATTATGTTTTTGTTATAGTAATAACGACCAATAACCCTGTTATCTTATCTTCACTTACAGATTATAATAATAGGGTTTGAGTCTTTTAAGACACTTTATGTAATGTCAATACTTTCTGCAAACAGGAGATGCCAAAATGATACTATGCTTTAATTCTGGGTAACATTTTTGACCTTTCCAACTGTAGTTAAGGAAAATATTGATTATGTTCAATGTATCTTGAGACCACAGAATCAGCTATTGATAGTTCAATGATTCTATTGTTATAACAGTCAGTCTGACACAGATATCAACTTAGTTTAATGTTTGATCTGTATCTGGATGTATTATTTGTATAAGGCTTATCTGGCATTACCCACAATGCAGGTGAATGATAATTAAAAAGTGCTTGGACTGAGTGTATGTGAATTGGTTTGTAGTAAACAGTACTTCGAGTGCTTAGTTAGAGTATCCATCTATCTGTCTTCTGCCACTTATCCGAGTAAAGATGGCAGGGGACAGCAGTCTAAGCAGAGATGCCTGAACCCTCCTCATCACATCCAGCTCCACCAGCTCTTATGGGGGCACTCTAAGGTGTTCCCAAGCCAGTTAACAAACCTAATCTCTCCAGTGTGTCCAGTGTGCAAATCCCTGGGAAGATTTGCATGTCCTGGGAGAAACTAGAAGGTCATAATTGTCCCTCTAGTTAAGTTGTTCCTGGGTGAGATGCCAGACTATGTGCAATTTTGATGATGGAGACCTGACTCCAATAAGGAACAAGGAATACTTCTCAAAATCACCTGGTGGACAGGTCTTAATCCATGAGGCACTGCCCAGCACCTGCAGGAAGAGCTATAGAGGTCCATTGTGTTGTGGACAGGGTCCCACATAGCAGACAGGTCTGGCCCAGATCTGGTGACAAGCCGGCACTGCTGGCTGACTTCTGGTATGGTAAATGGTATGTCATTCAGGTCAGGCCTGACGCAGATGGCACTGTTTATGTGATGGCACGCCACATCTGGCCCGATTGTGGTTTGGTTTATGTGGACCAGGCTCATAGAAAACAGGTCTGACCTGGATCCGGTATCAAGCTGGCACTTCTGACTGACTGGTGTTATAGCAGGGTGTATGTCAACCAGTTGTATGTTCCTATTTTCCTATTTTAGTTAGAAGACCCAAATGCTATGTTGCAATACTACACTGCTATGGTAGCCAATGTTTCAAATGCAGGTTTGACAGGTTTGTGAGTGTACACTTTATCCAAAACCTATTGAGGGTTTACTCGCATTGAGCGGGAAATTATTAAAACTCTCCCACGTCCACCCTCTTGTCTCTGAACTTGCTTCTGGCCTTGGTCTGAGCCTTGAATGCAGCAGAGTTGTGAAGATGCCTTTCAAAGTGAGAGATTTTCATGGCCTTCATGGTGGCTGAATCAACCAGCATAGGTGGCAACCACCGGGTGGCTGTAGCTCAGGAGGTAGAGCAGGTCACCCACTAATCAGAAGGTTAGTGGTTCGATCTTTGGCTCTACCAGTCTGCCTGTCAAGATTCTGAATATGTATAAATGTAGTCAGGAAGCACTCAGTTTAGAGGGAAGTGTGTGAATATGGCATGTTGTATGGAGCACTTGGAGTAATCCAGGAGAGTAGACAAGTGCTCTATAAGAAACAGCCCATTCACTGTCTGAACAGAGTTTCATACTGTTACTTTTGCACTATTATGTTCTGGCACATGTTGTTATTACGTGGCTTGATTAAGGTACACATTAGCCTGACATCTGGGGCCAGAGCTGAAACTGTTCTGGGCCAGCACAGGGCCAGCAGTGTGTCTGCAACTGGCCCGTGGCTGCACGCAACTTACACATGGCCCACATATTGCAAAGAATAACGGCCCTTTGGTGGCCCAGATCTGGTTTTCCAGAGGTAACCCACACATGGGCCAGCACGGGACCACCAGTGTGTCTGCAACTGGCTTTGTGCTGGCCCATGTGTGGATTACCTCTGGAAAACCAGATCTGGGCCACCAAAGGGCTGTCATTCTTTGCGGTATTTGGGCCATGTGTAAATACGTTGTGTGGGCTATGTGGGGTTGACCCTTGGGGGTTCAATCCCCAGCTGCTTAACCCTAGAACAGTATCGCTGGGTGATTTTCACCCGAGCAAATACATTTACATGATTTCTCTCTCCTGCAGCTGTGAGCGTGTCGAGGAGACTGTGCCTTCACCAGGGAAGTCTGGTAAATAATTACAGTGGGGGTAAATAATTATTTTAAGACCTGTTGATCAGTCAATCAATCAACCACTCCAACCAACACAGACGCTACTGATCTGAACTCATTATGTGCATAAAGCAAATAACACTGATATTGTTAAAACAATTTCTATTTTTCTGATCACAGAAAAGGATTCCCAATTCCTAATTTGACTAATTTGCCATGATCAGTTTTAATTGAGCTTAACTGAGAAGATAGCAGTGCTTCTATATCCGGTTCCCATTTAGCTTGTTCATTCCATGATAGAGCTTTAACTGCAGTTATGGATTGCATGGCGAACTGTGTTCATATATGATCATTTCTTAATGTTCCTGAGTCCATGTAGTGATTTAAATGATAAATGGTAAATGACCTGTATTTGTATAGCGCTTTACTTAGTCCCTAAGGACCCCAAAGCGCTTTACGCTACATTCAGTCATCCACCCATTCACACACACATTCACACACTGGTGATGACAGCTGCCCTGGGCCGCACTGACAGAGGCTAGGCTGCCGGACACTGGCGCCACCGGGCCCTCTGACCACAACCAGTTATTGACCAGAATCATGCCTGTTTTTAATGCAACAGCGCCTGAGGGCATAAAGATCAGGGTGATCCAATACAGATTTTTGGCCTTGTCCCTTGTATCAGAATTTTCTCCAGATTTTCTGAAACTTTTGATGAGGTTATGTACTGTAGATGATCCACAATTTGTATTTGTAGTTTTTTTGCAGATTGGTAAATCTCTGCCCAGTTTACTTCTAAAAAGCTCTACCTCTCTAAGATTTAAAAAAAAATAATTTTTTATATTCAATCATGCTTTTGTCCCGGATTAAGGAATGCTGGACCTGCTCTTTATCCTCTCAAAGATGTTCTAGCGTGCATGGAAGTTTGCCCAACCAATCTAAATGCATTTTTTGGACATGGAGAAGGCTACATGAATAGGGTGTCTGACCCTTTGTTACGTTGTTGTTATGTTAAGCTATTTAGCCCATGTACATCATCGCAAGAGTCTGGTCTGCATTGTTGGCAATAAGTTGGACTAATTTCTGGTGGGTGTTGGACTGTTTATGGACAGAATTTGTAGCTGTAGCAAAAGATGCACACATCCCCTTGTTCCCAGTTGATTTTAATCATCCAATGAGAAAGCAGCTGGGCAACCAGAGGAAGTTTTCATTATCACTATAAATAAATATATTAGATATTATATATATAAATAATATATATATTATTTATATGCAACAGTCAGTATATAATTAAGCATCTGTTAAAATCACATAGAAATGATGGTTTTGTGTTTAACAGTAACGACACTTAATGCTCTTTTTCTGATTTAGGATTATGCGTTTAAGGAGTTGGCGACACAGTTTTTATCTTCATCCTTTACTCCAGAACACACAAAACTGCCAAGGTTGAAGCTGGCTCATGGGCTGGCTGATGCACACACACACACACACACACACACACACACACACACACACACACACACACACACACACACACACACACACACACACACACAAAACTCAGAACAGTAATTTCTACTACTCAAATTACATTTATCATTCATGTATTAATTACATTTATATTTTAAGTTATCTTTTATTAAAAACAAATTTGCCTTATTATTACGAAATAGAGAAACACTCTGTTTTAGTACTTCACAATTTAATAAAAGGTTTAAATAATCAATCCCCGCGACCCTGAAAAGGATAAGCGGAAGCGAATGGATGGATGGTTTAAATAATCATTAGTGTTGGTTAGAAAATGTCAAATTATGCAACTATGTGGATTATTTGGCACATAGAGAATGCTCTAAAGCTCTTTTCTTGTCTTCACTGTAATAACTCTGTCTCTGGCTGCCTTTCGAAGCAGCTGAGCTCTGTGATGGACAGCTAAGGACAGATCATTTCTTAGTGGCCTTCGGGAGCTTTCTGCTCCACTGCCTTCATCCATCTCTAAGCTAAAAAGTAAACTTTTGCTGAAGTGCTTCTTTATGAAGAAGAACATCCTCTCTGTGTCCCCTTGGTACTTCCCTTCAGGGAGTGTCCACTCCAGCATTATTGCTGAATTACAATTTTGTGCCTGAATGTCTGTCTCGGAGCAGGGTTTGTCTGTCAGTGCTTTGCTCTGTTATTATCTTGCACACAGATGAGCTGATTAATCAAGCTACTCCCACTTTGCTCTTCCTGACCTGAAAAGTCGAGAAGAAATTAATACCTTGATATTTATTTTCCCAGTCCACTCTCTTCATAACAGCGAGTCTCTGGGTTGTTCTGCTGTGGTCCCTGTTTGGACCTCTTGATTAAGGGTTAGTGATGCAATGATGCTGTTGTAATTTATTTCAGTCCTATGGCAGTCCAGTCATAAGAAATGCAAACAGAGTAGATATTAGCTGAGAGCTTGAAGTCATCATGGGTGTCAACAAAAGAGATAACAAAGTCAACTGATAAAGTAAGAGATATAAGAGACGGGGCTTCTATGGTGTTTGAATTGTTTAGACTATTACTTTTTAAGGTGTAACGGTAATTTTATGAAAAGGGTAAAAGGTGTGTTTGTATGTGGGTGTGTGAGTGTTGAAAAATGTTTTGTTTTTGTTTTTTAATTTACAGACTGCTTGCAGATTGCTATGAGCTGCTGTGGTTCCGATATATTTGCAGTAAATATAAACTAGAGGTTTCACAGATTGAATAAACAGGCTACATAGCAGAAACCGACATATGTACATTGTTACTGCTGATTACTAATTCTGAACATAAGATACATAAAATATTATTCAACAGCACTGGTAATGTTTTAATAGAAAGAAGAAATATTTCAATTTAAATGTGAGTTAATTCTTTACTGATTCCTGTCTAAGCTTGATTCCAAAGGGAGAGCAAGACAGAGAGCACTTCTATTGTACAGCACAGATTCTCTCCCTTTACCTCTGACACTTCAAATGAGCTTTAAGGACCAGAAATATGTGGGGCTCTTAGGGCTGCACGATTTTGCATAAAATGAGAATCACGATTTTGCTTATTATTGAGATCACGATTCTCACGATTCACGATTCTCTCACGATTTTCTTTTCCAATATAAATATTTATTGCACTTATTAATTGCACATCAACTTAGTAACAGTTGAGACTGAACATAAAAACAATAAATAAACATAAAAACAACAAATGTCTCACATTTTGTCGTTGTACTGCTTGAAATTCCGTCTCCACCGTTGCTCGACGCTGCGTGTATAATGCAGGTAGTGCAACAATGGAAAAATAGTTGCGGGACGGCACTGTGTAGCGTTTGTCTAGGGTGTTGATCGTTTTCCTAAATCCCTCGATTTGCACAGTGTTGATGGGAGCCATATCTTTGGTCAGGTGATAAGTGATAGTCTCTGTAATTTCTTTGTGCCTGCGGGAGTTCGACAGGTATAGGGAAGCGCTGTATAAGGTTCCCGTTATTGGTGTTTGATTTTCTCCTGTCACTTTCTCATCATCCCTGACGTGCTCTCCGTTGTTTTTTCCCTGCCAATTTTAGCAGCCAGCTTCTGTATCACGTGGTATAAGGCTCCGCCCTTGTCATTTGTTGAGCAGGAAGAGTGAGCGCTTGTTTTCACGCAGATTACGTCCCGGATCAAAATGCGGTACAATCGTCGTCTTTTTTTTTTCTTTTTTTTTTAAATCGTTGTCATTTGGAAATGAATGCATAAGTATGCATTGAGATCGCGATTTTCTAACGATTAATCGTGCAGCCCTAGGGGCTCTGCTCTAAATATTTGGGGTGCGGACTCACTGAAAAGCTACAGGGTCCACAGGGTTAGCACTGTCAACTTAGCTAGCAGATTCCTTCCTAAGGTTCCCAGCTGGTCCCTTTCTGTAGGAAGTTTGCATATTCTGATTTGTGTAGCCTTTCTTTCCCTCTGGGTTTCCTCCCTTTAGATTTCCTGCAATTGAAGGTAATGCAGGTTCAGGTTAACTGTGGTCTCTAAACTAGCCATGGAAATGAGGTAGACGAAGAGCCTAAAGTTTATAGAATAAAGACGTTTAAATGTGGTTTGTAATTTAAAGTGCTATATGAATGTTACCACTATACAGAACTATATTTCTTTAGATATAAATTAGCATTTGTTTATTAAAAGTATAACATTGTTGTTTAGAGGCCCTTTGTTAATGCTTTCATATTTCTACATTTATAAACTATTATGAACCAGCTAATCAAAACGTTTTTCATGGTCAATTAAATCGCTCACACAGAAACTTAAAGTCTTTCCTGTTTTCTTGCTGACTTGATGATAGTTTAACTGACACAACACTTCACAAATGTCTCCACTCGTAACCCCCCCCCCCACACGCACGCACACACACACACACACACACACACACACACACACACACACACACACACACACACACACCCCACACACACACACACATACATTCCCTTCCCTATAATTAATTGGTACTTTATAATAAAAACTATTATTTTTATGCAATGAGGTGTATTTAAAGACCTATTCTTACCTGGACTCTGCATGGTGGTGATGATGGTGGTGGTTGTGATAGTGGTGGTAGTTGTCTCCTCTTCATCACTGCCTGCCCCTGCAACCTTTTCCCTTGCAGCAGTATCACTGGAGGTCATAATGGTAGAATGTTTGGGGCCTTTCAAAACTCTGCCGGTAACTGGAAGAAGTGCACTGGAGAGAGAAGTGGTTGCTAATGCATGTATGGAAAGGGTTGCTTGCATGTTGGAGCTTTCAGGAGTCTCATCTGAAATCCTTTCATCACTGTTATCCAGTGTTCTCCTGGATGGTGATGTGGAAAGCTGAGAGCTTGATCCTCCACTGTCTTCAAGGTACTTTGCCTGACCACGAGGGCCTGGGTGGGCCTGGTTTTGGGGCGGATTCCGGTAGAGTGGGTGATGATTCAGGATGTTGATTGGCGGTGCAGTGGTGACCACAGGGAGCCTCCTGTCTGTGTCCTGGGTGGTAGGGTAAAGGTTGGGAATGCCCCCAGGAGTGATGGAGAGACTATCCTCAGAGGCAAAGGCTGCAGAGAATGAAAGAAAATCATAGAGGGATGGTGGTTCATATCACAGACTTAATCATCACCTGGCCAAGTGCAGGAATTCCACGCTTTACTTTCCTGCTTGCTGCTCTAGTTCTGAACCTCTCCATCCACAGCCATTATCACACTTCTAGCAGATCAACTTTTAAAAAACAAAACAACAATGATAGTGCATAGTTTTTATAATTGCAAGGTCCAAATCAATATGTAGAAGAAATGGAAAAAATGAGTCTCAGGGGGTTAAAATCAAGACTAACATTATAAAGACATGATGCATTTATAGGAACTTTTATTAATTCCCTTCAAAGATGGAAAAAGGTTTTGTGCTACTTTGCAGTATGGTTCTGTTGTAAATATTTTACTTTGGAGAAGGTGGTTTAAAATGTAGAATATTCAGTTTGTGATTCGCATGTTTTCATTTCTTATTATGTGTTGACTGTTTTGTACAATTTTTTTATTTTATTTTACTTAGTTTACGTTCATAGTGTGAACTTCAATTTTTTGTTATGTTGTAAAAGGAATATTCTGCTGACACAAGTGAGTAGCATGATCGAACTAAATGCTAAATGGACTTGTTCTTATACATAATGGTTTTCTGCTCTACCCGAGCACTCAGAGTGCTTTACACAACTTGCCTCACTCACCCATTCACACAAGTACTTTTTTCTACGGTATTCACACACATCCATACTCTGATCGGGGCGATCTCAAGAGTTGGGAGTTCGCCTTGTAATCGGAAGGTTGCCGGTTCGAGCCCATGGCTTAGACAGTCTCGGTCGTCGTGTCCTTGGGCAAGACACTTCACCCGTTGCCTACTAGTGGTGGTCAGAGGGCCCGGTGGCGCCAGCCTCGCCTTTGTCAGTGCGCCCCAGGGTGGCTGTGGCTACAATGTAGCTTGCCATCACCAGTGTGTGAATGTGTGTGTGAATGGGTGGATGACAGGTTGTGTAAAGCGCTTTGGGGTCCTTAGGGACTAGAAAAGCGCTATACAAATACAGGCCATTTACCATCGAAGCATCAGAGAGCAAATTGGAGTTCCTGCCCAA
The DNA here is from genome assembly GCF_965226115.1 of Aulonocara stuartgranti. NCBI lineage: Eukaryota > Metazoa > Chordata > Actinopteri > Cichliformes > Cichlidae > Aulonocara > Aulonocara stuartgranti. The sequence goes on along the minus strand of NC_138950.1, from coordinate 37,213,188 downwards.
GGATATTTGGCATGCAGACTGGAGCAGATGGGGGTCAAATTAGTAGTTGACGTGGTAGAGGAATCTCCCTGGCAATCTCTCTCTGGAAATGTCAAAGAGATATTCTGCGTGCACATTGTGAATAAACCTCTGGTCTTTCATAGTAAATTCATGTGAGACAAGTGTGCTAGGCAAGCTGTCACTGGTTTAGCTTTCACTGCTCTGAGATCAGTTGCCAGCTGTGCTTTGTATGGAAACACAGCTACTATTAGCAAGCAAACAAGCTTCAAAGATTAAGCTTTCCTCTTGCTCGCCAACTTGGTCAACATGTGTGATGTAGAGAAAAACTGAAGAAGCTTCTCCTATGGGAGGTGAAATGTCTTCAAGAAACTCAAAGAAGTCCAGTTGCTTTCTTTCAAAGCTCCTTAGACCAGCGGTTCCCCAACCGCCATGGACCGGTTTATGTCCAACAATATTTTCACGGACTGGCCTTTAAGGTGTCATGGATAAATACAACAAAATAAAACCAGTACCGGCACCGAAAAAAAGAAGATTTATTCATAACACAGGAAACGACCCAGGGAAACAGAGTTAACGATAAAACGATAACTAAATAATGATAAAAACCCTGAAAATCGTAAATTTCACACTCAAGCCTCAACTCTTGCAGCCCGGTACCAAACAACTCACGGACTGCCTTAGACTACCATGACCGGGATGAATCTCCATCAACTAGAGAAGATTTCATGAAATGTAATGAATGAAACAACTCACTGTACAGCATTGAACAAAACTGTCACACTTTTTATGGTGGTGAAATAAGTCATGCTGCATTGTACAGAACTAATCATTTTTATTAATTTAGTGCTGAATTAAAAAACGTTAGGAGAATAACAAATGGAGATTAAATTCTGGAAATTCCCTGTACTAGATTTCTTGGCCATGGGTGTGTAAGCACAATGATTAAATGATTAAACGATACAAATGATTACATTTGTATGATCTCTACAGTCAGAAAAAGACAAAAAGACTATTCATGGCTCAAATGTTTTGTAAAACAATTTCAAAATGCTGTGTAATTGAAACATGTTTTAATATCACAAAGCTGCAGTGATTTTGATAGCTTAACTTCATATCGCAGAATTAAACTGACATGCAGTCCCCCTCTTTATATCTTTACTCTGTCCAAAGCGGTGCATCCTGACATCCAGGCAGCGAGGGCCCGTCACATGCTTTTGGATGGAGACAATAACATTTACTCATATATCACTGCAAATTCATACCATTTTTTTTAAAGCTATTAAGTCAGACTTGCTCTCAACACTTATTTATGTGGAGCAGTGCATTAGTGTAGGGAGTCAATTGGCAAATGGGAAAGTTCTTTTAAAAAGCCCAACAGTACAACCCAAAGAGTTCTCATAAATTATTCACATTAGTGGATTCTACCCTCGCTATCATCCTCGTAATAAGCCTTAATGTTCGTTCCTGAGGAGATTTGATGAGCCGCTATAATTCTCCCAATGTAATGGTTAGTGCTGCCCTCCCAAGTGCACCTGTGAGATCTAATCTGAGACCACTTCAGGAGGCTATCATCCACTGAGGGAAGTCTTATGTTTCCTTAACAATGCTTCATTTCCACCATAATAACTCCCACTCTCTTCCAGCTAATAGCTATCTGCTTCAAACAATCAGGCTTTATTGTAGCTGTGCCACTTTCCTCCCAGCAACTCCCTTGTCAAACATGTGCACAGCTCTTTGCACACAATTGAGTAGATTTGCAAGTAACAAGGAAAATAAAGGAAAATAAAGAATCTTAAGTCAATTGACTGAACATCTGCAGCTTGCTGCTACAAAGTCTATAATGTAATGGATATGCTTGTGTTTTATTTGGGTCAAAATAATTCAGTTGTGTGTTAGAATATTGCAGATACAGAAGGATTTGAAATCTATAAAAATACATAAGTATACTGAAGGGTATATGCCAAACTATAATCAATATTGATAATACTGATGATTAATTAAGGAGTAATTTCAGATCAATAGATTAATTCTTCTCCCTCTTTTTACTATTATTATTATTATTTTTAGTAGTAGTAGTATTGAGAACAGATTTGCCCAATCCTGCATTTTAATGGTCATCCAATTCAATTTAATTCCGTTTTATTTATATAATATATAGTTTTACATTTTATCAGCTCTGTTTCTTCCTTATTACACAGAAACTACCACAGGGACTTGAGTGATAATAACTTAGAAATTATTACATTCTTGTTTCTGCCATCTCAACAATAATGAATTACAGTAGTCCAGCCTAGGATCAATAACTGTACTGTGATGAGTTCTGAAACCTGACTGAAACTCTGCAACATATGAATACAGTTGTGGTCAAAAGTTTACATACACTTCTAAAGAATATAATATAATGGCTCTACCGAGTGTCCCGTTATTTCTAAAACTCTGATTTTTCTCTGATAGAGTGATTGGAACAGATACTTCTTTGTTAACAGGGTTAACAGAAAAAAGTGATCACATTTGCTGGTGACCCAAAATAAAGTCATAAAAGAACCAAACTTCATGAATGTTTTTTGTTAGTATCTTGCCCAAGGACATTTGGCATGCAGCCAGGAGGCAGCCTGGGATCGAACCACCGACCTTCTGATTAGTGGCTGACCTGCTCTACCACCTGAGCTACAGCCACCCCAGGTAAATAGCACCATATAACTTTGTTGTTTGCAAAACTTGTGCATAATTTTTAGAAAGGTACAATTTCTATTTGCATTTCAAGTTATGAAAATGATTCGTTAAACATGTTTGTGGTTTTTACAGTAAAAAAATATAATATATTTTCTACTCGGATTTAAAAACAATTTTTGTCTGAATTTAGATCAATTGTGCTAATATAGTATGCCAAAATGAAAAAATAACGCCAATTTCAGATATTTGAGGTTGTGCTGAAAATAATGATACCAAACAAGGCAAGATAAACAATTTTTAAAGGTGAAATATAGAGGTAAAATCAAAAGTAGTCAAAAATGGCCAATTATACCCTGGACCCCAGAGGGTTAATTAGAGATAGACTGATCACAATTAAGATCAAAGCATTAATTAATAGCAGGACTTCTCTGAGCAGTCTTGTAGAAATTGGATCTACTGGATACATTAATAGTTAGGAGGAGGTAATTATTGAAGTTCTGGGAGGTTTTTTCTTTCATTGAAGCCACAGTATCCAGGGCAATACCATTTGACACACATAAAATAGTATTTTTTCACCAATAAAATTATTCCAAAGTTCTATTAGCTGAAGATTTGGTTTATATAAATATGCTGTGTAGTGTGTGCTTAGAAAATTAAGGGAGCTGGACAAGTTGAGGCCAATTGAACAGTATCTGAAAGTCATGTCCATAAGAAAGCTTCATCAGAAATGGTCTCAGTGGAAGGGTGATTGTCAAGAAGCAATTCTTAAAGAAATGAAACAGGAAAAAAAGACCTCCACAACAGTATTGAAGCATTGTTGAATCATCTTGTCGGAGAGTAGAACAAAAGGCAGCCAACATCCAAAGAAGACCTTGGGTATGTCATTCAAGAAACCCAGAGGACTATTAATGAAAACTGCTTAAAGAAATGAGAAGAAGCTTTTCTCAGAGATTTTAGTCTTGTTGAAGAATAAAAGTAATACTAAACTGTGGCAAACAATCTAATCTTAGAAGCTTAGAATTGTAAAAAGTCTTTTTTTTTCCTTATGGAGTGAAAAAGTCTTTTTAATATGTTTGTCTCACTTAAATGTTTCAGATTATCAAAGAAATTAAAATATTACACAAGCATAACAAAAGTTAACACAAAATGCAGTTTCTAAAGTGTTTATTGTTGATAAGGGGAAAGAAAACAAACCTACATGGTCCTGTGTGAAAATGATTGCCCCCTAAACCTAATAACTGGTTGGGTCACCCTTAGCAGCAACAGCTGAAATCAAGCTTTAGCAATGACTGGCAATCAGTCTTTTACTATTCAATTCAATTCAATTCTATTTATATAGCGCCAAATCACAACAAAAGTCGCCTCAAGGCGCTTCATAGATACAGAGAAAAACCCAACAATCATATGATCCCCTATGAGCAAGCACTTTGGCGACAGAGGGAAGGAAAAACTCCCTTTTAACAGGAAGAAACCTCCGGCAGAACCAGGCTCAGGGAGGGGCGGGGCTGATGGGATTTCCGGCTCTTTTTAGTGAGCCGAACCGGCTCTTTCGGCTCCGAACCGAAAAAAAAAAAAAGTGGTTTTATTTATATATAAATATATGCGGTGGCCCCTAGAGACAAAACACGTACAAACTCCAAAAAGCACATACAAACTCCAAAACACATTTCTAGCATGAACTGAACTTCCAAAACAGAGCTACCTAGATCACTTAAATTACACAATTGAAAGCATGAAAGCATATGTGTATTGTTTGTGTATTTATACACAAGCATTCATATATAGTCAAATAATTAAAAAGAAAAAAAGTTCATTTACCTGTTATTACCACACAGAAAATCCGGTCATTGGTATTTACTGGCTTGTGTAGCCACTAGGTAACAAAAGCTCAACACTGCCCCTAGCATCCTGGAGCACTTCTGTTATCTTTTGTAGGATGATCTGATATCCTCGTGTTGGTGTTGTTCCCAGACCATCATGAAAATGTTGTTCCAGGTTCAACATTGCAAGTGACCAATCACATTATTGTGACGTTATTCTTTTGCGCGCCAAGCCATTCGTGCATTTATGAAATTCCAATGTTGCAAGGACAATATCAGTTCTGCTTACTGTTTATTAAAGGGTTACGGTTAGGGTTAGGGTCAGGGTCCGTTGATCGGCGGACAGAGGCGGTTTCACGCAGCTTTAGTACAGTTTTTTGTTTTACGCCGGTTTTTCCCGAAGTCGCAAAAGTATGACGTCACAACATTCTGATTGGTCACTTGCAATGTTGATCCTGGAACAACATTTAGTATGATGATCTGGGAACAACACCAACACGAGGATATCAGATCAACCGTCTTTTGTATGTGTTTTGAGTTTTTATGTGCTTCTGAGTTTTTACATGTTTTGGAGTTTGTACGTGTTTTTTACGTGTTTTGGAGTTTGTACGTGTTTTGTCTGTAGGGGCCACTTTTATTTATTCACTCCACATAAAATGTAATAAATAAATCATATAATACAAAAATCAACTATTCACATTTCAACTTTTAACTATTTAAATTTTCAGCTTTTTCCTTTTAAAGTGAAACAACACAAAACACTGCAACACAATTAAATATAAATTATAATATGAAAACAAAAAGAAGATGCACATTCTCTGTCATATGGACCTGCATGAATAAACTTTCTGAATCCTTTATCATCCGCAACTGAAAATAGTTGTGGATGATTACTATACCTTTCTAATGTGACGTTGTTGTCCCTGGCTCTCTTTGTCCATCTCTCCCTCCCGCTCTGTTCCTGTGCTACTGAGTGTAACTACCGCCCCTCTTCCCAGCGTAGAGCACAAGGCTCGCATGCTGAGTGAAGCGGAAAAAAGTGCGAGAGAGGGTGAGAGAAAGAAAAAAAAAAACATGGCTCGCGATAAGGAGCCGGCTCTAAGAGCCATTTCGTTCGCGACCGACACATCAGTACAACATGTGTTCTGCGCAATGCTCTGAAAATAATTTTGGTAGGCTGGTCACTCCCAGAAAGGTTTACCACGGTTCCATGTTCTTACCATTACTGGATAATGGCTCTCACCATGGGTAAATGGAGCCCCAAAGCCTTAGAAATGGCTTTGTTACACTTTTCCGACTGATAGAGGTCCGTGATTTTGTTTATAAAGTGTTTTTTTAGATTGTGGTATGATGTGTTGCTTTTTCAGATCCTTTAGCCTGCTTCAATTTGTCAGACAGGTTCTATTTAAGTGATTTTTTTTGATTCAACAAGTCTGGCAATAATCAGGCATAAGTGTTTAGTGAAACTAAACTCAGCTTTCCAAAAAATGTGGCTAATCACAGTTCATTAATGATTTCATTACTTACACAGGACCAGATAGCTTAATCAATGAAATCATCATTAAAAACTCCATTTTGTATTTACTCAGGTTATCTTTGTCTAATATTAAAATTTGTTTGATGATCTCAAACATGTAGGTATATGACAAATATGAAAAACACCAGAAAATAAGGAAGGGGGCAAACAAAAAAAGCAAAAAAAACCACTTTTTCTTTCACAACGAAGCAGTGTGCTATTCTTTTCTTTCTTTTGGCTGTTTCTTTTCTTCAGCAGCAGGTTTCTGTTCTTTGTGCTACAGCAAGAGGACAATTGTGAAAATGAGCAAAACACCTTCAGGGAATCTTTGATGTCTTCCCCCTAAGCTGTCAAAGAGCCACAACTGATTCTAAGCTCACCTTTGAATAAACCATGATTCCAGTACAAATCCCTCACATTAAAGTTCAAAGCAGTTTACAGTAGGAGACACACGCACCCTGGAAAAAAAGCTCTGCTTTGTGCTTCCAAAGCCTGATCTTTGGATTATTCTAAATCTCCCTTTAGCAGTCATTCATCTGAACTACAGTATATCAAACACATTTTTCACAAAATAACCATTCACTTCTACTAAGGTCCTGTATGCCATGAGAAGAATAAGTGAGCCTGAATGGTCTCCTTTTATGAATATTTTGGCTTTATTTGGCTGTTAAAAGACAAAGGAAACAGAACACTCTTTTAATATAAAGGAGCATCTGCATCAAGCAGATGTCTTGCAGCAAATGAACTAAAACAGGGATAAAAGAAGAAGAAAGACCCAAAACAAACTCCTCCTGTGCCTTTTAATGGGATTTCTTTCATTTAAGCTCTCTGAAGTTAGACTGGGTGACCACTTAATGTGAGTGCAGCACATGAAGCACTGGAAGAGTTGCATAGACGTGTGCTTCGGACACTTAAAGTGGTCAAGAAGGAGTGTGTGCAGTACAAGCTGGTTAATAATGTTTTTAATCTATGGAGCATGTTTTCCTATTCTATTCAATTTCATTGCTTTTGCAGTCAAAGCACTCTCTGCTACAAGTCCCACTGACTTCACCTGAACACCTATGTCACGTGCACTCTGATGGCTGCAACTCAGGGTTCAGTATTCTGCCCGAGGATATGCCCCTAAAAGAAGAGAAGTGAAATCATAGACAAGTCACGTACCATTGGCTGCAGTGTAATGGCATGGCCCTGGGTCATTGAGCCTATGTCTCTGTGTTTATGGACTTTTTAGTTTTATTTATTTAAATATGCACTGTTGATTCTTACGTTGTTTGATTACTTGCTTCATGTTTTCCTTTGAGTGTAGTTACTCCTCAGTCCTCTATTCCTGCCTATAGTTTGCCTATTGTTTTCATGTATTTTCTGCATTGTGTTATGTTTTGTTGTCAGATTATGGCTGTATAAGAAATTTTGTTCCATCCTCTTGTGTCATTGGCCTTGTATTAGGTTCTCTCATCCTTTTGTTCCGTTGTAGTTATAACATTTTATTTCCTGCTTTATTTTGCTGCTTGTGCCTTGTGTTTAGTTTGACTTCTTCTCTCATTCACTGATTGTTTGCTATGATCGCTTCCCATGATTTGCACCTATATTTTTCCTCCTTCTTTGTCAGTTTGTTACATATACGTTCCTTGATCGTCACATAAATGTAGTGTTTTTCTGGGGGTTTTCGTTTCTTGCAGCCACTCAAACATATGTTCTACCTGAATCACTATTTCAGCTTAAAGTAATTGTGATGATAATGCTTTATTCACCCTATTTTACAAATTGGCGCTAAACAAAATGTTGCATTTTTCTCCAGCACGTTCACTCCCTCAGCGCTAAATTATCTTAGAAAGTCAGATAGTTGTCAAAATATAGAAAGTCAAATATTACAGCAGTGCATGTATTAATGTGTTCCTTTTCATTTTCTCTGTTAAATTAGTCTCACTGGTTTTTCCCTGTGAGGCTTTTTTGAAGTGATTGTTGCAGTTTACTATGTTTCCTTATGTCAGACAATGATTCAATGTTATCATAACTGAATAGTAACATAAACCAAAATTTAAAAGCCTTTCAAGAGCTTCCATTGTGGTTTACCACAAATCACAAGAAGCTCAGTCCTCACCAGTGTAATTGAAATATTTTGAGTGAACCTCGCAGACACATGTCATAATGATAAAATTAAATACTCTGCCAGCAGCCACAGTGTGTCAAACACCTTTCTTTTTCCTCCACCATACTTTGCATCTTTGCTTTTTTAGTCACAAACATTCACCCTTGAGCTACAGATTAGCGATGTATTCTCTTTGTGAAGCTGCACAAAGCTCAAGCAATTAAAGGCTCTTCTCTTGCTTAACAAGCCCAAATCCAGACATGCTTTTATTGCATTTGATTTTGCTCGCTGTATGTGCCAAAATGCTGAGAGACAGGGACCCTGTTTTTGCTCTAAGTGTAGCAGTAACCAGTGAGGATTCAGGGTGAGCTCAGGTTTTGGTGGCTGTCACTTTTCCACCCATGGATTGTAGAAAAAGAAAGAGACACACACAAAAAAAAACCAGCCCTAGAGAGAAGTCTGGATCCACCTATCTAACAATGGCAAGCAGAAATTGTTTGGCAGACGTCCACCTCATCACTGGCAGGAATTGTGATTTAGAGGGAAAGTACTTACTGAGACAAAACAAAGCTGTGCTATCAGTGCTTGATATGTCTGACCTGGCAGAAATTCATTCAGGGCTGTAAAAATGATTGAATTGATGACTCCAAACTGATTTATAACTGGATGTTGTAGTGACCACACAGGTGAATGCTGTTAATAGTTGAGTAAAATAGAAGTGACCACACTGCATGTGTAGAGATAATAAGCTAGAAGGAACTGTTTTCTTAATGTATTTGCTTGTAGAAACTCTATTCAGTTCAAGCACATGTTTGTTTAACAAGTCTACATATTATTTAATGTATATACCACCAATTCACAGCAAGTGCCACCTGAAGGCACTTTACATTGTAGACTAGACTAAAATAATCAAACACAAAATAAAATCACAGCAATCACATGACCACAGACGAGCAAGTGGTAGGAAGGAAAGATTCTCTTTAACAGAACAAAAGCTCGAGCAAAACCAGGTTTGGGGGGAGGGGCAAGCCATCTGTCACGACTGGTTGAGGAAAGGGAAAAAAAGAGAACACAAGACATTCTTTGGGGCACAAAGGCAGAGTTTAGTAATTAGCAGCAATAGTGACGCATAACAACAAGGAGAGACAAAATAGGTGAGTGGAAAAGAAATGCTTAGTGGATCATGGGAATGCCCTAGCAGCCTAAGACCATAGCAATTTAAGTAAGGGAGGGTTCAGGGTCACCTGATTCATCCCACTGTTCTCAAAAAGGAAAGTTTTAACCCCAGTATAGAGAGGGTGTCTGTCTCCCAAATCCAAACTGGTTGCTGGTTCCACAGATGAGGGATCTGAAAGCTGAAGGCTTTTAAATACCCTAGGAATCACAAGTATGTTTTCAGTCTGAGAGTATAGTGCTTTATTGGAATAATATGCAAATAATATGCTACTATGCATTCTTTAAGATATGATGAGGCCTTTTTATGTAAGACTTTGTATGTAGAGACAGATTTTAAATTTGACTCTAGACTTGACAGGTAGCCAATGAAGAGAAACCAATATGGGAGAAATATCCTCTCTATTTCCAGTTACCCTGTCTAGTTTTCCTGTCGGTACTGTCGCTGCAGCATTTTGGATTAACTGAAGGCTTTTTAAGGAAAATGTAGAACATCCTAATACAGGGAGTGCAGAATTATTAGGCAAATGAGTATTTTGTCCACATCATCCTCTTCATGCATGTTGTCTTACTCCAAGCTGTATAGGCTCGAAAGCCTACTACCAATTAAGCATATTAGGTGATGTGCATCTCTGTAATGAGAAGGGGTGTGGTCTAATGACATCAACACCCTATAGGGCTTTGGAGTTGACGTCACGCCGCAATGCATTGTGGGAGCGCAGCTCCATTTTCGGGGTCTACGAATCAAAACAAACACACTGTGTTGGAACGACTACGACAAGAAACATGCTTAAAAGCAGCTCAAAAGAAAACGGACGGTATAGAGACCGATTGCGTCCAGAGGCGAAGCAGCGGTACTTGAAAAAAAAAAAATAGAGTGCATCGCAAATCTGGACCCATATGAAATACGGCAGTGGAGTAAAGACCCAGACGACTTACCGCCACTGTCCTACCCCGATATCTTCACGTATCCTGTTTGTGGAGTAAGCGCTTACACAGCGAACCAGTTTCGTAATTACAAGTCACTGGAGGCGCACATCCAATTTACAAATGGCTGGGTGCAAGATTTGGCTATTTTCAAGCCGCCAAACTCTGAGTACGTCGTCAAAGTAAGTCAGCTGGAGTGCATCGAGTGAAATAGCCATTTTCCACACACCCCCCCCCCCCCACCATAATTAATGTTACACATTTATCATTGAACTGCTAAAATATCGTTATCATATTATATGCCCATAATTGTAAAGTACATGCAAATTAACACATTGATAATCGGGTAAATTATTAACGCCAATTTGTGTCCTTCCTGTCTCATTTCATTTATTGTCTTTACATCAACCAATCAAGTCACTCCATTCTATGTTTGATCGCAATTTCTATAACTTCCGAGACTACCAACGATGATATTATTCAGCTATAAAGTGTGATGTGAACATATTTAGAACTTACCGGAATGAAAATGTCTTGAGCACACCAACTGATATCTGGAGACGTAACAGAACTTGATATCAGCTCGTCTCACGGCTGCTATCCAGGCTAGACGCCTTCGTTTGGTAATATCCGATACATGAGCTCCTTCATGTTGCTTCCAGGTTGGGAAAGCATAAAAAGACAATCGAAACTTATTCCCGTGCCGGTCGTAAGATCGAACATTGCAGCGGACCACACAGCAAGTACGAACCATGGCTATGCTTTCGCTCCTTACTTAGACCCCCAAAATGGCGGATCGGGCCAAAATCCTTTCCACGCCCACCCCCGTGACATCACGCTCCAAAACCCTATATCAGGTGTGCATAATTATTAGGCAACGTCCTTTCCTTTGGCAAAATGGGTCAAAAGAAGGACTTGACAGGCTCAGTAAAGTCAAAAATAGTGAGATATCTTGCAGAGGGATGCAGCAGTCTCAAAATTGCAAAGCTTCTGAAGCGTGATCATCGAACAATCAAGCGTTTCATTCAAAATAGTCAACAGGGTCGCAAGAAGCGTGTGGAAAAACCAAGGCGCAAAATAACTGCCCATGAACTGAGAAAAGTCAAGCGTGCAGCTGCCAAGATGCCACTTGCCACCAGTTTGGCCATATTTCAGAGCTGCAACATCACTGGAGTGCCCCAAAGCACAAGGTGTGCAATACTCAGAGACATGGCCAAGGTAAGAAAGGCTGAAAAACGACCACCACTGAACAAGACACGCAAGCTGAAACGTCAAGACTGGGCCAAGAAATATCTCAAGACTGATTTTTCTAAGGTTTTATGGACTGATGAAATGAGAGTGAGTCTTGATGGGCCAGATGGATGGGCCCGTGGCTGGATTGGTAAAGGGCAGAGAGCTCCAGTCCGACTCAGACGCCAGCAAGGTGGAGGTGGAGTACTGGTTTGGGCTGGTATCATCAAAGATGAGCTTGTGGGGCCTTTTCGGGTTGAGGATGGAGTCAAGCTCAACTCCCAGTCCTACTGCCAGTTTCTGGAAGACACCTTCTTCAAGCAGTGGTACAGGAAGAAGTCTGCATCCTTCAAGAAAAACATGATTTTCATGCAGGACAATGCTCCATCACACGCGTCCAAGAGTAGTAATATACCTATACTTTTTTTGCCCCCCACACCCCGAGGGCATTCCCCCCACCCCTCTCCCCCCACCCCCCCACACCCCCCACCCCGAGGGCATTTTCCCCCCTCCCCTATCCCCCTCCGCGTCCATGTGCGTGTGCACGTGCGCGAGAACGGACTTTTTGCACGTGCATGTGTGTCCAGGGGTCATATGAGTTCACATGTGTTTAATAGAGTATTATTTAATGAAACCATAATGTGTTTTAATTAAACTCTTTTTAAAGGATTGTATAGGTCTCAGAGTTCTGTTATTTAGACATAGGTGATTTAATTGAACTACTTTAGGGGTATTTTAACTAGTTAGGAGCCTTTTGCATTTTCTTCAGTGCTATTTAGGAGCAAATAGTTTTAAAACAGAGGTCCGCAAATAACAGGTATCCCTTTAGAAATAAACAGTGATACTTCTAAAAACCGTGTATTCCCACACAGCATTTAATTTAGCTAGTTTAGGAAGATTTCACTTTTCTAATAGTTTCACAGGCTAATAGTTTTTAAATAGAGCACCACAAACAACATGTATCCCTTTAGAAATAAACTGTGATACTTCTAAAAACCGTGTATTCCCACACAGCATTTAATTTAGCTAGTTTAGGAAGATTTCACTTTTCTAATAGTTTCACAGGCTAATAGTTTTTAAATAGAGCACCTGTGACAAAGTGGAGAAGCAGTTGTAATTCTCTCCATTTGTCCCAGATGTGTTTACCTTTTTTTTTTGCACATTGTACACGTTATTCTGTTTCTATGTATTTGCTATGATTTGCTATTTGTCAAGTAACATTGCTTCACTCACTATCCCGGGTTTGTTTGTGTAAGCGTTTTGTTGCCGGCAAATCAAACATTCTGCAAATTAAGACAAATACTAAGTTATGTTTCTTTATACTTTATTATGTTACAGATTAAGTCATTTGTTCATACTTACTCTGTTTGTCTTTTCAGTCATCATGAGTGTCAGGTGTGGGGAAACGCCCGCTTGGCATTTCCTCATTTTAAAGTCCTGATCATGTCACACATGACATCATCAGGTCAAACCATGTGGAGGGGTTTCTTTTTCCAGAGAGATGCTTCCTTTTGTTTGTGTTAATGTTTAAAGGGATTTGTTGAATGTTTTTCCTTTTGTTAATACTGCCATTTAGTTGTGTAAATGTGCATATTAGAAGTGTGTAGAGGTTTTGTGTTTTTAGATAACCTGAGTAGAGTTTTAGATCCCTCAGTTGAGTGAGTGGTACTGGCTGGGCAATTGGAGGGAAATTGATGGCCCTATTTAAAGCCAGTCTCTACCAGATGCAGGAGAGAGGAGAGGTGAGCTGTGTCACCAGAGCCATGTTATGTTGAGTTTTGTTAAATGAATTGATTTGGGGAAAGTTTTGTTAAGTTATACATTAAATTAAGTTCACTGCAAATAAATTGCTCACCTTGGAAACCCAAAATGTCTGCATAGTCTGCTTCCCTACCACCTTCCTTGACGTTCAAGTGTGACTACTTCACAGCACCACAAACAACATGTATCCCTTTAGAAATAAACTGTGATACTTCTAAAAACCGTGTATTCCCACACAGCATTTAATTTAGCTAGTTTAGGAAGATTTCACTTTTCTAATAGTTTCACAGGCTAGTAGTTTTTTAAATAGAGCACCACAAACAACATGTATCCCTTTAGAAATAAACTGTGATACTTCTAAAAGTACATATTCACACTAGAGCTGTATCAACCACCATGTGGCTTTAATGCAACTAGTCTTATAATTATCTACTAGTCTGCAACAGTTAGACTCGCTGATTACACATAGATGATTTAACTACTTTAAGGGCATTTCACGTTTCTAAAAGTTTCACAGGCCAATAGTTTTAAATAGAGCATCGCAAACAAAAGATGCTCCTTATCAAGAGTATCCCAGCCCAAAGGTGTTTCTAAAAAACACATATCCACACACTCTGTAACAGTTAGACAGAGGGGGTGCAGCAGCTAGGCTCCCAAAAGTCTGTAAAAAGGTATGAAGCAACAAAAGATGCTCCTTATCAAGAGCATCCCAGCCCAAAGGTGTATATTCACAAACAGTTAATGGCTTTAATGCAACTAGTCTTATCATGTCAGAGGCCAGCAGAAACCATGTCCAACAGAGTCTCCAAAGGCTTTCCACCTTTCTTCCTTACATCACACTCTTTTATCTCTACATCTCAGAGCTCAACTGAAAGTAGCCCCACCTATATAAAAACACCCCATCAGACACACAGTATTTTCCTCAGCACTTCACAACGGCCGCAAGGTATATCGTTTTAACTTTTTATTTTTTCACTTGAATGTGCGTTGGAGCCGACTTTGCTACCCGCACAGAGCGTTTCTGACAGTCGGGCGCTGCTTATACAATAGAGAAAAGCAACAATACAGAGTGTTTCTCTGCTCCAAGAAATCCCAGGGCCTTTCACAAGGTAAGCATGTCTGTTATACCCAGGGCGTAAATGTCTGTATGTCAGTGCTGATTATTCAAAACCTGTTTTAAAATGTGACACATATGTTGTCCGAAAACATTTCCTCTAAATTTGCAAAGTTACTGATTTAAAAAATATATATTTTCAAATTTTTAGTTGCATGTCAAACATATGATAGACTCTTGAGCATATTTATATAGCTAAATTCACAATGGTATAACCGTGCTAAATAAAAGAGGCCCAAGCACCAATGCACTCTAATCCACTCCGCTAAACTGTATGTTGATAAGTACATGAAGCGTACCTCTACCTCTACAGCTGAAAACAGTTTGTATCAGCACTCTGAGGGTCTGCTGAATTGTTTTTAATACGGCGCTTTTTGACGAACAGCAGATGATGAAATCCTCTTTATTGTAGAAACTGTCCCTAAGCTATTGTTGCTCATACTTACTGAGGTCCCTAGCTACTTCCTTACTATGTCAGTAAACTTTTTTGAAAAGGAAGCTGTTGTAGATTTAAAGAAACATCTTAATTGAAGCAAAGACAAAAAAAAAAACTGGAATGAATTTTATGGGACTGTTTATATTAAAGCCAACAACAAGTGAAAATCCAAAAACGGCTCCAATCCTTTGTATTAATGATCTCCCCCTCTCTCTCCCTCTCTATCGCTCTCTCTCTCTGTGTGTGAGTGTGTGTGTGTGAGTGTGTGAGTGTGTGTGTGTGTGAGTGTGTGAGTGTGAGTGTGTGTGTGAGTGTGTGTGAGTGTGTGTGTGTGTGTGTGTGTGAGTGTGTGTGTGTGTGTGTGTGTGTGAGTGTGAGTGTGTGTGTGTGTGTGTGTGTGTGAGTGTGTGTGTGTGTGAGTGTGAGTGTGTGTGTGAGTGTGTGTGTGAGTGTGTGTGTGTGTGTGTGAGTGTGTGTGTGAGTGTGAGTGTGAGTGTGTGAGTGTGAGTGTGTGTGTGAGTGTGTGTGTGTGAGTGTGAGTGTGTGTGTGTGAGTGTGAGTGTGTGTGTGTGTGTGTGTGTGTGAGAGTGTGTGTGTGAGTGTGAGTGTGAGTGTGTGTGTGTGTGTGTGAGTGTGTGTGTGAGTGTGTGTGTGTGTGTGTGTGAGTGTGTGTGTGTGTGTGAGTGTGTGTGTGTGTGTGTGTGTGCCCTCGCAGAAGGAAGGTCACAGCAGGAGCTTTTCTCAAACGCATTACCAATCAGTTTTTTACAAGAAGTGTAGCTCACACAATGGTATAAGTGTATTCTTTGCGATACTTTATAAATATGAAACTAAAGATTTTGAGTTCGTGCACATTGTGAAGCAAGAATCTAAATATTTGTGTCACAATGATTTCTATAAAAGCGTGTTGTTTATGGGGATAATGCAACAAATCTTTTGTGCGTCCTATTAATGATCAATGGTGATTGAAGAGGAACCCTGACTCAGGACATTTTCATGGCATGTGACAGCGCAGACAACTACTAATGAGAGAACCTGTTTTATCATCATAAAGACTGTGATATGAAGCATCGTTAAAGTGTCACTTCAGTAATGTTGACTCATGTTTTTAATAATGACTTTAAAACACTAAACTCTAATTTCTGTGGTTTATTTTAAGTTTACAGAATATAACATGTGGTAAGACGATGAGTTTTACTTCTCACTGTCCGTGTTATGTGTATCTATTTATCATGTATGCTACTTTGCTCTGTGGACTGTAAAATGTTTCATTGTGTTCATGAAATAAACCAGACTTTCACTGTCTGCATCTTTTACTGTTTTTCTGCTTTTGTTCACTCCAAGTTTGACAAACCTACAGATATCCAGAGTTAACTCACTAACAATGTGGAGCAGTCTCAGTGTATTTAGCTGCTTTTTCCCCGAACACAACCAACTGAGAGAAACGCCTGTGGTCCTCACTTTGGTCATTTGAACGCTGAAGGAGATTTGTTCCATAGACACCTTATACTAGTGCTTCCTGCATTTAATCCATCACTACTATGTTCTATATAAATCCAGATTCCTTTTATAGTTTGCAGTGAAATTTGTTAAACCACTGCTTAATGGGACAGAAGTACAAGTCACTCTTTACTAACACATTTGTAGATGAGTTTATTGCTGAACAACACAGCTGGCAGTCTCACACACTCTTTAGGTTTTTCAAGTTGTGTGTGTAAGGGTTTAGTCTATCAAACCCTACCCTTTTTTCCCCAGTATCACAACAGTATGACTCCCAAAGTACGGCTCAGTAAACAACCAATGATTCTAAAGCCAGAACAGAAAGATACAGTTGGAAGATGAATGATTGCGTTTTTATGATGCGTAGTAAAACGACCCCCTCTGCTTCTTCGCTGTGTTGGTGTTGTTGTTGTTCATGTGTGTGTGTGTGTGTGTGTGTGTGTGTGTGTGTGTGTGTGTGTGTGTGTGCGTGCCTTAGAAGTCAATTAATACATTAGCCATACTTAAAAAAAACATCTGAATTTCATTTAGAACTGAGATTCTAAGTTGTAAGCAGAAATCTTATGCACAGCCAGAAACATGTTTCCCCACTTTCACAATGCTGAGGTGTCAAATCCACAACCCCCAACAAATGGTTTGTTACACACGGGTGTGAAGGGCAAGCTTTACTTACACAGCCTCACACACAGTAGATTTTTAAAGTTTTTGGGTACAGGGGTTTAGCCACAGATGCAACATCCACTTTTGATAAAGATCACTCCACCTGTTTATTTCTTAAGAAATTAAGCATCTTTATTAAGCTCTTATTTATAAATGTCTACACAATAATAGACACCGTGTGCTCTGTGACATTATAGTCTTCTACTTCTGCTTCCATCGGTTTGCATTTTAAACTCCCAGCCTTTCAGTTTGTTATGAACGACTTTATATCACAAAATGTTAGAAATATAAAGTGAACCATGCGACTTTTTTTTTATTTTCTGTTTGATGGAAGGACTTAAGACACGAGTTATTTAAACAATTCTAAATGACAGTGTGATGGCCATAGCACTTTACGTGGGCCAAATGTGTTAAGGATAATGTTTATCAATGTAAAATTGCAACTTGTGGATAGAATATAACATTTTGTAAACAGTTACCTCAGAAGCTGCACTGGTAGATCTATGTATGTAAGGTAAAACTATCCACAGTACTTCCACTTAAGTAGCTAAACACATAAAGTCACCCTTACCAGTAATCCGCTGCTCCTTGAAAAAGTAGCACAAACAGACAACTGACTGAGCAATGATAAGTAGAGCTACCCGAGGCCGAGACTCAAGCAGAAGAAAATTAAAAGTTGTTGTTTTTGTGGCTCGAAAAATTAAAGAAAGTATGTTTAATAATTCAACAAGACCCGCACCTTCAACACATGTACATTCAAATTCTGGAACAGGCTCATCATTGCTGCTGTTCAATAGTTTTTATCCGTTCGAAAAAGTCATTTTACGGCTTTAATGTTTCCAGCTGATAAGGAGAATGAGTGCATTTCAAATGAGCGTCCAAAGGCTTTAAACATCTGCTTTGTCTGTAACGACAGTATCAAACTACAGAGCATTGTTTTACTAAAATTCAACATTTTCAGATGAAAATTTGGCTGCTTTTTGTTTTTTTCACTGTAACACCCACCTCAATGCCATTTTTAGGATATTCTTGGTGATCCCACCTTTTTCATATTTATGCTTTTGGCACTGAGGGTATCTAATACGCATGTTGTCACTGTGTTTTGTACTACCAGCTGTGAGGGCTCTGCTTTTGCTTTGAGCAGTCTGTTTTTATTTTGTCTCGTGACTGTGTGTTTTTTTTTTTTTTTCAAACAAGATCCTCGTCAGTTTGATTTTGTTATCTTAATGACCTTATAGTACCATATCACCCCATTAGAGCACTTCGCTCCAAGTATTTAAAAGTAAAATGGGAGCCAGACCCTTCGATTTCCAGGCCCCTCTTGGTAAATGGTAAATGGACCGGTTCTTATATAGTGCTTTTCTACTCTGAGCACTCAAAGCTTGCCTCATTCACCCGTTCACACCCATTCATACTCTGACGGATGCACTGGAGAGCAACTTTCATGCAGGATATCTGGCATGTAGACGGGGAGTAGGTGACCTGCTCCCCCACCTGAGCTACAGCCACCACTTCTGTGGAACCAGCTTCCAGTTTGGGTTTGGGAGACGGACACCCTCTCTACTTTTAACATTAGGCTTCAAACTTTCCTTTCTTCCCTGAATCCTCCCTTAGTTAGCCTAAGTCTAGGCTGCTGGCGGGTTCCCCTGATGTGTTCCCTGCTAGACCCAAGTGCAGCGTTTAACACCGTTCGCCATAACATTTTATTACAGCTATTATTAAATGGAGAGTCCTCTTCACACACTGAGGTTAATTATGAAGCTCCACAGGCTTCTGTGCAAAGACCAGTTTTGTTTGCATCATATGCGCTTTAGAAGGCATAGCATAGCATACATTTTCACTGCTATGCATATGATACCCGCTTTTATTGGTTAAACTGCAGGGATGTCTTAGACACATAATGAGCTTTAATTTTCTGCTTCTAAGTTCAGATAGAACTGAGGTTATTGTAACGGGGCGTAAAAATCTTAGAAACACTGTGGCTAACAAGATCCTTACTCTGGATGGCATCGCCTTGAGCCGCCTGTTGTAGTGATTTGGTACATTATAAGTAAAATTGAAACATACAATCCCATAGCACAACATCAACATTTATTTTTATACAAAAATAAAAATGCTTTTTCAGAAAAGAATTGTAACTTCACAATTCATCACCGATTACGTGGGTACATAAGGTAAGTCCTCATCATTATCCCATAGCTGTTCCGGTAATCTCTCAGGGCCTTGGAAGGGCGGCCATGTCCAGTCTACCTCATCAATGTCGGGAGAGTCGCCGAAATACAAAAAATCTTCCTCGTTGTCAGTGTCCATCGTCCACAGCTGTGGTGGTGAGGGGGGTGTGCTCCACTCTGACACTGGTGAATACGGTGCGTCTTCACTCCAATCTTCAAATGTAGGGTTCGTGGCTGGATCTTCAGAGACTAAAGATTGCTCAGTATCCCTGGTACCAAGTACCAAATATGTACCAAGTTCTGTCACTCTGATGGTTGATTGAGCAGAAGGGCTGGAAGAAGCCATTTTCATGGAGAATTTCAAGCCCAACAGATGGGAATTACCGTTCTTTTCCAAAGTTACAGCTGCTAGAGACGCAGTGGTCAACTCTACGGTTTTTGAAAATAGCACTTTGGGCTGGGATACTCTTGATAAGGAGCATCTTTTGTTTGCGGTGCTCTATTTAAAACTATTGGCCTGTGAAACTTTTAGAAACGTGAAATGCCCCTAAAGTAGTTAAATCATCTATGTGTAATCAGCGAGTCTAACTGTTGCAGACTAGTAGATAATTATAAGACTAGTTGCATTAAAGCCACATGGTGGTTGATACAGCTCTAGTGTGAATATGTACTTTTAGAAGTGTCACAGTTTATTTCTAAAGGGATACATGTTGTTTGTGGTGGTCTATTTAAAAACTATTAGCCTGTGAAACTATTAGAAAAGTGAAATCTTCCTAAACTAGCTAAATTAAATGCTGTGTGGGAATACACGGTTTTTAGAAGTATCACTGTTTATTTCTAAAGGGATACATGTTGTTTGTGGTGCTCTATTTAAAAACTATTAGCCTGTGAAACTATTAGAAAAGTGAAATCTTCCTAAACTAGCTAAATTAAATGCTGTGTGGGAATACACGGTTTTTAGAAGTATCACTGTTTATTTCTAAAGGGATACCTGTTATTTGCGGACCTCTGTTTTAAAACTATTTGCTCCTAAATAGCACTGAAGAAAATGCAAAAGGCTCCTAACTAGTTAAAATACCCCTAAAGTAGTTCAATTAAATCACCTATGTCTAAATAACAGAACTCTGAGACCTATACAATCCTTTAAAAATAGTTTAATTAAAACACATTATGGTTTCATTAAATAATACTCTATTAAACACATGTGAACTCATATGACCCCTGGACACACATGCACGTGCAAAAAGTCCGTTCTCGCGCACGTGCACACGCACATGGACGCGGAGGGGGATAGGGGAGGGGGGAAAATGCCCTCGGGGTGGGGGGTTGGGTGGAGAGGGGTGGGGGGGTGGGGGGGGAATGCCCTCGGGGTGTGGGGGGGCAAAAAAAGTATAGGTATATTACTACTTCCAAGTACTCCACAGCGTGGCTGGCAAGAAAGGGTATAAAAGAAGAAAAACTAATTGGCACACGCCAGACAGAGACAGACTCGTAAACAGGCATAATGACGTCATGGACAAACAGAGGGACATACGGGCAGAGAAGACTAAGCACAGGCAACCTAAACCAAACATAAGGGCAAGATAACAAAACCTAAACCAGAAATAATCATCATCGTCATCAACATCATCATCAGATAACTAAAGAATCAGAATATAATTGTAATCAAAACAGTATCACCAGAGAATAACTAATCCATAATGCAAAAATAAACCAAAACATAAGAAACTCAAAATGCTGGGTCGACCCGACCCAGGACCGTGACACTAATGACATGGCCTCCTTGTTCACCTGATCTGAACCCCATTGAGAACCTGTGGTCCATCATCAAATGTGAGATTTACAAGGAGGGAAAACAATACACCTCTCTGAACAGTGTCTGGGAGGCTGTGGTTGCTGCTGCACGCAATGTTGATGGTGAACAGATCAAAACACTGACAGAATCACTGGATGGCAGGCTTTTGAGTGTCCTTGCAAAGACAGGTGGCTATATTGGTCGCTGATTTGTTTTTGTTTTGTTTTTGAATGTCAGAAATGTATATTTGTGAATGTGGAGATGTTATATTGGTTTCACTGGTAAAAATAAATAATTATGCACAGTAATAGTCACCTGCACACACAGATATCCCCCTAAAATAGCTAAAACTGAAAACAAACTAAAAGCTACTTCCAAAAACATTCAGCTTTGATATTAATGAGTTTTTTGGGTTCATTGAGAACATGGTTGTTGTTCAATAATAAAATTATTCCTCAAAAATACAACTTGCCTAATAATTCTGCACTCCCTGTACAACAAATGACAATTGTTCCTGCATATATATGCATAAACTACTTTTTCAGCATCACCTGACATTAGGGCTGGGCCATATTATACCTAATGTTAGGCAACGATAGGAAAATGAAATATCGCGATAGAATGGGAGTAAAACGCGCATGCGCAGTGCCTTTGTTTTCATACGCACATGGCCGATTGTTGAGTGAAACAGATGAACCAGAATTGGTTTGTAAAAATGGTGCAACTTCCGTGATGTGGAACTGGTTTGGTGTTTGTCCGTCACTTTAGAAACAAAATCACGGACCTCTATCAGTCGGAAAAGTGTAACAAAGCACATTTTTTTGCAGAACATGCAAGCGGCCGTTGTTATTGTCATATTTGTCGGACTAAGATGCTCTTAAATCTGGGAGTAATCTGGGTCCTAAACTCTGTATACTTCAGGTCAAACAACACTGCAGCATCACTGAGAGTTAAAAACTGTCTAAATTCTGTCATCTTCAATAAAACGATCAGGTGTAACTATAAAGTTTAACTTCCAGGCATCCATGAAAACAAAAGTTATTACATTTAACGGAGTTAGAAGTTAGCAGGAAGCTAGCGGAAGTTAGCTCGCTAGTTTCGCTAGTTACCTAAGCATGATATAACACGTTCTGACTGAGAGATTTGAAAAAATTCAAACGTACAGCTCTGCTATCACTTCCAACATAAATGAAGACAGGAAACTAAACAGCAGTGACGTTTGTAGGGTTACTGAAGTTTGGCTAGCTGGTATATAATGATGTGCTACGTGATCGCTAGCGACACAGCTATGTTAGCATAACATAAACAGTGAAGCTGGAGGACGAACACTAACACTTTTCCACTTATAAAAGTTAACGAGAAGGTTCCTCATGGTTAGAGACAAATGCAATCGCATGGGAGGATGCTGTAAACGGACCAAACTTCAGTCAGGAGAACAACTGAGATAATCCATCCACAATACGAGGTTAGTCATTAATATAATACTGCAACAACATGGGAATAGAGCAGCTGCCAGAGAATTCAACATTAATGAATCAATGATACAGAAGTGGAGGAAGCAAGAAGAATGAGTTTAATAAAGTTTGATTTATCTGACTGCTTTGTTTCGCTTAATGTGCCTTATAATCCCGTGCACCTTATGGTCCAAAAAATGCGTACTGCACACTGCAGTTTAATGTTGCAAAGCTCCTCTTTTTAACTTCAGTGGATATTATACATGGTTATGCTCAGGATATGTCAGCCCATTTCTACTGGAAATGCCTTTTGGTTAAACTTTCAGCAAGGAATTTGCATTTGCACTGTTACATTTTTATAAAGCTTTAATGTACATAAAAACCAGCTTCTTGTTTAAGTGAAAATAAATGGAAGGTTGTCTTTTTGCGCTAGTAATGTTGTGGAGTTATATTTTGTCTCGCATCAATTATATCGTCAGTTATATCGTTATTGCAAATTTTCAAATATATATCGTGATAAATATTTTTGGCCATATCGCCCTGCTCTACCTGACATATAATTTTTCTAATTTTAGTGATATTGTGCAACTGAAAGGCATTCTTACATGCTTCCTTTGCTTGCACATTTAAAGACAAATCTTCCATTCGGTCACCACCTTATTGTGGTGGAGTGGTCCAGTCATCCCATCAAAAAGGGACATGGGTCCACCCTCTGAGAGTTTGGTTCTTTGTGGAACCAAACTGGTTCTGTAATTTTACAGTCATAAGGCAACCACAAGTAAACAATGTTAATGTGCTGTTATCTACTCTAATATAATTCCATATACTCTAATAAGCAGGAGTGATTTTTATTTTATTTATTTATTTTTTTGACAGTGCAGTTGCAATAGCCTGCAGCTGCTTACTAGTTTACTGTGTATATAAACATTACCAAAGTCAAAGACATTTATCCTGACTGCTGTGACGGATCTCATTTCAAACTTCTGATATGAAGTTTTTATATAAGCTGACTCTCGTTTAAACTGCCGCGTGGGTTTCAGAGTAGCTGCTGACAGCCTGTCAGTTCCTCTGCACTGTACTGCCAGCACACAACAGCTACTGTCCATCTGTCACCTTGAATCTGTCCACCTACTGTTTCCATCAATCCTTACATCCAGCACCATAACTGAACAAGATGTTCCCTGCTTACTGACTGCTACAAAAACAGTATATAGCGTTACCAGAGAGTATTTAACTTCATTAAGGGCAAGAGAGTTAGAGCAATGAGAAAAAAGAGAGAAGCTTTTAACAGAAAACAACCACTGGAAAAAGAAATGATAGATGCAAGGAAAAAGTCAGATGGAGGGCACGATAACATAAAGATAAATATGAATAGATAGAAAAAAAATAAGGAAGCAAAGTAATTACTTGGGGTATGTCGGGAAGCCTCAAGCTAGTAATCAGTAGTTGCATGCTGTATATGTGGAGGAGGTGTTGGTCATATGGAAATTAGATGCTGATGAGTTAGATGAAGAAATGTAAAGGGTGGTACAGTGAGATCTGGGACCTATCAGCAGTGTGTAAGATCAAGCGCACACACACGCAGAGAGAGACAGAGAAGGAGAAACATATCAGCCCATAGAACATATATTTTTATTGTTGTCATCATCAGTATTGCATAGTGTTAGAGTAGTAGCTGTAAATGGAATGATTGAAGGCTTATTCATAAATCAAAATATACTGTATCTTTTGGACTAGCATCCAGTTAAGTATAAGTACAAGTCAGTAAATGAAAACTGAAGCATACTTTAGATCTGGCTAACCTTACTCACTGGTGCTTTGAGCCAAATACTAACCACACCATGCTAATGTTGAAGGCTGGAAAATGCTACATGTTTAGTATAACAGAAAACCCACCTATTTTTTTGATTTAGATTCAATTAAATTATATTTATGTAGTTCCAAATAACAACATTTGCCTTGAGGCACTTTTACTGTAAGGTAAAGACCCTAAAATAATACAGAGAATGCTATCAGCAAGCACTTGGAAACAGTGGGAAGGAAAATCTCCCTTTTGGGAGAAACTTCCAGCAGAAACATGGAGGTACAGCCAGATGCTGCAGCCAGTTGGGGTTGAGGGGGAGAAGACAGGAGAAAAGACACACTGATGATTAAATGACTAATGATTAAATGAAAAGTGGTGTATAAACACAGAGTGAAGGTGAATGAAGAGAAACACTCAGTGCATCATGGAAAGCCCTCAGCAGCCCATTGTGTTTTTAAATATCCTGGGACCCACAAGTAAGCCAGCAGTACTCTTTTGTGGTGATATGGTTCTATGAGGTCTTTAAGATGAGATGATGCCTGATTATTCAAGACCTTGTAGAAGAAAGATTTTAAATTTCATTCTGAATTTAACAGAAAGCCAATGACCAATTCAATTCCAACAACTGATTTTTATTTATTCGGCACAAAATTACAACAACAGTTGCTTCAAGGCGCTTTACACTGTAAGGTAGATTCTACAGAAGCCAATATGGAAGAAATACTCTTCTCGCTCTCTTTGTATTTTACCTAACCTGTCTTTTTTTCAGCAGTGCACACACAGTGACTTCTTTCTGATTACTATATAGCAAACAAAAGCAAAAATGACTATGAAAATGCAGCCATTAATGAATGCATCTTATTGTATTCGATTAATTCATGAATGTTCCAATTAAAAGAGGGGAAAAAAACAATGCAGCACAATAACATTGTAACTGGGATGGCTCGTGATTGATGGCAAGTAATGTTTGTTATTTTTCTACACATTGTGAAGATTGTGAACTGTACTATTCCACACAGATTTCAGGTTCATATGGTGGAATAGTTTTTAATTATGCAGATCTCCTCTGAAAAATCCTGCACTCACCTGTGTCTTAATCCTCAGCACTAGGGATGGGTATCGTTTAGGTTTTATCCGATACCGGTGCCAAATCGGTACTTTTGAAACGGTGCCGGTGCTCAAACGGTGCTCAAACCGGTGCTTAAAGAATGGAGAACACAAAATTGGTCCAAAAACCTCTCATGTTCAGCTGTTTTTTGTAAAAAGATAACAATGTTAGCCTTTTCTGCAGCTATGGGGCATATATGGTATCACTCTTGGCTGGAAGCAGTGCTTAATCAATGGAAAAAACACAGACTTTGTTCAAAAACCTCTCATGTTTAGCTGTTTTCCACTTTTTCTTTGGTCATTTTAGCCTTTTTGGCCAGGGTGAAGGGAGTATCTGCCATCAAACAAGAAGACAGCTGCATGTAGCTATGATGATGTTTGCTAGTTCACCTTACATGCATTAATGTAATAACGTGGTTAGCCTACTCAACGTAAATTACACACGAACAACATTAAGCTACTCACGCAGAGAAGAACGGCTGCTGCTGCCATCATCATCCGTCATCATTTCTGCTACACTGGCAGGGCTAGGGGCCAGGACTCTCCTCTTCGTGTTTTTGGGGGATGTTGCATAACAGGCAACCCACCCGCAGTAGATGCGCTCGGTGTGAGGTCTCGCAGCAAGCTATCAAATACGGCGCATTTCTGGGCTTTTAAAAAAAACGCTACGCGTCGCCAGGTGTTTCATCGGATTTGAGGTGTTACCTCCTTTGACAGTATCACAGTATCAGCTTAAAGCACTTGTTGCAGGCTGCTGAGTTTGCATCTTTTGCTGTGAAGTAAAAGACTTTTGACCGCTTCGCCTTGGACATTTTTAATCTGTAGCTCTGCTCTAAAAGAACGTACGTACCTGGGCCCGCCTACTATCCTCGGAAACGTAAAGTGATTGGCTAGAAGTGTATCACAGCTCAGGAAAAAAAAGCACCGAAATAAAGCACCGAAATGTGCGCTGCTTTTCGGTCTGGTTACTACCGTTTATGTCAGAACCGGTGCCATCATGGCACCGGACACCGGTACCCATCCCTACTCAGCACCCTTTGCATAGCGCCCAGCACTTTCTGTCAGAGGTGTTATCCCGAATATTAGAAAACATATTCATTTTCCATCATCTTCTTCTCATTAATCTGAACTGCCTTGCAGATTATTTTGGTAAGTTAGGCCTGCCACTCTCTCCTTCAAGCTCTCATCTTAGATCTGTTCATTTTTGAGCCACTAATTTGCCTGCTTAATAAACTGTAT
Source organism: Aulonocara stuartgranti (assembly GCF_965226115.1). Lineage (NCBI taxonomy): Eukaryota > Metazoa > Chordata > Actinopteri > Cichliformes > Cichlidae > Aulonocara > Aulonocara stuartgranti. The sequence goes on along the minus strand of NC_138950.1, from coordinate 37,186,719 downwards.
GGGACAATATAATATAGTGAGGGTTGCACTTTCTTGCGTTGTATTATTTTCCCGCTAAATAGTGATTCAGTGTACCTTCTTTCCTCCTCCATGTTTAGGATTTCTATGACTGAGGTAAAATTCCATTCAATCAAAATATATGAGCAGGTTATGGGTTGAAATGGATCATGTATAAATTAACATTTACATGATCTGTATGCATTGTATAGTTGTGTGATGTGAAATGCTCTATAAAAAAATAATCACAACTCCAACCAACCAAACACAAAATCAAAACCCATGGAGGCAAAGAGGGAGAAACTGATGCCAGCAGCACCTTGAGGCAACTGTTGTTGGGATTTGGAGCTATATAACACCCTCACAGACACTCACAGGTGTCACAGAAGGCATCCACAGAGTTTATTGAACAAACTGTGATCTGCTGTTTTGGAACCAAAAACTACATTGGTATTTTCGGAGCTGATTAACTTAGGCTACGTTCACACTGCAGGTCTTAATGCTCAATTCTGATTTTTTGATCAAATCCGATTTTTTTGTCTGCTTGTTCACACTACAAATAAAATGTGACAGCAAACGCGCTCTAGTGTGAACCCTCAAAGCGGCCGCATGCGCAAAAGAAGACGTCACACAAAACGCGCTCTGTTTAGACCCAGAGCAAACAGTATTGTTTGACTGATGGCCCTTAATATAAAGACTTGTTTTGGACTTTACGTTTCCCAATTTTGCTTTAAGTTATTTTGTTATTTACAAATGGCCTAGATGTGTAAAGCGCTTTGGGGTCCTTAGGGACTAGTAAAGCGCTATACAAATACAGGCCATTTACCATTATCCTTATTGCTGTTTTAGAGGAGCGGTGCTTCAAAGGATAGCTGCAGATTTCTGTCAGAATCTGCAGATTATACAGTACAAATAAATTGTTCCCGTTTCTCCAGCGTTGTCTTCCCAACAGTTTCACTAACATCTACACTGGATGGCCAGGAAGCGTTCGCGATGTCTTCTCGGGCACTTCTCCGGCACTTTTCTGGCGCTGATAATTGGCGTCTGTCTTGTGTCAGTGACGTAAAAGATGGATTTAATGCGACATGACCATTCACACAGCAGTCGCTTTCTAAAACATCAGATATGTATCGGATTCAGTACCACATACGAAAGTGACCTGGATCGGATTTGAAAAAATCGGATTTGTGCTGTTCACACTGTCATACCATGATCGGATATGGGTCGCATAGGGTCAAAAAATTCAGATTTGATGCGCTTTCACCTGCAGTGTGAACGTAGCCTTAGAGTTTATGTTTAAACTCAAGATTTTTTAATATGCTTTTTGGAATCGGTCAGTTAGTAATTGTTAACTGACCATGAATATGAATGTGAGCGGCATAAATGGCTTTCTATCTCTGTCTGTTGTGACAGATTAACGACCAAACATACATTCTCAGTGATGGGTACATAAGGGTGTCCATAAGTGCAACACGACACCCTATGCCGCAGGTGGATGATGGATTTTGTAATCGTATCACCAGACCTGCGGCCATATGCTCTGGACACTCGGATAAAGAGAGGGGCTGAGCTGTCAACTGATCACCACCTGGTGGTGAGTTGGATCAGGTGGTGGGTGAGGATGCAGGACAGACTTGGTGCAACTAAACGTATAGTGAGGGTGCGCTGGGAATGCCTGGCAGAGGCTGCGAGATCTTCAACACATACCTCTGGCAGAGTTTCAACAGCATTCTGAGGGAGACTGAGGACGTTGAGTCTGAATGGACCATGTTCAGCACCTCCACTGCCAAAGCTGCTGCAGACAGGCAGCAAGGTGGTTGGTGGTTGGTGCCTTGCGGCCGCAAGGTGGTTGGCACCTGTCATGGTAACCCCTTAACCAAATGGTGGACACCAGAGGTGAAGGGAGCTACCCGGCTGAAGAAGGAGTCCTATTGGGCTTGGTTAGCCTATGGGACTTTGGAGGCAGCTGATAGTTACCAAAAGGCCAAGTGGAACACAGCTTGGGCAGTAGCTGAAGCAAAAACCTAGGTGTGGGAGAAGTTCGTGGGAGGCCATGGAAAAAGACTTTTAGGCTGCCTTGAAGAGATTCCGGCAAACCATCAGGCAACTCAGGATGGGAAAGTGGTGCTTTACCTGCACTGTGAATAGTGAGGGTCGAGCACTGCTGACTTCAACTGAGAACATTGTTGGGTGAACAAGATGGAACAAGATCGTGAATGCAAGCGGCAGAAATGAGCTTCCTCCACAGGGTGGCTGGCCTCTCCCTTAGAGATAGCATTCAGCCATCCAGGAGAGGCTCAGAGTAGAGCCACTGCTCCTCCACATTGAAAGGAGCCAGCTGAGGTAGTTCAGGCATCTGAAAAGGATGCCTCCTGGGCACAGTGTTCCAGGCATGTCTTACTGGGAGGAGGCCCCAGGGTAGACCCAGGACAGGAGAGATTATATCTCTCAGCAGGCCTGGGACCGCCTTGGTGTTGGAGGAGGTGGCTGGGGAGAGGGAAGTCTGGGCTTCTCTGATTAGGCTACTGCCCCCGCGACCTGGTACCAGATAAGCAGAAGAAGACTGATGGATGGATGGATGGATGGATGGATGGATGGATGGATGGATGGATGGATGGATGGATGGATGGATGGATCAGACTTTGTGGGATGTCAGTGTTTTCCTTCTTCTCATATTGTTCCACTTTCCAGCCTCCATTGTAAAATAATTAAAACAAGCAAAACCACCGAAAGTGTTTTTAGAATAAAATAAAAGGTTTTGGGGGTGGAGAGATTAGGAAAAGAGAAAAGATAAGTAAATATCTTTATACAGAGAGAAATCTGGCCAAGTTATAGAGAAAGAACAGAATTCCATTTGAGGATTCAATGCAGTAATCCCTCTTTTTTCATTCACAACCCCTACTGTCTCTCCATCTCTGGTCCATAGCACGACAGAGCTGCTGTCATTAATTTTGTAGAATGGAGTGAAGATGAGAGAGGCAGCGAGTCACAATTTTCACAGCCACATATATGGAGCAAGGCCCACTTTCATCTCTCCCAGACAAAAACACAAAGATACTATCTGTTATGCCTGAAACCCATTTCTTTGTAACATTAGGGGCTGAAATGGGGTCCTTCAAAAGACCCGTGGGTCTGGAATCATAAAAAGTCTATGTGGCACTGACTGATTCACCTTCACCTTAGTGTTTTGAATCACCATCTACTAAGGAGAAACTGAGCACAGTGATGAGCAAGATGGTTCCAGTGAAAAAGACTATATTGACTGTTTTGAAGCAATTCTTCATAAGTCAACAAATAAAATTCTTTGAAGTAAATTTCAGTAAGCAGCACACTGCACTGAATTAGAATCAGAATACTTTATTAATCTCAGAGGAAATTATGTGGTCACAGTTGCTCCAAGACAGTAAGAACAAATAATAACTAGGGATGGGTACCGGTTCTGACATAAACGGTAGTAACCAGACTGAAAAGCAGCTCACATTTCGGTGCTTTTTTTTTCCTGAGATGTCATACACTTTGGATTCCAGCCAATCATTTTACCTTTGCGAGCGTAGTAGGCGGGCCCAGGTACGTACGTTCTTTTAGAGCAGAGCTACAGATTAAAAACACCCAAAGTGAAGCGGTCAAAGTCTGGCTGTACTTCACAGCAAAAGATGCAAACTCAGCAGCCTGCAACAAGTGCTTTAAGGTGATACTGTGATACTGTCAAAGGAGGTAACACCTCGAATCCAATGAAACACCTGGCGACGTATAACATTTTGTTAAAAGCTGAGAAATGCGCCGTATTTGATAGCTTGCTGCGAGACCTCACACCGAGCACATCTAATGCGCGTGGGTTGCCTGTTATCTGACCTGGAGTTAGCAACATCCCCCAAGAACCCGAAGAGGAGAGTTCTGGCTCCTAGCCCTGCCAGTGTAGCAGAAATGATGACGGATGATGATGCAGCAGCAGCCGTTCTTCGTGAGTAGCTTAATGTTGTTCGTGTGTAATTTACGTTGAGTAGGCTAACCACGTTATTACATTAATGCATGTAAGGTGAACTAGCAAACATCATCATAGCTACATGCAGCTGTCTTCTTGTTTGATGGCAGATACTCCCTTCACCCTGGCCAAAAAGGCTAAAATGACCAAAGAAAAAGTGGAAAACAGTTACACATGAGAGGTTTTTGGACAAAGTTTGTGTTTTTTCCATTGTTTAAGCACTGCTTCCAGCCAAGAGTGATACCATATATGCCCCATAGCTGCAGAAAAGGCTAACATTGTTATCTTTTTACAAAAAACAGCTGAACATGAGAGGTTTTTGGACCAATTTTGTGTTCTTCATTCTTTAAGCACCGGTTCGAGCACCGTTTAAGCACCAGTTTGGTACTGGTATAGGATAAAACCTAAACAATACCCATCTCTAATAATAACAAGTTAAAGTACCAATTAAACCATACAGTATTTATTACACTATTACCAAATATTACAAAACAGCTCTAATAAATACAAAAAGCTCTGAAATATAAATATCCCTCTCTGTTACAAAAAATTGAATATAGTTGGGGCTAATTTGTTGGCAGTTAAAAATACAGTTTAACTTCTGATGAAATTCTCAAGTCGACTTTTAAGTCATTAATTAATCCATCTAAATTCCAAATAAAAAACACCGACAAACGTTTTGAATGCCAAACCAAGACTATGTACAGCTATATCAATTTACAAACTATTATTGACTAAAATGATGTTCAAGTACAATTTCAGTTTTTGTTTTTATTGCAACACATGTAGTTACTCTCATGTACAACAGATAGGGATTAAAGGAAAAAAAATAGTGTCCGTGCTAGAAGAGGAATCATTTCCTTAATTTCCTGTGTTTACACATACACGCACGTGCGCACACACACACACACACACACGCACGCACGCACGCACGCACGCACGCACACACACACACACACACACACACACACTACTTTTAACTCCAAAGCATCTACTGAACAAGTTGTGCATCCTGAGTAGCTGCACGTGACTGTTCAGACAACATCTGTGTTTCTGAACCAGTGAGCTCACATCACTCCACCCCACAAAACTGTCCATCACCCTGTATACAGCCAACATTAGCAGAATTGTCTGAAAGTCACTGTAGGTGGCATGAAGCTAATCTGTACCTGAAGCCTGAAGTATAGAGCACGAAGCGGAAGGGTGATAAAACCTTTTGGTCCTCCTGTATGTTGGTGTAATAGCAGATATCATGTCTTTCCTTTGCATGTGTCCTGCAATGGTTCCATCCCAAGCCTCCCTGTTGTTATTTTGTTGACTTTGTTCTCCAGCTTCACTCTTTTCTCTATACCACTTTAATTTTAAGCCACCTTTGTACACATTTGCACACTTCTTTGTTTCCACTCTTTTCATCCTAATTCATTTTCACTTTAATGTCTCTTTTAAATCCAGTTTTGCTGCTGGGAGCAGCAGACATGCTTTTGGGGGGCAACATAATCCACACAGAAGTTCCAATTCACTCTGTCAGATTGTCAGTATTGTCTCCATAAAGACTGAAAATAAAAACACAGGCAGTGGTCTCAAAGCATCTCTGTATAGTCTCCTCAGCATTCTGTTGTTACTGGGATTGCACCAGCAGTTGTGGACATAAAGAACAATTCTTCCTCGTCTTTTCTTCTTGCTCTTGCCAGGGTGTCTGAATTCTCTTACACAGTGAAAACTAGCTAATGCTTGCTTTAACCTTGAGCGGGGGTAGTGAGAAGGCAATCTGCAAGCACTCACAGACTGTCTGTCTACCTGCGTGGAGATGATTTGTCATAGGCAGTGTCAAAAACTTGTGATACAACCGGTTGGTGGGCTACTCTTGCTTATGTGGTTGGTCTGTTGGCTGGATGTAGAAAAATGTAAAGATGAAAGACAGAATTTAAAACTGATTGTTAAAACAATAAAAAACAAAACAAAAAAACACCCACAGTCACTGTCTGTACTTTTGATGCTGTATTTTTTATTTTTGATCTATTTTTTTGTACTTCTCCCATTCTTGTTGAACTCCAGCGTTTCTCCCTTCCCTGTTCTGGGCCAATTGTGAACCAGTCAGCATTTGACTGGTGATATACACGTCGAGCAACTTGCGTTTTGGATTCTGAGGGATAGCTTAAGAGTGCAGGAAATTTACGGAAATCTGTATGCAGCTGGACGTGTTTGCAGGACCATAAACTACATTTGAGTTCACAGTCAAGTCTGCATTGTTGTTTTCCTGCCATGACACACATGGCACGCTCATAGAAACTTTCTCTCTCCTTGTTAACAATCCTAGTTTGTCCATCTTGCCTAACATTCCCCATTATTATCGACAAAAGCACTGGCCAGAGCTTTCTCTTCCTCAGTCATCTTCCTTTTTGAAAAACTCCAAGATCCAAAAGTGGCCAATAGCATGCTGTTGTGGGAGTTATGGCATATGCCAATGCTGCAATGGTCAGCCAGTTAGTCAGCCAATAAGCAAGCTGTTTGATCCTGCTGCTGCAGTGTTCAACCATTGTCTATGCATGCTAACTGTATGCCTCTTAGCTTTTTGCCTAAGAATTATACACAAAGATTTTTTTTTAAAGAAGAAGAAAACAGACTAACACACATTAACTTCTTAAAGAGGCAGGCTGCCATTTCCAACTCTGTTTTAGACCAAACTTCAAATTTGCAAAGAAAATACATATTTTAAGATCTCTCCATGTTAAGCCAAAAGTTAAAAAATTTAATTTATTTAAAAGCCCTCTTTCTTGCTATTTTCCAGACATTTCAGCTGCACCTCACAGCCCTGATCAATGGATAAAAATCACAATTAGTTTTTTTTTCTGAAAAAAGTCTAAATAAATATCATTTAATATGCATGGAAAAATGTACTTGCAGTATATTTTCATATATTTCCTTCTTAGGTTTTCAATTTAAAATCCTTAAAGGCTGATTTAAGCAATAGTGAATGTTTTGATAAATCAGTGACTGATGAAAGCATTTTGTTTTTAACGGTGTCTATATGAACCTAGCCAACATCTTTGTTTAGCTGAGTTTGTAGTAAGCTGTTTCCTCCGATGCTCCTTAGTCATTTAGTAAGATTAGAAGAACATGCATGGCACACTCTTTATGATGCATATCAACTCTCCTCAAACTGTGAAAAATCATTGTGGTGCATTTAACATGTATGTATGTATTAGGTTTGTTTAATTTGCTTTTTCATCTGAATGTCCTATTATTAACATTCAAAATAAATACCAATAAAATCCTGGCTTCAGTGACAGCTGTATAAGTTTTGCTTTAGTTTCTATAGAAATGTATTTTTATTTATTACATGTACACATGATTTTGAACATAAAAAATAAGGAGAAAATACTTTACGGCAATATGATGACATACAAAAAAACACAAGCCTTAAATCAATATATGGCAGGTTTAGAAGCAATAATGTTGTTCCCTGGGAGGGGAAAAAAGACTGCAAAAGAATGGCTTTTCCTTGAAGCCAGCTCTATTTCCACTGCTGGGAACACTGCTGATTCTGCGCTGTGTTCCACATGGCTGCCCTCCTTCACCAAGCTGACAGCCACAAAAATGAGTGTTTACTGCTCTCCGGCAGAGCAAGATAAACTCACAGATGGGCCTCTCCACTCCAACAGGTCGAGAGGAGGCACCTCAGCATGGTAGAAGCTGGATGAAGATGAAGGGGGGCCTAGGTGATACAGAGTTGAAGGGAGTAGGAAGGCGACACAGATAGGTGGGTTTAGAAAGTGGCAACTGGCAACATTGGCACCAGTTCAACATCAATTGTTGTTCAATCAGGTTCTCACCAACACATTGCATAAATGCTTGCTCTGCTCTGAGGTCAACCTTATCTGCCATGTAGTTAATTTAAGTTTTAAAATACATCACCACTGTCACACTGCGTCACAAATGCCTTATAAGACATATCCTGTATCAGTTACAGGTGACTTTGTATTTTTCTACGTAAATATACACCCAAGCAACAACAAAATCCCAAACAAACAAAACCAGGAAACAAGTTAACTTTCCAAGATATCTTTGTCATTTACAGTATGTTCAAATTAACTTCATCTGATGATGTGTACCTTAAATCCTTTTCAGATAGTCAGTTATATGTTACATCATCTGGGGACTCATCACCACTGGTAAGCCTGGAAATGGAAACGAAGCTTCTAATGTGGCTAATGTTTTAAAAAAGTAATGTAATGTGTGTGTGAATGGGTGAATGACTGAATGTAGTGTAAAGCGCTTTGGGGTCCTATGGACTAGAAAAGCGCTATACAAATGTAGGCCATTTACCATTTACAGCCATTATCCACAAATGGCGAGAACATGGAACAGTGCTGAACCTTGCCAGGAGTGAACGGCCGACCAAAATTACGCCAAGAGTGCAACAACATCCAAATAACTGCATGCCTCACTTGCCTTAGTTAAGGTCAGTGTTAATGACTCCACCATATGAAAGAGACTGGGCAAAAATAATCTGCATGGCAGAGCTCCAAGACAAAAGCTACTGCTGAGCAAAAGGAACATAAAGACTCGTCTCAGTTTTGCTAGAAAACACCCAAGACTTTGGGGAAAATATTATGTGGACTGATGAAACAGAAGTTGAACGTTTTGGAAGGTGTGTGTCCCATTACATCTGGAGTAAAAGTAACACAACATTTCAGAAAAGGACCATCATACCAACAGTAAAATATGGTGGTGGTATTAAATTAATGCATGGTGGAACTTGATTAATGAAAACATTCTTGGCAAATGCTTTCGCTTTCGTCCGTCTTGCGCCGGTCCAAGAATTTCACCTCTAGCGGCACAATACGGGGCTGTTTTGCTGCCTCAGGACCTGGAAGACATGCTGTGGTAAATGGCACCATGAATTATGCTGTCTACCCAAACAACCTGAAGAATGTCCAGTCGTCTGTTTGTGACCTCAGGCTGAAGCGCACTTGGGTTCTGCAGCAGGAACAATGACCCAGAACACACCAGCAAGTCCACCTCTGAATGGTTTAAGAAAAACTTTAGAAAAAACTTTGGAGTGCCCTAGTCAAAGTCCAGACCTGAATCTATTTGGGATGCCTTGGCATGACCGCAAAAAGGTAGTTCATGCTCAAACCTTCCAATTTGGCTAAATTACAGCAATTTTGCAAAGATGAGTGGGCCAAAATTCCTCCACAGCACTGACAAAGGCTGATTGCCAGTTATCACACTTGATTGCAGTTGTTGCTGCTATTGTTATTAGGTTAGGTGGCAATCCCTTTTTCACACAGGGCCATGTAGGTTTGGATTTTTCCCCTTAATAATAAACACCCTCATTTAAAAACTGAATTTTGTGTTTACTTGTGTTATCTTTATCTAACATTTAAATTTGTTTGATGATTTGAAACATTTATGTGTGACAAACGTACAAACAAAATAGGAAAGCAGGAAGGGGACAAACACACTTTCACACCACTGTAGATAGATGTTCATGAACGGAGTCTGAAGCAGACCGTTTTTATTACTGTGGTCAATGTAAAAACTCTAAATTAATTATAAACTTAAACAAAACAAGTTTAGAACGTAAGAATATTCTAACTTTTAAATAAAAGTAATACGCCCAGTATTCTCAGTCTTATGTTTCCTGTTCAGACACAGGTGTTTGACAGGTGAATCAAACAATACAAAAGGTGTGTCTCAAAATTAAATTCCCCTTCTACTTAGTGCTTAATGTGTTTCCATTTAACTTCAGTATTAAATATGAAACAGTCTCAACATGCAACAACACAAAATGCTGTCAATGTATAAAATAATAAATATTTCTAAGAAAGCAGTTTACTTTGATGACAGAGTCTTTCTACTCTCCTGCAGGCTCCCAGCTGCAGAGCATCACACCTCTTTTAGGACCATTTGCAAACCTTCAAACAGAGAAAGAGGCAAATCTGTTACGTTTACTGGGATGAGCAGCAAACGTTCAAGGTTGAGGGGTGGCTGTAGCTCAGGAGGTAGAGCAGGTCATCTTATAATTGGACAGTTGGTGGTTTAATCCCTGTTTGCTTCACTTTGCATGCTAAATATCCTTAGGTGAGATACTCCCGAGTCTGTTTCTCCATCAAAGAGTGAATGTTAGATAGAAAGCACTTACAGATAGAAAAAAGTGAATGAGGCATGTTGTATAAAGCACTCTGAGTGCTGACATAGAGTAGAAGAATAATATATATCTATATCTATATACATATATAAGAACCAGTCTGAGATTAAGGCCTTTATACACTGGATATGTGAAATATATTATTATATGATTTTTCATGCACAATATTTTGTGCATGAAAAATCTGAAATTGGGACTTCTTGATCCTGCTCTTCACAATGAATGCATTATTTAGCGGGATAAATTTGCAGGTAAAATTAAAATTTGAATAATCAGATCTGACCAATCAGACAATCTGACCAATCAGCTACAGTGCACGTGTTGCTAAATGCAACAAACAACAAATGCAAGACAAAAGTTCAAACTGTCATCCTGAAATATGTACAAAAGTGGTCGTGGTATAAGTTCTCCCCGCTGCTGCCATCTCCTATCTTGTTTTGATGAACTCGGAATGTCCACTTTCTAAGGATACTTTTTTTGGAAGTAGTGTAAGTAAGTAATGCTTTCGGTGTGTATAGAGGTTACACGACATGTTCGGATCTGAAAAATTCAGAATTTCACGTTGGTTTTTTTTGCAGTGTGTTCAGTGTACCCTTAAGAGGTAATAGATATGCACAGATGAGCAAGCTCTGTAATATGTTTTAGAGTAATATGTCCCACAGGTTCTGTGAGTGAAGGTTAAGATGGTTGTTTTCAGTTCTGGAGTGTGGCTCTTCTCTATCATTCCATCACAATAGCACCATCGATTACTAAGCCAATAAACCGTGTGTGAAATTTCTCCCTCTATTCCCTTCGTAACTGCAGGATGTAGCAGACAGCTGATCTTTCTTCTTTCAGCTTGTTTAACATGCAGTTAAACAAGCTGAAAGAAGAAGCTGTACAACTGACCTTTGTGTAATTCTGAAGTTAACAATCAGATAAATGGTTACATATAGCAGGAAAAATTCTAAGGTTTTTTTAATTTTAGTTTTTTTTATGAATCTCCTGATGTTCTGAATCTGGTTCATTTATATTTTGTTTAGTTAGGAGAAGTTTTTCTTGTGAAACATTAGCGCTAAGTGGCATTATGAAAGGTTGAAATGGAACCCAGCAGTCTGGGTTCAGTAATTTGGGCAAGAATAGTTTAATTTATGTGGAGAAGCCAGGTATGGACCTGCTCCTTAGCTAGCTAGTTAGCTAGCTAGATCATTCCATACTGTAGCATTCTTTGATTCTTTGTGTTATGGTTATAAAATGGATGACCAGAATAGGACCAGCTTTAACCTGAAACTATCACAGAGGGGATGGTAGTGGTGGTAGGGGGCCTTAGAGAGCTTGTAGCTGTTCGAGGAATCACGCAGCCTGACAAGTGTGAAATTTGAGTAAAGCCAGTGAAGTGAAACGAAAAGGACTGTTGACATCCAGAGAGTAGAGAGAGCCCAGATGAAACACAGGTGCTGTAAAAGACCTTTGAACTTAAGAAGGAAAGGGACACTGGCAGCAACAAGGGTACTCAGGAGGAAAATAAGTCTTACACCTGCCAGAATTGAGGCCATCCTTGCTTTCCCACGTGCAATTTTTAATCAGTAAAGTGCGAGAGAAAGATAGCCACAGGGATTAATCGCAGAAAAACAAACAAACAAGCAGGCTGTATGTTTAGGGGTGAATTTAACTATCATTTCTAACAGCAAAGCCATTAGAGGAGGGTGTTTAGAAGTGGAATGAAAAGTGGCGGTATCTCACTTTGGTGTGATTAAAATACTCCCCCACTAAGCAATCTGCATATCAGAGCAGTGACCAGAATAATTCAAATATTTGAATTTGGTTCAAAGCGTGGGCGGCATGTGAGAACCGCTTTTGAATCACCAGGAGTAAAAATCCTTCATTTGCCTTTTGTCTAAGAAGAAGAACTCGTAACTGTCCCATGCGTCTTATCAAGGTGTCAGACAAAACCTGGGCAGAACTACACAATGATTTCCGCAACACATAGAAGATAACTGACAGCAGACAAACGTTGATCCAGTTTGAGATGGGCATGCAATCTTGTCCCCTTGAGTCCCTCTTCTTGCTGTGACAGGCAGCCACACAGAATGGCGATAACAAAAAAGTGAATTCAGAGCTGGGAAACCCTGCTGCAGTCTGTGTGGATACATTTCTCTCAGCAGTATGCTGGTTGTGAACAAGCACATCTGAAAATCGAGAAAAGATGATGCTGGTATGACAGATTCACCAGCACTGACAACTTGTACAAATATAGAGTCAAAAGACAGCAGCAGTGCATAGCTGCTGCCTGTAGCCTTTTGTAAAATGACAACCTGAATGGCTTTCTGGTATCATTTTCATATGCTGTTTTTTACCATGTTGTCTGCATAAGATTTAACAGATGAAGAAATGTTTTTGAGTAGCTGACGGTATAGTTGATTCACAATCATACACATTTATTTTTTGATAGATTTTTTACAATTTAAAGTGAATGTTAGATACAATGTTATTTTTGTTTGTTTGGTTGGTTGTTTATTAATGTTGTTAGACAGACCCTGTTAGATTTTGTTACAAAAAAAGCTCTGAAACACGTTAAAGCCTTTGCACAGTGTTTATGCATTTGGAAACTGCTTTTCAGTCAGTCTGCACTCAGTCGGACCCCCTTCAGTTAACACAAACGTGTGTAGTAATGTTCATGATGTCCTAAAGTCTATAAACTCAATTAACGTTACACTACTGTCACACTTATTTTTGATGTAAACTACTCAAAAATTGTGTATGCCAAATTCAACTGAGAGCTCTAAATGCAGCTTCATGACTTTTACCTGCCTTATTAGCAGTGAAAGCAATAAAGCTTTAATTCAAGCAGATAAGAAAAGTTCCACTAAGATATAATAATGCTGCATAAATATGTATATGTGTATTTTATAAATACATAATCAATATACAAAGACTTTTGATGGCAAAGGTTTCACTGTGTTACAGTATTACTTCTTTATTCCATCTGGCTGAAACTAACCAGAAGCATGTATTTACATTCACAAAAAATTGCAGAGCTCTACTTCAGCTGTGATGAAAACATTCTTAATTCATGCCAGCAAAGTTCTGGGTCTAACTCAAGAAAGCAAACACAATTACCAAATCAATTATGTTCTGCTGATTACTCTTGATTTATAATTACTGAGCTCAGGGCCCACTCTGCTTTTCAGCATTAATTCAATAAGCTTGTGTGCACGGCAAACTGCTTTGCACTCAGTCTGAGTTGATTGGCTTGATTGGCGGTTGGCAGGCTGTTGGCAGGTTCAGGTCCATGTCCTTTATTGCCTGTCTAACAAACAAGAAGGCCCATACTTATACAGTTGGACTGGCAATCTGAGATAGCAGAAGTTTACACAGTGGGAGTGCTGGAAACAGAAGCTACTTTGCACTGGTGAGATGAGCAGTGAGAAAAGCAAGACAAAAGACACAGCTCTGAAAACAAACTATGGTAGGAATGGCTTTCTATCAGTTCTTTTTTGGACTAGCACATTATAGGCAGGCAGAGAGTTGTCAATAGTGTGTGTGTGTGTATATATATATATATATATATATATATATATATATATATATATGAGAGAGAGAGAGAGAGAGAGAGAGAGAGAGTCCTCCTCAAAGACAAGTCACAGGAGTCACAGGAGGACAGAAGTATATCACAATTTGAAAGGAGAGCAACAATAGATCAGTTACAGACTGAATAAATAATTCAGTCTGCAGCATCAGCAAAGCAGATTTTTATGAAGCCTCAGAAGTCAAGGTGACACCTGCAAGGAAAAATCACTCTGTCAACTTCATGTAACTCAAAATGTGATTTTTTTCACATGACATTACTCTGTCAAAAAATAAGCATTTTAATAAAAGGAAATTTTTAACTCACAAAGTTGAAAAGAGGACAAATAAGTCTTTCAAGGACTGCAAGTCCTTGTCCCAGTGTGAACAACTCACCCAGGAGGCATTCACGAGGCATATATCAGATACCCAAACCACCTCAACTGGCTTCTTTCGATTTGGAGGACCAGCAACTCTACTCTTGAGTCCCTTGAGTCCAGGGTGGCTGGCCTCTCCATCTCTAAGTGAGAGGCCAGCCACCCTTCGGAGGAAGCCCATTTCCACCGCTTGTATCCACAATCTCGCTATTTTGGTCACTACCCACAGCTAGAGACCATAGGTGAAGGTAGCAACATAGATCGACTGGTAAATTTAGAGCTTCTCTTTTCTAACCAAACACAATGCTGAAATAGCCCAAAAAGTGTGACACCTTAAGAAGCTGATCGTAGACAACATTTTTACAAATGACATTGAAAATAAGACTGTAAGTGGACTCCTGATTAACGACATAAGTGACCATCTTCCAATTTTTACAATCTATGATAGGAATTACAAGATCAATAAAATGGACAGTAAAAAAGAGTACAGGCGAGTAAGAACAGAAGAAAGAATGAATGCATTTAAAAAAGATTTATTGAAAGAGAACTGGGGTGAAGTATATCAGGAACATGACGTTAATAGTGCGTATAATGAATTCCTTAGAATATTTACATTACTGTACAATACCAACTGTCCAATAAAGCAATATAGTAGGAAACATAAATATATGAGCTGTCCATGGATAACAAAAGGTCTGCAAAATGCATGTATAAAGAAAAATGCTCTATACAGAGATTTCTTAAGAAAGAGAACTAAAGATTCTGAAATCAGATACAAAAGATATAAAAATAGGTTAACTAATATACTTAGATATAGTGAAAAGGAATACTATATGAAGCAATTAGATATAAATAGAAATAATAATAAAAGATTATGGGAAATACTGAACAGTGTTATAAAATGTGGGACTGGACAAGAGAGCTATCCCAAGTATTTCATTTGTAATGACCATGAAGAATACAATATGGATGTTGTGGCAAATAGTCTCAATGAATTCTTTGTAACTGCTGGACCAAATTTAGCAAGAACAATCACTCATCCTGGGAAAGCACAGGAAAAACCGGATACACTGATAGACAGAAATCCATATTCTATGTTTCTCACAGACGTTGATGAAAATGAAGTTTTTGAGATTGTTAAAAAATGTAAAAATCAGAAATCTTTGGATTGTAATGATATTGATATGATAATGGTTAAAAGAGTCATTGAGGCTATTATAAAACCATTTACATACATCTGTAATTTATCATTTCAAACTGGTCGATTTCCAGACAGAATGAAAATAGCTAAAGTTATACCTCTATACAAATCTGGCAACAAACACCATTTCACAAACTACAGGCCTGTCTCTTTACTACCTCAATTCTCAAAAATTCTTGAAAAACTGTTTAAAAACCGACTGGAAAAATTTCTAGATAAACATAAACTACTCACGAGAGTCAATAGGGTTTCAGATCAAGCAGATCAACATCATCAGCACTATTAGATTCAATAGAATACATCACAAATTCCATAGACAAAAAGCAATATGTGGCTGGGTTATTCATAGACTTGACACAATAGATCATGATATATTAATAAGAAAACTGGAATGTTATGGTGTCAGAGGGGTAGCTTTAGATTGGGTCCGGAGTTATTTAATGACAGGAAGCAGTTTGTGAAAATAAATGGTGGTTGCTCCTTATGTATGGACATTGCTTGTGGTGTACCCCAAGGGTCAGTTTTGGGTCCAAAATTCTTCAACTTGTACATTAACGACATCTGTAAAGTGTCCAAAGTATTAAAAATGGTTCTCTTTGCTGACGATACAAACATCTTCTACTCTGGTGATGATCTGCAGAATTTATTGGAGGATATGACTAATGAAATAAGTAAAGTGAAGTTCTGGCTTGATAAAAATAAATTATCATTAAATTTGAATAAATCTAAACTTATGTTATTTGGAAATAGTAGTTTAAATACAAATGCAAAGATTCAAATAAATGGTGTTGATATTGAAAGAGTCAGTGAAAATAAATTTCTGGGGGTAATAACAGATGAAAAACTTAACTGGAGAGCTCACGTAAGATATATTCATTCCATAGTAACACGAAGCATTGCAATACTCAACAAGGCAAAGCAGGAATTAGACAGAACATTACTTCATATTCTCTACTGTTCACTGGTTTCACCATACTTAAGCCATTGTGCAGAGGTCTGGGGCAACAACTATAAAACCACATTACATTCACGTTTTACTCTTCAAAAAAAAAGCAGTTCGAATCATCCACAGTGCAGGTTACAGGAACATACAGACTCACTATTTTTGCACTGAAATATTGATATCTTGTGAAATTCCAAACAGCACAAATTCTATTCAAAGCAAAAAATAATGAACTGCCAGGTAATACTCAGAGTATGTTTTTTGGTTTTTTGGTTTTTTTTGAACGAAGGAAGCTATAATTTAAGGGGTTTTTGTAACTTCATAACAGGGAAGGTACGTACTACAAGAAAAGGCTTTTGTGTTTCTGTTCATGGAGTGAAACTGTGGAACAGTCTGAATATGGAATTGAAGCAATGTCCAAACATAAAACTGTTCAAAAAGAGTTATAAAAATATGATCTTCTCGAACTACAAAGAAAGGAAACATATTGAAATTAAGTGAATGTCTCTATTTAAAAAAAATTATGATGTGATATTGTAGTATATAGTATATATTATATCAGAAATCTGTTGACTATTCTTATTACAGATTATATCGTGAGGAAGCTGACTAAATATTAACTTATGGTAAAGGGATGGGATTAAATAAGTGTGTACTTCTTCCCACTCCCTTTCAACATGTAAATGAATCAGAACAGTAGCAATATTGAAATGTATTGACTTTTGTATAGTATTTTTTTCTCTCTTATTTTAAATGTACCTGTATACTGTTTACATGTTTGAAATAAATTAACAATCAATCAGTCAAGTTGTTCTGACTTCTATCTTCTGTCAACATCTCACACATACACACACACAGCACTCACAGCAAGGCAATGGAGACATTACGGTGAGTGATGGGCCACACCAGGTTCTCTACTCCACCACCTGTGCACATTAGAGACAACTCCATTTGCTCAGCACACCTCAGCAACACTCTTATAGTGAAAAAATACATGTACAGCAAAGAATTTGGATTCCACAATTCTGACAGTTAAAAGTCAATGTGTATATGTTCTGTTCTTTTTTATTGTCATCTTTTGTAAAGATGTTTTAGTCCAATATCATCTTGTTTCATCCACCAGACTAAGCATTGTCAGCTTCATTAGACACCTGAATGACAAGTTCATATATCCATACCGTGACTTGGTATTCTTCTTACACAGACACCCTGCTGCTGGCTCATCTAAAGTCTGCATGCATTTCTAGCTGCCTGACCACATCAGTATATTGACTTTGAGTACTTGCTATGGAGCAAGCCCCAAAAACACTCCTGGCTTCCATCACAGAAGAATCCTTCTACGTTAACGCCACAGAAATGCTTTTAGGACCAAATAGCTGCAAAACACTGGAACAGCCACATATTCAAAATGTGGGGCTTTCTTTAAAAAAAACCTTCCCAAAAAATACTTTTCTTTAATTTTCTTCTAAAGGTGAGTAAGTAGAAATTTAAGCAGTCACCTGACTCACTTGTCCCTGCACCAAAGTAATAATATTTTTTTACACCTACCTATTAATTTCTTTTACCTAATGTCCTATTGTGAAATTATATTCCCCCAATATTTACTGCTATAGATGCTATCTGTGATCGTTTCAGTCATCTCAAGTTTACTTAGAGCAGGATAAAGAAAACAGAATAAGTTTGCGGTGAAAGCTTTGTGCTTTACTTATAATGTATTTTGTGGACAGTCACAGTACCTGGTGGTTATGCTTAAGAATGTAATGATAGGTCAAAGTATGGCTAGTGCGTCATACCTTGGACTGACATGAGCTCGTTTTAATTATGATGCAGTGTACATGCTTCCAAAAATACATTTACATTTTTTACATTTGAAGAGAAAAATCTCATAAAATGACGAAATGGAGCCTAACAGGCAGTAAGTAATCAACAGTTCACAGCTATAGAGGAAACACAGGTGCCCAAACAAAAGTTAAGTAATGCTGCTGTTTTGTCTCAGTAAACACAAGAGCCTTAATGGGATTTCACGATTTAGCTTCCAAAGCTAGATACTGCAAATCTCCTACAGAGCCCTGAGTACAGGTAGTGAATGATAATGAAAACACAGGCACAGGCTGTAGAACTGGTCAAAAGACAAATTAAGTTGCAATCACTGCTCTATGGTCAAATTGTCTGTGTCCACTGAACAGGGAAAGAAATGTTACTTAGCCAAACTGGGACTGGAAAGAAATGCATGGCAAAGGAAAACCCTGAACACTTGTTCCCTACAATGAAGTGATCTGGTGCCTCCATGAAATATATTATATCATAATTATATGCATATATGTATTTCATTAGGGTAGGTAAGGGTTACTTTCCAGAGTATTCTTGTGCCTTTGCTGCTATAAAAAAACATCCCAGAAATTTTGCTAAATATTCCATCTACACAGTTTGATAATAATATGCCCTATAAATACAATATACTGATTATCACAAGGATAATATCACAGTGAGACAATATGTAACAGACTGTAGATGTATCAAGTTTGCTCACAAAATACTAGCAAGAGCTGCTATTTCACCAGTGTAGACATACACTCTGTTTTGTTTGTGTCTTTGTTTTTTTCAGCTCTGACAATACATGTATACACTCGGTTGGCCTCAAAGTCTTTTCTCATTTCTGTGTTATGTCTGTCATGTCTGCTCTGCTTTTCCTGAGAAAGATTAATTCTTGGATTTCTTACCTTGATATATTTATAATCATATTTGAATCATTTAAAGCTTTTCAGAAAAATATTTACCTTTTGCAGTTCTTCAGCAAATATCCACTAATGTCACTTGCCTGTTAATGATAGTTTAAATAAAAGACAAAACGCTAATGTCTGCAAAGTGATGTGACTTGACAGCTAATAAATAAACATTTGTGTAGAATTTAGTCTGGAGATTTAACTATGTAACAGGGAAATACTGCAAAAAGACTTATTTGTCCATGTTTGTCTTATCTTGAGTTTTTCCAGTAGAACACTGTGGGTCATCTCTCGGTCATTAGAACACCACATTAGAAGCTTCATTTAAAGTCCAGCTAGTGTTAGTGAGCTGTGTTTAAGGTATGAGTAAAGTCCTCTGGATCTGTGCACTGTGCAATGATTCCCTTTAATTAAAGAGAGTACTGAGCCGACCAGAGGTCTCAAGGGAAAATCCACTGGTCACAGTCAGCTCAAAAAGTCAAACACTGTCACAAGCCAAAGATCTGCTGTAAAGCTCATTAATCTAGTGCAACCTATTTACTGTGAGCCCAAATCCCACCTTTAGGGATTTTGGCTGACCAGTATTCCTTATAATGATATTTGACCTAAAATTTTCAGGGAGATGTAGCGCCTCTCTTTTCACACTATTAAATCAGAAGTCCACCTAGTGCAAGGATGTCAAACTAATTATACATCATGGGTTGCATATATCCCACTTTGATATTAAGTGGACTAGAGCACTAAATCTCACTTTCCAATAAATGTAAAGTTTAAATACACATTTAGCTACAAACAGCTTTCTAATCTATCATATCACTCTATGTCACCCTATGAATTAATTAACCGATATCAAATTCCTACTAATGACTGGACAAAGCCGAATTGAAAGACAACAGAGAGTTACTAATCACAACAGCAAAGGAACAAGCTCTGAGCACAAGATCCATAGAGCCTGGGGTCTACCACATCAGACAAGACCCCAGGTGCAGGCTGTGTAAAGATGCCCCTGAGACAATCCAGCACATAACAGCACAGTGCAAGATACTAGCAAGCAGGGCATACATGGAACCCCATAACCAAGTGGCCGAGATAGTATACAGAAACATCTGTGTTGAATATGGCCTGGAAGTCCCGAGGTCAAAATGGGAGAATCCTCTATGGTGGTTGAGAATGACAGAACTAACATCCTGTGGGACTTTGTGATACAGACAAACAAGCTGGCAAAGATTCTGTGCAGGACCCTCAAGCTCTTCCAACTCAGGCCCTTTTGTAGAGGGTCCGAGCTGAAAGGATAAAGACGGCCCGCTCTGCAGTCGGTTGTATTACAAGCTCCATTCTGTCTGACATCACAGGTTAAGTTTATTGCTTTTGCTTTTATGTCATACCAGGAGGTAGGAATATACCATCCCTGATCTGGTGGGCTGCATTTCAAGTGTCAAACCAAATCTGACCTCATATAAAACACACCTGACACCTTGCTGCTGCAACCTTTGCACACCCAAGTCTTTACACTTCTAAATAAAATTCATAAAGTCGATTTCTCCAGCAGTCATTCTGTCTAATTCTGTGTTGAACAACCTGAAGGGTCAACAGTTTAACACAGTTGGAGTCTAACAGAAATTTATGCTTCTAACAAGCGGCTTCTTTTACAGATATAAAATGAACATCAACTGTGTATTGTAAGAACACCTGGACACCAAAAGCTAGACTGAACAGACTTCTTGTATTCAAACTCTTACTCCTTTGTTTAGTGTAACACTTTAGTAGTTAAAGCAGATCAGAATCAAAGCAAGAACACTCATAAGAAATATTTTTTAACATTTCTTCACAGACTGAAGAAAACCAATGAAATATTACTAAAACTGAATTACATTTTAAGTTTGATGACACAGAATGCAGGACACATAAGCTACTGAACAAAAGATAAGCTTTAATAACTGATTTGCAGATTTATTTGAAACAAGAATCCAGAATACAGACATGAAAGAGGAAAGGAACAGAAAGAAACAGAAAACAATTAGTGATGACCAGTGATGGGAATAACGATGTTACTAACGGCGTTACTTTTTTCAGTAATGAGTAATCTAACTAATTACTATTCCTATCGTTACAACGCTGTTACAGTTACTAACAAGAAAATGCGGTCAGTTACTATTTTTCAACAAACAGACGGTTGAAGCTGTGTTCAGTTTATGTCATCTTATATCAGTTGCACGGAAGTAGCTGTAAGTAATCTGGGCGCTACAGCTTTAACCAGCTGCGTGCGCTCCTGCGGACGGTGATCACGATCACTGTCTAGCACAGAGGTTCCCAAACTTTTTTTGCTAGGCCCCTCTTTGTTTTACAAAAAATGTTCGCCCCCTACGCGCGCACACACGCACACAAAAACACATCCTCCAACCCCACACACCCATATTTTGCTCCATTGCGGTTTATTTCACACCTCAAACATTTGGTGAACAATTAAGCAAATACAAGTAATCTGTAATAAAATAAACTACTAACTCTTTTACGCTATGTCCACACCTACACGGGTATTTTTGAAAACGCAGCAGTTTCGTCCACACGTAAACGGCGTTTCGAATCACCAAAAACTGAGATTAAAAAAAGCTGAGTAGTTGGTCATTACAACAAGTGTTTGTGAACTAAAAATCAAGAATGTGGGATACTGTTTGTCCGTGATTTGAAGAGCCCAGCGCTGCTCCCGACGAAGGGAAAACCAATTCTGCAGGGAGACCTACCTCGGCACTTGTGCAGGTGAAACCAAAGGGAAGATATGCTTCACCATATTTTCTAGTCTTTGGCTTAGAATGAAGTTGGTTTGGAAACATATTCAGCTATGCTTCATCTCCTGCTTTGCGTTTGTGTGGGCGCCCCGTGCTAGCAGTGTCCAAGCGTTGTTTTTCTCCCCCCCCCCCTTTTTCATACGCGCCACCCCTGCAATGGCTCTGCGGGCCCCCCCTAGGGGGCAGGCCCCACACTTTGGGAAGATCTGGTCTAGCACAACACACAACACAGACTGATTTCAAAATTACCGGTCATTTCTAAGATTTTAGAAAAGGTTGTGGCTAAGAAGCTTATAGCTGTTCTAGATGAATACAGCGTTCTGGATAAATTCCAATCCCGTTAAATTCAGGATCCAGTTTAAGGTTTTGACCTTGACTTTCAGGGCCCTGCATGGACAAGCACCAACATATATAAGTGAACTTTTGCATCCATGCATTCCCAGCAGGTCCCTGAGGTCATGTGACCAGGGCTTGCTTGCTGTCCAGCACACGAGGCTGAAAACAAAAGGCGACAAAGCTTTTGGAACTGTGGCCCCCAGATTGTGGAACTCTCTCCCTTTGAGCCTGAGATCTGTGGACTCAGTGGTCGCTTTTAAAAAACAGCTAAAAACCCATCTTTTTAAACTTGCTTTTAGTTGATTTTTATTTTTAGGTTTTAGCTTCTGTGAAGCACTTTGTGATTTTTATCTTGAAAGGTGGTATATAAATAAAGTTTTACTTACTTTTACTTACTTACCTGGAGCTAAGGGGGCAAAACAATCGTGTGAGTGCTGCTGTTTGACTGAGGAAGAATAAAGTAGTCGTGGTAAGCCAGTCACACGACCACTTAAAGACAAAGCAACAAGATGATATATTCCAGTTTTTAAATTGTGTTGATAGGCCACGTAAAACCACAGTCATGATAAACAATATATACGTGGCGTTTTTACTGTCTAAGGACAGCGCTAGCAAGCACTCTCTGCTTATGACCAACCCCCCCCCCCCCCCCCCCCCCCAAAAAAAAAAAAAACAGGGGAAGTTTTAGGAGTGACAGAGAGAGAGAGAGAGAGAGAGAGAGAGAGAGAGAGAGGGAGAGAGAGAGAGAGAGAGGAGAAGAGAGAGAGAGAGAGAGAGAGAGAGAGGGAAGAGAGAGAGAGAGAGAGAGAGAGAGAGAGAGAGAGAGAGAAGAGAGAGAGAGAGAGAGGGAGAGAGAGAGAGAGAGAGAGAGAGAGAGAGAGAGAGAAGAGAGAGAGAGAGAGAGAGAGAGAGAGAGAGGGAGAGAGAGAGAGAGAGGGAGAGCAAGTTTTGAGTTGTGAGAAATTTGTAACATTTAGCATGTTTGGAGTGTGTAGTTAATGTGTTGTCTTGTAGTTAGTGTGTAGTGTTGTGGATAGTTTTGTGTTGTGTGTCAGAACAATGAGGCGACTGCTGTCTCCAGGTAGAAACAGGAGTGATACACCTGCTGCTGTCAGACCTGCAGGTATCAGGCTGTGACGTTCTCCTTTATAGTGGACAGAAAAAAATTTTTTGGAGTGGCACAAATAATTTGTGTGGCATCTTATTGAATGCAGAACAGCTGATTGTTCTGTAAATACTTTGAAATGGTTATTTAAAAAATCAAGGTAAAAGGTAAATGGATGCAAATAACTTTGTTGTTTGCAAAACTTGTGCATAGGATTTTAAAATTAACAATTTATATTTGCATTTAAAGTTATCAAATATGATTCATTAAACATGTTTGTGGTTGTTACAGTAAAAGTACTTTTTCTACTCGGATTTTATGTTTTTTGTCTGATTTTAGATCAATTGTGGTAATACAGTATGTCAAAAATGAAAACATAACTGTAAATTCAGACATGTGAGGCTGTGCTGATGATACCAAACAAGGCTAAGTAAATAATTTTTAAAGGTAAAATGTGGAGGGAAAATCAAAAGTAGTTAAAAATGGCCAATTATACCCTGGACCAAAGAGGGTTAAACAATTTTTTTTAAAGTAACGCAATAGTTACTTTTCAAGTAATTAATTACTTTTAGAATATTGTAACTCAGTTACTAACTCAGTTACTTTTTTGAAGAAGTAACAAGTAACTATAATTAATTACTTTTTCAAAGTAACTTGCCCAACACTGGTGATGACATACAAAACGGGAATAAGATGCAGGTGAAAGTAATCAACAGGTGTCAACAGACAGGAAGCAAAACTAACACAGGACAAAATCTTATTCTCAAAGTAAAACAGAGAAAAACAAGAGAGTAACACTTAACAAGAGAACACAGGGTGTCAAAAGTATAAACACAACCCAAAGACATGCATTTAGTGGGGTTAATCTTTGCTCTCTCTGTGGTAGAGTATCACTTCCTGCTCATGTTCAAACACACAGTCATGTTTTTGTGCAGCTTATCTGTGTAGCCAGTTTAATTAAACTTTAACTTAAAATTTAACTTACAGATAGATTACTTTTTGTTTCATAGTGAGTGTAATCTTCACGTGCTTCATCTGAAGCATACTCTGTGTATTTACTGTGTCTTTAGCGATTTGCTAGCTTAGCTTAGCTCTTAGCCAACTCTCTAGCAGCATGGCCTCTTCATCTGTCCCTCCTGCACTTTCCTGCTCATTGTCCTAGCGGTCATCCTTTGACCGCTAGCTCTCCCCCAGCAGATTGTCACGAACAGGATGGCTGGCTGATGGTGAAGAGGCAGCATAGTCTTAAACAGAAGCCCCTAGTACACCACCAACCTGTTCATGTGTCTAGCCGTTTTTCCCCACTCAGCGACACACCCACTGGGGATCAAACTCTGGTAATTGGTGATTCTGTTCTCAGACATGCGAAGCTAGAGACACTAGCAACCACAGCCAGTTGTCTTCCAGGGGCCAGAGCAGGTGGCATTAAGGGAAATTTAAAACTGTGGCTAAGGGTAAATGTAAATTCAGGAAAATTATAATTCACATTGGCAGTTATGACACCCAGTTGCGTCAATCAGAGGTCACTAAAATTAATTTTGAACCTGTGTCTAACTTTGCCAAAACAATATTGGAGTCTGTAGTTTTCTCTGGTCCCCTCTCCACTCGGACCAGGAGTGACATGTTTATTCGCATGTTCTCCTTAAATTGATGGCTGTCTGAGTGGTGTCCAAAAAACAACGTGGGCTTTATAGATAACTGGAAAACTTTCTGGAGGAAACCTGGTCTTGTTAGGAGACAAGGCATCCATCCTACTTTACACCGAGCAGCTCTCATTTCTAGAAATCTGGCCAAATATATTAAACCCTGCAAAACGTGACTATCCACAGTTGCAGTCTTACATGCCTCTCTGCAGCTTCTCTCCTCCCATTATCCCCCCAAACCCCCATCCCCTTAGACAAAATCTGGGATCAGACTGTGTTTTAACTAATGGAAAGGTTTCCACATTTATTTTGAAAATTTGACTAATTTTAATTTGGTAGAATTGTGTTCTTTGCTTGCTTTAACCCTTTCACGCATAGTGGTCACTATAGTGGACAGCTATTCAAAGGCTGTTTTCTTGTATTTGTATCAGAGTTGATGGTATACTTGCACATAAACCACTACACTGGACACTAATGTGTCTCTCCATACACATCAATTGTCCACCTGAGTGGACATGTAAAAACCACTCTTTGAAAAGTACATGTTTAAGAAATTGAAGTTCAAAAATCTTTTTTTCATGCCTAAAAATGAATAAAAATACTTAAGAAAAAAAAATCCTGATTGAGGTTGTCATGCATGCATGACAGGGTTAAAGTACTTTCTTATTTCTCTCGCATTCTGTTCTGGAACAGTTGATAAGTTCATATATAGGCTCATGACATATTTTAATGGAATGTATGAAATGAAGTGAATACAGACTTAATAGCAATCTTTAATTGCATCAGATATCCTGTTAAATATTGATACATTCACTATATATGGCTTTAAAGCACATTTCCCTGTATGCATTTGCACTTAATTACCATCACTAGATGGTCAATTATTTCATTTTACAATTTTAACTTTCACTGAACCTGATGTTGATGTTTCACTCTGCTTTCTGTCTAAAACTCAAATGATTTTTGGAGTCAAGGTTGCTCAGACTCATCCAGAGGAGACACAAGCAGCTAAGTAGCTGCAGCCCCCCACCACCACCACTCCACTCCACTCCTCTCCCTTTCTTCAGCTGCCACCTATCTCATTTCAAGTGATGACTGGAGCACTAAGACAGCAATCAATCAGGAGTAATATGTTTGACTCAGCTAATCAATAGCACCATACAGTATATGTAGGCTAAGAAAAGTAGCTCTTAAATTATTGTGAAGCAGACAAGATCAGAACTGCCTGGAGGAAAGAGAGATCTCCCTGCTATTAATATGAGAAAAGGAGACATCTCCAGGAAGAGGCTGTTTAATTTATATCTTCTGCTTCAAGCCATTATAGACTCCAATTCAAATCTACAGGGAAATAGAACTCTAGGTGATATTGACTGTAAAATCTGTTCAAGATGTCAACAGAAGTATTGCTTTAGTTACTGTAATTTGTAATATCTCAACACAGGCTTTACACTGCTGCTAGGTAAATGTAGTCCTCTATCAGGGTTGATGATGTTTACCCCCAAAAAATCCCACAGTAAAGCTAATTGAAGTCAATCAGTAATGTTGAAGCAAATGACTAATGGTGATCGTAGCAGCATTAACCGCAGCCCAACCAATCATAATCAAGACGGTGCTGATTAACATGCCGTGCTTCTGCATAAACAACCCTAGTGTTGGCTAACAACAGAAAGCACTCTGCATTAAATAACAATTACGTTTGCTAGGAGTGATTCGGCTGCTTTTTTCCATGACAATCAGAATCGTAAACTTGCAAATCTGGTATGTTCTTTAAATACTAACCCAAATTGTTCCCTTGTTTTACTTTTTTGTCCTTTTGGATTTATATGTGTGCATGCAAAAACTGCCCATAATCCTTCAAATATAGCACAGTCAGTGGTCTCCATTAGGACATCACTGACTGTTGTATGGACTACAAACAAATCTAACAGAAATCAATTTAAAAAGTTCTCCTTTTATCTCAAACAGCATTCTGTCTCACCTGTTATCCATCCTTTACATCACTTCCATCTTGTGGCCACAATTGGCTATTGTCCCTGGAAGCACACTTGTATGGTGGCCCTGAAAGGTCAAATGCACCAGCATAGAGAAAACGCTGCGAAAGCACACAACAAAAACGGACGTTGAATAAAACACAACAGAAATTGAAAATACACAACAAAAACTCAGAAAAGAAAATTTCAAAAAACACAATGGAAGTGTTTTTAAGGGAACCAAAAACGTGAGTTGTGGAAATGATAAGCTAATAGTTAACAACAAATAGCAAACCACAGTATTATACGAATCATGCAATTAAAACACACATTATCTTTTCACCCTCACAACAATGAAGAATCCTTTGTCTCAGTGCAGTCCTTTGAATGGTTTCTGTCCCTTTCGTAGCTGTTCCATCACATTAATATCGCCTCATAACCATTTTTTTCTACTTCTACTATGTTGTTGTTTTTTATTATTTCTGTTGTGTTTTTATTCAACTTCCACTGTGTTCAGTGTCTTTACAGCATTTTTATATTTGCTGGTGTCAAAGGTGATTCTAGGTTCAAACTTTTAGGGGGGCTCAGCTCCTGATTATAATGTCATGCATACAGTGCCTTGTAATATATATTAAGAGAATATGATGTTTGTAATCAGTCCTTTTCACATTTGCAAACCACAGTTCAATTGGATACACATTACAATGTTACCTTCAAAAACAACCTAATTAGTTGCATGACCTATTGTAGTGTCTAAGAATAATTCAGAGAGAACGATCAGAGATTAAAATATATTCCAGCAGTTTTAGTCAAAGCCGAGGAAAAGGCACAGTCATTAAAGAAGTTACAGAACTATTTGTATCAAAGCAGACGAGGTGAGAAACATGCACAACATTATTACAGTCTCTTAACCACATAGAGACAGTCCACCAAATCACAAAGCACTTAAAGTAGCCATCTGAAGTACAGACACAGGAAAATCACCCTGCCACTCCAAATACCTGTACACAAATCAAAATGGTAATAGAGTTGTTTTATAATAAAGCTTTTGAATTCATACAATACAAATCCTCCGTTTATTATGCAGTCTCAGCCCAGAGCATCATGTACCCCAGTTTCCTGAGTGGAGAAAAGATTTGTAGTCCGTCACATCAATGTAGTAATAGCCATCCTGTTCGGACCGCATTTAGAGTGGTATGAATCCTGTAAAATGCTCCCATTCATTACAATATTTTCTGTTTAGAAGTAACTAGCTTCACTATTGTTCCCTCGTTCTTCCTGTTCTAGTACAACCTCTCTGTCCTCTCTTTCTCACTCCATCCTCTTCAATCAGCTAGAATTGTATTTGCTGGAAAATTGTAAAAATATAACCTCATAATAAAGTAAGTTGAGGATCCATAACTGATACCAGTACATCATACAGTGCTGAGAGTCCCACAGCTATTTCTGGTTGTTTGCATTTGTATACTGTGGATAAAACACAGTATACAAACAGGGTATACAGCTGCTGCTAGCTCTCCTTTTACTTCTCTGAGATAAGAGTTACAAGTCCTACAACACATTAGCAAATAGACATGATCATCTGGATCATCAGCTTCTTTGATTTATCATCATAACAGAAACGTTTCTGTTACTGACCACCTTGACCAACATGTGTGATATAGAGATGATGGAGTGTCACGTAAAAAAAACCTTTTAATAAGTATTTTAGCATATCAGCCTAGATGATGGAGAAAAATAGTCAACCCCTGTTTAATAAAACAAGGAAGTTAAACAGGTGCAGGCTCAGTCAGCACTTTCAGATTAACATCTCAGAAAAATCACTAATGAAGTAAACCCACTGTTTTGCCAAGACAGAAACTTCGTTTTTCATTAATATTTTTAATACAACCTGTGACTATCGACAGTTGACCATGTCACACAATGCTCAAGCATAAGCTGTACTTTATGTCCATTTGAGAATTCTTCGGTCATGGATTCAGTACACATTCCACCCTCCTTGACAGTGTTGCTTATCACAAACGCCCCACTATGGTAATGGTACTCCCTGAATCCAATAAGATGATGCATGCGGCCACAGCAGAAAAAAAATACTTGGAAACATCTCAAGGAACATGACTGTGAAACTCTCCAGATCGTTATGAGATCAACAACCACAGGATGTACTGGAATAAGGCTAATCCATGGTGGCCAGACAGTAAACCTAATGACACTGTTGTTATTACATTGTTACACTGGTGATGTTTTAAGTGTCTAATTGCTTTCTTGTTTTGTTCAGTGAGGCAATCATTCATGCTGTATTGTATAGCTATCTTCAAAGACAGCTCATGAAGTATGGTGCAATATTAACAGATGATACAAAAAAACCCAACTGTATAATGACATCAACCATGCTACAGCGCTCCAGTATTTTCTGCATTCTTCTTACTGCAAATGATCATCAACAGTGACCCAGGTGAGACAGATCAGTGGCTTGCCTCTAATGACATTTTAATGAGAAACTAATGGGGGTTTCTACAGACAGACACCAGTGGGTTCGATGTGAGGTCAATGAGGCACGAGAAACACACTAATTTCTGCATCATAAAGGGTGTGCATAAACACAGTTATTGTTCTGCTCGACCCTCTGTGGAAGGCATTTTGCACTGAATGAGGTTTCACACTTGTTTTCTGGCAGGCCATGATCGCTGGTGCAATGATTAAAGTTTATTACGCGTCATACAACAATTTCCAAATGCAGAAATCATCTGTAATAAGAGGAAAGGCAGAAACTATTGTGTTCCCCATCTTTTTATGTTGATGCACTTGCCTGTGTGTCTGTGTATATACCTGTTCATTCTAGAAAAGAGAATTATTTCAGTCAGAATATCTTAATATTTCTCCATTTTTGTCTTTTGTGTCTCGGTATGTTCTGAATAGGTGAAGCATTTGGAACAAAAACATGCAGTCTTGTGCTCTGTAAAGTTAAATATGCCTCTCTCCTCTCTGTTCCCATCACACCTAGTCAGACTAGTGTCAGACCTAGAAAACTCACTAGAAATCGTATCAGTCCATTAAATAACCATTATCAGTTGATATCACTCCCATAGATTTTGCTAGGAGCTCACCTCTTCCATCAGCTAGTTGCTCAGTGGGATGTTTTCACCTCATTTAAGCATGCCACTGCCACACTGTGGAAACATTATGTTTCCACTATAACATAAAATAGCAACATTCATCCATATAAGATGGTCTTTTGTGCATTAGAAAGTGGCAGAGGCATAAATCACATAATTTTTAAGGCATAGTTTTTCACACCTAGGAATGGCAAAACACAACAATAAGATGGTATCCTCTGGTGGACCAGTGGTCCTTTTACATGCTTTGCTTGGAAGATTTCTGCAGACTTTACATGTTTACATGAATCCCGCAATTTTCTTCATGGATATAGTGATGTCAAAGCGATTTTCTTTTAAGATCTGTTTTTTCCTGTAACCAACTTTGAACATCAATCTATTGGGATATGTAAAATTTCCAATAACAAAGCTAATTTGATGACATAGAAATAAAACATTCTCTTTGATTGATAAGTTACATAAAAGGTCTCGTTCTTACCATTATTTTAATATGAGCTTCATTTCATGATTCCTTTGACTTCCTTTCCTATTGTCAAATATGTCAAAATATTGTCTTTTTGACATAGTAATTTTGAAATGTTAGTGTTGTAGCTTATGGCTCTGAAATGAAAACCGTTTTCAATATCTGAACACAAATATACTGGGAATATTTATCAAAGAAGGCCCTGAAGGTCATGCATATAAAAATGCATTAACAGCGTCATGGCGGACGGCTGCCCCTCACTGAACCTGGCTCTGCTGAAGGTCTCTTCTTGTTAAAAGGGAATTTATTCCTTCCAACTGTTGCCAAGTGCTTGCTAAAAAACAGGGTTGTTTGATTGTCAAGAGTTTTTTCTGTCTTGTTGTAGTGTCTTTACCTCACAATATAAAGAACTTTGAGGTAACTGTTGTTTTGATTTGGCACTGCATAAATAATCCTGAACTGAATTACAAACACGCTATTTCCAGTCACACTGCATTATGCATCTTAACTGAAAATAAAAATTGACCCTCCCACTGCAACATGCCAGACACTGGTGATTGTCAGTGTGTCTCACTATAAAGCTTTGCTGCAAGGTCAACATAGAATTCTAGCATGCACAGCACAGCCTCTGATAATACTTTTTTCTGTAAGGGGTCATCAGATGAAGAATTCCCCATCGTGGTGTGTGTGTGCATATGTCTCTGTGTATGTTTGTGTATCCCAGCATGGTTTTCTTTACTCCAGTTGACCAACAGCAAAGAGTATGAGCAATGAGGCTGTGTTGTTAGAAGCTTAAATTGGTAGTGTGGGGTCAGAGGGCAAGCTGCGGTTAATGCTGTTCTAAATTGCCTTTCCCAGGAGGTTTGGCCCATCGAGATACTTGAGAAAGGTGGGAAGGTCATGCTGTGAGGAACAGCATGAAGGAAGTACATAGGAATCTCAAAGAAGCACATTCAAGGCCAGTTAACATCTCGACTGTGATGACCATACTTCCAACCTCTATGACAATCAAATGAATTCTGCAGAGTTTGCTAGTATATGCTTTCATTAGAAAGCAATCAGACACAAAGACAGCTCCGACAGCAAAGTACCTACAATTTACAATAAGCCAAGGTCTCTAGAGCAGACTGACTTTAGTGATTAGAGTCTCCGATGTCACTGTAGCAAAACTGAAAATTGCCTGTGAAAATTCACACAGCAAGATAAGGTATTTTGGGATTTAACAACTGAGCTCTACGAAACTGACTCCCAGTAAATTAGAGATCATGTATATTTTCCTAAAAAAAAAACTAAACATTTTTCTTAAACTGAGTTCAAGCAAGGTAATGAAGCTGTGCGAATCGGGACCAATCAGTTTATTTTCACGTTTGAATCTTGATAGTATAAAAGAGTGCCGGCAGTTTGAAAGGCTGAGCAGTTCCCTTTCGCTCAGCCACAAACACCTTTTTCCACCAACTGCAAGTTAATCTCAGGTTTTATGGTCTCTTTTCAACACTTATTATCAAGACCATTTGAATCAAGTTGTGAACAAATCTCATTAAATCTAATTTTTTTAAAAAAACCAAATAAACAGCATTGCTCAAAGTCAATTATTGCATCAAATAGACGTGTCCTAAACTAAGTGGAAACACTCCTCTACTTACCTGCCTATCCCAACTTACCTATTTCATAAACCCTATTTTTCACGAAGGTTAGCAGTGTACTGCAAGTTCACTACTCACCTGATTGCTCTGGAGGTGCCTTTGAGCCAAATGCTCTAAACAATTCAATTCAGTTTTATTTATGTAGCACCAAATCACAACAACAGTCTCCAGGCAACACACAACACATAAAGAAAAGAAAGAGAGAGAAAAACAACACACACAGATGCACCACACTGAAGTCCTTACAGATGGAAACTCCACATAAATTAAAAGTTACCACACTAGAAATCCATGAAATTACTACTAATAATTCACACCTTCCACAAGCATCCCTCAGCCACAACCAGTTGTAGCAGATGGCAGCCTCTCCCTGAGCCTGGTGCTGGAAGTTTCTTCCTGTTAAAAAGGAGTTTTTCCTTCCTGGTCTCACCAAGTGCTTGCTCAAAGTGGATAATTTGATTTTAAGGTTTCCCTGTATTATTGTATGCAAATACAAATCACCTTGAGGCAGCTGTTGTTCTGATTTGGCAGTATATGAATAAAATTGAAATGAGCTGAAGTGAACAGAACAGAATTAAAATGGAATTGAATTGAACTAAACTAAACTGATTACTTCAGATTAAGTAACTTCAAATTCAAATGCTTTTTTGTCCTAACAACAAAACACAGAGACCAGGTCACATGGCCTGGTGTTTGGTGACCTAGTGTTTAGTCAGCACAATCAGTAGTGCAAATAAGTACATGGGTGAAAAAAATGGTGCATGCAACATTGTTTAATTGAAAAGCTCAAACCATAGCACAACTGAAATCCAAGATGTCTCAGGGAGGAGAGCCACACAGCAACTGAGTTATAAGGGCTTAAAAGCACTGACACACTGGCCTCAGGGGCTCATTCACCATACCCAGAGTATCTTACTGTTATCTGAATTCACTTTCACTAACATTGGCAATTAGTATAAATGGTCACACAAAGCTTGTTATTAACTCGTTTCCACTCACGTGAAAGGGAAAGGGATGGCATTGGCAGCAAGAGGGATCTTCCAGGAATGGTGAAGCTATCTTCTGGAGAATTAATTGGTCAATAGGTGGTGATTTCATACCATCTGATCGCTAATTATCTTATCTTAAACTGCATGGCAGGTTAGGTTTACAGCACAAGTTACCATGGCGATTTGTCCCCTGTAAGAAGTGAACCACCTTCAAATGACAGAAAAGCCAGGGTTAACCCAGAAGCTATCTTCTGTGTAGTACAGGCCTCAGATGTTGGCAGTGTCACTGATAGGAAACAAGCAGCACCAGCTCACCGATGGCTGCAAATGAGACTTGCCACATAAACAGGCAAGAAGGAAGGCATTATGGAGACACAGGCTTATTCCTTATATTTAAACAGCTGGGTTTATAACTGGTTTTTAAAAAAAGCAATTAATCTGAAATGGTCCTAGGGGAAAGAATCAAGAGGAGAGTTCAAAATATTTGAATCTTATTTGAAGGTCACTCTTTAGTAGAATTTTATTAGTTTAGAAAGTCTTGACGTTGGTGAGAATCCCCAGAAACTTCTTAGTGCAATATAAATCAATGTGTAGGGATGGAACTCACAAATCACGGCGGTTCTCATGATATCATATGTCACTATATAAATGCATTGGTGTATCATGGATTGTCTATGTTCAAATGCAAATTTTCATTATTGCCTAAATATATTGCTTAGACGATATGTCTTGATTTGCATCTAAAACCAGGTCACCAGCAGAAAGCATGTCAAAACTATTCCTGCTGTGCATCCCACTCTGCGTTTGCTCGGTTCTTTTCAAAATGAGGCAGAGCTGAATGTAACCTTGCACACAGTGTGTTGCGTCTGTGGACTTGCATAGTTCTCCCTTCAGTGCTCTCCACATTCACTTTGAATCTAACAGAACCAGGTCTACAGTGTTAAATATTTCATCATACCTTTCCATGTAACTGTTTTGTAGCGAGAGCAGCTAAGAAAACTAAAGAAAAAGAAGCAGGAGTAACTGCAAGGAGAAATCTAACTGACGTACATTTAAATCTTTCTGAGACTGCGGAAGTGTGTTTATTTCTTAGCTTACACACACTACTATGTATTCCACAACGCAAGGCAAGGCAAACATGCTATTAAATACATCAAGCAATTTACTGAGAAAGACTCTGGGAGCAAGAGACTCATATTTATCTTTTCTTTGAATCTGAAGAAAAGAAGCAGCACTGGCCTTCTACTACATTCAGGATCGAAGACTTCTATAGTGGATAAGCTGAAAAGAACCTCACAAAAATATACAAGCAGATGATCTTGTAGAGGTGGAAATGAATAGCAGACAGTTGCACTGATCCTTGGTGTAATTTACGAATGCAAGGGTTGAGAAGAATGACACTGAAAGCTCCTTCTGTCTGCACTGTGGAGCAGGAGCCATTACTGGCTATAGTGCTGTCAGCCGTTTGGCATCAGCTCCTTTGAGAATGAGGCTTTCAATCAATGTATGAAAAGCCAGTATCTCTGTGGAAAGAATGAGATAGAATAACTCATGATGGGGGCAGTGGCAGCAGTAGGTGTAGGTGTTCAAAAGCAATGCAGCTGTCTAGAAGAAATTGTCCATGCCATCAGCCACTGCATTGTTTCTGGTAATGGTGGTTTTTTGGCTGCTGTCAGGCGTATTCACAAGCACAGCACATCTGACAGAAATTAGCATGTGTGGACTGTATTGTTAGGCTGGACTATATACGAGTATATGAGAGACAGTTATTTTCTAGAATTCCATCATTATATAAATGTTTAAAACCTGTTTAGTCAACATTAACTATACCAGGGATTTCACACATTTACATACAGTAACATTGGTTTTGATGCTTTAACAAAGCAGCATATTTATGAATGTTTCTATTGTTTCCCCTAATTTCCATTATTTTACACAAAAAATAAGATGTTGGTGATCCCCGAAAGTATAAAGTAACAGCAATAAATGAATGATTTTGATCTGGTACTAAGGTAAGCCAGGTAAGCCATCTTAAAGTGTTGCAATATACCGAGTTGTATATAATGACATAATCTGAACTATAGTGAGCAACATGTAAACCTAACATGAATGTAGTTTTGTTGGCAACACATAACAACTCAAGATGCAGACATTTATGGGGGGGAAAATTGGTCCTGGTTTGTTAACTGCCAATGGAACCCATATTAGCATGGTCCCCTCACAACATGAATGTTTGAATCTGGTGGTTGGATCAGGCCTTTCCAAGTGGATGGTGCATATTTTCCCTGTTTTTCCTATGAGTACTTTGACTTCCTCCCACTGTCCAGAGAAATCCATGTTAATCAAATTAGTGATTCTAAGTTGGCCACACATGTAATGTAATGTGTGTATGTGTTAGTCCCCATAGGGAAATAGTTCCTCTGCATTTAACCCATTCACCCAGTGAAGCAGTGGGCAGCCACCAATGCAGCACCCGGGGAGCAGTGTGTAGGGACGGTACCTTGCTCATGGGTACCTCAGGGTAGCTGTTCAGTGGAGTCGAACCCCCGACCTTCCGATCAAGGGGCCACCATGTGAGGTAAGTGTATAGCTTGAACGATTAATAAGAGTAGAAAAGTACCATATGAATGCAATTCACTGTGGAAAGCTTTCATACTCATTGACAGCAGTTACGCTGTTTATCTGTTGAGTCCTATTCGATTTACCATCCATGTATCTGGGACCTAGTTTCATGAATTGTATGTTTGTATGCAATTGTATAAACAAATTGGTGTAATTTAAAGATAGCTTGGAAAACCTGAAATTGATTATTATTACAATAACAACTGTGGTCTTCTGATCTTTGTCAATCACCACTTTGTCCAGTTGGCATGCTAGCAGCTGCTTGTATGTCTAGAACTTGAAGTTGCACAGGACCTTAGGCATTTTGTTCTCAACCATCTTTGGTAGCGTCTCGTATCAGGACTTCTAATCCATATGTGGCACTATCACTTCATCCCTCTTTATGTACACGCTCCCAACTTGCATCTTACATCCTGCTGCTAAATGCTGAACAGCCTTTGGGGCATCTTTGCACAGTCTTCTTTGGTCCTGTCAGTTGTGATATTGTTATTGTCCTGCTATTCTGACCCCTTCAGTCTGAATTGCCTTCCCTCTCTTTGCAACCATTCTGCCACACTTTTCCAGTCCGAATGACATCCTTATGTCCTCATTGTAAATGCTTGTGAGTTAATATCTCACTCACTCCTGGAGTGAGGTCATCTATATGCAGGCGGCTGATGGTCACTCCATTGCTGAATCTATATCCATAGCCACTCTTAATGATGAACTGACTTTGGGCATCCTAGCCTATGCAGAACAACAGTGGGGATATCGCCTTGGCATGTTCTGCACTTGATGGTGACTTTGTGATTACCTTTGTGTTGGCCTCCAGTGTTGTTTTCCATAGTTCAATTGAGTTGATTTAGTGACTGACACACTATTAGGCTTGTACAGTGCCAAGCACTCTAGCATGCATGTGATGGGGTATTAGGTTGTATGCTTTCTTATTGTCAATTATGGGAGTTCTTAAATTGCTCTGCCTGGTCTTAGAGTCCTGGTATACTGCTATATTAACAAGGAGCTGGTGCTTTAGTCCTCTGGTGTTATTTGCAATGCATATAACACCATATAACACTCATGCATCAATACATGAGCTGTGCTCATGTATTGACTCGTGCCTACTGCTGTTTGGTTTCCAGCTTGTAGAGAGGCAATTAATCGGTGCGTACTTCAATGGTGTTGTACCCTTTTGGATATGCTTCATGATCAGAATTGTTCTACCCTATATTAGCCGGTGTGGATGAGACTCATTTGTGCTGCAAGGTGATCAAGTCCTGTTAGGGACTTCTGCTAGTAGGTGTGGAGACTGGCAGTTACTTTGCTAATCTGATATTTGTAACTTTACTTACAATTGAAAACAACAAAATCAAGAATGAGAAGGCTCCTGTTTTTGTAGCCAGTGGTACAGAACTTTTACAAGAGCTGAGACAAGAGACTGATGTTTCATATACCTAAGCTTTGGATTTTCTGATGCAATCAGTACCTGTATTTTACTGCAGATATTATGGGGTTTTAGTGACCACATTTTATACTTAAATATAAAATAGGGATTCTGGGTTTTAGCAGGTGCGGCGCTGTATTTTAATTATTTTGCAGCTTAATTATTTTCCTAAACAATAATCCAATGAACGTGCACATCATTAGGATATTTTTCTCTGACACATCCATTTTAGCTTCCGTGATCTGTCCTCATGTCTGATGTGTAATTCACTCACTCAACAGACATGAGGAAAAGTTTGTCAGGCTGTTATTTGCAATGTGGGAGTTTTGAATAGATTCCTTTATGGAAACAGGTGCCAACTTCTGTAGGTGAGCAGAACTGTTCTCCTCACTTCCACTAGCCATTCAGAGCACAAAGTACCCATCTCCAGCCAGCAGCACTTCCTCTGTATTTCTGAATAAGAACAGATCTTATTCAATAATACTGTATGACTAAAACTGAAAAGTTCTAGATTGGACTATTCAGACATGCAACACTACACAGAAGTTGCAGTGTTGCTGCAAGGAAACTTCAGACAGTCAGTGAAAAAGATTAAACTAACAGGCGCGTCTTTAAAGACAGAGAATGCTCTCAGTATTACTGTTAGGTAGGAAAACAACTCTACGCAAAGGTTTGCATGCCTCAGGCACTCAAGCATTCATTTTATTTTTGCAGATGTACAATGCAGAGCATTTTTCAGTGACTTTTTTTCTTAGCTCTTACTGCTCTTCTGTTGTTCATCTGACAACTCACAAGGTAAATAATGATGCAGCTGATTTCTTCTGACAGGGTTCTGTGTCTCAGCCCTGTATTTGCTTGTTTTATGTTTATTACTGCAAGACTGAGAGCCTGGGGTGCTCTGTCAGTGGCATTTTACTTGGTGAGTTCATTTTATACACACTCATTTCAAAACCTCATCTCTACCTTTCATTTCCATGTAAGTGATTAATACACATTCTCCTCAAACTCTCCTTTGCCATACAACTGAATGAACTTTGTGCAAAGCTGTACTTTAAAATGAAAAACCCATCATTATGTGTGTTTATAATATCTTTTATATACTCTGCATTCTAACAACACAAACCATCTTTGCTGACTCATTCAACAGCACAGTGAATAATCATTATAATGTCCGTGAAGAGGAACAAAATACCTAAAGTGGCAAAATGAGAGCATAAAGCATGTTGCACATCAGTAGAGATTTGTCTCTTTCTCCTCATTCATAAGACATTGTTTTCCCACAGCAGCTTGGAGAGCCTTCTTTCTCAGCTTAAAGTAAATTGCTTGGCTCAACCCATCTGGAGAGCAGAATGGACAAACTTTGGACAAACTGCCCGAAATGCGTTGACAGAGACATTTCAGGGTTTTTGAGTCATTCGGCGCTCCAGATGGGTTGATTGCATTAAAAATTTTAATTGTGTTAATCGCAATGACAGCAGCCCTAATTTTTTGTATTTATTTATTTATATATGTTTGTTTGATTTATTTGTTTGTTTTTTCCAGTCCAGTAGGTATACCTATATCTATACCTATATAAGTACAGGGTGGGCCATTTATATGGATACACCATAATAAAATGGGAATGGTTGGTGATATTAAAGTCCTGTTTGTGGCACATTAGTATATGTGAGGGGGCAAACTCCTCAAGATGGGTGGTGAATGACCATGGTGGCCATTTAGAAGTCGGCCATCTTGGATACAACTTTTGTTTTTCCAATAGGAAGAGGGCCATGTGACACATCAAACTTATTGGTAATGTCACAAGAAAAATAATGGTGTGCTTGGTTTCAACGTAACTTTATTCTTTCATGAATTATTTACAAGTTTCTGACCACTTATATAATGTGTTCAATGTGCTGCCCATTGTGTTGGATTGTCAATGCAACCTTCTTCTCCTACTCTTCACACACTGATAGCAACACCACAGGAGAAATGCCAGCACAGGCATCCAGTATCTGTAGTTTCAGGTGCTGCACATCTCCTATCTTCACACCATAGACATTTGCCTTCAGATGACCCCAAAGATAAAAGTCTAAGGGGGTCAGATCGGGAGACCTTGGGGGCCATTCAACTCGCCCACGACGACCAATCCACTTTCCAGGAAACTGTTCATCTAGGAATGCTCGGACCTGGCACCCATAATGTAGTGGTGCACCATCTTGCTGGAAAAATTCAGGGAACATGCCAGCTTCAGTGCATAAAGAGGGAAACACATCATCATGTAGCAATTTCAAATATCCAGTGGCCTTGAGGTTTCCATTGATGAAGAATGGACCCACTATCATTGTGCCCCATATACCACACCAAACCATCACTTTTGTTGTTCCAACAGTCTTTGAGGGATCCATCCAATGTTAGTGTCAGACCAATTGCAGTGGTTTTGTTTGTTAACTTCTAGGGTGTCTTGCATTGAAATCTGCTGCAATGACACGGTTACTGCGTTCACCAGATATCAACACAATTTCGATCCACTCCTCACGTGTTAACCTCTTCGACATGTCAACGGCTGTGAACAAAGAGAAACTTGTAAATAACTCATGAAAGAATAAAGTTACGTTGAAACCAAGCACACCATTGTTGTTCT
Source organism: Aulonocara stuartgranti (assembly GCF_965226115.1). Lineage (NCBI taxonomy): Eukaryota > Metazoa > Chordata > Actinopteri > Cichliformes > Cichlidae > Aulonocara > Aulonocara stuartgranti. The sequence continues at coordinate 37,147,080 of NC_138950.1, read as the reverse complement.
TGTGACATTACCAATAAGTTTGATGTGTCACATGGCCCTCTTCCTATTGAAATGCCCCAGCTTTGTTTACTTTTTCCCACCGAGGCTTCTAGACTTCTGATTGGCCAGCATTTCTGCACAGTTAGGAATCTAGCGCCACCTGCTGCTTTGGCATGTTCATAGCAGCGTTTTCCTTCATTTCTGCCTTTACGTGTGGACGGGATTATTTTTTAAAATGGAAAATCTCAGTTTTCAAAAATACCCGTGTACGTGTGGACGTAGCCTCAGTCTCTGACTGGAAGCGCTAATTCGTCATTCGGCTTTTGTCAGACTAAAGTAACTGTTAAAACTGTTTGAAAAGCTCAGCTATACAACAAGGAGAGATTGAGAATTTCCTTTTAGTTCTCAGTTTATTTGATATTGACAAAAGTTAGTCAGTTTTGTCTGTTCTTCTGTAAAACAAACTAAGATTTATTTTTAGAATTAATATTTTGTTTCTAAGTGGAATTGACAATTTAGTCTGTTTCGTTTGTTCTATTTTGAAACTTAAACGCTTTAGCGGCTGCCTTTTGTGCAGTTTGCAATATTTGCCTTTATTTACCTGAAAAAGTCTCATGTTCCTTAAGTACATCTACCCTGTTGAACTTATTATGGGAAATAAATATTTAAATAAAAACAAGCTGCTGATTATTTCACATTTTACTTGTGAGCAACGGCACATTTAAATCTTACAAATATAGTTATTTGGCTTATATCGTGATAGATATCGTTATCGCCTGAAATGAAAAAAACATATCGTGATATGAAAAAATCTCATATCACCCAGCTCTACTAGGAATTAAGGAAGAAAGTTTCCAGCTGCTATAAAAATAGTGCCAGATGCAGTCCTTTTTGAAACTGTTAGAATATGCAAATGGTGATCGAGACGTTCAGTAAACAAAAATTCAGAGTAAAACTTAAAGTAATATTTAATAATAACAAATTATATAAGTGAACACTCTCTAAGGGCTGCAGTGAACACACAAATTAACTTGGTGTCAATACCAGAAAGAACAAAAGGGGAGAACAGGTCAGTGTCACATAATGGGAAACAATCACTTAAATAATAAATAGTGAAAATCCTTTTGCTATTAACTCACTGGTCACTGGTAGAGGTATAAAGAAATGATCAAAAACAAGGCAAACTCCAAGTTTTACATTGGCATCCATAATTAACCAAAATACACACTGATTATCTTCATGAAAATCACAATGAGCCAGATAATGATATGAAGCACTACAACAAATTCTTATTTAACCTCCTAGGACCTGGCGTCCACATATGTGGGCATCACATTTTGGGATGTCTAGACGAAAATACTTAATTTTTCTCTACATGGGTCTGGTATCCACTTACGAACATGAAAGATTCCCATATGGAAAAGAAATAGTAAAAACGTATATGTGATTACTCATGAAAGTGGCCACTTTCATGAGTAAATCATATAAGGCTTACATGATTTACTCATGAAAGTGGCCACTTTCTCATTACTTTCATACATTGTTTTAGTAAGTATACAAAACATACAAGTTTCATTATATAATTTTTCAAGGGATCTTATATCTGTTTTCACTCTTATATGCTTTTCATACAAATTTCACACAAGACAGATACAAACTTTATAAGATTTATATATATCTTTTCCATATGGGTTAACTGTGAATTATAAAGTAAAGACTAGAATATGTTTTGTTGTTATGACTGATGCATCAAGCAACAGAGAAATTGTACAGTGGCAGAAACCAAAGTAATATTATTTATTTGTAACTTTACTGTATAAAGAGCTAACATCTCCAAAATGTCAGGATTAGTTAGTCATTACAACAAGTGTTTGTGAACTAAAAATCAAGAATGTGGGATCCTGTTTGTCCATGATTTGGAGAGCCCAGCACTGCTCCCGACGCAGGGAAAAGCAATTAAGCAGGGGAGACTTACCTCGGCACTTGTGCAGGTGAAACCAAAGGGAAGATTTGCTTCACCATATTTTCTAGTCTTTGGCTTAGAATGAAGTTGGTTTGGAAACATATTCAGCGATGCTTCATCTCCTGCTTTGCGTTTGTGTGGGAGCCCCGTGCTAGCAGTGCCCAAGCGTTGTTTTTATTTTTTGTTTTTTTCGCTTTTCATACCCCCCCAATGGCTCTGCGGGCCCCACACTTTTTCTGTCTTGTCTACTCACTTTTCCTCTGCTCAGTTATTCTCTTCCTCCTCCATAACCAAGACTCTGCCTTTCTGTGACATGATTTTAGCCAAGCTCGGTTTTTGCCCACCCCGCCAACCCAGGCAGCTCTGTTTACCTTTAGAATATAGATTTAAATTAGTGGACAAAAAAGGAGGATTACTATCACAGCCTTTACTGACAAGTGTTATTTCTCTCATTCTCTTCCAAGGACAACAGAAATGTGTGACACAAAAATAGCGACTTCCCTTGTCTGTCTACCTTTAAACAACAAACTATGACCCTCCTCCCTCTCCTCACCAAAACAGCTCACTGGATGTGAAGCAGCAATCTAAAAGAGAGCCAAGCTGTCAGAGTCCTAATCATTGTGGAGAGGCCTTTGGCTCTGTATGCACAGAAGAAGCCAGCCCCAATTAGACAGGTGTACACTGTCTGCCAGTGCATGAAGGAAGAGCGGACAGGGCCTGTCTTCTGTATAAACAATGGCCATGCGCCACTGCTGCTGGATCAATGCGCCTCCAGTACCCAGTGGACTGGACTTAGAGGCAGCAGCAATGGCTGAGATGGACAGATGAGATGTTGACAGAGAAGGAAATGAGCAATCACCCAGGAAATGAGAAGCAGTTACTGTCGATTACAAACTTGTCAAAGCTGCTCAGTTGATGTTTTCTGAGTAAGATTTTGATAAAAGACAAAGAGAAGGCTATATATTCGTCAACTATAAAAATAACAAAGAGAGATTGGACATCCTCTGTAGCTAAAGAGAGTACAATTTTTAACAAATTTGACAAAACTGTTCTTTAACAAATAAAGAGACATAAAGAAATCCCTGAGATCAGACAAAATATGCATCAGCATATAAGTCATTTGCAGAAGTGGGAAGCAACGAAGTATAAATACTATACCGTGCTTAAGTAGAATTTTCAGGTATGTGTACTTTACCTGAGTAGCTATTTTCTGACAACCTTTTCCTTTAAGTTTGTACATTTTTAAAACAAGTATATGTACTTTCTGATCCTTACATCTTCAAAACAGGCATATGATTGTATTTAGTATTTCACATCACTGCAGGCCTTGAAACATCAAACCGGTTTAAGTCGAAACAGTAACACATGAAAGGCGAATAATCACCAGGGCATCTCATAAAAAGAGATAAAAGAAGCAAAACCATGCGCCATAGTCAGGGGTTAAAATGGGCTGTTGTTTTTTCTTTTGTTTGGCCCAACACCAAAACAACTGCAGGTACTTGGTACTGGCATACTAGCTAACCCTACAAAAGTGGAAACATAAAGGCAAACATAAAGGGAGTAATGTTTTTTAACACTCTGGTCAATTCAAATGCAACATTTCTATCTCCTTGACAGCCATCAGCAAACACAAACTATCTATGTGTAGTTTGTTGCACAGTGTGTCTGCTAGCTAAAAGTACAGCTTCTCTTGGACGAAAAGAATGAGAGCTAACTTCACTCAGAGATGGAGAAAGATAAGAAAGACAAGATATGAGAGGAAGAAGAGAGGTAATATTTAAATTTAAACATCCTAAACATCAAGTTTCACTGGGAAAGTTCACTCTGCCAAATAAGATCTGAACCACTGCAGTGCAGTACTCCCAACACCCACCAACTGCTCTAACCGAGAAACTAAATTTTATGATCCACTGAATCAAAGGCAGCAGTTAAACCTAAAAGCACAATAATAACATTCACCTGAGTCGGTTGCTAAAAACACATCATTAAAAACTCTTAAAAGGGCAGATTCAGTACTGTGTAAAGCTTTAAGACCAGACTGAAAACCCTCTAAAATACCATGTTCCTCTAAAAAGGACATTAAATGCTTGTAAACTACCTTTTTAAGAGTTTTTGAGATAAAAGGCAGTTTGGAAATATGCCTGTAATTTGCAATAATATCAGGATCAAGAGCAGGTTTCTTGAGCAGAGGCTGAATTACTGCACATTTACAACAGCTCCAACACCAGACGACAAATGACTTTTTACAATGGAATGTACAAATGGTGCTATGGTGAGTAAAAAGCTCTTTGAAAAATCATGGAGGAAGAGCATCATATAGGGAACCTGAGGGCTTCAGGTGAGAAACCAACTCCTGCAGGCTGAGCAAAGAAACTGTCATAACTGGTAGCAGAGCAAAGGACACGGATAGAAGGGTCAAGAGCAGAATAGGAAATCTGCGCTTTCACACGTGATACTTTATCAATAAAAAAGTTTAGAAATTTTTCACAAATTTCCTGAAAAGACTCGACACCAACAGCGCATGAAGGACCATCTCAATAGTTTTTAATAAAGCATGAGGCTTACATCAATTTGCCTGAATAATAGCAGCAAAGTGTTTCCTCTTAGCGTCATATCTGGATTTAAGAATTACTGGAATTACTGCAGTTCTGATTAAAAACAACAGAGAACTGTCCAGCAGTGGAAGGGTTAAAACATGACAGCACCCAACAACTGCAGCAGGACAAGGGCAGCACACCTGAAGGTTGAAGTCCCCAGAAATAAGGACATGATTGTGTTTTGGCATAATTTCAGCCAACAGATCAGAAAAATTAGTTAAGAAGTCCTTATTGTATTTGGGGGGTCTGTAAACCACAACACAGAGCACTGTGTGAGAGCGACTCAGCTCAAACACACGCAGTTCAAAGCTACTAGGTGATGTTGATAAGGACAGTGGTTTACATTTATACTGCTTCTTTACAACAACCGCTAGGCCTCTGCCCCATATTTGAGCAGAGTTTAAAAAGCAGCAGGCATCCGCTGCAAGTTCTGTGAATGCGCTGGACTCACTAGCACTTAACCATGTTTCAGCTATACAGAGGAAATTTAGTCCTTGGGTGATAAATAAAAGTTGTATTACTCAACAATCTAGTGTTCACAAATCCAAAAACAAATCCAATCAGCACATTTGTGGCTGACTGTGAGACCCCACACAGCAGCTGCAGGTTAACCCCACACTGACAAAGATGAGGAGTGAAGATCCTACACGGCTGGAACATCTGATCCAAGCCAACAACAGGCACCAGCCAGGTGTCAATGGGATCCACGGGCACAGATCCATGTTCATTCCAAGGAGCCGGGGAAGGGCACACCAAGTACGCCTTAAGCTTCACAAGCAGACCACTGCGCTTGCACCAACTTCTGAAGCGCTTTTGCCATGAGACTGAGGCCAGGGTGCGAGAAAGGTGAGCTGGAATCCCAGATAGGAGTGGAGACAACGCCTTATGTCCAGCATAGTTGCATTAGTAAGTTCACTGGCAAAGAGTGGAAGCGCCATCTTGACAAACTATTGAGCAAAAATTAATTGAATTGAACTGAAGACGTAGACAGGTCAGTTTGCTCTACTATGAATAATTTAAAATAAAGAATAGCGTGTCAACGGTGCAAAGTAGCTGTTGTGCCATTGGCCAGAGTAAGGTTACCTTGAGTGTAACAGAGATGAATTTGAAGTTAAGCTGATGATGCTTAGGTTCATTTATTGAATTCCACCTTCACACTAACATTATACTGTCTAGTATAATGTTGTAAAACCGGTTAATATTGGTTTTAACCGGTTTTACATGGTGCACCGTGAACATTTAAAAAATAATAATAATAATAATATTTTATTTTTTTTTACTTTTTCACTTTTACTTGAGTAAAGAAGTTGAATATGTACTTCAACTTTTACTAGAGTATTTTTAATACTAATATCTGCACTTGTACTTAAATAAAGAATGTATATATTTTTGCCACCTCTGGTCATTTACTGCACAGCGTCAGACCTGTCAGGCTACAGGCCCTCCACCTTTGAGTGAAGCCATTCCTCCTAAGCTGGGCTTATACTCATCTCAAAAGCAATGTTTTAATATTTAGGCTCAGCTGTGACTGTGATTCTGCACAAGACTGTCTCTTCCTTCATGGTGTCCGATATTCATGGACTCCTGCCTGTGCATCCCCAGCTACTTACCTAAAGAACTCACCCATCTTGCTCTGTGGAACTCCAGATCATAGGCAAAACATCTCTAGCCTTCTAGCATGCAGCTTCTCCCATACAGCCAGCCTCTGACAGAAACTCTTCTCCCTGCCCAATCTAAACCACAGGTCTCTGGTAACCTCAGCTCCAGTCACCCCTGCAACTAACCTCCCTTAGAAACACACTCTTCGGATTTCAAGGAATGTTTCAGTCAAATATTCAGTTATTTGCCTCTGCCTGTACTCCTGCCTCTACTAATTCTCCCTCTCCCCTTTTACAGACTCCCTGAAAGCCACATAAAGGTATATATGCCACACCTTAATTCAGTTTTTTTTTCATCACTGTTGAAGCTTGTAAATAACCCACTTTCTTGCACAACTCGTTGTTTTGCCTGCTCCTTAGGTCTACCCACTTCCACAAGCCATCACAAAACCAAGGATGAGAAGAAGAAAAGGGCTTTGGGTAAAATTTAAATATGGCTACATGTTAATGCCACTCATGCAGGTTTAACTGCTTACCTGATTGGATTTAGACACAAAAACATCTGCTGAGTTTAGACAGGATAGTCGCAAAGAACAAAAGCATCCATGATGAGGGAAAAGTTTAGAAGAATGAAAAAATTGGTTCTCATGGTAAGGTATGATGAAAGCATTGCATGTAGTTTTTCTCTGTGTGTTTTTTGTTTGCTTGTTTTTTTTTTTGAGTTGTGAACCTCTTAGTGGAAACCACAACCATTTGCTGATCACATTTATTTATTTATGACCATAGTGCACCATCTTTGAACGGCTTGGGCAGGATTATGCAACACGTCGAAATTCTTTTATCATCACGTTTTTAAACATGAACCAGCAGAGTGCAGTGATCCACAGTCACCAGACTTCAATTTGGGAAATGGGAAACTGGCATCAAAAAGGTGCTGCCTGCAAACCGACAATAACTGTTTGATGCTAACATGTCAACAAGGAGCAGAATTTCTGCTCTATGTTCATGCCCATTGTTGAGTGTATAAGCTCAGTGACAAGGTGTCACTAAGCAAGTAGAGCGTACAGTTTAAAATAAAGTAAATAATTTGTTCATCATTGGTGAAAACCTTTGGAAGGTCAAACACAGGGGAGAAGCCAAAAGTAGCTTTTACCTAAAATAAATGGTGCAAGATCCAAAATAGATTGCTTGAGGCATAGCAGCAAACCAAATATGACTGACACTGACTATTGATTTGCAAGAAATACCCCAAGGTGCTCTTGGATTGATGTTAAGTGACAGCTATCAATTAGGCCATGCTAAGGATTAATGTACCAGTTTGAAATTCAGACTGTTAGGGTGGACTTAATTGTGTCTGTGTGCAAAACTGGATTCAGAGAATTCTTTATTGTCAGATTTAAAGTCAAAAGAGACACTCTCAGCTCAATGTGTGACTCTTCATGAATGTTCTGTAAAGGCCACATGAAGCAGCATTCAGAGATGTCAGGATGTGGGATGTGATGGTGACATATAAAGCAGATGCAATTCAAAATGCATCATCTGCCATTTGCATCATATTTAATTTAACTCAGAGACTCTGTCATGGGAAATAGCAAACTGGAGAGGACCCAAAGATATTGTAAAGCAGATGAATGCAGCCTTAGGAAACCAGCTTTGATTGACAGAGATGAGGGTAAATACTTCACAAGAGCACTGTTCACTTCACAGGGACTGCTATCCAAAGAGAGAAGAGGAGATGGAGAAAAGGGAAAATGAGAGTGCTCCACCTCTCCACCCCCTCAGCTCCTCTCTGAAGGTGTCAGCAGTTGTATGTAAAGAACCAAAGCCGCTATTTCCTGTGAGAGGGAGCAGCAGTGAATTTTGATAAATCTCATTTCCAAGTGAGTGCTTTAAAGAGGAAAAGGCTGGGAGACAATTAGAAGGAGATTGTAGTCTCAACACCCTGAATAGCTCTTGATGAGTGCAACGGGTGAGTTTGGATAGGTTAATCAGTCGTAATTGTTACGCAGGTGTTGAACAAGTAACCCTTACGTCCTCCACCTTAAATTATATGATCATCACATTCACCAAAGTGTGTCTTTTAATTAAACAGTGTCCTTTCTCGCTGTCTTTTCTTTATTCAAAAGCGTGAAGCAGTGCTGATTGCATCAGATCAGTGACACCAAGAACAAATTGCTTTTCTGCTGTGGCAGGGATGATGAAGGGGGTGGGGAAAGGGTGTGTATGTGTGTGTGTGAGAGGCAGAGAGATACAGATAGAGAAGGAAGAAAGGGTCTCTTATCACTTCTGAAAATAGTTCCTATAAACATTTGAAGGAGTTATATGAATTAAATGAGGACAGGTTCTGAAAGGAAGAAACCGTTTTATTCAGCAAAAGATTTAGTCAGCCATGTATGAATGTAACGAATGACACTTGTGACCAAAGCTTGGTACTGTCACCTGATAATTCAAAAATAGAAACTTCTATCTTCTAAGAGTAGGAGCTAAAATGAGGTTTCACTGAGGCTTCAAAATCAAGGCAAAAGGGTGACATCACAGTGACTGTGGATGGCTCAGGAAGTATAGCTGGTCATCTACTGATTGGACTGTTGCTGGTTTCTCCAGTCTGCATCGTATCCTTGGGCACAATACTAACCCCAAGTCGCTCTCCGGTGAATTCATCAGAATACGAATGTGTCAATGTTAGATAGAAAGCAAGGAGTTTTGAGTGCTCTTGTCTGTCTTTTTTATAAAATCCCTGGAAAAGGTATTAAGAAAAGCTTAACAATGACACAGGGAAAAAATTTAACTTTTGCCATACAGAGAAGCATAATTCATCACTCAATAGAACACATGTCTACTGCTGTAGAGGCCACGGCAGTGTGCTTTACACTACTCCATCCAACAGTTAGATATTCTATGTTTTTATGTATTAGTTGTGTAGGTACAATCCTCTTCCACACGTTGAAGACTTATGTAAGAACCCAAAATATACTAATTCATCTCTGAGAGAAAATATAACATAACTTTTGGGGTGTGGTAACACCCCAAAAGGGTGCTGTTTAAAAATTGGATCACTTCTATTTGCCAAGGGCACTATGCAGCCCCTTCCTTTAGACCCTGAAAGCTGTGATGTCTATGTGTTTGGTGCACTGTGTTGTTGTTGGCCTATAATAAAGCCCCTTTAGCCCAATCAGCCTTGCAGCAGCCATTAGTGTCAGGCAGCTCTCCCAGCAGAGTGCTGACAATGATGACAGGCAGTGGCAATGCAAGCAGGCCCTGGGGGTGGGACTGAGGGCATCACTTGCTCTGGGTCAGCCAGGGCCAACATATTTATCTGGGTAGTAATCTGAAGGAAAAAGGACAGACTGTCTGACCCCAAAACCTCTGAGGCATCATCAAAACAGGTTCTATTTCAGGTCTACAACTACTTGCAGTTATATTTCCATTATTGTGCTTAAACTGCACAGAATGCTACATGAAAAGAGACAGTATAACAGAATAACAGAGCAGCAATCAGCAGTGAGTGTAGTAGCAATGGCAAAACATTAAGTAGAACCAGGACTGATCGCTCAGGTCTAAGCTTCAGGATAAAACTGCCCAAAGCTGAAAATGCAACATTGTCAGAGATTTACTTTGTCATGGAGCTACTTCTTCTCTCTGACATATAGTACATCCGCACTGTTGACATGTGCTGCAGTGTTAATTGTGTAGAGGTTGAGCTGTTTCACATTGTAATTTTCCCTTAGTATCCCATATGGAAAAGATATATATAAATCTTATAAAGTTTTTATCTGTCTTGTATGAAACTTGTATGAAAAGCATACAAGAGTGAAAACACATATAAGATCCCTTGAAAAATTATACAATGAAACTTGTATGTTTTGTATACTTACTAAAAATATATATGAAAGTAATGAGAAAGTGGCCACTTTCATGAGTAAATCATATATGTTTTGCTATTTCTTTTCCATATGGGATAGATCTGTTAACAAGTGCCCCAGTTCTGCAAAGTATTGTCTTCCTCCATGTTCTGTATCATTACCAAATGAAAAACCAAACCAACATCCTTTTAAATTTTAACAAAATATGTTGACTAATTGAGATGCTGTGGGTACAATGTGTAGCTGCACTTTATGTTTAAATTCAAGATCTCAAACCTATTTTGCAAGTCATGCCATAATTTTTTGCCAAAAAAAACAAAACACAGGACTTAAGTCAACTTAGGTCATATTAAAAATAACTTGATGATCACTATGACAACCAAGCAAGCAATTACTGGTAAAGGCTATGAGACTCTTGTATATTATAACAAATAAATTGCTTCAGATTAAGTGGTTTACGCCAAATCTGTATTTCAAGGACAAAACAAGGAACGTGAATGACATATATTGGTGCGTGCAGAATAAACTAAGGTTGAAAAGGATTGGTCATGGACTCTGATAGTAGTTTCTGGGTTGCACCTTTGTTGCCACTTGTTATAGTTCACATTTTGATTAACTATGTTTTTTTATTCTTTATTGGTTGTTCCTATTTGTACTGAATTACTTAAAATTGGAATAATTATCATTAGGCAAGATTAAAGTTATAGTTATCACTTTATAATGGGCATTGTTCATAAGTAGTAAACTGAGTTAAGCTTGACTTAATAATCATTTACTGTTAACTAACAATGACTAACAATCCCCTGGACAGTCATTGTAAAGTTGTGGTTCAAACAGTTCAAATTCACTTGTTCACACCCGAATCATAAAACGCTGTGTTCACAAAAGAGGATGCTTGGGACAGGGTCAGATGGTGGGAGATGATCAGCTGTGGTGAACCGTCCCGGCTGGACGAAAAGGAAGAAGAACAAGAACAAGAAAATATAAAACGTCGTGTATGCAGATGTCAACAGAATATAACTGTCAGCTTATTTTTGGCTCAGTATATAAAAAAGGAACAATACAGAGCGAATAAAATTGGGATTTTGTTGAGTCATTCTGTACATCACAGTGAACATCGTGTCTGCCTTTATGCCTGTTGACACTGTTTTGTAGTTGTAAATGCAGAGTAATTTGAAACACTTGTGCTGTATTAACAATGGAAACACGAGCAACCCAAAGAAGTTAACAGCCTAAAAAATTGATTTCCAGACCATAGAGACATAAATAGAAACAGATAGCTGTCTATGTACCTAAAAAAGACACAAAAATGTATGTTATGCTTTGGTCGTACTGATGTTGAAGTATTTTGGATTTGTAATAACATGAATGTAACACACACCACTGGATTTTGTTTTGTAAATAGAACTTGGTGCTAACACAGTCCTGCAAAGAAAATGCCTGCCTTCCAGAAAAATGAAAGGTCAAGGTCAACTACAAGCATGATCCCTGAAGCCAACAGTGAACCAAAAAAGACAGACTTTATAACCTCTGCTATTCTGCTTTCCAAAAAGACACTAGGTTTATTTCATGCAAGGCTTATTTCATACCATTAAAGCTTGCTGAGAGCACACCGTTTTGTGCATCAGTGACAGTGAAGAGCTTTGAATAGTAAGAAGTGGCAGCCAAACAAAGCGTCTGCAGGGTCCTGGCACTTCAGAAGCCAGGGTCAAGGATAGCAATTACTAACATAAAGTATCACCTCCCTTGGGTGACACTTGTCTATTAGATCAAGAGTAGCGTCTCATAAAACCGATTCATTAATTTAGTGGTGAAGAGGGAAGTAAAATGGACAGTACTATACAAGCATAAAACATGAAATGTTACATGTTTGAATATTACGTATATTACAAAAGCAGGCCAATCAATTGGTTAAAAAAATGTTAATACCGAAACACACAAGTGCCACATCTCCTTGAATCTTAAGCTTTACAACTTTTTTAAGACCACTAGCAGCTAGATTGTTACAAATTATGCATTAAACTAAGCATTCTTCAAACCTACTGGGATATCAAACAGCATCTCTACTTTTTTATCTTTTTTGTCACAAGCTACCTCAGGACGCAAGATTGAGCACTACACCAAAAAAGCAAATTTAAGCTTGACCATTACCAAATACTGCATTCTATATATCAAAGGCTAAAAAACAGAATTTTGAAAAAGCTGTTTACAAATTAAAAGCCCCAAAATCCCTACTCATTGTTTCTAATTTAGACACAAAAGCAACCAAGGTCAGGTGAAGTATCTTTGCATGAGACACTTTGTGTTATACTAAATTTTTACACACTCAGAATAAAACTTTGTTTTTATCCAGGTTTTCACTGTTCACTTCCACAGCTTTTGATTACCTGAAAACATGACTGCCAGCAATGTAATTCAATAAAGAGATTTTTGCTTAGTCAATATCAGATATATGAGCATAATTATGAGCTAGATTATTTTTCAAGAACATTTAAACATAATAATGGTTCCTTTAGGGACTCTTTAGCCCCAGAACAAGTTCCTTGGATGACAAGTTCTGGGGACAAATTAGATGCATATGTCATTCAACCTATTCAATCCTGGTCTGGATCCTGGGTCAGACCAGTCAGTCATGCCAACAACAGGCCATACATTATTTATTCCATGAAACTCCATTGCTTGGGTAGACTCCAATAACTTTACACAAATAATTTACTGTGACTTTTGTTATGAGATTCGAACCTATTAAAACTTCAATCCTAGTGGCTCGGGTCAGAAAGTTTTTCAGATCCCAAACTAATTCTAACAGCTTCAAACTGTTTAGATAAAGTCTTCTCTAATGGACAAACTTAGGAGAAGGTGGACCTGAATTTTCTCTGCCTACTTCTTTTTGACCTCAGTCAAAAATGTCAGACAATCAAAACATTAAAATCACTGATGACTTAGATCAGTAATCTTGTTGCACATCCTCCACTCCAGTAGCATTCGCAATCATCAGCGACATCTTACAGCCCCAGAACAAAAACTCCTCAGGAATAACACCTCAGTAGGTCCCATGTTCATGACGTATTGTAGGGGAAAAAACAATAACACAAAATGAAAGAAAACAAAAAACTGTAACATAAGTCTCTTCTCCTTCATGTCAGCCCAAAAGTGTATACAGCACTACAGAAGTTATTAATCTTCTATCTTGAAGTAACTCTACAAAAAATACGAATTTTATGAGTTTTGACATTTGACATTGACAGAGAAAAATATGTATTTGAGCCTTTAATCTGTGTGAAGATATCCACCAACACTTTCTGAAACATATTTATATTTTCAGCAACTTAGTAGCTTATCTTTTTACCCTTAGAACTGTGAATTGTACACTAGCAGTGCAGTACAGTCAAAAACACACTTGGTCTATATTTCATTTTGCTGTGGAAACACAAACATACTAAGACTAATTATGTAGTGTAAAATTAGTACACGGCTCTGCTAATGGAAGTGTGTATGGTGACAGTAGCAGCAGTCTAACAGGGAACAGTTTAACTTTGTGACATCAAATTCCTAGATGAGACTCAAACCAAATGGCACACTGAGCAGTTCATTCTAGCTATGTCATGATGAATCCTCTACTCTACTTACTTATTTAGTAAGTGACACTTCTAACATATCACAATATAGATCTAAAAACAGGCATCTGACTCCGATCATCCGAAAAATGTGGATTCTGCCGGTGTCGGCTACACCTACACAGACATGTCTAATTAAAAGATGAGTGACAAAGCAGGGGCTTCTCCTCAGATAACTTCTTTACTTCATAGAGTTCTTGTCATCTGTCAAAGAGGCATGTATGATATAGATGATATGATAACAGTTTTAATGCTTAGACTAGGCAGTGTTGATAAGTCAATTCTTAGGTATCGGGCTAGGGATTCAGAAAATATTAGGCGAAATGTCGCCTAGCCTCTATCCGGGGAGACGTCTAACACCATCCATGCTTTGTTGCCCTCTGTGTTTTGTTGGGAAATATGAAAAATGTAGGAAAGCTGTAAAGCCATTCCTCTGTTATGATAAGAGCACTGAGAAAGATGCGATCTTTCTTCGTTGTTTATTAATGTATACATTTTATTTTTAATGTATTTGTTGTAATTAGTTAGTAATGTTGAGGATGGAAAATTGCATTTTTATCCGCCCGCTTGCCTCTGGACTTATAAATGAATCATATACTAAGTTGTAACGGTTATTAAAGTTTGCTTTCTGCTATGTAAAATGCGCCTTGATTGACAACTTTAATGGGCTTTTAAGATTTGTGCTGCTCATGTTTTTATCGGACAGCAATGTAAACAATCAAACCTGAAATTTAGCCACAACCTGTACGCACTCGTGTCTTCCTCACAATAACCAGTGCGTTTTATTCGTAAGCCGTGTGAGCACATGGAGGAGCTGGAAAACGGTGGAAACGGAAAGCGTCCATTACGAAAATAAGACAAAATCCACCACCCAAGCCTCTAATTCTGGAAAGCGAAGTCGAAGGCTGAAAAACCATGTAAGCACTCGGGATAAACACGGGAACAGCTTTTTCGAAATAAATATAATTTGAACAGTTCTTACCTCTGGCGTCCGTGTCTTTGACCACCGCCACCAGAACAAGCAGGACAGGAAAATAATATCTCATCCCATTCATCATGTTTTCCCGTTTAGCGCTTCTTGAGCCTTGGAATCAGCACTTTCCCTCCGACGGACCGAAGCACCGAGAGCTCCGCCGAACAACGACTACACACACTGCGTGCTCCTTTGGGTGACTTCAGCCCGGTTTTGCTGTCTGAACGTACTCATTGAAGCAGACGACGGGCTGTTATTTTCGTTCCACCAACACGACTACAGACTACAGACTGTACTCTGACTGGAGGCTGTAGAGAGCTGCTGTTGCCGTTGCAGCGCTCTGTGTTCTACTTGCTAGGAGACTCCTCTTCAGGGCAGCACTGCCGCCGAGCATTCAGCACTGTGAACAGCTCCTAGCGTCATCCAGTGGAACACAGGAAAAACAGTTGGAGCTCAAAGTTTGGTCTAAAGACAGTGATTCTTTTAAAGGCTAAAAGTGAATTGTGAACGTTTGACGTCAGATCACTGATGATTATGCATGCAATTTCTACATTTTTCTATATTTTGATTTTAGTTTTGTTGCAATTAATGAATTTATATGCTATCTGATCCTTTGCATTAAGTCCTGCATTTGGAACCCTAGTGTAGTAAAAAGGTAATATATTACATTCTAAATTGAAATAATGCCAAGAGAAACAATAATGATCAAAAGAAAGAAAATCATTGGAATTTGATAGCTTCTGTGAACATTATTTTTATCTTCTATTGATTCATTTTTTTCTAAACCCCTCAAGAAGCGTCTAAACTTTTGTGTGTTCAAAGAAATTCAAAGTGTGAGTACTGAGGTTAGCTAAATGTATCAGTGCAGACGTGTCACTATAGTCTGGGTGTTGCCTCTATTTTCTAGTTTTTTTAGTTTCTGTTTTTGTTTTTTGTTTTTTCATTTTCTTTAAAAAAAATACACAAGCCTTACATTACTACAATTTTCTTGCACTTATATAAAGTCTATGGACTTCATTTTTGCTGAGATGTCATGGTCTGGCAGTTTCTACTGGTCGACCTGCCCATGTGCATGTTTTTCTTTGTGTTTTGTTTCTGACTTCCCTCCCCCCGCCTCCTCTCCTGTGTGTTTGTGTGTGTTCCACCATGCCAGTTTGTGGGCGTCATCAGGCCAGAGGAGTTTCCCGTGCTGAAGCCAGCCACACCTGTCGCCCATCTACTTCACCAGCTGCCGCTGATCACCTTTGTCAGTGGCCACTACTTAACTGGGTGGATGAGTTTCAGTCGACACTGGATTGCTGAGTTATTGACTTAGTGAAGCTGACCAGAAATATTGCTTTCATGCATTTCATGAATAGGCCACTGACCTTCCCGTCTTGTCTTAGCAGGTTTTGGAGAGGAGTGTGTTACAGGAGCGGAGCGAGGAGCATTCCTAGCATACCTTCACAATACATTTAGGCATCCCACGTCTGTCCAGCATCCACCTGATCCAACTCACTGCTGATTGGTGATCAGTTGACAGTTCATCCCTCACCCCCTCAACCTGTTCCCTGAACCAAAGGTGCAGGGAACAAACCCTCTCATCTGCCATGAAAAATGTCAATGTACAGGCAGCAAGCCAAAGGGATACCAAGATACCCACCCAAGGCCGGTGCCTCTCACCAAAGGCAACTCTAGACTGGGACAGAGTCCAGCCCCTCTCCACGAGACTGGTTCCAAAATACAAGCTGTGTGTTGAGGTGAGCCCGACTATATCTAGCCGGGAGCTCATGATCTCACACACTAGCTCTGTTTCTTTACCACCAGAGAGGTGATGTTCCATGCCCCAATCACAAGTCTCAGTAGCTGGGGATTGGTCCCCAGGGTCTCTACCCTTGGTCGTCACCCGAACCCTACAGTGCCTCCTGTGGGCGGTGAGCCTACGGGAGGGTGAACCCATGTCTCTTCTTCGGGCTGCACCTGCCCAAGCCCCATGGGTTAAGGCCTGGCCACCAGGCATTCTCCTTGGGACCCCCTCCCCAGGCTTGCCTCCAGGGAGGGCTTCGGTAACCCTTTCCCTTGATTTTTGACTCATAAGGGTCACCTGAATCGCTCTTTCTCTGGTCCCTCACCCAGGACCAGGTTGCCATGGGTGACTCTGACATCATAGCCCCTGGGATCGCAGGAATAATTTTAATAGTATAATTTTAAGCTTTATATTATACACTACGTAGATGATCAATTTATACTTTATCATTTCGATGAAATTTAAAACATCTTATGAACATTTATTGTTGTTATATACTTTTAAAAAAGCATAGTAAATGTCTGGAATAAACTATGCAAATGTAATTGCTTACTTGGGGATCCAAGGGTCCTTCAGGCCCCTCTTCTGTGGAACTACCTCCCAGGTTGGATTTGTGAGAAAGTCACCCTCTCTAGTTTTAAGATTAGGCTTGAAACCTTCCTTTTTGATAAAGCATATAGTTAAAGCTGTCTCAGATGACCCTGATTCCTCTCGCAATGTTGTAATATGCTGTATTATTTAATTTAGTTTAGTGAATTACTGTCCTTACTGTCTTGGAGCAACTGTGACCACATACTTTCCTCTGGCAATAATAAAGTATTGTGATTCTGATGATTGATGATTGTTGGGGTTTTCTTTGTTTTCTCTCTATTATTTTGTAGTCTTTACCTTACAATATAAAGTTCCTTGAGGAAACTGTTGTCATGATTTAGCATATATAAATGAATTGAATTGAAATAAATTGAACTGAACTGTATTCTACAGGGTGAGCCATTTATATGGATACACCGTCATAACATGGGAATGGTTGGTGATATTAAAGTCCTGTTTGTGGCACATTAGTATATGTGAGGGGGCAAACTCCTCAAGATGGGTGGTGACCATGGTGGCCATTTAGAAGTCGGCCATCTTGGATACAACTTTTATTTTTTTCAATAGGAAGAGGGCCATGTGACACATCAAACTTATTGGTAATGTCACAAGAACAACAATGGTGTGCTTGGTTTCAACGTAACTTTATTCTTTCATGAGTTATTTACAAGTTTCTCTTTGTTCACAGCCATTGACATGTTGAAGAGGTTAACACGTGAGGAGTGGATCGAAATTGTGTTGATATCTGGTGAACACAGTAACCGGGTCATTGCAGCAGATTTCAATGCAAGACACCCTACAAGACCAGCCATCTCCCATGCTACAGTTAGCAAACTGCTTGCTAAGTTTCGTGAAACTGGTTCAGTGTTGGACTTGCCAAAATGTGGACGCAAGAAAACTGTCACTAATGAAGAAACATCAGTGGCTGTCTAGCTTATTTCAGCAAGAGCCCACAGCGTAGCACTCGCCACATGTCACTGGAGAGTGGCATTAGTCGAACATCCCTTCGGAAAGGCTCTGACTTACTCAGCCTTCAATTCAGTTTTATTTATATAACACCAAATCACAACAGTTGCCTCATTGTGCTTTATATTGTAAGGGACAGACCCTAGAATAATGCAAAGAAATCAAAGAAAACCCCAACAATCATATGAACCCCTAAGCATTTATTAACAGCTCATGGCCCAAGAGCCCACCTCAGCTGGCCAGGCCATCCCTCACATTCATTGCGCTTTGTGGTTTCATTAGACCTTTTAACTCAAGCCTGCATTAAACTCTTTGGTTCATTTTTGTCACAGAGGATTGTACAACAGTGTATTTAATAATTTTTTTTCATACTGGAAACAAACTGCTTTAAAAACGTGTCCTTGTCCTGGGCAATTTGACCCAGTGTTTTGTGTTTTCTTGCATTTTTTGTAAATTTTTATTATTATTCATGTTTAAGTCCACTGTGTCAGTCTGGAGTTATTCTATACAATCCCTTGAACAAAAACTACCCCTTGTATCTTCCCCTTCCCTGACTATTTAGTGCTCCCAGTATAGTTCGAGTTATTTTCCCAGTTTTGGCTTTGTATCGCTTTTTTCGTTCTCAGCAATAAAGCTGTATTTTGAGTTCACGTTTCGCCTAAGTGAGTTTGTGTCCTGCCTGCACACAGCCAGCTCATGACAAAAGCAGAGAGAGACAGGCTCAAAGTGGTCAAAGAAAGCCAAACAGGAAGTTGAGATTGTCAGATCATAAGAGGGTGGTAAAAAGAGAGTCCTAGCGCTTAATTTTCAAAAAAAAAAAAAAAAGTGAGCTGGAGCTCAGTGTGTTAGAAAGAACAGGGGGGTTGTGAGGGTTAGAGACAATGACATCAGAGAAAAATTTTGACCTAGCAGTGTAACACAAGCCGGTGTTGGTTCTCCCCAACAGGACGCACACACACACACACACACACACACACACACACACACACACACACACACAAACACTCCTTATTTATAGGTTAGATTTCCAAGGTGTTATAGGGTTTCTCTCATTATGAGGGTGACTGCTCATTCGCAGCTGTCTGCTCTCAGCTCTCCTCCCCTTCTCAGTTGTGTGTTCATCAAATAGGGGAGGCATGATCCCATAATGGCCTCCGACTGCCAGCCTCCCCTTGCTCTGCCCTCTGAACCCACTGCACCACCCTTCCTCTGCAGCTGAGACCACACCCCGTCAGAAGCAGTTTCATATCTATACCGTCACAAACTTTTTCTCAACATTTCAAAAGAAACCTACAACCTGTCCTATTTCCACCTCTGTTAAGCCCTCCTGCACCCCCTTCAAATGGGCCTTGTACTGCCATTTAACCTTGGCTCTGACCTGGGTTTTGGTTGCCTGATTTTTAATAGAGCCACAGACGCCAGAACAGTTAGACTAAAAGAATGCAATTGAAGTGTTAGCTCTTGAGTAGTGGAGGAAGTCACTTCATAGTTAAAGGTAGCACAGAACTGAACAGCAGTGGAAGGCTTAAGAGCATGGCCATGCAGTGCCATGCAGGAGTGCACAGTTTAGCAGGTTGACAGAGATGAACAAAATCATTTAAGAAAGGTGTATGGTCTGAAACCACTGATTCATCAAGTTCCAAATTGAGAACATATTTTGATCTTTTGAAACCAAATGATACAAAGTGTGGCCATATTACAGAGTGGCTTCTTGGGACAGCAAACATCTGTATTAAAAATGTTTTTTTAAATTTCAATTAAAATTTAAAACAGGTGCTAACTCTCCACCATGACCTGAGGATTGCAGGGAATTAAAATACAATTCCAGGCCTGGCGTTGACCAGGCCTGGTCCAAAAAAGCAGTGGTAAGGGGAGCCCGCACCAAAGGCTTCAAGTTCAGAAAATTTGCTCCTTGCCGGCACAAGTGAAATGGGCCAGGGCACAGAGACGGAATCACTTGATCAAAGTTAACAACACATACCAGCCAGGAGTCCACAGCATTCAGAGAGTGCCAAGAAGCAAATAGGTGAGAAGCTGATTCCTTTTGGGCCTGGAAAGTGGGCTAAACAGGCCTTTAGTTTCACTATACACCTGCCTCGCCTACTCCATCGTTTGTAATGCTTCCTCCAACAAGATATCCCTTGCATTATATAATGTAAACAGAACTGGTTCTAGTATGGAAAGGTGTGGAAATCCATAATTAATCTTAGTACCTGAAGGGGTCTTTCGATTTACATCAACAAATTTGAGTCTATTAGATAGATATGATTAAAGTGCCGTACCCTAAACACCTACAGCATGCATAGCTGTAATAGAATATTATGGTCAATAGTATCCAACGCTGCACTGAGGTCTAGCAGGACAAGCACAGAGAGGCCATTAGAACATCATTTTGTAACTTTCACTAAAGCTGTTTCTGTGCTGTGATGAGCTCTGAAACCTGACTGAAAATCTTCATATAGACCATTCTTCTGTACATGATCAGTTAGCTGTTTGACAACTACTCTTTCAAGAATGTTTGCGATAAAAGTATGGCTGCACAATAGATTGGCCTAAACTTATTGAAGACAGCTGGGTCAGGTGATGGCTTTTTAATCAGTGGTTTAAATACTGTCAACTCGAAGGTCTGTGGTACATAGCCAATTATTGATTGTTTTTATCACATAGGAATGGGGTCTGTTGATGACTTGGAAGAAGTAACTACTGAAGTTAACCCAGAAAGCTCAATTGGAGAAAAAGAGTCTAAATACATATCAGTGGCTTTGAAAGTAGCTGTACATAATGTTATGTCTGTGGGATGGTTATGAGTAATTATTTCTCAAATTGTTAAAATTTTATTTATAAAGAAATTCATGAAGTCATTAATAGTGAAATGAGTGTTTGGCTCGACAGAGCTCTGACTTTTTGTCAGCCTGGATACAGTGCTGAAGCAAAACCTATGGTTCTTCTTGTTTTCTTCAATCAGTGATGAATAAGATGTTTAATCTTTAGGGAGAGATTTTTTATAAAGCAGCAAACATTTTTCCAGACTAAATAATGATCATCTAAATTATTGAGATGCCGTTTTCTCTCCAGCTTACAAGTTTTCTACACGTTTGAAAGTTATACCAGGGAATCAAGTACTTCTGTTTTGAGGCTTTCTCTTTCAGAGGAACTATTTTAACCAGAGTCGTACACAGTGAGGAAGTAAAATTGTTATAATCGACCTCTTTCAGAGTAGCGTTCAGGTAGCTCCTCTGTACTGAGTTGGCGTAAGGCACTGAAGATGATAACAGTGGATGAATTATATCCTTAGATTTAGTTACATCATTTTCAGAAAGACATCTACTTTGATGAAATGTATTCCCCACTGCTGTGTAATGCAGTATAGCAAATATAAATGTTATTAGGAAATGATCAAACACAGGAGGGTTTTCAGGGAATGCTGTTAAATTCTTTTTCCAGGCTAAATGATGATCTTCTAAATTTGTGAGACTCAGTTTTCTCTCCAGCTTACTAGTTATCGTTCAATTCAATTCATTGTCCTTCTCCCCAACTGGTCACTGTAGATGGCCACCCCTCTCTGAGCCTGGTTCTGCTGGAGGTTTTCTATTAAAAGGGAGTTTTTCATTCCCATTGTCAACAAAATGCTTGCTCATATGATATGATTGTTGGAGTTTTCTCAATTTTCTTTGGATCTGTACCTTACAATATAAAACACTTTGAGGCAGCACTTTGTTGTGATTTGGTGCTACATAACTAAACATTAATTGAATTAAATTAAATTGAACTGAATGTTAAAATCACAGACATGAATTAAAACTTTGTTTGGGTCTTTGGTTGATTAATAAGTGGATGATTGCTTCCACAGAGTGTTGCCATGCTTGGCCTGTGCTTCAGCGATTCTGACAATTAGTATGACTCAGAAGTGTTGATTCATTTAAACTGACAATCATCCTGTTGTAACCGGGTTTCTATAAGGCTGAGTAAATCAGTTTGTTGATCAATTATTAATTCATGCACTAACAGGTCTCCAATTCAGTGACAGACTCCAGAGCTGTAAACATGCTACATTTATTACAAGTATGAATATCATTAAAGAGGGAATAACTAAACATCTGCCACACTGAGCAGGAAGGTGCAGGAGGGATAGGTGAAGAGACTACCCTGCTATCAAGCAGGTAAAAGCTAAGCAAAGCTAGTGAATCCTAAAGACACAGGGAATAATGTAATTAGCAGGTGGATCAACAGACAGTGTGTTTTGGACAAACCAAGATTACAGGATGAAATAAGACATTATCTCTGAGGTTTTAATTAAACTGGCTACACAGGTAAACTACACAAAAATGCCAGTGTGTATTGTAACAGCAACCACAGACAGAACCAACACCAGTAGTTTAGTTAGTAATTTAATTGGTGCAACCTTAAAGGTCGTGGTATATAGCCTATTAATAGAGATAGAGTCTTAATGTTTAAGACTGAAGCATTAATTAATGGTGTTATGACTTATTTGAGTAGTCTTGAAGCAGTGGGATCTAATAGACAAGTTGATGGTTTGGAGGAAGTAATTATTGAAAGATCGATCAGAGAAAAAGATTCTAAATATATGTAATTATATTAAAAGTGGTTGCATGTAAATTATGACTAATTTATTCTCTAATGACTAAATTTTATTTGAGAAGAAATTCATGAAGTCATTACTAGTTAAGCATAAAGGAATCCTCAGTTCAACAGTGTGCTGAAGAGAAACCTGGTGTTAGTTTTATAGAGGAGCAACTCTTTTTCCAATTAGTGAAACATTAATTCCTCCCAAGCTTATGGGTTATCTGTTTTATGGTGGGCTTTTGAGTGTTATCGGGGCGTCAAGTTCTTCTGATTTCAGGCTGTCTTTTTCGGTATCCAGAGCCGAACCCAGTGAGGACGCAACAATATTAACTAGATAATCGACTTCTAGGGGAATAGAGTTTAGATAGCTGCTCTGTACTGTTTTGGCACATGATTTTGAAATGACTGCTGCTCTATTCAAAGTGGGATGGATTTTACACTCAAACAATTCTGGATGAACACAATTTAATCATGGTATCTTTTTCCACGTAATTTAACCAAGTACAATAACAAATTTTTGACCATGTCAAACAAACACATTTGGCATTTGGTGGTTTGATGTAATCAGATTACATTGGATCAATGTAGTATACTTACATTGACTTGAAGTGATTCATTTAAGTATGTAGAGTGAAATTTGTTTTAATTCATTCTACACAAGTTAAAAACTTTAGGAAAACACAATGAAATCTTGTTGCTTAAACAACTACTTTGTTAATCAAGGCAATTACTGCTGGTCTTGCTTAATGAACCAATACGGGGGTAGATTGTTTCATAGAGACAAACAACCATTTGGACTTACATTCAAGGGTAATGTAGAATCACCAGTTAATCTAACTCTAATTTCCCCCCCCCCCCAGGGGCAAGGGTACCTAGACCTGGGGCTTAGAGTATGCTTGGGGAGTGTGATTGTGTGTACAGTGACTCTTTATGTCTGTATCTGTGTGTGCCTGTATGTCTGTGTCTATATGTCAGGTTGGGTATCAGATGTATGGAGGCCTATCTCCCCCCACCACTTCCCCTGCCAGTGGCAGACGCCCTCAGACACCGATGGTTCTTTGGGTCCGGGGATGGGTGTCCAGGTACACACCGGCTCACTCCTTGGTGGCTGCTTATCTGGGAATGGAGCCTGGGGCTCGCTCGGGCCACTTCGGGGGTGTGGTGCCCTCGGCCTCTCGGCCTGGGGCTCAGTCACTCTGGCATAGTTGGCTGCCGGCAGAGCTCATGGGCACGTCACTGCAACCCCCCCTGGCTTCTGCTGCTGAGTGACCCCTCATCTGGGGCTCTCCTCAGCTCTTTCCAGGACAGTGGCACGGCTGCCCCTCCGTTGGTCTTCCTTGGTCTCCTTTGCTCTTGCGGCCTCTGGATGTCTGGAGCCTTGATCTCCTCCAGCCTGCTTCATGCCCTGGAGGATGGGGCTATGGCCCCCCACACCCTCTAGCAGATCATTACATGAAGGAACCTTTTAAATACAGTGGGGCAAAAAAGTATTTAGTCAGCCACCGATTGTGCAAGTTCCCCCACTTAAAATGATGACAGAGGTCAGTAATTTGCACCAGAGGTACACTTCAACTGTGAGAGACAGAATGTGAAAAAAAAATCCATGAATTCACATGGTAGGATTTGTAAAGAATTTATTCGTAAATTAGGGTGGAAAATAAGTATTTGGTCACCTCAAACAAGGAAAATCTCTGGCTCTCACAGACCTGTAACGTCTCCTGTAAGAAGCTTTTCTGTCCCCCACTCGTTACCTGTATGAATGGCACCTGTTTGAACTCATCATCTGTATAAAAGACACCTGTCCACAGCCTCAAACAGTCAGACTCCAAACTCCGCCATGGCCAAGACCAAAGAGCTTTCGAAGGACACCAGGAAAAGTATTGTAGACCTGCACCAGACTGGGAAGAGTGAATCTACAATAGGCAAGCAGCTTGGTGTGAAAAAATCAACTGTGGGAGCAATCATCAGAAAATGGAAGACATACAAGACCACTGATAATCTCCCTCGATCTGGGGCTCCACGCAAGATCTCATCCCGTGGGGTCAAAATGATCATGAGAACGGTGAGCAAAGATCCCAGAACCACACGGGGGGACCTGGTGAATTACCTGCAGAGAGCTGGGACCAAAGTAACAAAGGTCACCATCAGTAACACACTACAACGGCAGGGAATCAAATCCCGCAGTGCCAGACGTGTTCCGCTGCTGAAGCCAGTGCATGTCCAGGCCCGTCTGAAGTTTGCCAGAGAGCACATGGATGATACAGCAGAGGATTGGGAGAATGTCATGTGGTCAGATGAAACCAAAGTAGAACTTTTTGGTATAAACTCAACTTGTCGTGTTTGGAGGAAGAAGAATACTGAGTTGCATCCCAAGAACACCGTACCTACTGTGAAGCATGGGGGTGGAAACATCATGCTATGGGGCTGTTTTTCTGCCAAGGGGACAGGACGACTGATCCGTGTTAAGGACAGAATGAATGGGGCCATGTATCGTGAGATTTTGAGCCAAAACCTCCTTCCATCAGTGAGAACTTTGAAGATGAAATGAGGCTGGGTCTTCCAACATGACAATGATCCAAAACACACCGCCCGGGCAACAAAGGAGTGGCTCCGTAAGAAGCATTTGAAAGTCCTGGAGTGGCCTAGCCAGTCTCCAGACCTCAACCCCATAGAAAATCTGTGGCGGGAGTTGAAAGTCCGTGTTGCTCGGCGACAGCCCCAAAATATCACTGTTCTCGAGAAGATCTGCATGGAGGAATGGGCCAAAATACCAGCTACTGTGTGTGCAAACCTGGTAAAGACCTATAGTAAACGTTTGACCTCTCTTATTGCCAACAAAGGTTATGTTACAAAGTATTGAGTTGTATTTTTGTTATTGACCAAATACTTATTTTCCACCCTGATTTACGAATAAATTCTTTACAAATCCTACCATGTGGATTCATGGATTTTTTTTTTCACATTCTGTCTCTCACAGTTGAAGTGTACCTCTGGTGCAAATTACTGACCTCTGTCATCATTTTAGGTGGGGGAACTTGCACAGTCGGTGGCTGACTAAATACTTTTTTGCCCCACTGTACAAGCGCGCTCACACTCACAGGTGTACACACAGGTGCTCACACACACAAACTACACCCTTTTTTACTCCTACCTACCTCAAAGCACACTGTACGCTGTCGATATTACGTGCTGCACAATAATGTTCAATATTTAGCATTTACTGTTATATTCACATAGATCATCGCGATGATGTTGTTTATTATGTTGCTCTTTTTCTTTGCTTGTTTTCCTCTTTTTTCTTTCTCAACAGGTGATCCAGGTGATTGATATACGTATTTTTTGTCTGTTTGTTTTGTTTGTTTTTGGTTTTTGTGGATTTGAACCCAGGCCCTTCTTGCTGTGAGGCAGCAGCACTAACCATCACACCACCAAGCTGTCAGTCAAGGGTTTGCAAAACTAGGAAAGCTATGATTACAAGGCTTGATGCAGGCTTTTCTGTACGTTTTTGTCCTTGACAGGTTAAAACAATAAATAGCTATAGCATACAGGTGGTGTGGGTGTAGTTGTCTGCCTCTTAAAACTCCAGTGATTTTATTGCAGTTTGACATCTAATGTGATCTTGTGAATTTCGTGAGTCCAGGCAACTAACCACTCTTACTAGATTGTATCCTGTCATCTCAACAAGAACAAATTCAGTTGCTGAATTTCATGCAGATGCTACATGTTCTAATTATGTTCACCATAGAAACATGAAATTACTTAGTTCAAATTACAAGTTTGAATCTTGTACATGTAGCAACCACCCAATTTAATTTTTTTGAGTGTACCTTGCGATTTAAAGTGGAGTTGGAGTGATACAAATACAACTATATTTCCGCCATCTTCCAAGAGTTAACAAAATCAGAGTACTAAACCTAAATTCTGGAGTGGGCGCCAGATCTCACTGTCAACAGAGCAATAACAATCACATGTGGCCCAGCAGTCACTTTACTGCTGGAAATATTTAGACAGTTATTAACTGTGTAAAGAGTGTGTGGACATCTTGTCAGAAAACTCAAGGTTTAGTTACCATATATTTGTCAAATTCTCTGCTTTCTTCTTCCTTTTTCTTCTTTGTGACTTACATAGATGATTGACATTTAACTCAGTGAAACGACACCCATCTGGATTGTGATCTAAGTTCATTTATTGTAGGCTAGTGACTCCGTCTCAGTCATGACAGGTGTCTACATTTTGACAGAATGTCCACATAGTCCACCACTGCCAATCCTGCAGTCTTCTTATAAAAGTTAAATATATTGATTGAAAGAATGAACAATAAAGATAAACACCCCCAAAACACCTAAGCAGGGTTCAAAGACACATAAATCATAAACATTATACAAGCTGCTTCCAACACATCCCAAAGGAGAAGAAACTAAAATCCACTGAACTTTTATTTTCATGAAAAACATTTTGAGACAAGTTTTGTTTTTGCACAGTTTAATAATCAGTACCAAACTGTGACATTCATTCTAATGGTTTATTTGGTCCTCTCAGATTTCAAATTATTATTATACAACAAAGAAGAGAAAGCAAAAAAAAACCCTGTCGCCAAGCAGAGATGTGAACTCAAATCCAGAGGACTGAACATGGAAAGAAATGTTAGAGTATTTTTTTAGTCTTTATTAAACACCAGAGGGATTAACAGAGCAGATCATGGGAATGGAGACAAAAGTCTAAGCCACGGTCAGAAGAGTCGAGGTATTGCTCTGAGAAGCAAAGTTTTTGGTGTGAATATGGAGCAGACATTGTGAGGGAATCTTCCAGCTTATGAGAGTGGTGGGTCCAACCAGGAGGAAAGCAACCAGTTTGTGAGAAGTAAGAAATGAGTGCAGGCGGGAGTGTGCTGGAGTCTGGTGCCATTTTTCTTTCTTTTAGTATATTTTCTTGCCGCCTATTATATCCTATAGGTGCTCTGGTAATAGAATAATGAGTTATTCACATCACTTTTCAGTGGTTTTTATCTTGTGTCGAATTGTTAGAAATTATATCTCTTAATGACTGCATCCAGCTTCCTTTCCTGTGCTTTAAGGGTTTGAATTAATTAAAAATTATTCTAAAATGCAAATGATGTATAAAGTGTGTGATGATAATAATGTCTGAAATGTGACGAGCCATGAATAATCCAGTAGAACGTCATTAACACCCCCATTAAAATTGGCATTATTAAGAGGTTAGGGCACACCACTGATGCCCACTGTTGTTTATCAATGGTTTTTCACATTTATGGTGTTTTGGCTTGAATTCCTGTCAAAAGAAAAACAGCAGGCAGCACAATGGAAATGAAGTGCTTAAACTAGTCTTTTATAGAGATTAGCCATACAATGACCTGCTCATCATCGTGTTTGCTGTCTGGAAATATCTAAATCTGCATTTTAAAAAGAGCAACACTTATGAATCATACATGAGGATAGACATCGGCGACTTGGGAATTAATGCTGAACTGCTGAATGTATTACAGTGCTGTGTTGTGCTGTGCTATATCTGCAGAATGATTATATGTGAGCTTGTGTCTTATCATAAGGTTTGTCTTGAAAATCTACATACTGCTGTCGCGTCTGTAAGTTCAACACCAAACTTATTGCTGCATCTCTGGCAGGCCTAAGGACTTTGGGCAGCTGATCTCAGCTTTGAATTCTATGGATTTTGCAGCCTAGGTGCTTCACATTTCTCAGGGTTATGTCTAGCCTGGCAGCTGGTGCTTACCTCACTGAAAGATGACTCAAGAACACGGTCCTGAATGTCCTCAACAGATTTATTGCCATTTCTGTACCTGTCATGGTCCTCTGTTCTCATTGGTCTGGCCTGCCATTTCTGCCTTTCCCCCCTCCTCAAGCTCTTTTTCCCTTTGCTATCTGTGTGTGTTCTGGTGTTCTCGTCTTTGTGCTGCGTCTGGACTTTGAGGGGTTTTCCCCATTCTGGGCTGCACACACCTACCTTTGATGATCTCATCAGGAGCCACTATTTAGGAGAGTGGCTGAGCTTCAATTGACGCTGGGGCAGTAGTCTCACGTATTTCCAAATTCTCCACCATCATACCAGTCCCCAAAAGACCAGACATATCCACCCTAAACGACTTCAGGCCAGTGGCACTCATACCAGTTGTCATGAAGTGCCTAGAACAACTGGTTCTCATGCACATCTACCACATGGTCCCAGACACTGTCGATCCCCTCCAGTTTGCTATCAGTGGAATGAAGTGGTAGCAATAGCCCTGCACCACACTCTGCAACATCTGGTAAGCAGTGTTGAGGAGTAACAGAATACATGTACCGCCGTTACGTATTTAAAATACAAAATATGAGTAACTGTATTCCGTTACAGTTACCGTTTAAAAAGGTGACATTCAGAATACAGTTACTTTGTTGAAATAAAGGGATTACTCGGCGGTCTTTTCCTGTTTCATATGTTAGGCTGTCCCCTCTCTATTTTTGGTAAATCCACGCTGGTGGAAACCCAAACAAAACACGCATTAAGAGGCTCTAATGCCTGTGTCTCAATCTCGCGGCCCATGTCACCTCTACTTGCATAATGATCTGAATAAATATTTTAAAAATTATTGTTCATGGGCAGTGTAGCCCAGTTGTAAGTAAGCTATTAAGACTCGACTGTACACTGTGTTCATGTTTATAAGCTCCGTTGGAGCAGCCTTTCAACGCCTCTCTCTGTCTCTCGCTGGCAAAGTTGACCCAGACAACAAAGCAAAGCTAGTTTTTGGCTACGAGCCCGACACGAACCCGACGTATTAGCCAGAGGTCCCTTTACTACGGCCGCAGACCTGTTTTATATATGCGCGGAATAGTTTTGTGTACAAGATCGCTGCAAAAAGTGCAGCCTTACCTAATGTCCACCTACTGTTACTCATTTTATATTAAGATTTAAAAATGTAGCTGGTATTGGTATGATGAGTGACCTTCAGTAAAAGTAATAAATCACACAGCAATAGTACATTCATGGAGTCGTGGGGTGACCGTGGTTCAGGGGGTTGGGATGCTCATTTTGTAACCGGAAGTTTGCCGGTTCGATCCCCTGCTCTGTCTTGGTCGTTGTGTCCTTGGGCAACACACTTCACCTACTGGTGTTGGCCAGAGGGGCCGATGGTGCGATATGGCAGCCTCGCTTCTGTCAGCCTGCCTCAGGGCAGCTGTGGCTATAACTGTCGCTTACCTCCACCAGTGTGTGAGAGTGAATGAATAGTGGAATTGTAAAGTGCTTTGAGGGTCTCAAAAAATGCTATATAAATACAATCCATTATTATTGTAAAAAGCTTGATAATATATTAAGTATTCAGAATACGTGACTCTAATTGAGTAACGTCAAGGAATACGTTCCAAAATACATTTTGGGGCATGTAATCTGTAGTGGAATACATTTTAAAAGTAACCTTCCCAACACTGCTGGTAAGTAGCAGAACTTATGTTAGGATGCTTTTCCTGGAATAAAAGCTCTCCAGAGAGTGATCCGTACAGCAGAACGCTGCTGCAGGATTGCTCTCCCCCCGCTTCAGGACACCTACACCAGGAGATGCCGGACTAGAGCAGCGCAGATACTGAAGGACCCGTCCCATCCTGGCAACAAACTGTTCCAACTTCTGCAATCTGGTAGAAGGTTCCGCATCTTCCGGGCAAGGACAGAGAGACTCAAGAGGAGCTTCTATCCCCAAGCCATCCGTGCCCTAAACACACACACCCGCCCTCTCACATCATCTATAATTGACTGAGACAGGACTCTCTTCCAGACACTCTAAACCAAGGCACAATGTACATTTCAATTCCTTTAACTTTAAATATGTTTATATTGTCTATC
Source organism: Aulonocara stuartgranti (assembly GCF_965226115.1). Taxonomy (NCBI): domain Eukaryota; kingdom Metazoa; phylum Chordata; class Actinopteri; order Cichliformes; family Cichlidae; genus Aulonocara; species Aulonocara stuartgranti. The sequence continues at coordinate 37,116,715 of NC_138950.1, read as the reverse complement.
CTGTAAAATAGTCAGATGTCTATTCATATTAATGTACAGAATTCACCTGCTTGCTGCTACTACTGCACATTCACCCAGTGTATATACTATATGTCTGTATATATATATATATAATGTTCTTCCTCTACACCCCCCCCCCCCAATTTTTGCACATGTCGAGGAGCGTGTCAGGCTACATTTCACTGTGTGTTATACTTGTATAACTATGCATGTGACAAATAAAGAACCTTGAACCTTGAATATAGTTCTGCCTTCAATACCATCCCTCTGGGGAAGCTGATCAAGAAGCTGACAGACCTCGGCGTCCCCACAGGACCTTGGTAAACAACAGTCTTTTCTACGGAGAGGTGAATGACATCATCATCAACACAGCTAAGAGCAAAGAAGTTATGCTGGACTTCAGGAAAAATCCTCCCCATCTGCAGCCTCTTATCATCAAAGGAACCAATCCCCTCAGGTTACACCACAGGTTACACCAGACCTGAACTAGACTCTTAACACCACAGCCACAGTGAAAAAAGCCCAGCAAAGGTTCTGTTTCATTAGGCTGCTCAGGAAAGCCAGCCTGAACCATTGCCCTCTCACCCAAGACCTACAGAGGACCGGTAGACAACATTGTCACCACAAACATCACTGTCTGATATGGGAACACCACACAGGCAAATAGGAAGGCTCCTCAAAGAGTCATAAAGACTGCGCAGAGCATCATAGGGACAAATCCATCCATGGACTCTATATACACAGAGCACTGCTGGAAACGAGCAGAGGGAATTATCAGGGACTCACTCCATCCAGATCACTCTCTGTTCTGACACAAGAACTGCAAATACAACCTAAGACACAGCAGAGCGGACAGCATCATCACTCACAGAACAAGATTTTTCAATAACTTCTTCCCCGTCACAGTCAGACTGATGGCAAACAAAAACCACTGAACAATATGCAATAATAACCTCACACTACATCACTCTACTTGTCAGAAATGTGCATATCCTAACTGTACAATATGTGCAATATAATCAGACTCCTGTGTAGATATTGCTACTCCTCTTGTAAAGGGGGTAGAATTTATTATTTATAATTTACAAATTTGTATTAGCATTGTATTGTCTTGTTTATGTATGTCTATTTTTTCTAACATGCTTACTATGACAGAGAGCTCCATTGTGCCTTGACTGCTGGTTTATGCACAAGTGCCAAATAAAGAACCCTGAACCTTGACCCTTGATAAAAAAGAAGCTAGATTTCTACTTTACTTTTTTTTACTTGGCCTCAGCAGGCATGGTCATCTTGTTATATAGAACACCGGGTTTGTGACAGCAAACCTATTATAGGTTTACAGCAAATGCATCCTGCGATAGAAGATGTGTCAGATCATACTACTACTTCAGCTAGGGCTTTTTTTATCTAACTCATAATTTCTGTTGTTGTCATGTACGGTCGTGTGGCAAGCAGTGGTTGGACCCAAATGCAGGACTCGGAAACAAGGGTGTAAACTAAGGGAGGCAGCTTTCTGCTGTAACAGAATATGTGAAAAGTGTTAAAGATACATGATTTTTTTTCTGTTGTGAATACAACTAAATGAAAAGGAATATGTCATTTTAATGCATTTTTAACCCATTATGCTTTTATAGTACATTTATTACACTTAAATATTTATCCTGATACATTATACTAGATTCATCTTTACATTGTGACTCATCATAGACACTTGGTGTGCAGTCTTCTTTTGGTTGCTTCCTTTAGGGCGTCACCAGCAGGTCATCTGACTCCTTCTCACCCTCTCCCTAACATCCTCCTTTGTCACAGTAATCCTCTGCATGGCATCCTTCACTACATCCATGAACCCTGTCTGTGGTCTTCTTTTTCTCCTGGCTCACATTTAACACTGTTTGCCTAATATAGCCACTATCCTTCCTCTGTATAGGTCCAGACCCCTTCATCCTTTCATCTCTAACTTTGTCTCCAAGGCACTCAAACTGTGCTGTCCCTCTGATAAACACATTTGTAATCTTGTGACTCTTGCCATTCTTGTCACTCCCAACAAAAATCTTAAAAAGCTCCAGCTCTGCCTCCTGTCTTTTTATGCAACGATCTCCAAAACAAACTTCATAAAAGTTCTGAATACTATCTTGAAAATCTTCGTGTTCATTCTTACAGCTATACTACAGTCATAAATCATCCCCGACACTCATGTCCACCCATGCCACTTTGCCTATACTTTCTTCGTTGTATAGCTTGTGCACTATATTGCTTTGGTTGGTTGAACCCTGGTATTTAAACTGGTCCACCTTCACTACCTCTGGCCACTGCATCTTCACATCTGTCACCTGTCTCCCTCTTACACAAATGTTGTCTTGCTTCTACTAATTTTAATTCTCCTCTCTCCAGTTCCTGTCACGGCGGGGTGCGCCGATGTGTATGGAAACAGGACCCAAAAGCAGATGAAGACGAGGAGTTGTAAGTTTAAACAGAAAAGTGATCCTTTATTAGATGACGGCAGGGGTTAACCAGGAACCTAAAGCAAACTGACAAAAAAAACACTAAGAAACAAAAACTATGACATACTATGACAAAGACTGTAACTATGACTATGGTGGAAAAACAGGCGAAGACTATGACTATGACTGAGGTGGGAAAAACAGACGACCCGACAATGACATGCAGAAAACAGAGGGCTTAAATACATACATGAGGTGATCAGGGGAAGTGGAGACACATGGGGGAACAGCTGACTGACATAAACCTAAATGACAGGACCAGGAGGAGGAAAGCTAAATACAATGAACAAAGAACACATGACACTGTCAGAATAAAACAGGAAACACTAAAACTAGACATGACAACACAAACTTAACAGACTTAGTACTTAATACAAGAACCCAAAACATAGAAAACCAAGAGAACAATAATAAATAACAGCTTAAACTAAAGCTAGATAGGAAATGACACAAAAACTAATCACATATCAAAATGAGACAAATACAAAAATGAACTCAGAGCGCTGGGTCAGAGACCCAGCCTGTGCCAGTTCCATGCTTTATTCCACCAACTCCCTACTCTCACTACTGATCACAGTGTCATCTATTAATGTCATCATCCTGACCTAATCTGTCAGTCTATCCATCATAACTGCAAATAAGAACCCTGATGTAATCCCATATTTACCTTCAACCAATCTGTTACTCCAACCACACTTCACCAGTGTCTTGCCCTACTTACACGTCTTGTATCAACCTCACATACACCCTCATATACCTACCCAAGTTTTTGACTGTACAACTAGGAAAAGTACATACCGTACACAGTCACATTTCCCTTCTTCATCGCATGATCATGGCATGGTACACCTCTCTCCCTCCTACATATGAGAGCCTTCCAGTCACCACCAAAACATCAAAATCCTGGTATCTTCAAGCTGATGAAGTCCTGAAAAGCTGTTTTTATACAACAGAGCAAGAGATCTTTTCTGTGAGCTGTATGGGGACAATATTAATTAACAGAAGGAAATCTTGCCCTCTAAAGAAATTTGCTGTTTCCTAATATCAAGGCATGGGTTATAACCAGCCAGAAGGAACTGCTGAATGGGAAGGAAAAGGCTTTCAGGGAGGGTGACAGGAATAAAAGCTTCACAGAGAACTGAGGGTGAAGATTAAGGAGGGAAATGAATTGTACAGAATCAAACTAGAACATAAGTTGCAATAAGATTGAGTGAAAAAGGTTTGGGCTGCCATGATAAAGATCACAAGCATGAAACAGAAAGGTAATTTGTTACTTATGGTGATCAGAATCTGACATATGGACTGAGCAGTTTTTTGTTTTTATTTTTATTTTTATTTATTGGCTTTCCCCAAACGGCAGCTCAATTCATGTTTAAGTCATTTGTCTTTAGCTATTAAAAAACACTGTCAAACCTAAAATGAGGGCGTGTCCCCAAAGTGAAATAAAACAAAAGAACAAATAATCAGAGTTGCTGTTAAGTAGGTCACACTTAACCTTCCACAGTTCAAAATAGTTTCAGTTACCCCAGCTTTTTTCCAAATTCAATCAAGAGATCTTCTCAGAGTGCTGATGTTTAGCAATATCCACTTCTTTACTGAACCTGTACTTGGCCTCTCTGTAGCAGTCCCTGCCTCCGCTTCTGAACACCTTTCTCTTCTCTAACCACAGCTGTTTGAGTTTAGGAGTAAACCAGGGTTGTCCTCGCAGAAGTGGATATAGGAGGTGACAGTGTCCATAAACTCATTCAAGCACATTTGAAAACAACACAGGTTGACCAAAGTGCTGTACACAGCAAAAAAAAAGAAAAAGAAAAAATAGAAAATGTAAAAAGTAGAACAAACACACACAGTGAATAAAACAAAAACTCACAATTACAAACAAATTTAGTTTTGAGAAATTCAGTTTTTAGAATCTGTTTCTTCAAATTGTATCAAAACCCATTTCTGGTGTATTAACCCATAATACAGAGTTCCTGTAGAGAAAATCCAGTTTGTAATCTAACTAATTACTATTCCTATCGTTAGAACGCCGTTACAGTTACTAACAAGAAAATGCGGTCACGTTACTATTTTTCAACAAACAGACGGTTGAAGCTGTGTTCAGCTTACTGCATCTTATATCAGTTGCACGGAAGTAGCTGTCTACGTAAGTAATCTGGGCGCGACAGCAAGAGAGAGAGAGAAAGACAGCAGAAGAAGAGAGAGTTTTGAGTAGGGATGGGTGTCGTTTAGGTTTTATCCGATACCAGTACCAAACCGGTACTTTTGAAACGGTGCCGGTGCTTAAACGGTGCTTGAACCGGTGCTTAAAGAATCAAGAACACAAACTTTGTCCAAAAACCTCTCATGTTTAGCTGTTTTTTGTAAAAAGATAACAATGTTAGCCTTTTCTGCAGCTATAGGGCATATATGGTATCACTCTTGGTTGGAAGCAGTGCTTAAACAATGGGGGAAAACCACCAACTTTGTCCAAAAACCTCTCATGTTTAGCTGTTTGTCAATTTTTCTTTGGTCATTTTAGCCTTTTTGGCCAGGGTGAAGGGAGTATCTGCCATCAAACACGAAGACAGGCTCATGTAACTACGACGGTGTTTGCTAGTTCACCTTACATCCATTAATGTAATAACGTGGTTAGCCTACTCAACGTAAATTACACACGAACAACATTAAGCTACTCACGCAGAGAAGAACGGCTGCTGCTGCCATCATCATCCGTCATCATTTCTGCTACACTGGCAGAGCTAGGGGCCAGGACTCTACTCTTTGGGTTCATGTTGCTAACTCTGGGTCGATAACAGGCACCACACCCGCAGTAGATGTGCTCGGTTTGAGGTCTCGCAGCAAGCTATCAAATACGGTGCATTTCTCAGCTTTTAAAAAAACGCTATGCGTCGCCAGGTGTTTCATCAGATTCGAGGTGTTACCTCCTTTGCACAGTATCACAGTATCACCTTAAAGCACTTGTTGCTGCTGAGCTTGCATATTTTGCTGTGAAGTACAGCCAGACTTTGACCGCTTTGCCTTGGGCATTTTTAATCTGTAGCTCTGCTCTAAAAGAATGTACGTACCTGGGCCCGCCTACTACGCTTGCAAAGGTAAAATGATTGGCTGGAATCCAAAGTGTATGACATCTCAGTAAAAAAAAAAGCACCGAAATGTGAGCTGCTTTTCGGTCAGAACCGGCACCGGCGACCGGTACCCATCCCTAGTTTTGAGATGTGAGAGATTTGTGACGTTTAGCGTGTTTGGGGTGCGTAGTTAATGTGTTGTCTTGTGTAGTTAGTGTGTAGTGTTGTGGATAGTTTTGTGTTGTGTGTCGGAACAATGAGGTGACTGCTGTCTCCAGGTAGAAACAGGAGTGATACACCTGCTGCTGTCAGACCTGCAGGTATCAGGCTATGATGTTCTCCTTTATAGTGGACAGAAATATTTGGAGTGGCACAAATAATTTGTGTGGCATCTTATTTAATGCAGAACAGCTGATTGTTATGGAAATTATTATTATGTTGAAATGATTAATAAAAAGGTTAAAAGGTAAATGGCTGCAAATAACTTTGTTGTTTGCAGAACTTGTGCATATGATTTTAAAATTGACAATTTATATTTGCATTTAAAGTTATCAAATATGATTCAGTAAACATGTTTGTGGTTGTTACAGTAAAAAATATAACTTTTTTCTACTCAGATTTTATGTTTTGTGTCTGATTTTAGATCAGTTTTGTTAATACAGTATGTCAAAATGAAAACATAACTGTAAATTCAGACATGTTAGGTTGTGCTGAAAAGAATGATACCAAACAAGGCAATGTAAATAGTTTTTAAAGGTGAAATGTAGAGGAAACATCAAAAGTAGTCAAAAGTGTCCAATTATACCCTGGACCCAGAGGGTTAAACATTTTTTTAAAGAAACGCAATAGTTACTTTTCAAGTGATTAATTACTTTTAGAATCTTGTAACTCAGTTACTAACTCAGTTACTTTTTTGAAGAAGTAACTAGTAACTATAATGAATTACTTTTTCAAAGTAACTTGCCCAACACTGTTCAGGACACATCACCTAATATTATAGCGTATAGTTTCAGTTCAGTGTCAGTCTGATCACCTTGGGTAGAATGGCCACATTTGGCCACACCATTACCCCCCGAACCATCTGGCTTAGAACTTAAGCACCAGAGAGTGTGCAGAGCTTACTCGCCAAAAGAAATCTTCACTTTCTCCCATGGGCTTGAATGGTGACCTGCCCAGGGCCGGGAGGACCAATGGCAGGTCCCATGCAGCCACTCGTTTTACTCTGCAAGGCCGTAACCTCCTGACACCACACAGAAACTGTGTCACCCAGAAATGTGCACCAATTCCCTCAAAGCAAAATTGGTATGGCCCGGATCTGGCCCACACAATGTGCTTACACATGGCCCACATACCGCAAAGAATGACGGCCCTTTTGTGGCCAGATCCGGTTTGCCAGAGGTGGCCCACACATGGGCTAGCACAAGGCCAGTTGCAGACACACTGCTGGCCCTGTGCTGGCCCAGAACAGTTTCAGCTCTGGCCCCCGATGACAGCCTAATCTGTATGTAATAACAATATGTGCCGGAACATAAAGTAACATGACAAAACTCTGTTGAGACAGTGAATGGCCTGATTCTTATATAGCGCTTTCCTACTCTCGCAGATTAATCAAAGTGCTCTATACAACATGGCACATTCACCCAATTAAACACTTTCCTCTATACGGAGTGCTTCCTAACTACATTCATACACATTCAGACTCTTGACATGCAGACCGGAGGAGCCAGGGATCGAACCACTAGCCTTCTGATCAGTAGGTGACCTGCTCCACCTCCTGAGCTACAGCCACCCACTGGTAAACATGAGTAAACCCTCACTAGAGTTTGGATAAAGTGTACACTCACAAACCTGTCAAACCTGCATTTGAAACGTTGGCTACCATAGCAGTATAGTATTGCAACATGACATTTGGGTCTTCTAACTAAAATAGGAAAACAGAAACATAAATAGTGCAATCATTGCCAGACCTGGCCCAACATCTGGCTGACATACACCCTGCCATGACACCCTGTCATGGCAGGGTGTCATGGCAGGGTGTATGTCAATCGAGCCAGATGTATGTCAATCGAGCCAGATGTGGCATGCCATCACATAAACAGTGCCATCTACGCCAGTGTAGAATTGCATCCTCGTCCGTGTTGGCAGGTTGAATTTCTTCAGCTGCCTCAAGAAGTATATCCTCTGCTGGGCCTTCTTTATGACAGAGGTGATGGTGGGCTCCCACTTGAGGTCCTGGGTGATGGTGGTACCCAGGAATCGGAATGAATCCACAGTGGTGACACAGAATTCCACAATAATCTCCACTGTCTCCTGTGTATTCAGCACCAGGTTGTTGCGACTTCACCAGGACACCAGACATTCAACCTCCACCTGTAGGCAGACTCATCCCCATCCGAGATGAGTCCGATAACGGAGATGTCATCTGGAAACTTAATTAGCTTGACAGACTGGTGACTGACATCTGGTTGACATACCATGACACCAGTCAGTCAGAAATGCCAGCTCAATGCTGGATCCAGGCCAGACCTGTTTTCTATGAGCCTGGGCCCTCAATACAGTCATGATAAGCCCATATAGCTGCCATGCAACCCTTTAGAGTTGACATGGCTTCAAAAAGACGCTGCTAATACAATGGACAGGTGAGTGATTCCAAACTCCTGCCCTTGTATTCTGCAAGGTATAACGAATCAAGGGTTCAGTCAATTCAAGGTTGGTCAAGAATGACTGATTCCCTTCAGTGGTCACACCCAAAGCTGGAGGAGGCCTCAGGACAGATGGCAAAGCTTCCAGCTGGGCAAAAGGTCTGGTGTCCTTGGAAACTGCCACGTGTCCCTGCTTACCAGGGAAACCAGATCCTTGGCAGCCACCTGAGTGCCACCAAGAGGACCCTGTGATCTGAATGCCTCACCCTGTGAAACAGGGACATTACAGTTGGTGCACATTTCTAGGTGACACAGTTCCTGTGCAGTTTCAGTGGCATCCAATGGATAACTTAAAGTGGATAACAGGTGGTCCGCCATAGAATTAGTTTTGCCTGGGAGATGCATGGTTTTCAGGGAAGCAAAGTGAGAATATGTCCCTGTTAGCAATGTCTAGGCTTCCCTCAAGGCGATCTGGCCCCACCCTGATGGTTTATGTGAAAAACTGCAGAGGTAATAGCCAACAATCTTAACAGGCTAGCTGGCCGACCTAACCAGGCTTTGTACTAGTTAACGTTGTCAAGCTAAACAGCTCCTGTAGCTGGTTACCTCACCTGAAAACTGTAACAGTCACAGAATGCAAGTGGAACCTCCAGCCAATTCACACACCGACATCAGTCAGTGTAGCTGGTGAGGAAGCCAAGTATCAGATAAACAAAGAGAAGTGAAATCGTTTTGCCTACAACAGCCTTACGGTGTGTTCACACCGAACGCGATGGACGCGAATAGAGCGTCAGGTTTACATGTAAAGTCAATGGAAAGGCGCGATGACGCGCGATTGCGGGTCCCGCGAAAATTCGGAAGCAGATTTGCGTCGCGAAAACGCCAAAACGCGTGAAACGCGCGTCAGTGTAGCGCGAAACGCGCGTCAGTGTAGCGCGTCAGGCGCGTTTGACGCGCGAATAAAACCACGCGCGTGAGTTTTTGTGTTGCACTTTGTGCATACGCGCGTTTCGCGTCTACCGCTCGAGTTGGAAAAATCTGAACTCCAGCGTCAAATCGCGCCGCGACAACCAATCAGGAGCCTGGTGACGTGGCTGTTACCTAGGTCAAAGGGGCAGATCCAGCCAAAGCCCTTCATTCTTCATTCAGTATGGAGGAAAAGCTGATCAGCGCCGTGGCTAACCACCCCGAGCTATATGATGCCAGCTCCTATTTCTACCGAGACAGGAATAAAAAGGACCTAGCTTGGAGACACATAAGTGAGGAGATCGGGCAACCTGGTAAGTTCATTCCTTCTTCTTTTTAATTTTCAGACTGACCCGATGAAGCCGTGCAAAAGCTAGCAAGCGCGCCTACTGTCCCGCGATTTTCCCACTGTTGTACAAATACCTTTCCGCTAACCAGATAATGCGTTTATTCAGAGGACATCTGCAGGAGAAAGTGGAAGAGCCTCAGGGACACATATAATAAGGAGAAGAGGTCAGAGAAGGAGAAGAGGAGTGGGTCTGCAGCAGGATCGGGGAGGAGATGGAAGTTCTTCGCGGTCATGGGGTTTCTGGACCCCTTCCTCACCCCGCGGGAGACCAGCGGTAATATGGTGCGGACCGTGGAGAACTTCTCCCCCGAGGACCAGGGACAGCCCGAAGAGGCAGCAGGGGAGTGTCAGTCAGAAGGTATGTTTACAATTAATTAATGTAGGCAGTTAATTTATGCGTGTTGTCATACAGGAATATATTTTGTTTATTAATAAACAGTATAAAGTAGTCCCGCTGTTCATCCGTCACTGCCTCGCCTTTTCGCTGATTTTTTTTATTGCACCGTACAGCTTTCAACGATGCGCATTGCATTCTGCAGCCCAAATGACAAATCTCCTCCGTGTCGTGTCTCCTGCGCTTGCCAAACTTATCATGTTTGGTTTTGATAACCATCACTTCAAATAGAAAAAAACAGCACAAAAACACTCATAACTATGACCCTCATTCGGAAATAGACACCTGCACCGGGAGCGAAAAAGGCGCACGAAAGTGGCGCCGCAGACGGAGAAAAAGCGCTGCATAATACTTTTACGTTTTAAAATCGACAAAGGTTTGCACTTTGAGAATCAACTTGTGAGAACTGTGACTACTGTTCATGTGCTGCAATAAATGGGAGACCACTGTATATAATAATAAGTATATAATAATATAATATTCTCTATGACTATTGTCTTCAACCTGTTAACATTTAATATTGTCTTGATAGAGTCAAGTTATCATGCAGCAGAGTCCTCCCCTGTTGCTTCTCCTGACTCCCCAGTCCCTGGTCCCTCCACTCCTGCTGCTGCACCCACAGGTATGAACATCAAGCACTGATAGCTTTTTACTTGCTTGGATTCCCTTGTGATCACCTTTACTAAATATCTACAACCAATCTGTTCATATCCTGTTTTTTTTTCAATTTTGAAAATGACAATCTAGTAGCAGCCTTCTCATTTCTTTGTGGTGTTTTGTTCTGTTTTTTACAGGCCCACAGAGGAGGAGAGCTCGAAGGCGGTCGAGGGAAGGGTCCCAGGATGGTCCATCGGCGGTGGAGCTGGCTATCCTGGAGTCCCTAAAGAGGCCACGCCCGTCTGCAACAGAGTATTTCCTCCTCGGCCTTGTTCCTGCTCTGGAGAGCATGCCGCCTCAGACACGAGAATTCGTGAAATTCCAAATTCATAAATTAGTTTTTGACAACAGCACAGCTGTGCTAAATTTGGAAACATTGGACCCTAATGATCAGTAGTTTTCTGATGAGGCAGCAGCTCTCCAGGGCAGAAACAATGTTCTTATTCTTCTCCTCCTTCTCCCCTGAGGCTCTTCCACTCCAAGCTGGGTCCTTTTTATTCCTGTCTCTCTGTAAATAGTTAAATTTCATATATTTATGTTGAATCTTTTTATTACTGAATTTATATATTTTATCAAATAAACATTTATAATGACAAATGTCTCTGTTCTACTACACAGCAAATATTGGCACCCGACTTGACACAAGTAGAATTTATTTCATATTATACTAATGACAAAATATACTGATACAGTGGGATGCAAAAGTTTGGGCAACCTTGTTAATAGCCATCATTGTCCTGTACAAATCGTTATTTGTCACAATTTAAATTGTCAGTTAAATACATCATATAGGAGACACACACAGTGATATTTGAGAAGTGAAATGCAGTTCACTGGATTTACAGAAAGTGTGCAATAACTTTACACTAAATAAAGCAGGTGCATATATTGGCAACACATAAAAAGAGAAATAACATAAATATTTAGTGTATATCAATGTGTGTGTCTCCTATATGATATATGTAATTGACATTTTTTACTGTAACCGATTCATACAGGAAAATAATGACTATTAATAAGGTTGCTCAAACTTTTGCATCACACTGGTTATAGGAACATAGTGAAGACAAGTTACTTAAGAGAATAAAGAGAGGTTAGGTTATTTTGGAGTAGAGATCCATTTATTAAGAAAATTTTAAAAAGACAGGAACACTCTTTAGAGGTTTGTGGGTGGCTCTTAAAAGAGCCGTTGTGGGGAAGTCACTCAGACTTCAAACAGGCTACTCCTTTGGTTGCCAAGACACAGCTCCCTCTGCCGAGAAGTGGGCCATGAACTTCTCCCTCACCAGGACAGCCTCTCTGGAGGAGTTGTTTGCTGCTACACGACCCAGGCCTTGCAACGGCTCCACCACAGCAGGTGCCACACCCCTCACAGCAGGTGCCCCTCTCTCGTCCACACAGCGCAGAAAATTGTGGAGAACACACGTTGCCTTCACACACTTCTCCGCAATTTCAGGACGGAGCTCCATGGCACGCCGATACAACCTCCACTGTGAGGAGAGGATACCGAAGGCACTCTCCACTATCATCCTGGCCCTGGAAAGGCGATAGTTAAAGATCCTCTTCTCTAAAGGGAGGAGGCGTCCAGGGAAAGGTCTCATGAGCTCACGCCGCAGCGGGAACGCTTCATCAGCCACAAAGACATGGGGCTGGGCTCCACGGTGTTCTCCACCAGGTAGAGGCTGGTCAGGAGGCAGATGGAGAGTCCCAGCCCGAAGAGCCTGACCAAAGGTGGAGTTGGCCAGAATACCACCGTCGCTGGTCCTCCCGTACCCCCCAACATCAATGACACGGAAGCGATGCTCTGCATCCACAACCGCAAGGAGAACAATGGAGAAAGTTCCCTTGTAGTTGTGGAACATGGATCCTGAGTTGGGGGGTGCCTTCGTCTGGACGTGCTTCCCATCCAGAGCTCCACAACAGAGGGGGAAGTTCCAGCGCTCCTGGAATCCCTCTGCGATGGACCGCCAGTCTTCAGTTGAAGGCACAGCCATGAAATCGTCCACTAGACAGTCCCAGATGGCCGTCGCTACCTGGGGGATGATCTGGCTCACCGTGGACACACCGACTCGAAAACTGAACGCGATGGTCCTGAAGGAGTCCCCGGTGGCAAGGAACCTGGACAAAATTGTTTAAAATGTGTATTATGTGTACTGCAGTTACAAAATACATTATTGAAATTCCAAAATTACAAATTCCAAAACATAAATCTTACATAAAACATTTTGTAATTATAAGGATAATTACATGATATATATTTGATATAATCTAAAACAGTCTGCAGTGATTATATACAAATATTCAACTATCCCAGAAATTAAACCAGGTATAAATAAACAAAAGGAGTGTGTATCACTACAAAGATTAACCCACAGTGGTCCTAATACCAGTTTGATATCAGCAAACACCGAGAGCATACCTATGACACCACAGCCATGCTATCATTCAACCACTGATAACAGCATAAATCGAATTAAATCGGGACTTGATGAGACCATCTGAGTATCACTAGAAATATTATAAACAGTACCAGTTTGCTATCGGTAAACACCGAGAGCATTCACTGTTAGCATAGCACATCCATGTTAGCAGTGTATACACGATACACTGCTAACATGGATGTGCTATGCCATCAGTAAACGCCGACAGCATTCACTGTTAGCATAGCACATCCATGTTAGCAGTGTATAAACGATAGTTTATACACGCCGACAGCATTCACTGTTATAGCACATCCATGTTAGCAGTGTATACACGATACACTGCTAACATGGATGTGCTATGCCATCAGTAAACGCCGACAGCATTCACTGTTAGCATAGCACATCCATGTTAGCAGTGTATAAACGATAGTTTATACACGCCGACAGCATTCACTGTTATAGCACATCCATGTTAGCAGTGTAGATGTGCTATGCCATCAGTAAACGCCGACAGCATTCACTGTTAGCATAGCACATCCATGTTAGCAGTGTATAAACGATAGTTTATACACGCCGACAGCATTCACTGTTATAGCACATCCATGTTAGCAGTGTACTGCTAACATGGATGTGCTATGCCATCAGTAAACGCCGACAGCATTCACTGTTAGCATAGCACATCCATGTTAGCAGTGTATAAATGGATGGTTTAGCATATATTAGCACAGGTATCAATAAAGGACTACCGTATTGACCACTTTTACTAACCTCAGGCAGACGGACAGGCGCTCTGCAGGTGGGATTGAGCGCCTGTAATTGGTGTCTAGGCGGGCGATTCTGGGACCGACGCGGGAAAGCAGGTCCTCAAACTGGCCGGGTGACAGACGATGATATCGCTGGAATCTGCCGTCATCCAGGCGCAGCTCCTGGAGCAAATGGTGAAACTCACCAAACTGCTCACGCGCCTGGAGGACTTGATGGACCCAGGTACGGCGAGGACGTCTTTTACGCTGCTGCTCTGCTCTCCACAGTACATAGAGAAGGGAGACTCTCTCTTGAAGCGCTAGCTCGATAGCTGCCATCTTGCAAAACCAGGTCTGGCACAACTCCCTCCCACATTCCTCCCACATTTCCGGTTCACGCGCGTCACGCGCGTCAAAATATCATATTTTGACGCGCGATGGATTTTTCTTGGACACGCGTTGAGACGCGAATGTACACGCGTCAAATTAGGGGCGTTTGGGGCGTTTTATTCGCGTCCATCGCGTTCGGTGTGAACACACCGTTAGAGGGCAACAATGTGCACTTCAACATAAAGTCACAGGCAGGATGACAAACCCACAAAAAGAAAGCCACAAAGTGTCCTTACCTGCAATAGAAAATGGTCAATTCCATTCTGCTGTTCCTACCATGCAGTGTTGGCCAGTGCTCTATTTTTTGTTGTGGGCTGCTGGAGAGAAGATGTTTGTATAGCAGACATAAACAGGGTAGATAATCTTATCATGAAGCATGGCTAATTTTTCAGTAACCTAAGTTGTTTTATGCCTAAGTCTAACCATAACGTTAACATAGCACTCTTATAAGGAGTGACAGCAAAAGTAAAGACATTCTTTACTTAAGTATAAGTACAGATACTGGTTGCTTTGGTAAAAGTTGAAGCACTGGTTCATCTTCTTTACTCGAGTAAAAGTGAAAAAGTACAGGCTCTAAAAGGTATTCAAGGTAAGAAAGTAAAAAGTAGGTATTTGTACTAATTAACTGAACCTATGATAATAAAATAATATTAATACATAGGAATACAATGTTTTTTAAATTTTACCTGTACATCTAAATAGAAAAATAGGTATAGTCGGGGCTTAAAAGTGTGATTCAGCAGGTGGGAGAAACCAAGATCTGTTGCTTAGTGTGAGGAAAAACCTTCAGCTCACAACAATTTGTATCACAAGCTCAAATTGATTTTCTTAGTGTACAACTGTAGTGATCAGCTGATCTGTGCTGCCGCTCTGGGATTTACTTTTCTTTGTGGATTTACATAACTGAGTTAGATCAGATGCAAATATTTGTCAAGTTGTACTAGCTAAATTCCATTCCTGCAGTGACACTATACCGTTTATACTGTCTTTATACTAGACAGCATACAATTCAATGTTGAATTAAGTGAATGGATCAAAGCACCATCAGCTTAAACTCAAATTCATCTCCATAAAAAGTAAAAAGTTGTCATAAAAATAAATACTCAAGTAGAGTACAGGTACCTGAAAATGCTACTTAAGTACATAAGTATTCATACTTTGTTACTTCCCCCTTTGTTTTCAACAGTAACTGTTTCAAAGGGCAGTACCACCTCCTTTGTCATTTTCCGATAAAAAGCACTAAGGCGCAGAAAAATAATGCTTGTAAGAATGGGGCATGCTGTATGCAAGAAACAGTCAGTTAACTCATACTTTAATGTTCTACTGTAGAGCTCAAATCATGCTATTCCACAATTTGAATGTCATTAAATTTACGTGTTTTCCACCACGAACGAAAGAGAGAAGCTGTATATGAGTTATAACAAAGCCATTTGCAGGCAGAGTAGTTACCTGCTATGTCTTGTTCATTACAGACGTTCTCTTTCTGCCAGCTCCAGAGGGAGTGCAGCCAACAGCTATCTCATCACACCCCGGAAGGGACTGCAGTTTGGAACATGCTAAAGAATACAGAGTACAGAATAAAGAATAAGAGTGTGTTTGTTTGTTTTTTCCAGGAAAGCTAGTGGAAGAATTTTAAATGTTTTCTTATTTACATTCAAAGCATTAAAAAATAATTGTTAAACAATGTGCACAGCACAGGAAAAATGATGACCAGGTAGTCACAACTTTAAAGCCTGAGAAATGTATTCTTATCTCAACACCTACTGTACATTCAGATAAAGAGAGTGAACTGCAATCCATAACCACACTCCTGAATAAAAGTTTCCCCTCAATAAGCCTATGTCTGACAAACAAAGTGCATCAATTAAAGTTAGCAACAGTAGCTTATCAAAGGAGAATAAAGCAGCTAATCCTCAAGCAATTCATGGAGAGCAGTCAGACAGAGTGATTAACAAGGCAAAGAGAACATAGTCAGAAGCATTTTTCTGCTCCAAGTACTAGAACCATGTATCATGGCAGTAAAGAGAGAAAGGGCCGCTGGTTTCTGCCTTAAACCGAAGCACAGTAGGAAAGCTAATGATTATTCATAAGCCTTCAGTTATTCATTAAATGTTCCGGAGCATATTCTTCATTTCATTTTCATTTTTCATTTATTTATTCATTTTCAGGCACAACAAATACCTATATTGAACATAAAATACACAAAACAAAAAACAAAAATTGCCTGAAAAAGGAGTGGGACGAAGAAAACTTATTAAATCCCACCCCTATACTCACTCATCAACAAAAAAAACAATAAACTTCCCGCAGCTACGCCCATCAACAGCTCCGGGCACATACAAGCATCTAAGCGGCAGCTCGCAACCAACAATTAGAGCCTTCATAACTGAATACAGAATATATAAATTATAAATTGCATTACCACAGGTAACAGGCAGTAATAACTACAAGTAACAAACACACATACATATACATACATATATATCTACACACACAAGTACATATATGTACATACATACGCACACTTTATTTTTTATTTTTTATTTTGGAATCCATACCAGCAATGGTAAGAGAACAGACATTACAGAGCACACTAAAACCCATCATTGAGTATACTGTGACCAGACCAACTGTTTGTAGAGAAATTTAAATCTATGAATATTTTTGCATTGTTTCAATTGTAAACTCAGACTGTTCCAGATTTTCACACCACATACAGACACGCAAAAGCCTTTACGGGTTGTTCGAGTTCTGGGTAATTTGAATTCTCCAAAGCCTCTCACATTATAAACCTTTTCTCGAATTTCAAATCTAGTTTGTAAATTTGCCGGTAAAAGTTTAGTAAAAGCTTTATACAAAATTATGGATGTATTGTAATTAACCAGATCCTGGAATTTAAGTAACTTTGCCTGAAGAAAGAATTTGTGAGTATGATCTAGATAACCAGCCTTGTGAATAATACGCAGTGCTCGTTTCTGTACTGAGACTAATGGATTAGTTGTATTTTTATATGTATTTCCCCACACTTCCACACAATATGTAAGATATGGAAGAACCAGGGTACAGTACAGAGTACGAAGTGCATCTTTATCAAGGAATTGTTTCACTTTGTTCAAAACTGCGAGGCTTCTAGAAATTTTGGTTTTTATGTGTCTGACGTGGGGTTTCCATGAAATTTTGTTATCAATTATAACTCCCAAAAATTTGTTTTCACTCACATTATCAATTGGTACACCTTCAATGATAATTGGTAATTCTATATTATATTTTAAATTACCAAAAAACATTGCTTTAGTTTTATTTATATTTAATGATAATTTATTTATGTCCATCCATTTTTTTATTAATTGTAGCTCCCTGTTTACGGTCATTACAAGATCAGTATAATCATCGCTACTGAAAAATATGTTGGTGTCATCTGCGAACAGTATGAGTTTAAGTACTTGAGAAACATCAAAAATATCATTTATGTATACATTGAAAAGTTTTGGTCCCAACACTGACCCTTGGGGAACACCACATGTAATACCAAGTTTCTCTGAATGGTAATGCCCTATGCTAACATATTGTTCCCGACCCGTTAGGTAACTTTTTAACCAGTTACCAGCTTTCCCTCGAATACCATATCTTTCCAATTTATCCAGTAAAATTGAGTGATTGATTGTGTCGAAGGCCTTTTTGAGATCAACAAAAATACCAACTGCATATTTATTTTTATCCAGTGTATCAGTAATTTCTTCTACTGCCTCAATTATCGCCATTGAAGTGGTTCTTTGCGTTCTGAAACCATACTGACCAACATTTATTATTTGATGTTTTTCAAGGAATTTTTCTAATCTTGAATTAAAAAGTTTTTCTAGAACTTTTGAGAATTGAGGCAGTAGAGAAATAGGCCTATAATTGGTAAAACTGTGTTTGTCATTACTTTTATATAGTGGTATTACTTTCGCAATTTTCATTTTTTTTGGAAAACAACCGGACTGAAATGATAAATTACAGATATATGTTAAGGGACTAGCAATATTCAGAATAACCTGTTTAACTACAGACATATTTATGTCATGATAATCCATTGAAGACTTACTTTTACATTTTAATGTGATATTTATTACTTCTTGCCCTGTTAGTATGGACAATCATCATGAATATTTACATGAGGTCCTTGATATTTAAACATGACTAAGAATACATGCCCAGTAGTAAATGGCAGATAAACAGCAGTAGAGTAATATTTGAGTCTCGGTGAGTGCTGTCTTTTTAGCATGACCGAGACTCAAATGAAGTTTTTTTCACTGGGTTGGACTTTATGCAGATAATTTATACACATAGTTTAGAAATGCACAGGCATGCATATATAAACACCCAAAATACAAACTGCAAGTCAGGAAAAACGCTGAGTTATGAAATGCAGGGAACTGTCTTCTGGATAAAAGTGTTGTGAGGCTCAAAAAAAACAGAGATATAAAATCATCTAAATCTTTGGTTTTCTCAGGGGTCCACACTGGACCCCTGAGAAAAACGTATGGAAAACCCTTTCAGAAGGTCACAACATTTTAATGGTAAACCACGTGGATGATACCCTTCTATAATCCTGTGTTACCTTTTCTCTTGGTATTCCCTCAATCCACTGCCTCATGCTACCAGTTGTGATGAAGACCATAGCAAAAAGTAGAACTAGAGAAAAATCAGCATGGATAAGAGGAGAGCAATGATCTTTGGCCACCTTCGCATGAAGATAAGGAAATGTTTCACTGTGAAACTGAGCTGCTCTGACCTGTCAGCTGCATGTGGACTGAAACTTCTTAAGGTGTGTACAGCACCGGGGGTAGTTCCCATGTTCAGGGTGATTCTAAGTTTAGTTTTTAGTTTTTTAATTGTTGGTCTCTCTTTGTTTACATGGCTTTTAAAAGCCAATTGGCACCAAGCATTCCATTAGTACAATAAACAGAATGCACATCATTTCAAGTTTTGTCTTGTCAGAAGCATTTTTCTGGGCTGGTCCGGACAGGCCTCACCTGGGATACATGAAAGACATTGTGAATTCTCATGGAACGGGGAAGAGACAAACGGATAGTCACAGGGTTCAATATGGCTTGGATGGGGAAGGGTCAGATAAAGCGTGGGGCAAGTTTTTTTGACCTGACCCTTAGAGGAACATGTTTCGCAGAAAGCCATACCTGTTGCCCGACCCGGTATGCAGGGACTGAAACGCGGTGGCGATCCGCTAGTCTCTTGTTCTGCTCTTGTTCTGTGGTGCTGGACTGAAGGAACCGACAATTCCCCTTCCGACACAGAGAGAAGCGGGGGCTGGTACCCCAGGGAGGCCTCAAACGGGGAAACTCCAGTAGCTGCTGACATGCTAGCATTATGGGCATGTTCGACTCAAGCCAGTTGATCGCTCCATGATGACTGGTTGGAAGAGACTACACAACGTAGCATCGCTTCGAGTTCTTGATTAGCTCATTCCGTTTGCCCGTTAGTTTGAGGGTGGAAGCCAGACAATAAGCTGAACTGGGCCCCCAGTTCCTTACAAAACTCCTTCCATACTCGGGACGTGAACTGGGGACCCCGATCGGACACAATATCTTGGGAAACCCCATGGAGACGGAACACCTGCTGTGTTAGAATCTTGGCAGTTTCCAGGGCTGAAGGGAGTTTAGGCAGAGCAATGAAATGAACAGCCTTTGAGAAGCGATCGATTATGGTCAGAATGACTGTGTTACCTGAGAAGAGGGGAAGACCGGTGACGAAGTCCAGTGCGATACGAGACCACGGGCGGCTGGGTACAGGCAATGGATGAAGGAGACCAGCAGGAGGTGAACTGGAGACCTTGTTTCGGGCACAAACGGGGCAAGCTGCCACGTACTCCTGAGCATCCTTCCCTAGAGCTCGCCACCAAAACAAACGTTGCAAAAAGGCAATAGTGCCACCCAGGTTTTTACCTGGGTGGCAGGCGAACTTGGCCGTATGGACCCAGTGAAGGACCTTATTTCGGACTACCGTGGGAACAAACATCCTTCCCTCGGGCCCTGTCCTGGATCAGGTTCTGACCGCTGAGCGTCCTTGATGATCCTCTCTATCTCCCAGGTCAGAGCCCCCACAAAGCACGAGGAAGGCAGAATGGGTTTCTCCTTCTCTTCTGGGTCGAGATCCGGGGTGAATTGGCGTGATAAAGCATCCGCTTTGAGATTGCGGGAGCCAGGTCTGTAAGAGATGGTTAAGTTAAACCGTGTGAAAAATAGAGCCCACCTGGCCTGCCGGGCGTTCAGTCTCTTGGCTGCTTGGAGGTAGGCCAGTTCTTGTGGTCTGTCCAGATTACCAACGGATGCTCGCTGCCTTCGAGCCAATGCCGCCACTCTTCAGGAGCCAACTTAATGGCGAAGAGCTCCCGGTCTCCAACGTCGTAATTTCTCTCTGCAGGAGATAAGCGACGAGAGAAAAAGGCACATGGGTGTAACTTTGCGTTCACCCGTTGGGACAGGATTGCCCCCACACCTGCGTCTGAAGCATCCACCTCCACAAAAAACGGTTGACTGATGTCTGCCTGCACCAACACCGGAGATGAGGAAAACAGGTGCTTGAGTCTCTCAAAAGCTCATTCAGCACCGGGAGACCACTGGAATGGCTGATTAGGAAAGGTTAGTTTGGTGAGAGGCAGGGCAACCTGACTGAAATTCCGGATAAACCGTCGATAGAAATTGGCAAATCCCAGAAACTTCTGCAGCTGCTTACGGTTCTTGGCTTCAGGCCATTACATCACTGCCTTCACTTTTGCTGGGTCTGCCCGCAGCCGTCCCTCCTCAATGATGAACCCCAGAAAGGAGGTTTTACAAATAGCCGGTTCTCCAACAGGCGTTGCAACACCATTCTCACGTGCTTGACATGCTCAGCTGGGCTCCAAGAAAACACGAGGATGTCGTCTAGATAAACGAAAACACAGTGATTAATGAAGTCACGTAAAACATCATTTATCATGGCTTGGAAAACCGCTGGAGCATTTGTGAGCCCGAATGGCATCACCAAATACTCAAAGTGCCCAAGGTGCGTGTTGAATGCCATCTTCCAGTCATCCCCCTGGCGGATTCGGACCAGATGATAAGCACTGCGGAGGTCAAGTTTCGAAAAGATGGTTGCTCCCTGAAGGAGTTCAAAAGCAGAGGTAAGTAAAGGAAGCGGGTATTTGTTCTTAACGGTTAGCAAAGTTATGAAGCGCTATGAAAGTGAGAAGCAGGATCTTGAAATTGACACGGAGGTGAATTGGGAGCCAATGGAGCTGTTTAAGAACAGGTGATTAAATGTTCAGTGGATCTAGTTCTGGAAATAATACGAGCAGCTGTATTTTGAACTAACTGCAATTTATGAGGTAGACCATAGAGAAGAGAATTACAGTAATCCAGACGAGATGTGACAAGAGCATTGACAAGTATGGTGGTACTGTGTGGTGTGAGTGAGGGACGAAGACGGTTAATATTACGGAGATAAAAGTAGGAAGACCGAGTGATATTATTTATATGTATTTCGCCCATCTTTTCTTTAAGTCCTCATAGTATGACATTATCCAGGCAGAGCACTTTGCTTTCACACTGCACGCTTATTTTGTGTTCCTAGACTCTTCAAAAGCAGTATAGGAACCAGAGCCTTCAGCTATGTATCGGCACCCTCTCCTGTGGAAACACTGCTCAATGGATTCAGCAGATAGACACCATCTGTACTGTTAAGGTTCAAAGGGTTGGAGCAGGTGACTCTGAACTGTTCTTTAGTTATGCTGCTATATAAGCTCAGAATGCTTGGAAACTTCCTGTTATGCATTTTGCATCCACTCACATCTTTTCACTCATCATGACTGTCATGGTCCCTCAGTCCTCCCTGGCTGTCTGCTCCAGGTTTATTTTTTTTCTGTCCAGAGGAAGATTTTCCACTAGAGCAGTCTCGTGATGATATTCTGGTCAGCCTTTGATCCGTTAATAAAACTTGATGTTAAAATGGAGCAAACTGATGTAGCAGTGATACAGACTGTATAGAGTGAGTCACTTGCACTGGAAAGGAACACATTCAGTTGCTGGTGCCTACAAACTGTTGGCCTTGAGTCCCCTGACTCATTTTAACCCTATGGCTGGTCACATGCAATACAAAATTTTTTCGATCTAATCAAGGCATGATTTTATACTTACACACTCATACATGCGGCTGGGCATCTGTGGTACATAATTCCAGTGGTGTGCATCTTGAATGCCAACTAGTAAATCAGCCAAAGTGGCGTTGCATCCATTGCCATTAATGTAGGTACCGTTTGAGCACAGTGGCATGGACTTTATCAGGCCATTTCACTGAAATCACAGGGGATATCAGGGGATATTGTTCTATTATTAATGGATAATACAACACAATATCTCCGAGGCAGTGCCACTGTGCAGCATTTCTGCAACGAGTGTGAGGCAGGCATCGTGTCAGGTAATCTCTCAGGTCAGTGTCCCAGAAGAGATACTGGTTGAACAGAGCACAGATTAAAAGGAGCTGTACGAATTACTGGGCTATTTCTGACAAGATCTGACAACTGCTGTTCACAAACGCTGTCCATCTAATCTGACGGAGCTATTTTGCAAAGAAGAATGGGCAAGAATTTCAGTCTCTAGATGTGCAAAGCTGGTAGAGACAGACCCTAAAAGACTGGCAGCTGTAATTGCAGCAAAAGGTGGTTCTACAAAGTATTGACTCAGGGGGCTGAATAATTACGCACACCCCACTTCTCAATTATTTATTTGTAAAAAATGTTTGGAATCATGTATGATTTTCGTTCCACTTCTCACTTGTACACCACTTTGTGTTGGTCTTTCACGTTGAATTCCAATAAAATTGATTCATGTTTGTGGTTGCAATGTGACAACATGTGGGAAAGTTCAAGGGGGCTGAATACTTTTGCAAGCCACTGTACGTATGGAATTGCTGGTTAGACCATCTGGTTTGTGGAGGTGCCTGAAGCGTCGACTGGATAACTGTTGTTTGGCAGGAAACTGCATGGGGTGTTGGACCTGCTCTAAGGAAAACTGGAAGGAAGGATCATAACCAAGTAAAAATAAAATTCAATACATCCTGGACCTGAGACCAAAGCTACACACACACACAACAGTGGGGCGACACTAATGCAGTTTACACCAGGGGATGAAGCACTTGTATTGCTCTCTTTATCCAGTTCAAAGTTACTTGACCTTTTGTGGTCATTTGGCAAGTGGAGGATATTTACTATGAAGCAGTGCATTCACTCAGGGGTGGAGCCATATAAATACTGTATACCATTCTACCTTCTCAAATCATTGAGAGAGACAGAATCTATTTCTCTGGTGAGCTTGGTGAAAATACAGATGAGGTGAAGCCGGAGGTGCCAAATTCAGCAGCATAGTCCATTGAGACCATCTCACGCTGACCCATAGAACAGACATTGCTGCATTACAACTGCATTTTGCAGATCTGTTCTTCCCACTGCCCAGTCATACCATTAGCTGTAATTGTGGAGATGGGAGTGATAGAAAAGATGCACAGTGCATGATGTTGACCTATAGCTCTTTTAGTAGAAAAAGATGGGTCTATACGGTTCTGTATAGATTATTGAAAGGTGAATGAGGTATTTGATGCTCATCTCATGCCTGTGTTTAACAAGCTCCTTAGATGATTGGGACTGGCACTGCTCATTTTTCCACAACACTTTCCAGCACCTCATGGACCAGGTGCTGAGACTGCATGCTGCATATGCAACTGACTACCTGGATGATGTTATCATCTATAGCAACACCTGGGCATGTGCAGCAGGTGCCCACAGTGCTATTCCCTCAGGCTGGCACAGCCACCAGCCATCCTCTAATTATGCCTCTTCTATTTTAGAAAATAACACGCTGGTGTCTATGATGTAAACAATTTAGTCATTTATTTTTGGTTTAAATAAAGATGTGGACAAATTAGATGATTTGTTGTTGCGTAACGTGATGTAGCTGGGTGGAAAGTTTATTAGCCAATAAGCTAACAGCTATGCAGAGGAAAAAGCTCATGTTAGCAGCATTAATGTGTGTGTGTGTGTTCCTGTCTAGCTATATTTGTGAGGACTGAATGTGTGTGCGCACGTACGTGTGTGTGTGTGTGTGTGTGTGTGTGTGTGTGTGTGTGTGTGTGTGTGTGTGTGTGTGTGTGAGCGAGCTACTGTGAGTTGCCGGATGCAGCTGAAGTGTCAAATCTAGGAGTTTTTTGTGAACATTGTCAACTCTTCAAGTTGATAGAATTATAGCTCACATAGAAGGATATGATGCTGCAGTGATTTATTTTGTTGTACAACAGAGCTAGTTGAATTAATAATAACAATAATAATAAACTTTATTTTTAAAGCACACTTAAAAACCAAGGGTATGCCAAGGTGTCATGGTCCTGGGCCATGTTGGTCCAGTATTCTCAGTTTTGTGTGTTTTGCATTTTATTCCCTAGTTATGCCTTGGTTCCTAGGATTATTTAGTTAAGATGTTCCTTATTTGGTTACCTCCTGTGTGCCCCTGTGTATCTGTGAGCCCTCGTCTCTCCTTGTGTTTTATTCTATGTTTTCCCCAGCCCGTTATGTCTGTGTTTTCCCCGTGCTCTCTCTCCTCCTGTCTGAACCTCTGTACTTCCTGTTTTACTTTGCCCGTCTCCCATCAGTGTTGCGTTCACTCCTGCCGTGTCTTGTTATGATTATCAGTGTCACCTGTGTTCCCCGTGTGCTCCCACTTCCCTCGTTAACCCTCTGTGTATTTATGTCTGCGTCTCCCTCAGTTCTGTGTCGCGTTCTCCCTCATGACTGTGTGCCACTCGTAAGTCTGTTCCTTAGTACTTCCCAGTTTAGTTTCATGTTATTTTGTATCGCCGTTATCTTTTGTCATCTTTTGTCAGCAATAAAGCTGCATTTTGAGTTCAGTCCTGTTTTCCCGTGAGTTTGCGTTTGGGTCCTATTTCCTGCCTGCCACACAGCCAGATCATGACACAAGGTGCTTAACAAGTAACATAGAGAATAGAAGGAAGATAATAGAAATAGGACCAAAGCAAGTACTAGGTATGCAAGCAGGTAGCTGTCACTGATACATAGGAAAGCAACAGGTACAGAGCAAACAAGAAATTAAATGAGCATAAAAGTTCATAATATAAAATTATAAAAGAAATATTAACTAGAGGGAAAGGCAAGATTGAATAAGAGGGTTTTTAGTCGTGATTTGAACAGTGCAATGGAATCAGATGCACGGAGGTCGAGAGGAAGGGTATTCCACCGTACCGGGGCAGCCAGAGCAAACGCACGGTCACCCCGAGACTTCAGCCGAGAT
Source organism: Aulonocara stuartgranti (assembly GCF_965226115.1). NCBI lineage: Eukaryota > Metazoa > Chordata > Actinopteri > Cichliformes > Cichlidae > Aulonocara > Aulonocara stuartgranti. The sequence goes on along the minus strand of NC_138950.1, from coordinate 37,091,252 downwards.
CTGGGTTGTAGTTGAGTGGCAGATCTAAGTGTTCTAGCAGGAGTATGTGGTTTGAGAAGTTCACTAAGATAACTTGGCGCTAATTTATTAATAGTTTTGAATGTAAGGAGTAATATTTTAAATTGAATACAGTACTTTATGGGCAGCCAAAGCAAGCTAGCTAGAACAGGAGTAATAGGGCAAAATTTCCTGGTACCAGTTAAGAGGCGGGCTGCTGCATTTTGGACTGTTTGCAGTCTAAGAAGAAGAGAAGAGGGAAGACCGTAGTACAAGGAGTTACAATAATCCAACCTGGAGGTCACAAAAGCGTGAATAAGCTTCTCCAGGTCCTCATGCGGAACATAATGCCTAGCCTTAGAGATAAGGCGCAGTTGGTGGAAGCTAGATCTCACTACAGCAGACACTTGCTTATCGAGTTTGAGCGAGCTATCCAGCAGTACACCCAAGTTACTGACATAGTCACAAGAAAAGCTAGCAAAGGAACCCAGGGCAGCACAGAGTTGGGCACGAGGGATTTTACTGTTGAACACCACAATCTCAGTCTTCTTATCATTCAAAACAAGAGAATTACTCAGGAACCATTCTTTGACCTCCCGCATGCATTCTTGAAAGTAGTGCAGGGACACAGCAAGGTCGTCAGCAAGTTCAAAATAGATCTGTATGTCATCGGCGTAACAGTGGAAGGCGATATTGTATTTTTCAAAGATTGCGCCTAGAGGGAGCAAATACAATGAGAAGAGAATAGGACCTAAAACTGATCCTTGAGGCACACCACAACAGACCGGAGCGGAGGAAGAGGAGAAGGTGCCTAAGTTAACTGATAAGGATCTATCAGCGAGATATGATTTAAACCAATCGAGGGCAGTGCCTCTAATACCCACAGTGTGCTCAAGTCTTATAATAAAATGTTATGGGCCACCATATCAAAGGCCGAAGAGAGGTCCAGTAAAACTAGGACCATAGAGCGTCCAGTATCAGTGATTACAAGAATATCATTAAGAACTCTAACCAACGCTGTTTCAGTGCTAAGCAATGGCTTGAAGGCAGATTGAAATTTCTCACTAATATTGTTCATGTCCAAGTACGCCTGGAGCTGGGAGAGAACTAGTCTCTCCAGGATCTTGGACAAGAATGAAAGCTTAGAGTTCGGTCTGTAGTTTGAAAGGCCATAACAGTCAGTTTCTTTTTTTAAGAATCGGGTGGACTACAGCATGCTTAAAGGCCAAAGGAACACAGCCTGAAAGCAAGGAAAAGTTAATAAGAAATAGGATACTAGGTCCAATTACATCAAAACAGTCCTTAGCTATGCGAGATGGAAGAATGTCAAGCACAGTATTGATGTTATTCATTTGAACAACTAGCCGCTTAAGAGACAAAAGTGACAATTGAGATAAAAGTTACACTGTTACTTATTGTTCATTCTGAATGTTCTGAATAAGTGGTGTATGTGACTATATGGCTCCTGTGACCCATTTATAGGTCAGAGTTTTTTCATCTGGTAAAACGATGACTCGAGATACGAACTTAATCTGAAGCAGGGGCAAATTTAGCCCATTTTTGGGGATGCTTCAGCTAACTGACTTGGACGCCCATTAGCCTTGTAACTCCCGGTGTGTGTGTGTGTGTGTGTGTGTGTGTGTGTGTGTGTGTGTGTGTGTGTGTGTGTGTGTGTGTGTGTACAGAGAGACAGCCAGGTTCATTATGGATATAAGGAAGTTTTTTCAAAAAAAGGAGCCACATTCAGGTAAAAGTGTAAGAACAAATGATCTATCAATCAAGAATAATGTTGGATCAGTATTTCAATATTTATGTGTTTTATTAGATGTTCATGTGGTTTGGTTATTTGCCTTTTGGTTGAAAGTACACTGAAAGAGGACTTTTTGTTAGTGATCTTAATAGTATTTCTTTTTTCATATTAATGTAATTTTTCTCCTCCTTGAATCGCTACCTTATCGTGGTGGAGGGGTTTGTGTGTCCCAGGGATCCCAGGGCAGGGCTCTAGACTAACTTTTTGCCATGGGCGTACCGGTACGCCTAACTTTAAAAAGTTAGGCGTACCGGCACAAAAGTTAGGCGCACACAAATTTTATAATAATTTATATAATATAATGTGTTTTTCTGGATACACTGTGCTTTTTCAGCATTCAAAGATTGATGACACCGTGTCAGAGCACTGGCTATGAATTTCAGAAGGATCAGGCCTTAACTTAACAGAAAAGTTAGCAATAGTTCTTTTCCTATTACAGCTACATCCACTTCTGTCGTGCCTAGGCTGCTCACTAGGGCTGGGTATCATCACTGATTTCTATAATCCATTCGATTCCGGTTTTCAAAGTCCCGATTCGATTCAACTTAGCCTCAGACAGTCAGAAATATTATAATTCTGATCATTTATCAGTACTGACTTCATCAGAATTGTGAACATCAAAGCAGATGCCTTTGTGTGAAAGTAACTGAGAATAAAACACAGAAAAACATGAAGGAGATTTTCCTGGTCTGGCTTTTTATAGCAGATAACCTTAAAAATATTCTACAATGTTCTGCATATAAAGTTTTAATTTCTTCAGTATTGAACAACAGAAAAAATAGGCTTTCTTGTCCGAGGTCATTTAAGTGAAAAAAAGAAAAAGAAAAGAAAAAGACAGCAGCCGACAGCGCTGTAAACAACGGTAGACTGGTGGGTAATAAGTGAATGAATAATACAGAAAACAGAGATTGGAGACGGGAAACTGTTCTTGAAGTACAGAGATAGAGAGAGAGCTAGCTGTGCATGAAGTGTGATTTTAATAGTCGTGGAAGCAAAACAGCAAAATTCATGATGACATTGATCAAATGTGAAGCGCAGTTTGCTGCTTCTTTTGCTGCTGGCTCGGTGAATTTTGGTTGGAGAGAGACAAAGCCTGCAGCTCAGAATCAGCGCAAAAAGACGTAATCACAGCGCGGACCGGACGCATCAGAATCCCTAAGCTCCAACAGCGTGTCCGTCTACGGGCCGTCGGGTGAGAAAGCCGAGAAAGACAAAGTTGATTCTGATGCGTCGGGTCTGTTCTGTGTTACGTCTTTGTGTGGAGTCCGTGTACCTGCTCTCATTTGCTGTTTGGTTGTTGTTGAAATGGTTTTGTGAGCTTTAATCTGAGAATCTGGCGTTTCTGGCAAAACACAGTTATATTTAAAAGTCGATTCAGGATTTAATGAATTGATATCACTTTATTCAAGCTACTCACCTCCATTTCCACCTGCACTTTCAACTGGACCACAGCCAATCAGAGAGGTCCCGCCCCTTACTATCTCTGATTGGTTTAGTCCACGATAGGGGCATAATGTGTGTCTGTTGTTGACCACAGGGAAGGTTACAGATTTTTTTTTTTTTTTTTTTTGCTACCCGAACATTTGGTCGCACAGGTGCAACCAAATATTTTTTTTAGTCGCACCACTGAAAAATTTGGTCGCATTTGCGACCAAATTGGTCGCACTCTAGAACCCTGCAGGGGCTATGTTGTCTGGGGGCTTTCGCCCCCTGGTAGGGTCTCCCATGGCAAATTAGTCCTGGGTGAGGGACCAGACAAAGAGTGATTCAGAAGACCCTTATGAAAAGAACATCGAGGGAACAGTTCACCCTGCCCGGGATAAGGTTACCAGGGCCCCGCCCTGGAGCCAGGCCTGGGGAGGGTGCCCGAGGGCAAGCATCTGGTGGCCAGGCCTTAGTCCATGGAGCCCGGCCGGGCCCAGCCCGAAGAGGAGACATGGGCCCATCCTCCCGCATGCCCTCCGCCCGCAAGAGGCGCCATAGGGGTCGGGTGCATTGTGTGCCGGGTGGCGGCCAGGAGCGGAGGCCCTGGCGGACTGACCCCCGGATGCCAAGACTGGCAATAGGGACATGGAATGTCACCTCTCTGGTGGGGAAGGAGCCTGAGTTAGTGGGTGAGGTTGAGAGGTACCGGCTAGATATAGTCGGGCTCACCTCTACGCATGGCTTGGGCTCTGGAACCAGTCTCCTGGAGAGAGGCTGGACTCTGTCTCAGTCTGGAGTTGCCCCTGGTGAGAGGCGGCGGGCTGGGGTGGGTATTCTAATATCCCCTCGGCTTGCTGCCGGTATGTTGGGGTTTTTCCCGGTGGATGAGAGGGTTTGTTCCTTGCGCCTTAGGGTCGGGGAACGAGTCCTGACTGTCATCTGCGCTTATGCGCCGAGTGGCAGTTCGGAGTACCCAGCCTTCTTAGAGTCCCTGGGGGGGGGGGGTGCTGGAAGGTGCTCCACCTGGAGACTCTGTTGTCCTGCTGGGAGACTTCAATGCTCACATGGGTGTCCAGGAGTCTCCAGGTGGCCAATCACAGTTTGGCCATAACGAACACCCTGTTCGAACATAAGAGTGTCCATAAGTGCACGTGGCACCAGGACGCTCTAGGCCATAGGTCCATGATCAATTTTGTAATCGTATCACCAGACCTGCGACCATATGTTCTGGACACTCGGGTAAAGAGAGGGGCTGAGCTGTCAACTGATCACCACCTGGTGGTGAGTTGGATCAGGTGGCGGGGGAGGACGCTGGACAGACCCGGTGCACCTAAACGCGCAGAGGCCCCAGTCCGCGAGATCTTCAACGCACACCTCCGGCAGAGCTTCAACAGCATTCCGAGGGAGACTGGGGACATTGAGTCTGAATGGACCATGTTCAGCGTCTCCATTGCCGAAGCTGCTGCATTGAGCTGCGGCCGCAAGGTGGTTGGTGCCTGCCGTGGTGGTAATCCCCGAACCAAATGGCGGACACCAGAGGTGAAGGGAGCCACCAGGCTGAAGAAAGAGTCCTATCGGGCTTGGTTAGCCTGTGGGACTCCGGAGGCAGCCGACAGGTATCGACAGGCCAAGTGGAATGCGGCTCGGGCAGTGGCTGAAGCAAAAACTCGGGTGTGGGAGGAGTTCAGAGAGGCCTTGGAAAAAGACTTTCGGACTGCCTCGAAGAGATTCTGGCAAACCGTCAGGCGTCTCAGGAGGGGAAAGCGGTGTGTATAGTGCTGGCAGAGCGCTGCTGACGTCGACTGAGAAAATTGTCAGGCGGTGGAAGGAATACTTCGAGGACCTCCTTAATCCCACTGACACGTCTTCCGAGGAGGAAGCAGAGTCTGGGGAAGAGGGGAATGACCCGCCAATTTCCGGGGGCGAGGTCACTGAGGCAGTTAAACAACTCCTTGGTGGCAGAGCCCCTGGTGTTGATGAGGTCCGCCCCGAGTTCCTGAAGGCTCTGGACGTTGTAGGGCTGTCCTGGTTGACACGCCTCTGCAATGTTGCGTGGAGATCAGGGGCAGTACCTGTGGACTGGCAGACCGGGGTGGTGGTCCCCATCTTTAAGAAGGGGGACCGGAGGGTGTGTTCCAACTACAGGGGGATCACATTCCTCAGCCTCCCTGGGAAAGTCTATGCCAGGGTGCTGGAAAGGAGAGTTCGTCCGCTAGTCGAACCTCGGATACAGGAGGAACAATGCGGTTTTCGTCCTGGTCGCGGAACACTGGACCAGCTCTTTATCCTCTCCAGGATACTTGAGGGTGCATGGGAGTTTGCCCAAGCAGTCTACATGTGTTTTGTGGACTTGGAGAAGGCATTCGACCGTGTCCCTCGGGGTGTCCTGTGGGAGGTGTTGCGGGAGTATGGGGTGTCTGGCCCATTGCTACGGGCCATTCGATCCCTATAAAACCGTTGCAAGAGCTTGGTTCGCATTGCCGGCAATAAGTCGGACTCGTTCCCGGTGGGTGATGGGCTCCGCCAGGGCTGCCCTTTGTCTCCGGTTCTGTTCATAATTTTTATGGACAGGATTTCTAGGCGCAGCCAAGTGGCGAAGGGCTTTCGCTTTGGTGGCCTCAGAATCTCATCTCTGATTTTTGCAGATGATGTGGTTCTGTTGGCTTCATCGGGTGAGGGCCTCCAGCTTGCACTGGAATGGTTCGCAGCCGAGTGTGAAGCAGCGGGAATTTGGAGGCCATGGTTCTCAGCCGGAAAAGGGTGGAGTGCCCACTCCGGGTCGGGGATGAGTTCCTGCCCCAAGTGGAGGAGTTCAAGTATCTCGGGGTCTTGTTCGCGAGTGATGGGAGAAGGGAGCCGGAGATCGACAGACGGATTGGGGCTGCAGCTGCAGTAATGCAGACGCTGCACCGGTCCGTCGTGGTGAAGAGGGAGCTGAGTGTAATTTACCGGTCGATCTACGTCCCTACCCTCACCTATGGCCACGAGCTGTGGGTAGTGACTGAAAGAACGAGATCGCGGATACAAGCGGCAGAAATGGTCTTCCTCCGAAGGGTGGCTGGCCTCTCCCTTAGAGATAGGGTGAGAAGTTTGGCCATCCGGGAGGGGCTCAGAGTAGAGCCACTGCTGCTCCACATCGAAAGGAGCCAGCTGAGGTGGTTCGGGCATCTGACAAGGATGCCCCCTGGACGCCTCCTGGGTGAGGTGTTCCAGGCATGTCCCACCGGGAGGAGGCCCCGGGGCAGACCCCGGACACACTGGAGAGATTATATCTCTCGGCTGGCCTGGGAACGCCTTGGTGTTCCCCCGGATAAGCTGGAGGAGGTGGCTGGGGAGAGGGAGGTCTGGGCCTCTCTGCTTAGGCTGCTGCCCCCGCGACCCGGCCTCGGATAAAGCGGATGAAGATGGATGGATGGATGGATGGATGGATGTAATTTTTCATCTAATTGAATACAATCTATTTATGTATGATTGTCAGTCCAAAGAGGGAGAGAGGAAAGAGGGGAACGTGAGGAGAAAGTACAAGGTCAGGAAGAACCAGGTAAGAAAACAGACAGGGAACAGTGACAGGCAAAACAAAACTGTTAAACTGACAAAGAGAAAAAACCTGATTTTACTCACACAATCTGGAAGTTGTGTTCTCCCTATATTAAAGCTGCTATACAGAATCTGCAAAACAAACTGGGTTGAAACATTTTTGACCCTCTTTAACAACATTCCAACATAACATTATAATGGATTGGGGAGATTAAAATTAATGATATATTTTTATGTGGTTCAGCCACAACTCTACTAAAACCTCAGCCAGTAATAGGTAGGCCAACTTTTGGACCGTCCACTTGTCTGTATGAGTGCCGCAATACGTACATCACATTTGCACACTATCAGAAAGAGCCAAACAGCCCTGGTGGAGTGAGGAGCTGTAAAGAGAAGCAGATGCTCTGTTTATATTCTAAAAATGTTTTAAGCTTGTTTCAAAGATTCTGTACTGCAGCTTTAAATGTTTTCCAAAAGCACACATACACTTCTCCAAAAGTTGATTCTGTTCATCTGGACGTAGCGTTTTGTGGGAGAAACGTTTCGTCACTCATCCGAGTGACTTCTTCAGTCTCAGCTGACTGCAGGTTTCCCCAATCTTATAAACAGTTACATTTGCATAATGACTGAAACCAGCCCACTGACGGAACAATGGGCTGGGAGGTCAGTTCCTTAATCTTAATCACACATACACTTATCAGTGTTTCTCAAACTTTTTACAGTGTGTACCACCTGATAAAAATGTCAAGCTCTCCAAAGTACCACTATGAAAGCATGAAACTCATAAATCTTACAACACAAAATTTGTATTATTAAATTAGTAAAATTAGTATCCTCAGTAAAGATTTTTTCATATATTGTATACATTCTACCACAGGCAAAGTTGCCTCCATTTTTATAGTTTTTATTAATATTTTGTAATAATTTATTTGTAATAATTTATTCTGTTTCGGGAGTGTTTTTTTAATGTATCTGTATTATATTATACATACACATTAAAAGTGAATCTCTGTCCAAAAAATGCACTCAATTTACTTCTTACTCACTATGAGCATCATTTATTATTCTCCTCCAGTAATTAAGGTTAGGATATGTATTTTTTTTTTTATTCCAATCCATTCTTCTTTTGCAGCATTTAAATAACCTTTATCAGATTTGATGGTTTTGTTACAGACTTTTCTGTAACAAAAACACCAAGTGTTTTGCTTTTCTTTCAAAAATGTGGTATTAAATTGTGTTAAAATGTACAAAACAGTGATGTCATGATTTGTGACGAGGACCCAGGCACAGAGAGACTTGATGAATTTAAGAATCTTATGATTTAATAAAGACATTTGCAGACTTGCACAGAGATGGTAAAATTATGATGACTGATAACGGAGACGAAGACAACAGACGATGAGGACAGGGAGGATGCATGGACCGAAAGAGACAGGGAAGAAGTCTCATTGTGACGAGTAAAGTGTATCTGCTGGGCAGCTCTCTGGGTGCTCAGCACCCCCAAAGCTCTGATCCTAGAATCGCCCCTGGTCTGAAGCAAGAGGAGTAGCGATTCCACAGTTCCAGTTAACTGGATGGTGAGCCAACCCAAGAGTCGGTAAGATTGTTGAGGCTTTATTGAAGCCAGAGCTTCGTTTCCATTGCATGTTGAAACAGATACCTGCAAGACTTCAAACTTTCCCTCTTCACTGGAGTGTGGTAGGACAAACAATTAATATATTGTCAAATATACTATTTTGTGCACTGTTACTCTGGTGTGGTTCTTCATTATTGATGTTTATACCTTGGGTTCCTGCCAATCTTAGATCCTCTGATATTGGCCAAGTAAGATTTTTGTTATTCTTATTACTAAAATGTAAGTAGGTTTACACTGGGTCAGGCGTGGGTGGAGAGCAGCAGAGCTGCAGCTGACAGAGGGAAGCAGTAGCCAAGTTTTAACAGCATAGGACTGTTTAGATTTGCAGAAGCAGTGTGTGTACAACCAAAAAACAGAAAAGATGTCTGAAGAACTAAAAACAGTGTCCTTCTGTGTGTTGGGCCTCGCTGCACCCTTGAGTGTTACAACATGCTCTCTTTGTCGTTTAAACTTTAATTCTGAATTATCCTTAAATTCACAGCTTGTAAAAGAAGATTTTCTGGAAGTATTTTGACCAACAAAGAATGTTTGGCAGCCTCATAAAAACATAGTATTAGGTAATTAAAAAATAAATAAATAAAAGTTACAAAAAATACACATTTCTGATAAATGTACTCAAGTTGTGCATGCGACCCACTCTACCATCTGAGCCACTCATTAGGAGGATGTGTCCTTCAAGGTAGCACAGTGTGAAGGAAGGATGAATGTGGCATGTGAAGTTAATGTTTTGTGGTGCGATTTAGCAGGATTGTGGGGAGGTGGCATAGCGGAACAGTTGACCAGCTGACCCTTCGCAGGTCTGACATTCTTCACCATCCATCTGTTCACCCTGCTGTCCTCTGAACCCCATGGACCCAACAGAGGCTGTCTCCCACCCACCCAACTGTCTACCCATAAGGCATCTAATGTAATCTGATGTGGATGTGTTACAGACAAATCTATCCAAGGCAGCAATAATGGTTGGTCAGGTAGTTAAACAATGTGTGGTACATGTTGATAGTGTCATTTTTTTTATTATGGAAATAGTTGTAAGAAACTACACAATCTAATGATTGGTTAATATAATGATCCTTTAATGGTTTTTCATAAACATTCCCAAACCACTGGCACCATAATGAATTAAGGTCAGTGTAAGCTACGTAGAGCACTGAACATTTTCACCATTAAGCTGCTTAGCAAATTAGTTTTTGTTTCTTTTGTTATGTTTCTCTATGTCTGTGCTTATTAAAAAATTCATACTATGCAAATATTAGGTCTTGATAGGCAGTGTTGGGTAAGTTACTATAAATTAGTAACTTAGTTACATTACTAGTTACTTCTAGTTACTGGGGCGATCGTGGCCAAAGAGTTGGCAGTTCGTCTTGTAACTGGAAGGTTGCCGGTTCAATTCCCAGCTCTGTCTGTCTTGGTCGTTGTGTCCTTGGGCAAGACACTTCACCTACCGCCTACTGGTGTTGGCCAGAGGGGCCGATGGCGCAATATGGCAGCCTCGCTTCTGTCAGTCTGCCCCAGGGCAGCTGTGGCTACAACTGTAGCTGCCTCCACCAGTGTGTGAATGTGAGAGTGAATGAATAGTGGCATTGTACAGCGCTTTGAGGGCCCCGAAAAGCACTATATAAATGCAATCCATTATTATTATCAAAAGCAAGGCAAGTTTATTTGTATAGCACAATTCAACAACAAGGTGATTCAAAGTGCTTTACAGAGACATTAGAAACAAAAACAAATAAAAAGCATGATTTAAAATTGATTTAAAACAAGCAAACAAACTAACTAACAAACAAACAAAACAGTATATAAAATCAAAAATCAAAACAGATAAAATCAGTAGTTAAAATGTAAGTTTTGAAATTTAAGCTTAAGTGTGGATTTGGTGCTTTATTTAAATGCAGCTGAGAACAGGTGAGTCTTCAACCTGGATTTAAATAAACTGAGTGTTTCAGCTGATCTGAGGCTTTCTGGGAGTTTGTTCCAGATATAAGGAGCATAAAAGCTGAATGCAGCTTCTCCGTGTCTGGTTCTGACTCAGACACTCAGTTACTTCGAGTTACTCGTTACTTTCAAAGTAAAGTTTCAAAGTAAGTTTCTAGCTCTTATTAACAAAGGTAGGACGATTTGCCACCAAATTTTAGCTGTTAGTATGCTTGTAGGTCACACTCACAAAGGTAGGATGGTTTGGCACTTAATTTCGTGTTGTGCCATGCGCAGAAACAACGGGTAGGATGGGTTCCCAGAACAACTGGACTTGCGACAGAAAAGCCGATCAGCTGATCATTGATCAGTTTCATGATTGAAGTTGCAACAGGAGAGGGAGGGGGAGAGAATGAGAGAAGAAGAGGCAGCTGTGCAGCGTAAAGACAAAATAACTCCAGCTTTGTGTCTTTTTCATTGTAGCTGAAGTCCGGGACAAACTGTGTTCCTTTTCACCTCAATACGAAACCCGTAATATTTTCTCTGAATACGAGACGATTCCGTTTTTTACGGGACGGTTGGCAACTCTAATAATTAACCTTATGAACAAAATAAAGTTCAACATCAGTAACATCATAGCACCCACCCAGCTGTATAGAAACTCCGCCATGCTAGCTAGTACCCAGTACGAAAACGTCAGCATAACGAAAATAAACTCCACCTAAACTTGGTTTATATCTGACCCAGAGAGACTGCAGGTCATAACTTCTTACCTGAAGTTCAGTTCACCTGACACCGGCGGCCGCCTCGGGTCTCTCCCCTTCCTGCCTCCCCTTTCCCTCATCCACCTGCTGGCCTCCACCACTTGCTAATGTTACTGAATCTGTGGAAGCTCCACGATAGCCCAGGGCTCGCAAAATCGCTAGCCCGAGTCGGGTTATCATATAGCCCGACAGGCGGGGCTGAGATAGATTTTGGTCGCCCGACCGGAGATATCGCTAGCTCCGGGACGTCGGGCTAGCGATTTTGCGAGCCCTGTAGCCACCACATGAAGTAACGAATAACGACCCTATCTAAATCCCAGTAACGATTAACGCGTTCCTGATTTTGGCATAATAACTAGTTACCGTGCTCGTTACCACAATAATAACGTAGTTACTGTAACGCGTTACTTAATAACGCATTAGTCCCTACACGAAGCTTATTCAAATGGCGGCCCGCGGGCCACATGCAGCCCAGAAGCAACCTGCGAGTGGCCCTGCCTGTGGTCCTGGCAGAAACACAGAGAAAACGCAAAAAATTAATTAATTAATTAATTTTAAAAAATTAAAAATTCCTACAGCGTAGTGTAGACTGTGAATGCAACACTCCTAGTAGCCTAGCAATATTTAACCCACAATGCACCGTGATGTAAACATATTAAACAATCATCATATATACAGTATGATGTGACAACAGCATGTCTTTCTCAGTCCAAACGCGTAAATTTGACAATGAAAACCGTCGGTTTAACCCTGCCTGGACTGACAAATACTTATTCATTTTACTGCCAAATCCAAATGCCAAACCTATGTGTTTAATTTGCAGTGAGTGTGTTGCGGTACTTACACAGGCACCACAATGACAAACACCAGACTTTCTACACAGACTTTCCAGAGCAATCTCAGGAGAGTGCTGCAAAAGTACAGTTTAATTGCGAGTTTAATAATCTTACAACCGGAGTTGTACTACCATGGTGAGGGTCCTGTACAGCCCAAGAGAGAGCTGCAGCAGCTTCCCTTCGTGTTTCCTTCTTGGCGAAGAAGAAAAGGCCTTTCACAGATTCTGAAACAGTGAAATACTGCATACGTGGTGGATGCGGTGATAAGTGACGAAAAAATTAAAGTAAATGTGACATCTGCTATTAAAAACGTACCCTGTCAGACAGTTCAAATATTCGTAGAGTTGAAGTTCTGGCGTCAGACGAGTTTGAAATGCTGAAGAACCTGAAGAAAACTGATGTAATGTCTATAGCAGGAGATCACAGACAGAACTGATAATGCACAGTCCGTATGTCCGTTTTTTGGATGGGAAATTGCTCGGCTTACTACCGTTAGTAAGCTGCCGAAATAATTTTTGAGAAGATTTCAGCTCTTTTTGAGGAAAATGGTCTGGATATGAAGCGTATCTGTATACTTGTGACGGATGGGGCTCCATCCATGGCAGGAAAAATGAGTGGTCAGCAAAATATTTATTTTAATTTGAAAGGGAATTATCAAAATGTTTTTTTTAATTATTATTTCAAATGTACAAAAAATAGTTTAGTTATAGCTCCCTTTTTTTAAATGGACCTTTCGGTGTGCATTTGTGAGAGGTCACCAGATTTACAGGGGGAAAAGGAATAAAAAAAATTACTTGTTTTTCAATATAGTTGTGTGGGTTTGAAATTGATCATGATCTGCTGCTTACTGCTGGCCCCTTGATCGTGGCTCAAGAGTTGGGAGTTCGCCTTGTAATTGGAAGGTTGCCGGTTCGAGCCCCGGCTTGGACAGTCTCGGTCGTTGTGTCCTTGGGCAAGACACTTCACCCGTTGCCTACTGGTGGTGGTCAGAGGGCCCGGTGGCGCCAGTGTCCGGCAGCCTCGCCTCTGTCAGTGCGCCCCAGGGCGGCTGTGGCTACAATGTAGCTGCCATCACCAGTGTGTGAATGTGTGTGGATGGATGACTGGATGTGTAAAGCGCTTTGGGGTCCTTAGGGACTAGTAAAGCGCTATATAAATACAGGCCATTTACCATTTACTGGCTGCAAAAAAATATCTGGCCCAGATAAATTCCTCAGTTTGAAATCTGGCCCAACTAACGTCTTAGTTGAATAGCCATGCCCTACACTGTTGATAGGTCTTATAGAAATGAGGAAAAGATACGTTGTTGAAAGTACAACATAACGAGGTGGTATTCTGCATATATTAATAACAGCAGAGGTCTAATGTGGTTTTTGAGGAGACTGGAACTTATTTCTATAGTCTTATGTTGCAGAGGTCGATGGTGATGAGGTATCTGAGCGTTGATCGACAACAAAGGAGAACTGTTCGGGCTGAGGCTCCAGCTGTCCTCAAATGCATTTGAGGACAGCTGGAGGACAGTTTATTTAAGGACATACATTTGAGGACATTTAATGATTTTTTTTACTCCTCCCATTGGAGGAGTAAAAAAATCATTAAATAAACGTTTGAATCTCTACACCATCATGTATCAGAGACAACTCCTGTTAAAATGTTGAAATGCTTCTTCCACTGAAAATGTTATGTCCAAATAAACAGATTCGGCTTTCTGAGTATGCCTTACCTGGATTATTGGGTATGCTTCAAGACTGTACAGGGCTATACTCCCTGATTAGATGAAGTACAAATGGATAGGGATTAAAAGCATCCTGCAAATGAAACCAAAACATATCTCAAGGCAAAGAAACAGTCTATTATAACATTGTCACCCGATCCCAATTTAATAGAGGATCCTGTTTAGTTACTGAAGACAAAACTGAAGGCAGAGGGACAAACAAACAGGCAGCAACTAAACTGAGCTGCAGCTAAAGCCTGGCAAAGCATAGCAAGGTTGTATAAACAGCATCTGACCACGTCCATGCGCTCTAGACTTCAGACTGTCAGTTTCGACTGCAAAGGATCTTATCAAGTATTTTTTTTAAATCCTTAGATTTAAATTTATCTTAGATTTTTTAGTTCTTAAATTTTGGGGGACTTCAGTCGCATCTTTGCTTTGGTTTAAAATCCACTTTGATGATGTTCAGAGGCAAAATTGATTTTTTTCTTCAAGAGCTAACTGCAGACTTGTTGATTGTTGTTCCAACCTCTCCAACCATCCATCCGTTCGTTGGAAGAGTTACCAAGGAGCAGCCATTTTTTTCTCTAAAAGGTGGAAGAACTTAGCTTAGCATAAGAATTTTGGAACAATGTCTTTTGGACAGACAACACCAAACATCACCATTGTGTGTAACCTCTACCCTGCCGCTAAACACGTGATGGAAGACAAGACTGATTTGTTCAGTTTGTTTTGCAGTCACTCGACACCCTGGGACATTGCAGTCAGAAAAAAATGAGCTGATCATGAACTCCTCTGTGTGATCCAAGCTTGTCTGGCAGCTGGATTTTTGCCAAAACTACGTCATGGAACATGTCAGTGATCCTGAGCACACCAGCAAATATAACCCAATACCTGAAAAAGAAAAAAAAAAGTCAAAGTCGAGGCTTGTTGCTCTGCCAAGGCATTAAGAGAGCTGTACATAAACAAATGGCCTGTGATAAAAAAAAGAGTTCATCCACAAGAGAGAAACAGACAAGGTCTCTCATTACATCATAATTACTTAAACTTATGGCTGCTAAAGATGAATCATTGTGTGAAGTTATTCCCACACTGCTTCTCTATTTTGGTCCAGGTTTTTGACATGGTCTAATATGTTGTGTGGTATGACCTCAACTTCAAAAATTTATTTTTTGTAAAACTTTACAAAGTTTACGTCATTTGTTGTTTTTTACTGTGCCACAATATTACACAATGAAATTATGACATTTCTACCTGTCTGTTCCAGGGTTGCAGAGAAGTGACCTGTGGCCTGAGTAGGCTTTCTGTGGTTATATAACTGATACAGGTGCACTTTGATCTGCTGAGTGTTGCATTAGCTGTGCTGGAAAAAGGAAAGATAAAACTGGAAGGACCCTGCCACAGATGACCCATGATTTTAGTCCCAGACCAGGCCTGCCCACAATATGTTAACTAATATTTCAGAGAAGTGTTTACTTGCACCATTTAGAAGACACTTTTTTTACTAAATGTGAATTCTGCCTAAGTTCTGTTGTAAAATTAGTTCATCATTAGGTTTTCTGTGACAGACAATTGAAGTGTGGATGAATTATTAAAGCTGCTTCTTCTGAAATATTTGAAAATGTTTTCAGTTTTTTGTTTCTGTTTGTTTATTTAGATAATTGAAAGACTGTCTTCAGTTTTGTTCTGCACTATAAAATAGTAAAACAAATAAAGGAATAAAATATTAAATATGTTGTTATTTTCACATTTTTTTTCCTGCAGTATTTTTTGTCTTTACACTTCTTTTATTCCTATAAATGATTATTAGAACAAAAGTATTCGTTCAAATAGGTATTATTATTATTATTATTAATATTATTACTACTACTACTACTATTACATACAGTTATTATTTATTTAATATTTTGGTTTTGTGTGTGTGTGTTTTTGTTCCTGAAATTTTTGTCCCAGAATACAAATTAAACGAAATATATTTCACCATTAATTCTATATTTTGCTCCCAGTGGCCTTGGCTAAATCATATATTCTTAGTAGTCCGTCTGATTTATGAGCAGAAAACGAGGCACCAAATACAGCCCAAAAGAAGTTTGAACATTTACAGCTGAGCTGCAGAGTTGGCTCCTTGTCATTACATATGGTGGCAATATTTTCCCTACAGAAGATTTTCAGGCACTCCTGCTATGCGGTGTGCCTTATTGTCAAACGGACCTGACGTAGATCCAGACAACAACACAACGCACTTCTGATCATAACCGCGAAGAGTTCAGCTCGGTCCAGCATAAGCGTTCGGTTCCTGCTCGGCGTGGCGGAAATCCAGGCTCCTGACCGCCAACACTCAGGGCAAAGTTCCTGGAGGCTTTTGTTCGTCCTTCCCCTGGCGTTAGTAGGCGGATCTGTGGAGCACTTTTAAAAACGCGTGACCTCGATCTGTGAGCTCTGTGTGTGAGTTAAACATGTCGACCAGCGGAGATTTTGATTGCATAGTGATCGGGGCAGGCGTCCAGGGCTCCTTTACGGCCTATCAGCTGGCAAAAAAGAACAAGAAGACTCTGCTGTTGGAGCAGGTGCGTCATGAAACGATTTTGAGTCAAGAGTCTAACTTGAGCCATTGCATTTTAATCAGGTTTCTCTACGTTCCACTGTAACAGTACTCCATTACAGTTTACTTATAATTGACTACAAGTTCATAGAATGCATAGAAAATGTCACGAAAGAAGAAAGTATGAAAGAGTAGTTAGGAAAATACCATCAAAAGTAAAACTACTTAATTCACGAGTATGATAGGCAGTGAAGTTTAGTGTACTTTTTATTTTCCTTAAACAAAACAATATACAGATACGTGAAACAATAAGCAGATAAGTCACATACAGCACAGACAAAGGCGAGCAAAACAAGTAGAGTCCTTGTATTTGAAATGAAATATTTGTGTCTGTGCATCTACTTAAGTCTCATATTAGTATTATTAGAAGGTAGAGCCAAGAGGGGTATGGAAATTAAATATAAATACATGAGTAAAGAAAAACAAGTATTAAAAGTAATGTTATTACAGAACATTACCACAGTCCCTGAGGTGGTGGTGGTCCTGGTCTTCCTAGCCTAGACGTTTGAACTCTGATGTAGTGACGGTATCAGAGTTTCTCAGGTTGGGTGAACATTATGCATTTCATAGTTTGAAAACGTTATTCTTCATTCCTGATTCATTTTTTTTCCCTTTTCGGAGTCGTTTCCAGACGTCTTAAAGGAGGAAGCTCACCTGGAGGGTTTAGCCAATTTAAAGAAAAAAAAGAAGCTCCCAAACCCTGAGGAGGGGAGCCATTTAGAAGCTGACACACTGGTTGTGTTGAAGGAGTTAATCATGCAAACTGTATTGTATTTTAACTCTGACTTTATCATTTTTATCAAGCTGCTGGTTATTACTTCTATAAATTCCACAGTAGAGGAAACGTGCCTTAGGCAAAAATTGTTGTGATTTGACTACATAAATAATATTTTATCAAATTGAATTGAACTGAGTAGACAGGCCTTAAAACTGACGACTCTGCCTCCCATTCTACTTTTGAAAACTCTTGGAATCACCAGTAAGCCTGCAGTCTGAGAGCAAAGTGCTCTGTTGGGATAAAAAGTTACTATAAGGTCATTAAAATATGACGCGGTCTGATTGTTTAAGAGTCTGTATGTAAGAAGAAGGATTTTAAATTCAGTTCTGAATTGAACAGGGAGGCAATGAGTAGAAGTTAATATGGGAGAAATGTGCTCTCTCTTTCTGGTCCCAAGGAAAAAAAAAGAGAATTTTTTTATAGCAATGATGTCAATTAAAATTTATGCAGTGTTTTGTAATAATATTGCCTAAAGGAAGTATGTGTAAAATGTACTTTTTCCTACCACATAACTCTTTGGAACTTTGTGGCTACTTTTGTGTACGAGGAAGACTCCGCACAAAACCTCTGCAGCGAAGTTCCTATTTCACAGCAGTGTCATATCTGCAGTGAAATATTGTGGTCAGTGGTACTGAATAATGCATTAAGGTCTAGCAGGACAAGCACAGAGATGAGTCCACTGTCCACAAAAAAATATCATTCATAACTTTCACTAGTGCTGTTTTTTTCTGAATCTTGATTGAAACTCTTAAAAAAACATTACTTTACAAATGATCAGTAAACTGTTTTTGAGGTAAAGGGAAGGTTAGAAATTAGCCTGTAATAAGCTAAGGATCAAACAATGGCTTTATGAATAATGGTTTATTTGCCACTGCCTTAAAAGCCTGTGGTACGAAGCCTGTCAATAAAGACAGATCATCCTCTTTAAACTTGAAGAATTAATTCATGGTGGACTTTGGGCAGTCTTGGCAGTAATGGGGTCTAAAAGGCACATTGATGGTTTAGAGGAAGAAATTATTGAAGTTAACTTAGAAAGATTGATAGTAGAGACCTATCTAATATCAGCAGTTATTAGAGCTGGCGTACTTATTGATACATCTGTGGGACAGTTAAAGAAATATTTGGTTCAACAGAGCTTTGACTCTTTGTCAGCCTGGCTCGAATTCTCAAAAGAAACCTAGGGTTGTGCCTGTTTTCCTCAATGAATTAAAAAAGTAAAGTGTCCTGGCTTTACAGAGGTGGGTTTTAGGCGGTGCTGCCCCGGGTGAGGAGCAGCAGTGGGATCTGTGCTTTCTCCAGGAAAAGGAGGACTGGAGTGCTGAAGCAGCAAGTGCCTCTGACAAACCCCAATCGAGTAGTCTGGCGTTGTTAAGGCGGCCTAGGCAGAGACCATTTTCCCCTGGATTGGGATACAGGTGGCAGTGGTGGAGGAGAATAGACAGTTGAAGAGGCTAGAGAGTGAGTGGAGAGTAGAGAGGCTGGTGTGAAGCAGAGACCGGCCACTCTTATCACCAGAGGATTGGGCAGGGAGGGATCAGTATCTTTGAAGTCCTCCAATAGCCAAGTGAGTCCCATAATGTAGGGATTCGTTGTCTGGAGTGCGTCGCTGTCAGTCCCTCACCATTGACTGTGTCCATGTTACCGGTTGTGTCATTCTGTGATGATTGTGGAGAATTTGGACCCAAAATGCAGACTTCAAGACAGATTTCAATAAATGAAAAAATAGGCTTTAGTTACATAAGGCAGCAAGTCCAGATGTAGTCAAAAGTAGTCCTAAACAGGTAACACGTGAGGAACACACTCAAACAGTACAATGTAACAAAGAACTGAAGACAGCTAAGGGTTAATTTCAAAGGTATTCAGACTTCCCCTTCTATATACTTTTTGACTGGGTCTGGTTTTCCTCAGCTGGTCTTGTTGTCTTTAGTTTATACAAAAATGTACAGTAAATGAGTCATAATGATATTTGCGGCCTGCAGCCGAGACTGCAGTTTTATGTACTTTTGAGCATTTTCTTACTTCAATGCAGAAGTAATTTAACCAGTTGTTTTCATGCTTATATTTTCCAGTTTGTACTGCCCCACAGCCGAGGGAGTTCCCATGGCCAGACCCGCATCATCCGCAAGGCCTACGAGCAGAACTTCTACACCCACATGATGGAGGAGTGCTATGAACTGTGGGCTCAGCTGGAGAGGGAGGCAGGAGTGAAATTGTACAGGTAAGGAGTCAGCAGAAGAACAGAGAGAAAACCCAGAACAAGGAGATTTGTTACGTTCAAGGTGTTATGTACGCACAAGAGCAACAACTCAATCTACAGGAGCTATTAATGCATGACTTTCTCATTACCTCCAGCATCACTGAATTGGCCGTTGACAGCTCCTATGCTTTTGAATGTGGTGTAAATAACCTCATTAATATTTTGTAAAGTAGTTTGTAAAGTTATGAGTGACTATTATATTGTTGGAGTGGATGCTTTTATTTTGAAAGTCACAGAGCGACAAAGTTGCCGTAAATCAAGTGGCGTAAACCATACAGCAAACCAGACAGAAGCGCGAGTTTTAATGCACAGAGAGAAGGTGTGCTCTATGGTTAATGGACGGGAATGGGGAAAAGAACGGCTATTAAGGTGCAATACTGAGTTGTAAGCAGTTTCTTAGCACCTGGTTACATGTGGAACGGTGCCTTTTTGTCTTTTTCTTTTTTCTTTTTTTTTTCTTTTCTTTTTAAACTTTCGGAACCTCATTTCATTCACAGAGACAGTGGCATAAATCTGTGTGTAACCCCCATCAGCACTTTCACTTTCCATCCATCCATCCATTTTCATCCGCTTTGTCCGGGGCCGGGTCGCGGGGGCAGCAGCCTAAGCAAAGAGGCCCAGACCTCCCTCTCCCCAGCCACCTCCTCCAGCTTATCCGGGGGAATACCAAGGCGTTCCCAGGCCAGCCGAGAGATATAATCTCTCCAGCGTGTCCTGGGTCTGCCCCGGGGCCTCCTCCCGGTGGGACATGCCTGGAACACCTCACCCAGGAGGCGCCCAGGGGGCATCCTTGTCAGATGCCCGAACCACCTCAGCTGGCTCCTTTCGATGTGGAGCAGCAGCTGCTCTACTCTGAGCCCCTCCCGGATGGCCGAACTTCTCACCCTATCTCTAAGGGAGGGGCCAGCCACCCTTCGGAGGAAGCTCATTTCTGCCGCTTGTATCCGCGATCTCGTTCTTTCGGTCACTACCCACTAGAGCAGGGCGATATGGCCAAAAATATTTATCACGATATATATTTGAAAATTTGCGATAACGATATAACTGACGATATAATTGATGCGAGACAAAATACAACTCCACAACATTACTAGCGCAAAAAGACAACCTTCCATTTATTTTCACTTAAACAAGAAGCTGGTTTTTATGTACATTAAAGCTTTATAAAAATGTAACAGTGCAAATGCAAATTCCTTGCTGAAAGTTTAACCAAAAGGCATTTCCAGTAGAAATGGGCTGACATATCCTGAGCATAACCATGTATAATATCCACTGAAGTTAAAAAGAGGTGCTTTGCAACATTAAACTGCAGTGTGCAGTACGTATTTTTCGGACCATAAGGTGCACGGGATTATAAGGCACATTAAGCGAAACAAAGCAGTCAGATAAATCAAACTTTATTAAACTCATTCTTCTTGCTTCCTCCACTTCTGTACCATTGATTCATTAATGTTGAATTCTCTGGCAGCTGCTCTATTCCCATGTATATTAATGACTGACCTCGTATTGTGGATGGATTATCTCAGTTGTTCTCCTGACTGAAGTTTGGTCCGTTTACAGCATCCTGCCATGCGATTGCATTTGTCTCTAACCATGAAGAACCTTCACGTTAACTTTTATAAGTGGAAAAGTGTTAGTGTTCGTCCTCCAGCTTCACTGTTTATGTTATGCTAACATAGCTGTGTCGCTAGCGATCACGTAGCACATCATAATATACCAGCTAGCCCAACTTCAGTAACCCTACAAACGTCACTGCTGTTTAGTTTCCTGTCTTCATTTATGTTGGAAGTGATAGCAGAGCTGTACGTTTGAATTTTTTCAGAAATCTCTCAGTCATAACATGCTATATCATGCTTAGGTAACTAGCAAAACTAGCGAGCTAACTTCCGCTAGCTTCCTGCTAACTTCTAACTCCGTTAAATGTAATAACTTTTATTTTCATGGATGCCTGGAAGTTAAACTTCATAGTTACACCTGGTAAAGCAGCAATGCTGATCGTTTTATTAAAGATGAAAGAATTTAGACAGTTTTCAACTCTCAGTGATGCTGCAGTGTTGTTTGACCTGAAGTCAAATATTCGGAGTTTAGGACCCAGATTACTCCCAGCTTTAAGAGCATCTTAGTCCGACAAATACGACAATAACAACGGCCGCTTGCATGTTCTGCAAAAAAATGTGCTTTGTTGTGTATCTGACAGACAAACACCAAACCAGTTCCACATCACGGAAGTTGCACCATTTTACAAACCAATTCTGGTTCCTCAACAATCGGCCATGTGCGTATGAAAACAAAGGCACTGCGCATGCGCATTTTACTCCCATTCTATCGCGATATTTCATTTTCCTATCGTTGCCTAACATTCTACCGGTATTACCGTGAACGGTATAATATGGCCCAGCCCTACTACCCACAGCTCGTGGCCATAGGTGAGGGTAGGGGCGTAGATCGACCGGTAAATTGAGAGCTTCGCTTTTACACTCAGATCCCTCTTCACCACGACGGACCGGTGCAGCGTCCACATTACTGCAGCTGCAGCCCCAATCCGTCTGTCGATCTCCGGCACCCTTCTCCCATCACTCGCGAACAAGACCCCGAGATACTTGAACTCCTCCACTTGGGGCAGGAACTCATCCCCGACCCGGAGTGGGCACTCCACCCTGATCATATTCCTTTAAACTGTCCCATTTTGTCTCATTACCAGTAATTTTGATAGCACATTGTTTCATTATTTGTGTCTCAAAATAATAGTTTGTTGTACTAGAACACACTCACATTATGTTCCTTAGAAATACTGCGAATTCCCTGGTCTACAGCTTATGACTGATGGGTCTGCAAGTAAAGGCCACCTGTGCCCTTGAGCTGTTAAAAAAAATGACTGCATCACAATGAGAAATGTTCAAGCCAGGCTGGTTTGAGCAGCTGCTTCTAGAATATAAGCCATTAAAAAAGAGCAAGAGCTAAGCTAAAATCTACCCTCTGGACTATCTTCCTTTCCCTGTCATGTATATGACAGTGTGTTAGCACATCCATCAGCTGAAGCTGTACCATGCGTCACCTGTTATGTCAGGTCAGGTCAAATGACGTATCACATTTATGAGTCTACATGATTTTTTTTGCTTTCTCTGTCACACATTTGCAAGCACACAACCACACACATTAAATTGTGTGATGAATGGCTAAGCTGTGGTTGCAAGTGACTTATGGCTGCTGACAGATTTCGGAATGGCTTTGTGAAAGCAGTGCTGGCGCGGGTGGGTCAGTTATCTCTCAGACAGATCTCTGAATCAGACCCTCTCACTATAGGACTCAATAACTTAACACACTGGAGCTGGGGTATTACCACTAGTAATGATGTCCAGCCACTATGATGTCACAGGTGATATTAATGGGTCCATTTATTACTTGGTTTCATAGTTTTGTTCACCATCTGTAATTAATGCATCAAAGAACTGATGGTATATGATAACTTAATATTCTGCGGGTAAGGTCCTTAACGTTTCGATTTTTAGTGAACTTGAGTTTACTGGCTGAGTCCATCTCTCGTTAAACTGTGCAGTATCTTTGTAACCGTAGTCACGGCATGTAACACTTTTCGTTCTTGTATTTATATAAACTGAATATTGAGTTTTGTCTTCACACCGTTGACACTGCAGAGCAACTTTCCAGAGTGTGAATACTGGATGCGATACAGCTGTACTGCCCTGTACCACCCCTCCCCTGCAGTGGAGCCATAGATGCGATGGCTGCTGTTTTTTCCACCTGTGGACACACCTGCCCACCTCCCAAGTGGTAGCCCAGCTACTGTACTTCCCTCCATCCAACCGCACACATCTTCAGGTTGACCGTGAGCTCCGCCCGCCACAGGGACTCCAGGGTGGCATCCACCTGCTGCACATGCTCCGCTGTGGTGTTGCTGTGGATGATGACGTAGATGGCAGCATATGCAGTGTGTGGATGCAGCACCCGGTCCATGAGGCACTGAAAAGTGGCGGGGGCTGCAAACAAGCTGAACGGAAGTGAACCGTGATACAATCAATCAATCAATCAATCAAAGCTTTATTCGCCACATGCAGGTTGCCCTCGAGTGAAATGGTACCCCCCCTCCGTCATTACACACACAACACAGACATTACATGGGGATACAAGTCGGAGATCGGTAGCATTACAGAAAAACACTGAAATATACACTACAATGGGAAAGTACAAGAGGAAAAAAAGAGACCTCTACTCGTGCTGTGCTTCCATGGCAGGACAGCATGAGAACAGGAAACAAAAAAACTCCTCTGCACAAAAAGCACATAAATGTCCACAGCACAACTTTGTGAAAGACATAACAAGCCACAGGATTGGGTGGGGGGGTGAGGAGTAATACGAAGCGAGCACAGCAGCCGCCCTGCACAGCGCTACCATTCCAGCGCGGCACACAGACCCACCGTGTTCCCCCGCAGGAAACAAGCATCGAAGGCGTGATACCTTGTTCACCTTGCAGTAGTTGACACAGAAACATATAGAACCATCTTTCTACAACACAAGAACTATGGAGCTACACTACGCACTGTAGTGACTCTTCTATTACTTCCATTTTCAGCCAAATTCTGTATGAACAATTTGTCTTTTATGCTCAGGTAACCAATAAGGCTGTGCATGCACTGTCACAACTAGGGACGTTTCAAAATGTATCTCTAAGAAAGTGGTGTGAACGATCAGGGGAGAGAACACCTCAGCGCTGTTGCAATGCAGCAATATCTGCTCTCTATTGTGAGATAGTTATCATAATTGAGGGAGGCGGGGATGGTTGAATTTTTTCCTTAACTAGAAATGTGGTTTCAGCCTCTCTCTATGCTTTTAGGAAGGTGATATACCTGTGTGGCTCCACCCGTGTCTGACCCCCACCACTTCAAAGTCACTGTGTGACCATAAAGGGTCCTCACCACTTGGCAAGTAACCTAGAGCTGTATGAAGGGTGGAATATGAGTACTTGGGTTTTTTAATTTAAGGAAAATGCCAATTGAGCTCCACAGTGGCAGGCAGTGAACACAGGGCCCATTCAAGGACGTAGAGCTCTCATAACCCTCAGAATATTCACATTACTGGTTTGTTGAAGGTCATTTTGTAGGACTCTGCCATCGCTCATCCCATTCCTCCTTGCATAAAGGAGCAGACACCAGACCTACTGATGGGTGAAGCACCTTCTAGGGCCTAGTCAAGATATCCTTCACTAACTACATGCCGGGTCCAGGTTTCACTTTATGTTGCCAGTTACGACACTGATCCTAGCCAAATTCAAAATTAGTGAAAAAAAAAAAGGTCAGAAAAGATGAGGAAGAAAAAATGTCAGTTGTCCACCTCCAAAACTCCTCTAGTGTGCCAAAGCAGCTGAAACCGATTAACAATCCTGTCTGTTATTTAACTGACCAGATCAATATCCCAGAAGTTTAATTGACTTGATGCTATACTTAAAGTGGGGTTTTTTTTATCATTTTTTTTAGCAGTGCAGTTTGTAGCTAGCTCTTTATGATACTTTCGTTTCTTTTCTTTTTTTTAATGCCAAAGTTAACATTGCACTCTATTAAAGTCAATTACTAGTTTATTAATTTCTTTTTTTGAAGATTTATTTTCAAGATGCCGCCTTAAATTTCCCCTAATCTCCACTTTCAGACAAACAGGGCTCCTGGTTATGGGGCCAGAGAAGAGTGAAAATTACCAAAATATTAAGGACACCCTTCAAACAAACAAGGTTCCCATGGTTGTCCTGACCCATGACATCTTTAGTCAGCACATTCCCAATGTCAACTTGGCTAAGGGAGACGGAGCACTGGTGGATACAACTGCTGGAGTTCTATTTGCTGACCGCACACTCAAAACCGTACAGGTATACCACTGATAACATGATACGGACTTGTGCCGTGTCTTGAGTGTGTGAATGTGGATGTTTTGGTTTGTTCTGAAATTTGACAGAATCAAGTCTAAAAATTCCAGTTTAACAAATGAAATATTTTAAATAAAAAAGTAAAAATGATATCATCATTACTAAAAACAAGTCCAGGCATTCCAAAATATTTTAGGACTTTGTATTTTTAAATGCATGCTCAAAGACAGTCAGTATGAGGAATCTGTTTTTGTTTTGTCTTTTTATAATAAATTAAATGTACTTGAACCCACTGTCCATTAATCATCATCCACTTTACAAAGTTCCATATACATTTCTTGCATTCGTTCCAGTAGCTATTACTGTACCATTTAACAGCTATAACAGGAATTTCAAATGTTTTGCTGCTCTCTTCTTTTACAGGGGCAATTTCAGAAATTAGGTGGAGTTATAAGAGACAACGAGAAGGTAACGGACATCAAGCCTGGCCCTGTTGTAAGAGTGTCAACCTCTGTGGGTGTTTATCATGCTAAGAGTTTGGTGATCACCGCTGGACCCTGGGCTAATAAACTGCTGGCCAACACTGGTTTACAGTTGCCACTAGAGGTATTAAAATGTTCAGTATACAATGTGCAATGTTTATATGGCTGTACACGCGTTACAGTATTTTCAGGATGAATATAAGAAAGTTATTAGTGTCCTTGTTGCTTTTGAAACTGTTATTTCAAAGAATGGGGCCAAGTGAGCTGCTGTCTTTGGTGCAACTTTGGTGCATCAAAAAGCAATAAGATGGAATTTTGACAACTTGACCCCATTAAATGGCAATTAACTGTGATTTTTAATTAATTTAAGTCACAATAAATAGAAATTTTGGACTCTTAATGTAAATAGAAATTCTATGACATAGATTTCTGTTTCATGTTACAGACTTGAAACAGAAATTCATAGTTCTTTTAGAAATAATGTAGTTGCTGTGGGATGGCAATTTAATAACTGAAAAATGACATTGGCACCCTTGATTTTCTATTGGACTATAACCAGAATACAACCAGATCCCTTCTGTGACTCACCACTTTACTGTGGAGGAGGGGTTTGTGGTCCCAGTGAAACCAGGAGTTATGTCGTTGGACTGCAGATGACACACATGAAGATGGGTGTGATCTCCATTAAAATTGAAAATGTATGCCATGCCTTCTAATGATATTGTCTTGGGGAAGCATCTATAATATAAACAGAATTGGCCCTACCAAGAAACCCTGTGGAACTCCATAATTAACCTTAGTGTGTAAAGAGGACTCTCCATTTACATGAATGGAGTCTATTAGAGAAATATGATTCACACCACCGCAGCGCAATACCACAGCATTCTCTAATTGCTTTAATAAAATATGGTCAATGGTATCAAACCCTGCACTAAGATGTACAGGACAAGCAAAGAGAGGAGTCCACTGTCAAAGGCGCTTATTTGTAACCTTTACTGTTGCTGTTTATATACTGTGACAAGTTCTGAAACCTGACTGAAACTCTTCAAATAAACCATTCCTCTGCAGGAATCGGATCAGCTATTGGTTTTACAACTACTCTTTCAAGAATTTTTGAGATAAGAGAAAGGTTTGAGATTGGTCTATAATTACCTAAGATCAATTGGAGATAAAAAGTCTGTATAAATATAAATGGTATTGAAAGTAGCTCTACATAATATTACATTTGTGAGATGGTTATGAGTAAGTTTTTCTCTTTTGGTTACAGTTTTATTTGTGAAGTAACTGATGAAGTCTTTTCTAGTGAAGGGAATGGTTGGCTCAACAGAGCTCTACTTTTTGTCAGCCTGGCTACAGTGCTGAAGAGAAACCTAGCATTGTTCTTATTTTCTTCAATCAGTGATGTGCCTTGGTACACATTTGAGTTATACCAGGGAATCAAGTACTTCTGATTTGAAGCTTTCATTTTCAGAGAAGTCACAGTGTTCAGAGCTGTACGCAGTGAAGATGTAATACTGTTAACAAGCTAATCGACCTCTGTTGGAGTAGAGTTCTGATAGCTGCTCTGTCTGCTCTATTCATGTGTTGGCACATGGCACTGAAGAAGATAAGTGGCAGAATTATATCCTTAACCTCCGAGGACCTGGCGTCCACATATGTGGACATCACATTTTGGGTTGTCTAGATCAAAATACAAAATTTTGCTCTACAAGGGCCTGATATCCACTCATGAGGACATTATACTGCCTTTGTTTTATGAAAATTTAAAACGAATAGCCTCATATGTGGCTCTCATTTTTCTTAGAAACACAAATCGGGCAAAAAAAAAAATCTTGTGATTTTTATTTATTTATTTTTTTGTTTTGTTTTTTTTGTTTGTGCATTCATTGGGTCCCAATATGCCCAAATACGAAAGAGAAACTAAAAATTCATGCCGTGGAAGAGTTCGGGTCTGAGGAGGTTAAACTTAGTTACAGCACTTTCAGGAAGACATCTACTGTGATGCAATGTATTGCCCACTACTGTGAAATTCATTATTGTTAATTTAAATGTTATTAGAAATAATCAGTCAGGGTTTTTGGTAAAATTGCCCACAATAATTATTTTATCTGAGTTGAGCAGTAAATCAGATAAAAAGTCAGAGAAGTTCTGAGTGAGGGCCGGGCGGATAATAGATAACAACAAATAAAATTTTCCAGTTAGGGTGGACAAGGCCTTTGGTTGATTTATAAGCTGGAGTTTGGTGCCACTCCTCAGCCTGTGCTTCGAGGACTCTGACAGTTCATATGACTCAGTTTAAATATGAGTAAATACCCCTAACATAATCATCCTGCTGTAACCAGGTTTCTGTATTAGGCTGGATAAGCTTAAGCGGGCAGTGTGGGTGTCTCTGATTAGGCTCTATCGACAGACAGATGGATGGATGGATTTATTTTCCCTGTTGCAGAATTTGTCTGGCTTTTCAAATTAGACAGCAATTATTTGCAGACATTTGTCAATTTGTCAGTGGTTGCAATCAGTCCAAGTCGGACTGCAGTTATTTAGAAAGAAATTGCCTCCCACCAGGTGACATGTGTAATTGCTTTGCGACCTCTGGTCAGCCAGAGGCTGAGGGTGTTTCACTCACAATCTCTAAATGAACGTTTGGTTGCAATAGCTATTTGCAATGGGCTATTGAAAGTGACAAAATTCAATACAACCACCAGGTAACTTCCTTTAGGTGCTTGCCATTCTATTTTTACTCTAGTGTGACGGAGTCATAACCGTTCACGTGTCATTTAATGTAAGCTGTAAAATGATGTTCAGAAACGTAAAATTAGCTAACAAAATTCAGTGTGTCCTTGGTTCAGTGGTGCTTTATAGGCGCTGTGTTTTTTGCCAAATCATTTTAACTGCTTCCGTGTGCTCGTTTTTAGCTTGGCTGAGTCAGTTTTGCAATGAACTGCAAAACCTGCTAAATCCAAATGTAAATAAGGGCATGAGTCACCAGCAGCAGTGGTGGTTCAGTTGATGAGCTGTGGCCAGGTTTATTAGAAATAATTCTATTGTGGGCAAAACAAAAAAGATTGTAATTAAATTTTGCAAATAATATTTTTTACATGAGCAATCTTTGCATAAACAGCAAATCTGTGGACTCGGTTAAATTCCTTGGTGGGCATATCACAGATGATGTGAACTAAACCACAAGTACATCCTTTAGAGAAGAAAGCACCATAGCTCCTGTAGTTCTGATGGACTGAGAGGTTTGTTCTCCAAAATGAAAGATGCTAGAAGATTAAAATCCTGGGAGGAAAAATTATTTCCTGACTGTAGATGCATGTAATTAGTGATGCCTGTGACAAACACACCATATGTATTACCTTATGACTAATATTATTAATTTAGAATATTAACTTGTGACTTTTTTCATGCAGTGCATGAGATCCAATCCAGTTCAGCTCCCCCACCCCTTTTATCACGGGGATACTGTCCTTCCTACCCTTTTATATTCATCTGAAGATACCACAGAAACAAAATAATTTCTCTTCCACATTTAAACAGCTCAAGAGACCTGATTCAGCAAATCAGTCTTTTCCATTTTGCAATATGCCACACAGCCTGAAAAGAGAAGGTGATGAGAAAACAAGCAGACAGCTGTTAGAGTGGAGAAGTGGTGGTGATATTGGAATTGCATTATTCAGGCGGGGTGGTGGTGGGGTGAAAAGGTGTTGAATGTCATGCTTGAGTGAACTGGCGGAAAAGCACAAGCTCTGAGCACATTGGCTCACCAGAGCACTTGTGTCAGAATTTTTATTGTCCCGGGGAATGAGTGTACGGCCTATTAGTTCATTACACTAAAAGCTCCTGAAAAATGTGTCCTTATTATTGCTACCCATTGATGGACGTCATTTGTACAAGCATGTGTACGTTTCATTAAATCCTAATTCTCGCCTCACCACTGCAGAGCAACTTTTGTAATAGCACTTTTGTTTCAGAGGAAATAAATCTGAGTAGGTTGCAGTAGGAGGTGTTATGCATGAGTATATTTTAAGTTTTAGCTACTATGGTGTTTGCAAGCTGATATCAACGTGCTAATTTTGTTTCAAATGTGTAATATTCAGATTTAAAATTTAGACTATACATTATACAATATGTTTAAACTATAATAAATTCAATTCAGTCATATGTGGGGAAACCCTGCATTCAACAAGTACCAAGACTGGCATGGCATTTTGCATTAATTTATTTATTCTTTTGGTCAAGCTGGTCAATGCTGTATAAATATACAGTCAGTCTTGAGGTCCTTGACTGTGTTGCTAATGACTTTATGTTACTGCAGGTAGTAAAGATCAACGTGTGCTACTGGAAGGAGAAGGTTCCTGGGTCCTATAGCATGAAGCAGCGCTTTCCCTGCTTCGTACAAACTGAATGCTTGGAGTCCAAAGTGCATATCTACGGACTTCCGTCCAATGAGTACCCAGGGCTAATGAAGGTACGTCATGTAACTGGGCCTTTAAGTGAAGTTTTACACAGAAATTACTGCATACCTACCTCTAACATACAAACTGTGAGCAGGAAGTAGACTTTATAAAAGATCAATTCAAAATTTGATTTCAACATGTGATTTTGTTGTTCCTCATTTGGTTTTGTTGTCTCAGTAAATGCTTCTAGCACTTCAATATCGGTATATAAATCTGTGCTGTGTACTCAACCAGATACATTTTTTTAATCAAATGAAGGCAACGACACCAGAGTATAGCTTATGGATATGAATAACAGGCGTGTTATTTAAGTTCAGTGGCTGAACTGTGGGAGTGGAAAGGAGGACCCAAGAGCGGACACGAGTTTAAACACTGGATTTAAACAAAAAGTGAGCCATTTATTATGGCTGGAAAACAATGAATAAAAAAATAAAGCAAAGGCAAGCAGGGCGAAAACTAAACTAAAATCTAAACTGGGAAAAATTAAACTATGATTACTATGACTGAACTATGGTAACTGTGATAACAAACCTTATCAACATTATTCTGACCAGGAACGTGCGAGAAACTATGATGAACAAGAACATGAAACATGAAGTACATGGAACTTGACGTGACGTGGTGGGAGGAAACACAGACGACCTGACGAAGACTGAAGGAAAACAGTCTTTGTGTGTAGGGGAAGTAGGAACATATGGGGAAACAGCTGACTAGAATAAACATAATGAGGCCACAGGGGAAGTAAAACTAAACACATCAAACATGGAAACACCAGGCTTTTCAAAATAAAACAGGAAACATAGAGAGACGTAGACATGACAACACCAGCTAGACAATAAGAACATAGAACACGGGTAGACAAGCACACGGGCATGACTGAAAGTAAAGCACTGAGGACAAGACAGACCACATAGAGGACAGGAAAGGACTCATAACTAAAGAGACATAGAAGAACCTAAAATAGACCTAAAACTCAAGGCCAACTAATAATAATACTGGAACTTGATATCCTTTCAATATAATATAAGAAATCACAAAAATAAACTCAAAATGCTGGGTCACAGCCCCTGACATGAACAGGCAAAAACAGGGCCAAATGCAGCGGTCCAGTTCAAATCTGACCTTTTACTTGCACGTCTTCACTGGTGTCCTCTCTGCTTTTTATTGAACAATATCTCTGTGAAGGTTCTCAGTCATCCAGGTCATCGTAGTCAAAGGAGCTTGCAAAGAAAAGCGTCTGGACTTCTTTAAGTTACTTGAAGACGTTTCACCTCTCATCCGAGAAGCTTCTTCAGTTCTAAGGTCAAATGGTGGAGAGTCCCAGATATAAACCTAGTGGGAGTGACCCCCCACAGAGGGACAAAAGGACCCCCTGATGATCCTCTAATCGCCTGAGCCAAGGTGTGAAACTGGGTGTGGGTCCCAATCAGCCAGAGTTTCGGGTGAGTTCATTGTGAAACCTTATCATGCGAATTCCTCTTTCAAACCATCTGATGCCAATGTTCACATTTTGGACAGAGAGGACAGATGGTTTGAAAGAGGAGTGAAAGAAGCCATCTATGTCCACTGTGAGCGACCATCTTTGAACAGAGGCGGGGGTTTACGACACCAACTCTCTGCCATCTATAATCCAGTTTTGAGATCCCTTCCCAGACGCCTTAACGCCCACTCACATTCTGGGCCATCTGACCTCAGGAATTCGCATGATAAGGTGATAAGGTGGGGCCAGGTTTCACAATGAACACACCCGAAACTCTGGCTGATTGGGACCCACACCCAGTTTCACACCTTGGCTCAGGCGATTAGAGGATCATCAGGGTGTCCTTTGTCCCTCTGTGGGGGGAAACTCCCACTAGGTTTATATCTGGGACTCTCCACCATTTGACCTTAGAACTGAAGAAGCTTCTCGGATGAGAGGTGAAATGTCTTCAAGCAACTTAAAGAAGTCCAGACGCTTTTCTTTGCAAGCTCCTTTGACTATTGAACAATATCATAAAGTAAAAATAACTAATATTTTAAAAAGAATATGAGTAATAAAATCACCAACAAACAGTTATTTAATCTTATTTGTAAGTTCATTGAGCTCTTTATTCACTCATATGCCTACATTCTTGGGCATTTGAACTCTAGTCTCTTTTTTCACTTCCTTATCTCCATGTTATTCATTTTCTTGTGTGCCACTCAGCCTATTGTTCCCTGTGCTTTGAATCTCAGTGCACCCCCATACAGAATTCAAACTCAAAACCACCCTGCTGTGAGATGACTGTACTAACTAGTGAACAACAATGCCAAACGGCATATTACTGAAATTATATTCAGTTCTGTCAGATGATTTATCCTTTTATATTGTAGAAATCATGTTGGATAACTGGTTACCCTTTATTTGAAAGGACTTTATATAACTTTTTATTTAAATAATAATAAACATAACTGCTATAAGAAGTTAATTTAGGGTCATCATTATTGTTTTTAGCATCCTTTAAATAGTCTCATTGAGATCAAGATCTATTTGTCCAACAAAAGTGCAAAAAATGTTTTGTGATAAGAAACACATACTGGGGTGGCTGTAGCTCAGGAGGTAGAACAGGTCATCTGCTGACCGGAAGGTTGTCTGCATGCTAAATATCCCCAAGTTGCTCTCCGATTCATCCATCAGAGTATGAATGTGTGTGAATGGTAGTTAGAAAGCACTTCAAAGCATAAAAACGGTGCTTGTGTGAATGGGTGAGTGTGGTATACTTGCTGACATATGCAGCCTTTAAGCCTTTTCTTGAGAGGTGGTCCGCATGGTTTTTAAAAGGGAGTCTAGCATCCATTCACAGTCCTGAGTGTTTAACATTTTAAATTTCATGACTATGAATGTTTGAATATGAACTGTTGGCTGGATATTTTTAGGTGACCTTGTAAGTATCGTGTATTTGGTTTTAACAAAGTTTTAAAGTTTGTGTGATAAGAGAGTTCTAAAATGTATCAAAAGTAGCAGTTGTTGCTGTTAAGGGCCCAAACAGTTATTAGGTTTAGGGGGAAATCCCTTTTTCACACAGGGCTATGTAGGTTTAGAAACTGTGTTTTGTGTTTACCTGTTAGCTTTGTCTAATATCTAATATCTTGTTGATATGAATTTTGATTTAATTGTAAACAAGGATCCAACAGTAACTCAGTAAGAGGGCAAACACTTTGTCACACCAGTATAGATGTGCAAACGTCTCTAATTGTCCATGTTCTCCAGTAGTTCAGAACACAGCACTTCCTTGCTGTATTTAGTTTTATTGCTGCCACCCAGACACATCTTGCTAATAATTGAACTGAACATTGTCACGTGGTTTGTGGTGAGACATTACGGTGTGCTTGGAGTTCACTTAGGTTATTACTCTGTGTGAAAAAAAGTCAAATCACAGGGAAAAGCAGCAACATCATCAACTGATTTAGATCGGAGTAAATGAACTATATGTGTGAAACTGACACTAAGAGGGACTCTAAGATTTGCTAGGCAAGATAATTTTGAGATGGGGCAGCGATTATTTAAGTTACAAGGGTCACTACCGTTATGGAATAGAGTATCTGTGCTTATTGTCCTTTGGTCTTGTTGCCCTTTGGCAATAAGACTGATGAAGCAACATAACTAGGCAGTGCTCCAAATGAAAGCACAGGACCCACAGGGTATAGATGCTGTTGGTGGTGAATCAAATGGTAGATGGAGTGTTTCAGAATCCCAACATCCACAATAATGTGTAGTTTGGGCAGAGGAGAAGGGTGTGGTATCTTAGTGAAAGAAACTGATCAACTGTCTTATCATGTCTTGTGATCCAGCATTTAGTGCACAAAGCTGTAACCAGCCTTGCATCTATCCATTGCCAGCCATTTCATCTTGTACAAATCTGGCCAACTCTTCCAAGTTTGTGTTGTTTTTCCTTCTGACCAGATGTGGTTTTTGTACCACCACCCCGCCTCAGGCGATCAGTATTGTGGCCCTAATACTCTGTATCTGTAGGGTTATGACTTTTGGAGTTCTCTTTTAAACAAATACATATGAACTGCATATAATAATATAATTGTCCTTCTGACAAAATTAATTGGTACTGTAATTAATGTTACAAGTGTACATTTCTAGGAGATGGGTCATTCTTCAACATTGTTGCCGAATACTGTTCACTTCTTTTTTCCACATTTTATCTGCTCTTCAGACGTTTTCTGTTTTCCTTTAAAAGTTTATGAATCCATGCATGTTTGGAGGGTATATCCAAATTCACAAGCAAGTCTTGCTAACATTTGACCATTATTTATCAAAGCTGGAAAAAAAGGTTTTAGATTTTATTGTTTTAAAGAACTTAATTAAGGCAATTAATAGATAACTTTAAGTGTTTTATGTTTTGTTGTACACAACTGTTAATGCTTTTCTTTAAAAACAGAAATGCTGTGGCAAAATGGACTTTAAAATGTGATTTGTTCTCCCTCGACATCATATTAGTTGTAAGGTTTGTGCTGGAGTTGATGTCATCCGATGACACATCTCTATTTTGGGCATTATGGCAAGCCAGCAGGAGCTCACAGTCTAATAGCAGACCACATGCACAGCAGAGAACGGGAGGACAGATGGTGATGCCACGTTGCATTATTCACTCGAAGACACAGTCACCAGAGCTAGCAATGCTTGGACCATTTAACAGTTTGAAAGAATGCCAAAATGAAGCAGAAGACGGTGGCATTTTCTCATCTGTAGTTTGTTTGTTTTTACAGCAGGGACCTGCCAAGCAGTTTTCTAAAGCAGAAAACCTAAAGAAAAAAGTCAAAGCAGCAGTTCTTTTAATCCCTCAGGGTTCTCACTTTGCCTTTAGTCTCCGAGTAAGACTGTATGTGTCAAAACTGGCTTATAAAAACAGCACAAAAAAAGATGCTTTGGAAGTTTTTGTAGAGTCATCCTAACCGACAGTAGCTACTGAAATGAGCGGAACATGCTCGTGCCTTATTACATTTAATATAAAGCATTTTATTGAGTTCTGAATAACCCCAATCGGTGCTGCAAAAACAATCTGAGACAGCCTGCTAAACTGCAAAATGGTGAACAAAGAGCTTCTCCTGTGCACCTGCACCTTTGAAAAGTACCAGGTTTGCAGTGAACTTGTGCATAGTGCCATTCAAGCTGTGTTTCTGTTGTCATTCAATTGATATAAACACCAAAGCCACAATTAGTCCCACGGTCACATAACACAAAATGCTCAGATGCAAAATTGTTACTATGACATAATAACAGAATGCAAAGCTATTCTATTCACAATACTGCAGCTGTCCTTCTGCTCCTCATATCACTGAAAATGTGCTGAGTTTTTGGTACTTTCATATAGAACTAATACCAGTGATGTCATTACAGGTGTGCTACCATATGGGCAGCAAGACAGACCCAGACCAGAGAGATTTGCAGAAAGACAGGTCTGATATTGAGATTCTCCAGCATTACATCGCCCGCTGCTTTCCTGGCCTCATCCCTGAACCTGCTATAGTGGAGAGCTGCTTGTATACGGTACAGTGTTAACATTGTGTTTTTTGTTGTCATCTTCATCTGTGAAAGTGCAGAGAAAAAAAAAACGATAGTGAAAATTTACTGCGTAAATTGTGTATTGCGTTTATAGAATCACCAGTCAAATCTAGTAAACAGAGCTGTGTCCCAAAATAAGGTTTAAAAAGGTCTTCTTCTGTCTGCTGTACTTCACCACAGACAGGGATTAACAAATGTGTTAGACCACCAGTCATAAAAACAAGAAAACACACAAACGTTTTAGTAATCTGTCAAAAACTAGTTTAAACTTAAAAAATTCTGTTGGTATTTAAGCAAAAAGCAAACTGAAGGTAACCTGTCTGTCGCCAACAATGAAAATATCATTTATAATGCTAAAATGAAAAATGCAGACTTTTCTCGATAATGGATAATATATTCTATTCTATTCTGCATTCTGGATAGATTATATATTCTATCCAGTATCAAGGGGATTTATCAGAATAAATGAAGTTTATAATACAAAATGTGAAGTGTGTGAGTTTCTGTCTGTACTTAGGTTCTTGTCAGGTTTTAATGCTGTTCTAAGGTTCATCTTATGCAGTGCAGAACTGGGTTTATGTATTTTGTTTTTAAAGCAGTTTTGCAGCTGCTCACCAACACATGATCACATACTGAAGCAATAGGACAATAACATTTTGGCCACCTTGTCTAATATCACTGAAAATCCTGACAACTCTTCTCTCACTTAACAAGTCATTCTTAAGAAGATAACTAGTCTCTTCTGTTGTGCTCAAATTTGGTCTTCTGTCAGAGGTCACTATGCATATACAGTGGCCTTTTCTATCGAGTTAAACAGGTTTTTGAAACATTTTTTATAAAGACTTTGACAGGAACAGCTCACAAGGCCACAAGAAGCAGAACGAAGAGGCTGCAGCACTCTTGAGTGAATGTGCATTAAATCTTACTGCTTTTTTGAAAATAACACTTATTTAATTTACTCAAAGTTTGGTTACCAGGGTAACCCGGGTTCTCTGAATACAAAGTGAGGAGTCTCATAATGGGAAGCCCTACTACCACTACATCTAAGACGTAAGGGGTGAGGTCACTTCCACAGCACCTTTGGTGCCCTTGTTTCTTTTGAAAAGAACAAAGGCTAGCTCACAGATACCCAACCACATCTGTCCCACAGCTGGTGGACTGTGAAGAGCAAATCAGCTCCAGGAGTGAGGCTCAATAGAGTAGGAGTTCCTGCTCCATTTCTTCCTTTAGTCCAAAGTTGGGATCGCCCCCAAGACCAAGTGAGCAATCTAGGTGTTCAAAGAGTGCAGTGAAAAAAGCATGGAAGAATGAGGGGTCATCAACACTTGGGCCATATATACTTACAATACATAACTTTTTGTTAAGCATAGATAATTTAATGGCTTTATAACTGTGTTGAGTACTGTAAAATTAACATTTTTATGTATTAAAATTGCTACTCCCCTTTGCCTAGAGTTATAGCAGGCTGAGAACGCATCAGGAAACTCAGGTGTTTTAAGTTCATCTGTAGCTGTAGCAGGTCTATCAGTCTCTTATAATAAAACAACATCTGCCTGTAGTGTTTTTAAGGTGGTTAAGTATCTTATCTTTAACCTCTTCTCTCTGGAGTCTGCTCAATGCACTTTCCATGTGACAAACCTTAGTGTGCCCATAACTGTGTGTGTGCAGCTAATGTTGCACACTGCGTGTGACGCTGAAATAATTGAGGAAAAAAAATACCGTATTTCCCGGACTACAGAGCGCACCTGAATATTAGCCGCACAAGCTAAAATCAGGGGAAAATCCTGTTTTGTACATACATTAGCCGCACCTGACTAAAAGCCGCAGGTGTTTCAATGTTGACTTATCATATGTAAGAGAATATGCACAAAGCGAATTGTCAGGAAAGAGATGGCTGTTTGGAGACATCACTTTTATTAATATTTTGAAAAACAAGTTATGGGTACATATTTGCATAACTTTTTAGGTATATGTACAAGTAGCGGTAATTACAAGTACGAAACATGTACTGTGCTTCATAAATGAGTAACAAATGTAGTACATAACAATAACCTGCAGCACACCAGAAAAATAGATTCAGACTACCTTTTAGGCTCAGGTGCAGTGACACGGCTTTAACAAAAAGAAAAGTCAGTCATTCACCACCATCTTCCTGCGCACTAAAACCACCAAAGTCCTCTTCTCCAGTGTCGGAAACGAACAGGCTCAGGATGGCTTCGTCATCCACTCTCAGCTTCTTTCCTTCGTTGTCACTTTCAAAACCAAAGAAATCCTCGTTGTCAGTGTCAGAGTCGAACACCCTCAGAAGGGCCGTGGCGGTGTCCTCCTCTCCATCATGCAGCAGTCCAGCCCTTCGAAATCCGTTGGTGATCCTGGATGTTTTCACACTTTTCCACGCTGTCAGAATCCAATGGTGGAGTTGGGCATAACTTGCTTTTCGCAAGTTTATCGCCGCTCATCATCCACGCCTCCAGCTGAACGCATAGCGCTACTTTGAAGTTTGTTTTTCGCGCTACTTCGTACGGCACTACATTGCCTGGCGGATGGACATGTGACCAACATACCACTCTTGAACCCCGATCCTTCCGCCAGGCAACGTAGTGCCGTACAACAGCGGAACAAACAAAACAAATCCGCTCATGGACAATCCATAGAAAAGCCGCACCTGACTAAAAGCCGCAGGGTTCAAAGCTTGTGCAAAAAGTAGCGGCTTATAGCCCGACAATTACGGTACATACATCAGTCAGGTGAGGGGAAAAAAAGAACGTTTGATAGGATGTTCCATAGGGATGCATTATGTAGATGTGGATGTGCTGGTGCTGAGTGCATATGTACTTGATATGCTGAGCAGATGTGTAAAGATTGAGTGTGTTCAAATCAGT
This sequence comes from Aulonocara stuartgranti, assembly GCF_965226115.1. Taxonomy (NCBI): domain Eukaryota; kingdom Metazoa; phylum Chordata; class Actinopteri; order Cichliformes; family Cichlidae; genus Aulonocara; species Aulonocara stuartgranti. The sequence continues at coordinate 37,052,759 of NC_138950.1, read as the reverse complement.
TTTATTTATACAGCACCAAATCACAATAAAGGTTGCCTCAAGGTGCTTTATATTGTTCGGTAGACCCTACAATAATACATCAGAGAAAACCCAACAATCATATGATCCCCTATGAGCAAGCACTTTGGCGACAGTGGGAAGGAAAAACTCCCCTTTAACAGGAAGAAACCTCCGACAGAACCAGGCTCAGGGAGGGGCGGGGCCATCTGCTGCGACCGGTTGGGGTGAGAGAAGGAAGACAGGATAGAAGACATGCTGTGGAAGAGAGACAGAGGTTAATAACAAGTATGATTCAATGCAGAGAGGTCTGTTAACACATAGTGAGTGAGAAAGGTGACTGAAGAAGAAATACTCAATGCATCATGGGAATCCCCCAGCAGCCTACCTATTGTAACATAACTTATGATGTTATGTTGAATTAACAAATTAACATTAATAAGTTGGATGTTAATGGAAGAAGAGGATAGAAAAATGTAGTGGATCCCCTCTGTTAGAAATACATATTAGAAATTTATCCAAGTATGTTAACACTCTGAGTCCCGCTGCCCACAAGGAATTCAGGGCTGCTTTGATACACTTGGTGAAAACTCTAGGGTTCAGTTCCAGTGCTTACAGGAGAGTCTGATCGTTGTCATTTTCTGTGTGCAGTATAAAGGCTTATATAGAAGTACCATGCACACCATTCTTCCACCCAAGCAAGCAGGGGGCCTAGAGGATTTAAGTTCTAAAGTGGTACAGCTGCACCGTCTTGAAACAACAACCTGCACTTTCTGATTATTTTTTTTCTTGTTTTGTTGGGTTTTTTGTTGTTGTTTTTTTAAAATTTACTAACTCTTCATATTTTATTGTTTTTGCAGCTAACGCCTGACCATCATTTTGTGCTGGACTACCACCCTGCATACAGCAACATCGTGATTGGAGCAGGATTTTCAGGTACAGCACAATATGGCTCCAAAAAAATGAAAGAAAACATGTGTAGCACATATAACTCTAGCCATATTTGTCAGGATAAATAGCTGACTTCTATTCATTCAAAACTACTGTTAATTCCTTTTTTAATGAAATAGCTATGTCAGTTTATATTTGGAGGTTTCTTTTCATTTAGCATACTTGTAGTAGTAGCTGTAGCCTAGCAACAGCTAATTCTGTCAGTACTCTAGCTCTGAGAATTTCAGACAGGAGCTGCTTCAGACCATCACAGTTATTCAAACCACACAAAAAACCAAAGTATAGATAGGAATGGTAATATTTTTTTGCTGTCAATGCAGGTGTTAATTTCTTAATGTAGACGTTTCCTTTTGAGACATTTCCAGCGTAACCAGATCTGTGTTAATAGTTAATATTGAAAACGAAGAACCAAGGTAAGGTGCATCGTGTGGTGATGCCTCAGGCACAAGGGCTCTGTGGGAAAGGGGATTTTAAGTAGTCATGAACACTAGACAGGTATCCTCTCCACTCAGGAAACCCTGCAGCTGTGGACACTCTGCATTAATCCCTTCTAATTCTTCAAAATCATCCCTGATGGTCAACAAAGTCCTTGGGTCCTTGACACAAAAGTCAGAAAAATCAAATCAAGCAAAATCACAAAAAATCAAAACAAAATGACATTTTCCTGAACTAGTTTCTGAGTCTGTGTTGTAGCTGATAAACTTGCAGCAGTTCCATTTAGATGCTCGTGATAATGATTTAACGCAATGAATATGAGCTTCAACTGAGTTTGTTTTTCCTCAACAAATCATTTTGGAAAAAGTCCCTTTAACAATATTTCATTGAGCAAAGAGATTCATTTTATAAAAAGGGGAAATTGAATGCTGGAATTAGCTTTATTTACAGTTTGTAAAATTTATTTTATTTAATTATCATATTATAGCAGATAAGTACTACTGTGTACCACTGTGTGATTTAATCACCCTACTGAACTACCTTGGTCCTGTAGTAATATTAGTAATATTGCAGCTGTTCTGCATCAAATTTGATGCCACACAAATTATTTGTGCTGCTCCAAAAAATAATTTCTGTCCACTATGAGATAAAGGAGAACAACAGCCTGATACCTGCAGGCCTGACAACAGGAGATGTATCACTGCTGTAACTCCTGTAACATTCAGCAGTCGCCTCATTGTTCTGACACACACAACAAAACTATTGACTACACTACACACTAACTACACAAGATTTGTGCTAAACGTCGCAAATCTCTCATCTTAAAACACCGCCGTCACGTTTGAATCGTGTTTGTACTGTAATGTGAAATATAAAATAAGGCTTGTATCGCCCACAGTCTGCCTCAGTGTGGCGTGAGATTATACGACCTGAAAATGTTTTCACACAAGTAACAATTTTTATCAAGACAGTGTCAAAAATATTTTTGGAAAAATCTCAGCGTTGGTTTAAATTTATTTATTTAAATTTATTTAAATGTATCATATCAGACGTATGTGCATTAATGGTTTGTAAAGAGTTAGTCAGTAATATTCACATGAACTGATTTCCACATATAATTCATTAATGTCTCTAGATGCACTTAGATATCATGTTTAAATGATCAAACCTACATTTTAAGAGCTGAAATGTGTAGCTGTACTACCAAAGAAACAGTAGCACTGAGTTTTAAAATAACGATAAATTTACTGAAGACTTTACAAGATCAACGAGTTTCCGCCAGCATTAATCTCCTCAAACCTCCTTTGTGCACACCTTGGTTACATACACAGCCTGTTTCTTTTTTTTCTTTTTTCTTTTTTTCTTTTTTTACATTTTTCTTTTCTTTTCTTTTTTTTAAATAAATAAATTGGTACAAATGGTTTTTGAAAAAGTACATTGAAATAATAGTTCGTTTTTTAAATATTTTTTCCCTATTCCATTTTTGGATTATCAGCTAAAGATGAGCCAAAATGGCAGGCTCCTCTGAGCATCATGAAACTAGCTGACAAGGCTTGTTGACACCTTTACTGTATTAAGCCATTATCCTCACAATCGCTTATTAAAGGCAAAACACCGTGACAGCAGTCAAACAAAACAAACAGTGTCTGTTTTGATTCAGTCGACAGAGTCAGCGGCGTTGTTAAAATGAAAATGTCAACAGCTCAAGACAAAGAACAGCAAGAAGTGTTCTGGCACTGTGTACACCAGATGTGTGCAGATGAGTGCCAACTCCAAAACAGCAGGAGCAGCAGCTAAATTAATCAGCATTGCTTGTTCCAGGAAGAACAGCAGTGTTACTCAGAACTCGGGGAATCAAGGGTTTCACCTCTGTCAGAGCAGCAGCCTAAAGAGGGAAAAAGAAATGAAGAGTAGTTGCAGAAAGAAAGAGGAGCCAGATGTTTGCTTTTAGTAAATGTAAGTAAGACAGTTTAATTAATGTTATTTAACAAAAAAGGGACATCATATTTTTTAGGATTAACTAATAATTCATATAGATCAATATAATTGGGGGTTTTTTTTGCAACCAAAAGGAAAGAAAAGAATCTATATTTCTTACTATTGTCTAAAGACTTTAAATGCACTTAAAAAAAACTTTAGACCCTCTTATTATCTACAGTCTGAGAGCTTCCAAGAATGGAGATGCAGTTTTCCAGAGATATTAAAATCTGTACTCACATCTAGGTAACACATTTGCCCTATATTGTGCATATGCACAATATGAGATATATGCACAGTATGAGGTTGCCATTGTTCCCATAAATACAGATCGGTGGCAAAAGTGGCCAGTTTAGTTTCTGACAGATAATAAATACAAATTTTAACCAAAATTAACCTTTTATTTTCACATCTGCACTTACGAATAAAAAGGAACCTTTAAGTTTGACAGAAATAAGGACGTGATTTATACTGTGATATTCATGTTGACTGATCATGATCTCATATCATCCAGCCATTCCTGATCATCAGGATTTGTGCACTCAATTCTCAATTAACAGGAAGTTAATGTGGTAAAAATGTAGCTGGTTCTAATCTCTGAAGGTTTTTCGGGGAGCCTTTTGGAGAAAGTAATAAGAAGTCCAGCACAAAAGTCCTGACAAGCTGCTATTCTTTATGACATTTTGACAGCAACAGCTGAAGATGGTCTAGTCTGAAATATTGTTTATTGACAAGTGTAATAATAGTGTACATTTTGTGTCAAGTCTGAATTAGTTAATACATAGCACTGAGTAATTAGCAATAATTTTATCAAAATATTCAAAAAGTCCAAATAATATCCCTGTCTTCATACATTCAAATCTTAATTTTATTACTGCAGAAAACTTTCCAGTTTTATTTGTTCTCAAATGTTGAATCAGTTATCAGAAGTGTTATTTGTTTTTGGTCAGTATAAAAATTATTGCAGCTTTACTGATTGATTGGTAAACTGCATTTATAGTGGGAATTTCTAGGGGCCAGTGACCGATTTTCCAGGACCCATCAGTTACTTAATAGTTGTATCCTCAGTCTCACAGGAGACATCAGGATTCTTAACCACCGTTATTCTTACATTTGTGTTCTCCCATGCGGCCTGCTCGACTCCACCTCTCCTCTCCTGCAGTTATCTATAGTGTCTCCTGGCACCTCTCCGTGTCTTCATGCAGTCGTGTCCTTTACCTAATTATAACTGTAATTAATATTCTGCTCCCAGTGCTTTGCTCTCAGACAAGTATGCGCTCACTGGGCTAACAGGCCTGCAATAGAAAATGTTGCAAATATAGATTACGTATTAATGGGGTTGTTTTTTTTTCTTATTCTTAGAGGTGTATGAGTAATGAAGCTAAAAATGTAGAGCTTCACACCAAATGCACATGTGCAGCCATGGAGGAAATGGTAGGTCTGTACTTAGCCTGTGCATCAAGTGCTGCAGAGGTGCACCAGCATGCACTGCTTCCATTTTTCACCAGGAATATTTTGCTGCAAGTCTTCATCTGTGTATTTGAGTTTCATTCAGTTTTATTTACATAGCACCAAATCATAACAGCAGTCACCTCAAGCCGCTTTAGGTGAGTGAACAAGAAACACTCAGTGCATCATGGGAAGCCCCCAGCACCTACTGTAACGTAACTATACGCTTTCTCAAAACAGAAAGTTTTCTGCCTGAAGTTAAAACTAGCGTGGGTGTCTGTCTCATAGAAAACAAGCTGAGAACTGGTTCCACAGAAGTGGGGCCTGAAAGCTGTGGACTAGGGACCGCAAATAAGCTAGTAGTCTTTTGTGGTGATCGGGTACTCTGAGTTTATTAAGATAAGATGGGGATAAGTAGTAAATGCTTATCCTAGTTTTTCAGCATGACTTTGACGTAGGATGTTTCTCATTTTAGAGATACTGCACAAATGCAAAAGGCAGTCATACATGTTTGTGTAACATGCACGTGGAATGACCTATCGTGGTCAAAAATGAGTCCAGCTTTTGTCAGTGTTAATGCCAACCACACATCATGATGCTACAATTTTTAGGGCCAAGAACAAAACATCTTGTTTATTTGAATGTACAAGTAGGAAATTAGAAGTCATCTAGATCTTTGGCTTTAAGCCATTCCTGCAGTATAACTAATTAATGTGTGTCATCTGGCTGCATGGATAAAGTTGAGTATCAATGCAATGAAAATGTATGGTATGCTTTCAAATGCCTAAGGAAAGCATGTATACTGTATCCAAAATCTTGTGGAAGTCCATAATTAATTTAATTTAATTATGTGCCTTAAATCAAAGACAGATTTATTGGTGAGAATGAACATTGTTTGCCTTCCAGTTTGTATTTTGTCCTATCTGTTTATGCTCTCTCTACACTCCACTCTTCTACTATATGGACAGAAGTATCAGGCCACACTTCATCTTTGAATCTGGGTGTTTCAGACTCATTGCAACAGGTGTAAAAAAAAAACAAAAAAAAAAAACATAGCTATACATTCTGCCTTTGTAAACATTTGTGAAAGAATAGTTTGTTTTAAAGAACTCACCAAGCATGTTCCTGTAATAGGTGGACACAGAGGCTGAGTTTCTCAGAGGTAGAGATGGTCACAGATTTCCCAACCTGCAAAAGCTGCATCTATAAATTGTACAAACAATTTCAGAAAAATGTTCCTCAATGTACGATTGTGAAACTCACTGGAATGGAACTCACTAGATGGGCTCAGGAACACTTCCAGAAATTACTGTCTGTGAACAGAGTTCAGCAAGTGTCATTAAAAACTAAAGCCTTTCTAGTGGCATTTGGCAACCCAATAGTTAGTATCCATGCAAGACTTTGACCATAAAGTAGATGCTAATTAATGACCTTCCAATATTAAGTAGAGATGGCACGATACCACTTTTTTATGTCCGATACCGATATCATAAATTTGGATATCTGCCGATACCGATATGAATCCGATATAGTGTTTTTTAATCAACAAAACTGTTTTTTAAATATCTTGCTGCATTTTGTGTAAGTTCATACTCAAGTTTAAAACAACAACTACACTAAAGCTATTCTGTTATACCTGTATGCAAAAAAAAATATTTCATAGTTCAGCAATACTGATCAATCTAATAAACTTAAACCTACACCATCCTCCCTATTCTGGTATTTTAAAGAGTACTTAGCATAAATATTAAGCAACCTAACTAATAGGGTTCCAACTCCCAGCAACAACAAAAATAAATAAATAAAAAATAGGGAACCACCCCTCACGCTCCACCTCATGATGCTTAATCGACGTAATCAACCTTAATTTGATGGAGTGTGAAAAAAATGCACAGAAATCAATTATTTTTCAAGAAATATTAAATAGATTCAACATCTTTCTTCAACAAAATTGCAGACTGCACAGACGGTACCTTCCCAAAGTAAAAAGTACTATAGCTTACTAGGGTATATTAGACTTAATAGTCACTATATACAGTAATGGACTTCTATTCATTTTACATCAAATTAAAACTTTGGGTGTCAGATAATTATTTATTAAAAGCTCGACATTTTAAATGAGAATAAGAAAGAAAAGTATGTCTTTGTGCCCCCTTTTCCCTGTTAATGCCCTATCGGCCCCCCTGGCTAAACTTTGCTAGATCCGCCCCTGCACAGTTACCAGCGTCAGCTACGTAGAAAAAGATCCTGGTGTAGAAAGTAACATTAAATACATTCTAACAACAGCTGATCAAGCTTAAACGTGCTGCTGTTGTTCAGCCGCTGGTTTCCTCTTTCTGGTGCAAAGTGGGCCAAAAACAAAGAAGAGACACGGACTCGCGACAGAAAAGCCGATCAGCTGATCATTAAGCAGTTTCATGATTGAAGTAGCAGCCGGAGAGGAGAGGCAGTCACTTGTTAAGCTTAACGCAGGAATGCTTTACAAACATTCAGAGATGGACTTACACACTTGCTTTACTTCTCTCGGGGATAACTTTGTCGGAGATGAAATGCCGGGTTGCTAGCGAAGCTCCAAATGCTATCCAGACCACCGACAGGTCCCGAATGCCACAGCCGCTCTATCACGTGATGCATACTGCTCCGACGTGCTAACGTTCTGAGGTGAGTTACGGCGTGTTGCAAGTTTTGTGAGGTGCTTTCGTGATATTTAATGGATCGGATTACATTTTTTATTTTTCTCCGATATCCGATCCAGTAATTTAGGTCAGTATGGGACCGATACCGATACGTAATATCGGATCGGTCCATCTCTAATATTAAGTCAAAAATGTATTAACCTGATAGTTTTCTAGAGGAAACTCCAAAAATGTTAGCCTCACAGTAGCACTGAATAAAAATCTATTAGATCACCAAGGCTAGTGGGATTCATCAGTGGTCCTGCTTGTTGCTACCAAGTTACAAGGGGAGCCATCCGATGATTAAATTATTTAAATACAGACCCAAATAGTGGGCTGAATTACTGTAGTGGCCTCATTTGTTTTGTTTTTTATTCTTTCAGTAAAATTGATAACATGTTTTCAGAGAAAATACAATTTTCCAATTGCAATCATAACTAGTGATCATAACTAATGCTACTAATTGTTATTTATTAAGTGTACTGGATGTGCTCAGTCTCCATCCTTCCACTCACAAAGTTCATATTTTGAGGAAGTTCACATGCTTTAATCGTAACACAGAAACATGTATTTCCTTCTGTTCTCTCCTTCACTTCATGCATTCATCATTAATGCGTGACATAAGTACTTTCAAGCAAGTACTGAGAACGGTTGCCATGGCTACAATATCATCCTGTAGGCTTGGCCTAGGTTTTCCATTCTCCTTCTCTGGCAAGATGAAAATTCACAGGTCCAAACTGTCAAAGGCAGCTTTTTATGACTTCAAAGCCAGACAGAATCCACAGGAGCCTTGAGACCTTTGTCAGATGGCACTGTGCTGCATTCTTCAAGCCCCGTTGATATTCACAATTTCCTTCTCAGACCCTAAAAACAATGAATCGTGACGCCTCATTTTAAAAATAGTATTTCTCTCATCTTACTCCTGAGCTAAGGCACATGAAGCCATTACGCCAAGAAAGGACAACTCTCCCCTAATTTAGTATTTGGTGTTGTTCACTAAAGTGAGTATATTCTCAGTGACAGGAGTTGCAACAGCTTTGCTTTTCTTTTATGTGTTCACTCATGTGAATCTCAAACCCAGCGCCTTATTCAGACAAAGCCCAAGAAATACAGGCTATTTTTATTCTAACTGCAAGGTGCCTGGCTTTGGTTCACATGAAGACATCAATTGATCTGACACAGCTTGATGACCTATGTTTGTGCTTTGCTCACTATGAAGGCTTCTTTATTTTTCCAGGTCATGGCTTCAAGTTTGGACCAATCATTGGCAAGCTTCTGTGCGAACTCAGCCTGGGAGAAGTGCCCTCCTATGACCTTTCACCTTTCCACATAAGACGCTTCCAGTCAAAGAGGAACTCAGCTTTATAGATCTGCAACACAGCGAGTGTTTTATAATAATAACAGCTAAATTATAATTTTAGTAAATTCATTTAATCACTACGTTTAAATTCTATGATTGTATTCTTTGTAAGTTTTGTTTTTTTTGGCACTAGGTGTAATCAAATGCTTTCAAGCATAATGAATATGTGTGCTGTTATCCATGTAACTAGGCTATAGGCTTTCTCTCATGATCTGATTTCTAACTAATATTTTGTGATTTCCATAATTACTATACAAACATTATAGATGGGCTCTATCAATCCACTGATCTGAAGCTCCTGAGTTGATTTGCACAAAGTAGTGCTTGTAGAAAGTTTACGAGATGTGATGAGGCTCATGTTTATGGTAGCATTACTGCGCATGTGTAATTCTGTCTGTAAACACGATAGCATGGAAAGTTTTGAATGACTTCTGATAAAACTTTCGCTCCTTTCCAGTCCAGTTCTTGTGTCTGACCATTTTCAGAGGATTTGTTTGTTTGTTTCTTACGCTACTAACAGACCTAAATGTGAATCAAGCAAAAAAGGCACCTGACTCATGACAGGAATCAGGGTTGTGTCTGCATATAACAGACAACTTGACCAAGAACCCATTTGAAATTGTGTATTTAGGCACTTTGTTATCAGCAGTCTGTCACAAAAACACTGTTCCCATTTCTTTAGTTGAATCTACAAGAAAATGTCAGAACTGTTTGACAGGCATAAACTGTGTTCTTTTTTACTAAAGAGTTGTTAGCTAAAAACACGGCACATCTTTGCATGGTGTGCAAGATATCCCAAAAAGTTTGAGGGAACTTGACAAACTGAGGACAAAAGATGTGGCAGGCCTAAAACACTATGGCAGATGATTGGTGAAAGTCATGTTCCTAATGAATGGGGGGGAAATCCAGCAAAGACCTGACACAGGACCTGAGGGTGTTGTGAAAAATAAAATTGAGTGTTGAAGCCAAACTGTTTTTTCTGAGATTTATTAAAAGAAACCTTTGCAAAGGAGTCAGCACAGACGGTCTTCACACCAGCACGAACAAAGAAGCAAACTGGGAGAAGAGGCCCAGTTCAAATGGAGGGAGTCAGTAGTAAGGTAAGTAACAGTGAGTGAGCCATCTGTAAAACACAGTGGAGGCTTTGGCATGGTTGCATTTTAGCCATTGTTGTTGGTGATCTTACAGAAAAGTCTTCTAAGTCATTGGATCTATTGTCCAATGTGGCTTGGAAAGCATCTGATTGGGAATAATTTCATTTTTCAGCTTGGCAGTGATCCCAAACAGAACAAAAGGTTCTTGTTACTTAAAACATTGGATAAAGAGCGAGGGGGGGGGAACTGTTTTTCTTGGTTTCGGCTCTGACTGAAAAGTCCTAATAGCTCTGATTCTGTCAGTCGGTTGGTATGAAGAGCTCAGCTGGAGCTGAGGTGGGGGACACATTTTGGCCGTCCAATCATGTTGCTGACATCCAGTGACCACCCACCCACAGACTTACAAGAGTTAACAAACACAAAGGTTAAACTTTAAAATCATTTCATTACATTCACTTTGTTATTCTTAACACAGAGAATTCACATTGAAACATTCAGTCAGACATGGATAGAATTCATTGCATGTTTTACTCAGTTTATGTAATTCTGCTTCAGTTATATTTATCTTTAGCACATTTTCACATGAACATTTTTTGGGACATAATCCCATCTTAATTTAAATAGAGAGGAATACTTTTATCTTTTACAATGTTTGTCAGTCATCTTTTTAAATGTATTTTATGAAACATCTTTTATTAATTCATTCATTCTGTAAGTCATTCTGTGAGACTAGTGGCTACAGTGTGTCGCGCTCACCCCCATCCTGCACCACACACACCAGGGTCAGACTCTGTAAAGGTTTTCAATGGGGGGCTGTTATCACTGTTGTTTTATTTTCTGGTCAAACAACACAACGCAACACTGTAATCCCACATTGTTGAGCTATTGTAAATTCAACAATTAATGACATATTCATTATATGTATGCGTGTATACATGGATGGGTGGATGGATGGATGATGCATCAGTGACCCACCCTCCCTGGATTTCCATCATTTTATCAACTATCCATCCATCCATCCATCTTCATCCGCTTCGTCCGGGGCCGGGTCGCGGGGGCAGCAGCCTAAGCAAAGAGGCCCAGACCTCCCTTTCCCCAGCCACCTCCTCCAGCTTATCCGGGGGAATACCAAGGTGTTCCCAGGCCAGCCGAGAGATATAATCTCTCCAGCGTGTCCTGGGTCTGCCCCGGGGCCTCCTCCCGGTGGGACATGCCTGGAACACCTCACCCAGGAGGCGCCCAGGGGGCATCCTTGTCAGATGCCCGAACCACCTCAGCTGGCTCCTTTCGATGTGGAGCAGCAGCGGCTCTACTCTGAGCCCCTCCCGGATGGCTGAACTTCTCACCCTATCTCTAAGGGAGAGGCCAGCCACCCTTCGGAGGAAGCTCATTTCTGCCGCTTGTATCCGCGATCTCGTTCTTTCGGTCACTACCCACAGCTCGTGGCCATAGGTGAGGGTAGGGACGTAGATCGACCGGTAAATTGAGAGCTTCGCTTTTACACTCAGCTCCCTCTTCACCACGACGGACCGGTGCAGCGTCCACATTACTGCAGCTGCAGCCCCAATCCGTCTGTCGATCTCCGGCTCCCTTCTCCCATCACTCGCGAACAAGACCCCGAGATACTTGAACTCCTCCACTTGGGGCAGGAACTCATCCCCGACCCGGAGTGGGCACTCCACCCTTTTCCGGCTGAGAACCATTGCCTCAGATTTGGAGGTGCTGATCCTCATTCCCGCTGCTTCACACTCGGCTGCGAACCGTTCCAGTGCGAGCTGGAGGCCCTCACCCAATGAAGCCAACAGAACCACATCATCTGCAAAAATCAGAGATGAGATTCTGAGGCCACCAAAGCGAAAACCCTCCGCCACTTGGCTGCGCCTAGAAATCCTGTCCATAAAAATGATGAACAGAACCGGAGAGGGCAGCCCTGGCGGAGCCCATCACCCACCAGGAACGAGTCCGACTTATTGCCGGCAATGCGAACCAAGCTCTTGCAACGGTTGTATAGGGATCGAATGGCCCGTAGCAATGGGCCAGACACCCCATATTCCCGCAACACCTCCCACAGGACACCCCGAGGGACACGGTCGAATGCCTTCTCCAAGTCCACAAAACAAATGTAGACTGGTTGGGCAAACTCCCATGCACCCTCAAGTATCCTGGAGAGGATAAAGAGCTGGTCCAGTGTTCCGCGACCAGGACGAAAACCGCATTGTTCCTCCTGTATCCGAGGTTCGACTAACGGACGAACTCTCCTTTCCAGCACCCTGGCATAGACTTTCCCAGGGAGGCTGAGGAGTGTGATCCCCCTGTAGTTGGAACACACCCTCCGGTTCCCTTTCTTAAAGATGGGGACCACCACCCCGGTCTGCCAGTCCACAGGTACTGCCCCTGATCTCCACGCAACATTGCAGAGGCGTGTCAACCAGGACAGCCCTACAACATCCAGAGCCTTCAGGAACTTTTATCAACTAAATGGTGTTAAAAAAGACATCAGCCACTGAGCAATCTGTCTGTGTGAAGCTAGCTGCGTGCTTAGAGCTGCGTGCTTAGAGCTGCGTGCTTAGGCTATGGAGGTGGACTATTGCCTAGCTCCATTTCCCCATGTACTAGTAAACATTTTAATCACTAATCAGAGGCCCTGTTACAATGGATGCCATCCAAGGCCATCAGTGGGAATGGGAAAATTATGCAGTGAAACGACAGAGATCACTGAGCCATTTGCTCCCTTGCCTCTAAGTGACTGCAAATGGGAGCAAAGAGACATTATACAAATGCAAGAATTAGAATTACATTAAACATGCAAATGCAAATATTTAACTACGAATAACCATCAACTGAAACATTGCTTACAGAACAATATCTAGCTCGTAAAATTACATCTTACTGTTGTATATGAAGAGTATTCATGGCTCCCCTAATATAACTCTGGCACCTTTTAAGGTCCTGAATAAGTAATGCCTCGTGGTTCACCTATGGCATTACTTATTATGCACACAAGGCTCTGTCCAGAGACTCGTGTGTCAGTATAACTACCAATAATGATTCATATAAGCAAGCAAAAACTTAAAGCTGTGTAATTTTATCAGCAACTCTACAGAACATTTTACCATTCATCCTGTAAATGTTTTTAGTGGTGAAAGCACTGATATACACAATGAACAGTACCTACACAGCAAGGAAAGTGCTTTGTCCTGTTTTCTGTCCAGTTGTCCTGTATGCAGGGTAAAAGTGAAGAAAAAGGATCAAGTCATCAGAAATATTCATGATATACTAAAAAACACACACAATTTATCTTCTAAAAATAACTTTTGAATTATTTAAATGTAATTATTAAGTCCCATGTACCAACAACCAACCAGAGCAGATACTGCTCTGTTTTTTATTTTGAGGACCAAAATATGCTCTCAAATAGATGAAAATCTGCATATGTTGATGGGTTTCAAACAGGGAGGGTAAAAATGGCACCATAGCTCCACTGTTCCACCATCTGGCACAAATGTGTAACACCCCAAACCCCAAAACAGTAACCAAACTCAAAAGGACCTCTGCCATTTTGATTTTAAAAAGACTTTATTGTGATTTTCAGACAGCGTACTTCTTTAGATTTCTTCTAGGGATCAAAAGGAAAACTTCATATTTGGTCTGTCTCAGCTACAGACTTTGGTGACGCTAGTACAAAGTGTAAAGCTGTTGACTTTTCATTGTGGGGCATGTTCAATCAGTCACCATAAAGCTGTAATTTTCTGTCATTCACACGTACATTGTTCAATCTTGCCAAACTTCTGATGAATAATAAGGTCCAACTTGTGACAACAGTCACAATATATACCAAGACTATAAGCCAATAGAAATATTTGGAGTGTAACCTGGTAGAAACATGCAGCGTCATGTTTTATGCTTTCGTGTACTACTCCTCGCAGGTTGACTGGATTCATCTTAAACATGGTCTGAACTTTTGACCCTGATGCTTTTTATGAAAACATCCTGTCGGCATGGCAACTCACCAAGAAACAGGAAGTATTTAAGGGGACAAAAAAGTTTAAAAGTGAGAAACTTGGCACACACCTCCAAAGTGATGAAGGCTTTTGTGTTGTCTTGGTCTTATTAGTGTCTGTGCTGACACCCAATAACATGTACCAATGAAGCAACAACAGTGTTACATTTGAACTAGATGTGCGAAATTTGACTTTTGGCATTCTTTAATATCTCAAGATGTACAAAAATGTCTCCTGGAGTGACATTCAAGAGCATGTCAGCTATTTTGACTTAATAGATGAGTTTTCAATATTTTTTTGCAGATATGGGCTTCCTGAGTTAATTTTCACTCAATATGTTTAAAATGTTAACTTTGTTAATATCAACCAGAATGTAGAGGACCAGACAGAAGTACCATTTCTTTAAAAAACGATTTCCCAGAAGGGAGTGAGCCAGCAAAACTCAGTTTCCACTCGCTGCTGTGAGACTGGAAAGCTAGAAGAGACATGCAGACACTGAGCCACTGAGAGTGACAGCAGCAGTATTTTCCACTTGGCCAAGCTTACTGCAAGTGTTACGTCAGTTTGTCTCTCTCACTGTGGTGAGAAGATGCTGTCATGATGGTTTCAGGCCAATGCAAGCATAAGTGATCATAACGGATATTTCTGCGAAATGCAAAGAGAGTAGTTGTGATGATGAATATTTACAGGCCAACCTGACGGAGTGTTTTCGGCAGGACATCTACACTATAGGAGTTAAATAAGAAATCCCAGAGAGACAATGGACCCAGCTATCACTATGAGTGCACTTTGCAATGCAGCATATGCATAAAAGACTTGTAAATTGGATAGATGGCATAGGAGATAGCTGAGCTCCATTAAGTGTGTTAGTTCAAGGAAACCATGTTTGCTTTGTCTCAAAGGTTAAAGCAGCTGCATTTAATAGGACAGGGTTCAATGCTCTATCCCAACATGACTGCAATTGCTAACAAAATTATGACCTTCAAGAACTTTAACCCCACAAGGGGTTAAATACCTGGGACTCTCCATCAGTTGTTTTAAAACTTTTCATCTTCTCAGATGAAAGGTGAAACATCTTCACAAACTAAAAAGAAGAGCAGCTGCCTTCTTGTGAAGCACTCAAGACTTTTAAAATGGACTGGTTCTTATGGAGTACTTCTCTACTTGAGCACTTTATACAACATGCATCATTCACCTGTTCATGCAAGCACCTCTTTCTACTCTGTTTTATATTTAGCATTCACAATCAAATTAACACAGCACAGAGCAACTTGGTTTTCAGTGTCTTGCCCAAGGATACTTTGTTTAAAGGTTTTCAGTAGCATTGTCTACAGTATTCACCCTGTAATGTGCATTTAACATCTTCATATTTTCTAATATGCTAGTTTTACCTTCCTTTGTAAAATCAGCCATTATGCTCCCAGTACATGTTTAAGACTGGTCTGATTCTGCCAGTACCACTTCTTACATGAGAATACACAGAGGCAAATCTGGTTTGAGTTACTGAGGTGATAACCAGCTTAGTATAGCTGCTTATTCGATTGCCAATGTCGGGGTGAGTAAATTCAGATAAAAGAAAGATACCTGGGTTTGTCTTCTATACTATTTTATCTAAATCAGATTTATGGATACAAAGGAAACTTTGATGAATGTGAAGAATGCCCTCTAGTAAAAAATTTCACATTTTTACATCATGATGTTAAAGTATTTTTTTGTGGGAAAACAAAACAGATGAAGCTGAACTAAAAATACTAAATATCACAAGGGTATAATATTTCACTACTTTCTGACATTTTATAAACAATTTATACTCAATAATTAAAGTAATCAGATGTCATACATGACACACTGAGACCATTGTGAAAAGAAAAAAAAAATCACCATCGAGGACCTCATCGTCCAGAGCAGATGACAGTTCAGAGGGGTTTCTGTGGTACGCTTGACACAAGGTCAGAGGCAACGACTACAAGTCAGCCAGAAAACAAGATGGACTGTCAGCCAAGGAGCCCAAGGGGAAAGACAGAAACAGCAGCTACATTTGGAAGGGTAATGAGCTGGCAAGGCATCCAGGAGAAAACACTGAAAGCATTGCATGTTTTTATGGCACCTTCTTGTCACCGTCTCTCTCCAGGGAAAAGGCATGCTTGCCTTTCCACTATCGCTCCCTCTGTCATCCGAGTCCACCTCAGTCCCCTCCCCCCGAGCCCGCAGAGATGTGCTACAGTGTTTGAAAGGCCGAATCTCATCATTCAGTTCCTGAATACTGAATGGGCTCAAGTAATTTTGATTAAGGAAGGACAAAGGTTGCTGACAGTAATCTGTAATCCACTTGAAGGATTTCTAGGACAATGAGCCAGAGGAAGGACTAAGATGGATTGGAATAATTCATGCTTCATTTTTACACTAATTCAAAGAGAGAATGGCTGTTGCTGTTTAAGGCAGTAAGCTTTTCATTTCACTCCATACAGAAGAGAACTACAAGCTATTAACACCCGAGAGAAGTGCCTGAAATTGACAGTTCCCCAACCAGGAAGTGCTGATGCAGCAAGCTGCCGATCTGATGTGTTATGAGAGGTGAAGCTGAACAGCCTGTTTGCAGCTTGGGAATGTTCCCTATTAAAAAAAGCCTCCATTTCAGTTTCCAGCTCCACAGATGATCTGACCTCACCTCCAGTTGCTTCCTGCTGGCTTTTGCTTGTCAGTGGCACTACGCTGCATGTGGGGAGCCACTGACGAAGGGCGAATCACATTTGACCTGTGAAGGGAAACTGCATGAGGCCAACCTTTACACATTCTCCCAAACATGCAATAAATATGAAATGTTAGAGGAGAATATAGCTCATTTCTAATTAATGTCTCAGTTTTCTTAGTTGCTTATGAATTTTTTGCATTAATTCTTGTCACCAACAGCAAGGTCCCCACTGCTCAAGAAGGCGCATGTACAGGCCCATCTTATGTTTGGCAGTGGAGATCTAAAAGATTCAGAAAAAAAAGTGGTCAGATGAATCCAAAACCGAGCGCTCTGACAACTTGACCGGCTGTATTTGGAGGATGACCTAAAGAAAACCATCCGCACAGACAAGCAGGGATTATTCTGTGGGGCTGTTTTTCTGCTAAGGGTACAGGATGACCACACTGAAGGGCCAAGAGATGGGGCCAAATATGGTCGAATATTAGATGAGAACCTCCTTTCCTCTGCCAGAAGACTTAAGATGGGTCATTGGTGGGTCTTGAGGCATGATCCAAAACATAATGCCGAGGTAACAAGGAGTGGCTAAAGAAGAGAAATCAAGAGGCCTCATCAGTTCCCAGACATCAGTCCTATTTAAGCCAGCTGAAGCTTCAAGCTGCCAATTAGCAACCAGAAAAAGCTAAAGAATTTAGAGTTTAGGCAAATAGCAGTGGACCAAAATCTCTCCTGTGAAAATGTGTGTAAACCTGGTGACAACAACAAGAAATGTCTTAGTGTTGCACTTGCCAACAAGGATTTCTCCACAAAGTACTAAATTATATTTTGCTTGGGGATCAAATACCTTTTCACTCTATGACCATCGAATTAGTTGCAGAAACTTCCTCCAGTGGTTTCTTTTTAGTACCATTTACCATTTCAAACTGAATGCCTTTTGTTCTTCCAAACCTCTTTTTTTTTAGATGTGTCACTACCTTCAAATTCCGTCTATTGGCGTGAAGAACTAAAATGCAATTTGGCCTTGAAGTTACTTTTTTTTGTTAGGGAGGATTTGTTTGTTGTTGACTGCAATGTTAAAATAAGTTCTTTAAAAAGAAAAATGATTTAATATGAAGGCAATATGAGCAGAGAGTACAAACATGCTGAGGGATTGGCTGTGTTAGCTCAGTGAGAGAGTTATTTATATAAAATCTGCTGACTGCAGTGCAAAATACATTTGTTTAAGGAACAGTGGGTAACGAGAACATATTTTAGATATCCAAGTATTCCCATTTTGGACATACTGCAATATTCCTTGAATCTTGAATTTCTATAAAGAAAGAAAGAAACCACTTTTCAAACAAACAAACAAAACACAACAATAACAAGAATTACTACAATCATTTCAAAGCAGACAGTTGTTCCTAATTTTGCTGTCTAAACTTTTCTGGAGAAGCACAAAGAAACTAAGACAAAGGACATGCTCTGCCAAACCGAACGCAGCAGACGAAAGACTTCAAGCTGGTGTCAGTTCATGACGGAAAGATGTTAAAGTCCAGCAGCAACATCACTTTAAAACTAACAGAAACCTGTTTTAAGACTTGTATAGACGTATACTCTAAATTTGATTGAGGCACCAGAACACAAAAAATGGCATGCAAAGAATTGTAACAGACTGCAGGATGTTTATTGGTCCTGCATCAGTCTCTGGCTCAATGATGTTACAGAGTAGAGGTTCCTCAACTTCTGCAAATTGACTTTGTTTCACTGCATCCTCAATTTACTTTTGCATTAAAACTACAGCAACATTCAAATGAGAAAATATTAAACCCTTCTATAATGCTGCTGAACATGACAAATTGTGTTCAGCTGGGTTGAGATCTCATTGTTAGGAAAACCACAGCATATGTGTACAACATTTTCATGCATGTCAGTATTTTTAAGTGACCCCTGGTGGAGATCCATTGATTTTATCTGGTTTTCCTATTGTATTTTATTTTATTGCCCTTATAGTTTAGTTTTGTGTTTCACTTTGTGTTGTGCTTGTCTGTCAAGTAAAAGCTGCAGAAGAGAAATGTTTCACATGGTAAAGGATAAACTAGGAAGTGCTTTACCTCTACAAAGACAAGTAGACCCAAATATTGCCAGCGGTATGCCTCCCACAACATAACAGAGTCAACAGATGCCTTTAGTAGTTAAAGTTTCAAATGTTTTCTTTTATTTGTCACCCATCTGAATGGCCAGTCAGAGACTGATCCACAGAAGCAAGACATAATACGTGTGTGAATGAGAGAGATAGTATAAAATAGAGGAGTTAAAATACCTGGGGTCAGTCATCCAAAGCAACAGAGTGCACAAGAGAGGTCAAGAAGAGAGTGCAGGCACGGTGAAGTGAGTGCGACGAGTTTCTGTGTTGATTTGTGACAGAAGGATAGCAGTGAGAGTGACAAGGAAGGTTTACATGATGGTAGTGAGACTTGCTATGATGTATAGACATATGGAGACAGTGGAACTACCAAAATACAGGTCAAACTAGAAGTTGAGATGTTAAGATTTTCATTGGGACTGGCCAGAAGGATGCTAGGGATACAGTTAGATGGTAGCAGATGCTCCACTGTGGCGAACCCTAAAGGGAGTAGCCAAAAGAAGCAGCAGAAGAAACGGGCTGATGTTCCCTTAAATTACACACAGTGAAATAAATATTAAAAGCAGCCACCCATAGCATCCATACTGCTATCTCACAACACACGAAGATACAAAAGTAGGTGCATCAGACACTCCCACAGCAGCAAAACACTTCAAGTCAACCATTCTAGAAGCCATTCCAAACAATCCCCATCATTTATTTACAATATATTAAAAAGTAATGCAAAATTTGTAACAAGTGGTCAATTTGTATAGTAATGAAAATAGGAACTATTCTCAAAGCTAGCATGAATCATAAACATATTTATATATAAATACTGTGTTTGTGTGTGTGCAGTCAGTGCTGGGTCAACCTTTTTACTTTCTTTTATTTTGTGTGTGTGTGTGTGTGTGTGTGTGTGTGTGTGTGTGTGTGTGTGTCTTCAAACAAAACATGTTATCAGGTCAATCAGGTCAGAAAACACATTTCCACACTCGTGCAGACTGCATAGAGAAGAAAAAAAAACATTTCTTAAAAAGCAAGAGTCACACCTAAATCCTCCCACGAAGAACACCCACTGATTCTTTCAGCCCCTGTAATGTGAAGCTTTTCTGAAGTTTAAACTGCTTCCAAACATGTCTAATGCCACTCAGCAAATACCAGACAAGACCAAAGGGTGTGATGTAGCACTTCAGTCAAAAAAATAAAATGCAGGTTGTTCTCTTTTTTTTTCTTTTGCTGTTCAGGAAACACCAAACTGAAAACAGAACAGGCTTGAATGACACTGAACATGATTTCACAGTATTGCTCATACAGGCTATAATGTATCCAGTTAAAGACATTACAGTTAAATGAACCTTGGTGATGTTTTACACTCTCATTATTAAAACTCACTGAAAGACATCCAAATTAAGATTCATTTACTTCTGTGGACTGAAACATCTGGTCCATGTGTGAAATCACCAAGTGTGTTTATGTTTACGCGGGTAGTTCGCTATTTGTCTGAATGAGACAACATTCCTAATTTGACAGAGGTAAAATCCATTTAGATACTTTAACTTAGCACTAGCTTTACTGAAATGGATCTCTCATTCCAATGAAGAGATGTCTACTAAGCCAATAGTCCATTTTAGAAGTATTAGTACTGTGCATTCAGAATGCATATCCCAGAGTTTTACTGCAGTTTGTGAAACAAAGCTTCTTGCATGTTTATGATCAGCTTCATGTTACACAGGAGAACCCCACCTACATCAGAAAAAAATTAAGATATCAACTAGCGTTTGGATAGAAGCAAATGTCACACAGCTGACCTTTCAGAATAAAATTTGCTTTAAAAGGAAAACTATATATTTTAAAGCTTCTTTTTTAGATTTCTGTTTTCAGTAGGAAGTTTAAGAGCTTTGATGGCATCAAACAGACTGTCTATAATGATTGTTATAATGTGTCACCGCTTCCTCTCACTGTACAAAAATGAAGTAGCAGCTGTGACTGTGGGTAACATAAAGGTCCTCCCTGCTGACCAGACAAAATGTGGCCCCGCCCCTCTCTGAGCCTGGTTCTGCCAGAGGTTTCTTCCTGTTAAAAGGGAGTTTTTCCTTCCCACTGTCGCCAAAGTGTTCGCTCATAGGGGTCATCTGATTGTTGGGGTTTCTCTGTATTATTAGAAGATCTTCACCTTACAATATGAAGCGCTTTGAGGAGACTGCTGTTGTGAATTGGCGCTGTATAAATACAGTTTTATATCATTTAATTGAACAAGCCATTGAAATCTTAACTGCCTTAGACTGTTGTGGATTATAACTGCAGCTACATATTAAGTGGTTTCACTCTTAGCTTAGTGTGAAGGACCTGTTGGGAGGAGCCTCAATACCACCCTCAGGTCACTACTGCACGTGCGAACTTTTGCACTTCATATTTTGTTCCAAAACCATTGTCAGTTTTGATCTTTCCATGTAATTTGGTGATAAGAAAAAGCATAACACTAGACTTTTTCTTTTTTTATATGCTGGCTGAGGATCAGTTTTTATAAGAACCCAACAAATGACTGTTGTCCAAAGTCTATTCTGTTTAAAAAAAGGAAAACACATCAACCTCAAAACTAACGGAAACAAGAGCGCATGTAAGCATGACACACAGGAGAAAGCCATAGAGTCTTCCTCACTAACAAAGCCTGGGAAATGCTTTGTCAAATCAAATCAAAATGGCTCAAACCATTTCACAGAAGTAAGATGAAAGTAAATGAATGTGCTCGACAGTAATCCTCTGAAAAACACATCTGTCGTTTCATAGTGATATAGCTCTCCTGGAAGGAAGAACTAATTTGCCAGTAAAAGGCAGAGAAAAGAGAATTCAGGCAAACAAAAAGCGAGCAGATGATAATGAAAGCGTCTTAAGTGTACCATGCAGCAGTTCATGAAGCACCCCAGCTGCAGAGAAGCCAGCTGTAGAGGAGCCCACTTAAATCAAATGGCACTTCTCCCAAACGGGAAGGAAGGAAGGAAGGAAGGAAAAAGACTGGTAATAAGAAAAGCAGTGTGCTCACATACTTGGAACAAAGGCTTTTTTGGCAATACACTGTAGTATGGCAATATATATTACTGTGGTATATTACATGTAAATCCAGAAGAGAGACAAAGAGAAAAAGGATCCATTATTATTGCAAGCTCAAGTTCTTTGGCTCAGTTGCAGCCATGATGAGTTTTATACCAGATGGCTGTTCAAGCAAAGCAACTGCTGCTTGCATGCAATGAGCACAGTCGAGCCGTAAATAATGGAGCTGCTGTTTGTGCAGTGAGGTCAGACTGATAAGTGCACGGTCAAAAACAGACCATAGTATCTGTTCAATTATGTCCTGTGAGGGTCTGCCACAGGAAGCATTGATTCTAAGTGTTTGTGTTCTCCTGCAGGGGTAGGAGTGTTTGTGTGTGGTTGTGTCCATATGACCACAAATGTGCTGATCTCTGCATGCAAGACAAAATGTCACAGCTGTCACAGTCTCATAAGGCTATGATGCAGTCTCGTAAGGCTTGTCCTCGCCATCTCGACCTTTCACACTGGTGTTGTATCTGTATCGAGGATAGTGTAGGGACGCCCCGCCTTCTTCTTTTTCTTCTTCTTCTTCCTCTTCATCAGATCTATCGAAAAGGTAGCGTCTTTGGCTAGGCGGGCTGGAGCAAGGAAGAACAAACAGATTTTTTAAATTATTATTTAGAAAGCGAATAGAGAACAGTATGGAGGCTGAAATCTGAGAAATGTCCTCGAATGTTTCTCAGTTATTATTTCATTTGCTCATTTGGGGCAAAAAAAGCTTGTGAATCTGATGACATTTTCTGTATTTTTGTAGAAATATGAAAACAGGCATCACGTTTTTACACAAGTGATAAAATTAGATAAATCAAATAAAACAAGTGGAACCAAATGAACTGACTTGGTTGAAACAATTTTACCCCCTTTCCTCCACACACAACAAAACACGGCTGACTTATCCACCTGACTGTGGATTGGTGTAGTTTAAACTCCTAGCAGTTTCAGTGCCTTTTGCAGCCTGCTAACCATAAACATGCCTTCTTCTAAAGTCACCAAAAGTTCACACTTTTTCCTTTCAGAATTTTGTAATACCAGATACATTTTCTCAATAAATAGATAAAAAGGTTTGGCATGATTTCATTGTTTTAAATTAGTTCTTTATCTGCTTTTAGTACTTGAGTCAAAATCCAATAACATTTGTACAGAAAATATCAGAATTTACAAACTTTTTCTGGCAGCTGTACAAACAACATGTACACAAAACACTCTGTGATATGCTGTGAAAAGTTCTGGTCGGATCAAAAAAGGCTAATATACTGTAAAAGACACTTTGCCACAGTTCACAGTTCAGGTCTTATATATTTCACTGATTTTTGGATGTATTATGTCCATATGGTGACTAGATTTTCTTCATTAGCCTTCATTATTCTGACTACATGCATGTGTGTATATGTTATATTCTTCTAATCAGAGAGCTGCAGTATTTTATTCATGTCAGCCATTGCTCTAGCATCTAGTGGGCACAAAAACTTGCAATCTCAAGCAATGTGGGAACATGCTACCATCCAAAACACATCATATTAATGTTGTTATTAAAGACAAGGATTTCAAAGTGACAGGTGAGATTACAATCTCAAAATGTTACAATAATATTTGTCAATGGCCTGTGAGAGATATTTTGGTCTCGGAGCATATGCTGTCTGATACTGTTTCAGGCGCCTTGAGGCAACGGCCCATTATGAATAACACTGAACTGAATATGAAAATTTAGAGGGAGAAAAATGTGGAAAAGCAGGAGACAATGATTTATTCTAGGGTCATGATATTGTTTACCCAGCATAGTGGCTTCACACTGTCACACAGCTATACTGAATATAGGCCATTTTCTAACCCATTTTGAGAATTGTTTACACCTCAATTAGCCGAAAAAGCAAGAAAAACAAGAAACCTACTAAAAATAAACATAGAAATTTTTCATATTGATATTTAAATATTGTAAACTGCTGGAGTTAATTACAGTGAAATGTGCATCACACATAAATTTGCTAATTGACTTGTAATGTAATTTTTATTCCTTTGTAAATCAAAGGAATATCTCAGGAGTATTGAGTAGCTGAGCTAGATATCCACAAATAATACCTTCTTATCGACTGTGTCTCCTTTTATGATAACATTTCACCAAACCAGGAGGCGGTTCTGGTCTAAAGGACTCCTGGATAAAAGCAATCAATGTGAAGAGACCACCACACAGACTACTGTCTCTAAAGTATACAGCACAAACTGTTAGCATCACTAATGTCACACGTGAAAAAGGCAATCCCCTTATTAGAATTTAAAACTATTCAAGTCAGACTGTATGAGAAATAGTTAATGTGCTGGTTAATAGAAGTGAAAGGCCTTTGTTTGGTTAGGTGACATCATGCTTCAAACAACTCTTTCCAAGGTAAGTCTACGTACTGCTTGCATCAGTCACTCTCCGGCCGGTATAAATACTTCATCATCAGGCTGTCGACCTTCTTCTTTCTCTTCTTCTCATCCTTTTTATTAAGGGGCTGAGTCTTGCTCTGAGACCCAGCTTCTTCATCCACTTCTGGACTTGAAGCCTTTCGAGCTGGTGCCCTTTTCACACTGCTGGAACTTCGGTAGGAAATAGTGGAGGCATCAGAGCTGGATTCTGATTCTGAAGATGAGGAAGATGAGGAAGAAGACAAAGACTCATCCTTCCTTTTGGATTTTTTCTGAGATTTTTTGGATCTCCTCTTGGAGCTGCTTCTGTGACGATGGCCATCTTCTGAGCTGTCAGAGTCAGAGCTGTGGCTTCTCTTCTTTTTCTTGCTCTTTCCTTTACTACTGTGGCCATGGCGGCTACTGCGGCTACTGGCTGGTCTCATGCAGTCCGCGGCAGATGCAGAGCGTCTGAGGCTGTTGACAGGGTGAGTATCTTTTCTGTCAGCTTCATTATTGTTGAACTTTTCTTCTTCACAGTCAGAGTCTTCCAAAGTCCTGCGCTTGAATTTGATAGGTTTAAAACTCAGGACTTCATTGATGGCTTTCTCCAGGTCAGGGTCAAGGTAGTTGCGATGGCTGACTGTTTTGACATCCAAGTTATCAACTGCGTCATTTTCAAAATTTGATCTGACTTGTGGTGGTGGCATGGAGATGCTGCGTCCAGTTGAAGAGTGTGGACTGTATGCTGACCTCTCAGTGAAGGCCACACTTCTACTATCATCAATATCAACATCAAACTCACTAAGACGGCAGCTGTAAGCCACTGAGTCTGGCCGACTAACACTTCCGGGACTACAACCTCCAAAACGTCTGCTATAGCAAGGGCTACTGGGACCACTGCTATACTGTGAACGGCTCCCTCTACCCTTGTCTAATCTTGAGGTGCTTTGATGGCGTCCAAGTGGGCTTGACAGACCTAAGCTGACGTTAGACTTGGCATCATTCTCTGGGTTTAACCCAAGAAATGTGGAGGCCCGACTTGGTGCAGTAAATGAAATGGTTGATTCTTCGTTAAAGTTGCTCCAGCGGCTGTCCAAACCTTTTCTAGCCTGGCTGTTGGCTTCTGAATAGGCTTGGGAGATGACTGACTGTCTGTCATTCATGCCATCCAATACCTGAGACTTTCTCCTTGAGCTGGCTAAGTATGCATCATTCTGAAAATCAGAAGCTTTGGGTTTCGGTTTACGAAAGGATAGCGTATCCTCTGACTCAGCATTCTGACTGAAGAGGGCATCTCCTTTGCTACTGAGGTTGGATCGTTTTCTGTAGCTTAGGGAGCTCATCACTGAAACTGGCCTGCTTGTTTCTACCTCTCTACCTTCTTTATTCACCTCTTTCCATTCCTTACCCTCTTTCAATTCCTTTCCTTCCTTTGCTTCTACATTTACAGCACTTCTACAAAGAAAAACAGGAAGAGACAAAAGAAATAAAGACAGTGGGAGAGAAAATGACAAAGACGAGATATTAGGCAAAAGCAAAGGTGAGTGAAAGAAGAGAATGAAATGAATGAATGAAATGTGACAAAAATCATAAAAACTGAAATGAGAGAAGAAATGCAAGTGCTGAAATTTAGCAAAATGAGATGAAAGCAAGGAAAGCAATGTAACACAATACCACTCAGGTTTGGTTCAGGGCTAATTTGTCTACCCATCTATACAGTCCTATAAAAATGTGTGACTTTTAATAATTTTTTTCACGAGCACATAAAAGTGCACTTGTATGCATTTCACTCACATAATGTGGCTGAAACTCACAGAAAAATGAACTTCACCACAGCGTAAATTCTCCCTTAAAACATAGTCCTTTCTCCCCCTTTTCCTTTCTTTTGAGCTGTTTTATAATGAGTTAAAAAACCCAACAGGAACTCTAAAGTATCTGTACCTGTGTACTGGCAGTTAGTCACTGAACTTGAAAGTGTGTGTCCATAGGGTGAAGCTGCTGAGAGAAATTTAAAAACACCAAGTATTTAAAGTTGGGAATGACTCAGCTCAGCTCAGCTGAGGGAGGAAAGTCAAATGTGGTAAGGAGATAAATCTGGCCCAGTCAAAACCGTCAGCTCGCAGACATTAATCTCAGCAAGCGGCTCAGGTAGACTGTGCCAGCTGGCCTATGGGCATATCGATAAATCCACCACCAAGGTCCCCTCCTTTTACTAAAGGGAAAAAAAGCCCTGCTTCACCAAGTGGATGACAATGAAGACAGAACAGTTTGCAAAATACATTTAATAGCAGTCCCTTCTTTTCAGTTAAATTCTCTGTGTTGATGGCTTTATTTCCTCAGGCCACAACATGTTAACCTTTTTAAGCAGATATGCTTAAATATGCTAAGTTCAGGAAAAACAAATGTCTTGGCAGACTGTTTCCCAACTGCTGCTGAAGAGACGGTGAGAGTTGCTACTGTAACCCACCTAAAATTTGCCTCATGAAAATGAACTGCTGTTCCCAAAGAATGCCAGTAGGTGGCACTGTGAGATTGTTTAGTGCTTGTGAACTTGAGTTGATATAGAGAATAGTGCTAAGGCTACGTATGCTGGTCCGAGCTACTCACCAAGTTTTTCTTTAATCCTTGTTCAAGAAAAAGGTTATGTGTGAAGACACAAATTGGATTTTACTCTTCCGCTTGCTGGGAAACACGGACACTTTTTGTTGATGCCGATGTACCTCTGTTTTTGTTCATTTCCGGTGACTGCGCTAGCATAGCAAGCTAATCGTTAGCTAATCATTAGCTTAGTATAATGTAAATTTCATGTGTTCCTTTTAAGTGCTGTATTATGTTTTTATTTCTTCACTTGTGAATGTTTTAAACCAATCGGAAATATTTCTTTGGAAGCTAGTAGGTAAGTTTTATTTATTGTAATGAGATGATAAATATGAGCAGTCTTTGGCTAAATAGTACTGCGACCACGTTTTGCACTTTCCTCGTGCATCAGTAATGTGCTTTCTCTCAATTCATTGGATTGATGTGACTGCTGTTCACAAAATATGAGATTTGAGTTAAATTTGTATGATGTGGAAATTGTTTTAAGGTTCTTTGATTTATTTTTATTATTGATTGCATTAAGTCGTTATATACAAAGAGTGAGAGGCATTTGGTCACTAGTGTTGAGTAGTGTTGATTAAGTTGTTACATGATATTCATGTAAAATATGTTCCTGCCCTGTGCAGGTTGGTTTTTTTGTTGGAGTCTAAAGTTGCGAGCCAGGATTCCGGATCCCCAGCTGCGATGCAGGAAAGGTTTCCAGTAGGGCTGGGCCATATTATACCGTTCACGGTAATACCGGTATAATGTTAGGCAACGATAGGAAAATGAAATATCGCGATAGAATGGGAGTAAAACGCGCATGCGCAGTGCCTTTGCTTTCATACGCACATGGCCGATTGTTGAGTGAAACAGATGAACCAGAATTGGTTTGTAAAAATGGTGCAACTTCCGTGATGTGGAACTGGTTTGGTGTTTGTCCGTCAGATACACAACAAAGCACATTTTTTTGCAGAACATGCAAGCGGCCGTTGTTATTGTCGTATTTGTCGGACTAAGATGCTCTTAAATCTGGGAGTAATCTGGGTCCTAAACTCCGTATGCTTCAGGTCAAACAACACTGCAGCATCACTTAGAGTTAAAAACTGTCTAAATTCTTTCATCTTTAATAAAACGATCAGCATTGCTGCTTTACCAGGTGTAACTATAAAGTTTAACTTCCAGGCATCCGTGAAAACAAAAGTTATTACATTTAACGGAGTTAGAAGTTAGCAGGAAGCTAGCGGAAGTTAGCTCGCTAGTTTCGCTAGTTACCTAAGCATGATATTGCATGTTCTGACTGAGAGATTTCTGAAAAAAAATCAAACGTACAGCTCTGCTATCTATGGAAGCCCGTTTCCGCCACTAAAAAAAAAAAAAAGCTAGTATCCATAACTCGAAATTTCGAGTTATTTTCTCGAAATTTCGAGTTATTATCTCGAAATTTCGAGAAATATAACTCGAAATTTCGAGTTACTTTTCTCAAAATTTCGAGTTAGCTCTGCCAATCAAAAATATACGTGAATGAGGTCGCTTTCTTGTTACCCGGAAGCATATGGCGCAGGACCACGCACTCAAAAACGGATCCCAACAAATTAAAGTATGTTTGCTGATAGTAACACCATGTGATTCAGCTAATAACACAGGGATTTCATCATTTGTGAAGCCAGGCTGAAAACACTCAGCAATCTGTGCATTCACGACTGGATGTAATACCAGTAGCTTAGCTGTAGCATTTGTAGCTGAGGGCTTCAGCTTCCGGGTAACATGGAAATGACGTCATTCACGTAGATTACTGATTGGCAGCGCTAACTCGAAATTTCGAGTTGCTTTTCTCAAAATTTTGAGTTAATATGTCGAAATTTCGAGATAATAACTCGAAATTTCGAGAAAATAACTCGAAATTTTGAGTTATGGATCCTTTTTTTTTTTTTTAGTGGCGGAAACGGGCTTCCATAGCTATCACTTCCAACATAAATGAAGACAGGAAACTAAACAGCAGTGACGTTTGTAGGGTTACTGAAGTTGGGCTAGCTGGTATATAATGATGTGCTACGTGATCGCTAGCGACACAGCTATGTTAGCATAACATAAACAGTGAAGCTGGAGGACGAACACTAACACTTTTCCACTTATAAAAGTTAACGTGAAGGTTCTTCATGGTTAGAGACAAATGCAATCGCATGGCAGGATGCTGTAAACGGACCAAACTTCAGTCAGGAGAACAACTGAGATAATCCATCCACAATACGAGGTTAGTCATTAATATACTGCAACAACATGGGAATAGAGCAGCTGCAGAGAATTCAACATTAATGAATCAATGGTACAGAAGTGGAGGAAGCAAGAAGAATGAGTTTAATAAAGTTTGATTTATCTGACTGCTTTGTTTCGCTTAATGTGCCTTATAATCCCGTGCACCTTATGGTCCGAAAAATACGTACTGCACACTGCAGTTTAATGTTGCAAAGCACCTCTTTTTAACTTCAGTGGATATTATACATGGTTATGCTCAGGATATGTCAGCCCATTTCTACTGGAAATGCCTTTTGGTTAAACTTTCAGCAAGGAATTTGCATTTGCACTGTTACATTTTTATAAAGCTTTAATGTACATAAAAACCAGCTTCTTGTTTAAGTGAAAATAAATGGAAGGTTGTCTTTTTGCGCTAGTAATGTTGTGGAGTTGTATTTTGTCTCGCATCAATTATATCGTCGGTTATATCGTTATCGCAAATTTTCAAATATATATCGTGATAAATATTTTTGGCCATATCGCCCTGCTCTAGTTTCCAGCCTACTTAGAAGTGACAACTGCGTTACTTCTTGACAAATAAGCTTATGAGATCTCAGAACAATACACTACCCGGGTAGTACTACTAACATTAACACTATACACACACTCACACACCTGAACTGAAAAGAACTCTGAACTCTAAAACTGAATACACAGACTGACAAATATGGACTATTGGAACTGTTGAATGACTGTTTTTGGTTTAGTTTTTGAATAAATGTTGACTGTTCTTTTAGCTGTGTGTCATTCGTGCCTTAGTCGATTCCTAGAGAACATAAGCCCAAGATCCTAACAAAGTATGGTGTGTTACACTACCTTTGTACTGACCTGAAGCTTTTGAGACTGCCGTCATCAGAGAGATTTTTGGTGGAACCTTTGTTCTTGGACAGCCATGACTTCACCCCTTCCACATGATCCTCCACCTCAGAATCTGTGTTTGAATCCCCTTGACTGGTGCAGGCCAGATACAGGAAAACAGGTCAGCGAAAGCAAAGGAGAGAAGAGAGCAAAGAATAGGATAAAGAGAAAAGTCAAATATTGCCATTCAGTGGGAGAATAGGGTGATGGAATATGAATGTGAAATGGCAGTTAGCACAGGTAGTAATGTTCGTGTGTGGTGTTAGTGTGGCAGCGAAGGGTGGCTGTAGCATTTATTCTAGGGGGAAAAAAACACATGCATGTCAAGTCAAGGTTGCAGAGATGTCAACACCTTAAGACTTCACTTATGGTTATCAAACCATGAAATCAATGCCAGAAATTTCACACGTTTTTCAGTGTTTATTGAACCTTCTGGCAGTTGTACAAAAAGGAATAGAAATTGTGTATATGAATTTTAATTTCTACTGTATTTGTTACATTTGGTATTTTTGGGGAGGCGGGGGGGAATCACACTGATGATGCACAAATCACAAAAACTGTGTCTGAAATAGGATCCACCAGGCGTTAAGGGGTTAAATGAGCGCTACCAATGCTGGCAAACATTAAACTTCTCTACTTCAGTGACAAAGAAACAACATGAAAGAGCTATAATGCAAGGCACAACAGCTTTGATATATACAGTTCAACAGGGAGGGAGGGATAGCTCAGTAGATAGCGTGGTCGCCCCATGATCGGAAGGGGCTCGAGTCCACTGAATGGCTTACCCTGAGGTACCCTTGAGCAAGGTACCATCCCTACACACTGCTCCCTGGGGGCCTGATTAGTGGCTGCCCATTGCTTCACTGAGTGAATGGGTCAAATGCAGAGAGTAATTTCCCCATGGGGATAAATAAAGTATACATTATTATTATTATTATTATTATCATCATCATTCAAAGGAACTGGAGATCCGGTTATTTTAGCAATTTAGCATTTTGTGGGTTTTTTTGTTCTTTTTAAATTGTATAAGAAGTAAACATCTCCATCACACAGTTGTTTTGTGGGTTTTCAAGTTTTGCGCATACTAGAGAGATATGGACAAAATTATTATTATTTTACTGTGTCTCCCAACACAGTTTAAAGAGCATGGAGGAAATTGCAGAAGACAGGCAGGTCTTTAACCCATCAGCAGGACCGGTATAAATGGTAAATGGACCGGTTATATAAACATATTTCTACTCTGGGCACTCAAAGCGTTTTATACAGTATGCCTCACTCACATCCATCTATTCACACCTATGTACACAAGCACTATGCTTTCTATCTAACATTCACACGTTCATATTTCAGTGGATGCATCTGAGAGCAATTTGGAGTTAGTATCCTGCCTAAAGGTGTTTGGCATGGATGTGCGCTGCCAGAGACCTACAAAATGATGTCTAGTATAAATGTCTCTGACCAAACTAGACTTGGTGAGGGTGGCCCTGCAACACTGATAAAGTGCCATCAAAGGTTGTGTGGTGCTATGAAATAAAGTTGCTACAGCCTAATTGTCCTATAGAGACATCAGAGTGTGGCTCAACATCTCTGCATCTGTTTCAGAAAACTTACCATCATGTGGAGCACAGAAAGGCCTAGAACCACTGAAAATTAAAATCATTTGCAATCAGAAACTAAAACTGAAGATTTCAAAAGGGATTTTTAACAGTATGCTTTGCCCTATGAGATCCGGCTCTTATGGAATACAATACCTTAAATAGTAATACTGGAGCTGCATTGCATTGAGTCCCAGCCCCAGCAAAGATGATGCAGAAGGGATTGGTGGAAGGACAGAGCGACAGACTATTAAGCTATAAAAAGCTTTGCAGCACACGTCTCGGCTATTAAATAATCTGTGGGATTTGCTTCTACCCACTGTATGTCCTCATCTTTTCCTCTGTGGACTTGCCACAAAAGACCATTCGTTTTCTTTGTTTTTATCTTTCATCTCTCCACATCTTGTGCTGTGGAGACATAAATTGTCCTTGACATTCTTTCGCCACTGGTTGTACATCTCTGTTATATTCATCATTAGCGTGTATAGATTCTCTGTGTGTCCCTGAGTCTTACAGAATCTATTATTTTTGCCTGCCTTATGTGAAAAGGCTGGGCAAGTGAAATCTATGTTGGATAGAGTCATAGGGCGAGAGGCGGAGCTACACCCTGGATTTATCTTTATATACGTGTGTGTGTGTGTGTGTAGGCACATGGCATGAACGAGCAGGGTCCAGAAAGGAGGGGCAGAACCAAAAACGAGATACTGGTAGACAGAGCACTCGCTCAAGACTATAACACCAGACTAATCAACCAGGGCGATGTCTGGATTGACTACAACAATGACTCAATGCCTAATACATGGATTCTGGAATGTGTACAACTATACAAGATCAACAGGATCCCGAGTGTCTTAATCAGGAATTCAGAACAAGCTTACAGGCCAGCTTCAAGCCAATTGCAGTGCGGGATTGACCAAGGAAATTCTCTGTCCCTGGAGCTGTTCTGCATTGGCCTGAACCCACTCAGCTAGATTAACAAGACTAGCTAAACGTTAGTCATCTGCTCTACATGGAGGAAAAAAAGGCTATCCAAATCTACCTGGGCCTGTGTACAAAATCCCTTGATTGACTACATATACAGAGTTTAACTACTGATTTTACTAATACACCACCTTCATTTTTCATTAATTTTTAATCCCACTCTAGATATATTCGCAGTTAACCACATCACACAGCGTTTCAAACATTTAAATTTAGCTCTGATTTAAAAAAAAAAAAAGTTTTAATAATTTAAAATGCTTTTCAAACCAATGTATTGCCTTGTGTTTCTGACCTGATGCAAAGCTGTCGCGGCCCTCGCAGGACAGCTGTTGCAAACATGAATTGAAAGAATTTGATGCAACTAATAGTAAACACTTTAGTAGTAAGAAAATTCTAAGCCAGAGATGTAGTGTTGAGGAAGGGTAAAGTAAGGGGTTGTCAGAGCGGTGTGTTTGTCTGGTTAAAGACTACATTTTCTCCTTTATTTCTTCCTCACTTCATTTTTATTTTGTTTTATTCTCATGTATTTATTTATTGAGGGGGTGGGAGAAGTACTTCTGTAAAAACCACTGCACACCACTGGGGCAGTGTGTGTAGTTTGGGAGCAGTAGTGTGCAATTCTAAATTAAATCAAATATATAATAATAACAATATATATATACATATATATATATATATATATATATATATATATATATATATATATATATATATATATATATATATATCATAAATCAAATCAAATATATATCTTAGTGACTGTTGGTACCTAATTTAACAACTCATGGTGTAGGACAAGATGTGCAGGTCTTTGCAAATGACTATTTAAACGAAGTATGTGAACCATATGAAGAATAAACTGTATCTGATATTATATAAAATGATAAGTCAGGCATGAAAGCCAGAAGTCTACACTTCCCTGCTTTGATTAGTAATCTGACAAGGTAGTGGAATAGCTGAGAACCAGAGGTTAACTGTTCGAGTGTTGAGCAAGACAGCTTTTTGTAAGACATTTGAGGGTTCTGCATTATTAAGCAAGTGCAATTTAAAGATTGATGAGAAACACACGATCCCTTTCTCCTGTCAGGAGGGCAGTCACTGCTGAGTCACAGTCACATCCAGCCCTAGAGCAGGGCAATAAAATATTAAGAGGGCCCAGGGAGCGAGAGGCTAGGCATCACCAAGTGATATTTAAACGCAACACAGAGGAACTGACACTTTCCAGGTAAACCAGAACATAAACACAGTGTGAGAGACCACAAGAACTGTGAGAACGATCTCCTCAAGAGGGATGACCAAAGAGATCCCGACACTTGTGGTTAACCAAAAAGTAAGTTTATAAACTGACTGAAACAGAACTAAAATAAGCTTTTTGTAAAGTCTGTCGGGTTTTCACATATTTCAGTGTTGAACAGCTTCCAGGCTTAAAGAGGGTATATACAGTAGAATAAATGATGTATTGTGTTGATGCTATCACCTAGAAGCAGAAATGTGAGTCATAAAAATCAGCATCTCTTTAAGTCAGCAGGTACCTGGGATCATGGGTAATCAGATACCACTTCACAAAGTCAAGAAAGCCATCATTATTGACTGTGCTTTTAGGATTCTGTGCTATCTAATCCTACCAAAAGACTGTTCCAGTGTCTGGGACACTGGATGTACATTAACATACAAGCTGGTCAAGTATATAACTTTGTTGTTATAAGTTGTGGCCAACCTGGCTAAAAATCCATCTTCTAGCATAAAATTCCAATCAATAATCTGCACACTATGTTTTTCTCTTCAACTCAGCTCACAAATCTCTGCCTCCTGTTTTTATTCTAAGAATGCTCACTTTAAGTGGTGATGTGGAGCACAACAAGGCTGGCAGACTAAGCCACTGCAGACTTAACGATAATCAAATGTGCAAAAAATAGAAAACTTTCATGCTGAGGGTTCATAATGTATTGTAAGTGTTATTCATGCATCTTCATGGCATGCAATAAAATGTGAAATAAACATGGTTAATAAGGGAATCTCTGAGCACTGTTGATGATGCATTTATCTCTCCTTACATGACGCTTTCATTCCTGTTTGTAAAAACTGCAGAAAATCAGTGCATTTGGAATGGAGCAATTACTCTAAACTACCAACACCTAAAATTTGTCTATTCATACATTCATTCAAAATCCATGTTCTATATTATTTCAATCTGTAATATCACCTCTTCTAGTCTTTTCAAAACTGAAAAACTAACTAGATGTAAACCAAATCCATCTAAATGTTCAAAGACTAGAATGCATCATTTCCAGTGGTGAAAATAAAATAAATAAATATGTGTATGTGTGTGTGCATAAGGAGAACAGGTTCCTCACATTCTGTTCTTTCGTTTCTGATACTTTGTTACCATGTCTTGCAAACTGGCCGTGGTGATGATGATGGTGATGATGAAGGGGGGGGGGGGGGGGGGGGGGGGGGGGGGGGGCAGGAGAAATAAAAAAAAACAACAACAACAAAGAAACAAATAGAAAAAAATTGAATAAAAATTATGACAAAAATGAAACGTGAATGATATTCAAATTATTTCAGGAATTAATGTGACGACCCCTTTTTTTTCTCTTCAGCGAACTCTCTGAACCTTTTTAAGGGACAAAGAGCAGACTACTTCAATCTGACCTTGCAGAATGAATAGAAATCTTTTTTCTTTCATTCTTTGAAATAGTTCATTATTCAAAGATCACTTTAGTGTATCTAACCCTGTCCCTTACTGTTTTATACGCTCTGCCCATTAACTTTGACTTTAATTCCCAGCGGTTTAAACTTTCTTTACAATGTCTTTACAACGTGGATGTAAGAGTTTCCCCTGCAAACAAATTATTGCACCTCCATAATATAGCATGTATATTTCGGTTCAATAGCATGATATGCATTTCAGCTTTTGGGTCACAGTTAGAGAAATCTTTGGTGCAGCACAGAAGAAAAGAAATGCATCGTCTATAAAGACAAGCATATCATATTCATGCTAAATTTATATGAATGAAAATCTGCAGTGTGATTTGAGATCAAATCTCACTCTGTCAAAAAAGGATACAGCTATTGTATACTGTTTAACAATTTTCATTGGAGCTGTCAGTGGAGCTGATGTTCAATGGTCAATGAGAGCTCAACATGACAGCTGTCCTGGCTGACAGACAATGATTGGTTTGTTGACATCATTTTAAACGTGAAATTTTTCTTCTTGGATACCTTGTCAAACTATAACCAACTTGATGAAAACCGTCTTTCAGTTAGATATAAAAAAAGGCAGGCACCAGTGAAAACAGTTAGATTGTCACATTAAAATATTGCTAATGTTCTCCAGATTTAATCTTGAGAACTCGTTTTGTGACCACTACAGAAAAGAGTGATTTTAAACCTCAGCTTCAGTTACACATATAAGTGGCCCCATACCTGTTAATAAGGTCTTCGTTGTCATCACTCTCCATCTCATCCTCAATGGCTGCCTGGAGGTCACCAATCCTTTTGAAAGCCAACTTAAGGTCTGCCTGCAGGCTCTGATTTGCAGCCTCCAAGCTCTCAATGTCCATTTCCTGTTAATGAAGCAAGAGATAAAATGAACCTTTCAGCTAGTCTGGACCAAAGGCTGATGAGTTCAGTGTTGCTGATATATTGCTTGTGGATGCTGTGCAGGGTGTCCTAACATGTTAGTAGCATGTGACTGCACTGCTTAGTTTACTGATATCATTCTCATTGCTGTCTTACCAGCTCATGCTTCTTGCGGCTGGCCTCTGCTTCTTTTTTGGCCAGCTCAGCCATTTCTTCTTTGATGTCACGGATCTGTCTCTGGAGACGTTTGTTTTGTTCCTTCTCTCGAATCTCACTGCTGCTGCGCTGATCTCGTTCCTCCGTCAGCTTCTCCAAGTTCTCCTTAAGCCGAGCTAAATGGCTCTGTCAGCAACAAAGGGAGGTGGTTAGAGACAGAGACTGAAACTATAAATATATAGATATGGCATGTAAAATGTGAAAAATGTGTGTATAGTAATGGTGGTGAAAGTAACATTTAAGAGAAACTGTACCAATCAGGTATCTCACTGATGTGCAAACCATCCACGGAGGCCCAACCTCTTGAATTCAAGTACCTGCTGCTCATATCTCGGTTCCTGATACAACAGGATGCCTTCAGGGGTCCTGTGAAGTTTCTGTTTTTATAGGGCAATGTTGTTTTATGGAATGAGGTGGACCTACACATTAATTGTGTGGTTGAAAATCTGTATTAAAGTATATAGCAAAACACTGCTGGCCAAATTTGTAGCCAAGGCGATGTTCTGACTGACCAGCATCCCTAGACGCAGCTGATGGTATGATTAGGTTTAGTGTCACTACTGATAGTTCGACACAGTGTTAGCTGGAAATTTAATTCCACCAGGATGGTACATGTCCATTTCCAAAAGGTTTACACAACTTTGTAATTAATCATTTTTTTTGTCCACCCTTGTCTATTCTCACCCCCAAGTGGTCACAGCAGATCACTGCCTCTCCCTAAACCTGGTTCTGCTGGAGATTTCTTCCTGTTAAAAGAGTGTTTTTCCTTCCCACTGTTGCCAAGTGCTTTCTCATAGGGACTTGTCTGATTGTTGGAGTTTTGTATTACTGTAAAGTCCCAGCACAGTCTCAAGAGCAAAGAGGAGATTCCAGGAGACGGGCATACTCTTGGAGAATTGGACAGGTCTGTAGATGGTTGTTAAACCATCATCAATAAAGGTATCTGCTCCTTTGTGCAGGAAGGAACAGGATGAGGACTGCTAGAGCCCTGCAAAATGACCTTGAACAGGCCCCTGGTATGAATGCCTCTGACCAAACAGCGAAACAAAGAATCTGTGGGTGAACCAAACAAGAGGGTAGTATCAGGGTCCAACATCCTCTATTGGGCCCTGTTCAATGTGTATGATTAGTATGTGCCCCCTCTTGAGCTATTTGCATACATGCAGATTGAGACAAAAGCTGACCAAATGACTGACTGCTGGAAACCAGGCAGCTGACTGACAGGCTGACCGTTGCGGGATCAGCATATGCTGATGCTTTTAGGTAGTGAAGGGCTGTCAAGTAGCTCTTGTCCTCAGACATGCCTTGCCTAGTAGCATGGACCAGGGAACTTAAACACATGGGGTCGCTATAGCAAAAATACACTGATTCTTCCACTTATCAAATTCGGGGTGATGAGTGGGGGAGTTCATTGCAAGTAGCAGGTTATACCCTTAACAGGTTACTAATCTGTTGCAAGATTAACACAGAGAAACAGACAAACATTCACACCTACAGTCAATTTAGAATCATCAATTAAGCTAACCACTAACTGCATGGACTGTCGGAGGAAGCTGGCATACTCAAATCAAACCCATGTAGACAAGCAGAGAACATGCAAACTCCACACAGAACGGTGCTGTTTATTAGTCGATTCAAACTCATGATCTTCTTGATGTGAAGCAACAATGCTATATAAGCACCATCATGCTGCTCATTACATTTTTATATATAAGTATTATCACAGATTATATGATTTAGCAACACTGATGGATATGTTTTTGAAGTGCAATACGTTTATAAGGTGACCTTTTTCTGTTTCTACAGTTTCTTTCTGACGTTATTAGGATCTTTCATGCTCCCACCAGCCTCTCAAAAATGTCTACCAATGCCAGCAGCACCCAACCTGTGTTTAGCTCTTACCTCTAGGCGTTTGACTTGGGTCTTCTCAAACTCCAGCTTGGTCTCAAGCTCACGACACTTGGCTTCCTGCCGGCTGACAAGGGATTTCTCCACCATGGACTGCTCCTGGAACTCGATCTGGCTCTGGAGGGCTTGCATCTAAGACACAAATGTAGATATGCTGATGTTACTATTTAGTGCGACACACTGTCTAACGCTGAGCTTTCCTAATCAAGTTCAATTCATTCCAAAAGTTTAACAGCTATTTTCATTTAGAATTTTGTTGGCACACCTAGCACTGGGTATTTACACATCCTCAACACTGCCTTTACCATCCTGGTAAAACTGCACCTCAAGCATCTATTTTTTTTTAAGTCCTAAAATGTTTCCCATTTAAAACAGAATCTACCTAAAATTAAAATTACTGATCTTCAAGAAGAAACTGCAAGTGAAAGCACTTAATAATAAACGATTAACTTAACAGAAAATGTACAGAAGATGCCTTCTTGTTCATCTTGTCAGTTTGTTCTTTTTTTTCCTTTTTACAAAACCCAAAAGCATCTTGAGGATGCTTGGTACTTGGAACCGAGAATGTCTCAGTGTGTCAATAAGTCACCAAGTGTTCATTTTATAATAGCTGTTCCAAACTCCTTAAATATGATCTCTGATGAATGCTTTCTATGATACAGTAAACACAAACACACTAACACCAACACTGAAATCACCTGATTTAGCTTCAATGAAAAACAGCCATTGTGCCATTTTCACTTTTCTCCCTCTTTACACATGAACCAAACAATGTGTACAAGTTCACGTATTTCCCTCTCCTTTTATTTGGGTTCAACTAATGTGTTTGATGAAGAATAAAAGATCATGCAGCTGCAGTCATTACAAGGATGACAGTAGCGCTTGCCTGAGTATGGAAACCAAGCTGGCCATCTGTGTCCCATATTGTCAGTGTCAATGTTGCGTGAATGACACATGCATCTTCTTATAATGATCACAGTGTATGCATATATCTCTGCTCCTTAACTAGTTTGGATGAAACGTGCTATATAAACTGCTTAGGCTACAAGGAATATCAACATTTATATAACTTTTGAGAACTGTTTTTATAACACTTAACTGCTTGCAATTATATATATATATGAGCTGTTGTAGACGATCTAAAAATGAACACCATTACGCTCTAGTGCGACTGTGAATTGTCCTCTTATATATTCTACATGTTATGTTTGGTGTAATGTCAAAATAAATGGCAATGCTATGTGTTACATGTATGTTGTTACGTTACATGTATGTTTCTAAATACATTTTGTTAAACTATTTTTAGTGCAGTGCAACTTTGTGTTCTCATTTATATATGTGAAAAAGTCTAATTATTATTGATTAGTAACTGATTACTTTGTCAAAGAATATGTAGCTTGCAAAAACTAACAACAATAAACACATTTATGTACTATTTGTTTGGTGTTTATCAACACCTGTTTTTGCCATAAAAAAAAATAACATGATAAATGAACATGCACCTCTGTATTTCTATACACGAACAAAGCAAATAAATTCTGTAGGCCTGGCAAAAACTTCCTGTAGGGTCGTAGGTCGTATTTTTGCTAGTTATGTTGAGGATTGTATTTGTCAAAAGCAAAGGAAACAGGCTGAGGAGAGGTACACATTAATCATATTCTGTAAATGAGATTTTTCACTGAACTGCAGTAGCAGAAACTCTAGAAACTTTCAGTGTGAGGAAAGCAGAGGGTCTACAGCAGCGGTCCCCAACCCCCGGGCCTCGGACCGGTACTGGTCCGTGAGTCGTTTGGTACCGGGCCGCGAGAGTTGAGGCTCAGGTGTGAAATGTATAGTTTTCAGGGTTTTTATCGGTTTTCAGCGTTATTTTGTTATCGTTTTTATCGTTAATTCTGTTTTCCTGGGTCTTTTCACGTGTGTTATGAATAAATCTTCTTTTTTTGGGTACCAGTACTAGTTTTATTTTGTTGTATTTATCCACGACACCTTAAAGGCCGGTCCGTGACAATATTGTCGGGCATAAACCGGTCCGTGGCGCAAAAAAGGTTGGAGACCGCTGGTCTACAGTATGAAACTATAGATAGTCACAGGACCATATAGTGCTCACAGTTTCTATTCTGAGCTCTTAGGCAGCAGTAAATGGTCTAATTACTGCTGAATGTCAGGAAAATTGGTGGCAACCGCAACGTGGCAGGAACATGGCTTCATTTAGAAAGAGAATGCTCTCATGGCTGCATCAAAGCATACAACAGGGGTCGGCAACCCTGGGCACGCGTGCCGTAAACTGATGGCACGGCCATAGCTGGACTGGCATCCACACTGACATTCGGCATACCGGGCATTTGCCCGATGGTGATTTTTCGTCTTTATGGGCCAATGTTTTTTTTTTGGCTGGGTTTTTTTTTTTTTTTTTTTTGGAACGGCATGGACAATGGGAAGTGGTGGGCTGGCCAGATGCTGGCCGATGTGTAAAAATAACTCTGTTGTTTGGTAGTGGCTATGGCGGAGCTTCCACAGAGGCCAGCAGGTGGATGAGGGAAGGGGAGGCAGGAGGAGGAGAGACCTGAGTGTCAGGTGAACTGAACTTCAGGTAAGAAGTTATGACCTGCAGTCTATCTGGGTCAGATATAAACCAAGTTTAGGTGGAGTTTATTTTTGTTGTGCTGACTTTTTACAGTCAGTTACAATAACTCGTATGCGTACTAGCTAGCATGACGGAGTTTCTATACAGCTGGGTCGGTGCTTTGATGTTACTGATAGTGAACTTTATTTTATTCATAAGGTTAGTTAGTAGAGTTGCCAACCGTCCAGTAAAAAGACGGAATCCTCCCGCATTCAGAGAAATTATTACGCGTTTGGTGTTGAGCTGAGAGGGAACACAGTTTGTCCCGGACTTCAGCTAGAATGAAAAAGACACAAAGCTGGAGTTTTGTCTTTGCTGCACAGCTGCCTCTTCTCCTTTCATTCTCTCCCCTCCCTCTCCTGTTGCTACTTCGATCATGAAACTGATCAATGATCAGCTGATCGGCTTTTCTCTCTTGTTTGTTTATCGCTCACTTTGCGCCAGAAAGAGGAAACCGGCAGATGTCGAGCTAAACAACAGCAGCACGTTTAAGCTTGATCAGCTGTTGTTAGAATTTATTTAATATTAATTTCTAGTGTCAGCTGATGTTTGCTGGAGCCACAGCTGTAAATAGTGCTGGTCATGATATCGGTTTGG
This sequence comes from Aulonocara stuartgranti, assembly GCF_965226115.1. NCBI lineage: Eukaryota > Metazoa > Chordata > Actinopteri > Cichliformes > Cichlidae > Aulonocara > Aulonocara stuartgranti. The sequence goes on along the minus strand of NC_138950.1, from coordinate 37,011,317 downwards.
ATATGTGGTGAGAGGGAAACATGAAGATGAAACCAGGAGATGTCCTTACTGGATCATCAGAGCTGAACAGGTGATGGAGAAACAGGTTTACCTTTTAGGTGACATGGATGAGTTGAAGGGAAGTTATGAACTGTTTCTGGGAGACAAATAACACCAGGATCCTTTTCTAAGTAGCTGACAGCTGGTAACTGTGCAGGGGCGGATCTAGCAAAGTTTTGCCAGGGGGGCCAGGTAGGGCATTAACAGGGAGAGGGGGGCACAAAGAAATACTTTCTTATTTTCATTTAAAATGTCTGGCTGTTATTAAATAATTATCTGAAGCTTACAACCAAAGTTTTTATCTGACGTAAAATGTATAGAAATCATACATATACCAACAAGACTGTGCATCACTGTCACAACAGCGTTTGTTTTCATTCAAAGGCTTTATGGCTTTAATACCTGGTGGGCCGATCTCTAGTCAAAATGCCCGGGACGATTTTTTGTCCCAGTCCAGCCCTGGGCACGACACGCAGTTAATTAATTTGAGCAGATGTATTAAAAAATAAATGGCCACACCAGCGGTGCACATCGCAAATTAGCTTGCATAGATACATTAGTCGTGCCTCTTCTTAATGACGGTATCTTAGCTAACAACCCCAACTACCAGATTCTACTTGTAATTGGCTAAAAAAAACATAACCGGTGAGAGGGACGTTGCTAGCTGGCAGTTTTTTCGAGCGATGTTGAAATTTCCACATTCCAACACTTCAAATGCTTCAGGAGCTGTCCGCTCAGCGCAGCATCAGCACCACGGAAATCCGTAGACTCGAGACAGAATTCACAATGCAGGCGTATGGACCAATGGTTTTTTTCTGATCAAACCAGAAAGCTTTAATGAGCAGCTGGATTTGTCTCACATCAACTGGCTGGACACAGAGGACATCGAAATGCAGCTGATTGAACTGAAAAGCTAGACTCTGTAGGGGTCAAAGTTTGCAGAACTACGAACTCAGCTGGAATCCACAGCTGTACGTGTTCATGGAGCTGCATTTTCACCTGCTGGACATCACTACCTGACTAGTTTAACTGTCCTCAGAACATTGCAGAGGCATTATTGACAGTATTTGGCTCTAATATCTGTGTGAGCAGATTTTCTCTCACACGAAGAGTGTCCTCAGGTAGCCGTCTGAATGCTGGGCACTCGGAGACCTGTGTCTCTGAGTGGGAGACCAGAGATCACATTAACATGTGTATCCCTGTATTAACAAACATGCCATATTGGCACAGTTTATTTTTCTTATCATTGTTGTGAGGATACTATAAATAGAATTTGCATTTTCTGTTGTACAGTTCATTTTCTGTTATGGAGTTCTTGTTATGGATAAGAAGTCTCTTTTTTTTTTGTTTCAAAATAGCTGATAACTATTCGCTGATAGCTGCCAACATCTGCGAACAAATATATTTCTATAAAGTTGTTCTATATAGTGTGTAACTGTTAGTATAGAGCGTTATTAAATTTATTGCTAATGCAATTATATAGCACATTGACTTCTGAGGAAATTTTAGATGGCACTCATCATCAGAAAGGTTGCTGACCCCTGGCATACAATATGATACAGAAAAATTATTGGGTGTCAAGATTTTCCTAGTTTTACACTGGTTGTACTACCAAACATAAAAGGTAAACCAACCCACTGTTTGAATTAAGCTATCCATATTTAAGTGAGCGCTGCAAAACTTGACTAACCATAAAGACCTAATGGAGTCCTCTGGAAGATGAAATATCCCCAAAACAGATCCACCTAAATTGTTCACATTTGACTTTTAAAGAGTCTCTAATTCAAAATTTTTATTTTTTTATTTTTATGTTTTGATGATGAAAGGACTGAATTTCTGTTCACTTACTCTATCCTCCTGTTTTGTTTTGTTTTTTTAATTATGCTACTCCTTTCCCATCTTTTCACACGTTTGGAGAACTTGAGTGCTCAAATAGAGCAAAAACATACTGCTTGCATCTCTACCATTTATTATTATTATTATTATTATTATTATTATTATTATTATTATTATTATTATTATTATTATTATTCCCATTTTCTGTTCTTAGACAGAGTAAAGCCTGGCTGACCATGCCACTTCTCCATTTTTATGCCAGGAACAAAAGTCATCATCTACCTTCTCTTGAATTTCCTGCTTCTCCTTTAGGGCGTCCTCAAGCTGGGCTTGAAGGTCACTGATCTGAGCCAGGTTCTGAGCTGACTGAAACCCCCAAAAATGGAAAACAAGGCATGAAGCAACATTTTATTGGATTTAATGATCATTTGAAATGGATCACAAACTTTTTATTGCCAGTGTACATTAAACAAGAAAGAAATCATACCTGGGCCACAGCAGCCTTGTGTTTCTTCATCAGCTCATTGAAGTCCTCTTGGTCCTCCTCCATTCTTGACTGCAGGTCATTCTTCTCTCTCTGGAGACGACTCAGCTGCTCCTCCAGCTGAAAAAAAAAAAGATATGCCAAAGATCTACAGAGCAAGAAGGCAACTGCTTCCCCAGAAATAAAAAATTTAACTGTCTTCACAAGATTTAGATGAGGCAGGAGATCCTATACAATTCTCTGTCCTATTCAATGCCATGAAAAATATCTGCACACTTCTTGATTTTTTTTTTTTAGTTAGTTGTATATTTCTTGCACGTAAATGTTTCTGATCATTATAGTAAATTTACACACAACAGCAGGTAGGATTGAAAACTTTATATCCTTAATAAATTAAATCATTATCTAACATTTTCATTGTGCATTTACTCAGATTAACTTTTTCTAATATTAAAATTTGCAAAAAGAAAGAAAGAAATCGGGGAGGGCATAAATACCTTTTCACAATATTGCATGTCCAATTACTCAAAGTAACATCTATTAATCTATTATTATCAGTTACTATGTTGTAAAACAACACTACCAAAAGAGAAATTTAAGATGTTGCAGAATATATTTCAAAGTAAAATGAATGAAAATATAAAAGAATGTTGGAAAGCGAGTGGAGATAAAATGGCTCACAATACTGATTACACATTAACATTACTCACTGTGCAGTATTTCTGCATTATGATGAATCCCATTAACGGGCATCTGGAACTGGATAAGTAACAAGAGTGGTTTCTAAAATTCAGAGCTTTTTAAGATCTTTTTAAATGAGCAAGTAAACTTTCTTATGCATCTTTCGCACCAGATGTACCATCTTTAACATAAAATGTGTGTAGACACCCTAAATCTACAGGAGAGACCAGTGACCCTTTGCAGAAAGCTCATTTATATCCACAATCTAATTCTTTAGTCATTAGCCAGAGTTCATGACCATAAGTGAGGTTGTCAGCATCAAAGTAGCAGAGGCCCAGTTCATCGGTCAATCTCCTGCTCCTTTCTCCTGTCATTCATAAAGAAGACTCCAAGATACTTAAACTCCTCCACTTGGGGCAGTCACTTCTCCCTGATCCAGAGACACTGCTCACAATACACCATCACAATAACTTTCTGGTGTGCAAAGTCTGTCCGACATCATCCCTCGTCACCTCATCCAACTCATCACTGGGCGGTGATCAGGTCCTCTCTTCACCCAAGTGTCCAGAACATATGACAGAGTGGACGATAAGATTACAAATCTTATCGTCACAATCATACAAAATTGACCTGCACCGAGAACACATGTCCTGATGCCACATGATCTTATGGACATCCTTCAAAGACGGTGTTCATTACAGACAAACTGTTATGTGCACAGGTCTAATAACACCATCTTACAGGCTTTTCCTCACACTGTCCTTCAGGTCTCGCTGTGATTGCTCACATGAGCACTGGGGTCTCCCAGTAAGACAGTAGGACATCTGAAGTTGCAGGGAAACAATCCTCTGATCTGCTCGCAAAATTCCCAATGTACAGGAAGCACACTCAGGGGGATACGAAAATGCTCATCCCTGCCAGCTGCCTCCAGACTGGAACAGAGTCCAGCCCTCTCCAAAAGACTGGATCCATTCAGACTGAGATAATTAGTGTAAAATAATTAGTATTACCAGATTTAACAACAGTTCCCCGTGTTTGTTATAGACAGCATTAATTGTGATTGATTTTAGTTGTTACCATGTCTAGAGATTGTATTAATCATCCAGACAGTTTCTGTTACGTGTGTGGTTCATTCATGACTGAAGCACAGCGTCACCCAATTACCACAAACCTTAAGAAGACCTACAAATTGTGCTTTGGCTGTCTGCTGGATGACCAGGATAAATCTTGGGCTCCACACGTCATCTGCAACAGTTGTTCCAATGGACTGCGTGACTGGCTAAATCTGTGAATGGCCACAATGCAGTCCCGATGATGTGGCTGACATAGAGCCTACATATGCTGCTCTAATCACAGAACTCAGCAGAGGTTATCCAAGCTCCCTGATATAACCAACATACAGTACCTAATTAAGAGACTGGCAGCCTGGGAACTGTGCTGAAATAATCCTATTTTTGTAATAACTGAGATAATATACAAAATAAGAGGAGAGGTTGTTGGTGCAGGGCAATGGATCAATAAATCATGACTAATGTGACTATGTGAAAATGTTAACAAATCAATTTAGGCACAGAGTTAACGCAAAGAGCTAGTGACACTCAGCGCTTAGTGAAAAACAGTCTAATGGGATAGAGAATGATCCAAACATCCATAGCTTCAAAATCGGGGTTTAGATCATAAAACTAAGATTTCATTTTATTTTTATATTTATTTTTATTGAAAGCACCGAGTGCTTAGGTGTACCAAGATGCACTTGATGCACTAAAAATATCCATGCGGAATCTGGGGCAAATTCATTTACATATCACACTTTCTTTTTTTAATCCACTGTTGAGTGCTTTTATCAGTGCTGAGTGCTGATAAAAGCTGCGAATGCATCTCCATCTCTGGAGCATGTGATGGATACTTGAAAAAAGTGCCAGTAACCAGCATCAAACTCTCATTTAACAATAGACTGTTAGTGTAATTTCAGCCCAATTACATGGCCGGGCTCTTTGTTTTTTTCTCTCTTTTATTTTCCCTCTCAGATTGCTAGAAGCTCTTTGTGGAAAAATAAAGCTGTTGAAAACATGTGTGACAATTTTCTCAAAACACTGCAATTACAATGGGAGAAGCATGCAAGCGGCAGCCATCTAAAAGAAATGTCATTTGCATGATTTTATTTCTACTGAATTGCAGTGTGTCATGTAGTTAGGGCTGCATAAAAAATCCTCCATTTATGTAATTACAGTTTGTGTTATCGGTTCTCACAGCCTTTTACTTTTCCAGCATGCTGGGTGCATGAAGAGGTCATTCTCAAAGATACCATTTCAAAAACAAACAGCTGCTGGCACAGTGATCTTGATTCCTTATCTCATCTTATATACTCCTCCTTCACATTTTACTGAATAGATTACACATTCTGTCAAAACAGTTAAGCAGTATTAATATCCCAAGATGAATATTTTCTGCAGTACAACACTTCTCAACGTTCGCCAAACAACCTGAGAAAGAACAAATGACGGCTAAGACATCCAGGGTAGAGGGACAGAGGCCATAACACATTCTAATTTAACACATACTGTGAGTAAGTCTGAAGAGGAAGAACATTATGCATTAACCTATTAAAATAATCCACTCATTCTCTTCTGGTTATTCTTATTGAAGACAACAGTGATAACCACCATGCCACAGAGAAAGTAACTGACATCTATCACTCCGGAAATGATTGCAAACCACTTCGAGCACCATTATCCACAAATAGGGAAAACCTGGAAAAATAATAAACCTTTCCAAGGGTGGCCAGCCGACTAAAGTTACTCCAAGAGCGCACCAACAAATCATCCAGGAGGTCACAAACGAACCCAGAACAACAGCTAAGGAACTGCAGGCCTCACCTGTCTCATTTAAGGTCAGGAGTTCATGATTCATCTGTAAGAAACAGACTTCAAGAGGCAAATATGGTGGGATAGTGTGACGGACCACTTGCCGTAATTGATTTAACCATAAATTCTGCTCTCTACCTCAAAATCCTGAAGGAGAATGGTGGCCATTTGTCTGTGCCCTAAAGCACAAGCACCCTTGGGCTATGCAGCAGTACAATGATCCAAAATACGACAAGAAGTCCACCTCTGAATGGCTCAACAAAAAGCAAAATAAAGGTTTTGGAGTTGTCTAAAGAAAATTTAGAATTAAATCAGATTGATATGGCTGTGCATAACCTTAAAGAGGCCTTTCACGTTCAAGAACTCTCCAATGTCACTGAATTAAAGAAGAGTGGGCCAAAATTCCTCCACTGTACTATGAATGGCTCATTGCCACCAATATCAAACACTTGATCGCAGTCCTTGCTGCAAAGATTCAGACAACTGGTTATTAGGTTGGTAATAATTACTTTTTCACACAGGGTCAGGTAGGTTTGGAGAACCTTTTTCAAGTAATAGTAATAATAAATAAAATGAAAAGTAAGAAAATACATGTACTGTATTTACACAAGTTCCCTTTATCAAATACAAAATGCTCTTTGTTGATCTGAAACATACAAGTGTGACAAAATAAACTAAAGACTAAGAAATCGCCTTTTGATTACACTGTATCTTCTCTCCTTTTTGCCAGTCGGCTGTTCATTCAAAAGTATTTTTGAAAGAGTGTGTGAATATGAAATGTGGTGTTTCGGTGTACATAGGGTACTCTGACGTTTTCCAAACTATGACCTGGGTTTCTCTGCCAATTCAGTTAATACAAAAACCTTTTATCTTGTCCAGATTTAACTGTGTTGGCTCAATCTAAATGCTCATGCAGCTGAATTCTCAGCGAAGCTCTTCATTAACCTGCATTCACGATGACACTAATTAGAAATAATTAGCAACTGAAGTGAATGTTCAGTGCCATTTCTTCCAGTTTATACATCAGGACAAGCAAGGCAAGCACTGCCTGCCCAGTGAAATCTAAAAATAGGTATCGATTAAACTGTACTGCTCCACAAATGATCTCATGTTGCTTCTTTGAACTCATCCTGTAATTTACTGCCATCTGGTGGTCACAGTTGGCTAGCTGAACAAAGAGTCACCAGAATCTAATTTCTATTATTTTCATGATGACGTCGAAATAAAATAAGAAAAAAACGTGTGGGGCCAGTTTTGTAGCCACCTGCTGGCCTGTTCGTGCCAGTGGCTATTTTCACCAAGCCCAGTTACGAGTTCACCTGGGAACTAGAAACACTAAATTAATTATGCTTTTTTCTTGTCGTCTGGTTTACTAGCTTATTATTTTGCAGATTTAGATGATGAAGATTGTAAATAATAAACCTTTATATTAATATTTAAAAATATAAAAGGTAAAACCTTTTTTTTGGACCCATAAGCAAACATGGGAGCAGTAAAACGTTTTCCACCACTGCTCTGGGGAAAGGGTACGTTGGGCACTGGAAGTAATAATATATTACACGTCCAGCCAGGAAGGACTGCAGAAAGCTAAAAATACCCACACAGAGTGCAGCATGAATAAAAGAATAAAAACAGCTGAACACAGGTGTATTAGAATTAACTGGTATTTATATGACACTTTTCTCTTCTTACAACTGATCAGCTGTTTCTGTAACGCAGTGTAATTAATATATATTTATACTGATTTCTTTACTTTTTTCATTTCATTTTTTTGCTCATTGACTATAAAGAATTATGTAGAAGTTAAGCTTCTTCTACATAATACATACACTCTACACTCAACACTCTATAGTGATTATGTGAAAATGCAGAAACTACCAGAAGCTAAAACTCTTCAAACCACCTTCAGTACAAACAAATTCCTGACCTTGCACCTCTCTACATCTGGCTTCAAGTACAGTGTGCAATGAAATCAATAAAAGACTAGAAGTGTGCAGCAGGCTTCACAAGTTTGGCAGATTAATAGAAAGCCAAAGGAACATTTTATTATATAATTATATGATTAAGTATTGATATGTAAAGCCATCCGTTCATTAATTCCATCCATCCTTCCACGATTTGACTGACTATAATGGCATAATATTCACCTAAAATTAAAGTTAATCTTTTTGTTATTTAAATTGGTTTTAGCAATACGTGAACAACCATTGTGTGATAGACAGTCGTTTCTTTTCAACAGGCAGGAGAAGAACCAGAAGGAGATTAAACTTCACAGAGACAGAGAGTAAGAGTAGAGTAAATGACAGGCAAGAGAAACATTGGAGAAAGGAGAAAACACACTCTGACCGATGTGTGAAAACCAGATTATCATGGGAACCGGGCTTAACGTAAGATAAGTCATTCCGAAAAGGACAGAAAATATAAAGGTCAAAACAGATTATGAGCGTTTCTGACAGGAGCAAACTAAGAAAAAAACTAAGGAGCTAAAAATGGCTTCTTAGAAGAAGAAGAGAGTTGTATTTTGCAGTGACTAAGAAAAATCTCTTCATGAAAATTATATTGTCTTTATATGTAAATATATTTTAAAAAAATTAAAAAAAGAGGACCAGAAAGAGTAAGATGAGCTCAGAGGGGTCTCACAGGAAACAGGTATGTCTTCAATCTCTCACTAATCTCTGGCTAAAAGTAGAGATTCAACATATCTACTGATACCCCTCTACCACCACAGATGACATCTTAAAGAAAATGCCCTACATGGTTGAGACAGCTTTAGCTTTTTCTTAGGAAGAATCCTAACCTTCACCTAAGACTGCATGCTGAAAATTCTCCTTCTAAAGGCTGAGAAGGAAATCCAGTGAGCTGTACTGACCGCCTGTTTCGTTTTGGAAATGTCCTCCATCTGAACATGTAGGTCTTCAATCTCCACCTCCATGGACTTTTTAGCTTTAACTGCAGCTGCACAGGTGAACTCCGACTCCTCTAACTGAAACACACAGACATTGAGGAAAAGAATGAGCTCAGGACGACTTCACAGTTAGTATCCCAGTAGATATATTACAGTTTTTTAATGGATTCTGGTCCCAGTCAAGAATCCAGGTGGCTGGGCTTTATTTGGAAAATCTTCTGCTTTGGATCAGAGGTTTTCAGACGGTTCAGTCCCGTAAGAAGGCACAGGGGAGTTGAAGTGAGGCCACAGACATGAATGCTTTGAGTCATAACTCAATCACATCAGGGGGTGTTTTACAGCTTAAAGCCTGAAAAACTGTCACAAAAAATAATCCAAGATTATGCTAATTACCATAACAGGAGCATAAAATGTGTTGACATGTAAATGTGCTGGTGTCAGTATTTGACTTCTTTCATTCTTTGGTGTTTTTCTATCTAGATATGATGCACTGGTCTGCATTGGTGCATCATATCTTTATTCTCTTCCCCCTCTTTCTTAAATAGATAACTATCATATCTGATATCATATCTCACAGTACAATAATATTGAATGGGTTGCATTGTTGGATAACAATGTTGGATAACAATGTTGGATAACACCTCCCACCCACTCCATGACATGTTGGTCAGTCACAGGAGCACGTTCAGTGAGAGACTGAGATTACCGAAAAGCACCACTGAACGACACAGGAAATCATTCCTGCCTGTGGCCATCTCCCTGTACAACGCATCCACTTAACACACTGTTTGCTGCTACAGCTACACATGTTTCTTTTCTAAATATTTATTTATAAGTGACTTATGTATGTATGTATGTATATATATGTATATATTGTACTATTCTTAGTTAGCGTATTGTCTGTCTTGTCTTAATGTTGGTTTAAAATGGAGCACTGTAACAAAAAATAATTTCCCCCAGGGATCAATAAAGTATTCTGATTCTGATTCTGATTGTCATGTTTCTCAGGTCTTTGTCTGAATTTCTACGAACATTATTGCTAAGGATTGTCTTATTGCATTGGAGTCACACTGGGTTAAATATGTACACTTGGGTTTTAAGGGGTATTTATTATTTTCTTCTTTTTTTGGGTTGTATGGAAGCCCCAAACGCAATTTCATTGTTCTTGACAATGACAATAAATAAATAAATACTACTATCTACTTAGATTAGGGGTCTTTCCATTTTCCCACAAGCCACAGATGATAGCATGTTTTTGAAACTGCTGCTGTCAGTAATTTATGAAGTTGTGGCTGTACCTGATTCTTGAGTTGGGCGATCTCCCTCTTGCTGGGTGCGTTATTCTTTATGTGGTCCAACATGATCTGGGCATCTGCTAGCAAAGCCTTGGTTCTCTTCAAGTCCTTCCTCAAGCGCTTTTCAACCTCTATGTCACCACCTCTCACCTGGGAACCAAGATGACCAAAGTGTGACTCAACTGACTGAGTGGGACAAGTTATGGTAGTTATAGTAGTTATAGTAATACACAGTGTGTTTTATCATTAAAGGAAGAATCCTTAGATTATCTAGCATACATAGAACTTTCTGAAAAAACTGAAATTTCTGAATTGATAAATTAAATTTGGCTACAGTGAAACACTACATACGAAGAAAGTAACAATTTTAACTACTAGATAAACTTTAGTAGTTTCTTACTTACTAAAGACAATATTCTTTGCATTACAAATGTTTTAAGTATGTTTGAATAAACAAATGAATTATTACCTTAGCATACATTTGCAAAAATGTCTAAAAAATGTCTAAAAAATGTAGTCTAAAAGAATATCATGAAACGAAATGAGTGATGCTTACATCCCTTGATAACACAGCTCATTTTAAACATAAACACCTCACACAACTTGTTAAGTTTAATTTATTTGCCCATACTCATATAAAATTGGATCTGCAATCAGATATGTAAATTTTCTTCTGCTATGTCCACAAGGCCAAATTTTGCTAAAACCTCAGGTCATGTCAGATATTTGCTTACAGTTTTATTTCTTTTTTTTACAGATGCTGCTCCGGTTGCATTGCACTGTGTTCATTGTATTTACCTGGTCCTGTACAGACAGAAAGTTCGACTCCAGCTCTCTCTTCTCTTTCAGCACCTTCTGCTTCTCATCATACTCCTCTTCAAGCTGGACTTCCATTTGTTTTAGCTACACAAACAGACACACACACAGTCGTAATGCAACTGTTCAAGAACCTTTTACACAGTCACCATATTAACATATTATTTTCACATGCCAGCAATAGTCAATAAAAGCTGGTTTGGCTCAATTTGTTCACTTAGAAAGAGAGGTCACTGCAAATCAATACAAAGTGAAACTGGGATCATAATGCCCTGTCATTGAACAGTTTGAGTATGCCAACAGTCGGAATCGTGTGCTATGGCCTTCAGCTATTAGACTGCCAACTGAACATTTATTGAAGAATTGTGGACAAGATTGACGGCGCTCTCCACCACCATCACTGAAACGACAAATGAGGGAATTACTTTTGGGAAAACGGTGCCTCATTAGGCCCGCAGAGACCCATGAGATGCAGATGTTACATGTTCTTGTGACATGTAACATGTAATAGCCCAACACCGTATGAACACCTTTTTCCCCCATTGTCACCCATGTGTACATGGAAATGTGTCATATGCCAAAACATCCTTGGACAAGATACAACAGCATTTAGGTGCACGTTGGTTATATGAATGAGTGCGAATGGGTGACTGAGGCAGGTACTAGCACCAGTCCATTTAACATCTTGTGTCATTTAATTCATCTTGGTAGTTTCTGGATTCTTGGTGAGTTAAGTTTATAATCTCAAAAAAGAAAGGACTTTTTTTCTCAAACCTTTCAGAGTATTTCAAGAAGTGAAGGCTATTAGTAAGGGTTTGATTAATTACACATTGATCCTACCCTGTGAGTCAAGTCAAATCCACCATTTTTAATTCTATTGCACATTTAAAAACAATAGCTGTTCTCTGAAGTGCTGTGCACCTAAAAGAAATGTGCACACAAAGTCAAGCATCAAGGAAAAACATTTAAAACAGGGTACATGTTAGTTCAACGGTTTTCTGTGGTGTCTAGAAACCTCCCATAAACAACACTGAATTGATAGCAGCTTGATTGGATTTTGTCATATTGTTGTCATCATTTCATTTATCCTTTGCTGTGCATGCCCTTACAGCTAATTTCTCCATCAGTGTCTCTGGATCTAGTCTCTAGCTGTGCCTAAAACCACAAATTTTAATCCTGCTTCTCCTAAACACTTGCTGACAAGTGTTACAAAATGTGAAAAAGCACTTTCTCACCTTTTTGCTACATGACTGCCTGATCTCCTCCACTTCCTCATCTTTGCTCTCAATCTCCTTGGAATGGGTTTGACGCAAGCGCTCCATCTCCATCTCAAGACGTAGCTTACCCTGAAAGAAACACAGACCAGATGCTCTGGACTCACTGTGGCTTAAAGAAGCATAATGTTAATGTTCCGTCTTTGCCTTGATGGAGGTATGTGTCCAATGCCATTCATATTTCACAAAATATACTAGCATGACTTTCAGAAGGAGTTGAATGTGTACAAAAACAAGAATCATTACATTTTGGTGCAGATTTTGAAAACTTTCTTTAAAGTTGCAGGATACTGGACTTGGATGTGGATGCACACTTAATGTCCTTTTTGTTCCAAACTGTCATCTTTGTAATCTAAAAAGCATGACTACCATCCTTAATACTAGTCTAAAAACAGCCTTAAAATATCATCCAGTTAAGGAAATCCCAAAAAGCTGGTCCTGTTCATCTGGACGTAGTGTTTTCAGTGGGAGAAACGTTTCGTCACAAATGACATCACTTGGATGACTTCATGATCCGAGAAAGTGAATTGGTCACTTGAATGAGTGATGAAACGTTTCTCCCACTGAAGACGCTACGTCCAGATGAACAGGACCAGCTTTTTGGGAATATAAATAAAAAAAATTTACTAAGCAAAAATACAGCTTTAATTGGAGTTTTTTTTAGTTTTTTCCTTTTTCGTGTGTACCTGCTCCAACATCTGGATGGTACCAGCCTGCTCATCAAGCTCTTCTTCTTGGTCTTTCACCTTTGCCTCTAGATCACGAAGCTGCTTCTTCACCTGCATAGAAAAAAAATGATGTTCCAAAATGAATACCTGATATTCAATTAATAAATGAATGCACCATCATATATCTATTTTAGTTGAACAGACAAAGAACAGTTTTGATTTTTTGTGGGTGTGGACTGGCACAAACAGATGGAGTGGATGGTTTGACTAACTAAAAGAGGAATAGGACAAACCTTGGCCAGTGATGCCTCATCCTTTGATTCTTGGGAGTTGAGATCCTGCAGCTCGGCCTCCAGCTGCTCCAGCTTCAGGTTGACTGCACAAGCTTCCAGGTCTTTGTCCTGCAGGACAGGTGATTAGAGTCAGAACACAGAAAAGGGAACTGCCACATGTGCACGATGGGGAAAAGTTGAGATACTCTGCTCTACACATAGCCACAAAGTGGAAACACACAAAAGGGAAGTTACAATTACAAGTTAAAATGACAAGCTTGTTCTCTGTAACAAGCACAGTATGAAGCTGGAGGTCTTTACAATATATTACAACTGCAATCAAGAGCTACAAGTTTCCGTGGATAAAAATTGTAGACTTGGCATGAGTTAGACACGCAATTAGAATAAAAATGTACAGTCTTGTATGAGGGGCCGTACAAGCCAAAATTCATACTTTCACTCTCACATAGTTTTATTTTAATTTTTTATTCTTATGTTTACACATATTTAAAACACACATTACAATATTGTGTTCTCTTATACATGTATTTTAATGTACATATTCACAAATTTTCACTCTAACATACATGCATTTTCATTTATGCATTCCTACATTTTCCTCTCATTTACATGCATTCAATATGCCTTTAATCTCCCAAATAATATATATATGTAAGAAGAGAATGCTTACATGTCTGAAGAAAATATATGTATGAAGAGAATAATGTATGTGAATGAAAGAGTGTAGTGGAAACGGAAGGCTGGGTGTCTGTACCGCTGTGATTGGCTGGAAGCACGCGCAGGTCACTTTCAAGTGTCTGACAGCATGGAGGGGGGAGAAGAAACTCGAGTTCTTCAGCAAGCTATCTATGGCGTTATTTTTGTGCCACTATTCTGAGCGCAAGTAAAAAAAAGTTTGCAGGTGCAAGTGTTGCATTTTGAGGAGAAATTTATTTTGAGTGAAGAGAAGAGAGCAATGTGTTGCTCGTGCTTAACGCGATTGGTCCCATACTTCAGCTAGAATGAAAAAAAGACAAAGCTGGAGTTATTCTGTCTTTACGTTGCACAGCTGCCTCTTCTCCCCTCAATCTCTCTCCCTCCCTCTCCTGTTGCTACTTCAATCTCTCTTGTTTGTTTATCGCCCACTTTGCGCCAGAAACAGGAAACCAGCGGATGTTGCGCTAAACAACAACAGCAGCACGTTCAAGCTTGATCAGCTGTTGTTAGAATTTATTTAAAATTAATTTCTAGTATCAGCTGATGTTTGCTGGAGCCACAGCTGTAAAAGCTGCTGCTCATGATATTGGTTTGGAAACATGAAGGTGATACAAATCATACATATATACCAACAAGACCGTGTACGTCACTGTCACAACAGCGTTTGTTTTAGTTCAAAGGCTTTATGGTTTTTCCTATAATACCTGGTGGTGTAGTCGGTGATTTTTTTGTCAGTTGAGCCTTATATATTATGTTTAACCCGAGCGACCACCCGGTCAGCTGGTGGGTAACAGGCATCTCTAAAAACGTCAGAGCACTTATGCAAATATGTGATGTCTTGATGAATCGAGCAGGTATTAGAAGTTTACACAGCACCATTCTCGCATGAAAATATCTTAAAAGTTTATTTTGTGACCCAGACAGAGTAATGTTTCAAACTCCGCCACTCGGTTCCTCCGCCACTGCCTCGTTTGAGTTTTGGACGAAATGGATTCTGGGATATTGCATTTCGTCATCTCGAGCTGATTGGAGACCAGAACAGCCAATCAGATATTTTTGCATCCAAGTCTGTGATTGGCTGGTTTTGTGGCACAAATGTAACACAAAGAGTTGAGCGCGCACGGGCAGAAATGTTGAGAGTGCGAGCAACACATTGCGAGCGAGCGCAAATGCAAAAACTGAGCGAGAGGGGCTGCTGTTGTGTGTGTGTGTGTGTGTGTGTGTGTGTGTGTGTGTGTGGGGATAATAGCAAACACTGAAATACATTTTTTGCACGCAGCAATGAATTTTGTTCACTCAAATTCAGCTTTTCTTCGCTCAAAATAAATTTCTCCTCAAAATGCAACACTTGCACCTGCAAACTTGCGCTCAGAATAGTGGCACAAAAATAACACCATAGATAGCTTGCTGAAGAACTCGAGTTTCTTCTCCCCCCTCCATGCTGTCAGACACTTGAAATATTGCAATGTGTGTGTTAAATATGTGTAAACATAAAAATAAAAATATCTAAATATAAAAATTAAAATAAAACTATGTGAGAGTGAAAGTATATGTGTGTGAAAGAAGAATGTATGTGTGTGAGAGTGAAAGAATGAATTTTGGCTTGCACGGCCCCTCATAATCTTGGATCATATTGTGCAGCCATCCTGGTAACTACAAAGGAGGCCCAAACAACAATTTCTTCTTGCAGCTTTAAACTTAAACTCACAATGATCACACATGCTCATCTAAACATACTGATTGTCTTTACTGCTCAAAGACAATAAGTGACCGAGTAAATACAAAATCTAAATATGAGTAGGATGCTGAAAACTTTAAAATGCTGGGGTATCTGACACTAAATAATTCACAAATAACGCACCAAGTCCCAAGAAAAGAAAAACCCCTTCACTAAAGCAACGTGCCACAGTGTAGCCCACAGAGACACAGACCTCCAGCTGCTGCCGGAGGCCGAAGACCTCTCCGGTCAGCACGTCCTTCTCTCGAGCCAGTTTCTCCCTCAGGCTTCTCTCCCTCTGCACCTCATCCTGGGCTGCACTCAGCTCACTGTCAAACCTTTCAAAAATACACACACACACACACACACACACACACACACACACACACACACACACACACACACATAAAACACTGTAATTTATTTACAATTACTGTTGTTATTACACCATTACTAATGGGCCTTCCAGGAACCAGGCAGAGGTAGGTAAAGTAATAGAACTGTGTGA
Organism: Aulonocara stuartgranti; assembly: GCF_965226115.1. Taxonomy (NCBI): domain Eukaryota; kingdom Metazoa; phylum Chordata; class Actinopteri; order Cichliformes; family Cichlidae; genus Aulonocara; species Aulonocara stuartgranti. The sequence continues at coordinate 36,995,241 of NC_138950.1, read as the reverse complement.
TGACATGACAGGTAAAACTTGACTGCGTGTGTTTGTGTACTGACTTCCTCTGCTTCTTCTCCAAATCATGGTTGCGACTCTGCTGACCCTCCAGGTGAAGTTTAGTGTCCTGCAGCTCGGCTGTCAGTCGCTGGGCTTTCTTCTTCAGCTGCTGGATATTTCGCTGAGACTCCTCATAATCAGCCTCCAGGTCACTGATCTGCACAAAAAGTATCCTCAATATGTTAAGAAGCCTGTTTGATGAATGCATAAAAAATACAGTCAAGCAGTACGCAAGCAATTTATTGTTTTTAAAACAGCTTATTAAGACCATTGTAGCTTAAAAACCACGTGGGGAATGAGATTAGTTTTCAAATTAAAAGAAGAAAACTGGATTTATTCCAATGTGCTTTCAGTTATATAGTCATAAATGTGCTTGCTTTGAGTGCAAGTGTTTGTTTTGCTTAAGGATACTATTACCACTCTTACTGCAATAGATGCTCAAATCAAATTATAATTTCTAATCAGATAAGTGAGGATGTCACTTGTGATTGAACCCAGATTCACCCTATCATCAAAGTCTCAGAAGAGACAACAGTTAAGGCCATTTAGCAAAGTGTGAACAAAGCAAATCATCTTTCTTGCTGTCAATTCCTTAAAGTAGTCACAGTTTGCATTGATGACAGCTATGCACACGTCTGGTAAGAACTTAAACAGCTTCATGACATCATCACCTGAAATAATTAATTCCCTTCTTAATGTGTTTAAAACTAACCAGCTATGTTGTTATACCTTCGTTATCTGGGAGCCATGAAAGTATGTGTTGCATGTTTTGGTATGACACATTATATTGTCAGAATATATATATACTGAATAACTGTTTTTGTAATAAAATAAGGAAATCAGAGTCATATAATTAAGATAAAGCCCAAGATTTTACTGTAAAGAAAAACTTGAATTCTGTTCATAAATATGTATCAGTGTCCACTCACCCTCCTCTCCAGCTGCCGCTTGTTCTGCTGCTCCACCTCCAGTTTGTCATCAAGCTCCTGCTGCAGTCTCTTCTTGGTGAACTCGATCTCCCTGATTGCTCGCTCATACTTCAGCTTCCACTCTCCTCCTGTGATATTTCGTACTTTTATTGTCTACATCATGTGCTCTGTCACTTGTGCTACCCCATGTACTCAATACCACACATGTATTTACTGTATCCAGCCATAAAAGACATTCTGAAAGGCTGAGAATAAAAACATTTAGATGCTACGAACTAAAGTCAACCTTGCTTAGTCCAAGGCAAAACATCTCCAAGGATATCTTAAAGCGATTCATACATCTATTGTAAAGCTTAATTGAAATGCAGATTTCATTTTCCAACAGGACTTAGCAAATGCCCACAGTGACAGTGTTATTACTGTGCTTGAATGACCAGCTAAGTTACCTGACTAAACCCTATAGAGCGTCTTCAGGGAATTGTCGAGTGTCCATTAATTCAACATTCTCTTATTTTACCAACAAACCTCAATACTCTGAACTGCACTTTAGTAAGACCTATACAATTGTCAGTTATAGCCACGAGGAGCAACCTACAGGTACTGAATGTACTCCAGTCCTGCATAAATACCCCTCCATGAGTGTGGTGCTACATCATTTTTGCTTTACTGTAGTACAAAAGTGAAAAGCTGTTGCAAGATGGAGACACTGAGGAATCAATTCTTCTTTCACAAAGTCTGCAGGCCAAACAAAGACGGCTGGCAGCAGGCCTGCAGGGCGTCATGAACTGAGTCCTTGCTTCCTTTCTTGCATTGAACCAATCCATCTCTAATGTACTTCTTCACATTGGATTTTTCTTGGCTTTTGTCAAAGCATCGATTGGACATTACCCCTGCGGTTCCTGCACCCCCACTAAAGAACACACACTGGGTTTTTCTAACAGTCTGGAATAACTGGTACTGTAACAGCTGTGCAGGGCTATGTGAAGTAGAGTCCATTTAGGGAACAGAAAACATAACACAAACCACAAGAATGATTTGATGATGTGAGCTTGTGCAGAGATTGTCAAGTGTTAATTTCGTTTTAGGTATTTAGAAAGCCTCAAGTGAAAGATAGAATTGCTGAAAGAGAAACTGTAGCAACCACTAACGTTCCTTGTTGTTTTTTCCCCCTTTGTTACATTACATACACGATATAATGATGCTGCAGGAGTACACCCTCATAGACCTTAAAATAGTTACAAAAACAACTGTATAGGTTTACTAGAATGTAGCTCTTAGTATTGAGGGGGCTCGACCAATAAAAATGAGAGGAAGTGAATTATTGCATGCAATTATAAATCTATGGAAGTACAAACAGGATTTGGAAATGTGTAGAGTTATGAATAAGTTATACTCATTTGATTTAGTGACAAGAAGCTTGACACCCAGGAGTGATCAGTATCACTATGTCCTGATTGGTCAGTACTGTTGTGCTTGGGAGGTCGTGTCTAACCTGTCTCATCATCATCCACCTCTCCACTGAGTTCGGAAGCACGGATGAGTCGAGCCTCCATCACCTCCATCTCCATAGACTCCATCTCTTTCTTCGTGCTGTCAAATTTGGCCTGGTGGATTAGGGATAACAAGCAGCTTCTATAACAATGGCAACAAAACTCTACGAAGATTAATCAAGAATGTGGTTTTGAAAAGGTCCATTACAGTGTTAAGACTTGAGTAGCATTTTTAACTGTGTGCAAAAGTTTACATGGGTCATGGGTCAGGTGAAGGGTCCCCTTAACATAATTTTGCTCACAGCTCAGAGGTCAGAACTGGGTCTGGGTGAAATATATCACTTAGTGAAATGAACAGTGCTTGGACTTTGGCTACATTAAAATATAACACATGTTCTTATTTATTTTCTTCGTTATGCTTCTCCCTTTAGGTATCATCTACTTCAATTTCATTCTATCATCTTCTTTTACATCAATCGTCTGCACATCCTTGAGTCTTCTCTGTGATCATCGTCTCTTCCTCCTGTTGGTAGTTCAGCATCCTTTGTCCAGCATATCCACCATCCCTGACGAAACTAAGTTAGCCTTACCTTCCTCGCTCTTTCTCTCCTACTGCTTATACCCAAACTGATTTCAACATTCTATCTCTGTCTGTTGGTCATTGACAAAGGAGCATTACCAAAGCCCCTTTGAGTCAAACAAATTCTGCAGGTCCTGCCACACACAGCAAAGTTTTTAGTTGTGTAAATATTTAAAGTTGAAAGTCTCATTTTCTTAAAACTGGGTAGTTTGTTTCTTATTTGATGATCATTTCAGGTATCTAGACTCTTTTACTGAATAAACAGTGAACCAATTCAGCAGTAAATGTCATGACTGTTTAACATTACTACTCATGTGCGAAAATGACGCTGGTGTTCTTTCGTCATCTGATTTATTATTGCAAAAATGGCAGTCTTGAAATACAAATAACAGTCAAAAATACTGCTACCACAACATTCAGTATATGTTGCAATGCATAAGCAAAAATGTCCAATTTCATTACACGGTCAAAGCAACAGTACGAGAATAATGGGACAGACACCCTGAGCCAGGGTGTCCTGCACACACAGCAACGTGGAATTACAATTTTGTTACCTGGCTCAAGGGGCCCACGCTGCAAACCACAAACTGCAGGTAAGCAGTGCAATTTCAGGAGTGTTCCTCTCCTGAATATGAAGTGCATTCACAAGCCCAAATATCAAGTTTTCTGAGCTGGATGAATAATACGCTCACCTCAAAGTAAAAGTCAAAATGAGGTAGCCCGGAAATACAGCATTATAGTAGCTGGTGACAAGACTTTTCTCCAGTGTACATGCATGTGTGTATGTTTCCATCTTTACCTGCAGGTCCTTCATGTCCTTCTCCAGACGCAGTCTCTCAGAAGTTTCTGTCTCCAGCAACTGGGAGGCAGATTCCCCAGTGTTGCGCTCATCAGCCAGCTCTGCTGACAGCTCTGTGATCTGAAGTGTGAATATTGACAAATCTTGTATTAATGTATAGCTTGGAAGAACTCTCAAAAATTGTGAGATTTTATTTTAGGGTCAGTTCGTGATTGTAAAATTTGTTGTTAGGAGCTAATAGACAGGGTATCATCTGGGACCCGATAAGTAAAACATGAGAACTAATTAACTAATGCTAACTAAGCCTTGCTAAAGAAAGAATTTATATTTCAGTTGTCATTTGTCTTTATGTCATAGCAGGATGATATAAGAACAACAAGGCCAAATGTTAAGAATTTCAGAGGGACAAAGGAAGAACCATGCCGAACAGCTCAAAAGTTTGGGTCACTTAAAAATGTGATTGTTTCTCAAGAAAAAGACTTCACTGTTTTCACTGAGCAGAAATGGATCATAACCCTGTTAAAACACAGTTAACAATTCTCATCATCACTCATCATAAATCATTGAAATGATATTCAGTAGTTAAATCTATATCTCTGCAGGGATGCAGATGACCAATGTTAGCAAACATCACTCCAGATTAGCTGTCTGCTGACACTTGAGAAATATGCTAACAATTTTCATCCATCCATCCATCTTCATCCGCTTTGTCCGAGGCCGGGTCGCGGGGGCAGCAGCCTAAGCCCAGACCTCCCTCTCCCCAGCCACCTCCTCCAGCTTATCCGGGGGAATACCAAGGCGTTCCCAGGCCAGCTGAGAGATATAATCTCTCCAGCGTGTCCTGGGTCTGCCCCGGGGCCTCCTCCCGGTGGGACATGCCTGGAACACCTCACCCAGGAGGCGCCCAGGGGGCATCCTTGTCAGATGCCCGAACCACCTCAGCTGGCTCCTTTCGATGTGGAGCAGCAGCGGCTCTACTCTGAGCCCCTCCCGGATGGCCGAACTTCTCACCCTATCTCTAAGGGAGAGGCCAGCCACCCTTCGGAGGAAGCTCATTTCTGCCGCTTGTATCCGCGATCTCGTTCTTTCACTACCCACAGCTCGTGGCCATAGGTGAGGGTAGGGACGTAGATCGACCGGTAAATTGAGAGCTTCGCTTTTACACTCAGCTCCCTCTTCACCACGACGGACCGGTGCAGCGTCCGCATCACTGCAGCTGCAGCCCCAATCCGTCTGTCGATCTCCGGCTCCCTTCTCCCATCACTCGCGAACAAGACCCCGAGATACTTGAACTCCTCCACTTGGGGCAAGAACTCATCCCGACCCGCTAACAATTTTAAATGTATTAATCCCAAATTTAAAGAATTCTATTGATTATGTTTAGGAGTAACTCAAATCTCCCAGTGTGTGTGTGTGCGTGTGCGTGTGTGTGTGTGTGTGTGTGTGCGTGCGTGTGTGCGTGTGTGTGTGTGTGTGCGTGCGTGTGTGTGTGTGTGTGTATTTTTACCCGGCTCTCGAGACGGTCACTGTTGAGTCTCAGCTCATTCCTCTCTTTCTCTACCTTCTCTAGCTTCTGCTTGAGTTGCTGGATCTCTTCCTGAGAGGGAACATGCAAAAGATCAAAAGATGGTTTTAGTTATTTATGTATTTAAAAGAGACAATGCAGTTTAATACAGCTCAATATGGAGCACGAAACTGATGTGCTGCACATAGAGCCCATAGTTGCTCATTTTCAATCCTTGTCGAGCTTTTACATTCACAATACACAAACAAATTACAAAACGCATTACTTAAAACCATATTGCGCTATTATTAAAAAACTATAGACTTCAGTGTGAAACACAGCTTTTAAAAAACAACCCCAAAAAGCAGAAAACCTGGGGGAAAAATAAAATTTGAAAAGTATGGATACTTGTAAAATTATAAAATGATTAATGAAAATGACTACAGCACTGATTTACCCTTAAGTAACCTTTGACCTGTAAAGGATTTAGGATCTGTAATTGATTTGATTTGAGTGGGAACTGTTTTCCATAGATGAGTAGCCTTCATAGAAAATGCTGACTGTCCGAATTCAAACCGCGACATGGCATTTTACAGTAGCCTGTCACATACATGTTAGTGCACTGTGTAAATATACTTAATAATAATGCTTTTCTCAGTTTTACTGAATTGAACCATGTGTTTTAATCCAACATAACAACAATAAGAAGAAGAATATCCCCTTTGGGGCTGCGGCAAGAAGGGTATCCAGTTTAAAACTCCAAAATCAAACATGCTCCATAACTCCTCTCTGGAGGGGAGAGGGAGGGGAAACAGGAGGACAAAGGAGGGAACAACTAAGCTGTAGTGCCTCTTCACCTCACTGTGCAATACCTTTTGTGCAATACTTTTGTAAATAGTCAACAGTGCAATAGACTCAATACTTGAAATGTGCAATTCACTTGTATTTTTATTTTTATTCCTATTTATTCTATTTATCCCCTTCGTATATTTTATTTATATTGTCTCTGTATTTATATATATGTGTGTGTGTATAACTCTGTAACTTCTGTCGGTGCTGTGCTTTTTTGGAAATCGAATTTCCCAGAGGAACCCACCCGAGGGATTAATAAAGTTCTAGCTTATCTTATCTTATCTTATCTTATGCAGGGCTATCTGTAATATCACGGAAGAAATTACAGCTGTGACACTTGATACAAACCCTTCATTACACAGGTTGGTCTTAATTTCAGGATTTGTCATGTAGAAGTAAGGAGAAGGCATTTCTAAAACTGTTGAATGTAAAATACAAAATAAAGTAATTATTCAAAGTTTATATAACCACCAATATTACATCCCACCACAAAAATGGCGACTGATTTTTGTGCATTAAATCACCACACGGCTTTATTTCAGATACATACCAGGAATGTACCACCAGTGTATGTGCTTAAACTTACATCCTTGCCACGGATCTGTTCCTCAGTGAGCTGCACCTCTATCAGAGGTCTGACAGTGGTGAACAGCTTCCACCATGGCCAGCCTTTGACACCACGATTCTTCTTTATGTTCTTCTGGATGCAGCGGATTGCCAGATCCTGAATCTGTCACACAAATACAACAACATTAAGAAAAAGACCACAAAGCTGGACAATGATATTAACAGATACAAAGTGCAGGATAACCAGAAAAGTACTATGTGGGGAGAGTTTGAGGTTTCTTCTTGATTGTACCAAAAAGAGATTTGAAGATTTAAAGCTTCAAAGCCTCAAAGACATATCCTACCAGTAACATCTACTGGTCAGCTGTAATTATAGTGGCCACAAACTTTCAACTCCAGTTCCAAGCCAAAGGCAAGAATTCATTCTAAGGATTATCACCCACACATGAAAGTGTCACAACATTTTGAAATGTCAGTTTACTATAAAATGTTTAACAGTAAAACCACCAAGGGGGTCCTGTTGACCCCATTTTGTCATGAAAGATGCTGTAATAACGTGAGTGAGCTAAATGTGATAAGCAAACATATAAGGGACTGTAGTTAAATAACAGATGAACAATTAGGCTACTGCAGGCCTGAACGGGTTGTGCAAAAAAGTGATCTCTCAAATGATATGAAGTCATTTTGAGGCAAAAGAACATTCCTGTCACCAGGTAGAAGCTGCAATCAGCTGTTGGCAAAGTGACTTTTATATATCCTTCACTTATCCAGGTATAAACACTCACTGAGGCATCTGGGCAAGAGGGCAGCAGAAAGTACAACAAATATAATAAGATAACAGTTCCATAAAGATATGTGAAGTGGCCAAAAAGGACTGCATTGATTATAATGTAGAACACATAGTGGGTACTATAAAGGCAGAAGCATAAAGATACTTGCAAAACAGGTCCTTTTTCAAAATGTATATATAGGTTAACCACTTAATGTTATGTCACTTCTACAGGCATGACACGTATAAGCAAAGATATTGACATTAAAAACACTCAAAAACATCGGAAATCACTTTTTTGGAGACAACTTTTTGGCACAATAGCAGATCAGAGTGGGCACTGTGTGACAGAGTGCATGCAGAACTGGATGTGTTGCTGGTTTTGCAGAGAAGCAGCAGAACAGAGTTAAACTGAGCAAAGAGTCTGTGGAAATAAACAGTGAAATTGGACAGGTTTCAGGGAAGAAGAGCGGAGGAGGTGTTTCACTGATGAGAGGCTGCAGGTGATCAGAGGAAGATGTGGAAGATAAATATGAACTTTTCTAATGTTACAATAATTCTTTTATATGTAATATGTATATAATATGTAATAATTCATTTTGACCTTTTCATAAAGTTCTTCCTCTATAACAATTAAATATTTACATGTGCCAGCTGCTGTGTAATTTGTTGTTCCCTATGTTTATTAGTTTATTATAATGCATATCTTAAATGTATGATCAGTAATGAAATTATCTAAATAATCTATAAATCTAACAGAAACCCTAGAAAGTTGTTAGGTTTATATTGTTGGATTGTCATTTATGCTTAGAAATATATACTCATATATGCTTAGAGGTATATAGTCGATTGCATAGTGATAGGATGTCTGATCCTTAGCAGTCTGCAAAGACTCTGTGTGCCTCCCAGAGGGTTCTGGCATACACACACATCCTAGGGCAGCGGTCTCCAACCTTTTTTGTGCCACGGACCGGTTTATGCCCGACATTATTTTCACAGACCGGCCTTTAAGGTGTCGCGGATAAATACAACAAAATAAAACCAGTACCGGTACCGAAAAAAGAAGATTTATTCATAACACACGTGAAAAGACCCAGGAAAACAGAGTTAACGGTAAAAACGATAACAAAATAACGCTGAAAAACGATAAAAACCCTGAAAACCAGACATTTCACACCTGAGCCTCAACTCTCGCGGCCCGGTACCAAACGACTCACGGACCGGTGCTGGTCCGAGGCCCGGGGGTTGGGGACCACTGTCCTAGGGTCATGAGAGAGGTCGTACCTTCTCTTACTGATTTATGGGATAGGAGGACACCTACTCTGTATCTGTTTTAGTATAAAAGCCCTTTGTTTAGGTGGACCGCTGGGCTCCTGGCACCAGCTTTGGGGAGTCGTTCACAGGGTCACATCTTGGGACACACACACACACGCATACCTACACATACACACAGACGGTACTCTTTGTTCACATGTATGCCTATGTAAGACGTCATATGTTAATGAGACTATGCATATTCATGTAACCACAATAAAGAACAGTGCTGCAAGGGAGCTAACTGAGAGCGACTGAGGTTCGAGCGGAAGGAACGGCGCTCGTCACAGTTCTCTCCCTCGTGCACGAGCAACACAAAGAGCTCTGGTGACTTGCGTCTTGCTTTTGCCATTGTAGTAGAATTGTCTTGGTGTTCCAGCAATAGGCCTGTGCTACACAAACCTATCAAAAGTCATTTTAAATACTTATTTTACCAACCTTTGCTTAAAACTAGAAAAGAAATAACATGAAAATGAACAACTTAACTTCAAAAACAGGTCACGATCAAAATGGCCCATTCTGGCAGGTCTTGTGTTAAAGTGTTACTGCTTATAATACTTGAAACATAACTTATGATTATGGGAGGTATGATTGAAGATTTGTGAGAAGTTCTGTGTCATGGTTCTGGTACCGGTGTTACATCTTTCACCATCTTACAATGCTGTGACTGCAGCCATTCCCCAGCTCTCTGAATTGTACTCATGGCCATTGATCAGTGGTTTTTGATCAGTGGTTGCTCATCAGTGGTCATCTGGTGCAGATGGCAACAGATTTTAGATTTACTAGAGTTAATTGTGGTATTATTGCAAACAGATTGCATATACGTGCTAACTTGAACCTGTTCAATGGAAAACTGATCGCAGACAGACTCTGTCTTGGTGCTATTTTATTCTCATCTTGATGGACCTTTTGAAATCCTTTGAAGACAGTAGTTAGTAGCCTCAGACCTGGTCCCTATCTTTGAAATGACAACTTCAAAGATCACCAATATTTCTCCATAATTTTGGTCAGGACATGGACCCCAACCACAGTTTTCCATAGTGAGCCTAAGAGAGTTATGGCTATGTTGGAGAGTAAAGACAGTCAAAATAACAAATACTGACTTTCAAGCTTCAAGTCTTATTTAGCTTCCTATTTTCCTAGCAAAGAGAAAAGCGGACTGGCTCAAGATATTTTTCACCAAACTGTATGATTTTACTTCATTAAAAGTTTAGATCCAACGTTCTTATACATTTTGTTTCAAATGCTTTCAACACACGGCTTTATTTCAGATAAACTAACGAAATAACGAAAACTAGAAGTGAAAAAACATTTTCGTTAACGGAAATAAAAATAAAAACAAAAAAAGGAAAACTAACTAAAACTGTAATGAGTGTTCACAAAACTAACTAAAATTAACTGAATTTATAGCAAAAATGTGTTTAGTTTTCGTAGATGTGTGTGTGTCATACAATAGTCAAGGGTGAAAATGAAGTTTAGTTTCCAGATTTTTTTCTTGCTGTCTCATTATCCCAATTTGGGATTACTTTGAATATGACTGTGTTTTGGATAAAGCAAGTGTCTTGTAGTGGAAAGAGACAAATTATGAGGGACATTTCTAAAGGGGAAAAAAATCCCACAAACCTTAAAGTGCGCTTGAAAAGCTCGCACAAGAAGGCTAACCTAGCTTACCTTGAGAAGGTAAGGGAGCACACTCAAACCTCATCCCCAGAAAACAGAAGCTAACCCCAGGCAAGGCAGCGTGATGCATCCCGAGACAACAGGACGGGGATATCTACATAACTGTGTGAGTCAATTGCCTTCAAAAGGTTTATCAATTCACTTGAACCAAAATTACGAACACCCGGTGCTGCAAGAGTTAATAGTCTCATTGGGGCCAAGATATAAATTTTATATTTGCCTGGTATCAATGGTTGTTCATCTGCCTTTATTTATTTATTTAAAGAACCCATAGGTGGAAATGTGAGTTGTCTGTCTCTGCGTGTTAGCCCTGCGACAGACAGGCGACCTGTGCAGGGTGCAGGGTATGGTAGCTGGAATAGCAACATACCCAAGGATAAGCAGAAGAGCATGACTGATGTGATGAAAATGGGAATTTGTTGCACTTAATTATTGCAAACAAAACTAAAACTATAACTGAAACTAATCAAAACTAAACTGAAACTAAGGATTTTCAAAAAAATAAAAACTAAACTAAACTAGCAAACAATTGGTAAAAACTAATTAAAACTGATATAAAATTGAAAATCTGAAGTCAAAACTAAATAAAAATAAAAACTAATGAAAATTGCAAAACTATTAAAACCCTGGTCTGAATACAAGCAGTAGCATCTTTCTCAATACACCTGTTTCCTGTCAGGGTGGGGAAAGTGGGGATTCTTTCTTTAGGCAACTGTTTAATTAGGCTCAGCGTTGGCTGGCAGTGGAATCCCCCGTGCTCCTCTACTCTCAACTGTTCCTATGAATGTCAAAAAGAGAGAGAGTGGAGACAGACTGCAGGGCTTCAAAGCAGTCAGCAGATCTCTTCTATTTGTCTGTTCCCCCATGGCGAAGTGGAGTCTTCATCTTTCTTTCCTTTTTTCCTATTTCCCCATCATCCTTCTCCATCTCACTTATTTCCTGGAGTGCTTTGAATGCAGCTCCCTCAGGGAGAGAGGGGGTAGGATATGAGGAATGTGAAAGACAACAAGGAGGTTGCCTAGAGCAGGGAAGTGGGTTAGATGGGTAAACAAACTAACCGGTTGTGTCTTGTGACAAAAAAAGCAAACCTGATTGTTATACAAATTACAGCACAAATTCACATTCTAAACTAAGTCCATCTGTAAGAATGAAAAAGGACGGACTTGGATAAATCTTTGATTTTTAGTTTCATTAGCTTTTTGGCTAATGTTGAACACTCAGTATACGGAGTCTGTAAAGTTACAGAGCAGCATTACATAAAAGCCGCCAGCACCCAGCTGACTCAGTAACTGCAGAGTTCAATCAACTCCTACATCTTTAAAGCTCCCACCGGCATTCATTTTGTTAACAATATCCATTCAATGTATGTTTTATGGGTAAGCAGATTGGATTTAATGTGTCTTTAAAGTTTATTCACAGGGCTGTGATGCTGGATTTGACTGATGTCTATCACTTTCACTTTTCATTCTTGTAATTTTTAGAACTCTAGTGCAAATCCAGCATTTCTTACTGCTCCTTTACAATACAAGCACTGAAGTGATGAAATGCTGGGTAACTTATTGAGAAGATAATTTAGACATATGTGATTGTGATGATATGAACTTGTCAAGGCATCCTAAGTTGCATTAGAAGACAAACTACAGTGTGAGCCATTTCCTCTTATCTGCTTTAAGATTTCAACCAAGTCTGAGACTCTCCAGGATGCCTATGAACAGCGCACTAGAAACAAACTATTTACGACGGCGTAAAAGAAATGTGCCCAGTTCTACATCAATTACATGAGATTACTGTTTGCCACAAGAGATGAGGCTCAAACTGAGTTCTTTGGGGGATAACAAGAAAGCCAAACGCCCTTGAAAAGTCCTTTTTGTTGGCAGCCCTGAGACCAGTGCTGCAAGACAGGATAAAATGAAATGGTAATGAAAGCTTAATCTCCACACACACATATACACTTACCACAAATACAAACACTGTGTACCAAATTAACTTTGAGTACACATGAGAAAAGTTTCACAAGCAGCATGATCACTTCTGTAAAGCTACACATGAAGTCAACAGATCCCCACGTGTATTTTGCGAGACAGCACCAATGTTTCCCACTTGTCAGGTTATTATTTTACACACATGCACGCGCAAGCGCGCGCACGCATGCAGAGAAGAAAATGACTAAAGCACAATCATCCAAACAGGTAACTTGTAACACATCCTTAAAGCTTCTTTGTAGCAACCTAAACTCGAACTCACTTTTATTTCAGGGGAACTGTCAAATAATAATGAAATCCCATGACGGTCTTTTAATTGAAACAGGGGCAACTGTAGCTCAGGCAGTAGAGCAGGCAGTCTACTGATTATAAGGTAGGTGCAACAATCTCCGGCTCATCCAGTCCAAGTGCTGAAGTATCCTCGGATCCTTGATCAGGATACTTATTCCCAGACGCACTCCCCCGATGCACCCATAAGATTGTGTGTGTGAATGTTAGATACAGCATTTAGGCGTAGATAACAGTGCTGTCTGAATGTGATCGAGTAAATACGATTTTTAGTAGAAAACACTTTGAGTGCTCAAGTGAAGTAGCAAGGCGCTACAAATACTAGTATAATTTACCATTTAGAAAACTCTAGTTTTCTAAATAGACTTTTTTGTTTTTTAATATTTGTATTTTAATATTATCACACCTGCTTCTGGACAATGAATTTTTAAGGTACTAGTATTGTACCATTTAAAATAAATATATATGTATAAAAAATGCAAAATCATACTTTTGTTGTATAGACATTGCCTTGGTTTGTCTTTTAGTCAGTTGGGTTAACGCTTTTATGCATGTTTTTAACCCCAAAATTGGGTTTTATCTGTCAGACATGTTCTGTCCCTTACCTCAAGAGTCACTGCTACTCTTTGCCTTCAACACCAACTTCTGACACAACTAAGTCTGAGACTCTGTCCAATGCCTATAAACAGCACATCAGCAACTAGCTATTTACAATGACATGAAAGAAATTAACCCAGTTCCAGTCTACATCAATTATACGAGATAACTGTTTGCCATAAAAGCTGGGGCTCAAACCGAGGCCTTGAGGCAATAATAGCCATGGCTGCACTTGTGGCTCCTTACTGGTTGGCCCTGATGTCTCCTCGGGGACTGATGACATCCAGTGTTTGTTTTTTAAGAGGATTACCAGGAGGGCATTTCCAGAAGGATGTTAACACATGGCTGCTCAAGATTATGATTGATTATGTGTTTTTTATTGCCTGTAATGTCCTAATAGTTCTACTCATTCTGGATTCAAAGTCAATGTCAGGAATCAAGCTTTTTGTGGTTATAGTGAAGTAAAATAATAAGGTCATACCAATGAGGCATAAAAGGTACAGACAGATTAAAGGGGTATTCTGCATCTCCAGTTTCTTCAGTTCCTTTCCTTAAAGTTTTCCTCCTAACCTATCATCTATCTACCTGACAGAAGTCACCTATAAGGAATATAATGCCAAATCCCAACAACAGTCACCTCAAAGGTATGTAAATGCAAATGCAGAACAAAACGAAACACAATCAAAAATGAAAAATGAAAATGGAGGGGGGAAAGGTGATAAAAGGTATGAGAATGACGTCACACAGTCAGTAATCGATACTGGAATGGTTAAAGAAGACACTATGATGAAGTCACAGTGGGAAAGAGTAGCTGACTGGGAGCTGTTTCTTTGGCAGTTGCTCACTGGAGATGCATGATCACAAAAATCATCCGAGCAGCAGGGGGAAAGCCAGTATATTTACAAATGGCAAATATACAACATATCTTTTTTGCAAGTCATCAGTGCTGTGTTGGTCAGATTTCAACACGTAATTCCTAACTTTTTAAATGCCAAATGATAAAGTAGTCCTACCTTTCTCTTCTTGAACGCCTGTCTGGCTAAGTATCCCCTGCAAGCAGCCTGGAAGAGAGAAATGTTCCTCCTCGTCTGGAAATCTCGCTGCTCCTCCAGTCTGGACAGAATCCCTGCTCTGAAGAACACCTGCAGAAGGACAAGTAGAGTTAGAGGAGTGTCACATATACTGGCTCTCTCCTTTATTTTCTCACATTATTAACTCTCTGAAGTTAATAGTTCAAGTTCAAGTAAAGTGCTGTTAAAAACTATTTGCTCTAATTTTTTTAATTTTTTTCCCATGATCTGTCATTTATTCTTAAAAATCAAGTACATCACATAAAAGTTACAGAGTTCAGTATTCATCACAAAAGGGTACTCCGGATGATCAATCCACATCAGCAACTCAACAAACCGAATATTTTTATTCAGTGCTTCAATGGCTTTTATTTCTTCCTCAGTCAGTGAAAAATCAAATATCTGGAAGTTGTGTTTGATCCGCTCAGCTTTGAAGCTCTTTGGGATCATTACAACTCCTCTCTGTATGTTGAGGCGCAGGGCCACCTGGGCACTACTTTGGTTGTACTTTTTCCCCAATGGATACAAGCACCTCATCGCCCAGCAGAGGAGGACATTTCAAATTCACCCAAGATGCATCTCTAGAGGAGCCAGTTTGGCAATAGCTAACAATCATGATGTCATTCTGACGACAGTACTCTAGAAGTTTTGGTTGTCTGAAATATGGGTGGCATTCGACCTGGTTGGATACGGGTTTGTGTTTGAGACCAGGTTGCTCTAATTTTAATATTAGAAAAAGATAACCAGAGTAATTAGAAATAAATGTAGTTTATTTGTGTAAACTTTTGTAAATGTAGCACTTTTTAAAATGACTTCATGTGTTCAAGGAAAAAAGCTGTTCAAAGCAACAATTTGCATATTAATGATAAAGAAACTGACCTCACAGCCCATCGTTTGTCAGTTGGGCTAGTTTTAGTCATTAATCAAATGTACTCTTTATAATGAAGGGTAAACCTGCAGCCAGCTGAGACTGAAGAAGTCACTTGGTGGATTGACTAAATGTTTCTTCTAGAGATGGCACGATACCACTTTTTTATGTCTGATACCGATATCATAAATTTGGATATCTGCCGATACCGATATGAATCCGATATAGTGTTTTTTAATCAATAAAACTGTTTTTTTAATATCTTGCTGCATTTTGTATAAGTTCATACTCAAGTTTAAATAAACAACACTAAAGCTATTCTGTTATACCTGTATGTAAAAAATACACTGCACCCAAAATATGTCATAGTTCAGCAATACTGATCAATCTAATGAACTTAAACCTGCTCCATCCTCCCTATTCTGGTATTTTAAAGAGCACTTAGCAGAAATATTAAGCAACCTAACTAATAGGGTTGCAAACTCCCAGCAAAAAAAAATAGGGAACCACCCTCCACCTAATGATGCTTAATCGACTTAATCAACTTTAATTTGATGCAGTGTGAAAAAAAATGCACAGAAATAAATAATTTTTCAAGAATAATTAAATAGATTCAACATCTTTCTTCAACAGAATGGCAGACTGCACAGATGGTACCTTCCCAAAGGAAAAAGTACTATAGCTTACTAGGGTATATTAGACTTAACAGTTACTATATACAGTAATGGACTTCTATACATTTTACATCAGATTAAAACTTTGGGTGTAAGATTCAGATAATTATTTATAAAAAGCTCGACATTTTAAATTAGAATAACAAAGAAAAGTATGTCTTTGTGCCCCCTTTTCCCTGTTCATGCCCTATCGGCCCCCTTGGCTAAACTTTGCTAGATCCGCCTCTGCACAGTTACCAGCGTCAGCTACGTAGAAAAGATCCTGGTGTAGAAAGTTATATTAAATAAATTCTAACAACAGATTATCAAGCTTAAACGTGCTGCTGTTGTTCAGCCGCTGGTTTCCTCTTTCTGGTCCAAAGTGGGCCAAAAACAAACAAGAGAGACGGACTCGCGACAGAAAAGCCGATCAGCTGATCATTGATCAGGTTCATGATTGAAGTAGCAGCAGGAGAGGGAGGGAGAGAGGCAGTTGCTCCATATATCGGTTGTTAAGCTTAACGCGGGAATGCTTTACAAACATTCAGAGATGAACTTACACACTTGCTTCACTTCTCTCTGGGATAACTTCCTCGGAGATGAAATGCTGGTTTGGTAGCGAGGCTACAAACACACACAGCCGCTCTATCACGTGATGCACACTGCTCCGACGTGCTACGGTTATGAGCCAAGTTAGGCCGTGTCGCAAGTTTTGTGAGGTGCTTTTTTGATATTTAATGGATCGGATTACATTTTTTATTTCTCTCCGATATCCGATCCAGTAATTTACGTCAGTATCGGACCGATACCGATACGTAATATCGGATCGGTCCATCTCTAGTTTCTTCCACTGACAACGCTAACTCCAGATGAACAGAATAGACATTGCTTTGTGCACTGGTGCACAGTCATGTTGGAACAGAAGGAGACCATTACCAAACTGTTCCCACAAAGTTGGGAGCATGAAATTATCCAAAATGCCTCGGTGTGCTGAAGCATTAAGAGTTCCTTTCACTGGAACTAAAACAGCAGTTTAAAGAAATTATTAAAAACCCTAAATTACAAATAACAGTTATGCCCATGATGAGTATATGTAATTCTGCAATAATCACTGTGTGGGTACCTGCGTTATAGTTCAGTGAGGTGATCTACTATGATTTTGGGTCCAAGTCAAAATTTGCAGCCCAGCTGGGCAACTGCTATAGTTTTGTTTGGGGTTGTTTTGTTTTTTTATATAGTGGTTTAATGAGCAGTAGGTTGTTCCTCATCCAGTTGCCTGTGAGCTATGTTTACTGCCAGAGGGAAAAACAACAACAACATTTGTTCAGGGCTTATAGCAAATTCCAGAGTATCAAAGAATATTATGGTGAATTACTTTTGTTTATGTTTGTGGAGCTTTATAGATTTCTACAAATACTGATATTTTGTGTAAAATGGCATTGTGCAGGCCTTTTCCCTATACGCCAATCTAACAGTTTTAAATACTGCCTTACTGTTGTTGTGGCTATAGATGCTGGTGGGAAAATGAAGTGGCTAAGGTATAAAAAGCACAGAAATGCTTTTTCCACTCCCCAAAAATGGATTCGGGTACCACAAATCAATTCTGCTCCAGTGGGATTTTCTATCATGGGAAGATGATGTCTAACTAGCCTGGAAGCAGACAACACATGCGGCAAACATGAACAGCTATGCTCCTCAGAGACCCTTGTGTCAGTGTGGGAATGGTTTAATACTACCATGCAGAGAGCTACAAAAAGTTTGGCATTGCACACCAGGGACAGGTTGGCAGCAATACCTGCACAGCCCACAAATCTTGTGTTACTGCTAATTCCTCCAGGCTGATGAGAGTCCAAACACAACTAATGTCAAAAGTCTGTGTGATTTGCTTTAATTTTAGATGGCGGGACATGTGACTTGTTAGAAAATACTGAGAAAGACAATGCTAGTATTAAGACCCTCAGTCTCTTAGATGAAATGTAATATTATTATTTATTTAAATTATTAAAATCGGGGGTGGAGGTGGGGGGCTGGGATCATACCATTATGCAAAAGATTTAAGGGGGACAGATGTTCCGAAGACAACAAGTGTAGTGGTACAAGCCAAGTACACAGAGAGACGGCGAGCTGGATTTAAATGCAAGCGTGTTGGGAAAAAGTGAAGAAAGGAGCTAAAATGTAAAATGAGCAGCATCTGGCTGCATTTCAATGATATTGGAGACTGTCTGAAGTGATATCCACTTTTATATTCAGCCATTTTCCATGGTGGAGGATAAAAGGTTTCAAACATATCCAGGCCTTAAACCTCATATGTGTTCTCCTAAGTTACAGTTCAGTATTGAATATTACACAAAATAAACTATATACAAAGTGTCTTTGAATATCTGCATGTAGCACAGAGCCATGGCTCAGGGTCTAAATGAGTCTCATAGGCCAGAATGTGCTTGAAGTTATTTATAATTCTTAACTTGTTTGAACTTCTGCTCACCACAAACAAGCACAAGCAGAAACTTTGGCCTTTTAACCGTTTTGTTTGTTTGTTTGTTTGTTTGTTTTCTTAAGTCTTACAGTTTTTCCTACTGATAAAATGCTCTCATATGGCCATTCATACTACACAAAATAATTAGGCATTAAAAATTTAAATGACAGAAAAGTTTCTGTTTTTCCACTTTCTATAGAAATTTCTGGTTTTTACGATTACAAAAAAACCTGAACAGTCTGGGCAATCAGCTGCAAGAATTTTTGCTGTAACCTTTCACATCTATTACTTACAGTTTAAGTCCAAAGATGCGTGCCTACAGATTTCTTTCCTTGTCACAGCAGCTTTTTCTTCCTCATGTAGAAAAACAGTTAAATAAGTAACTTCTTTATACTGAATGGGAAGTTTCACTGGTCTGGCCCACTTAAGGTCAAAGTGAGCTGTACGTTGCCCGCCATGTAAAATGAGTTTGGCACCCCTGACATAGACCATGTTAGGCAGGTGTTATTATTTAACACAGACAAACGTTAGCTGGAAAATGTACCTTTAATTATCAACAACATCTCTTAGGCAAGTCATTGCTCTCTTCACTGCCATTTTTTAAGTGTGCCTGTCTTTCATGTATTTCCATCTGACTCTGATTAAAAAAAAATAACATACACAAATATATATATAGTAATAATATATATATATATATATATATATATATATATATATAATTCTATAATAACATAAATAATAATATGTAGTGATATAACGTAATGTGTTTAACTAAATTTATCCTGTTGTGTTATTATTTTGTGATGTGAAGTGCTGCTTCACCAAGCTACCTTCTTCATAAAGGAGAAGTGGCACTCCATTCTTTGAGGACACACAATTTTTGTTAGCATCTTTAAAGAGACTAATGTTTATTGAATTCAGAAATCTGACCTCAACTCCATTTACCATTTATGGAACATTTGCAAAGCCAAACACTTTCAGCAGTAGGGATGGGTATCAAAACCCGGTTCTTGTTGAGAACCGGTGTTTCAATTCCTTGGAATTTTTTGCCATTTTTGCAAACGATTCTCTTATTGATTCCAGTCGCCCCGAATTTACCTGGCAGGAAACATGGCGGCTCAAACGCTCAAAAGTTTGGTTATACTTTACGAGAACGGCTGACAACAGGGCAACTTGCAATACTTGCAAAGTAGATATTTCATTTAAGGGGGGAAACACTACGAATATGCAAAAGCATTTGCTCACAAAACACACGATGACCTTTAATAAATGTCATGTTTTTAATTCCGCTCCGGACTCGTGAATCTCAACCCAGCAGCAGCGGTAACGTTTGCACGTCCTCTCCCGTTAATGCGGCAGGTAAATAATCAACTAACAGTGCATATTATGTTAGCGCGATCTGCCTTATTACAAACCTGCCATTACTGTGCATTTAGGTGACCATGATGAGAGAGACAGAGTCTGGCTCAGATGCTGGCAGTTCTCCCTGCAGTCTACCGGTAGCGTCTCCTTTCAGGCCAGGATAGACGAATGTCACCGAGCAGTGACTCAGTTTGTGGTCAAAGGCTTGCACCCATTTGCCACAGCAGATGCCCCCGATTTTCGGTAAGTGTTTAATTGTAGGCAGGGACATTACTGGATATTCTTGTGTAATTGCTACTGAATAATTTATGTTATGCTTTGTTATTGCTACAGAAGAATATTTATTTTATTATTTTACATTTACAATTTTTTTTCCTGGGGACCCTGTGACACCCCATTGAAGAGCCGTAGGCTGGATCTCTTAAGATCTCACTGTTGGGTTTGTAAGGCCATGTTACTCCTAAATTTCTATCTTGTTCAAAGAGAAGATATAAAACTAAGTTCTAAGCTAACCGACCTTAGTGTTCTCCTTTTTTAAAAAGAATCGATAAAGAATCGAATCGTTAAACAGAATCGAAAATGGAATCGGAATCGTGAAAATCTTATCAATACCCATCCCTATTCAGCAGTATAAAAAAGTCTTTGTAACATTGCCACATCACCCTGGGATAAAACTGATTATCATGTTTAATGTCTTTATCAAGTCCATCTAGCTCAAGTGTTGCAGTAATTTAACAGAACTGATACTGTCATCTGGAATTAGAAACTGTATTTACTTATCTTCACTGACCTTCGGATCTAACTGTACATACTGTGTAATTGTTAATATAGAAATATGGGGAGCGATGGATGAGTAATATAGAGTATTTATCAGATGTTTAGTTAAGTATTATAGGAGTAGGCCGGTTGGAGAGTAAGTGGCCCACAGACTGGGCCACTTACTCTCTAAATGGGAAGCTGGTGCTTTACTTTCCCACATGAGCTGGTTGGACACCTTTGTGTTTCAACTGTCAGTACAAACATTACAAAACAAGAGGCATTACCAATGTTGTGATATGAAAACCACAGATTAAAAGAAAACTTTGGTACTAAAAAGTTAACTTTGGGAATGTAGTGGTCAAACTCTGAAGCAAGGTCAAACATTCTGCAATATCTGCCAAGGCCCAGACTGTTCTTTATTCCGCAGACATTCACAGATCTAATTAGCAAAAACTGCCTGCCCTTTTCCTTGTGATTAGCTGCACTTTATCCTCAACAGTCTGGCAGTGTTTGACTGCTGCTTGGCAAGATACAGAGAGTGCAGAAAATATCACCTCTTGCCCCCAAAAAGAAAAAAAAAAGAGAATTAGAACTAGTGAGGATACATGTGGAAGTGTGAAGACTTTGTCACTGCAGAGGAACAAAAAAGAAACAGAGAGCCTGTCGCCCCTTTTGCTCGACAAGCTAGTGAGTAGAATGAAAATGTGTTCTAATTATCTGTTTAACTGCAAGGGCCAAAGCATAAAAAGGTTTTTGAATTTGAATACTTTTTCTTGCTCTTTCACAGCAACACAAAGCAGCAACAGCCAGACGACAAGCTGATCAACATCAGTGTAGAAAGTGATGATGAAAACCCACAAAAATCTCATTTTCAACAACAAATGTAAAGACAACAAAGAAGAAAGAACTGGATTTTAGGATTGCAATAAAAAAGAGGGGCGTCTGAGGATCACCACAAAAAGAATTAGTACTGTGAAGGAAATGTTGAGTTTGCAATAACAGGAAAACTGCATTAACTCATAAGCAGAAGTACATTGAGATGAAAAGTGTATGCATTAGGGAAAACTCACCCTGCTTAGCCCCATGTGGTAGTTACTCTTCTCCAGCTCCAAAGACTCCAGTAACTCCTCCACTGCCTGGAAACGAGCAGAACGAACACTCATTAGATAAACAACCCAATCGCTCTGTGTCCGGGCCTTACCTATGTCTGGTCATGTGACCTGGCTCCTAAAAATGATGCAAGTTACGTGCCATAGCAACAAACACCAATCCACTCTGGAATCAGCTAACACAAGCACACACATACCTCGATGTCCCTAAAAAGGAAACAGACTACAAGGTTTGAAAAGTGATGCTACACACTACATTTGGTAAACGTGTCATTAAATGTACAGTGGGGGAAATAATTGTTTGATCCCCTGCTGAATTGGAAAGTTTGCTTATAAAGAAATGATCAGTTTCTAACTTTTATGGTGGTTTTTATTTTAGGGGAAAAACACAGAACAGCAACCTAAAATCCAGACAAAAGGAATTACATTTAAGTTACAAACTGATTGGACCACTCCACTTCACATGAACTCGCTAAATCTTTTAGGTTTCTTGGCTGCCACTCAGCAACTTAAAGCCTGCTTCAGCTCCATCCACAGATTCTTTATACAACTGAGGTCTGGAAACTGAATAGGGTACTGCATGACCTTAATGTGCTTCTTTGGCAACTCTCTTATTGTCTTTGCAGTATGTGTTTGATCACTGTCAGAAAACGGCTGAGTTGATGCCATAGAGTTCAATTTTGGTTTCACGTTTTTTAACAAGCGTTCTCTGAATCATCTAGATCATAGGTGTCAAACTCTGGCCTAATTACATTTGGCCCGCGAAGCCATACCAAATGACTATCAGAGCTGGCCTACTGGTATTATACAGCTAATATATATATTGTTTAGTATTAAGCTTTGCTTGTTCCATATTCAGTTTTTCAGCAAAACGTGTTTGAGTCCATAAGAAGAGATTCATTCTTATATCTGGAGGAATAAATATATTTCAATAAATATTAACGTTAGCCCGCGACTTTGTTCTAGTTTTGAATTTTGGCCCACTGTGTGTTTCAGTTTGACACCCCTGATCTAGATGTTCACTGTTAAACTGTATATGTACCTTCTTGAGCAGGGGACCTTGCTGGCGTTGCAAGATTTCAATCCATTACAGCATGGTGTGTTACCAACAAGGTTCTTGGTCACTGTGTTCCCAGCTGCCTTAGATCACTAACAAGCTCCAAGCTTTGGACTGATCTACCACCTTTCTCATGATCATCCCCACCCCATGAGATACGATAATCATCCCTCCTCTATCTGGAAAGATGTCCATTTTAGATTTCTTCCATTTACAAATAAAATAGTTGGAGTTCTGTATTGCTGCATTAAAATAAAACTGCAATAAAAATTAGATACTGTTCTTGTTTTTCTCCTCTGTTTTTTTGGTAAGGCAACAGCAAGGGCTCAACATCGAGTAACTGTTTCCCCCACTGTAAGAGCCTTTGAGGGAATCTATTCTGAGAACTCTTGGAAAAACTACCTTTATTTCATGCACATATCTGTTTTGTGAAATTCCCGAACAATTGCAAGACAAGATTAATGTAATTACAGGACTTTTGCAGTAATTAAGGAAGAAGCGTTCCTCTTAAAGAAGGGTTTTAGGTCCTCGGTATTTTTGCGATTTCTTCACTGAACACCTCAGTAACTCTTCTTTTCAACCATTCTGTTGTTAATTTACTCATCAGACTAAAACTTCAGATCTCAGATCATCATGATTATGTTTTGGAGTTGATGAATTAAAATTTGTTCAAAAACCAAAAATGCTCAAATTTAGTCTCAGAACATTTTCCCTGACGTGAAGTGGAACTAGACACAGTGGTCTTTTGGAAACGTAGGCTTTTCAATTGCATACGGTCCCTTTATTGCAACAGTCTTGAATTTGATTTGAAGTGTTGTATAAAAAAGTACAAAAATTTGCAAATTCCTAGTTTATTCAGATCCTGTGTGTAAGCGTGACTTTGAACAATCACATTGCATTTTATAATGCAGGAAAACTTAATTTCAACCCACAAAATTAAGCTGCCATGAAAAACAATATTGTTATTAATATTGTAGCTTCAGTTTTCAGCTTTTTTGGAAGCATCCTTTTTTTTTTTTTGGCTGCCTCTTGTGTTTCACAAGAAGCTGACAGACAGATATATCTATCAGGCAGGTATGAAACTGGGATCTGATTGTAAAAGATGTTTCATACCAGGCATTCTAGACCATGGAACCTCTCAAAGGAGGAAAACAATAGTAACAAACTTTAGAGAGAATTAAGCTTCTCAGGGATGATGCATTAAATTTCTCCCCTGCTGTTTGCCTGTTTGGTCTGAAAAGCTCTTGGCAGGCGTACCATATGGACACTGACAACATGGCTACATCATGCTGTCTTAAGAGGAGCAGACAGTACTGGGCTATAGCAGGAGAAAAATGGGGGCTTTTGTTTGGCAGAGACAAACCGTCCGACAGACTCAGCAAACCAAACCCTCTCTCTCTTGCTTTCTCCCTCTGTGAAAAAAAAATTGTATTATCGTCCAATTAAATCTGGCTAAAGTAATCTATCTCACACCAACACCTTCCATCCATCTTCCTTTTCAAATAAAGAGACCTGCGTAGCATTAGTACTCTTTGAGTGGGATATCCTCTCTAAGCTCATCTTCAAGAAACTTTGAGCCTCCTCACTGCCAGTGTAGTATAGAGCAGTGTAAAGGAGCACGAGATTTTACACATCTGTCCTTGTTTAAGTTTTTTTTTTCTTTTTACAAAACAAAACAAAATGTTGATTCTTAGAAAACAGATTCTGCACCTTTTGAGACAAGACATGAGGTACAGAGGATCTTAATGTAAATATGTTTTCTCACAGTATCCTCGTAAGACTAATCAGACCTTAGTGCAAAAATGCTATATACTCGCTAAATAAATGTAGGGAAGACATTAATCATATGCCCGGGGATGTTCCTAAACTGTTCTGCCACCTATACAAAAGAAATTGAAAGATAACGAGACAAAAAAGACACAAGGGAATGGATGGGAAGACAGAGAGAAGAGGAAACAAAGAACTGTTCCCACCATCAGTAATTATTCAGTACAGTGGCTGAATGCTGCCATCCCCCACAATTATAATTAATTATACACAAGAGCGGGAGAGCCAGGACAGCGGTAAGAGAAGAGGAAGAATAAATGGATTGTGTTCACAGACTCAAGTGTGGAGGGCAAAGAGGGAAACACCGCATGTCCAGACTTCATCCTTTCTACACTGTACGTGATTTTGTGGTGTGAAAAAAAGACAAAAGATATCCCCATGAGTAAGTATTTCACTTACAGGCAAAAGACTCACAAGAACATAAATGATCAATCTGAAAGTAACATTTCCTGTTATTTATCCCACATTTACACCACATCACTTTAACAGTGGATTTCAGGTACTCTTAAATAACCTTACATCTCCCACAATCCTGAGCAAATTTTACAAAACAATTTCCCCTTGTGAATGATTTATTCTGATTAAACCAAGGCAAATGATTACATTGTATCTTAATATACGAACAGCTAAGGATGTTGACAAGAGAGCACTTTTCGTTATATCAGCAGTCACAGTCCAACTACTCACAGCAGAACTGCAAGTATCATGCTAACTCTGCACTCACCCTCTTCTCATCTGTGACAATGTAGTGGTGGCCATACTTCTTGGTTAGATGAGGTGCCAGAACATCAAAGCGCCTTCGAAACTCAGAGAAAACCATGTGGTCAGGATAACCTAGAGGCAGAGAGGCAGAACAGAGAAGAGAGCACACAAACTCAGAACACCAAAGTTAAAGTAGCATCTGCAGCTGGTGGAAAGGCTAGAACTTTATCAACAGCCAACAGACAGACAATAGTATGAATGTCTATGGGACAGTCTTACATTGGGGTACTTTAACCCCTAACCCCAGATCAAATTAAACTGAAACGTGGTTCTGTCATCAGCATAACAGTGACTGGAAAGAGTGTTGAAATTACATACATATAACACTGCAAAGTAGTTACCTTGCCTGTGGATGCGCAGAGCATCTAGCAGCTTGGATCCTCGGAGCTGAGCTCTCAGGAGGCTCACGTCCAGAGTCATAAGACCCGAGTCAGGGCTCTCTCCATGAGCCATACGGTAATCACCTCCTCCTACTGCCTCTACTTTGGGCAGTAGGCAATGGACGAAGTGAACCTTAGAACGCCGCACCATGTCAATCAGAGCATCCTAAAAATAAAGAGATTATATCAGATATCAGTTTCCAGTTCTAAGACTTCATGCAACAACAAGCTATGAAAATAGTAGAGAGTTAAGCGTCACTGCCTTAACAAGTATTACAAAAGCAACAGAAGGGGGGACTGTTGTCCTACTGGGAGAACTTCAATGTTCATGTAGACAGCGAGACCTGGAGGGGAATGATTGTGAGGAACGGCCTCCCGGATCTGAACCAGAGCCATGTTTTGTTGTTGGACTTCTGTGCAAACCACAGTTTGTCCATAATGAACACCATGTTCAAACATAAGAGTGTCCATAAGTGCACTTGGCATCAGTACACCCTAGGCCGGAGGTCGAGGATAGATTTTATAATTGTTTCACCAGAGATGCGGCCACATGTTTTGGACAATTGGCTAAAAAGAGGGGCTGAGCTGTCAACTAATCACCAGGTGGTGAGTTGGGTCAGGTGGTGGGAACTGCATGACCTTAATGTGCATATATAGTGAGGGTGCGCTGGGAACGCCTGGCAGAGGCCCCGGTCCACAAGATCTTCAATGCACACCTATGGCAGAGGTGCCATAGGTGTGCAGCTCCATTGCCAAAGCAGCTGCACTGAGCTGCAGCCACAAGGTGGTTGGTGCCTGTTGTGTTTTCGTACCTTTTAACCACACTCTCATCCACTTACCACTTGGAGTTTCACTTGGATACACAGACTCTTCTTCTTGACAGCAGCCACACCTGTAGTGAAGGTTTTCCTCATACTAGTGGCTCGCCGCAGGGCAAGCTGGGAGCTGCCCTCCAGACCGGCGATGGAGCCCGACAACACGGTGGCTCCACTGGCCCGGCCCATGAACAGCGCGCTGATGTTCTTCCTGCAGTGGCAGAAAGATGATAGGGTTTGTACAAATCCACATCACTAGCATCCAAGAATTCACAAGACAATATAAAGAAATCAATCTGGTAGCATTAGTGCCATATTATAGTTTTGAGAGCCATATGTTGACAGGCTCCTTGCTGCACTCTTTGGTTCACTCTGTTGCCTCATGGTGTCAAACACTCACCTTATGACTGCTAAAGGTCTGAAACAGATTTTGAAAAGCTGCTAAGTTAGATATTGTCCCTGCAATTTTTGTCTTTTTAGAGCAAATTAATTGCTTTAGCTAGACTATACTTAAGTAGAGTGTGTATTCCCTTTTGCAAGACAGTAAGGCAAATGTTCCCAAGACTTTATAGACAAAGAGCCATTGATTTCATAACCTACAGTACAAAATATATTGACTTCATTCATGGTTGAACTGTGGATTGTAGCAGTAAGATCATACTGGAAACATTTGATTAAACTCTACATTCTTCCCCTTGTCAAGCATATTATGTTTTTTTGAGTGACTGAAACCATAAAATTTACAGACAGACTGAAATGAGTGCATATGAACTAAAGACAAGAGAACACAGAGCCCCCAGAGGTGGAAAGGCAGGCCTAACATGACAGAAACTGAGATAAATCCAGGCAATGCAAGAATAAATTGGGCATTTCTTTCACAAGTTCACATGCAGTGTACTGTAATGTACATTTATATGTTCTCTATATCGGACAAATGTAATTCTATTAGTACAGGACATAGTTTTATTTTCTTCTTACGTAACCAGTTAATTCAAATCCACTACTAGCAACTCCATCAGGGCACGTGCAGCTTAAAAACAAC
Organism: Aulonocara stuartgranti; assembly: GCF_965226115.1. NCBI lineage: Eukaryota > Metazoa > Chordata > Actinopteri > Cichliformes > Cichlidae > Aulonocara > Aulonocara stuartgranti. Next base: position 36,967,668 of record NC_138950.1, on the reverse strand, counting down.
AGCGGTGATGACCAATCACTTCATACATTGTTCTATTAAACTGGATGATATTCATGTATAGACAGAGGCATCATACTTCTGGGAGTCCTGCAGCAGGGTTGCAGCATTCTGGGCAGCAGGGTTGTGCTTGGCATGGTTCAACCAGCCTTGGGTGTTATACTCCACCCAATTGGTCCCATGGCTGTGGCCCAGCAGGAAGAGGTGGGGCTTCTCTCCTCGCAGAAGTAGATTAGCTCCTGCAACAGAATGGAAATATTCTGCCATGGTGTATCAGTGTTGTCTATTTGTTTCTTCAGAAAGCCTCGACTGATTGCGTTAAGGGACAGCTACGTGTTTGAGTGTTCACCTTTGTTTTCTCCCTGTGCAGAGCCATAGTAGCTGAAGAGTCTCTCCAGCATGGTTTCCTCTGAACCTCCTGGCTGAACAGCCTCCTCCTCCATGAGCCACAGAAGGCCTCGAGCTTCATCTGTCCTGGCTAGAGTACGAACCTGTGATGAACAAAGGCAGGCGAAAATGTCTTTTTTATTTGGACAGATCAAGGAAAGACAATATAGAAATCGTTATCTGTCACTTTCATCAGAGGACAGTGACTGGGTACTAAGCAGCCAAATACCTGACAAGAGATGTTTGTGTTTTGCTTTCTTTTTTCAAAAACAAAATAAAGAAAGTAAAAACATTTTTTATTTTTGCTCTCAAGATTAAAGGTTGCTTTGGAGCTGTGGAGTTGACTGTCAGCACCATCATCTGATGTCACTATATAAACATGGAGGCCTTGGGTAGCATGGATTGGACCAATTTCTGTTACTCCTTCAAACCTTAGAGACAGTGAATTTCCACATGGCAAATCTCCACCTACAGTAAGCTGCTGTTGCTCTAGACAAATTTGTCCTTAAGGTTTGTTCAGCATTTTTCATAAAGACTCAATCAAGGGCATTCTAATGTCCTCCCAAACCTTCAAAGCTGAACACTACAGTACTGATTTAAACTAAAGTGCAAGGATTGGCCCTTTCATTTAATTTTCTACTTTTAAGAAGATTTCCTCCCATCCTTTAAAAATTGTCAGTCACACAAATCAGACTTGAGTGAGCTTTCCAACTGTGCACTGAAAATCATACAGCTCATATATTTAAGTTAGAAGCAAGCAAATAAAACGAATTCTGTGCAAATGCAGAATAAGCCTTCCACAAGCATTTCTGAATGCCTGTCATTCTACTTAGAAATCAATGTTCAATTAATGCTAGTAAATTAGCACCCAAAATCTAACAATATAAAAAGAAAACAGTGCAGCACAAAAGCTTGAGTGATTACTTGGATATAGGCTTTCACAACCTTAACAGCTGATTATAAAACTACTCCTCTTGTCAGTACAAAGTTTAAATCCTGCACTGTTTTGTTAAATTGTTGAATTTGTGGACCTAGCAGAGATGAGGCTTTCTACATAAAAATATGAAACCTGTGCAGACAGGCCGCTTATAATGAAAATACAAAGTTAGCTGACTCTTAAAGGCTTTCCAAATCAAAGAAGAGGCTTAGGATTGTGCTGCTGAAAACACATTATCTGCTAAAGTGTCATTCGAATCACTTACAGAGATTAAAAAGAGTTTGCTGTAATTTGAACAGAGATCACAAGCTAGATGCAAATGCACCACCTGTATTGTTTAATCAAAATTGAGTCACAGTGTGTTTCCATGTCTACTGTTCTTCTGGGTGTCATTAGTAATGCAGCTATTAACTAAAGCTAAAGGTATTGGACAGACTCATATTTGTGTAACACGATGCGGTGCTACCTCAAAAAGATCAACAACATTATTTTAATTCCTCTTCAGATAAATTGAAATAATTTGTTGTTCACTACTTGACATCACACACAAACACAGACACAAAATTATTATGATTCCACTCAAAAGGACAGTGGCAGTGTGGTGTAGTTCCATTGATGGCCTGGTGGAGCACAAGCTGTGTGGTTCAAGCTCACCGAAAGTCTTCTGTAGTTGCTTAAAATCCTTCAAGCTGGTTATGATTAGGAAAAAAGGTACCAGATTATGCACATATGCATCTCGCTGCATATGAGGGCTGTTAGCCACACAGTGGTGAGAATGCCTTTGCAGACCCATGACCTTTGCCAAAACGCCTACGATGGACATGTGGGAGCCTGAAATGTGCCACAGAGCAGTGGAAGATGGAACAAAAAAGGCACCAGAGGCAGAGGACCTTGGTGTTTATGTTGGTGTAATATCTGTACCACCTGATTGTTCAGGATTGGAAACAAGATAAAAGTTTGATCTACAGAGGCCTTGTGACGCTAACACCTTCAGTCTACAGATTCCTTGCCTTGAAAGACCAGGGCAGCTTGACAGAGTGATTTTGTTTGTGGTTGAGCACTGTATTATCTGAGGATGTGTGTACATAATGTGTAAGTCCATCATAAAGAGGATCAGTTGCAGAAACTTCTAAAATCTTTAGTGATTGTAGGTCAGAACATCCAATGTCAATCTAGTCCTAAGAGTTCATTTGAATTCAGTTGAACCATTAGAAACTGACCTCAGATTCACACATGCCAGCAAAAAGGAATCCATTCTGTAGTCTTTGCTGCTAAAGCACCACACTCGCTTTGAAGCTGACACCTGTTTCCTTAATGTTCCAGGTACGGGTTGCCTGGGTAACCATCTAATTTATTTACTACCTAGTCATATGTCAAACAACAGGATCCTGCTCGCGCACTGATAACTGCGTCAACCACTTGCCTGGAGAAACGTATCTCGAGTGGTTATTTTGTTATTTTTCCTGTAGTCACAGAATGTCATTTACGTTGTGTGGCCTCTGGTTGCTGTGAACTGCTTCCAATATGGATGCAGCTTAAAGCATTTCAGCTAATATTTGGGGGATTTGATTGTCTCTAGGTGTCTTGAAAACTAGAACGATCAACAGTTTGGCATGAAAAACAACGTTGCTGATGGTATCAAATGTCAGTTATTATGGTTAACAGACATTTGCTACTCTTACATAATTACAGGTTTGTTGTTCTACTCTCACTTCAAATAAAAATACACACCATTATATAAATCATCTAATACATTCAACACAGTCCAACACAAAAGGAAGCTGGAATCTAGTACTTGTCTCCATCAAGACTGCAGGACCATCTACACAGACCAAATGCTGCAAATACTTGTACTGCTAACAACACAGACTTTTAGTAAAAAGGGAACCAACGAGTGGAGAGAAAAGGAGACTCTTTCAAGCTTCAAAGAGAAAACACATCACAAATTTGATTCTAATCAATAGTGCTGATCTCAGACAAAATCCTAAAGGAAATGAAAGAAACAGCAAGAAAATATGGAACCAACCATCACAACAAGTTGACAAGCATTTAGGCTAAGCATGCTTTGAAAACTCTTTTATGTTACATCTAATTTCAGTCTCAAGAAGAGTAGGGGGAGTTTTCTGTCCCAGATCTCAGGTCCTCTGGCTTCAGCACATATTGACGCCTGCTTTGCTAGATTGGCCATGGACCTAGAACTATTTGCATTTGCCAGCAGTGATGAAAAGAGCTATTTGCTGGCTCAGTGGTACTCTGGGGTGCTCATTTGGCTACAGCTTCATTTGCATTAATGTCTCCCTGAATAATGACTGAAATTCAGGCCCAGATAAACTGCCCTTGAATCTGGACCTAAATACCTCAATGCTCCACTGAACATAAACACAACTTTAATCTGTGCTGTTAACACAGCATATTTCTCACAACTGATTCCAGGTGAAAGCAAAGCAGAGTGTAGTGAGGGTTGCTTACCAGAGCTTGGGTTGAGGCTTGATCAATAACTGCTACAGACAGTGAGGTGTTGGACTCTATGTCATCTAAAGCAAGTTCTATGTTTTCCTAGATGCAGGAGGGGACAGAAACTCAGGTTAGTAACCTACAAGACACGTACCAGCAGAAGATGAGCTCATAAAAAATAAAAAACGGAAAATCAAGTGCAGCTGTTCATCTCAATCTTGAAATCAGCAGTTACTAAAGCTATAGATTGGGTTGAGTACATAAAAAGTTTTGGAAATTTCTTAAACTGGACATTTGATTGTTGGGGGTTTTCTCTGCATTATTGTAGGGTCTTTGGTCTGTGCAAGCTTACCTGGAGGAAACCCACACAAGCACAGGGCGAGGCTGTAAACTACACATAGAAATGCTTTTACTGACACCACCAATTTCTCAACATTTGAGTTTTTGTGTATTTATTCAAGTTTTGAAGCTCAATTACTCGTAGAAACCACAGATCTTGATGTGAACCACTTGCATTGGAACTACAGTAGAAGTAGAAATTTTCTAAACCCCGAGTATCCTGTGGATTATCTGGAGTACTGAGGTCAAATTCTTTACTGCTGTGGAGCACCAATGAACTGATCTCCAGTGCATCTAAAATCCTAAAAATTTTAATTAGTTGAGAATTATCGGTACAGGCAGACGCCAGAAAAAATAGACATCTGTGTTTGACTACATGTAATTATTAAGTCGTCCTTAAAATCAGTGCATGAAATATGTATATGTTCTGTCCCTCCCAAGTGTTAAGCTCTGTTGTTCCAGCTGCACCTCCTTGTATCTCTCCAATTCCTTGACAAAGGTCCGTTCATGAAACAGAGTCTGTAGCCTCTCCTGGGTGTAGTTGTGACAGAGCTCTTCAAAAGTGGCTCCCCTCTGCTGATGAGCCAGCCGAGGGTTCTGGAAACCCGGAGTGTCAACGATCAGCAGAGAACACAGAGAGTGCTGACTAGACTTCAGGGCCCTGAGGGACACAGATGCATCAGCAGGCTTTAGTGAAGAAGCTTTGACTAATCAAGCAGTCTGCAGCTTCCCAGTGTCAAAATTATATTTATATACCAATTCATTCTTACAATATTTGAAGGTGAATGTTTTAAATATTTTACAAAAAAAATCTAAAGTGCAGCGCTTATCTGGCAAGATGAATTCATGAATGATCTAGCTATTTTATATAAGTCCAAATTGAATATGAATATTGTAGTACTAGAATTTGAGGTAAATGCTGACAGCTAACCTGTTAATAAGGGAGATGACAAGTGTGAAAAGCTCAGAGTAAAGTCCTGATGCCATGGCCTCCAAACACTCCAGAGCTGTGACTTTAGGGCCTGAGAGACAGATGAGATGCACGTTTTATGTTTTTTTCATGAGACTCAGTTTTTAAACAGCAGCTGAAAACAAGCAAAATGTGGTCTGCATCTAAGAAAAAATGATCATATCAACAATGGGAACCCTTTTAGCAATAATTCAACATAAATGGAAATTCCAACGTTTGCAGTATTTTTACCTAAGCCATCACCATGGCTAGCCTCATCTGGTGGTCCTCTGAATGAGGTAGAATGCTGCAGTCCTTTGGCCTGATGCTTAAAAATAGATGAAGATAGCTCCTCCAAGGTGCAGCCCAACAGGTAGGCCGCTTTCTGAGCCCATTCATGACGAGCAAACTGCCGACGTCCCACTACAAGTAAAGCATGAATGAGTTCAAATTCTAAAACAAAGAGCTAGAAGAAGAAAGGCAACGAAGATAACATGTACAGTAAAAATGAAGAGCAAGTGTAAGTATACAATTACTGTAGATCAAAACTACTATTTCTACCGTCTGTTGCAAATTTAGGCAAGATTTCGTTTCTGTGACACTCCAGTATCCAAATCCAGTACAACTATCAGCTCTGCTGAGGTTCAGTACAGCTGACAAGACCTCAGACTGTAACTGTTAAAATACAAATTCAATTTCAACGATGGTCCTGGCCTTCTACCTGGTAAACACTTCGCTTGGCACCTCTATTTAACCAAAAGAGATGTTCTCTGCCTTTGACAGGAGTTGTCCCAGATGTGAAAAAACAATGCTGAAAAGTGCAAAAACTGTCAGTTGAAATGAAACGACAACTGAGCTTGAGATTCTGCAGTAATGGAACATTTAGCGCTTCTCTAACGCAGTAACGCAGTCATATCAGCATCTATGATTTAGAGGAGTTCCCTAAAAGGAAATGAATGTTGACTTGATTCTTATACTTGAGTGGGATATCTCTTATATCAAGATTTAACTGCATAATGATAATTCATCTCCTGAAAGTGGCAGAGTGAATGAGAAATTTTCCAGACCCCAACTACTGCCATCAACAAAGGCAACTTTTGTGATGGACTCACTAGAAGGACTAAAAAGTATCTATTCTCTTAATGAAAGATGTCATGAGGTGTACAGTACAGTCTAGTACTGATTTACTGTATAATATCACTTTACCCCATCCAAAACACGACAGCAGACTCCTGAAGAATGTATTATTATAATACCACAACTATACTGTATTATATGCTGTCAATGGCATAGACAAAGAGAGAAAGGCAGCATTTCTTTGTGCAATGTGTAATGCTGAATTAATGCTGAACACTGGTGGCTCTAAAAGTCAACTGGTGAATATCTTGCAGTTGACGTGATGTAAATTATTTTTACTAAAATACTTAAAGTCAGTACAGAATAGTTTCATGTTGACACTTTGCAGCACATACACTGACAGTAAAAATTAGAGACACTTAAATATTTTAATGTCAATAAATGAAATCAATGTTTTAAAAATCTTTAAAATATTTAAGTAGGATCCAGTTATGATCCCACCTTAAACACCAAGAGTCCTCTGCTGTGTGGGTTTTAGCACATCATGTTTGTGTTCTGTCCCCACGACTCCAAACATAAATATGGAAATCTCTACTGTGAGAAACGGAAAAGCTGTGTGAGGCTGGTGTGTTCTTAGATATGTGATGGAGATGACAGCTAATCATGTTTAATCCTAACTCTCAATCTGTTTTTGCACAATTATCTGCAAGAGGAGAGCATCTCCACTTGGTCGGAACCTCAATCAAAGCCAGTGTGTTAGAATAAACCAAAGAATCATGACAACACCAGCGACATACAGCCAATCAAAGCGACACAGAACCAGAGAACCCAACAGGGTCCAGGTTAATCTGGGAAATACAAGGTCTGTGGTAGAGAGCTAAAACACAAACAAGAGATTTGAAAATGTACAAGTTTTACTTTGTTTGTTTCAGAATTGTAGTAGTGTGACAGAAGTCGAATGAGGTGACAGGGGAGGTATGAGAGAGGGCGGTTTAAAGAAACAGTGAAGTTCTGATTTTCATCTTAGAGAAAAGGAAAAGGCGATGCAAGGAGATGGGAGAGCCGTAATGAAGAAAACACAAAAAACACAAGAGAGAAAGAGGAGGAGCAGAAACAATAAAAATGCTAATGGCTGAAGAGAATGATAAAGGCATACAGACAGAAAACAAACAGGAGAGGCTCTGACATAAGGTTTTTTAGGTTAAAAAAAAGGGTCAACAAGTCGTGTGTTGTTTTTTTCCCATTACCTTCATCTCCATCTGTGTTTGATATGGCGCAGCATGCAAACATGCAAGTAAAAAGAGAGGGGGGGGGGGGGGGGGGGTGTTAGAGATAATAGTTTAAGGATTCATCACATCATCACAGACACAGGAAAACATGAACATTAGCATTCAACAACACTGACAACACATCATTATGCTTTGGAACAGCTGGCTGAGAAATGTGACTGATAGCACCCCAAACCCCTGTTTCACACCAATGGAGAGGAAATGATACTCAGGACTAAAAGAAAACGGTCCAAGCATAAAGAATGTCCTTCAAGTAAAGTCACTGTCAGTGCAGACTATTGACGTTAAAAATTATTCAAGTCACAAAAGACTTTCTATACTATGACTGATGTCACTTTGAAGTAAGTGTGCATTTCAGCAAAAACATGTAAAAAGATGACTTTTACTGTCCCCAGTTTTATGTTGGAGCATCCATCGCCACCTGACATTGAACCCATACGACCCAAAAAACAGAAGGAAACACTTCACACAGCCACCACATTGAGATTGCTGCAATGAGGAGAAAAATCAATAAATACGTGCAAGGGTAATCACTTCCAGTTATGGAGACACAATTTTGCAAATAAATTAAAGTTGGCACTTAAATTGGTAGTGATTGTAAAGTAGTCACATCCAAATATAAAATAAATGTATTCTGTTGCGCTCCATCTTATTTTCTGTGCAGGTATGCTTTCTTTTTCAGACGGCACAATTTTAAAGTTAAGGGACCTTCTACTTATATACAGTAAAACCTCAAATATATGACTAGTGATTAAACTAAAACTCAACTTCAAAAACTGTTTGGATGTCATACATAAAAACAGAACACAATGTAGGATTTGATCAACATACCTGGACTTCTAAAAGTTCTAGGGGAATTAACTGTGGACTGCTGAAACATTTTGGAAAAAGCCACATTAAACGGCATCTAATGGAAAAAATCTGCATTCCCTTTTGCCTCTGTAGTCAGCGTGCCTCTGACTGAGAGCAGTACATTCATATGTCAAACATGACACCTAGTGGCTGGTGGTAGAAAGTAAATTTGACTTAAAAACAATTTTTCTCCCACTTCTGCAAGAAGAATTCACATTTGATGCCTTACAGTTGATTGTAATTTGAACAGAGACATGCTGGCATTAAGTAATCAGGTCAGTGCAGTGCAGAGAAGCTGGGAAAATCAATAAATCAGTTGTTGGGAAACTTGCATATAAGTATAAAACCAAATGCAGGATATGCACATCTTCATTTCAAGTCGTCCTTACAATCTAAAACAACTAAAATTACATACGTAGGAGGATCATGTTAAAGGGACAAGTCAAATATGGCATATAGATTTTAGACTGCCCATTTGGTACAAATTCATTTTAGACTTTTTGCCAGTTTGTTGTTAACATATTGTCATCCATGGCCTCTTTTTTCCATATACCTTTTCCCTATTAAGCAGGATGACATTGCAAGTTTCAGGTCTTACTTTATTTGGAGTGGATCAGTGCTCACTCTAGTGGCAGCAGGGTAAGCGGGATATTTCAACCAAATTTCTCCCAAGCAAAACTTTCCAGTTCACTTTACACAAGTTCTGGGTCTAACCTGCTGTCTCCTACCAGTTCGGTGTGCCCAACAAACCTTCAAAGGTTGGTGGCCAATAGGCTTACTAAGAAGATGCCCAAACTGCCTCAACTAGTGACTTTCGGCACAGACCAGTGGGCATAGCTAGAGTTCATCAGGACCTTTGACTGAGAGGCGAGGAAGACCGTGATGTGATCCATGCAAACTTCCCACTTTCCAGTCTTTCTAAAGCGCTTGGAGTTCCAAAGGAAATTCCAAATGAAACCCAACTATGAGAAGTAAAACAAATGTAAAGGAAAATATGCATTTTATTCAGCAGTACGGACACGATGACACTTCAGTTTTTTGTTGTTGTTGTTTGTTTGTTTGTTGTGCAAAACAGGCCGTAATTTTGTTGTGACCATGTAACTAATCATGGCGATGTAAGGAGTCGCGCGTAAAACGATGGATTTTGCGCATATCAGTTTCTTTTGAAAATGATTATACAAGACATTGCATTTTAATAATCCAGACTAAAATGTGAAATAGAATGAAATTCTTTGTGGATTATCTAAGACAGAACAAAGCTCAAGCTGCTTGTGGAACGCATATGCACACTTTCACACTTTCACTGCTGATTTAGTGTGGGATCCCCTTACCGAACTCTCTCCCGTGAAAATGGAGCAGTGAAAACGGTATTTAACACTTTATGTATTTACACGCTTTTTTTATTGACACACAAACAAACACAGACGTTTCTACAGACCATTAACTTCTTTTGAAAAGTCGACTGTTTACTCTTACTGTAAATTTTATTCTTTATTCTGACTGAGAATAAAGTTTTTGCGTATATAGGAAGATCAGCACAGACTGGCTTTTGTTTTCATTAAGGGTTTCGACAAAACCTAAAACCTCAGTCAGAGCTGGCCATGACAGAGATGGCTATCACATCGGTGGTTAACTTCTTCTGCATCTGCTTCTGCTCACATAAAAGAGGGCATTTAATGCATCATGTCATTCTTTTTCTGCAGAAATAATCCTTATGAATGGCAGCTACCAGGACAGGCTGCAGAAAATCATAAATGTTGGGATTTACCTCAAAGAACAGTAAAAAGGTGTTTTTACACTTCCAGTTTATTGTTTTCTCGCTGAGTTTTGTCACAGATCTTTGTTAAATTTGTCTCACAGGAGATGATGACACCTCTCATATGCACGTGTCTTTCATGCTTGTAACGGGAGCCGCACAAGCCAGAACATTAATAAAGGGTTTAATTAAATAAATCTTATACAGGGCTACAGTTGTCTTACTTTAGAGGAATAAATATGAAAGAATTTGGGCATCAACACAACCTCAGACGCCGTCTCTGTTCAGATTTATAATTGTTTTGCGTTACAAAACAGAAATGTGGGTGTTTTGTTATGATTCCACTGAACATGGTTATCATATATATACACAAAGAGAAACCGTCACCTATAGCTTACATCAGCACCATGGACATAGCCAGTGTTGGGAAGGTTACTTTTAAAGTGTATTCCACTACAGATTACAGATTACATGCCCCAAAATGTATTTTGTAACGTATTCCGTTACGTTACTCAATGAGAGTAACGTATTCTGAATACTTTGGATTATTTAATATATTATCATGCTTTTTACAACTACATGAATGTACTATAGCTGTGTGATTTATTACTATTACTGAAGGTTACTCATCATACCAATACCAGCTACATTTTTAAATCTTAATATAAATGAGTAACAGTAGGTGGACATTAGGTAAGGCTGCACTTTTTGCAGTGATCTCGTATAGAAAACTATTCTGTGCATATATAAAACAGGTCCACAGCTCCGAACCGTAGTAAAGCGACCTCTGGCTAATACGTCAGGTTCGTGTCGGGCTCATAGCTGAAAACTTTACTTTGTTGCCTGGGTCAAGTTTGCTAGCGAGAGACAGAGAGAGGCGTTGAAAGGCTGCTCCAATGGAACTTATTGTTTCAGAGGAAAACACGAACACAGTGTACTTACAGCTGGGCTACACTGCCCATGAGGCTACATTCTTTAGGGCTATGCCTGTATTGCCTTCATATTAAATAATTTTTTGAACAATAATTTATTTAAATATTTCGTCACGTCATTTTGCGGGACGCAAGTAGAGGTGACATGGGCTTGAGACCCAGGCATTTGAGCCTCTTAATGCGTGTTTTGTTTGGGTTTCCACCGGCGTGGAATTACCAAAAATAGAGAGGGGACAGCCTAACATATGGAACAGGAAAAGGCCGCCGTGTAATCCCTTTATTTCAACAAAGTAACTGTATTCTGAATACCACCTTTTTAAACGGTAATTGTAACAGAATACAGTTACTCATATTTTGTATTTTAAATACGTAACGGCGGCACATGTATTCCATTACTCCCCAACACTGCCAGTGGCTCTACTACAATCTTTCTCCAGATGTCTAAGCTCCTAACTTTAAGTCTAAGATACAGCCGAGCCTCCCTACAGAGGAAATTCCTTTTAGCTGCTTGTATTCACAACCTTATTTTACTGGTCAGTACCCAGACGTTATGAGGGTGGTCAGATCTTTGACCATGACAATCTGGTCCATGTGTTTGTGTGTGTGTGTGCATGGCTGGGTCTGGGGCTTGCTGGGGCTTGGCCCCTGTGAGATATGGTCTTGGAGGAAAGAGGTTCACCCTCCCTAGTGCTCCTTGCTGGATGCTGCTGCCCCTCCCTGGGCATACTTGTTGGTTCCAGGGCGTGTGGTTCGCTGTTCTGACATGGTTGTTGACCCACTCCCTTGGTGGTCTGGAATGGCTTACACGTCTTCCGTGTTGGGGGGGTCTCTGCCGGCCAGTTCTTGGGCACCTGGAGCCCATTTTCCCCTACCCTCATTTTCAAGTTCATTTTGTGACAAAGACACTTAAACACTTACACTCACACTGGACACTCTCTCTCACACTCACACACTGCACAACCCCTACAAGAAGAATATATCTGTGCATTTTTTTATTTTTTGGGTTCTAGTTGCTGTATGGTTGTTTTTCTGACGGGTGTGGCAGTTGGTGATACACTGTAGATTTCTATTTGTACGCTATCCTTTTATTACATCTTCTCCTATTCCCCTATAATCACACCATCTCCCTAGTCAAGATCTGATGTACTTAAAATCAACGAGGAAGGGAGTTCCTACCTTTAGTCGCGCCCGCTGCCCCCAAGTGGTAAATGGCACCGAGGATAAGCCAGAGGGCTTTCTGCTCTTCACTGGAGATGCCCAGCACCTTCATGGCTGCCTGCAGCTTGGTGAACTGCTGCAAGGATCGCTGCTTGTCTTCAGGCTGAAGCAGATCAAATCAAACTTTACTGAACCCTGCAGGGAGTCTGGAATTTTGCAATAAACAGTTGCTTTCATCCACACATTTTATTAACATCTACCATCTACTGTGATTACCTTAGTCTGTGGCAGGATCCCAAAAGCACTGTTCTCAGCCAGGTGGTTAAAGTGCAGCTCCGTCCTGGAGGAGAGGAAAGACACTAGAAACATAAGCTCCTCAGTGCCAGACAAATGTGTAAGCTTGATGTGAGTAGTTGTATTTTTGTTATATCAGAAGAATATCCATATTATGTGACAATGATTTTCTTTTAAGACAGCTTTCTAATTTAATTGCTGACTTAGCAAAGATATTTAGTGTAAAACCCCAATTCTAAAAAAGTTGAGAAGATTTGTTAAATGTAATTAAAAACAGAACGCAATGACGCAAATCACAGGATCAATGTTCACTACAGTTCCTTCCAAGTACTACATTTGATAGATACTGACGACTGTCAACCAGGAACACCTCACAAGAACTGCAGTCGTCTAGTGACAACAATTTACTCAAATCCTTAAGCTTGCCCATTTTTAGACTTCGAGCACAGAATGTACACTTGCTACCTAAAAAAGTAACGAAATCAGTGTTTGGTCGATTCTTTTCTTTGTTGTAACAAAGAAAAAAAGCTATAAATATTACACCACTGGAAAGTCTGTTTATTTCCCCGTAAGCATTGCCACATTTGTAAGAAAAATGCATTTGTGCATCGAGTATATGGGTTACCCCCATGAAAAACCTGCCAAATCTTCTCTACCAATGCTGCTGCCTGATTGGCACCTGATTACCATAAAATGTTAAATTGCTAATATGTTTTGTTTCTTCAGACACTGTATCTAGGTTTTGGTCCCAGTGGGAGGCCCTAACACGCTGCAAAGCATTAGAAAGTTTAATCAACAGCATGCATTGTTTGTGTTTTGACTAAAAATTTCAAGGAAATACATCACATCCTCTTGTATTTTGGTTATTGTGGGTGGACCACAAGGGATTTTCTGGGTTTTAAGTGGGCCACAGGATTGTTGACTTTGGGAATGGGTGGCCTATAGAATTAAGAGCCTGTACATTCATGCTGTAAGGTATATACAGGTTTTAAAGTAACATATGCTCCCATGATACAATGACTGAAAAAATCAGTGATACTGATTGTTGACAATTTCATTTCAATGCAACTGCACTGCCATACAGCAGTGAAACAGTGAATATTATGCCACTGTCCAGAAATTTCCAGACATGCCTATCCATAGCAAACAGAGAATAGGTGACGAAAACTTGTCAAGAAAACAAACATCAAGAAATAATATGACAAACACTGTGAAAAACCTATTGTAACGCTACAATTCTTCCAAATCAAATCATTTTTTTATTTTTAAAAAACAAAAGAAAATCTCTACGTTACTAAACAGTACAAAAAAGGGCTCAACGAGTCACCTGAGACTGCTGTCGGCTCCAGCCATCATGTAGTAAAAAACGTTGAAGGTGGATTCCCCCTCAGGTCGTCTGCTCACCCTCAGTTTCTCCAACAACATTGTCTAAGAAGTAAAGAGAGTTTTGTAAAAAGGGTACAGTACAAGCTAATCAGCTGTGTGCGCGCACTTGTGTTTGTTACCTGGATGGAGGCAGAGGCCACCTGCCCAGCTTGGTCGAAGTCCAAGGAAACAACATGAGAGAAGTGGCTGGCATTTGTGTTTATGGTGGTAGAGCTGTTCCCAAAGGCCTCCAGTATGGTGTAGACTGCCTGCCACTTCTCAGCTGTGTCACCAAAACGATAAGATGTCCCATCATTTGATGATTCATTGCAAACTAGCAATCAATGTTTCACAAAGAACCCATAATTCTGTTCTACCTGTTAATAATTCTCATTGTCCAAATCTTATTATACTTTTATAAACAAAGACCTGATGAAAATTGTGTGGACTGGCTACACTGACACTGACAATACTGACATTTCAGTGTATAACTGTTATACATGTTATATATGTCCTCAAACCAGGCCCTGACTCAAACCGCAGCCTGTCTGTCTTACATATCCTTGTTGGTGTAAAAACCTCTGGCTCACACTGTCAGTAACAGGATTTGAGCCTACTTGTGTTTAGTTAATTATTTCTATTTAGTAATTGAAGAAAAAGCACTTAAAAATTATCTGATTTTATCATCTGTAATACTTAATTTCAAAAGTTGTAGAGAATAAGGATTGTGCAAAACAAAAGACTGAAACCAGTACAGCTGTGATGTTCTGGCTTGGACAGTGTAAGCTATCCTGTGCTCAAATTCAAACCTGAGCATTTATTCTTAAAAAACAAAATCATCATGTGATAAGTTCTCTTTTTTAAGTTTAACTGAAAAAAGAGAACTTATCAGATGATGATTTTGTTTATTAATTATTATGAATTATTATTTAATTCTTTCTAACTAGGTTGAGAATCCTGAGAAACCATGTAAAATTCCAATATAAGATATTTGAGGTTTGTAGTCCACCTACCCCTGTCTTTTGTGGACAAACTCACCAGAGAAGATTTTTCCTGTGCTGCCAGCAATGCAGACCAGGTACTGGACAAGATGCTGACAGTTGGTGGTTTTGCCGCTACCAGACCTGCCCAGCAGCACAATGGACTGATCCTGTCGGGTGGTGAGCAGGTTGCGGTAGGCCGACTGGGCCACAGAGTAAATGTGAGGAGCTGAATCCTCACGCCGGCAGCCTTTAAACATGTTCATCACCTTGTGAGCAGGAACAGAATATGAGATTAAAACATGTACAAGCACAAAAATAAAGAGAGACTAATGAAGAGTTAGCTGTAGCATAAAGCACCTCCAAACCCTCGAAGTGATCATTACACTGCTACACTAAACTAAACAGCTACACTTTCTTTCACAAACAACCGGCATTAATGCACTATATATAAATGCAATCCATTAATTTGGCTGGCCTTGCTCATTAGTCTTGAGCTTACCTTCTCCGAGTACATGGAGGGCATGCTGAGAGGGTTGATGACCACCATGTTGGGTCCAGCATAGGTATGGATGAGGTTCCCTCCATAGCGTTGCCTCAGGCAGTGCATTACACTGGATTCATTCAAATAGAGTAGTGAAGCTAGGTCTTCTGATCTGTCGTATGATGGAGGGTTGGCCTACACATAGAGAGAGCAATCATAAAATGACAGAAGAGCTGTACTCATTCATTGATTAATCACTTCCCATCCTATTTTATTACACGGTCATTTTAAAATCAAATTTACCAAATGTGATAGTTTCGTATTCTAATAAACTATTTAGTCAGTTACATCTGGTCTCAAGCACCTGCCGTAAGTTGCTCATGAAATGTCTAAACAATCAGTATGAACTGGCAGATGTTCGATTTCCTTCCTTTCTCAAAGTATACTTATAAAAATAATGCATAAATAAATAAATAACTGTCTTTTTTTCTTCAGGGCACTGATGTTTAGATCCTTGCTCTCAGAATTACGGTAATAACAAAGCTACTGTGCTCCACTGAAATTATTTGTATAGATTTTAGAAGTACTATAAGTGCTGTGAGCAAGAAAGTAACTTTAGACAGCCAGTAGTGTGCGTCTGCCAAACTTCCCAACAGTCCCATCTGACCTTACCTACACCTATTCCAGCATTCCCATGAGCTGGTAGTATCCTCTGTGGCCGTCTGTGACAAACTGATTCTCTGCCTCTGAGTCTCTCGTACACACTGAGTGGACCTCCTTCATCATGTGCATGGGCTGCTAATGATAGCTAGCTTCAAGCTAGCTTTTTTTTGCTTTATTGGACTTAAAAAAAACTTTATGCTATATAAATAATAATTTATATAACAATATTTTACTTGGAATATGAATCGTTTATTAAATTCAGTTCAATTTCATTTATACAGCGCTAAGTCACAACAACAAACGTGCTTGAATGTCCGAATTTAATGTGTCAGCAACAAAAAAAATGTTTTAGCCATCAGTTTACCACAGGCTTACATAATTAATATGCACATTGTTGTTCTGTGATACAGTGTGATTTGATATGAAAGTTTTGTACTGTGGATCCTTCGATGCGATCATAACAATCTAATCTAATAATCTACTTTAATTTATGGGTATTATTGTTTATAATATCCCAGAAGTGAAAGTGACAAACTTAGACCTTTATATGCATTGCAGTAAATGTATATCTGAAAGTGCTATAATTAAGTTTAACTACAATACAAATCCTGCACTGTTATCTTCTTTAGTGCCATAAGCCAAGGCAAAGTAGCCCCCTGAACTCTACTCCCACAGAGGTCAATTATCTTCCTAATAGTTTTACATCTTCACTGCGTACGATTCTTGAGATTGTAGCTCCTCTGACAAAGAAAGCCTCAAATCAGAAGTAATTGACTCCCTGGTAAAAGTCTAAAAGGAAAAGGTGTCCTACTAATTTAAAAAACATAGTTTGTTGTTCTTTTTGAAAGAAAAAAGCCCTCTATAAAGCTAGAACATCAGTCCTCTTCATACATTAAGGTTAATTATGAAGTTCCACAGAATTCTGTGCTAGGACCATTTCTCTTTACATTATACTTGCCTCCCTGGGGTAGGCATTTTTGACCAGGATGTGTCCTTCAATGCACATGAAAACAGAACAAAACATGGAGGACTGATTTCTTCCATTTGTACAATATCTCTAAAATTAGAAACAACCTGTCTCAGAGAGATACTGAAAACCTAGTTCATCGTCCTCCCCTCACCCCAACCGGTCGCAGGAGATGGTCGCCCCTCCCTGAGCCTGGTTCCACCCTATAAAAGGGAGTTTTTCCTTCCCACTGTTGCAAAAGCGCTTGATCATAGAGGCCCATCTGATTGTTGGGGTTTTCTCTGTATTATTGTAGCATCTTTACCTTAACATATAAAGCACCTTGAGGCAAATGTTGTGATTTGGCACTATATAAATAAAGCTGGATTGAATTAAATTGAATTGAATTGAATTTAGATGAACAGGGTCGGAAGTCACCTACTCACCTTTTCAATGTCGTCTTCATCCACATCCAGTACAGTCCCGTCATGCTCCATTTTGATTCTTACCTTGCCCTCTGGCAGAGAGCCAGTTTCTGTCTTTATCACGGTGGCTGGCCAGAGATAAGACAGTAAACACTTTAGTTTTTGCCTGACTGAAGTGCTCAACTCTACTGATCTCTATAGTTTAAGTGGATAATTAAAGAGAATAACAAAAGGAAAAATGCATGACTTTGCCATCTAAAACTCTAAAGACCAGCAGTGTGGATTTTTTTATTTCCATTTTAAAGACTTTATCATCCAATAAAATTATTTTTATAGCTAATTAACACATTTAATCCCAATGAAAAACACTTCACAGCTAGGAGGTTCTAAAAATTTAATTTCAAATATGCAAATATGTGCAGTGTTAAGTGTTAAGCTGTAGAATGCATATGCTGAGCTGCTGCAAACAGATGGGGATAAGAACAACACACTTTTCTCAGTGCAAACTGAAAATCATTGCTCAGTGAAGCCAACAAAACCACATCATCACAACTACTCCACAGGCACTTTCTATGACTTCAACATAATGTTGCAAAAGCAGGCTGACAGCCCCAAAACATCTACAGCAGGGGTGTCGAACTCATTTTACATCGTGGAGCACCTACGGCCCACTTTGACCTTAACTCATCATTCTGTCAGTGTAAAGAAATTACATATTTAACAGTTTTTCTACATGATAAAGAAAAAAACTGCTGTTACAAAGAAGAAGAAAAAAATCGGTCAGCAAAACTCAGACACTGAGCCATGGCTCTGTACTACATGCACACATTTGTCCATTTCTGCCATTCAAAGACACTGTGTGTAGTTTATTTTATGAAGAATTTGAAACTGAACTGTAAATTTAGTCTTCTTCAATTTAGCAATTTTTTCAGTGTTTTTTATTCAGTGTAAAAGCCTTATTTTCATGGATTTGATACTACTAGGGAGGATATGAGGTTTAAAGCCTGGACACCGTTTGTCATGTGCAATGGAAAGATGTGATAAATTCTGCACTCAGCTTTGCAGTCTCCAGTATCATTGAAATGTAGCCAGTTGCTGCTTATTTTATGTTTTTGCTCCTTTTCTTCACTTTTTCTCTACCTGGCCTGTACCACTACACTTGCTGTCTTCAGGACGTCTTCCCCTCTTCCTTCTTTCACATAATGGTATGATCCCAGTTTGTCTTTGCATGTGATTGACTGCTTGATGTGCCAATCAAAGTAAAGTCGTGCCTCTGCCTGCATGGATTCCCAGCACAGCTGAAGATTCAGCTCCACATACCAACATGTCATTATTAACTTACACATGAAATTATCTTGTGGGCCGAATATATTTTTATTGCAGGCTAAATGTGGCCCGTGGGCCACATGTTTGACACCCCTGATCACGAGCATTCAAACCTAGGGTAAATCTCAATCACCCCAGATGTCGTGCAGTCAGAGAGTTATTTAACTCTAGGGCTGCCACAAACGATTATTTTGATAGTCGACTAGTCACCGATTATTTTTGCGATTAGTCGACTAATCAGATCCATTGGACGTAAAACTACAGCTTATTGCACCAGCAGCATCTGCTCTTATATAACTATCATTAGCTTACAGCTTTAAGTGTTTAAGGTCTGTGCTAACTAAAAATAAAGACAAGATGATAGTTTATTAAATTTTAATGAAATTTGCAGATTGTTTCGGTGAAGTTTAATAAACTCCTTGCTTTCTAAAATATAACAGGACACCGGAGTAGATTCTGGAGCATCTCACACTTCTGATAATCAGTTGTCTGCTTGACGTTTATTCAGCTGTGTAAAAACTATAACTTTAATCTCAGACAAACTGATTTACTCAGGAACAAATAAAATACTAAAAAAAAGCCAAACAATAACATTTTAAGTTATCTAAGTGACTCATATATATTTAACCTGAGTAGCGAAAGACAGCGGTGGGTTTGAAAACGATTTGCGGGGAGTCCGGTGTTCTCACGGCGCTAGTGAGCCTAGCCCCGGCTCGCTAACGAGCTAGTGGGTAACAGAGACGTCTCCGAAAACGTCGGAGCACTTTTGAAAATATGCGGTGTCCTGATAAACTGAGCAGATATTTGAGGTTTACACAGCTACATTCTCGCCTGAAAATATGTTAAACGTTTATTTTGTGACCCAGAAAGAATAATAAGAGTAACATTAAAACTAACTAGCTGCCGCCATTATTGGAAACTGCGCTGGGCTGCGCTATGAATTCTGGGACACAGCTGCTTCTTCTTCTTCTTCGGGGTTTAACGGTAGCTGGCATCCTTGTACATGCAATGCTGCCATCTTCTGTTTCAGTCCGTTATTACACTCTTAAATCCTGCCACTTATTCCTGCGTCTTTTGTGATCTTACAAAGCTTCAAACGACGCGTCGACTATTAAATCAGTCGTCGACGATTTTGATAGTCGACGTAATCGTGACTAGTCGACAAATCGTGGCAGCCCTATTTAACTCCCTCAGTGACAGCCACAAGGATGTGAGAGATGCCCCCTTTTTTTCCAGCTTCTTCTTCCACTATAGGATGCATTTAAAGGGGATTCAGGAGCTACTTAAGTAATTTAAGTACTCTTTTCACCATCCAATGACACAGTTAGGTCCATAAATATTTGGACAGAGACAACTTTTTCTAATTTTGGATAAGATTGCATAAAAATGTGGGGAACTAGAGCATTTTTAACACAATCCCTTCATTTCAGGGGCTCTAAAGTAACCGGACAAATTAAGTTAATGCAAAATAACAGATTTTTTGCAGTAAAATATTACGTACACACCTCGTGTATTTTAAACGGTAGATATATTAAAAAACACATTTAGTAGCAAGTAACTATGTAGCTTTTTATAAAAGACCAATAAAAGGCAATGGAATGGGGAAAAATGTGATGCCACCGTAAGAACATTTTTAAAAAGATAAGCCAGACTCACCCAGGGAAAAGCCATCCTTGTGGACAAGCCATACTTTATCTGATTCATACCAGGCCTGCTCTGCTGCAATCTGTTCCTCAGTCTTCACCTAAAAAGGACAAAGGTCAGAATTAGAGGACAGCAGGGGAAATTATACCTGTGGACCACTCACAGCAACATGTGTTTTTTTTTAAACCATTTGAATTTCCAGTGAGATATCAGGACATGCTGAAAGGATGCAATTAAAGCTTTTCAAAATAATGATCATGTGATTGACTGATCAGGCTTGTATGAAGAATGTGTGAGGACATTTGCGTTTGTCAAACGGCAGTTCAGTAGCAACCCCTGGTATCTAAAATGCCAGAGAGCAGCTTGGTTCAGCCCAATATTCATAACAACATAAAAGAACACAAACACATAAGGAACCAAGAATGAAAGTGTAAAACAAAGTAAACTGGAAACAAGCACAAAAAAAACTTGGGTGTTCCTATTGATGACTTCTTACATTTTACTACATTTTAACAGGAAACATGAATAGGGAACACTGCACTTTGCAAGCACGAGCACAATGCAGCACAACACAAGGGATGAGCTGGTGATTTTGTCACACTCAGGCATAGTGCAGTCCACACCTGGGATTGCTTAGCTGCAGCATGAGATGCTTGGAGAGCAATAAGATCCTCTTCTACTGATCCCTGGTGATTTTGCCAGCATGAGAAGGTTAAAGGTCACAGTTATACATAAGCAATATATGTTAAAACAGACAGACATATACAAACAAATACACAGATATAATGAAACATCATCTGCTCAGCTGTAGACAATGTCACTGCAACAGATGCTCTACATATCCAGAATATATGAGAAAGAGAAATTAAGTCTACTCACTATGCATGATCATCGATTAAAAGTACTGCTTGAATGTTACATTTTGAAAGTTTCACAGGTCACTAAAACATGATGATTATATGACAGCAAAAAAGCTTCATTCATAAAGACTCTAAAGACATTGCCTTTGATAGAAAGCACTTCCATAGAAAGAGCGAAGAAAAAAGTGCTTGTGTGAATGGGTGGGAATAGGTGAATGATGAAAGTAGTGTAAAGTGCTTTGAGTGCTCAGAGCAAAAAAAAAAAAACACTATCAAGACCCGATCCATTTACCAATTTCATAATCCTACATCACCTTGTTCTCAAGTTACCACATTCACAGAAAACTTACTCTGACCTTTAGGTTGAGATCACTGAGATTCAACCTCGTCCATGATTTTGTTGATGCACCTATGGTATCAATCTGAAAATCCTAGATGAATTCCTTCTTGAGTTATTGCATTCGCAAGATGTTTAGAAAACTTGACCGATATTCAAACTCATCTGAGATTTTTAGTAGACGCACCCACGGTGTACGTCATGACAATACAATGGGAAGAAAACTGAAAATGCCAACAGTGAAGTTCAGACTTTTTATACCGATAAAGAACAAGGAAATTTGATTAGTATATGAAGGCTGAGCAATAGGTTATAGGCTACTGGCCACTTCAGCCAGCCATCAATGAGAAAGCCCTGGAGTTCTGTGCTCATGACAAATTAGTGAACACAGTTGTCAAACAATCTGTGATGAAGGCTGCAAGTGACGGCCTCCTCACTGCTTCATGTATTTAAATTAACTTTTTTATCTGCTTAAAACCAAAAAATCCCAAATAGATGATTAGAACTTATTTTCATAACAAGCTCTTTCATGATTGCATTTACTAAAAAACACGTGCCAAGTAGGAACTCCCTGCCCAACCCCCCATGTGCCACACATACCACTCTGTGAATATGTTGACAATTCTGGAAATTATTAATTTAATAACCCAACCTAATATCCAACTATCTGCAGGTTATTATATCACTTTAGCATCCCTGTATAATGTCTTAGCTGCTCTCATCTTTAGAAAGACTTTATCCAGTTTAGCATGCCTGAATTGAAGGACTAACACTATATTGTAAGAAAAAGTCCTTGAAAGCCTGAAATACAACTCTGATTCCAAAAATGTTGGGATGCTGTACAATAGCAGAAGTACAGCAGAACACAGAAAACACATCACATGTTGAAACTGAGAAAATCTACTCTTTTAAGGAAAGAATTGAGGTCATTTTGAACTTGATGGCAATAGGTCAAAAAAAATGTAGGACAGGGTAAAGGTTACCACTGTTTACAGGCTCATTCTACAAGTGTCTGCAAACTGAGGAGACCAGTTATTGGATTTTTGTATTTAGTACCACTCACTTTTCCAGCCTATTGTTCTTCAAAATGGCCTTATTTGTTTCTTAACATGTTATAATTTGGGTTTGCCTTCTTTTTAATATAAGAGACAGAGAGGGGGGGGGGGGGGGCTCTAACAAACCAAACATATTAAGCGTATGTGGAGTTTCGTGGAGTTTAACTGTCAACAGCACCTTGAAGCAACTGTTGTTGTGATTTGGCACTACAGAAATAAAATTCAATTCAATTTAGTTCAATACAATACTTCAAATGGGGGAAATTGAGGAAATTAAAAGGATTTTGGGCCTTACATTCTCACATGTCAAATGAGTACAAATTCCAGATAGGAGCCCCAGGGAAATGCAGGTCTGTGGTGCATGGAGGGTGCCCTGAGCCTGCAGGGGTGCAGACACGAGCGCCTCAACAGAAGATGAAACACTGACTGCTGGCTCCAGCTAGCCACAGAGACAACCAGCAAAAGCAGTGTGAGTAAAGCATGGAGAGAAAGACAGGGAATGAGGGGAAAAACACAGAAGACACAGTCAACATGGAAATTCAGATGAAAATATTGCAGAACATGGCTGTATCCCAATTCAGGGTCTGCAGCCTTAAAGGCCGATTACGTCACAGTGACGCGACGAAGGCTGTCCCAATTCGAGGCTGCTCGAAATGCGGCCCTCAAATGCATCCTTCATTTCCCTGAATTTTAAGGATGTGGCGGTGTGGACTTCATGGCCCAACATATCCCAGAATGCATAGCGCGGCGGTGGGTGTGGATAATTTTGCCGAAAAAAAACGGCAGCTGAGGGGCGCCCGAAGAGTAACTTAGTAAACTAAGTGATGAATATTATGTCACTTATTTATGTGGAAATGCTTAATAACGAAGAACATTAAAACATTACTGTTGGCCACATGTCGGCAAAGTTATGTGACATTAGTGAAGTTTGTACTAACTTGGTTTTAAAGCCTTTACTTTAAAATATACGCCGTTCAAAAGCTGAGCTTCATCTTATAGAGAATGATCAAAGCTCATGTAGAAACAAACAAACAAATGAACAAAAGATTTTCTCCTTCGTTTCTGTCAAACAAAGCTGTATGAAACGTTTCCAGCTGTTAGTATCATGGTTGCTAGGCAACCTGGGCAGCGCAACGGAGGCTAGACCGTCCCATTTCACAAGCCTCGCACTTCCGGCCTTAGCGGCCTTTGAGTACGCGGCCCTTGAGGATCGTTGAGGCTGCGTACTTTAAGGCTGCAGACCCTGAATTGGGATACAGCCCATGAAAGCAACAAGAAGTGCATGAACATTTGAGTGGCAATGGAAAAGGGAAAATGGCTTTACAATGAGTAACCATGGCATTGAAATAATTCCCCTATCTAATGAGAATGTAGTCAGTTCAAACATATCCAGTTATTGGCTAATTGTGAGAAGTTGGTTATATCACTCATGAAAGGGAATGTGCTACAAAACTAACTAGCGAGATATAATTTGAGCTTCATTCCACAGGAATGTCTTAAGCAGAACTCTCTCTGAAACCTGTCAAGTCTATAACAAAATCCATAAGTGGGTGTTTCTGTAGTGTCCACAGCTCTAGCAGCTCCAGCAAAATGACTGAATTTAAAGGTAACAGAATTTGACATTGCATCAGAAGTCAAGAAGAAATGTGGGCCCAATTCATGTTCATCAGGGCAGCCCAATTTTCAAGGTTTCCAGTAATTTTTCCAGTTCTGAAATATAATTTTAATAAAGTACAAGTTTTTATTGTCAGGGTAATGAGCAACACAGTAGTAAGGGAAACTGCTGCAAAAAAATTGTGAGAGTGGAATGATGATCAATGTGATACATAGTGATGTATGCTAACAGCTTTGGTGAAGTTATTATTAAATTAGAAAGGAAGGGGAACATTTCTGAGATGTTAAAAAAGACTACAGCACAAGAAAAAACAGAACTAGTTAGCTAAAGCTCAGAATTTGCTGATTTTTTCCAAACCCTGCTGACAGACTTAGTTTCCATTGCTTAACTTAACCTGACCTTGTGCAACACAGATCGTTATAACTGCAAGAGTGTATTTGAAGGTTAATTAACATTTCATCAAAGATCCAGAATTCAATATGAACAGGAGAGATAAAAAAAACTTCCATGTCGTCATGGTACTGTCTCGCTGTCTTTAGGGGAATATTTTCTATTAGCTGGCACATAAGTGGAGTTTACCAAAGTGATTGAGTGGGCAGGGTGTGGAGATGCAAGACTATGTAACATTAGACCAGTTAATCACAACAACCGTTGCATCATAGTTTTTGGTGATAAATTAAAAAAACAGAATTTAACTGAATAAATTTAGCAGCTTTCAGAGAGCAACTTTTAAAAACAGCTGTTTTTAAACTAAGCTGTTTCATGACTTTAAATCAACCATTTCAGCTATTCTGAATTCCCTTTGGTGAAACAGTTTTTCTCTTTAACACCACTGACTCAATGACGCCACTGGCAAAGCAGTAAATAATCAATAATCAATGGGAGCACCACTTGAAGCATCTCTATGCTTTTTTTGGAGCCTTTTACCGGTTGCACAGCCAGGCTGAAGACATGATTGTGTCAGTTTTTACTGCCATTTCAATGAGATATCAGTGCAGAGGATCACAGGGCTTCAGATTATAAAGAAGGAGATGTTGCAACAGCTTGAGACTTTCTCAAGAAAACTGCTGTACTCCTGTGCCAGCACACTATATGTAGAGGTAACACCTGGCATTTACGAAATTATGACAGCAATAATGGGCTCTTTACTTTTTTGCTACAGGGTTAACCGTCCCTTACTTTACATGGCATGACAGTTTTCACCACCAGTTGCTTCATACCAGCACACTGTGTTATTGCCACATGCACAAATGTGAAGTGTAAAAAGAGCCACCCCTTTACATCGGTGCTTTAACTTGCCTAATCGTCAAACTGCTTTAGACCATGGGGGAAGTGAATAATGCTGGTTAGATTTTTTTGATGTGTACATGTACAAACACGGAAAATTCAAAGGCAATATTATCTGTTTATTTACAGGGACGCCAAAGATCTTCATCAGGCGTCGCTGAGCTTCCTCAGTTGGACTGACCGGTGCCTCCTACAGGTCAAAGCAGCAAAATACTGAATCTGAGCACACTGACACAGATGAAGCAAAGCCCACAATTAGACACAAACAGAAATGTCCTCAGCAGATGGATATGTATTTTAGTTATGTTTAGTCATCTTTAAAAAATAAACAAGTACATCAGATATCCTCACTGACTTCACTAATGTTTCCCACAGGAGACTCAAACACATACACTGATTTTATCAACAGCATAAGCAGTTTGGGTTACCATGGAATCCATTTCAAAAACACCATGTTTAGTAGTTCTGTAGTAGCACTAAATAGGTAGTAGTAGTAGTAGTAGTAATATATAAATAGCTTCTGCTTCAAACAGTACGTATGCTTTAACCTCCTAGGACTGAGCATCCACATATGTGGACATCACATTTTGGGTTGTCTAGACCACAATAAAACATGCTGCTCCATAAGGGCCTGCTATCTCTTATGAGGACATTATACTGCCACTGTTCTATCGAAATTTAAAACAAATGTCATATGTGGATATCCAGCCCTTGTAGAGCAAAATCAGGTAAAAAGAAAATTCTTTGTTTTTACATTCATGAGGTCCCAATCATCCCAAATAGCAAAGAGGAAATTAAAATTGCGTGCCATGAAAGAGTTCGGGTCTTAGGAGGTTAAAAAAACTGTGTAAAAACAGTGTAACAGAGTAACACAGTGTATTACTAAAATTGGCAGTACACAATCTGGAACAAACCAAACAGAATGTGTGAAAAACATTAAGAGTGCTAAAGAGAAAATAAAGAGAGAAACAGGCAGCAGACCAGTTAGTGTACTTGTCTGTGGCAGCATCGTTTTCAAATATAATGTTTTTTCTTTCAGTTGCTTTTCCACAAAGCAGCATTGCAGTAACTGGCTC
Source organism: Aulonocara stuartgranti (assembly GCF_965226115.1). NCBI lineage: Eukaryota > Metazoa > Chordata > Actinopteri > Cichliformes > Cichlidae > Aulonocara > Aulonocara stuartgranti. Next base: position 36,941,184 of record NC_138950.1, on the reverse strand, counting down.
TACCTGGTGATGCTAGTCATGTCAGGCTACCAAAGTTCCCTGTTTGAAAAATGTCTTTGCTGACACTCCATCTTTGCAAACAAGGCTTATTATCAAATACATTCTGCTATGTGATATGTTAAAGGTTAAAAACTGAAACTGTCCTCCTTGTTCATTGGCAGACTTAATCACAAAAATGATTCAAGAGTCATAAACCTCAAAACTAGCAAGTGTATTTAAAACCATAGGAGTTTACATAGCCGCTAAAGAACATACAATTCTGACAGCGACCCCAGCATTCTGTAGAAATGACTAAGCTGAGGACGTACACAAGTGCTTGTGGTTTAATGATTACAAGAATGAGAAATACTGGTTGGATATAATATTAATATTTCCAAATATAACACCACCTGTTGCTAAGCTGATTAGAAGCAGGGTATTCATAAAAGAGCCCTTGTTGAATGCCCAAAAACAAAAGGTACAAAGAAAATGACCAACAGTTTTTCAATATAAAATGTCAAACAACTGAACAACTGTACATTAAGTCAATTGACTAATTACTAATTAGTGACTTCATCATCTACTGGCAATTAGCTCAAGAGACTCCAAGTAAACCATTTCCTTGTGTGTTGCAATTTCTTCTGCTCATTTGTCTTCCACAGCTTTTTAAAAGTGGCTGAGTCTAGCCACTGTGAACACTAACATTACACATAAATGTGGTGCAAACACTATTAGCAAACACTACAGTGCTCTTTCACTCCAAACATGCATTTTAAATGCTATGCACCCAACATCAACAACACCATGTCCCAAAAGTCAAGACGACATGCCAAGTGTTAGACTGTACCTCTTTTTGACTAACAGTAGGTTTCTGGATAGAAACAATTCCTATAGGTGTAGAAGACAGTGGACCAACACTGGGCTGGGGAGGATTAGGGTTCACAGAAGTTGATGCAGTGAAACATGATTGGGGTTCAGGTATAAAGTCAGGAGCTGGGATGAAGCCCATAACTGGTGTGAAAGATAAAGGCCGGGAATGAGGAGATTTGGAAGAATCTGAAGCTGAGCCCACAGTTGCTTTGTTAGCAGGGTTAACAGAAACCAGAGAAGATGTTGTTTCCTTTGTAACTGGAGAAGAGCTGCTGGATTTGTGTTTAACATCCTGCAACTCTGGCTTGGCTTTAACTTCATTCTGCTCCTTTGTTGTCTCCTTCAAGTCAAGTTTTTCATCCATCTTCTCACTTATCTTGTCTAACTCCATTTTTTCTGGTCGGTTATCCTGAAATATTCTTGGAAAGCGCTCCCTTGTTCTGCCTCTGACCATAAGGCTTGTTAAGCCTCTTGAAATATCATCTTTGTCTTCTGTTTTAATGACATCATGTTTAAACGAGAATCCTGGCATCACTTGGGTTTGGGACACTGAGGTTGCTGCTGCTGCTACTTTGATTGTGTCAGTAGCAGGCTTGCCTACTTCTGTAACTTTGTCAGATTTCTTTGCTGGTACATTGATCTCATCTTCTGAGGGTAAAACCTTCCTGACAACACGACGAACAACCTTTACTACTTTCTTACGTGTGTAACCCTGGTCATCAGTGGTAGCCATTTGGTTGGTGCTGGTGCCTGGAAGGCTGATGATACCATTGGCAGTACCATTGACTGTGCTTTTTCCCACCACGCCATTTTGTTCTTGCTCACTCAAATCTGGTTCAAGCTTCCGAGGAATTTGTGGAGGTTCAGGACTTTTAAGTTGTGCCGCCGTCGTTGATGGTGGCTCAGGACTTTTGAAGTGCCCTTGGACTTTTATGGGTGTCCTGACTTTTGGTGGGGAAGGACTCCTGATCCTGGCAACTGACTCTGCAGTAGGACTTTTTGCCCTCAATAAACCCCTGCCAGGATCTAGAGCTGGTACTGACTTGGCTCGGCCGGGAATCCCATCACTGTCTGACTACTCACAGAGAAAAGAAAGCAATTACATGAATGTAGACAAGTAATGAAAATCCAAGCATTATGTCTTATTCTGTCAAAGAATAAAAATGTTGGTGTGTTACAATGAATTTTATGAAGACTAGTAACAGAGAAGAACAGATATTCCTTTAACCCTACAACGTAATGCAATATTGGAGCTTCCAATGACTTTGAATTTAGCCTAGAAATCCAATGCCTAAAAGCAGGCTACCAACCAGAATATCCCTAAGAAATCAAAGGCTTTCAGGACAGGTTCAGCAAACATCACAGCTCCATTTTGCTAGACATGGTACTAATTTTAACACTAAAAGGGTGTATAAGAACATGTAATCATCCCAAAGCAATCAGTTTGAGAGTTTCTGTTCTATATAAAATAAGTTAGCATGCTCCATCAGGTCCAAAGGTCTATCTATAATGACATATTTGCTCTCCTGGAACAAGGTGTCTAGCCGTCCAACTCAAGGTTTTGGGAAAGTGCTAGTTGCCAACTATCAGTTAAAGCATGTTAGCATGATTAATCCAGTACACTACAGGGATTTACCTACTATGGAATGAGTTAAAACCAAAACTTTGTGGCATTAAGTTCAAATATATGCTGATGCGAATGAGTATTCCAGTTATTATATATTAGGAAAGAGATAAGCCTAGATGTTTAGATAATGATAATAATTAAGAACGTTTTCAACTGCAATGTGTGTCAAGCATCATGAAAGAGAAGAGACCCTGGTGGTCTAACCCCCAGCTGTTGAAACTACCACTTGGGGCATGGAACATCACTTGTCTGTTAGGAAAGAAGCCTGAGTGGTTGGGTTTGAGAGATACTAGGTAGATATAGTCGAGTTTGTCTCAACACACAGTGTGGGCTCTTGAACCAGTCTTCTGGAGACCGGGGGTGGCTGGAAAGCACTTAGATGTAGAAAAAAAGTGTGTCTATGAAGTGCTTTGAGTGAAGTGCTTTGAGTTTTTTACTCTACTTCTACTGAAGTAGAGTAAAAAAAGCACTATATGAGAAGCCGTGGTGAGGCTGAGAGCAGGGGTCAGGATACTTGTATCTCACAATTTGGTGCATGTAAGTTAGGGTTTGTTCCTGGTCAAGACTTTCTCATCCTGGTGGATGATGGGGAAAGTGTCCTGACTATCACTGCCCTTTATGTGCCAAACAAGTTTTCAAAATACCCAGCCTTCTTGGAGTCACAGGGTGGGGTATTAGAAAGTGTAGCACGCAGGTGCATGTCTTGGACACTGGACAGACCTGGCATACCGAGTACCCATTACTGAGGCAGATGCATAGACCTGCAGCTACAAGGTGGTTGGTGCCTGTCAAAGTAGTAATCCCTGAACTACATGCTGGACACCAAGGTGGCGTCAAGCTGAAGCAGGAGTCTTGTCGAATTTGGTTTTCCTGTAGTACTCGGGAAGCAGCTGACAGGTACCAGCAGTCCATGTGGAGTGTGGCTCTTGCAGTGGCTGATATAAAATTCAGGTGTGGGAGAAGTTTCATGAGGAACAATGCATTTTGCACGGAATTCTGGGCGAGCTCTTATCCTCTTGAGGATATTCAAGACAGATGTTTTCTGGAGATGTTTATGGATAGAATTTGTAGGCATAGCCAAGTGGTGGTATGCCTCCAATTTAGTGGTCTCAGGTTCTTCCATCTTTCTGCAGATGATATGATTTTCTGTCGACTTCATCAGGGGTGGCCTGATGAAACACTTTTAAGTCTGAGACCATGGTTTTCAAAAGGGCCTCAGACAGTTGTTGACCCAAGTATAGTTGTTTAAGTCTCTTAGGGACATGTTCACAAGCGGGGGGAAGGGGAAACGGATCTGGGCCACAATCACAGTGATACAGACAATGAACTGGTCTGTACTGTTGACAGGAAACCAAAGCTGTGTGATTGACCAGTAGATCTACATGAGCTCTACATCCCTACACTCACCTATGGCCACAAGCTTTAGGTAATAACTGAAAGAATGAGAATATGTATACACTCAGAGTAGAGCCATTTTACATCAAAAGGAGCCAGCTGAAGAATTTGGGCATCTCACTAGGATGGTTCCTAGGCACCTCTTGAGAGATGTGTTCCAGACATGCCATGTCTGCCACAGTCAGTGACAGATTAAAGTCAAAGTAGTTATTTATGGAAATGTTTTATATATTTTTTATTAACAATCTGTAGCATTTCTGTGTTTTACACTGTTTTGAACATTCTATACTTTTGAAAAGAACCTTTGCATATTGTTATTACAACTAACTAATGCAACAACAAACTTAGAATTTTTTAATTTTAATTTAAAATTTTTTAAATGTGTTTATTTCTTTTCTCACTTTTTTATTCACTAATTACATTTTTTACTATCTTTAATTGTAGTTTAAATAATTCAGAAAGCTTTACATTTGCTTTAAAATATATTGCCACAAATATTTCAGGAATAGTGCTATAAACAAAACATTTTGTTTTTAAATATATTCACAGATTTAACCTAAAAAACAACAAAGAAATAGATGATGGCAATATATACAGGGTATTTGCCATAAAATGTGTCATCCTAACACTTCAAACTGAAATATAAATACAAAGACCATGCTAAAACACTGGATTTTAAATGTCAAGAACCAAGACGATTCTAAAATGAGACCCAGAAACTCTAATTAATGCCATTGTTTACTTACACTTTTGTTTGCTGGCTTGTTCTCTTCTTTAATCTAAATGTGTTGAACAGGAAACCAAATCAAAATCTTATAGCTTAGATCCATTGCACACCATGCTAATTACAAAACATGCACATATTCTGAGAGCCATCTTTTGCATGAAAATATTTTTATTTCAGTGCAATAAAATGTGCAATAATGTGCTGTAAAAATTGTCTTACTATTTCAAGAGCTGAAACCAATGCACTTACTGCATTTAAATTGCGTTAGTTAAGTATAACATAAAATAAGTGAAAGCCATTAAAATCTGAAGTGGGGTGCCACACCAAATGCCACACAAATCCAAACATAGAGATGTTAGTACACCATAGTAGTCCCATCACACTAATGTGCTCTACTAAACATCTAAACAAGACTTCCCTTTTGTTCCCAGAACGAAAAACGAGATGAAAATGCCATGTTGGCTGATCTGCTGTCATGGGCTGTGATGGGTGAGATGAAAGCAGGTGAAGGAGGTGGAGGAAAGCTAGGAAAGGAAGATTACACACAGTTAAGAGAAACTTCTTCACACACCAGGACGCACTGAATTTTCAGCGCAAGTAACGTTTTGTTTTTAATGACAAAGCACTGAGAAAAACAAAGAATGAGCACAAAATTAGAGCTTATTCTAAGAAATGTAAACATTTTTTGTAAAAACAACTATACAAAATCAAAAGTAACTCATCCTACACAAGTGGGCTAATCTTGATAAAGTTTCCATAAGCATTGCCAAGGACATTGTGAGTGCCAACATCTATGTGGTGTATACAAATGTTTTATGTAAATCTCACAATCATATACATTTGACAGTTAAATTGAGCACTGTGTCATAATATAAAATATCAAATTAGAATGGTGTATCACAATGTCACGTATCATAGTACTATACTACTATAATGATTGTAACATACACAGCAGGTAAAAATAAGTACTGACTATGTCACTAATCAAGGTGCTATTGATATGAAATTATCACCAGATGTTGGTAACGACATCTATCTATTATTACATAGTACTGAACACATCAAGAAAGAGAGGTGCAAAAAGGCATTAAAATTCATCGGTAATTAGAAAGCAATCCTGCCATTTTGTGCAAATTAATATCAGCTGGTTCAGTCTCAACTGATGGCCTATGAAAACCAAGGTGCCGCACAAGAAACTTTTCATGATTGTAAAACCAATGAGCTCTCGCAAGACCTTCACAACCTTATTGTTTCCAAGCATACTATTGGCACTGGACGATTCCAGTGAGCACTGTTGGGGCTAAGGTTGGGCAATATGTAAATATTTTCCAACGGACAATCGTCAGTCCAATAACTAACGATAGGCAATATATTCACGCATGCGCAGACTTTTTGATGGGCAGAGCAATGTAATCATCCACGGACTGATTTCCGCGTTTAGAACACAGAAGAAGTCCAAACATGGGCGAACTAATTGTTAAATTGCACACTGGAGGAGAAGGTGCAGATAGAAATGGACTGTTATCTCAGCAAGGGGGTCATAGACGGAGAAGATGATCCGCTAGCTTGATGGAAAATGCATAAAAAAACGTTTCCATAAACCATAAACCACCATAAACTGGCCATGGCCAGGTGCTCCCCACAAGATTTCAGACAGAGGAGTGAAAGGAATTATTAGAAGGGTTGTCAAAGGGCCAAAAATCACTTGTGGTCAGATTCCATTGCTCAAGAAAAAGCATGTTGAAACACGTTTAAAATCTGCTAAACAACATTTCATCAAGCCTGTGAAATACTGGGAGAATATGGTTTGGTCAGATGAGACCAAAACTGAATATTTGGATGCCATAATGCAACCATGATTGGAGGTCAAAAAAATTGCAGATGACACCAAAAACACTATACCAACAGTGAAGTTTGGAGGTGAGAACATCACAGCTTCATTCATCCTGTATAATTTATAGACAATGTGAATCAATGTGAATGTAAAAATCTATCATAACATTATTTTCATAATGTATACACCATATCTGCCACAAGCTGATAAGTTTCCATTCTTTCCAAGAAAACATAAATGTAAAGTAAGTTAACTGGGACCACTTACTGACCAACATCTGAGCAGAAAAATGTGGACTACAACAAGAACCAAGGAAGTTGTATTGTGTAATGCTACTTTCAGTTGGCAAAGCCCCCCCTTGTCCATCTCTAGCCATAAATAGTGGCAATGGCTGTAGAGCCTCAAGGCCCCATTCTTGTCATATATATTCAGCAGGAGAAACCACTTGTTGTTAAAAAAAAAAAAAAAAGTTAGTATAAATAATTCTACCTGTAAATGAAGCAGTCCCACAACTTCTGTATTATAGTAGTCCTCAAACAACAGACCAAATCAGTAACTGGGTAAAGAGGAATAGATCTGAAAGACCAGCCAGAGACATACAAAGTAGAGAGTGAAACGGCAGGGCTGACAAGAGAGGGAGCACTATGATAGGCTGGCTATTCCTGTTGGTGTACAGACAAGAGTTGACGGGGACAGCTGTTGTGATAGGAGGCTGCTAAAAGGTAAAAATAGGAGCCCCGGCCTTCCAGTCTTCTAGACAGCTCTGCCATTCACTCCCCCAACCATTGCCACAGTTCAATCACTTGCCCCACTGCTCAACCACACATGCTGCTCTAGTTGGTGTCATCTCAGCTGCCTGCCTGCCTGCCTGCCTGCGTGCGTGCCTAACTGCGTGTCTAACTGCCTATTATGAAGGTCATCCCAGGCACATAGCCGAGATTTGATTTGTTGCTTATTGTGGCTTTATATATGAGGCTGATGCTGCAGGTGTTACATTCACTTCAGCACATGGAGTAATTACAACAATAAAGACTCTAATTATTTTTCATCAATGCTGCCACATGCAACTTCTCTCGTCTCTCCCAGCCGGCCCCAGGACAGAGACTGCACCCCGAAACCATACACCTTCATTGGTACCAGATAAAGAACCTTCTTAACTGAGAAGCCCAGAGAAGAGGGAAACTAATCAGTTTGGTCAGTTTTCAGGATAAAAACTTAGCCTGCATAAAAGTGAGTTATTTCCTGTGGATGGAGGAGCACCAGTGTATGACTATTCTACTCTCCCTAGAGCTGGGCGATATGAGATTTTTTCATATCACGATATGTTTTTTTCATTTCAGGCGATAACGATATCTATCACGATATAAGCCAAATAACTATATTTGTAAGATTTAAATGTGCCGTTGCTCACAAGTAAAATGTGAAATAATCAGCAGCTTGTTTTTAAATATTTATTTCCCATAATAAGTTCAACAGGGTAGATGTACTTAAGGAACATGAGACTTTTTCAGATAAATAAAGGCAAATATTGCAAACTACACAAAAGGCAGCCGCTAAAGCGTTTAAATTTCAAAATAGAACAAACGAAACAGACTAAACTGTCAATTCCACTTAGAAACAAAATATTAATTCTAAAAATAAATCTTAGTTTGTTTTACAGAAGAACAGACAAAACTGACTAACTTTTGTCAATATCAAATAAACTGAGAACTAAAAGGAAATTCTCAATCTCTCCTTGTTGTATAGCTGAGCTTTTCAAACAGTTTTAACAGTTACTTTAGTCTGACAAAAGCCGAATGACGAATTAGCGCTTCCAGTCAGAGACTGAGGCTACGTCCACACGTACACGGGTATTTTTGAAAACGGAGATTTTCCGTTTTCGTTTTAAAAAATAATCCCGTCCACACATAAAGGGAGAAATGAAGGAAAACGCTGCTATGAACATGCCAAAGCAGCAGGTGGCGCTAGATTCCTAACCGTGCAGAAATGTTGGCCAATCAGAAGTCTAGAAGCCTCGGTGGGAAAAAGTAAACAAAGCTGGGGCATAGAAGCAGAACCGAGTCGTATGTGTGGAGGGACAGTAACTGTGTGTATATGTAAGCATTTAAACACTGCAGAGAGTAGAATTAACAGTAACAGTATTGTAGAAATTCATTTCACCGAAACAATAACGTGGCACACAGTGTGACGCATGCACCAGTTTATTGTATTTCCAGACTTGCTTTCAGCACAATTTACAGTGCACGCTACTCTGTTTTTTGTCAGACTTGAAATAGCCGAAATACCTTCACACTACGGAACTTCTATGGCTCTTCCGTTCGACAATCTCTCCGGCATTGGAACCATCATCTGTTTTCTCTTCGGTCACGCTCGGTTGATTTTTCTAGTCGGCACACTCATTTCCTCCATTACGGGCTGGCTCCATTACCCGCTGGCTGCTTCCCAAACAAACACACGTGCGGCTTGGCACTTGTGCTGTACGTAACAAGTCACGCGACGTGACGCTGCGGCTGTGATTGGTTCGGCTCTGCGCTGCTTAATTTGGATTGGCTGACCTTTTTTTTTTTTTTTTTTTAAGAGGACAAGAGCGGCGAGGTCTATCGCGATAGCTTAATTTCTCTATCGAGTAAAAGTTATATCGCGATACATATCGTTATCGTTCTATCGCCCAGCTCTAACTCTCCCCTTTAAAATAGCACAAAATCAATTTACATATCTAGGTATAAAAGTTACAAGGAAGCATAACTGTCTCTTCAAAGTGAACTTCCTTTATTTATTAAATTATACAGAACAGCACCTGGCACAATGGTCCCCTCTCTCTACTTCTCTGGTGGGAAGAATTAACTCAATCAAAATGTACTCCCTTAATTTTTCTCTTTCTTCCAATAAATACCGATTTTTATCCCCAAATCTTTCTTTGATTCTTTAGATTCAACTATATCATTTTATATATGGAGAGCCAAATGCCCCTGATTGACTAAAGCCCATCTTCAAAAGCCCAGGAGTAATGGAGGCCTGGCAATAGGGATGGGTATCGAAAACCGGTTCTTGTTGAGAACCGGTTCCCACTGTTTCAATTCCTTGGAATTGTTTGACATTTTTGCAAACGATTCCCTTATCGATTCCAGTCGCCCCGAATGACGTCACCACGTTGCGGAGCGTCATTTACCTGGCAGGAAACACGGCGCGTAAGCGGCTCAAAAGTTTACGAGAACGGATGACAACAGGGCAACTTGCAATACTTGCAAAGTAGATACTTAATTTAAGGGAGGAAACACTACGAATATGCAAAAGCATTTTCTCACAAAACACGTGATAACCTTAAATGAATGTCATGTTTTTAATTCCGCTCCGGACTCGTGAATCTCAACCCAGCAGCAGCGGTAACGTTTGCACGTCCTCTCCCGTTAATGCGGCAGGTAAATAATCAACTAACAGTGCATATTATGTTAGCGCGATCTGCCTTATTACAAAACCTGCCATTACTGTGCATTTAGGTGACCATGATGAGAGAGACAGAGTCTGGCTCAGATGCTGGCAGTTCTCGCTGCAGTCTACCGGTAGCGTCTCCTTTCAGGCCAGGATAGACGAATGTCACCGAGCAGTGTCTAAGTTTGTGGTAAAAGGCTTGAACCAGTGTTGCCAACTCCTCAGTAAGGAAAATCGCTATTGGTTGTCCTAAAAGTCACTAGAAGTCGCTAAATGACGTCATCGCCTAATTTGCATAATTGGTCATGCTAATCTAATTGTAACCTATGTTGTTGGAGAGAGAAATAACATCGTGGAAGAGACATAAAGTGAGTAAAAAAACGTCCTAAATGCATTTAGAGTTTATTTAGAACTACAAATTAAATTTATTTTAGCAATTATTGTTTTTTTTAATGTCACAATTCCAACCCTGCTCCTTTACCCGGGCTTGGACCGGCAAAAGTGACCTGAAATAGGCACTCTGGTGGAGTTACTTTGTGTGTGTTTATAAGTAGTTTTAAACCTTGTGATCCACAAAACAGCATAAGAGTAAAAGAGTAAAAGAAGAACTGACTGCGTTACAGCACCCACTGCTTGTTGAGAGTAAAAGCGATACGCGCTTTCACGTCTTTTTTTAGCGACTAAGGGGTCTGAAAACTCGCTAAATATAGCGACAAAGTTGCTAAGTTGGCAACACTGGCTTGAACCCATTTGCCACAGCAGATGCCCCCAATTTTAGGTAAGTGAATGTGTTTAATTGTAGGCAGGGACATTACTGGATATTCTTGTGTAATTGCTACTGAATAATTTATGTTATGCTTTGTTATTGCTACAGAAGAATATTTATTTTATTATTTTACATTTACAATTTTTTTTCCTGGGCACCCTGTGACACCCCATTGAAGAGCCGTAGGCTGGATCTCTTAAGATCTCACTGTTGGGTTTGTAAGGCCATGTTACTCCTAAATTTCTATCTTGTTCAAAGAGAAGATATAAAACGAAGTTCTAAGCTAATCGAACTTAGTGTTCTCCTTTTTTAAAAAGAATCGATAAGAGAATCGATAAAGAATCGAATCGTTAAACAGAATCGAAAATGGAATCGGAATCGTGAAAATCTTATCAATACCCATCCCTACCTGGCAATGCCTAATTTCCAGTATTACTATTGGGCAGCAAATACACGCTGCATTATATCTTGGGTCTATTTCCAAAGCAAAGATAACTGCCCGTTAGACTCAACCGTTCTGGTAAAAAGTCAAATTAGCTTGTATTTTTCTGAATGTGGACCCCTCTTGTGATAAATGTGAGAGTGAGGATGCTTCTCTTATCCATATGTTCTAGGCATGTCCTAAACTCAAAACATTCTGGATGGACATATTTCAACCTTTGTCTCTAATTCTTGAATATCATATGGATCCTAATCCATTAGTTTCTATTTTTGGCACTAATGGGGAGGCTGATGCACGGCTGACCTTGTCAGTGTCTTTTGCTTCCCTTGTAGCGAAATGTGCAGTCCTACTAAGATGGACGGGGCTGAGGCGCCTTATGTGTTATTTAAGCCTTGAAAAGATCTGTTATTCGATTAGTAACACCACCGGAAAGTTTTACAAGGTGTGGAGGCAATTCCCGAAATATTTTTCCAGCCTTCGGCTGCTCAGCAAATCCTCGGTTTTTCCTCGGTTTTTTTGTTGTTGTTGGGGGTTTTTTGGGGTTTTTTTTAACCTGGATCGAGGGACAGAGTTATTGTGTGGGATGGGTAGGGGGTAAACAACAATTAAAAGATATGTGATTTAGAGCAGGGCGATATGACCAAAAATATTTATCACGATATACATTTGAAAATTTGCAATAACAATATAACTGACGATATAATTGACACTAGACAAAATACTTTACAACTCCACAACTGTATTAGTGCAAAAACCCCATCAATGTATTTACACTTAAACAAGCAGCTGTTTTTTCGCCTTGTAATCGGAAGGTTGCCGGTTCGAGCCCCGGCTCGGACAGTCTCGGTCGTTGTGTCCTTGGGCAAGACACTTCACCCGTTGCCTACTGGTGGTGGTCAGAGGGCCCGGTGGCGCCAGTGTCCGGCAGCCTCGCCTCTGTCAGTGCGCCCCAGGGTGGCTGTGGCTACAATGTAGCTGCCATCACCAGTGTGTGAATGTGTGTGTGAATGGGTGGATGACTGGATATGTAAAGCGCTTTGGGGTCCTTAGGGACTAGTAAAGCGCTATATAAATACAGGCCATTTACCATTTTTTATGTGCATTAAAGTTATATAAAAAGTTTACAGTGCAAATGCAAATCCTTGCTGACAGTTTAACCAAAAGACATTTCCAGTGGAAATTGGCCGACATATCCTCAGCATAACAATGTATAATATCCACAAAACTTAAAAAGAGGTTATACACACACAGTACTGTAATATTATGTTGAAGCACAGTACGTATCACTCCGCGAGGCTCCTGCCTACGATAGCCGTAATGCTCCAACAATCCATCAAGCGGTGCGGCTTCGTAGCTTAGCAAAGTCGTACTGAAACATTTGACAGATTTTCGAGCGCCGTGTACGACATAAAATCGTTTCGAGGTCAGTAAACACAACCAGAATTCATACATAAGGCACACGGGATTATAAGGGGCACTGTCGATTTTCTGAAAAATTAAAGGATTGATTTTAAGTGTGCTGTATTTTCCAAAAAACACGGTAATAACGACGGCCCGCTAGCATGCTCTACCAAAAATAGTGCTTTGTTGTATATCTGACAGACGAAAGCTAAACCAGTTCCACACCACTGAAGTTGCAGCATTTTTACAAACCAGTTCTGGTTCATCCGTTTCATTCAACGATCCGCTTTCGCTCTTCTCATTCTGCGTCGCCGCCATGTGCGTATGTAAACAAAGGCACTGCGCATGCGCGTTTTACCCATATTCTATCGCGATATGTCATTTTCCTATCGTTGCCCAACATTACACCGGTATTACCGTGAACGGTATGATATAGCCCAGCCCTAATGTGATTGTGTTATTAAGCTGTATTTTATTATGTCAGCTTAAGCAATCATCGTGAAGCCTACCTACTCACATATTGTATAAGAATTTTTTGTGTATCTCTTTTTGTTTGTCGTTTTAATCTGATAAAAATATCTTTGAGAACAAAAAAAATGTAATGGTATGGTCCTGATCAGACAAGTGATTCTGTCTTGGGGGGGATTGGGAAACACAGCAAACCTTCTGGCCACAGCACATATTGATGAGCCATTCTTATGCTACCACTAGTGACACTGACCTTAACCAAATGCAAAACCAGTGAAAAAGAGGTCAGAAAAGATGAGTAGGGGGAAATTGTCAGTGGCTTCTACCTGTAAAACCATTCCTGTTTGGGGGTCGGCTCACTGTTGCCTCTCTAGTGCACCTGTTTCGACACCAAAGCAGCTGGAACTGATTAATAACTCCCTCTGCAACCTAACTGACTTGATGGTATACTCTGATTAAAAACTGTTGCAAGTTTTTGAGAAATGTATTTAAGTCTGTATGTATACTTTTGAGCCTGTTCAGATTACAGAAAATCCTAAATAATATCAACTTGTGCACCCAGTTTTTGTTTTTTCAAGTAATTCAATTTTTAAACATAACTGTATATGTACACACAGAGACACAGAATTTGCACAGCACTACAGTACGAGCTTGCTATAATGACAAAAGATACATCGATCTCGTAGAGCAATATTCAGGAGAGATCTTAGCCATTATTTCTTAGAACTTCCGAGTTGAGTTACAATGCCATGTCCCATATAATGGTAACGTACCTTCATATTTAGTCGAGTCATCTTGTTCCAATTCAATTCCTCATTTAGCACTACAGCTTTCTAATCCTACAAAACCTTCTATTTTATCAACTCTCTCTGCTTTTGAATTTTGCACAAGACATGTTACATGTGCTGTGTAGAGTGCTGGGGTTCCTAGTTGCACTGTCTTCCTTTGTGAAACCAGTGTATACAGCAAAGAGGAAGACGTGTAAAGCAGCTAAAGGAAGGCATCACAATGAAAGCAGAAGCAGAGTGGAACATGTTACAGGAAATGAATGCTTCTCTCATGCTGCTAGCAAAGGAAAGAAAGAAAACCCAGGTCTTATCTCTGTTCTGTCTAAACTGTGGTACTTTTTCAGTTGAATGAGTCCCAGTTAAGTAAAGTCTGTTCTCTTATGAGTAATGTTATTTACCGTTGTTGTTAACAGGAGTTTTTTATACTAATCTGTGGCTTTTCCTAAAAAGGACCCACGTTTTATATATGTATATATATATTTTTAAGTGATTGTTTTAGTAAGTAAACCCTGTCTGAGGCATGTTTTAATTACCACAGTCATATGTTTTAGAGATGCGCTGATTGGCTAGCCAGGGACCAGAAAATCCCCATTGCCAATGTCCTCAGCCCTTATTGGTGGCCAACTGGTCAGGCTCAGGTTGGTCTGTTTAATGTGCAACACACGATGCAGGCAAAAAGTAATGCACACACTCACAGCCAAAAATATTGCATTGAAGCTCCTCACTCTGAGTGAAGATGCAAAGTTCACCAGGGGTTCAGGGGTCAGCCATGAAAACATTGGTAACAACAAACCTAATCAAACAGTTTAATCCCCTTCACCCAGCTGACATGGACATTATAAAGATTAAAGAAAGGCAAATTGTCCAAAGCTAAAGCTATCCAAAGCTTAGAACCAGCCACAAGACAGCAGCCCCTCGATGTGCAAAAGATCAAATCAGGAGAATTATGGAAACAACTCAAAAATGAAAACGCAGAAGGCATCAACAGGTACTTAAATTTTGCTTTCCTACTCATTGAGCAATCACAGTACTTTTTACTGCAGCTGTCAGGTTTATGAGCCTGTGAAGGTTCCCCGTCATCCAGATCATGTTAATCTAAGGAGCTTGGAAAGAAAAGAGACTGGACTTCTTTAAGTTTCTTGAATATGTTACACCTCTCATCCAAGACACTTCTTCAGTTCTAAGCGCAACTGGCGGAGAGTCCAAGATATTTAAGCCCTATTGGGAGCAGCCAGTAGGCAGCAGATATTGACCCCTTAGTGCTCTGCATTTCCCCACACTTCTGATCTTTCTCCACAAGATGGAGCCATGGAACCAAAAAAAAACCACACACACACACGCACGCACGCACACACACACACACACACACACACACACACACACACACTTCAGCAATCCCAAAACTACAGAATATATTTTTCTGCAGTGGCTTCCACATTAATCTGGGAAGGGAATGGGAGATTGATGTAGATAAGGTACAAATATTTTATGATAGCTTTAGTCAAGATGAAAGAGAATGAGGGTTGTGGGAATGTCAAGCTAAAGTGCCTTTGGAAAGAATGCAGCCTAAAGAAGAGGGTGGTGAAAGAAGGGAGAAATGCGCTGACGTAACATCTCTACGGTGACTCTGTGTATCATGAGTAGCAAAGTCCTGTATGCAAAGGCTTGTGTGAAATCAAATCAGATGAGATGAAATCAACAGTCTGAAATTTGACCCAACTCTGTTGTTTTTTTCTAAAAATATTTAACTGTCATTTTATTTATATAATATTTAGAATATTACATACTTAATTTACTAACATATGGAAAGACAAAAATAAGGTGAAAGCAAAGCGTGAGAGCATAGCCCAGGCTTTTACCATGTAAAAGTTCACTAAACAACCCACTGCTTATGATCAAGAGAACTAAGGACTCGATTGTTGAATTAGGCGAAATACTTTACATCACTGAAGCTGTGGTTATCACTCATCTCAACCCTAATGAAGAAAGCTCAAAATCAACTCAACTTCAAGTACTTGTTGACTTCTAAAGAAGAGCAACAGAAATCTTCTTAACTGGAAACATCACAATGGGATGATCAAGGCCTAAGCCCGGAAAGCTCTGCAGAAGATGATTAAAACTGCCCAGAATATCATTGGCACCCATCAGTAGAAGCAGCTGGGTGTTTCCCATCCAAGAAACAGCACCCCAGCTACAAACTCTTGATTTTCTTTCCTCATATGGTAAAATTAAGAAGCTAATCCTCGACCCTTGATCCTGAGAAAGAATCTAATGACAAAGTATCTAATAATCTTGACAATAAAAACATAGCAATTTTTTACTGATCACCAGCAGCCTACTCTATTTGAAGATAACTTAAGGAAAACACAGCATACTGGTGTAAATCACAAATTACAGTGAAACTGACAGCTTTATAATTAAATTACATGAAGATATAAATTTATCCTATTATTGGATATACGGTAATATAAAAAGCTATAGGTGATTCAAGTCAGTGTTATTTATATAGTCCCGGATCACAACAACAGTTGACTCAAGGTGCCTAATGATTATATTATTCGATCTCATGACTGTCTCATACCACGTGTGCTGATAGCAATATCTTTAACCTAACCTAAACCAGAATCTAAACTGAACAAGTCAAAGGTCCCCATATTTCCTTGTTTTCAAAATATTACACTTTGTGCTCACAAAGGCAGACATACAAATGCACAAGAGAGGCGGAGAGAATTCAGGCAAGATGGAGTGGGTGGAGACAGGTGTCAGGTGATTTGTCACAGGATAGCAACATGAATGAAAGATAAGGTGTACAGATGGTAGTGAGACCTGCTATGTATAATTTAGAGACAATAGCACTAACAAAAAGAGCAGAGGCAGGGCTGCAGGTGGCAAAGTTGAGTATTTGTTGGTAGTGACAAAATTAAAAACGCAAAGATGATAATAATGCATACACAAACAGACATACACAGTTCTACATTTCAAAAGAAACAAAAAATACCCCATCTCAAATGAACATATTTCTTCACTCCTAAGCATGCGAATTCTGTTTGGCTACTGTAATTTCTGAGGCATGCATAGGCATAACAAAACAGCAGATGATGCCCTTTACACACTAAGAATCAGCTCCTGTAATTCATATCTGATCAAAGTGCAAGAGATATTGGGGCAGCAAAGCACAGGCCAGTGACTGCTGCCAAAACCAAACAAACAGCCTCATTGACTAAAACCCTCAGCATCATGAAAGCTAAAAGCATGTGTGGTTCAATGGAATGTATTGATGACATGTCAATGATGTCAGAAGAAATCAGGTTGCAGCTTCTGAACACATCACAATCCATAAAGGATTTAGGTTGTTGAAAGTTAACTTGGAAATGTGTTCAAAGAGCGAAAGGGTTCTTTGTTTATGTCAACTTCAGGCCTTCATGATAATTTTTTCCCTCTTTGGTGGGTGTATTTGGTGACATCTATGTACCAAGCCTCGTGCTGACACTTCACAAAGATCCGTGGGAGCACAATTCAATTTAGTACCAGCAAAAAGATGATCCTGAAATCAGCCGGCTGTGTTAGAAATGGTCATCAACTTTTCTACCCAATGATAGTGTCACAGCTTTGCCAATCTAACACAAAGGTAAGTGAAAAACAACAAAACAGTAAAAGGTTGCAATCATTTCAAAGCCACACAATTTACAAGGACAGAAAAACATCAAGTCTTCACAAGATTTTTTGCAGTATTTGCAGACATACACATACACAGCCGGGGAGGACTGCACAATTGTGAGCTTTTTTGTTATGCACAAAAACAACATTATTTTTTTATGTTTTATTTATGGAGCATTATTATTTAATAAATGCTGATAATTTATTTCAGAGTAATTTTTTCTTGTACATCTATGCTGTATGTTAATAAAAGTGCCTATGTGAGATTTGGGACACAGCTTTGACTAAGAACTCTCTTTTTGTTCTTACTTTATGGCTTTAAAAAACATATCAAGATATATATCTTATATCGCCATCCAGCTAAAGAATATCAAGATATGAATTTTGGGTCATATCACCCTAACTCCTGATATCACTCAACATTACTTAAGAGTTGAGCATGACTACAATTCATGAATTTACGAATTTACCAGGGAGTTGTGTGGCTCAGTAATCTGTAGTTTTGTCAAGTCTGAAAAAAGTTCCTGACAATATCATCAGGGTAACTCTGACTTGGACTGACGACAAAAAAATACAAAACAAAAAACAAAACACAGGGATATCAGGGATAAAAATCACAGTAGAGTACAGGTACAAGAATAAATTTTAAAAAAAGTTTCTATATGTGCAACCCTAAAACCTAAATTACATAATCACCTCCCCTAAGGTTTCCTAGATGCATTTCAAGGATGACTGACTCTTACAGAAAAAAGAGAGGTGGGATAGATTTTATATGACTTAAAGCTCAAACTCAACCAACATATTTCACATGATATTTCAGTAGTCTTTTGCATAGTTAAAAGTAAATACAATATCTGTAAATTACTAGATTGCTATATGCAAGCCATTAGTTAGGTGAACACACACACACACACCATAACTTATGACTGAATACCGTAGTGTACAATCAGGCTAATCCACTGTCTGCTGTGTTGGGCTGGCAGAAATCTCGGGGCTTAGGTCAGGAGAGGAAATTATAGATAAAACACAGAGGCACTCTGCCCATTTGGTCAAACAAAAACTGAAAAGCAGTTTTCATTGAGTGGCACAAATGTGGTCTTTTTAAGTGTGCATATATTTATAATAAACTTTTCTTTCTTTTTATTTTATTTTTTAAATGGGGCCCCGAGACCATAATTTAACCTGGCACTAGGTGAAAAACTGGAGCTCCACTTGAATCCACTCGAGTTTAACAAAAGTATGAGCCAGAGCATGTGCTTAGAGGTAAATGAAAGTGATTAATGTGACTGATTCACTCTGACCACATCTTCTACTGAACAACAGCTTAGTAGCCAAACCATGAAATCACTTATGTTTGAAACACCCCTGCCACACAGAATGGAGTGCAATTCATTGCAATCTATGTGGCACCAGTGCCTTGGTGAGTTCTATATCTCAAATACCACAAGACAGTATAAGACCCAAAAAACAAGGAGCATGCTTACATTTGTTGCAATGAATTCCTACTCTTGCATTTTGGGGGGTTTCATACAGGAAGTGTCTGCTGTCAAGAACAAAATAACTAAATGACTCATCAGAGCTAATGATCACAATGATATATACTTTGGTTGGCTTGACCTGCTAGTTGCTGCACAAGATAAAATGGAAAAGTCTCATGTGAATGACCACAGCAGACCCCGATGGCATGAACATGCTTTGCATCCATTATTTACACACACGTTTGCTGTTACATTACACACAGAGCTGGATCTCTCCCACTGCCAGCTCAACATACCAACAACAACCCCAACCACAGGACCCAGTGTAATTACTTAAGTCAGCGGGATTCCTTAAATAAAAAGAACACATTCAGTTAGAGTGTTACTTTTAATTAAGTATTATTGTATAGAGAGCATAGATCCTCATCAAAGTAGTGGTGATACACACTAAGACTGGGGATATTTCCTATATATTTGTGTTTTACTTTAGCTTGTTTCCAAGTCCACAAAATCATTTCAGTTTTAATTTCTTTTTAAAGTTTAGTTTTTGTTTAGATTTTCTTTTAGTTTTAGTGAACAATAATAGCGTTGACAGGGAAACATCCAAGTGTTTCAACGGAGACAGCATGTTTTGACCATGCTGCTGTGTCACTGTGCTTAGTGTGTAGAAAAAGGAGAGTGCTGACGGTGTGGTTTTCAGGCAGCAGCAGCACTAACAGAGACAGACCAAAACAAACTGTGGTATCAAACCAAGACATGGGCTCTGGCGGTGTGCTAATCCGCCACTTTTCTTTAACTCTTACACACATTTCTTACCTGCTGAGAGCTAGGTAACTGGCTTCCTCAGAAATGTGGTATTTATTTTAGCACAACAATATTAGCATTAACAATATCTCCACAGCAAGTCTGGAGCATGTTTGGACTTTTTTCATCCAGGGAATAGATCTGGTTCTTGGTAGAAGTTGAAAAAGGAAAAATGTTATGCAGAGTTCAAAGAGGAGTTGGGACAGGCTCTGGGTGGTAGGGAAGTTACCAGATGACCAATTATTAGGGCTGTTCGATATGACAAAATATATAGGATAATGAAATGAAAACATTTATCATTTCAAATTATACGCCATCTTTTGTTTCGTTTTGTCGCAAAATACACTGTTAACGCCAATATCTTTTTACTGGGGCACAGATAATACCAGCAAATCCAGTGAAGATGAGGCAGAACCAGATAGCTAAAAACAGAAGGACCAATCAAAACAAATCGAGGACCTTATTCCTAAACGACGGGCTACCTCTGTAGCATGGACATGGTTTGACTACGAAAAGTCTGACACGGACCACAAAACTGTGCTATGCAAATTATGTCGCAAACCGGTCCCCACCTCAGACTCAAACACGGCAAACCTCTTCTACCACCTATGCACGAATCACACGATAGAGTATGGAGTTTACGGATGGGAAGCAATAAACAGCCATCAGGTCCTCAAAATAAACCTTAAAACAGGCTGTTCTAAACGTTAGAACAGGCTTTTCCCCGCAGCACGCAATGTAATAAACACTCACAAAGAAAATGGCGGCCGTTACAACTTATGTCTAAAAATTAGTGCTGCCAGCATTAATCTTGTTAAAATGACGTTAACGTTACAACCGCATTAATGCAGATTGCCAGTGCATGTGGCTGCTCAGCATCAACACCTTAGTGCGGTTAGCTCGTTAACACGCTAGCACAGATTACCCCATGCGTGGGGCTGCACGGCCTCAACGCGTTAGTGCAGTTAGCTCGTTAACACATTAGCACGGATTGCCCATGCGTGGGGCTGCACGGCATCAACACATTAGTGCGGTTAGCTCGTAAACGTGTTAGCACCGTGCAGCCTCACGCACGGGGTCCACGCTAACTCGCAAATTTTCTCCAAACACCACTTCTCTGTAGCTTTCAAACCCAAACATGGTCCACCCGAAGGATCTGGTCCCCTGGGACAAACAGAGTAATATAGTCCATGCTGTTAAGTGCCAGGAGGAATGACATGATATATACATCCGGGAAACTACAAAACCTCTGACTAAGCTGATGGCACAACACAAAAGAGCTAACTTGTCAGGCCAGGACTCCACTGTCTATTTACACCTACAGGCCAGTTGTCAATATTTCAATGATGAGGATTCACATCGTGCAGAATAAATACTCTTATTGATACTTTATGCAAGGAATATTTAAAATAATATGTTATAAATGCAGAACTTGGCAACATGGTGGTGTGCACCCTCGCCTCACAGCAAGAAGTTCAACTTCACCAAGGCCAAGGCCTTTCTGTAGGCTGAGGCCATATACTTTTTTTTGTTGCTGTAGTCCATATTAAGGCTTACTCAGGGAAAGCAAAGTAAGTATTTAAGCCCTTGTTTACTTCTACAAGAATTGAACATTTGTTATTAGTGAGACGAGCATAGCCAAAAGCATGCCAGTCTCCCAGATTTTTTCAAATACATTGCTGGCATAGTTTGTTTATTTATTTATCATTTAATCTCTTGTATTTTCAGTACTTTAAATTAAATATAGGCTTTCAATGACTTACAAATCATTGAATTCTGTTTTGACTGACAGTTTTTCTTCCAATTTACCTCATTCTGAAGCTTCATGCAAGATCTTGATTTGTGGCGTGAGGATGATCATGAGATTTCAATCTGGGTGAACTGCTTATAGCATCCAAATGTTTGCCAGCTTTTCTGCAGACATAAACAGGATGATGCTGAAACACACTTTAAACGTGGACTCGTCTATTCAGGGTACCTTCTTCCAGTAGTCTACAGTTATGTTTTTATGCTCCCTAGCAAATCTCAGGCATTTCTAGGTACAAACAGGGCTTAATAATGACTTCTTATAAGCCATTTTTACATTAAAGCCTTGTTCATTCAGTCATGTGCTTATTCATTCTTAAGATCTCTCAGACCCTGATTATGGCCATAGTACCCTGACCACGAACTTGTCTGAGCTCACAAGCTAAGTAGGGTCAAGTAGAAAAGTGGTATAAAAGAAGCAGTCCATTTACCTGATCTAGACGTATTTATCTGAGATGGAGCTCTGGCTCTAGTACTTAAAATCTTGAGGTGCCAGATATCTGCTTCAGTCGGCTTTCTGCCTCTTCCTTACCGCAAGTATCAGTCTTGGCAATCCACTCCAAAGCATACTTGATCAAACTGTGAGAACCCTCGAACATCTACAAGTGCTTTAACACAGACTCCTCCCTTTTTCACCATTTTGAACAGAAATGCCGCATTTCAAACTGAATTCACGTTTTTATACCTAAATTTGAACCAGCACACTAGACTTGACTTTGTGAAGTCAAAAGTAAGTAAATAAAGAAAAAATATTATTTCCATAGTCCAAGTTCCTTAAACTACCATGACCTGGATGACTGAGAACCTATACAGACATATTTAGATAATCCTTTTCAAGAACCAATGTCAGAATATTAATTTAAAAAATGTATGAATTAAGAATTTAATAAAATATCATATTCAACCACTAAAATAAATTTTTCTATTCAAGAATGCAACTAAATAAATGCAATTTGGCGTCGTTATTAAGAAAATAATAATGTGCTTTTCAATTTGTCTTATTTTTTTTGGCAAGCAGTACATTTTAAAAAATTATGGATAACAACAATAGTTACATTTTAGCATTATTCCAATTAAGGAGCATATGCACGTAGTGCAACCATTACAGAAACAAAAATATCCGGGTAATTACCAATAATGTTAAGTAAAGGCAACTGTGACACACTGATGTAAAGTTATGCACCGCCATTAAATGTGTGCTCCAACCATCACTTATCACAAAACTTAAAACTTGTCCTACGGCATTCCAGTCTACTGGCTTGTCAGTCCTCATCAGTTGAATGTTGAAACGTTAAAAGACCTATTTATTGATGTTGCAACATCTTTGTATGTGGTGTTATTAGCATTAGCTCTTTTGAAAGAGAAATACCCATCCATTTATGTGTAGTTGGATTAATTCATACCAGTTTCCGGGTTATACACAATCCGAATTTCTGATGGCTCTTACACACGGCCTCGTTTTTAATAGTTAGGTATGATGTCTAGACAAGATAATAACGATCTTGTAGCAGCACCCGTCCGTGGTTTTATGGCTGGTTAATGCCATAGTAGTTGTATCTGAAAACACTCTGTCCACTGCTTGTTAGCCATGACTTGATGTGATGTACATGGCTAAAAGCTTTTGATACATCTTCATTTTTTGCTCTGCCTAGAAGTACACAAAGAACATTTTATTTCCTTTGGTGTGATTAGCTTTTTATCTTCAAGAGCAACTGCAGTATATATTTTTTTTATGTATACATGCATGTACAGTACTGTGCAAAAGTTTTAGGCAGATGTGAAAAAAATGCTATAAGAAAAGAATGCTTTCAGAAATATAAATGATTATTTATTGCCCCCAAGTGTATTCTGCAGCAGGACAACAACCCCAAACACACAGCCAAAGTCATTAAGAACTATCTTCAGCGAAAAGAACAACAAGAAGTACTGTAAGTGATGGCATGGCCCCCACAGAGCCCTGATCTCAACATAATCAAGACTGTCTGCATGAAGAGACAGAAGGATGTGAGGAAGCCAGCATACACAGAGGATCTATGCTTAGTTCTCCAAGCTGTTAACAACCTACCAGCCAAGTTCCTTCAAAAACTGTGTACAAGTGTACCTAGAAGAACTGATGCTGTTTTGAAGGCAAAGGTGGTCACACCAAATATTGATTTGATTTAGATTTCTCTTTTGTTCAGTCACTGCATTTTGTTTATTGATGAAAACAAATGATTAACACTTCCATTTATGAAAGCATTAATTAGGACACTGTGTTTGTACAGAACTACTGTCAGCTTTAACACAGTCTTAGTCAATGATCCCGAGTCCATTATTCTGGATTCCAGATGTTTAGATCATGCTGAATAACAACGTGCGAAAAAAGTTTTTTTAAATACAGCGTGTAAAACCATCATAGAAAACAGTTTACCATACAGAAAACCATACAGCAAACTGTTTTCCAAGATGTTTTCTAAGCCATATGAACCCATCAAGTTCCTTCCCTCCTCCATCAACCCTGATCCTCAAAAACTCATTCCTCTTCCTCCACAAGAGATTCTCGGGAGGATAGGGTCAGGAAGTGGCCTATTTGTTCGAAAACAGATTCCACAAATACCAAAGTGAGACCTAAAGGGAAGACGTGCTTTCCGTTGCTTTTAGGCAGCCTGTTAAGACAAGAAAAGACGGCTTCTTACTACTTTAGCCTCCAGTCTCTCTCACGCTCCACCCAGCCCTCTTATTTCAGACCTTTTCAGTTTTTATTCCTGCTGTTAAAATCTTATGTGAATAATATTTACTAGTTAGCAGGTTTACTTAAACATTTCCATGCTGCATGTTATCCTACTTAACAGGGTGTGGCTGTAAATAGCTGAGATAATTATGCAAAAGTGTGCCAAATACTAAAGATGTAAGCTTCTTGGCAATGGCAATTACATGACAAGTTAAGGCATTCTTTCTACTTAATATATGCTTACATCAATAATAACACTACTTGAACACTTTTTAGGGGGAATATGGATTTGAGATGGAAAAATGAGGAGCGCAACATGGAACTAAGGAACTCATCCAAGACAAAAACTTGACATATCACTGTTTTCATACGTGTTTATAATAGAACACCACAGACGTCATTGTGTCTTAACAGTGTCATAGGCCAACATTCACTTTTCTTCAGCTGACTGAGAGGATGTGCTAATTTTATCAAGTGTCTCTCTGTAGTTCAGTTACATTTCATTGCAAACTAATGTAATATAATAATGCCTTAAGCACATTATTCCATAACGAATCATCCCGCTTTAATGTGCGGGACCTCTGTTAAATATGATATGAAGACATGTTAATGTAAAAGATGTTTGCATATTATTAAGATATCAAATAATAACATCTAAAAAAAATATATTAAATTGCGACTTAAAAATGTGGGGCTTTGTGTCATGCATTATGAATGAGGCAAGTTGTTTGAAAAAAGGCGAACAAGGGAAAAGAAAAGGCTTATACTGAGTTGTAGGGCTGGGCTATATCATACCGTTTACGGTAATACCGGTGTAATGTTGGGCAACGATAGGAAAATGACATATCGCGATAGAATATGGGTAAAACGCACATGCGCCAGTGCCTTTGTTTACATACGCACATGGCTGCGACGCAGAATGAGAAGAGCGAAAGTGGATCGTTGAATGAAACAGATGAACCAGAACTGGTTTGTAAAAATGCTGCAACTTCAGTGGTGTGGAACTGGTTTGGCTTTCGTCCGTCAGATATACAACAAAGCACTATTTTTGGTAGAGCATGCTAGCGGGCCGTCATTATTACCGTGTTGTTTGGAAAATACGGCACACTTAAAATCAATCCTTTGATTTTTCAGAAAATCGACAGTGCCCCTTATAATCCCGTGTGCCTTATGTATGAACTCTGGTTGTGTTTACTGACCTCGAAACGATTTTATGTACACGGCGCTCGAAAATCTGTCAAATGTTTCAGTACGACTTTGCTAAGCTACGAAGCCGCACCGCTTGATGGACTGTCGGAGCGTTACGGCTATCGTAGGCAGGAGCCTCGGAGTGATACGTACTGTGCTTCAACATAAGTGTTTGTATAACCTCTTTTTAAGTTTTGTGGATATTATACATGGTTATGCTGAGGATATGTCGGCCAATTTCCACTGGAAATGCCTTTTGGTTAAACTGTCAGCAAGGATTTGCATTTGCACTGCAAATTTTTATATAACTTTAATGCACTTAAAAAGCTGCTTGTGTAAGTGCAAAATACATTGATGGGTTGTTGTTGTTTTTTGCACTAATAAAGTTGTAGAGTTGTAAAGTATTTTGTCTAGTGTCAATTATATCGTCAGTTGTGTCGTTATCGCAGATTTTCAAATGTATATCGTGATAGACATTTTTGGTCATATCGCCCTGCTCTACTGAGTTGTATGAGAGGCTGGACACTGACAAAGAAGAAAGGATGCTTTTTAGCTTGATGGGCAGCAGGTCAGGGTGACCGAGTAAGCCAAGAGAAGAACTTTGGTACTGTATCAGGAAACTAGATGTGGTACAGAAGTATGTGAGGGTGGTGCAGGACATGTATGTGGACATCGAGACAATGGTCAGGTATGCCTTAGGAGTGACAGATAAGTCCCTTTTCCACTAGTACCTACTCAGATCGACTTGCAATGGTTTTAAAGGTTTTCCATTAGGCATAGTACCTGGTACTGAAATACTACTTGCTCGGCCATGGTTCCAAAGTGAAAAAATTAAAACCACCATTTTTGAAACCCAGCAACGATAGAAAAGCTTCAAAAAAAAAAAAAAAACCCAACACAGTGGCCCGTGACTCTGACGAAAAGCCACAGACCAAGCAGCAGATATATCCACACCCCGACGTCCACCTTTGTTGTAGCGTTCGTATCTAACGCTAATCAGGTCACAAGATGCTCAGCCACATTGCTATAGCGATGACCACACACATTATAAAATAATCATAAAATAAATAAATTACCTTAACGCTTTGCATTGTATTTGATGCACAAGCAAAATGTGACTAGGTGGAGAGACACTGTTCAGTTCTCACACAGAAGACCCCACCCCCTCCTGGTGACCAGGTGATGACTCTGTCCCCGGACAGCGTGAGGAGATCCCTCAGCAGGATCAATGCACGTAAAGCTCCGGGTCCTGACAACATTCCTGGTCGTGTACTGAGAGACTGTGCAGTGGAACTCACTGATGTCTTCACAGACATCTTCAACATATCACTCATCCAGGCTGTCGTCCCCACATGTTTTAAAGCCACCGCAATCATTCCGGTTCCAAAAAAGTCATCTCCCTCCTGCTTTAATGACTACCGTCCTGTTGCACTTACTCCCATCCTGATGAAGTGCTTCGAATGACTAGTCATGCAACACATCAAGACTGTCCTGCCCCCCTCCCTGGATCCCTTCCAGTTTGCGTATCGGCCCAACCGCTCAACCGATGATGCCATCTCCACTGCACTCCACTCGGCACTCACACACCTGGACAAAAATGACTCATATGTTCGAATGCTGTTCATAGATTTCAGTTCAGCATTCAACACTATAATCCCCCAACAGCTCACTCAAAAACTGGTCCAGCTGGGGCTCAACACCTCACTGTGCAACTGGCTGTTGGATTTCCTCACCGGAAGACCTCAAGCAGTACGGGTCGGCAGTAATACATCCAGCACCATCATTTTAAACACGGGGGCCCCGCAGGGATGTGTGCTGAGCCCCCTCCTCTTCACTCTGCTGACCCATGACTGCACTCCATCATACAGCTCCAACCTCTTCATCAAGTTTGCGGACGACACAACGGTGGTGGGTCTCATTAGCAACAGGGATGAGACCGACTACAGAAGTGAGGTGAGACGCCTGGCCACGTGGTGTGCTGACAACAATCTCTCTCTGAATGTGGAGAAGACGAAGGAGATTGTTGTGGACTTCAGGAGAATGCACACCCAACATGCTCCTCTGACCATTGACGGAGCGTCTGTGGAGAGAGTGAGCAGCACCAAGTTCTTGGGTGTGCACATCACAGAGGATCTCTCCTGGACGTACAACACCACAGCACTGGCCAAGAAATTACAGCAGCGTCTCTCCTTTCTCCGCAAACTAAGAAGAGCAGGAGCACCAGCCCCCATCATGTACACTTTCTACAGAGGCACCATCGAGAGCATCCTGTCGAGCTGCATCACTGTGTGGTTTGGAGCCTGCAATGCGTCCTGTCATAGAACCCTCCAACGCATAGTGAGAGCTGCAGAGAGGATCATTGGTGTCACTCTCCCCTCCCTCCAGGACATTTACAGCACCCGTCTCACTAAAAAATCCCTTTGCATAGCGGCTGATCCCACGCACCCAATGCAAAGCTTCTTCAAGCTGCTGCCATCGGGGAGGAGACTGCGGAGTCTCCGGGCCAGGACCAGCAGACTGAAGGACAGCTCCATCCATCAGGCTGTCAGGAAGCTTAACTCCCTCCCGATTCTGCCCCCTCTCCCCTCTCTCCTCCACGGTCCTACTGAACTCTGTCACACACACACTCTCTAACTCACTCACTGGCCTGCACCAGTTACCAGTCACTTTGTGGAGCATTGGACTGCCACTACCTCATAAGACTTTGTTGTTACACTATCTCTTACCGTACATTACCAAATCTCCATTTGCACTATTTGCCCATTTGCACTACTCTGCCTGGTTTGCACTCAATGTCATTTACTCATTATATTGTATATTGTATAGCTTTCTTGTTATATGTAAAAATTGTATTGTATTTATTTATTTAAATTTTACTTTTTAATTATTTTACTTGCATTTTTAATCACTCTTATATTTAAATGTTCATTTGCTATTTTATCTAGGGATTGAGAGTAACGTAGTTTCTATTCTCTGTATGTCCTGTACATGTGGCAGAATTGACAATAAAGCTGACTTTGACTTTGACTTTGACTCTCAAAGAAGGCAAACTTACAAATTCAGCAAGAGACCAATTAATTATTTCGCCCTCTATACAATTAAAACATCACTATCTTAGCGCCTAATGAGCCTTAACATAGAAAGAAAGCCATCAGTAAAGTAGGAAACCCTAATACAGAGACAGCCAGTAAAGACATTTGAAAGCCAGATCCAATCAAAGACAAAATTCAAAAAGATAGGGAGAAAAACAGCGGGAAGTAAACAGACTAAAAGGACATCCCCTTGTTTAGTAGAACGGGAACTAACTCAGTCACTTGTTTCAAGTCTTACTGAATATAACATGACAATAACAATTGACAATCAATCAATATAACAATTTGATAGTCCCTTTTAGATCGAAAAGGATGATAAGGCAGGATATCCTTGACCAGGCGACTGGCAGGTCAAGACACTATGAGTGTGCCAAACTTCTTAGCTGTTACCAGCTGTGGCGGCATGGCTGCCACTGTTTTCATGCTTTGTATGCTTGTGTGTGTAATAGAGTCATCAGGACACAACATGGTAAGAGACAGAAGCTCTGGCTTCTGAGCAGGAAAATGCTGCTCAGAGTATAATTGGATAAGAGGCTTACTTTGTGTCATGTTAGGGGCTTTCCATTATGGCAGCAACTGGAAACCATTAGAGCAGCCCTTCAAAGGGTCAGCCAGGCTGGTCAGTGTTTCTCTCTGTGGACTGGTGTTCCCAGTGCAATGTAAATACATAAGAGCGAAGACACCACTAATGTTTCTTTGATGGTTTTTTAGTAATATCAGTAAATGCTCAAAATGACCAGCAGAAAAGTTCATTTCGAAAAAACAACTGACAGAAGCTTTGACATCAGCTGACCCAGCTACTGTGTCTGGCCTTAGTTTAAACATATGGCTATGATTGTACTATGTGTTGTTTCGTTTCCGAAGATATCCCCGTGCTTTTTTAAGAATATCCTGTCTATGCTGGTCACAGCTAAAACAATAGTGCATCCTGTCTGCCTGCTTCCAAGTCCTGATCAAGTCTTAATGTGTTCATACTTGTGTTGAAGACTCATTGCACCAACACACCTTAGCTTTAAAAATATGTTTAAAATATGCAGAAAAGCCAGCAGCTGCTGTTGGAATTGGGAGTGTGACTTGGCAACACTTTATCAAGATTGAATGATGGGCCCTTTGTCAGCTTGCCTTTGTTTAACCCAAGTTGGTGATATCAATTAAAGTGAACAAAGAGACACAGAGAGGCCTGCTGTTTAACATACATAAAAAAAAATCAACAAAACGGATCATTCTGTGTTGTGCAGAATGTTTGCGTACTTGACCAAAGATTGTCTATACACTTAAAACAAAGTTCCCTCCGGTGTACACTTCCTGTTTGCTTCATGAAAACTTTAGAAGTTCCCCACATGACACAAGTAAGTCCTTATCCAGTACTCAGAGCAGCATTTTCCTAACAAACAGCCACTGTAGAGAAAGACCTCCTCAGTTAGCCACTGCCTCTGTCTCCTGTTTAGAAAAAGGCAGCATGGGCTGCACAGTCACTCCCTGCATCCCAGAGGAGATGAATTCCATTGTGGGAGTAGGGGATCAGAGTCTCTTTCAGCCTGACTGTGTCACAAGGACTCTTGATCCAAAGCCAAACAAAGTCCTCTGATACTGCCAACTATGCCCTGATCGGGACACTGAGCCCGCTGGAGTAAACTCAGATGCTGTTAAAGCCAGGTATCTATACAATTAGCGCAAACTGAATGTAAGATTTTCAGCTACAAAGTATTACAACTGTTCAAGGATCCAAATATAAAGCAGAATCAAACAAAGGGGGGGATCAGCAAAATATTACCATCTTTACTTGTCTAATCATTGCAATTCTACTCAGCGGGTTATTGAAAATGTTGTTTTGTACATTATGACAGCTAAACATGCAATCATCAATACAAGTTTCATTAACACTGCGTTCAGTTTCCATTAGCATACGAGGTGGATTTTCAAATTAAAAGCTTAACAGAAAATACACAATTATGCCCAGTGAATCACCGTTACAACCTACATACTGTTAAACATCTGTGAAGTGTTGACAGTAGTTTAAATTGGTAAATGTGACAGGAAAGAATTAGTAAATGAAAACAGTAATTCTGTCAACGAAAAGCTATTGAGCCGTACGATATCGAGTCAGTGGTTGTACTGATGAACTCAGTGCTGTGTAAACACACATTATGCTGAGTGTATCAGCACTTCAGGTAAAAATGAAGGAAAAGCTGACTTTGCAGAAATGGAAGTCTGTGCCAAGCTGCTGCTGAGGAAGGGCTCTGTAAAGGCTAAAACCTAAAAATACATCAATCATCTAGCTACACCCTCACCACTAAGGTCAGCATTTTCACCTGCCTTTGCCAGATGACAGCAGTCAAAAATGACTGAAAATGTAAGATCAGAAGGTCATCAGAAGGGTTTAGAGGCTGCAGAAGAAACCTCACACAGAAGCAGGAAGAACAAACTAAACAAAAAGGTCCAGAACATTCTTGTTGTAAAAAAATATATATTATTAACTTGGGTGTGGTAAGGGTTAGGTAATTATAATAAAATCAAAAAGGGTTTAGTCAAGAAAAAGAGGCAGAGTAAGAAAATTCTGTTTAGAGCCTTTTCAGTGAGTTTGAAATGAGTGGACAAAAATATAATTTCAAACCATGAAAGGGAAAATAAAAGTCATCTTTGCTATGTTCAATCAGCAGCACAAAACGTATGTTTTAAAGAAAGTTTTAATCTCCAGGCTTCTACTAACAATTAACTTATAAACTAGAAAACAATGAGCAATTGATAAAGAATAATATAAGCACAGGAACACCCAAATTGTACATCTCGGCAATAGAGACAATTACTCTGTACTTTTTACATGTTTGAAAGGTGCATGGCTTTTCAAAATCAAAATATGCAGAACTGACAAAAAGGTTGTATGCCACTGCTGATCACCAACAAAGCAATATATAAGTGGAAGAGGTCCTTACCAGTCTGGCCTCCCTGCGCAGCCCCTCGGTGTTCCTCAGCCAGAAGCGACTCAGCTCACTTAACTCCAGTATTGGCTGCACCTTCAGCCTCACCGTGTCTCCTGACTGACGGATCATCTCCACTATCTCGTCTCGACTCTTATTCTCCACATTTCGTCCGTTTATCTCCACCAGCCTATCGCCTGGCACCAGGCCCAGTGCCAGGTCCTTAGTGCCTGCACCAGGCTCTGCAAAGTGAACCACACGTCTGTACACCCCTCCATCAGGGCTGCGGTCCAGCATTGTAGTGCGACGCAAAGAAAATCCAAAGTCACCAGTGTTACGGCGCTGGAGTTCCAGTTCACGGGTTTCAGGTGGACTTGGAGCAACCACAGCTGGCAGCTGGAGTTGTGCAGGGAAGGTTTTATCGACCACTTCGGGAATGCAGATTCTTTTGGGGGCTTCTGCTCCAGGCTGCTGCTTGAGGCTGTGCTTGCGGAGCATGCTGAAAACTTTACTCTCCACCTGTGGGGATGGGGCAGCAGAATTCTGGCCTGAAGGGGTGGAGCCCTCTGAAGGGCTCTCCTCTTTGCTTCTCTGGGAAAAGGAGAAGCGTTTCATCATCTGTGTAGAGTTCTGCTTGGCAAGTGAACCAAAGTGAGCAACTCGATCTCGCACTGAGCTGCGTTGTCCATCCTGTCCTCCTCCACCCTCACCCTTCAGATCATCATTGGAGCTGGCAATGCTTAGTTGGTCATCCAGGATCATGCTGCTTCGGTTACTCAAGCCATCTAATTCAATGTCAGTGAGGGGGAGATCACTGGTGCTGGCCACTTTGATGGGAATGGGGTTGGAAATCTCAAGCTTGTTCCTAGATTCCCGCTTCGACTCCCTCTTCAGGTTGAAGAAACCACGGCGCATGCTCATCTCCTCCAGACTGCGCAGCTCTGCTGCAGACATCCTCTCCTTTTTCTCCTTCTTCTCCTTCTCCTTTTTCTTTAGATTAAACATTGTGGCACTAAATTAACTTAGTGTTCCCTTTTCGGCTGAACTGACTTCAGGTCAGGTGTGTTTGCTATGATCCAGCGAGGAAAGGCTAAGAATTAAAAAAAGAGAGAGACAGAGAGAACAATTTCTGTTAAACTGCTAAATATTACAGTAACTGCTCTCCATGCACACCAGTGCGTGTCCATGAGTGTATTTAGTGGTATATGTGACTGTTATATATTGCGATGTTGGTATTTTAAAATATTATACATCACTGGTTTGTGCATAAAGTAGGAATATTTGTTGTAAACTAGTTCTGTAATTGTGGCAATTTATGAATTTAAGTGATAATTTCTGAATATATAAGAGACATGAATTGTCCGGTTATCGGATCAGATGGCGATGTTAAACGTTATTTGGCTTGTTGATGACTGCACTGACATTCTGAGTGGACTGTTATGCAGGTGTGACATGCCTAGCACCTAGAAAAATGTGCTTGTGCGAATGGGTGTGAATGGGTGAATGCACAAGTTGTGTAAAGCGCTTTGAGTGCTCAGAAGAGTAGAAAAGCGCTATATAAGAACCAGTCCATTTACCATTTTACCATTTACCTAATAGCCAGAAATCCCTAATTGGCTGAATCTTACTCAATGTGTATATATGCGCAAACGTGTATGAACACTGTTTCTTTGTACCTGACGAAGGTCACACAGACCAAAAGGTTGTAACTGAATAAAAAATTAAGGTAAGCAGGACAGTGTGCGGCTGTAACAGCGATAATGAAAGAATAATGATTCCCTAATGTTTTCACACACCTAGAACAGTCAGACAGGCTAAGAAAATTGCCTTTTCTCATTAATGTCACAATTAAATAATATAAACAATAATTATTATCAGTATTATTGAAGTCTTCGGACTGTGGGAGAACATGCAAACTCCACACAGAAAGACTCTGGCCTGTTGGTGGAATTGAAGCCAGGACCTTCTGTGGTTACCAACGTGCAGTTAGAGGGGTTAGGTCAACTGGTAAATCTAAATTGCCCATAGGTGCAAATGGTTGTGTGCCTCTATGTGTTAGCCCTGTAATGGACTGGTGACCTGTCCAGGGTGTACACTGGGATAGGCTCCAGCTCCCCCGTGACCCTGACAAGGATAAACGGAACAGAATGGATGGATGTATTATTATTATTATTGCTAGTGGTGGCATAATCTGACAACAGACATTTATACTGTCTCATAGTTACATTTTTATATCACTTCTCAGCCTCAACAGTTTAGCAGCACTTTCTGTATTGGAATATGTTTTGTAGTCCCACATGTTTTGTCTGCTTTGTTTCATGATTCTGCCTGCTTATTTAATGGATTTTTTACCACTGTATTGTTGCATATAGTTAAAAATGTCCGTAATTACACACATAATTTTACAACTATTAAAATGCACAGACCAGATCTAAAACATTTTTTTAAGCTGGCATCAAACGTCTAAGCAAACCTGATTGTTTGCATAGAGCATATGTGTAGACAACCTTGCAAAAAAAAACAGACCTACATCCCTGAACACTTCTAGTATTCTTACATTAAAGAAGCCCACTGGAGAAGCTTGACAAGACCATTTTTGTAAGCCTCACAAATAAGGTAAAGTCCTGCCACAAACTGAAAAGTCCAGGCAGGCACATCCACATGGTTCAGCCTGGTTCTTATAAACTGCTGGGTAATACACAGAGATTCTTATTTACAAAAAATAAAAAAACCTCCTACTATTTTAACTGTGGAATAGGTGAATTATGTCAATGATTTCTCCTGCTAAGATAAGTCCGGATTTCCAGCAAAAAAGGTCATTCAGCTGTTATAAAAACCTAATCAGGCAAGAGCCTAAACTGTCAGTTATGAAGTAGTCATATGCTCAAAGGTGTAACAGAATAGCACTGAAAACATCACAGCTATTTATATCTATACAGCAAAACTACCGTGGTAACGTGTTGTACAGATTTACATATAGTGTTTAGCAACACAGTATCAAATAACCAATTTGCCAGAACAGTAAAGGTTTCCTTAACAGTCCGCTCAGATTATTACCTTCTGTCATCTGTAGCCAAAATAAACGAAGAGCGTCTGCACTAAGAGTAGCGTTAGGTCCTATATGCACTGGTTAAGGAATGCTAAAACGCTAAATGGCTTAAGAGTTTTAAGTTGCCTCCCTTTTATCTACTTGGCTTCTGCGGTTAAATCGACACTAATACTTAACCACTAACGTAAACAAAGCGTATTTGTCAGCCGCACTTCTCATTAAGCGTGAAGTCGGGGACAAAAGCATGACAGAGCTAAAATAAGTATAGCTTCTCAGCTACATTAGCTAGCCGAGCTACTGCTTTGTAAATGAAGGTAATGTTACCTAATAATCAAAATCTCTTGTTTTATGCTATTCCAAATGAGAACGCGCCAAAAACACAAGGTTACATATTTTATGTATTTTTTTTTCACTTTTCATTTAGCGTCTAGCTAGCTAACTAGCCTAATTGGCTCAGGTCACAGCCTCAGTTCTTTGCCCTCATTTTGGTAAAGCAAATCCTGGAACACTCTGGGATCCTATGAAAATCATTCAGTCAGCCCCACTGACTGCCTGTCCGTCTCAGCACAGCTGCCTTAACACTAAATGTGCCTTCTCAGTAGAAGCACATCTTATTATAGGAACAGATACTCACAGCTTTCCAATACTTCAAACGAAGCCTCGCTAGTCCCTTGTTAATGGGTGTAGCTCGGCTTGTAGGGAACAGAAACAAGCTTTCAGGCTCTGGTTGTGATAGCAGGCTGCTCCCAGTCCAGCTCTGAAGCGTCAATACTGTATCTAAAACGCGGTCAACCTACTCCCCCTTCTGTTCATACAGTGTAACCAGGTACACTACTGGAAAGACGGTTTTTAATTGTGAGTTGTGTATTTAAACTGTACCACTGTACCACAGTATTTGTGCACAGCAGTCGATTATCTTGTTAATAATTCTACTTGTTCACTATGTACGACTCTGGATAATGTAACTCCAGTTAAAAAGAAAGCCTGGGAGAATAGTTTGCTGCTTTATAAAAATAAAAAAAAAAGCCCTCCATAAAGCCAGAACATCTTACTATTCATCACTGATGGAAGAAAATAAGAACAACCCCAGGTTTCTCTTCAGCACTGTAGCCAGGCTGACAAAAAGTCAGAGCTCTGTTGAGCCAACCATCCCTTTAACATTAACTAGTAATGACTTCATGAATTTCTTAACAAATAAAATTTTAACCATTAGTGAAAAAAATACTTGGAATCATTTCACAGATATAACATTATGTACGGCTACTTTCAATACCATTGTTATTTACTTTACTATAACAATGGTATTACTATTGTTTAATTACTGAGTTCACTTCAGTAATTACATCCTCCAAACCATCAACATTTGTGTTATGTAATGTTTCTATCTTAAATATGATCGACCTATCTCTAATAATTAGCTATGTAGCACAGGTCTTTAAGCTGTAATTAAATGAAACCATTAATTAAACCAATACTTAAAAACCCATCCCTAGACCCACCGGTCTTAGCTAATTATAGGCCGATCTCCAACCTTCCTTTTATCTCAAAAATTCTTGAAAGAATAATTGTGTAAAAAAAAAAAAAAAGCCGACTAATCATTTGCAGAGGAATGGCTTATTTGAAGAGTTCCAGTCAGATTTCAGAGCCCACCACAGCATCACAGCACAGAAACAGCTTTAGTGAAAGTTACAAATGATCCTCTTTCAGCCTCTGACAGTGGACTTATCTCTGTGCTTATCCTGCTAGACCTTAGTGCAGCGTTCGATACTGCTGACCATAATATTTTATTACAATCATTAGAGCATGCTTGTAGGTATGAAAGATGCTACAGTGCAGTGATTTGAATTATATCTAACTAATACACTCCAATTTGTTCATGTAAAAGAAGAGTGCTCTTCACACAGTAAGGTTAATTATGGACTTCCACAGGGTTCAGTGCTATGGGATCAACTGTGTTTACGTTATATATGCTTCCTTTAGGGAGTATCATTAGAAGCCATAGCATACATGCAGATGACACCCACCACCCATCTATCCATGAAGCCAGATAACACACACCAATTA
The DNA here is from genome assembly GCF_965226115.1 of Aulonocara stuartgranti. Lineage (NCBI taxonomy): Eukaryota > Metazoa > Chordata > Actinopteri > Cichliformes > Cichlidae > Aulonocara > Aulonocara stuartgranti. Next base: position 36,904,692 of record NC_138950.1, on the reverse strand, counting down.
GTTAAACTGTAGGAATGTCTTAAAGACATAAAGACCTGGGTGACCTCTAATTTTCTGCTTCTAAATTCAGATAAAACTTTATTGTATTTGACCCTAAAAATCTTAGAAATATGGTATCTACCTTACTCTGGATGGCATAGAATAGAATAAACCTTTAATTGTCCCACAAGGAAAAATTTGGTAACACAAGGGGAAATTTGGTAATTCTCTTGGCCTTGGTAAAACTGATGAATATTGGAGTCATTTTCAGCCAAGAGCGGAGGCCACCTCTGGGGACAAGTGGGACGACTATTCTATCTCTGGTTGTGAGGTCACCACTGAGGCTGTTAAACAACTCCTTGGTGGCAGGGCCCCTGGGGTGGATGACGTTTGAGTTCCTGAAGGTTTTGGATGTTGTAGGGCTGTCTTGGTTGACACACCTCTACAATGTTGCATGGAGATCAGGGGCCGTACCTCTGGATTGGCAGACCGGGGTGGTGGTTTCTATCTTTCAGAAGGGGGACTGCCCTTTGTCACCGATTCTGTTCATAATTTTTATGGGCTGTCATGGCTGTGTGCAGGCAGGCAGGGAGGAAGGACCCAAAATGCGGGATTCGGTGAGGCAAAGTTGAACTCAAAGTAAACAGCTTTATTTGCAGGTTGCAGATTGAACAGAGGACTAACTATACTGGGAAAATATAAACTGACAGGCAGATAAACAGGGACCGAAACACAGAGCGTAGACTGAGGGCGAGTAGACATTAACGACGCGACAGAGAACAAAGGAAACACAGTGCTTATTTTATTGTAGAAACATAATTTAAAGTTTTTATGGAGCACAAGGCTTTGGATTTTTATTGACTTAATCTGTGTTTTGGTATCTTTTATGTTTTTTTTCACAAGATTAGCTTTAGTTTTATGAAGAATTATATTTTTTCAGTGGAATTTTGCATCCATAATGTACTGACATCACCCACTGTAAATTTTGTACCTGGAAAATAATCAGAAAAAAATTGTTTCAATGTGTTTAATACCCAAACCTGTCATGGTCCCTGGGTCTCCCTGGCTGGTTCACACAGGAGCCACATGTTTTGTTATTGTTTTGTCTCTCTCGCTCTTTCTTTCCTGCCTCTTTTCTGCCTGGGGAGAATTTGTTATGGGTTCCTGCCTTGGGCCCACGCACCTGCAATCAATGACTCACCTGCTGCTCATTAGCCTGTCTCTCTGGGCCACTACTTAAGGCGGTGGCTTGGTGCTTCTTGCTACTGAATCATTGTGCAACCTGTGTTAGTGTAACTGGCTTATCCAGCTCTTGCGTTTCATGTGATTTCCTAGCGTTGTACTAATTGTCTGTTTCCTGCACATAGATTCCTTGGACCTGTGTGGTGTGGAGTGACTGAAAAGGACCCTAGCATGTTTGCAGCGTTTGAGTCTGGTGTGGCCTTCCTTCCTCCCCGTGGATCCCTGGAAGCCTTAGCCCCTCACATTGTATATATCACCCGGTCTTTGTAAATAAACTTTTGTGAGCTGTATTCAACTCTCAGAGTCCGTTCAATCTCTATGACAAAACCTTTTCATCTACATGCATAATAAATACATCAAAACAAACCTCTTTCATCTAGTGTTAGATGTAATAGGATTTACAGTTCTGTCATGAATGCCAGAAAAGCACAGCCTAAAGAATCGGTATAAAACATAAGCATTGATATCATTACAGCTGAATATCAGAACCACAAGCTGTCTTAACACTGTGACAACACCCATATAATACACAATTTAAATGTGATACTTTAGCATTTTGTACATGAAAAGTTTTTGTCCCTCATGGTGAAAGAAGTTTTTCAGTGTGAGATAGTTTTCTCTTGGTAAGCTTTTGGTAAAGAGTGAAATCCTTATCTCTATATTACCTACACCCTCCTTTTTCTCTGTGTTCCTCCCTGATGATGTTTGGGGTTTTTTAAACATCTCATATCCTTATCGTACTTCTAGTCACCACAGCAAGCCATCCAACCCACATGGTCACATCATCCTTTCTCTTTCAAAGTCTTAAACTCATCATGGCTGATCCTGTGGAGGTATATGGGGGTCAGTGTGTCCTGTTTAACAGGACCATTAAAGGAACAGCTTTAAACCAGTTTAGCACGGCTGTTGTTAATCTTATTAATATCACTGTCACAGCCTTACAACCAGTACTACATTGAATGTTTTGATGACTGACAGCATTACAAGAAGTGTGAAAACTTTCAAAATAAAAGTTCTTCAAAACAAAAGCTGACTATCAGTGGTTGTCAATAATGCTGGATTTTATGGACTTTCAAATGACCTTTTAACATTAGTGTTTTTGCAGCCTGTTTCACAAACAGAGACTTGGTGATAGAAAAACATGTCTTCAGCATATAACCCATTTACATGGGCTTGTTAAAGATTCTAGCTTATGGCTTTTGTGAACTCTTCTGTGTCTAAACAGAAGCTTAAAAGTAACAAAGCTGGTTGGTCTCTAAAATGTGAGAGTAACATATAATTCAGCAGGATGCCTGTCAATTTTTGGCCTGTTAAAGTAAAATTCCAGTCATGCTAAAAGACCCTTCAACACCAGTTTATTGCTGTATTTTATCTGGCTTTTCTCCAGCTACCTAGAATATGCCAACTGCCCTCAAATACGACCCATAGGAAAGTTTCCAAAATGAGCCTGGGAGGAGACAACAGCCTGATAATGTTACATGGTGTATAAACTGAGGTGGCTGGTGGTACCCTGGTTACCCTATTCGGCTTCACAGCCGTTGGTATTCCCCCCCCCAGACAGAACCATTCCTGCACAGGACCAGCACTTCGAGACGCTTGAGTTTATTGACACCTGTGACAGAGCGGCTTTTTGCAACTGGATTTACAATGAGGAAGACCAAGACACAAGATGGTGGAAACAACTGGCATTTATTTGCCCATATAGCTCTACAGCTGTGACAATGACTCGCACAACAAGCTTCCTCACAGCACAACAATCACTCTGTCTAATGACAACTGGCAGCCTTAAATACTTTCTGCTGTTAGGGGCTAAACCTGTCACGGCTGGGGCAGCAGTCTTGTGGTGTGTGGGATAAAGGACTCGAATGCAGGCATTTACTGAGATGCGAGGGAGATTTATTATAAATGACAGAACACAAAGTAGGGATGGCAAAAACAGAGCTAAGGATAATCTAATCTAATCTCTGGGAAAAACTCAACTATAGAACGGCCTGAACACTAAGGGAGGACAGCAGGGAGAGCACACAGTGGATTCACAGAGAGGTTCACAAACAGTCTTCAGGAGACGAACACAGACGGACCAGTAACGAGCACACCAATTCACACAACATAAATACACACAGAGGGACACTGGGGAATCACACACAGGTGGGAGACACAGCTGGACCTGACGAGACAGAGGAAACACTAACACCAGGGACCAACAGAGAGAGCAGCAACCCAGAACCCCAGAACCAGAAAATCCCAAAACTAGAACATGAGTCCACAAATAATAATAATAATAATAATAATAATAATAATAATAATAATAATAATAATACACCATCTGTGATGTCCTTTTGTATCGCTGCCTGGTTTGGTAACCTGACAGTAAGAATAAGAATCGGTTGGGACTTATAGTAAAAACTGCTAGCAAAATTTCAGGGCGCTGGCAAGATGGACTTTTGTCCATCTACAATAAAAATGTGCTTAGAAAGGCTCATTCTATTATTAACTGTTTGAACCATCCACTTCACAGTGAGTTTGAGTTGCTGCCTTCCGACGAAGACTAAAACACTCCAGGTTTCTTTTATCCTTACTCCATCTTGTCTCCTACATGGCAATAACTGTCCTTGGACTTTCTATCACTATTAATTGTCATTATTATTTTATATTATTGTTCTGTTTATTTTTATCCTGCTGCTAAACTAATTTCCCCTTGTGGGACAATAAAGAATAAAGAATTCAAATCCTAACCTTCCACCATATTCTATAGTATAGCATTTCATCCATCCATCCATTCGCTTCCGCTTATCCTTTTCAGGGTCGCGGGGGGCGCTGGAGCCTATCCCAGCTGTCATAGGGCGAGAGGCAGGGTACACCCTGGACAGGTCGCCAGTCTGTTGCAGGGCTAACACACAGGGACAGACAACCATTCGCACTCACATTCACTCGCACATTCACACCTAGTGGCAATTTGGATTATCCAATTAACCTATCCCCACAAGTAGTATAGCATTTTTATTACATAAATATATACATACATTTTAACATTTTAATATTTTTGAAATATTTCACACTTTATCCGTACACAGTACCATTATTATAAAAACACCAAAAACTAGTCAACTTGGTGTGTTGCCGGGGTTGTGGGCGGGTGGGTGCATGGGGGCCCATCCCAGGCGCAGGGTGCTGCCGGTGCGTCGAGCCACCTGGGGGGCTCTTCAACTGGTGGGGGAGATTGTCACACCTTGCAGGAGCTTTCCTCTCCTCAGGAACTCTCTGCAGGAGGGGGAGATACAGGAGAGGTGGAGGAAGATCTCAGCCTGGGCGTCTATTGTCTTATGTAGTCTGGAAGATGAGTGGATGGTGGGGTGGGTGCAGTTTTCTCTGTGGTGGGGTTGGGTGGACTGTCCCGGGCTCTGTGGGGCCGGGGGGCGCTGCTGCACTGGGCCCCGGTCTGGATGGGCCTGGGCCCCCTTTCCCTGGCGGGTCGCGGAGTATGGGAGTGCCTACTGGGGTCAGCGGGGGAGCTGGCCCCAGGGAGGGGTCACCTGCCCCTCCCTTCCTTCCCTCCCCATCTCCAGCTGCCTCCCTCTTCCCGCTCCACCACAACCACCCACACATGCAGGGCCTTGGAGTAGGGGTATGTCACCAGGGTGCAGAGGAGGCTACCCCCCCCCCCCCCCCCCCTGTCCCCTTCTGGCTGCCTCTGCCTCAATTTTATCCCACAACTTAGACATTCACATTACTCACACTCTCATTACACATACATATAGGATCTTGGGGGTGGGCACGCTACACGGAGTCCAAATTACCATCAGGGTGTACACCTCACCCCTGGCGTCGTTGCCCACCTCTCAATTTTAAATACACGTAGACATTGAGGGCTAGCAGGAGGGACTATGCGCTTACCTGCTGCTCTCTGGCAGGTAGCTCCATGCCCTCCTGGGTTTTAAATGCACCTTAGAACACACATGCATCAACACTACAATGAGCGGGTGGAGGGAGGTTTGGAGTCTTCTCTCACCCCCGTTCTCTGCGGCCTGCTGGAGCGGGGGGGCTAGGAGGAGGAGTTGGCCGTCCGACTGCGGTCTGGAGTGTGGGGCCTTCCTGCTGCTGCGGAGTCGGGCGGTCTGCCTCTCCCCACCGCAGGGAAAAAGGTAACACCACCTGGGTCTGGGTGCAGTTCCCCTCCTCCAGGGGCAAGGGTACCTAGACCCGGTTCGTAGAGTACGCTTGGGGAGTGTGATCGTGTGTACAGCGTCTCTTTATGTCTGTCTCCACGTTGGTTGAGTGTGGAGTAAGTGCATATGAGAGCATGAGGGTGGGAATGGATGTTTGTGTCTGTGTGTGCCTGTATGTCTGTGTCTATATGTCAGGTTGGGTATCAGGCGCCACCTCTCTGGGGACATCTCAGGCCCTCCAAGGTTTGGAGGCCTATCTCCACCCACCACCACTTCCCCTGCCAGTGGCGGACTCCCTCAGGTGTCAGTGCGTTGGTGGTTCTTTGTGTCTGGGGATGGGCGTCCGGGTACACACCGGCTCACTCCTTGGCGGCCACTTATCGGGGCCTGGAGCCTGGGGCTCGCTCGGGCCACTTCGGAGGTGGGGTGCCTCCGAAGTGGCCTCTCGGCCTGGGGCTTGGTCACTCAGGCACAGCTGGCTGCTGGCGGAGCTCACGGGCGTGTCACTGCAACTCCCCCTGGCTTCTGCTGCTGAGTGAGCCCTCATCTGGGACTCTCCTCAGCTCTTACTGGGACAGTGGCGCGGCTGCCCCTCTGTTGGTCTTCCTTGGTCTCTTGTGTTCTGGGGGCCTCTGGATGTCTGGAGTTTTGATCTCCTCCATACCTGCTTCATGCCCTGGAGGACGGGGCTATGGCTCCCCACACTCCCTAGCAGATCGTTACATGGAGAAACCTTTGGAATACAAGCATGCTGATCCACACAGGTATGCACACAGGTGTACACACGGGTATTCACAGACGCAGACTACAGCTTTCTTGGCTGCTGCCTCAAAGCACATTGTGCGCTGTCTATCCTGCGTGCTGCACAATATCGTTTATTATTTAGTATCTACTGATATCTACTGCTAGCTAGTTTATTGTGATGGTGCTGTTTTTTTATTATGTTGCTCTTTGTTGTTTGCTTTCTCTTCTGTTTTTTTTCTCCATACAGGTGACCCAGGTGTTTCTTTTTTGTTTTGATTTTTCTTTCTTCCCCCTTCTCACCGTCTCTTCTCCCCTTTGGTTTTCTTTCTCTCCCTCTCTTTCTTTCATTCTTTCTCCCTGTCCTATCCCCCAGTCATGTCTGTCCCGTTTGTAGCAACTGAAAATAAAATAAATTCATAATTATAATAAAGGTCAATCAAATGGACCAATATGGCAAGACCATGATGATCCACTTGGTAAAATAAATCCGCTTGGCTTCTTTCTTGGCCTTAAGACAACAATTCTGATGGTAAAGATCCAAACGGGACACAAAAAACAACAAAAAAACACCAAAAACTCAAAGCACAAAGATTCCCCACACTCCCTTAACCCACGGCCTCTCCCGGAACCTTTAACTGGTGTCTGGATCCCTGGGGAAGCGTTTGCCCAAACAGCCTGGAGAGGACACAAGAAAGAAAGGTGGTAATCACATCACATAGTCTTTGCACCACCTTTATTTCTATGTTTTCCAGACACATTTGCCACAGCTCTCTTCAGTGGTTAACCTTATTTGCTCTCAGTAACAACCTTTCCTTTTCACAGACAACCACCACATTTCTTAATGAGGAGCAGCTGTGCAGGACCTGGAACCAAAAGGCTACTTACTGATTTTAAAATACACAATAAATATTCAATAAATAATTAAACATCTGTGCAAATGTTCTTCATGTGCATATCTATAGTCAAGGTGCAATGCTGAATAAAGTGCTAGATAAGGTGCTTTTAATAAAGTGCAATGGTGCTATACACCTTATAATATAAACAATCCTAGTAAGGGAGTCCTCTTCCTTACAGCACCACTTCATTTTCCTTCAAGCTTACTTGAAGCAAGTGAAGCAGTGCTGTAAATTAACAAACTGTGATAAATTGTATGTTTCTAATAAAATGAAGTAGAGTAGTAGTATATTAAATATTCCTTTGAGTGAGAAAATCATGCCATGCCATAAGTGCTTCAACTCAGAAAACAAATCAAAGGGGTAAAACAGAGGTGCAATCATTCTTAATACATATATCAATTTCTCATTGGTTATATTACCCGGGTGTATGCTACATACATCCAGTAACACATTTAACATAGTATCAATTCCCAACATTTGTTTAATCTCTTTTTCAACATATCTCCAGAAATAAATTAACTGAAGACAATTCAATGGAATATGTGTAAAATTCCCAATCTGCCCACAACCTCTAGAAACAAACAGGAAGGAACAGGGTAGAGATGATACAAACACATAATATCCTTATAAATTATAATGTAACACTGTAGATCAGCGTCCCTTAAAATATATAAAGCATGTACAGCAATAATATGCAAAAAACACAGTATTACTATTAATCCAAATTACGCCATGTTCCATTCAATTCAATTCAATTCAATTTTATTTATATAGCGCCAAATCACAACAAAAGTCGCCTCAAGGTGCTTCATAGATACAGAGAAAAACCCAACAATCATATGACCCCCTATGAGCAAGCACTTTGGCGACAGTGGGAAGGAAAAACTCCCTTTTAACAGGAAGAAACCTCCGGCAGAACCAGGCTCAGGGAGGGGCGGCCATCTGCTGCGACCGGTTGGGGTGAGAGAAGGAAGACAGGATAAAGACATGCTGTGGAAGAGAGACAGAGGTTAATAACAGATATGATTCAATGCAGAGAGGTCTATTAATACATAGTGAGTGAGAAAGGTGACTGGAAAGGAAAAACTCAATGCATCATGGGAATCCCCCGGCAGCCTACATCTATTGCAGCATAACAAAGGGAGGATTCAGGGTCACCTGGTCCAGCCCTAACTATATGCTTTAGAAAAAAGGAAAGTTTTAAGCCTAATCTTAAAAGTAGAGATAGTGTCTGTCTCCCGAATCCAAACTGGAAGCTGGTTCCACAGAAGAGGGGCCTGAAAACTGAAGGCTCTCCCTCCCATTCTACTTTTAAATACTCTAGGAACAACAGGTAGGCCTGCAGAGCGAGAGCGGAGCGCTCTAATAGGGTGATATGGTACTACAAGGTCATTAAGATAAGATGGGGCCTGATTATTTAAGACCTTGTATGTGAGGAGCAGGATTTTGAATTCAATTCTGGATTTAACAGGAAGCCAATGAAGGGAAGCCAAAACAGGAGAAATATGCTCTCTCTTTCTAGTCCCTGTCAGGACTCTTGCTGCAGCATTTTGGATTAGCTGAAGGCTTTTCAGTGAGTTTTTTGGACATCCTGATAATAATGAATTACAGTAGTCCAGCCTGGAAGTAATAAATGCATGAACTAGTTTTTCAGCGTCACTCTGAGACAGGATATTTCTAATTTTAGAGATGTTGCGCAAATGGAAGAAAGCAGTCTTACATATTTGTTTAATATGTGCGTTGAAGGACATGTCCTGGTCAAAAATGACTCCAAGGTTCCTCACCGCGTTACTGGAGGCCAAGGTAATGCCATCCAGAGTAAGAATCTGATTAGATACCATATTTCTAAGATTTTCAGGGCCGAGTACAATAACCTCAGTTTTATCTGAATTAAGAAGCAGAAAGTTAGCGGCCATCCAGGTCTTTATGTCTTTAAGACATTCCTGCAGTTTAACTAATTGGTGTGTGTTATCTGGCTTCATGGACAGATAGAGCTGGGTGTCATCTGCATAGCAGTGAAAATGTATGCTATGTCTTCTAATGATACTGCCTAAGGGAAGCATGTATAATGTAAACAGAATTGGTCCTAGCACTGAACCCTGTGGAACTCCATAATTAACCTCAGTGTGTGAAGAGGACTCTCCATTTACATGCACGAATTGGAGTCTATTAGATAGATATGATACAAACCACTGCAGCGCAGTACTTGTAATACCTACAGCATGTTCTAATCGCTCTAATAGGATATTATGATCAACAGTATCGAACGCTGCACTGAGGTCTAGCAGGACAAGCACAGAGATGAGTCCACTGTCAGAGGCCATAAGAAGATCATTTGTAACCTTCACTAAAGCTGTTTCTGTGCTGTGCTGAGCTCTGAAACCTGACTGAAACTCTTCAAATAAACCATTCCTCTGCAGATGATCTGTTAGCTGTTTGACAACTACTCTTTCAAGGATTTTTGATATGAAAGGAAGGTTGGAGATTGGCCTATAATTAGCTAAGACTGCTGGGTCTAGAGATGGCTTTTTGAGTAAAGGTTTAACTACAGCCAGCTTGAAGGCCTGTGGTACATAGCCGATTATTAGAGATAGGTTGATCATATTTAAGATCGAAGAATTAATTAATGGCAGGACTTCTTTGAGCAGTTTTGTAGGAATGGGGTCTAAAAGACACGTTGATGGTTTGGAGGAAGTAATTATTGAAGTTAACTCAGAAAGATCAATTGGAGAAAAAGAGTCTAACTTAATATCAATGGTACTAAGAGTAGCTGTAGATAATATTACATCTGTGGGATGATTATTGGTAATTTTTTCTCTAATGATAAAAATTTTATTTGTGAAGAAGTTCATGAAGTCATTACTAGTTAACGTTAAAGGGATGGTTGGCTCAAAAGAGCTCTGACTTTTTGTCAGCCTGGCTACAGTGCTGAAGAGAAACCTAGGGTTGTTCTTATTTTCTTCAATCAGTGATGAATAGTAAGATGTTCTGGCTTTGCGGAGGGCTTTCTTATAAAGCAGCAAACTATTTCTCCAGGCTAAATGATGATCCTCTAGATTTGTGACACGCCATTTCCTCTCCAGATTACGAGTCATCTGCTTTAGGGTACGTGTTTCAGAATTATACCACGGAGTCAGGTACTTCTGATTTGAGGCCTTAGTTTTCACAGGAGCTACAGTATCCAGAGTCGTACGTAGTATTCCATATAATGGAATTTAAAAGAAAAAAACACTGACTTTGTGCCACCTGAAAAACTGATTTCATTCATTCTCCACTTGAAATGTTTCATTCAAGTGGATTACCTCTAAATACCTCTGTATCAATATAGTTATAAAAGGAAGGCAAATGTTTGTCCTATTTTTTTCCTTAGATACAGTGAAGGATAGTAAAGGCAGGTGGTCAACATTAGGAGACAAGAAGCAGAAATACTTTATTGAGGCAGCTGCACTCAGGGAACAGGCATCTTAACGCTGAGATCAGAAAGCTCAGAATTTCAAAAAGCATCTCAAAGCTCAGGTTTGGAGAAAAGCTTTTTATGCTAGGTGTTCTTATCAATAAATATCAATGTATTTGTACATAAAATTTATAATGATGTTTATAAACAATCAGTTTCTTAATGATCAAGAAACTGATCTTACAGCCCATTGTTTGTCTGTGGTACTAGTTTCAGGCATTGTGCAAATGTACTGTTTATAAGGTTGGGCAGACTGAAGAAGTCACTTGGATGTGTGACAAAATGTTTTGGGATTACACTTTGTTAGCTTGGGGTCTGGAGCTGCAGCTTAGTGAATTCAGTTGGGCTCAAAATGAATGAAAGAAATTTAAAAAAACGACAACTCGAATTCTTATTTTAAGAGCTGAAAACAATTCCATGTGTGAAACAGATTAAAAGCTGGAGGTGTTGAATATCTGGGTGGACCACTGTCTATTTATTGTTTATTATTATTTATTGTTTGATAATCATCATAGTGGTTTTGGTCTGAAATTAAAAAAAAAAGTTGGAAATGGGTTTGCCTTGCTTCTCTCCTGCTTAGTGTGTCAAATATTTAGTAACTTTTCAGCCTGGTTTAATGGCAATGGTATATTGAATGAATGTAGATTATTCATAGATTTGTAGGCCAGTCTGGAACTGGAGACACAGCTCCTCAACTTTGAAAACGAGTAGATAGCAATGCTACTGTAATCAGTCATAGAAACATGGCCCTGAAATTACATTACCGAGGTGTAAACTGTTGTACTGATCAAAAGAAACACTATATTGATCTGGACACTACTGTCAGCATTTTCTTTTACTGTTTTCTTAATCAGCACGATAGTCTTGGTCTGTGCTGTCTTTTTTACTAGTTTGCAGCTTCTGGACTGTGCCGTGTACACTGAGGAGCATTAAAGCCTCAATATTGAAGTCTGAGGTGAAATGTATTCAAGCTCCTTAGATTACAATGACCTGGATGACTGAAAATTGAACACAGCCTGCATCATTATTATTATGAATTTTTTTTTTTGGTGCAGTTCCAAGAGCTTAATTATCCAAAGCTGATGTTAAAAATGACTGCATATGTCCACAAAACTGGACAAAATATACTTCAGATGTCCGTTGAAAACAGACAACTGAGGCAACAGTTCACACACTTTGACAGCAATGTCTGATGAGTCTTGATTTCTACTGCTACAGCTGGATGGCAGGGTCAGAATAAACAACATTAAAAGCATGGATCCATTGTCCCTTGTATCAGTTGTTCAGGCCGCTGCTTGTGGTGTGATGATGTGGGAATATTTTCTGGGCACCAGCTCAACATAATTTAAATGTCACAGCCCGCCTGTGTATTGTTGCTGATCATGTCGATCTCTTTCTGATGGCTGCTTCCTGCAGGATAATGGATCATGTCACAAAGATTAAATCATCTGAGTACAGCACTATGTTTAGGATACCAGTTTGAGATTATCTGTGACTATGTGTCACTTGTTATTTTTGTGTTTTAATGTTGTGCACCATGTAATGCTGGCATGACTGAATTTCTGTTGTGCTTGCATAGGATTAATAATGGTCTTGAATCTTGAATATATACATTATCTTCAAACTGCAGGCCATATAATGACATATCTCTGTATCAGTGTCTCATGACACTGATTTCAATTTACTAAAGCCTTATAGCACTCTCTGGTGGCCATGATGGAAGGTTACTATGTGGTTCCAGTTCCAGTACCTGTAAAGTCAGATTGTTGACAAAGAGACAAGATTATATTTATTCTTACATAAATTAACTCCAAAGCCCAAACTGTTGTGCTCATTGCAATCATTTATTTATTTTTATGCAGCACTTACATCACACATCAGCTTGTAATAAAAGAAATATTAAAGTTGAAAATATAAGTAAAAGCGATCTAATAACTGTCGGTGGAAACTCACATTATCAGGCTGTATTCAAACTCCCACCAAAAGTCTGCACTCCCAACAACATCAGAGTCTTAATGACGTGGCATCATGTGGATCAATACAATATCTAATGTTTTGACAGCCCTCAAAGCAGTGGGTTAGCCCACAAAGTGGCTTTAAAAAGCAGCCTGGTGGCTTGCATAAATACCATGACCTGGTATGTTGACAGATTTCTTTGTCCTTATTCATTAAAATATCAAGATGACAACAACAAAGCTTCATAATAAGACACCACCAACCTGTTGCTTACTGCGGTTATGTCGGTCTTATATGTACTCTATAGCTGGAATAAAGAAACTAACAGAGGCTCAGTATAGACCTTGCAGTGTTGGAAAAGTAACTGAAATAAGTTGGATATGGCTCAGGGAAACTGTCGAGCACAGTATTGAAAAATGGCAGCTTGTCAACAAACATCATAGAGATAAACATTAACATAAGCAGCAGTTCTTTTAGACAGAAAAGACCACCCTACATTTTCATGTGAAATGCAGTAAAGAATATTATAGAGATTGGCTAGTAATGATCTAAGTGCAGAATGATAAGAAATAAAATATAAAAATTACAGTATGGGAAGAAAATCAACTACTCAGGCACCACCTGAGTTTAGTGGTGCAGCGGTTATTCATCCATTGTGGGTTAATTTGTGATTCGAAATTACCTATGGATGTGTTTGTCTAGCTTTCTGTGTCACCAGACCAATGACTGTAAAAGCTTCTGAACTCAACTAAGAAAATGATTGAACATGGGTCAAGTTTACAATACTGGTGACAAATCCAACTTCCAACTAGACAGTGTTACATTTGCTTAAAATGTTTACTCTTTTTTTGCCTTCATTGGACAGAATGTATGTGTGTAAATTAGGCGTCCCTGATAACCAATAATGGTTGTTTCTTTCAAGAGTGACCATGTTTCAGAAATATAGAGCATACAATATTATAGAATCAGGCGATTATAAAATGAATGCAGAGATGTTGATTATACTTTGTACATTATATAATCAAACTAAGCAGTTAGCACAAACTTCCAATTAATGGGTAATTACTGTGGCTATAGTTAGGGAAATGCTGCAAAATGCTGCCAACAGCAACAGGGTCCTGCATCTCTACACAATCACAGAGGTCAGGCTGATGTCACCGTCAATCTCCAGGGAGGTAACGGCATGCAGGGGGTTGAAACGATACTTGTAAGTATGGGTCTGCATCCCATTGGCCACAATTCGGAAGGAGTGAGCTTCACAACTTATAGTCAACTAAAAAGAAATAAAAGATCATTTTGTTAGTGAAATCAGTTTGTTTACAGTGAAACGTGCTAAAGATAGCACACTTAACATGAGACACAATAGAAACATAAGTTATATGGTACTCCGAGGTCAGATCACCTATAATTCTCCTTTATTTTATGTGAAGTCATGACTGAAAAGCAGTGTACCACAAAGCAATGTGACTTCTACTGAAACTTGTACAGTGTGTATGTTCAGTCGTACCGTGAAAGGCTGACCCCGGTGGAAAGGCATGGCACCACCACGCTCCTCGGAGCCCCACTGATCCCACTGCTTGGTATTTCGCACCACGACATTCTCATTGAAACGTGGGTTGTAATGCAGAGCGATGCCAGACTGGTGGCTAAGATTCACAGTGAACCTGTGACGAAACACAAAATAACGCAATACCAGTGACTAATTAATCAATCATTTCTTTTGTAATTTAAGTCTCTAATTATACAGACAGGACAGTTTGGTTACCAATTGGCTGGCAAAAAAAAAATTCTTATGTTTTTTTAAGTTTGTTTTTTCCTGATAACAAGATTCAATTCAAGAGCAATGTTATGTTACTGTAGCTTTGGCAGATAATTTACATTTCAAACTGTTTTAGATGAAACATTTCAATGTGTATTTGATCACCTACAACCACAATTCTGGCTTCTGTACATTGGCTGTGTCCCTGTGTGGCACACAGATTACAATCAGTCTATTACAGATACTCCTGATGTCCACTCATTATGTGTATACACCTGTCCACAGAATCAATGTGTTCTATCCCAGCCTCTCTTCTACTGTGGGCAAGACCAAAGAGCTGTCAAAGGACATCAGGAACAAATCTGTAACATGCGCAAGGCTAGAATAGTCTACAAGACCATGAAGAATAAACTTGGTGAGAAGGTGACAACTGTTGGTGCACTTATTAAAAAATGGAAGAAATATAAAATGACCATCAATGCAAAATTTTGTCTCATTGAGAAGAGTGGTGGATCAGCCCATTGCTACACAAGAGGACCTTGGTAATGATCTGAAGGTAGCTGGGAGCGCAGCCACGAAATACACTTTTGGTAACACACTACACACTACTACTACATCAGAACAGGAGCACAGAGGATGCAGTCTCCATCGCACTGCACACTGTCCTCTCACACCTGGACAACAACAACACATACGCCAGAATGCTGTTTATAGACTTCAGTTCAGCGTTCAATAAATCCACCCCTCACAACTCATCAGGAAACTGACAGACCTGGGCATCAGTTCCCTCATCTGCAAATGGTTACTGGACTTCCTGACCAACCGCCCCCAACATGTCCGGCTGGATAACCGCTGCTCATCTACAATCATGATGAACACCGGTGTACCACAAGGCTGTGTGATGAGCCCTTTCCTCTACTCCCTCTTCACCCACGACTGCAGACCTGCTGATGGTTCCAACACCATCATTAAGTTTGCAGATGACACCACGGCGATTGGCCTCATCAGTGACAACGATGAGGCCGCCTACAGGGAGGAGGTGGATCGTCTGGCTGAGTGGTGCGACAGAAACAACCTGCTGCTTAACACCGAGAAGACCAAGGAGCTCATCGTGGACTACAGGCTGACCCACATCCACCCATCCACATTAAGGGGACGGCTGTGGAGCGTGTGAGCAGCTTCAAGTTCCTGGGAGTCCACATCTCCGAGGATCTCATCTGGACGACCAACTGCTCCAAGCTGGTCAAGAACGCTCACCAGCGCCTCTTCTTCTTGAGGACTCTGAGGAAGAACCACCTGTCCTCAGACATCCTGGTGAACTTCTATCGCTGCACCATCGAGAGCATCCTGACCAACCGTATAACAGTCTGGTACGGGAACTGCTCTACCTCGGACTGGAAGGCGTTGCAGAGGGTCGTGAAAACTTCCCAGCGCATCGCTGGAGCACCACTTCCTGGCATATGTATTGGACCGTCTTTAACTTGCCTGTGAACATTTTATTAATTCAAAGAAGGATTGGAAGAAAGTGCTGTGGTCAGATGAAACCAAATTTGAGCTCTCTGGCATCAACTCGACCCACAATGCTTGGAGGAAGAGCAATGCTGACCCAAAGAACAGCATCCACAGTCAAGCATCGAGCCAATGGACAGGCCACATACTGCAAGATCTTGAATGAGAACCTCCTTCCTTCAGCCAAATGGGTTGTGAATGGGTCTTCTGGCATGGCCAACACAATGACCAAAACATACACCAAGGCAACAAAGGATGTTTCGTCATGTTAGTGGTCTAGCCAGTCACCAGACCTCCATCCTATAGAAAATGGTAAATGGACTGATTCTTATATAGCGCTTTTCTACTCTCCCAGAGTACTCAAAGCGCTCTATACAACATGTCTCATTCATCCAATCACACCCACTCAAGCAAGCACCTCTAAACTCAAGTGCAACTAATAAGCATTCACACACTCATCTGTGTGTGAATGCTTATTAGTTGCACTTGAGTTTAGACACATCAGAGGGCAATTTGGGGTTAGTATCTTGCCCAAGGACATTTGGCATACAGACTGTCCTCCAGTCTGTATGCCAAATGTCCTTCCAATCAGTAGCTGATCTGCTCTACCACCTGAGCCACAGCCACCCCTATAAAATCTGTGCACAATAATGAAGGCAAGTGGCACCCAAAAACCTAAAGGATAGTGAAAGGTTTTGTACATAGGAGTGGGTCAAAATCTGTGCTTTGTGTGTGCGCAAACCTGGTAACCAACTATAAGAAATATCTTACCACTATGCCTGCCAACAAGGGTTTCTCGACCAAGTACTAAGTCATGTCTTGCCTGGGGATAAAACTGATTTACTCAATGACATGCAAATGAACTTCTAACATTTATGTAATATGTTTTTTTCCCATATTTTTTGTTGATATTGTGCTCTTCTCCATTAAAATGAAGCCACCATAATTCATTTCTTTGGAAGGGATCAAATAATTATCTCCCTCACTGTATAGTTTAATTCTTAATTGTTTCACTTCACTACATAGTTATGATGTTTGCTGTTAAATTGATATATGCTAGTTTCAAAGTAAATAAAGCAACATCTGATCATGAAGTCTGACCTTGTGGCACTTGGGTATACAGTTCCCTGGATGGTGATGGTCCTGCCAGGTCTTAGTCCACCACTGATGGCAGACCTGTATGGAACCACCTGCACACAAGAAATATATATTATTTCAACAGAAAAACTGCAACTCTGACTACAGGTAGGTAAGATTTACCTTCTTAACATCCATCAGTTCACTAGTGACATCTTTAGGGTTAAAGGTAGGGTTAGGGACAATGTTTTAGCCACAAATAAATGAGCACATTTTTAGAAGCCAGAACGTTACCTTTCACAAAAGTCTCGTGCATCCATTTTAATACTACTACAAAGAAAATTCACAAAAAAAGAACAATATAGCATCTTTAGCAACACTAAAGAGTAAAACAGGGTGATTAAGCATTAGGTCTCTCTCTTGTAAGTCCCTGTCATTTAATTAATGATTTTTTATTAAATGATTTAATAATTGATCAACATATTTATTTATTTTGCCTTTCAGAAACCAGGTTGCAGCAGTTTGAATATGTTAAATTGAATAAATCAACACAGAGTCATACTAATTGTCAGCACATTTGAAGCAAAGGCAGAGGAGGAAGAGTAGCAGCAATCTTCCACTGCAGCTTATTAACCAACCATAGACAATACAGATTTTTAATTCATTTGAAATCCTAACTCTTAGCTTTGCACACCCGAACTGGAAAACGCGAAAACCTGTTTTATTTGTTGCTATCTAGACACCACCTGGTTCTTATTTGATTTTCTATCTGATTTCTAAGACTTTTTCTCTCATTTACTATAGACAGTGGGTGATTTTACTATCCTTGTTGGGAAAATCACCCACTGTCAGCCTCAACACTGATTCTATTACATTTAACAGTATTCACTGAAAAAATTATTTTGTCTGATAATTTCTTAATGACATTTAAATTTACAATAATGGATTACACACAGCATCCATACATCCATTTCCAAAGAGGCCCAGACCTCCCTCTGTCTATCCTCCTCCTCCATCTTATCTGGGGGAACACTCAGGCCAGCTGAGCAATATAATCTCTCCAGCATGTCCTGAGTCCTTAGGCCTCCTTCCGTGGGACACCTCACCCAGGAGCTGTCCAGGAGGCATCAAATTCAGATGCCCACCTCATTTGGTGCCTTTTGAAGTAGAAGACTTGCAGCTCTACTCTGAGCCCCTCTTGAATGGCTGTAGCTCAGGTGGTAGAGCAGTTCATCTACTAATTGGAATGGAAGGTTGGTGGTTTGATTCCTGGCTTCCCCTAGTCTCCATGCCAAATATCCTTGGGCAAGATACTAACCCCAAATTGCATACTCCATCGGAGTATGAATGTGTGTGAATGTTAGCTATAAAGCACTAACGAAAGATGTGAATGGGTGAATGCACAAGTTGTGTAAAGCGCTTTGAGTGCTCAGATGAGTAGAAAAGCGCTATATAAGAACCAGTCCATTTACCATCTCATGATGATGAGGTGCAGGTATGTTATTCGACAAGTGTATTTGTGCTTGCCTCACCATGAAGGCCTGGTACAGCATTCACATCTGTATAGGAATTTCTTTTACTTATGTATTAATCACATTATTTTATTGTATAATGCCTTGGTGCCACTGGACTTTAACATGTCTGACACTCATACAGTAAGACAAATGGTGGGGGTGTAGTAAGGAAGTTGGGGGAAGCAGAGCACAGGAAGAGTCTTTTGTCTTTTCAAGGACTCTGGGAGGTAGCAAGGGAGTGTGAACCTGCCTTTTGTTCCTGAAGAAGGTATTTAACTGAGAGCCATGCTGGGCTCAGGGAGACTCTGCTGACCGTCTGTCCCGCGGTCATGTAGGCTCTCCACAAGCTTGGTTTTCTGTTCTTTGTGTGTTTGGATTAAAGAACGTTAGCTACCGCTCACCGCTCGTCTGCAGGCTTTATTTAAATGGAAAACTTCCACAACACATCACTGCAGACACCACCCCAATCTGTATGTCAGTCTTTTGCTCCTCTCTTCCCTCACTCGTAAGTAAGACCCTAATATGCTTAAACTCCTCCAATTGGGGCAGAAACTTGTCCCTGGCTCTGAGTGAGTGTTCCACCCTTTTCCATGGCCTCAGATTTGGAGATGCTAATTCTAACTTCTGCTGCTTCACATTCTGCTGAGAACCATTCCAGTGCGACCTGGAGGGCACCACCTTTGAAGCCAACAGAACCACATCATCTGCAAAAAGCAGAGATGAGATTCTGAGGCCATCAAAGTAGAATTAGTTGTTTGACTACCTCAGTAACCTCTCCCCCAGTGATGGGTTAGTCCCCCTCCTTGTCCCCAAACTGCTTTCTCTACAGAAGCCATGTCAGTGGGATTAAAAAGTATTACTTACACCGCCCAACACTGCTCAACTATATCCTTAGCTAAAGTCAACAAGCAGCACCCCCACCTCTAATGTACACTATGTAAGTAAAATACTGCTGTTACAAACTAGAACCTGACCACGATACTCACTGGTGTTACAGGAGGAAATCCAGGCTGTGCTGGGAATCCGGGCTGTGCTGGGAATCCGGGCTGGGGTTGAAAGCCTAATTGTGGAGCAAACGCAGGCTGAGCAGGAAAAGCTGACTGTGCAGGAAATAAAATACAAAAAGAAACCACTTTGTTATCACTGTTCTATCATATTCTTGATTATTTATCAGGTTTAAGATTATTCAAACATGAGCACAAATACACAACCAACTATGCTGCTATATTACTTATGCATTTCAAATAAACAGCCAATAAATTGTGTAAACTTCCTCACCACAGGGTTCTGAAAAGCAATGGAAGAAATTTCCACTTTTCCACCCACTGAGATGGTGTCAACCTGGTGAAATGGCAGGCGATGTCTGTACTCCATAAAGTAGCAGCCATTGATGCTGAGCTGGTAATAGTACATATGGAATTAAATTTGTGTCTTATTGTCCAAACAGTAAAAACTATTTTTGCACAACAATAGATTTTAGAGAAAGAATCACAAAGAAGAGTATTTTAAGAAATTCTAGTTTTTTAAATAAAACTTTCAATACAATAAATAGATTTTTATGATATGAATGATCTGCTCTACACTTAAATAAACACACAAATACAGTAAAATGAAATGTCAACTGAGTAGATCATATTAAAATGTTTAGGAGCTGACCTGGTAGAAGTCCCGGGTGACAGCAATGACAAGAGTGAAAGAGGACCCAGCAGGAAATGGGGAATTGTACTTCCTCTCTTCAGTGCCCCAGCTCCCATTCTGGAAAGTGTTGGTCACCACATAATGCTGACTTTCATAGCGTGGGTTAATGTGGATAGCAATGTTCGCACCAGCCATGGAACCACACTGTAGATTCACATGGAACCTGTGAGTAAGAAAGTGAATAAGAAGGAATATATGGGTGTATCATGTGATTATATTCACAGACAACTAATGAGTATAAGTTGTAATTTTTAAGTTTTTGGAGTTTTTAAATGACTGTGCTGAGTAAAGAACTAAAAATTAACAAAAATATTCCTTACAGTGGGGCAATGATCTACAGACATTCATTTCTTTGTAAGTTACAAAGAAATGAATGTCTGTACTTTTTATTTTACTGGAGAGAAAGAGAATAAGATCTTAAGATGCAGGAAAAAAAACATAATACATTAATATGACCTAGTAAACCTTTTCTGCTTTTCTGTTCATCCAAACATGGCAGGTTAAGGTAATGCTAAAGAACCTAATTTTATTTTCATGTGAGCACAGCACTTTCTCCTGTGCCTTGTCAGATGTTGACTGGCCTTTCAACGGGGGGTCACCCAAGCCCCTGCATTGTGAGGTCTGTGGACAACAGCACAGTGGTCAGGCTAACCGCAGGGGGATAACAACACTTTCTCTTATTCAGAATCATGTATAATGATAGGTTGGTGACACATGTTTTTATCTTCCACATTCCTGCAGTCCCACACAAGGTCAAGGTGTGTGTAAAGTTTGACCTGACACACTGGTATGTTGTTTACGTTTGAGGAGCATTTAGTGCAACAGCACATATGTAACCACCCCTCCCCTGCAGCTGAGCCAGGGACCTCGCCTGCCACGGTCTGCCAAGGTCGAAGCTGGGTCATGTTCACCCACACAAAATTCAGACATTAGAAGAGTCTTTTTTTTTTTTTTTAAACAGAGAGCCGACCCAGACTTCCTGTTTTGGGGTTCTGGACCCTGCATATCAGATCCATGCCTTTTTTTAAAAAAAACAAAAAAAACACCTTGGCTCATGTGATGAGACACATGATTAATAGTGACCTCTTAAGTGGCTGTCCCTTAACACAGATGTGCAGCGGTCTGTATGGGCTATCAACTTTCAATGAAACAAACATATCTTTTCTCACACAGTAACTTCTTACTGTATTTACTTTTGTTGCTCCTGCCCCAGACACATCTGCCCATTGAGTGGACTGAACACTCTCACGTGGTTTTGGTGACTTAATTACTTCTGATTGGATCTTGTCAGTCCAGAACATTTTCATCTCTTTTTTATTTATAGATGAAAGTGTTAATGTCCCCCTGCATTCGTTTTTATTTAGTTTCGTCTTGTTTTGTGCAAAAAAAAAAAAAAGTTGACGAAAGCTTTGAAGAAAATTATTGGTTAACAAATAAAACACTTCTGCTGATAAATAAAGGAACAAGCAGACAGACCTGTCAGCCCCAGGTACGACACGTCCACTGACAGTGATAGACTTCCCCTCCTGCAGACCACCTTGGATTGACCCAGTGAATGGGATTATCTAGAAAGAACATGGATAAACATCTAATTACTGGCTTTATATTTTGACTGCAAAATCTAATATGCTACAAAAATTAAATACATGAAGTTAGAATGCCACATAAACCAAAGAAACAGTCATTTTGTTACTGATCATTCTTTCTTTTCTTTCTAATGGATATATATCTACATATTTTGTAGCTACTTTGTTTCCTGAAGGTGCTCTTTGTATCACTTTCTTAACTTTTTAATATGTGTGTCTCTTTCTTCATGAATGTCTGTTTTTATGTTTGCAGCAGTTTAATAGAAGAAGAAAAGGCTGGCAAAATTGACATGAAAACTCACATCTAAGTTGGAAAAACACATATTTGTGAACTTTAATTTGTTCAGTTTTGAGAATATTTTGGTACACAAAGTTGCACAGTTGTTGATATCATACAAAGAAGAACACAAATTATTTGCTTCATTCTAAGGTTTTTTTATGGTGCAGATATATTTATTTCACAAATTCCAACTGGGCGATGGCTGTTTCTCGACTGGCGCTAGACTTCAGTGTACCATCAGAAGAGCTGAGATTGCGGGTTCCAATATACTCTGCATTGACTGATGCCCCCAGAACTCCAAACCAATGGAACGGGATATATGACTAAGTAACTTGTAAATGGTGAAAACATAATACCAACAACAAGTTGCTAAATGGTCGGACTATAGGCTTTATAAATATATATACATATCAGCATACACACACAGGAGGAAGTGATTGAAAAACATGAATTAGGCTAAACTCATTGGGGTGGGGAAAAGCAATAACACTCTATTTGAGCACTCAGTTATTCCTTATTACAAACTTCAGTCACACACACGCGCGCCAACAGGAAGCCTCCTCAACCTAAACATGGCAGACTTTAACCTAAAAATGCAGCCTGGTCCCAGTGTAAGGACCTCCAGGACCTCCACAGCAGCCAGCAGTTGGCACTCACATTAAAATAAATAAATAATACATTTAAAAAATGTAGAGTCTAGAAAAGAAAGTGTTTTATCGTCTCTCCCTGGAAAAAAGATTTTCACCCCAACGACACCTTTACATAGATATACAAAGGACAACAATAATACATGTTATCAGCAGCATAATTATTATTATTAGTGTTATTATTATATATCTGGTCCCAATAAAAGTCCTGCTACTCATGATGTACTTAGAACCAAAGAAGGGGGAAAGGCCTCAAAAATGCAAAAGGATGTTGCTGCTGTAAACCACTTCCTGCTAAACTGTCATGCATGAATTGCAGCTTCACTATTATAATCTGATCTTATAGGTAGTGGAATATAGAAATAATGAATACCATTTTACACAAGAACATCAGAGAATAGCTGTGACTTTAATTATTGATCTTCTATTATTGATAGACTTTTACACACTATCTTTAGTTTAAGTTGTGTGACACCAGTTTTAAAGCCTGCAGTTCGTCTTAACCGCACTGTTTATTGCACTTGGTTTGTTTGTGCGTCGCAGATGTTTAAGCAAATGTATTTACTTCTGGGCCACTAAACATGTCCAAATATGAATTCTGTTCTGGCTCGATATTTTACACGCTATATCCGTATCGGAATAACGCAAGTTGTTCGGGTTGTTTTCGAACTTTCTTTTTGTTCATATTCTGCGCATCTGTTTCCCACCTAACCGCTGCACTGGAGCCAAAACTCGAGACGCCTCACGGACTCAAGCATCTGCATGTGTCTTTTCTTCCCTGAAAACCTCGAGGCCAAAGTTCACTTCAGTGTTTAGATTCAGGAAGCAGCAGTGTACACTTCCTCATTCACGCTGCTCGCAAGTGAACATTTTGGAAAGATCGGAAAGTTTTACAAAACAAAACTTTTATGATGCGCAAAAAACCCAAAACGTTTTACTCTCATGCGTATAACCAAGCCGACCAGCGAGGTCTAAAACTCGCACTGCCTGTTTGTGTTCGCTGCGTTCACCGGGCCTTGCGTAACGGACTAACGGAGCAGCCGTGAGAGAGGAGTATTCTTGCCGTCCGTGAAAGAGCGAAAAGTCTTAAGATGAACATATTTTATTCTCTTACCGGGTTGTAAAAAGGTGACTGCTGATAAAAAGCCATATCCCTGAACGGAAAGACGGAAGATTGTTGAGCTGTAGAGTGCTCTGAATTTCGCGAGTTAGCCCACCTTTAGGTTTCGTTTTTCCTATAATAGGCGGTATTTAAAGGTTTTTTGCAAGCTGCTTATTTGCTTATCCTGCCAGAGTCCCCCACCACCCCGCCCCTCTCTTCCTGGCGGTATTTAAATATGATGAATCGTATCCGTTTCCCTCAGCATTGACATCTGGCTAACTGTAGACTATCAGACCTCAAACAAGACTCTACAACACACACATTCATACAGACAGCAGACAGACAAATTTTCAATAAAAAATAATTTCACTACACTGTAACTCCTGCAGCAACTTAAAGTTTAATGGCAGGCCATCTCCAAAGCTTTAACTTAATATGGAAAGAAAATAATGGCTCTGTATTATCACTGTGGGAAAAATGATTTGGACTAGCACACACTTTTGTGCAATGATGCTTTCTTTACCACCACAGGTGTCAGGGCTCTGTGTGCGGGCAGGCGGAGAGGAGGATCCAAACGCAGGACTCAGACACTAACTTGAAACTCAAAGACCTCAGCTTTATTGCTGGTACGAAAGCAAAACATGAAGTGAACATGGACTATGGAGAACAGAAACACACAGGCATAATCTGATGATACGACGTGACACCGAGCATGGGAAAACACAGGGCTTAAATACACAGGGTAGTAATGAGGGAATGGGCAACAGAAGGGAGACACAGCTGGGGGAGATCAGGGCTAAAGAGACGGGGGAGCTAAGCTGCACACACCAACATAAGACAAAGACTTTCACAATAAGACAGGAAACAAGAAGTACTAAACCAGATGCAGACATGACACTGAGAGACAGACTAGACACTGAACAGAAACTGCAACACACATGAGAACCCAAAACCTAAGAACTGATCCCTCACCAAGAATAACAGAAACAGATCTATAATGATAATAATAAACAAAGCACCAGAACATCAGAAAACAATCCATAATGCAAAAATAAACCAAAACATAATAAACTCAAAATACTGGGTCCAACGGACCCAGAACCGTGACAGAACCCCCCCTCCAAGGGCTGGCTCCCGACAGCCCCAAACGAAAAAGCACAAAGCACCAGGCCAGAGTGGGCGGAGGGGGCCCAGGGGCCCGTTCTTCGTATCTCGCTAAGTAGGTTAGCTGGATTAAATTGTTGACGATTTCGCGTGATCTTGGATCGTTCGGTTCCCCGAAGCTCATCCGGGACTTGCTGCCATAGCAACAGAGCCATAAGCGTAAACCTGCTCGGGAGCAGGTTCACTTTATGTAAACAGGATTAGATCGCGGCCACGCAGGTATGTCCGCTTCATTTATACGAAAGCAACAGCGATATTCCACCACTGTTTCACCATAAATAAATAACATCAATGTAACTAAAGATAATGCAGCACCTGATCCATTTATTGATTTCACACAGATACATACAGGTCATTTCCTAAAAAAGGGAAATGTACTATTAACATTCTATTACATGTATGTGATTATTTCAGATGTAAGTCATATTTCAGAGTAGTAATTGGAAATTACTTCGTGTAATCAAGATGAGAGACCACGGCTATAAAAGCGAAGGTGGATTTGGGAAGTCTGTCGCAGCCATGTCCTGTCCGTATACGCAAGCCACCCATTGCGGAAGGTGCAAGATTGATAAGGAGAGTCCTCAGAATTCAGCGTATATTGCGGGACAGACAGGATCCTTTAGCTCAGCGCGACAGTGTGCTCATAGAGAGATATCGATTTTCCCGTGAGGGTATTATTCACTTAACCAACTTGTTGACGAGGGGGTGCAGGACCACCACCTGTCTTTTTTTTGCTCTGCCCTTTTCTTGGTTGCTGTTATGAACAAACAAACAGAGTATTCCAGGGTCTCTTTCCAAGAGACGACAAGCAATATAAGTGATAAATATTACCATTCTGTAGGATATTCTTATATTTCACTTTTACTTGTTCCCATGTTCTAGTGGGTCCTGTTGTGGCTCTAATGTGTAAGGGGATATAATATAACATAATATAATATAATGTAATATAATATTGGTTAATATAGTGTAATATAATAAATCTACCCTACCGCCTACTGGTGTTGGCCAGAGGGGCCGATGGCGCGATATGGCAGCCTGGCTTCTGTCAGTCTGCCCCAGGGCAGCCTGGCTACAACCGTAGCTGCCTCCACCAGTGTGTGAATGTGAGAGTGACTGAATAGTGGCATTGTAAAGCGCTTTGGGTGCCTTGAAAAGCGCTATATAAATCCACTCCATTATTATTGTTATTATTAAATTACTTACGAGTTTAATTTGTCAGCAACTTTCTGCCAGCCCTCTCTCCTTGCTTTTGCAGCCTTTGCAGTGTTCCCTTGCGTTCTGATTAAACTCTGAAACTCCTGAAATCCCTCACTCAAGAGTTCTTGCTCTGCTGCCGAAAAATACCGAGCGCTCTCCTTCGACATTTTCGCCGACCAATCAGAGGGTTGCCGATCAATGTTTCTACTATCGATGCGTAGCCCCTTTTACGACACCCAGTGATCTCACATTACTTCATCCAGCTGTACTGATCGTCAACAGCAGGTGTGTTCGGAGAACCGGATTAGCGAGCTCACGGTTAGCGCGATGATTTGGTCTTGGATGTAGTAAGCGACGTACGAAGAACGGGCCCCAGGACGGAGGGACAGAGACCAAACAAAAAACAAGAAGAACCAGAGTCCAAAAACGCAGAAAAGCACATCAAAAACAAAAGGAAACCAGAGCTCAACAAGAGCCCACGAAAAGTTCAGGGGGCCGACCGTGCACACGGCAACGGCGGCGCGGGCAAAACCAATTGGGAGCCCGACCACTTGGAAGGCAGTGGCGGCCACAGAGCAGGTCCGGAGGTCCGGTGTGGCAACGGCAGGACCAGACGAAGACGAAGGCGGAGCTGAGGCTGGACCAGATGAAGACGGAGCTGAGGCTGGACCAGGCGTGGATGAAGACACGGCTGCGGAACCTGACGGCAGCGGGACGGCTGCAGGCGGTGATGCTGCAGGCGGTGATGCTGCAGGCAGTGATGCGAATGCTGCAGGCGGTGATGCTGCAGGCGGTGATGCGAATGCTGCAGGCGGTGATTCGAATGCTGCAGGCGGTGATGCTGCAGGCGGTGATGCTGCAGGCGGTGATGTAGAAGTCGCGGGGGATGATTCAGCAGGTGACGGCTGAACAGACTTCCCTGGACCATCAGCAAATGTGAGGATGTTTTGGCTGGGTCCTCCAGGACCCTCAGTTAACGAGGCGTGTTGCTGGACGGGCTCCTCGGACCCTCCAGCGGAGACAGGAGGCTGAACGGGCCCCTCGGACCCTCCAGCTGACGACACTTGAGGCTGGACGGGCCCCTCGGGCCCTCCAGCTGGAGCAGATGCAGGACCAGAGGCAATTGGGACCCCTGGCTGAGGGTGAAGATGAGTGGCTGACTGAGCAGATGACAACGCTAATGATTCCTCCACTAACTGAGCTACTGACTGGGTTATGGACTGTAACAAAGCTTGCAGAAAATCTGGTTGTGGTATCGACTGAGCTATGGATAGCGGGGGTGAAGACTGAGCTATGGGTGACTGAACTTGAGATGAAAGTGATGGTGGTGGAGTTGGTGACTGGGCTACAGGCGGCTGCTGAGCAGGAAACACTGGACACTCAGCTGAAGGCGGCTGCTGATCAGCTAACTGAGCTGAAGGCAGCTGCTGATCCCGTGAGCTCCGCCAGCAGCCAGCTGTGCCAGAGTGACCGAGCCCCAGGCCGAGAGGCCAAGGGCACCCCACCCCCGAAGTGGCCTGAGTGAGCCCCAGGCTCCAGGCCCCAACAAGCAGCTGCCAGGAGTGAGCCGGTGCGTACCTGGACGTCCATCCCCGGACACAAAGAACCACCAACGCACCGATGTCTGAGGTCGTCTGCCACTGGCAGGGAAGTGGTGGGGGGAGATAGGCCTCCATACATTAGAGGGCCTGAGATGTCCCCAGAGAGGTAGCGTCTGATACCCAACCTGACATATAGACACAGACAAACAGGCACACACAGATACAAACATCCATTCCCACCCTCATGCTCTCATATGCACTTACTCAACACTCACCCAACGTGGAGACAGACATAAAGAGACACTGTACACACAATCACACTCCCCAAGCGTACTCTAAGCGCCAGGTCCAGGTACCCTTGCCCCTGGAGGGGGAAACTGCACCCAGACCCAGGTAGTGTTACCCTTTTCCCTGGGGTGGAGAGAAACAGACGGCCCTGGCTCGGCAGCAGCAGGGAGACCCCAGACCTCAATCGGACGGCCAACTCCTCCTCCTAGCCCCCCCGCTCCAATAGGCAGCAGAGAACGGGGGTGTGTGAAGACTCCAAACCTCCCTCCGCCTGCTCATATGTAGTGTTGATACATGTGTGTTCTAAGGTGCATTTAAAACCAGTTGCACAGTTGTTGATATCATACAAAGAAGAACACAAATTATTTGCTTCATTCTAAGGTTTTTTTTATGGTGCAGATATATTTATTTCACAAATTCCAACTGGGCGATGGCTGTTTCTCGACTGGCGCTAGACTTCAGTGTACCATCAGAAGAGCTGAGATTGCGGGTTCCAATATACTCTGCATTGACTGATGCCCCCAGAACTCCAAACCAATGGAACGGGATATATGACTAAGTAACTTGTAAATGGTGAAAACATAATACCAACAACAAGTTGCTAAATGGTCGGACTATAGGCTTTATAAATATATATACATATCAGCATACACACACAGGAGGAAGTGATTGAAAAACATGAATTAGGCTAAACTCATTGGGGTGGGGAAAAGCAATAACACTCTATTTGAGCACTCAGTTATTCCTTATTACAAACTTCAGTCACACACACGCGCGCCAACAGGAAGCCTCCTCAACCTAAACATGGCAGACTTTAACCTAAAAATGCAGCCTGGTCCCAGTGTAAGGACCTCCAGGACCTCCACAGCAGCCAGCAGTTGGCACTCACATTAAAATAAATAAATAATACATTTAAAAAATGTAGAGTCTAGAAAAGAAAGTGTTTTATCGTCTCTCCCTGGAAAAAAGATTTTCACCCCAACGACACCTTTACATAGATATACAAAGGACAACAATAATACATGTTATCAGCAGCATAATTATTATTATTAGTGTTATTATTATATATCTGGTCCCAATAAAAGTCCTGCTACTCATGATGTACTTAGAACCAAAGAAGGGGGAAAGGCCTCAAAAATGCAAAAGGATGTTGCTGCTGTAAACCACTTCCTGCTAAACTGTCATGCATGAATTGCAGCTTCACTATTATAATCTGATTTTATAGGAAGTGGAATATAGAAATAATGGAGCAGCCGTGAGAGCGCAGAGGAGTATTCTTGAGTCATGAGTAAATGAGTCGTATCCGTTTCCCTCAGCAATAACATCCGATTTAACTAGTGGTGTGCGATACTGCATATTTTGGTATCGATCCGATACCAAGTAAATTCGGGCCAGTATCGCCGATACCAATACCAATACGATACTGTTCAATAAATAAGGTGGATGCCTCATTGAATTGCTAAATCACAATTAATTTTCATGACCTTAAGTGTTTTTTGTGATGTTTCCTTTGGTATTATTAATTAGTTAAAACCCAGGACATAATTAGGAGAAATAATTTATTTATAATTAAATAAAAAATGTTTTATTATTGTGGTGGCTCGTGGTTTGCGATGCTGCTGCAGGTGAGATGGACTCACCTTCACTGCATCTACAATCATGCCTCACCGGCTTAAAACCTGTGCGCTGCTTGTAGTGTTGTTGTTTTTGGTGTTGATGTGTACAGCTGGCAGCAGGAGGGCTGCAGCTGTTGAATGTAGGCTACTGTTACAGCAACCGGGTGATCACTGTAAGGGTGGACAGCTCGGGGTGAGCCGGAGGCTGGCGCGCCAGCGGGACCTGCCAAGCTGGAGATGGAGGTCGAGGTGCGCAAGGTGTGCTGGGGTCCTGCCTGAGGACGGCGTGCTGTCCGCTTCGGCACGCAGGCTGCATGGTCCTGCGTGCTGGCCATCTGCCCAGCTGCCTCTGAGCCCTGGCTCACTTCCACTCCTGCTGCGCCGCCGCTGCTTGGCATATGGGTGGCCATCAGGCCACCTTCCGGGCTTCCGCTGGAGGCGCGGGCGACCGCCAGAGTGGACACTTCCCCGTCGCTGGGGCATGGGGCACCGATGGTCCGGGCCGATTCCCTCGCCTGCTCGCGGGGTGGGGTGAAGCGGGCGATGGGGGTATGTGGCAGGGCGTGTTCTGCGATGCCGCTGCAGGTTTGGTGGTGGTGATGTGTACGGCTGCCAGCGGGAGAGCTGCAGCCATTGAATGTACTGTTACAGCAACCGTGTGATTATTGTAAGAATAAATGATGCGGCGAAGCATGAAAATGCCATCGGGTCTGCCGTGGTGGGGATCTTTTTTTTGTTGTTAATATTAAGTGCACGCAAACCAGTAAACAAATTAAAACAAATACTGTTGATAAACTATAATACAAAAATTACAATTAAAATCCTGCTGACACAGGAGCGTCGAGTCCAGCGACCTGGCTGTTTCGTCTTTGCCGAAAGCACAGCATAGCAAACAAGCAGAACTCAAAGTAAAGAATCGATCTAACCAGACTAGTATCGATCCGATACTGATCCCGATCCGCCCACCACTAGTTTCCAGGCTTTGTGTTCAGGTTTTGCTGGGAACCAGTGTTCTTGTTTTATGCTCAATTATTTTTGGTTAATAGGCTCAGACTGGTCAAATGTAGATTTGGTTAAATATGTAAACAGCACAAAATATATATTACTCTTCTTATATGTCAGTTAAGATAAGTACTTGGAATGTTAAAGGGTCCAACAATGTGGTGAAAAAAAGAGTCTATTCTAAATTCTCTGAAGAAAGATTTGATTCACATTCCTTTTTTGCAAGAAACCCCAGATGATGAACATAAAAAATACTGTAGAGAATGGGTTGGTCAAATTTTTTTTACATCCTACTCCACAAATAAAAGGGGGGTTATTACTCTTATACACAAAAATCTTCCCTTCACTGTTACAGCCACTCACAAGGACAATGAAGAAGATATATTTTGGTTAAAGGGATGTTGCATGGGGTAACTGCTCTCCAAGGTAATATATGCGCCGAATGCACAGGATGACGAGTTTTACACAATATTATTTAGTCAATTAGTGGACATGGACTGTGCTAATATAATATTAGTGGGTGACTTTAACTGTGTTTTATGCCCAAAAATGGATAAACTTCCCCCACAATTTACTTTGACAAAAAATTCCAAAGCCCTTTGGCAAATTGTAAATGAGCTTGACCTTGTGGACGTCTGGCGACACTATAATCCACTATGTAAAGAGTACACTTTCCACTCTAACCCTCACTTGTCAGCATCTTGTATAGATTATATTTTTATGTCCAAGTGTATCAGTCAGTTAGTTCAGCAGGTAAATATTGGTCATATAGGCCTCTCTGACCACACTCCTGTGGTCCTAACCATTCAACCCATGAGACATATTGAGCGCTCCATGTCTTGGAAGATGAGCACACTGTCCATTTTAGATGAGAAATTTATACATTTCATAACAATTATGTATTTTGTTTTGGACTCTTGGTGCTCCTTGTGTTTTGTTTGGTTTCGTTCCCTCCGTCCTGGTCCCCCGCCTCCCGCCCTGGGTGGGTTGTTTTCGTTTTTTCTTGTTTTTTGGTTCTCGGGTTTGGGCTGTCAGGAGCCAGCCCTTGAGGGGGGGTGATGTTATTTCACAACTTATCTTATCAAATGGCTCATCAACTGAGGATCATCAAGCTATTAACAACTATTTTAGAGAGTTTTATGCTAAATTATATTCCTCAGATTCAGCACCATCTCAAAATAAGTTTGACGCTTTTTTCCCCAATCTGAATATTCCTATAATTGACTCTGACTCGAAAGAACAATTGGAACAAAGTCTGACACTGGAAGAAATTAAAAATGCAATAATGTCCCTTCAGAGTGGAAAAGCCCCTGGTCCGGACGGGTTGCCAACAGATTTTTATAAGAAATTTATGGACAAACTTGCCCCTCTTCTTCTCTTGGTTTACACAGAAGCAGTAGAGAATAACATTCTTCCGCCTACGTTTCGGCAGGCATCTATTACACTCTTATTAAAGAAGAATAAGGACCCCCGAGATTGCTCATCCTGTAGACCAATCAGCTTAACAAACTGTGATGGCAAAGTGTTCTCAAAAGCCATTGCACTCCGACTTGAGAAAATTCTTCCTCATATTATTTCAGGGGACCAGACTGGGTTTGTCCAGGGTAGACAATCCTATTTTAACCTGAGACGATTGTTTAAACTTTATTTTATAGGTTATTCAAAGGTCACCATCCCCCCAGACTGCTCCAAAACAGACCAAAATGGTCTACGTTTTTAGTCTTTCGTTTGTGCTGATTTGTGCAGGTAAAATTATCGTTTGTGCTGCTACGGTTTCTGACATATATTGATTTTAATTCTTACGGCCTACGCTATATAACAACAATCTCTGTGACAGTGAGTTTCAGCAGCTGTGGCGTTATGCACTTTTATAGAAGACTGTCCAGTTTTTTTTAGGCTTGCTGTGTATTTATGAATGTTTTGTGTGTTTCAGTACATTTTAATAAACCCATTTCGTCAGTGGAAAGGTTGATATTTCTGTTACCAGTGCAGAAACGTACACAAGGTAGGCTAAAGTTTTTATTTTTTTCTGCAGAAAACACTGAGTTACATGTGAAGTGATTTAGTTTGTCTGTATGATTTTGTTTTTAATTATCTATGTTCATTATCAGGGGTGGTTCTATATGGC
Organism: Aulonocara stuartgranti; assembly: GCF_965226115.1. NCBI lineage: Eukaryota > Metazoa > Chordata > Actinopteri > Cichliformes > Cichlidae > Aulonocara > Aulonocara stuartgranti. The sequence continues at coordinate 36,872,147 of NC_138950.1, read as the reverse complement.
GTTATTTTTGTGCCACTATTCTGAGCGCACATACAAAAAATTTGAGCGCACATAAAAAAGAATTTCAGGTGCAAGTGTTGCTTTTTTTTTTTAACACTTTATTTGTAGTTTTCCAATTATCATACATGGCATTCTTATTATTTTACAGATAACCTCAAAACAACAATCCCCACAGATCATAAAGACAGATAATACCAAGACAGGAAAAGGGAAACAAACAAACAAAAACACACACACTCACACACACACACACACAAAGGGCGGTGCACCTCTCAATTGTTTTTACAGGACTGTTCTAGGGCAAACAAAAACATTCAAGGTTCCAGTTCCAGACCACGTAGATTGTTGACGTATGTTAACAGAGGGTTCCATTTTGTGTGGAATTTGCTGATGGATCCATTTTTCCAGTTTGACATTTTGCATAACATCCCTTATCTAGTGGTGGTGTGATGGAGCAGTAGTAGACTTCCATTTAAATAAAATCAGGCGTTTCGCTAATAATGACAAAAAGGCAATGACCCTCTCTGTAAATGGGCAGAGGGAACAGAAGTCGCTATACCAGAGAAAAAACCAAAAAATTGCCACCAAGGGGAAGGCGAGATGTTATAGGCGTAGGCTTTAGAGATGACTTCAAAAAATGATGACCAGAAAGGAGCAATTTTCGGACAGGACCAAAACATATGAAGGGAAGTAGCTGGAGTCTGAGCATCTATCACACGATGGGTCTATGTTCGGAAATATTTTTGCTAGTTTAGCTTTTGAAAAATGAAACCTGTGCAACACTTTGAATTGTATCAGGGAGTGTCTTGGACATATAGAAGACGAATGGATCCTGGTAAGAGCCATATCCCATTCTTCGTCAGACAGCTGGGCACCCAAATCATTCTCCCACTGTTCTTGAATGTATGAAATAGACAGGTTACAACTATCCATAATATGTGAGTAAATAAATGATATTCTGCCTTTTTTCATCTCATTGACCCTTAGTATAGAATCCAAACAGGAAGGAGGGGGGAAAGTAGGAAAATTAGCAACCTTTTTACGTATAAAATCTCTGATTTGCAAGTATTGCAAAAAAATGGTTATTAGTCAGACCAAATATCCTAGATAGTTGTTCAAAGCTAGCAAACGTATCATTAATATACATATCCTCAATACTGTGAATGCCCCTGTCGTACCAAATTTTGAAGCCATTGTCCATTAAGAATGGTTGAAAAAGATGGTTACGTATTATTGGAGAGTGAATAGAAATACTCTGAATACCCAGATGTTTTTTAAACTGATTTACAATGCGTAGCGATTGAGTAACAATTATGTTATCTTTAACATTATTAACTAGAGGTGGTAGGGGTGCACAGAGTAAAGCTGGGAGTGAATGTGGCCTGCTTGTGACCCTTTCAATCTGTAGCCATGCAGGGATCTGATCATTCCAGTCCTTTAGCCATAAAGAGATGGTATTGAGATTCGCCGCCCAATAATATGTGTGCAGGTTTGGCAGTGAGAGCCGACCTATATTTTTTGGTCTTTCCATAAATTATTTTCTTATACGAGACATTTTATTATTCCATATAAATGAAGACACCATTCGATTAAATGAGTGGGGGGGGGGGGGGGGGGGGGGGGAGTAGAGTCCAATCTGTCTTCCTATACTTCTGCCAATCTGGTGATTCTGCTGGCTGGGAGCCGGGAGGGAAGAGAGTTCAGCAGTCTCACAGCCTGGTGGATGAAGCTGTTGGTGAGCCTGGTAGTGCGGGAGTGGAGACTTCTGTATCTCTTTCCAGAGGGCAGGAGGCTGAACAGACAGTGCGCGGGGTGGGTTGCATCGTTGACAATTGTGATGGCTTTGCGGGTGAGGCGAGTGGTGTAAACGTCTTGCAGGGAGGGGAGTGGTACACCAACTATCCTCTCAGCTGTTCTCACAATGCGTTGTAGAGCTTTCCTGTTATAGTCAGTGCAGCTACCACCCCACACAGTGATGCAGCTGGAGAGGATACTTTCAATAGTTCCTCTGTAGAATGTAGTCAGGATGGGTGGTGGAGCACTTGCCTGCTTGAGTTTGCGCAGGAAGTAGAGGCGCTGTTGTGCTTTCTTGGCCAGTGATGCTGTGTTGGTGGTCCAGGAGAGGTCCTCACTGATGTGCACCCCCAGGAATTTGGTGCTGCTCACCCTCTCCACCGCAGCGCCGTCGATGGTCAATGGGGGGTGACAGGTGTGGCCTCTCTAGAAGTTGACAATAATCTCCTTGGTCTTACTAACATTTAGCAGGAGGTTGTTGTCTCTGCACCACGTGGTCAGGAGCTCAACCTCTTTCCTGTAGTGGGTTTCATCGCCCTTGGTGATGAGCCCCACCAGCGTTGTGTCCTCCTCAAACTTCACAAGGTGGTTGGAGCTGTAGGTTGGTGTGCAGTCATGTGTCAACAGGGTGAAGAGCAGAGGACTGAGCACACAGCCTTGTGGAGCCCCCGTGCTCAGGGTGATGCTGTTTGAGACCTTGTTGCCCACTCGCACCGCTTGAGGCCTCTGGCTGAGGAAATCCAGCAGCCAGTTGCAGAGGGAGGTGCTGAGGCCCAGTCTGTCCAGTTTACAGATGAGTTGTTGTGGTATTATGGTGTTGAATGCTGAGCTAAAGTCTATGAACAGCATTCTCACATATGAGTCTTTCTTGTCCAGATGAGTTAGGGCTGGGTGGAGGGCAGAGCAGATTGCATCCTCTGTGGATCGTTTCGCTCTGTATGCGAACTGGTGTGGGTCCAGGGTGGGAGGTAGGGTGGATTTGAAGTGTGACATGACTAGTCGTTCAAAGCACTTCATAATAATGGGTGTCAGTGCCACGGGGCGGTAGTCATTGAAACAGGCTGGGGATGGTTTCTTTGGCACAGGTATGATGGTGGCAGTCTTGAAGCATGATGGAACAGTGGCTTGCCTCAGGGAGGTGTTAAAGATGTCTGTGAAGACATTCTTCAGCTCCTCTGCGCAGTCTTTCAGCACACTACCAGGGATGTTATCTGGACCCGCTGCTTTCCGGGCGTTGATGGTGATGAGTGTCCTCTTCACGCTGGCAGCAGACAGGCACAGAGGCTGGTCGTGTGGAGGTGGTGGTGTTTTCTGTGGGCGTGTGTTGTTCTGTGCTTCAAATCGTGCAAAGAAGCTGTTCAGGTTGTTGAGCAGAGTGGTGTCGCTCTCACAGCTACGCGCTACAGGCTTGTAGTCTGTAATAGCCTGGATGCCTTGCCATAGGCTTCTTGCGTCCTTGCTATCATTGAAGTGGGAGGTTATCTTGTGTGTGTAGTCCTGTTTCGCTTTCCTGATGCCACGGGACAGGTTGGCTCTCGCTGTTCTCAGGCCTATTTCATCCCCAGCTCTGAAGGCCTTGTCTCTGGCCTTCAGCAGCCTGTGGACATCTCCTGTTAGCCATGGCTTCTGGTTGGCTCGAGTTGTGATACCTTTCACTTGTGTTACATCATCAATGCATTTGGTGATGTATGAGCTCACCGTGTCTGTGTACTCCTCGATGTCTATGATGTTATTGTAGGTGGCTGCTTCCTTGAATATGTCCCAATCAGTTGACCCAAAGCAGTCTTGAAGAGCAGAGGTGGCCTCCTGTGGCCACACTCTTACCTCTTTCATAACAGGTTTGATGACCTTCACTCTCTGTCTGTATGCTGGCATTAGCATAACAGTGAGGTGATCAGAGGTGCCGATGTGGGGGAGGGGGATGGCTTTGTATGCACCATTTTCCTGTGTGTAGACCAAGTCCAATATGTTGTCTCCCCTTGTTGGAAAATGTACATGCTGATGAAACTTTGGGAGAACAGTTTTAAGATCAGCATGATTAAAGTCTCCTGCGAGGATGATGAAACCGTCTGGGTGTGCTGTTTGTTGCTCACTGATGGCCTGATACAGTTCGTTCAGCGCCGCATTTCTATCGCTGTTGTTGCTAGATGGAGGTATATAAGTAGCGACCAACAAGATCGAACTTACCTCCCTGGGCAAATAGAAAGGGCGACACTTCACGATCATGAACTCCGCCAGTGATGAGCAGTGTTTGCGTACTACAGTGGCATCACGACACCACTCGTCACGGATGTAAACACAGACCCCGCCACCTCGGGTCTTGCCTCCGTCTACGGGAGCCCTCTGTGAAGAACAAAGGGTTCTGATGAGGTACCGTTGGTATAGACTGAAGCAGTCCAATTAGTGTAAATGAGCTTGATACAATGAATAAAGTTAGGACCAAAACCAAACCTCCAAAGTGTGTGAAAACGATAATCCCACTCAATCCGATCGAACGCCTTTTTGGCGTTAAGTAAGTAAGTAAGTAAGTAAGTAAGTAAGTAAACTTTATTTATTAAGCGCTTTTCGCAGACAGGCAATCACAAAGCGCTGTACACAAATATTAAAATATTAAAATAAACAATAAAATCAATAGACATTATATACAATGTAAAAAATCAAATGTAAATAATGTAAAAAAAATAAAATAAAATATGTAGATCAACAAAAGGCTTGTTTGAACAGAAGAGTTTTTAACTGTTTTTTAAAAGAATCCACAGAGTCAAGCAAACGTAATTGTAGTGGTAAACTGTTCCACAGCCTTGGTGCAACAGACTGAAAGGCTCTGTCCCCTTTTGTCTTCAATCGTGTACGGGGAACAACTAAGAGACTCTGAGTCTGTGAGCGGAGATGACGAGCAGCAGTGTATTTTAAAAGAAGCTTGGATAAGTAATCTGGAGCCTGGCCATTTAGTGCTCTGTATGTTAAAACAAGAATTTTAAAGCGAATTCTAAACTCTATTGGGAGCCAATGTAAAGAATATAAGATGGGAGTGATGTGAACACTCTTGGTAGAGCGAGTTAGTAATCTGGCTGCTGCGTTAAGCGATATTACTGCTTCTGGGGATGGAGTATCAGCCTCAGTATAGATGATATTAATATCTCAAAAACCAAAGCAGCACAAATGATAATTGTACCTGCACAAATCTGCAAAAACGAAGCACTAACCGCTCTAATGCCTCTCTTAACGCCTATTTGCCTTTACTTTTCATGTTGGTGGGGCGTCAGCTTCACTCTGGCTAAAAAATCCCCTCTTGCCCCCTCCAGGCGGTCTTTATCCTTCAAGTTCAGGTCCTCTACCAGAGGCCTGGGAGCTTGAAGGTCCTGCGCAATATCTTTTTATTTTCCTAGGACTGCGCTCTTCTGGACAGAGATCTGCAATGCTGTTCCTGGGATCTGCTGGAGCCACTAGCTTGCGGGTCACTGCACTGAGTACTCCGATTACCACTGGGACCACCGTTACCTTCACCCTCCAGATCTTCTCTTCTCTGAACCCTTAGTACTTCTCCAGCTTCTCGTGCTCCTTCTTCCTGATGTTGCTACGGCCCTCTTCTTCTGCATCTCTACCACCACTATGTCCAGTTGGTAGTGTAGATTCATTTAAAATAAATGTATGGCTATTTTTACAAACACTGTTATAAAATAGTGAACACCAAGTCACTTATCAAAATATCAAGTTTAATGTCTTAAATTGTTCAGACAAAAAGCCTTGAAAGTATCAACAAAAAACAGAAAAATGGAAACAAGAAAAGGAAAACAATCCACCAACAACAGTCTCATACATAAATATAGTACCAACAAAAACATTTTAAAACTCAACCCTTGCACAAACATGTATAAAATACAACGTGCAGTAAAATACTGTATTTACATATATGCATTAGTTCAATTTTCTCATCATAAATTGGGCTTTGCCCTACTGGTGAAACCATTACATACAAACACTTTTGGTGAATGTACAGCCTGAGGAAAGAAAACCCACAAACACAACAGCCATGTCTTGCTCACTAATGCAAATTGCGCAAGGGTGCACTGCTTCTTGTCACAATCTTCCTTATTCTATAATGAAAACATTCTTTCTATTACTGTGCTTCCGCTTACTGTTGTCCTATAAGAAGTTAAAGTAGACCGATAACTTGTATCTCTTCTTATATCCCACTGTGGGTGGTATCACTCAGTGGTTTGCCCTCTGATAAATTAATGATGACTAATCAGGTGGCAGTGTGTGACAGCTGCATTCTGTCAAGTGTTGTTGGAGCACTGCAGTGTCTTTCTATCGTGGTTTCGATACCACAACATTCGTCATCTATTCATAACTACTTAGCTATTTCATAGCTTCAGGGAATCTTATAAAATTGCAACAGAAATAAAAAAAGCAAAGTTGTTATTTTGAGGGAATCGCTTTTCCAAGGGTCAGTTCAATCATCTTTATCTTTCATTGTGCCAAAGTGGAACATAAATAGTAACTCATATCTGTCTGTGATATTTATTACTTCGGTAGAGAGGTAAATGATTTCCATGGTGCCTTTTGCACTACAGTGAACTCAGTCTGGGCAAACACTTTCAGTTTTGGAGATATATTATGAATCAAAGAGGCAGAAATTCCACATTAGAACAGTGGCAGACTGAGAGACTGTTTGAGTCAGACTGTTAATGCTAAAATTATTTCTATATTCATATTCTTCAGTGTGTAGAAAATTTGTAAAAAACAAAACAACAACAACAACAAAAAACAAACAAACCAAAAAGCAATTTCTGCAAAGAGCTGTCGGTTTCTCTCCACTAGATGTCACTAGATTGCAGCCAACTGAATTTTGTTTTCTTCTCTTCCAATTCAAGTACCTAATGGTAGCTATGGTGGCTGCTGTAGGACAATAAACTCTGGAAAAAACTAAATCAACAACTCAAGATTAGAAGAAGATTAGAAGAAATCTGCACTGATGTATTTTATTGGACTAATTCTAAGTTTATGAGACTGCATCATAATTACATAATAATCAATGTATATTTATAAGCACAACACTTTTTCTATTAAGTAACTTAAAAAATTACTGTGTGTATATTGGGAACTGACCCTTTGAAAGTAAACTCTGGTGGAACCCTTGAAGTAAATTGTATTTTAAATTAACTAAGAGCTGAAACCAGCAGCTCTTAGTTAACTATGCAGATAACTCAAACAGCCATGAGACTATGCCTACACTCACATTTAAACATATATAAGAAGAATTACATTCACTGAAGGTTGGGAGTTAGAAATGTGGGGGGAAGTAGGCACACAGGTTAATCAAGGGAAAAGAGATAAAGATGAAAGCAAAGCATTTTTAAACCCAGGTATTATGATGTCACTGTTTTCAGTGGTGTCCGAAATTACTTCCTCATTTACTTATAATCTATAATCTTCACTCATTTCAATTACATTTTGAAAGGGGTTCCAAACTCGTGAGCAGAAGTGACATCCCTGACAGAACTTAAAAGGTTTCATCTGCTGGTTTTCATCTAGAATACAAATTTTGGCTGGTGCATGCATAATATCCGATCTTATAGGAAATCTGTCAGAGCTGCATCTTTCATATCATATTTTCAGTCAATTTAACAAGCTCTCACTGCCTGACTTAGTGATATGCTGATGGCAGTGATGTCTCAGGCATTCATGATTTTCCAGTGTCCTTAACCAAAATAGGAGTGGACCCAGGAGACAAACAGGAATGTTGGAAAACAAGTAAGCAAATAGAAAGAAAGGAAACAAGATCATAGATAAAGATGGAAATGCAGGACCCAAAGGAAGCCGTCAGGAGATGAGGCACAACAGGAACAGGCCAAGGTGAATCAGGCAACATCCAGAGAAGAGGAAGTTGAAGACAGAAGAAAAAGAGAAATGCAGTACATTACAGACTGTGATCAACACTATCACGTATCAGAAGAAAAAGTAAAGATAGTGCCTAATTTGCCAAAGTAGAAAAAATGCATTTACTTGATACATTATTCATTCGTTCCTCAAAACAAAACAGTAGTCACATTAAAAACAGTCTAAGTATGTACATATATATCATTTGATCATCAGCAGGCCAGCTTTACATTTTTCACATTTCTTTAAAAAACACTATTTACAGCATTTTTGTTGACTGATGGTGTAATGGTTCCTCTTAGCTTCATAAAATTTCAAATTTTTCTGAAATGAAAATGTAGATTTTGATGAGCAATGACTAAAATAAATAGGTAAACATTTTGAATGTTGATGTTATATAGTGTAGTGGGTTGGTTCACCCAGATTATGAATTTACTGTCACTCCATGACACTTACTCTGTTGTTTTCCAGTGTCCAGGGTGAGAAAGCCTGCGGTTGAGTTTAGGGAGTCTGTCCAGCATGCCTGCTAGCTGGGTGAAAGGTGGCCTGTCATCTGCCGTAAGGGACCAGCAGGCAGACAGGATCTCCTGTTGGGATGGTAGGTAACAGATAGAACATGGTGATTGGTTGGTAATCAAATTTTAATCAATATGAAAATAATAATAATATAATCAATATTAATACTTTTAATACTTTACACGTGTTGCTATCCAGAAGATGCCTTTTAAGAAAAGATTTTTCTTATTTCAAGACAATGCTAAACAAAATTTGTTGAGAACTGAAAACATTTGATGCATGGTGATGAAACTGAAATTTTACAAATTTATGCCTTTGCTTTCTTTCTTTTCTTTTCTTTACTTTTCTTTTTGATGTCCTCCGAAACCTGAGTTGCTGCTTCAGCTACCGCCTGAACCACATTTAGTTTGGCCTTTTGGTACCCATCAGCTTCCTCTGAAGTCCTACAGGCTAATCCAACCTGATAGGACTCCTTTTTCAGCTTGATGGCCACATCACCACCACGAAAGCCATCAACCACTTAGGAGCAACAGCTTGAAACAAGTCCTTAGCGGACGAATTTCGCCCTGAGTTCCAAAAGCCTATGGAAGCTGTAGGGCTGTCTTGGTTGACACGGGTGGTGCCTCTATACTGGCAGACTGGGGTGGCGGTTCCTATCTTTAGGATTGGGAACCAGAAGGTGTACTCCAGTTACAGTTACAGCAGTTACACTCCTCAGCCTCCCTGGAAAGGTCAATGCTATGGCACTGGAAAGAAGAGCTTGTCTGTTAGTTAAACCTAGGATACAGGAGGAACAGTGAAGATTTCATCCTGGTTGCAGAACACTGTACAAGCTCTTCAAACTCTTAAATATATTTGGAGGCAGGTGAGAGTTTGCCCAATGAGTCTACGTGTTTTTTGCAGACTTGGAGAAAGCTTTTTCCTGCATCCCTTGGAGTGCTCTCTGAGGGCCGTCTGGTCCGTAACTATGAGCCATTTGGTCTCTGTACAACTGTTGGTCTGCCTTACTGGCAATAAGCCAGAGTTGTTCCCCGTGGGTGTTGAACTCAGCTAGGCCTGAATTAGACCAGACCAGTGGTGAAAGTAACAGCTACATAGCCCATGTGTATCCTAGAACCGGATGTTGATGTAGTGGAGAAGTACAAGTAACATCAACAACAGTCTAAACTGGGAGACCAGCACAGAAGCTGTATAAATCACACTGAACAACTCTACAATACAACTGTGTGGCAAGGAAAGATGTGTTCGGTGTTTTATTTCTACCATTCGCTCTTACAACACTAGTAATGTCATTATGCTGTGCTGTGTTGATGTTGAAATGCAATACTTATGATTATTATGATGATTATTATTAATACTGCTGTTACATCAACAGCATTTCCCACATTAGGAACAAAGAAAATATATATTGTAAATTGTTGACAGTTACCAACAGGGTCAGTTTTTTCGTAGACATGATCTTCAGACTCACCGTGACCTCCTTGCCCAGATTGGACTCTAACAGCACATTCTTAATGCCTTCATTACGACCCACTAGCCAGATTATAGTTTCCACAGGCTGGTTGGTAATTGGCCAGTCTCGCATCTGCAGCTCATACCAGATTGTGCTGGAAATGACACAAGATCCTTTCATGTACTACATTATTTTACATTTTCTTACATCATGTGCTCAAATATGCAACATGGAGCATGAATAAAATAGAAACAAAGGTTTTAAAAAACTGTGTGCAGTTCTAGCTAAAAGTCGCACATCATGTCTGGATAGCTGAATTTATGGTTCTACAAAAACAACTTTACTATGTTAGCTGGCAACAGTAAAAATCCTGATTTAACTTCGAGAAAACCAAACAATTAAACAATTGTTATGTACCACAGAAAACACAAAAACAAGCTAATATAAAATTATAACAAAGTAAAGGTTAAGAACCTAAAAGGCAGAACTGCATAATATAAACTATAGCTTCAATATCACATTAATAGTTTCTAGTATAAATGGCACTAGTCAATACCCAAAAGCATAAATATCAGCAGCTTTGGAGAAAGGCAGCTGGTCCTCATCAACCTCTGGGCTCAATTTTCGAACAATTTCTGGAGCCAGGTAGCAGATCCAGCCCTGTGGTATCCGCAGCACATTCTTTCTTCTAAACACAGAAACACAGAGAAGAATAATTAGGAGAAAAAACACGGCTCACCATAAATTTATTGCCTAGATGCAGTTTCTTTCACTCTTACCTGCCTTCTTGTACCACACCAGACATTCCAAACAGGCCAAAGTCTGTAATCACCACCTTGTTTGTGTCATAGAACACATTCTTGGACTTCAGATCCTTGTGAACGATGCCTTTAGCATGAAGATAACCCATTCCCTGCAACAAACAAAGATTTTCTGAACAAAAGATATTCCTACATTCACAAAAAGAAAATGAAGACGACCCAACAGTAGATATTTTTAGTTTATATGTTTAAAGCCTCGTTGTGTAGATTTTTATTTTACGTGTGACACTAAACTTTTTCAAATCGTGGCACTGGGGATGAGGGGAAGCACCAAAACATGCTGAAGTGCAGCATATTTCAATCTTGACATTGTATCCAAAACAGTACATTTTCCTACTTGTTATATAATGTACATAGTGTATGTTTGGCATTTCTTGGCTACAATTCCATCTTATTTATCAACCAATAGAATATGCAGGTATTACTTACCTTAACGATTTCCTGTGCAATCTGTCTGGTTTTATTTATGTCCAGCAGGTGACCTCTTTCTCTTACAACAGAATACAGAGTCAGACCCTTACAGAAACTGCAGAGGAAACACATGCAGTATGGTTACAAAATAAACATCACATCACAAAAAGTCAAAAAAGCAGCAAACAACTTTTTGTATAGAACTTTATATACAACAGTGCACATATGCACTTGTGGTTGGAACTGCACTTGAAATGGGGAGAAGCCAGCACGAGTGACAATGCAGTGTTTAGGTGAGCAGTCATGCGGCAGTACCTGGTGATAATAGCAAGATGAGGAGGAGCCATGCATGCACCCATGAACAGGATGACGTTCTCGTGCCTGGTCTGCCTGTAGTTCATAACCTCTTTTTTGAAGACTTTCAGATGATCCTGATTGTTGCCATCAATCTCTAGAAGGCGAATGGCCACCTCACCATGCCAGCGACCTTTATGCACCTTACCCCAGCGACCCTGGACATAAAGCCAAAATTTAAATTAATAATAATGTTTTTTCTTTTCATTTTTTGAACAGGATTTTATATTTCTACAATACAAATCTGCTTTCACCTTTCCAATAAGCTCTCCCAGCTGTAGTTGCTCATACGGGATGTCCCACTCCTGGAGGTAGACACTGGTCTGGCTGACCTTACGAGAGATGGGGACCCCAGAACGGCCAACAGCCTGACGGCGGCATATAGAAGAGGGTAGATCATCCAGACCATCTTCATCATACTCTTCCTTGGAATAACTCTTTTTTGTGTCAGTCTGGTCAGCTTCTTCTTTATCCATAGCTGTGTAATCTTCCTCTCCTTCCTCTTCCTGTAACACATGGCAGAAGAATGAAAGTGAACACTGATGTTAAACACTTTGATATCTATTACTGGAAATAGCAGCACTTGGTATACAAATGTGAAATAGGTATTGCAGTCTTGTAATTCTCCATTCAGACCAAAAGTGTTTTGGATAGTTATACAATTCTTGTGGTTGCTGGAAGAAATATTTGATGGAATAAATAACATCCATCAGTATGAAGAGTATGAAAAGATTGCTCCACTGGGATGCTGCTGCCTTTTAGCCTGGAAAGTTCATCGTCATTAGGAGGAAATGTTTACCAATATCTTCAAAGATAATGGCAGGCAGGAAATGAGCTTAAGTTAAATAAAGAAATATAATAAACCCAACTAAACATCCCAGCAAATCCATTACAGGCTAGACCTCAATCCAATAGAGATACTGTGAAATAACCTCATATAGACAGTCACACTGGGTGTTGAATGAATCAGCTGGATCTGAAGCAGTTCTGCGAGGAATAAAAACGTCCCGAACACTGGGTAGGTCTGATGTTAATATAGCCAACACATCATTTAATGTTTCCACCAAAAAAGTACTGCCTAATGGGAATGTTCAATACAGGACCTCTGGTTATGGCTGTAGGATCATTAATGAGAAGACACGAGGATGGGTCTCTAACAAAGTACTAAATACAAGGTCTGAATATTTGGAATAGGATAATAGAAATGGAACAGTTTTTAATACATTAACAAAGCAGCCAAAAACTTGCTTTTGCTGAAGTATTGTGTGTAGATTTGTGAGACAAGAATGAATTGAATCGTTTGAACAAAAGGCTGAAAAATAACAAAATTTGGAACATTTGAAAGAAGCTGAAAAGTTACCAAATGGATGCAAGTGCCAGAAAAAAAGGAACATGCTTTAGCACAGTGCATTGGCAAGTACTGTAAACCAAAGGAAAATGACATGAGTAAAATATACATGTAATGGAGACAAACCAGCAAATCACATCCTTTTCCCTTCATCTTTTTAATTTAATATACTGCAATCCAATCCAATCAGATTTTATTTATAAAGCACTTTAAAATACCCAACACAGGACCAAAGTGCTGTACAGAAAATAAGTTATGTGGCTTCTATTACTCACCAATCCCTGTTCTGTGGCTGTTATTTGTGTCTCAGTAATCACCATCCTGAAACCAAAGAAATTAACAAGAATTCACCAAAATTTGTAACTAATTAATTTATCTTTAGAATAACTACATTTGGAAACTTGCTGAGAGCTACTGGCTGCCAAAACAGCTCCTCTTTCTCCTCTTTCCATGTCCCGGCATTGTGCTGGGCAGCAAAACTATTTTGTTCCAAACCCTGCTGGAGCCTTATTTTATAGAGTTTGCATGTGAGGCTTTTATCAAGGTGCTCCAATCCAAAAACACCGGCCCGCATAAAGAACTATATTGTCAGTGGCTGGGTCTCTGACCCAGCATTTTGAGTGTTTTTTGGTAAATTTGTATTTTCTTAGAATAATATGTGTAGTTCTGGTGTTGCATTATTAGTTAGGTTTTAGTTGAGCCTATTCTAGTTTAGGTCCATCTATGTCCTCTTCTGTAAGTCTGTTCTGGTTTCCTTTATGTAGTCTGCCATGTATTTCGTGTCAGCATATTTCATGTTGTCTAGTTGGTGCTGTCGTTTCTACGTCTGTGTTTCCTGTTGTATTTTGAAGGTCTGGCGTTTCCTCGTTCAATGTGCTTAGTTTTACACTTCCCCTCTGGTGTCACTATGTTCATTTGTGTCATGTGATTCCACTTCCCCTGATCACCCCTTTAGTCTGCGTGTTCCATTCTCTTTGTCAGAACGTCTGTGTTTCCACGTCTAGTCATAATCATAGAACTCATAGTAATCTTAGTTGTCACCGTTATCATGTTTGATCAGAATTTTCAGTTAGTTTTCCCAGAATGGGTTCCAGTTTAGTTGTCGTTCTTGTTTTGGGCTCTTTTCATGTCTACCAGTCTGAATAAAACAGCTCGCTTTTTGTTCAAGGCTCTGCTCCGTCTCCCCCTATGTCCGCACCTCATTTTCACACTCTCGCAGTCAGCTCCTGCTGACCGTGACATATATGAACAAATGGCTTACAGTGTAAGTGCCCTAAAGCTAGAAAAATGTGATGTAAGATTCGACTTTATTCTCCTGCAAGGAGGCAGACCCAGGAATGGAGTTTCCTAAAACCACAAATAAAGGTGGTCAGTATTTTGATAGGATGTAATATCAGCAGAAACTCAGATGCCATTTGTTTCCAACTCATGTTATCTTATGAGTTTTACAAATTCAAGAAAATTTTGTAAATAAACTATTTTTTAGGTTTTAGTTTATGTTTTACAAAAACATTAACAATAATAATTTTGAATATCACCATAAATACTATTTATGTACAGTGTGTGCTCTCTACATAGCAATACTGGATTTTTTTAAAAAAGAGTTTAAAAGAAAAACCGCAGTGATATACAGGTCAATCTAACAATACTTTTTAAAAAAATCTTAAAATTTGCATTGCTCTGGTGGATAAAGAGAGTGACTCACTGTGTCAATATAAAAAGAGGAGGAAGGCTGTAAAACCTTGCAAAAGAGTCCAATGCAAGTCAATGTCATTGAAGCTCACCTCTCTTTAATGACAGATGGTGAGTTGTCGAAGATATCCTCAAATTTTCTGCCAGTTAGTGCTGCCATTTTTGCTGTTGTTAGGTGCTGCTAACTTGTGTTAGTGAAACTTTCTTTTTAGTGGAACAAACACTTCAATCAGCTGCTGTTCACACAGCTCATAGTAAACTGGAAAGGGGAGGGTCGCATGTCTAATCTCGTGACAATAAGCAATTGTGACAATATTGGGGATAAATAAGTATGTTTATGTACACGTAAGCTTTCATGTGTTAGAGACTTCGATTGAGGTAAGGAGGAAGAGGATGAGGGGGAAATAAGGAAGGAGAGAGAGCAGCGGTGGAGGAGGAGAAAGAAAGAGAAAGGAGAAATATCAAACTATACCTACAAATGTTAAATGCTAACATACAGTTTGAAAGAGCCATTTGTGAACTTTAAAGTAATTTAGAAAGTGTACTATGTAAGTGGACTGTTTGGTAAAGCACTGCTACTGTTTGAATTCCTACCAAATCTGACTTGAACTCATGATAGTAAGTATATGAATGAAATAAAAGTGCATCATTGGATCGCTACATGAATGTTGTATTCTCTTACCCAGACTCATTGTGACTGCCAGAATGCTGAACGCTGCATGTGGAGGCAGGAACATCTGTTGGAAAACTCAGCTTGAGAGCATTGCACTACTACAAAACTACTTATCATCATTCCAAATTGATGCTTGGATACTTGCAGTACATGACATGAGGACAAAGGATGTTAAATCCAACATAGTTTGAAGCTGTCAAACTATCACGTTTGAGCATTTAAAAATGTTTTTAACCAGTTTGACAATAAAACACTTTACAACAATTCTTTGAATGGTTCAAAGACAGATCACGATGCTCACATGCTCAATCATTCACTTGACACTTTTAAACATGAAAAACTGGTTTTGCCATGCAGCCCAGTTTTAAAATAAAAGTTGGTTATTCTCAAAAATCTACATAAAAACAGAGTACACTGATTTTCATATCATTTTAAACTTATTTGGAATAACTCACCAAATATTTTTTTAATCATATATTTTTTTAATCAATGTTTTTTTTAAACACAAAAGGTGCAGTTTAAGGTATACCTCGAATTCTCCAGCGTTTTTTTTTTACAACTGAAGAAGCCTCTTTGATGAGAATTGAAACATCTTCATAAATTAAAGATGTCCAGCTGTCATCTTTTTTTCAAGCTCTTAAGACTCACAGGGCTGTAAACATTCCCCTAGTCCCACATCTCAACAAAGTCTTCCTGACAACAAATGAGGCCTTATTTTCCACAAAAACACACTTTTCACTTTTGTTAGAGATGTAATTTCTACAACTTTAATGTTTAATTGAATTTATAGTTAAATATATCGTTTCTAAGAGTGAAACAATGCTGTCTTTATTATGTTGCATACCTGGGAAGTTGAAGCGGTTGTCCCAGGAGCTCTGTGGTGATGGGTTAGGTGGGGGGGTGGCACTTACGCTTGAAGGGTTACTCTGCTGGAAATGTGCTGGAGAGGAAGGTGTGGAAGAGGTGGCTGATGACGGGTTACTGCTGGATTCCAGCTGGTTAATACTGGGGACAGGGTCCTCCAAACACACAAGGAGTCCATTATTTCAATTATTTCACATTATTTATTTCTTGCACACTGATCTCAACAATCTTCTCCATTTCAGTATTGAAGAATAGAAAGAGCTAGAGCAGACCTGAATGAGATATAACACATATTAGAAAACTGCACTTACCCTTTTGGTTAGTGCCTTTGGTAAGGTGCCAAACTGCACTGAGACTTCGGCTGTGTGATCAATCCGATTGTTGATGTCTGATGGTACCGATTCTGCCCTACGCATCCTTGGCACTACCGGTCAGATAAAAATACAAGCTTTGAGCTTAAAATATTTTCAAAACTTTACAATTCCTAAAATAAAATAAACAGGCCCTAACATGTTAGATTCTTGCTGATACTATCCTGCCCATTATAATACCCTTCCTAATATGCTACTAGTGTAACTGTCAAAGCTAAAGGGAGTCCATTACAAAATTAATAGCATTGTTGCCAGTAATCGCTAGACTTGAATCACCTGGATGATTTGTCTACAGACATTACTAAGTACTGTCATGTGCCCTCATCTTCCCTTCCTTCCCCAGGCTGGGTTTGCATCTCCTCTCGAGGTCCATGTTGTAGTGTAGAGCGGCACCAGTTGTGACCTGGCAAACCCTTTGTTACTGATTTCTAAGAACTACAACTGACCACAAAGAAAAATATAATTTCCATAACAATTTTCCTAAAACTACAAGTTGTAGGATATTTTCCCACTTATAGAACTGAAAAAAAACCCTGTATACCCACTTTTATCTAACATATTTTCCCTTACCAAAACCCCCACATTTCAATAGAGTTATAAAACAAATCAGTGGTAATCCCAGTATGTTTACGAATTCACTAGATAACAGACTAACACTTTTTTTTTTTTTACTCTCCTTTACTCATAGAATTGAGCAAATGATCAAGGACTGCTGGCTTGTAGGTAGCTAAATTTAAGTGGACTGGCTTTTTTTTAGCACTATTCTACTCTATCCAAGTACTTAAAGCATTTATACAGCATGCCTCATTCACCCATTCATACATGTACTTTTTTTCTACGCAAGTGCTTTCTATCTAACTTTCACACACATTTACACTCGGCTGACTGTATCAGAGAGCAACTTGGGATTAGTATCTTGCCCAGTGATATTTGGCATGTAGACTGGAGTATACAGGGACAGAACCACCAACCTTCTGATTAAGGATGACCTGCTCTACCTCCTGAGCTACAGCCCCACCCATTTCTGAGCTCTGGATAACAGTTTCATCACAGTCAGGACTTTTCATACTGATATATGTGCGGCTGTGAGTAAGCACATAACTATTTGCCAGCACTGCTATGCATGTGTTGCACATGCATGAAATGGACCAGGTAGTAAGTGAACATAGGTGAGGATGACCAACCGGTCACTGGTCAGGGCCACGAATGCTGGAAATTGGCCCGTTCCAATCTCTAACCAGTCTAACCAGATTTCTAATGTAGTCTTTAACACCACTAGACCAGTAAAGTCACACATCAGTAAATTATTTTAATGTTGCTTACATGTAGCAAATGATATCCGACATGAAGGTGCATCTTTGGTACACTTGTTATGGCACTTTAACCTGTGAGGAGAAGAATACTCTAAATAGTACACTAAAGAAGTCATGACAAGTTGTACTGCAGTCTGACAGAGTGCACCAACTTATCTTTACAGTTCTTACTTGCAGTGTTTACACTTGACACCAAACATCATGCTCTTAGAACAAACTTGACATGTTTGGGAGAGCCAGGACTTAGTCGAAAACCTGCAAAAGAGAAGGAGAACAAATATGACAAATATATTGAGAAATATGTTTAAGAATTTAGTCAGGTGATAATAGATGACTAAAACCCTAGCCTTAAATTTTGTGACTGTATATCTAAATGTAGAATTTTAACTTAATAATAATTTCATTTAGAATGACTGACAGTGTAAAGTCATATAGTAACTTCTGCATGCTGTGAATACAAAGGAATTCAGGAAAGAACAAAAAACATCTTGTTCATCAAGCTGTTCTTAGAGCTTTTTTTTTCTTAAGCTAAAAAACTTAAATTTCTCCTGATGAAGCCAAAGGCCTGATCACAGGTTCAAATATCATTTCAGTCTGCTAATAAGAATAACATTTCATATGTAAAAAGGAGTATAGTATTACATGTAGTACAGAGGATAGTATATCCAGTATAGTACAGTATGAAATAAACATACTATATGTTTACATAAAATTTCACTCAAATTGGACTCAAAGGCTATTTCATGGGCATTCATGGGCTATTCCTTCATTCCTTCAGATAAAATCAAGATCAACCTCGACCAGACTGACAGCAAGAAAAAAAGTATGGAGAAGGTGTGAAAGGGCTCATGAACCAAAGCATACCACATCATCTGTAACACGGCAGAGGCCGTGTGATGGCATGTGCGTGCATGGCTGCCAGTGGCACTTGGAAACCCGTGTTTATTGATGATGTGACACAGGACAGAAGCAGCCGAATGAATTCTGAGGTGCTCAGAGACATACTGTCTGTTCAAATCCAGCTAGATGGACAATGACCCAAAACATATAGCCAAAGCAAGCCAGGGGTTTATTAAAGGAAAGGAGATGAATATTCTTGAATGGCCACCTGATCTTAACCCAATTGAGCATGATTTCACTTGCTGAAGACAGAAAGGCAACAGCAACTGAAAGCTGCTGCAGTAAAGGCCTGGCAGAGCATTAAAAAGGAGGAAATACAGCATCTGGCGATGTACGTGATTGCCAGCAAAGGGTTTTCAACCAAGTATTAGCCATTGTAAGTAATTTATTCAATTACTTTTAAACCCCTGAAATTAAGGGATTGTTTTAAAAAATGTTCTAGTTCCTCACATTGTTATGCAATCTTTTTGTTTAACCCACTGAATTAAATCTGAAAGCCTGCACTTCAACTGCATTTGAGTTGTTTCATTTAAAATCCACGGTGGCGATGTACAGAACTAAAACTAGAGAATGGGTTTCCTGAAATAATGCAGAGTGAATACTGACAGCTGAAAGGTTTGAGTTAGATTTTTATAATTGCTCAATCTTGTACAGCAGTGTGTACACTGAATATGCTGACTCATTCACATGAAAGCCAAACTGCAGAACTGTTGAAAGCTGAAGTTCACACAGAAGAAGTTTCAAAGTAGCCAAACGTCTTTACAATGTACACTAGAAAAAGCTAATGACAAAAGAAAATTTAGAATCATCAAATAAATCGGAATGAATATTGAAAGCTGATATTCTTTAAATCACGTGAAGAGTTGTCTTATGTGTTTTAAACATCTAAACCCAAGAATCTTAAAATCTTGAAAGAAAAAGCAGAATATCTGCATGTCTACTCTAATCTGCTGTGTGTGCAGATCAATGACTTCTTCTCAAACAGGAAGTCAGTAAAATAAAGTCGAATGGACGGCAGCATCTTGTCAGAGGACAGTGTGACAAACACTTTAATCGAGGGTTCGTCAGCATCTTCTTAGCAGAGGTGGTGACATGCCACATTCTGCTTTTGTTGCTTCCTTTCAAACAGGAAGTCAGTGACCCACCTGAAAGTGGAGCTAAAGTTCACAAAAAGTAGCCTGTCATAAGATCCTGCAGAGTCCAGATTCTCTTTCACAAAAGGGCTTATTCAAATCTTTGGAAAGTCATCAACTGACACTAACCTGCTGAGTGTGTGTGTGTGTGTGTGTGTGTGTGTGTGTGTGTGTGTGTGTGTGTGTGTGTGTGTGTGTGTGTGTGTGTGTCTCTGCAGGTAAAATAGTTGTTAATCTTAAACTGTTTTGTGAGTTTTATTTTCAGACCAGGTCCATGTTAGCAGGGAGATACAGACAGACATTATATTAGGTTAGATGAGTTGAAATGTGGGAGAATCCACTACAGACAGGCAAATGGTTTCAGCTCTAAAATCCAGCCAGAAAAGATGATTCAAAAAGTCATCTACTGACCCCAACTTCCCAGATTTGAACCACCTATCTGCTGAAGACAAATCCACCAATAAAAAATAAGCCTGGAGTTAACTGGCCAATCAGAACGCTTTATCCAGTTACTACTGCCATACTGTTACTCTGTGGCAAATTCCTGTCAGATTTCTCTCGGTGCACTGGTTGAAAAACTGCTTCTAAATCCAAAACCGTAATGCCTAAAAAAATAATAATAATTTTTTAAAACTAAAAATACAGAAGATGGAATGATAATAATCATAATAAAGATTAGGCTAACAACAATACTGTGAATGGTTATCTACATTCACACTTGCACAAAGATTATGCAGATGATATCACTGATATCAAGATGATATCAATTTATTGATAAATGAATGTCAAAAGTTTTATGTTTTTAGTTCACTTTAGCTTCAGTTTCCAGATTTTATGTTTTGAAAATGTGTAATTTTAGTTTAGTTTACATTTTTGTGTTAGCCGTTTGTTTTTATATTCTAAGTGGTATCTCAAAAAAAGCCTAATATGTTTTAAGAACTACTGTACAGACAGACCACTTCATGTCATGTAAACATCCCAGACTCGACATGCACCAATTCCTCCTGATAGCTGTTGTGTTAACATTTCCTGTTTATTTTATTTGGCTTAAGTTAGATGCTCAAAATATTGTTTCAGTTAGTTTTCGAAACGCAATATGTAAAATGCATCACCTGCAGTGGCCATAACATAACATGTGATAACTAGAAGTTTTTTTCAAACTGGTTACTGACCTGTGGGTTACAGCCAGGCCAATGTCTCTTCTTATTGTATGGGGGGAACTTCTCTGCATGGCTAGATCTGTGAAGAATATTAGAAACCAGCATATCAAAAGAAGAGATTCTGTCAAATTGATACAGAGAAGGGCCAAAAGTCTATGTGAACAGAAATCCACTCCGGTAGCTTTTATAGAAACTCACTGTCCAGTAAGATGGGGGCGACGGGCATCATGTATGGAGCTGAGGCTGGGACAGGGCCAGGTGTTTGGGCAGACAGCAGAGGTGATCTTAGACCTGAATCTTCAGAACTGATCCCAGAGCCGTTGATCTGAATAGCAGCCAACACTTTCTTCTTCTTACAGGCCCTGCAAAGACACCGACAAATTTGTAAATTCTACGGTGAAACCTCCTTACACTATAAATGTGATTCATGAATTACACTATAAGGATAGACAAAATGATTTTTTAAATTAGTTTTCACAATTGTGGAGATAAGAAATTGATTCAGGAAAGTACATAGAAATCTTCCTGTCAAAGTAGAGCTGAAAATGTATGACTGCAGAATTCCTTCTAAAACCTACTTGCGTGTCCCAGGATCCTCGTTGCGGTTGGTCGGCTGTGAGTCATGACTCTTGTTTTTCGTCAGTGCAATATTGGGAAGCAGTTGCAACAGTTTGCGAGAGGGTGGTGGTGGTGTGTGGGAGGACTTGAACGTGTGGGTCTTTGAGACCTGTGTTAGCGAAGGGGTGCTTGATTCCAAAGAGAACGGATCACTCATGTTCTCAGCTGGTACAGTTGGTCCCTGGTCATCTGAACAGGGTACCACTGATATAGAGATGGAGCGGCCATGATTGCTGTTGGGTTTTAATGAGGTAAAAGGGCTACCAGAGCTTAAAGAGGGTCTAATAGGAGAAAAGGGACTGCTGTCCTGTTGTGACTCAGAACTGCAGGAGCCTGAGTTATGCCTCAGATCACCTCCTAGAATTAAAGACAGTTTGGATCATTACTTGTGAAATACAATCAGTCTGATCAAACTTTTAACACCTCTGTAGGAGCTGAAAATTATACTGTATTATTTAGTGCCAATCCTCATTTCTTTATAACAATTTTTTCTGTATTTTTTTAAAGTGGTCATCAGCAATAGTCCTTTCAGATTTCTGTCTAAAGTTTTTCTTTTGACAGTGGCTGTTTCTTCACTCATTGTCAGTTCACTCCCTGTACCTGACCATTTTCCAAGAAGCATTTGTTTTGTTTGTTCAGCAACCTGAGACTGGCCTGTGAATTACTGAATGGATAAAACAGTTTTTTGTCCAAACATAACAGGCAACCTAGCAAAAAACTTTTTTAAAATTTGAATCTTTTTAATTTTAATGTAATATAATGTAATCTTTCATTCACACATCTTTAGCATGTCACAAAAACACATAATTTGTTCCATTTTCTTTGAGCTTAATCTATGAAAAAATCCAGTTACAAAAAATTTGACACATATAAAATAGTATTTTTGCACCAGCAAGTCCCTAAGAGTCTTATATACTGTACTTCCATGTATGCACACATTTCAATAAATTGTTTCCCAATTTCCTTGCAAAAATATGAAGATTAGAGGAGAGACTCCTTACTTTTGAACAGTGCTGCATTTTAGTAATAAAACAATTTGTAGAACACAAATGACAAAAAGAAATCCAAACAAAACTAGAGACAATGGGTACATTCAAATACTTAATTTTGCTAAAGAAGGCTCTAAGCAGAGTGAAGTGATCCTGAAGTCTCTATGCAGCAACCATAACATAAGCTGTTCAAAGTCTCCAAATGCTTAGGAAAAGAACTTCAATGCTTCATTACCTCCTTAAAAGAGGACACGTCAGCTGTCCTTTATGTGACGGCATCCTTCACAATATTACCCCACAATTCATAGCTGCGCACAATCTAACCATTCATGAAAAAAGTCAACATATGCTAGATTACATCTACCAGGCCACTGACAAAATTCATGGAAATATATTAATTTTCTTCAGTGGAATTTAATAAGTGGGGTTGTTTTTTCAGCATCTAAAACAATGTAGTAGCCACCTCAGATGATTAAAGTATGAATTGTAGCACTGCTATTAAAAAATTCTTGTATATACCCCTCCCGAAATATCCTCTGATGAATTATTCTACAAATGACTCATGAAAAACAAAACATAGAAGGGGAGGTTCTTTGGTCACCTGTTTCATTAACACTCTTTAGACAGGAGAGAGCAGTAGTGAGGCGAGAGCGATCCTCTGAGTTGGAGCTTAGGCGTCTCATCATGTCCTGCAGCTCAGAGCTGGACATCTGCAGCAAGCTGTCCACCGAGAGCTTCCCTGCTGCAGCCTGCATGACACAAGGATGACATATATCACCGACAGCTTAAGTTATCTACTGTTCACTCGCTTTTATTTATATGCCAGATTTTACCCAAAGTGTATTCCCGTTGACTTAAAATCCAAGTATACCAAAATATAAGCAATACTGCAACCAGAAAAAATGTGTAAACTAGAAAACGAGAGAAACAAAGAAAAAATGATAACCAAAAAACAAGAAAACCAAAAGCAGCTAAACAAGAAATATATATTTTTAAAATTCAATTAACTTGTATTTTGAGGACTTAGAGACATTCATCCCTCTGATCATCCTGTGGGCAGCGGTTCAGGAGTACCAGGTGACTAACGTGTTATTATGGGCCATTTAGTCACTGCAGTAAGTCGGACTCATTCCAGTGAGACCTGGACTCTGTCAAAACTGCCCTTTCTAAATGCTAAATGCTATCCATAACTTTTATGAAAAGAATTTGTGGGCCAAGGTCTATGAGAAAGCCCAGTAGCCTAGGGTTTCTGATTTGGTAGCCTCAGGATCATGTTCCTGGTCTTCACAGATGTTGTTGGCCTCACCAATGAGTGACCCCCAGCTTGCACTAGGGTGGTTTGCAGCTGAAGTGGCTGGGATGAGAATCTACACCTCCAAATCTAAGGTGTAGATTCTCAGCAAGGAAATGGTGGAATGCTCTCTCTGGGCCAGAGATGAATTGTTGGCCTGAGGGAAGGAGTTCGAGTATCTCAGGGTCTAGTTCACAAGTGAGGGGAGAGTGGCGCAGAAGACTGACAGACAGACTGGCACAGCATCTGCAGTACTGCAGATGTTGCACTGGCCTGCTGTGGTAAAGAGGGAGCTGAGCATGAAAGCAAAGCTGTCAACTAACTGGGTGATCCATGTTCCTACAATCACAATGAACAATGAATAAATGAATGTGCTTCTCCCAAAGCGTGGCTACATCGGCTGAGGGGCTTGATCATTCAGGAGGGGCTTAGCGTACGCATGGAAATTGAGAACCAGTTCTTGTAGAGAACCAGTTCTTGTAGAGAACCAGTTCTTGTAGAGAACCAGTTCCCAGTAGTTCAATTCCTTGGAATTGTTAGTCTGCTTGCCTATCGATTCTGCTTATTGGTTTCACTTGTACGTATGCTACAATCAGCTAATTTCAGTTTGTATGCGGAAAGAGGCCAATAGTGGTGCAATCTAAAGTGTGGATATGAACATTACTTTTATTTTTATTGCAAAAAAGGACACGAGAACAATGATAAACTGCAAACTGCAACCAAGACAGGAACAATGCCATTTTGCTGCTAACACAACTTCAGCTCTTTGCAAGCATCTGTCTGCATGACTGCAAACATTTTCTTCCTCACCACAGTGATTCTACTTTAGAGTCACTGTGGCGATCACAGTACCTTCAGCTACTGCTCATTTCTGGCCTTTTCTGTATTCAGTTTTATATTTAATGATGAAAAAGCATGTTCCATTTAGTTGAGATCAGGCAACTGACTTGGTATTTGAACAATAATTCACTTCTAAGGAAGAAAGCAACTGGAGGCTTCTAAGAGGCTTCTTCAGTTCCGAAATGAAGAAGCCTCTTGGATGACAGGTGAAATATAAAGAACTTCATTCAGCTTCTTTCCAAGCATCTTAGACTACTACAGTCCCGATCAAAAGTTTATCACTGCTATCACTGCTGAATAATTAAGAATAAAGATCCAACCATGCAAAATATGATTTTTTTTTCTTCCTATTTTTCAAGTGGTCTTAAACTTTTGACCAGACTGTATAACCTGATGACTTACACAGATAAAGACCTCATTTCATTACGTTGTTAAACTCTTAGGTTAGCTTTGCGGTATGCTTTCAGCCATTATCCTTTTACACTAAACAGTGCTATCTGTCCACTTTTGCAGAATTTGGCTAAATCTGGATGGATAGACAGACGGACGACAGATGCAGCCTGAACTAAACTGAAAAAGCTAATTGGATGACATGTGAAGAGGCTTCTTCAGTTCTGACGTCAAGCATCTGGCTAAATCTGGGCGGACAAACGGAAAAACCAAAAAATTTATTTTTGAGCGCAGGAATTTATAATTATATACAACAGTGATAAAAAAAAAAAAAGATTTCTTCTGGATCACTCCACAGTTCCCTGTACTCCAACTCCTGTCAGCCTTAAGACACCCAACCGCTGCAGCGCCATCAGAGAACTTCTGCAGATGGCATGTTTCACTGTTGTACTGGAAATCTGAGGAGTACAAGGTAAACCAGGAATGGAGTCCCCTATTGTGCCACAGTATTACTGACCACCACATCAGACAGCGTGCCCCCCACCCCTTCTCATTCGGCAGAATGAAGCGAGGGTATTATAAATCAAAAAACATGACTCTCACAATGCCACCAGTACCATCTAGGTGACAGTGAGCACACTGCAACAGGTAGGTAACAGCATCATCCACTGGAAAGAAAACTGAACAGGTTCACCTGCAAGCTAAGACGGGCAAGAACCAGTCTCTTTAGCACCTTCATGACATGACATCAAGGCAACTGGTTTGAAGTTATCAAGATCAGAAGGACTGGCTTAATTTAATACTGGTACTAAACATGATGTCTTTCATAGCACTGGTACTTTTTCGTGCAACAGACTCAGGTTGAAGAGATCCTGCGGGATGTCAGACAGATGGAACGGACGATTTACATTTTCTTTACCTCACTTTCACTCTCGCTCCAGCCCAGCACCCGTGACGTCTCTAAACACACAGAGCCACTCTCCTCAGCGTGACCCCCCCCCACCATGAAAAACGTAAGAAAGACTGTGAGACCATAGAAAAAAGGGTGGGGCAAGAGCATGTGACATTATACAAGTGACTGTCGGTGATCACATTGCGACAAGCATGCAAACAAAGAACTATTAGTTTGTAATGGATCCGAGTCTAGTCGTGTCAATCCTTGGCGAGTCAACTGGACAAGGGGTTTTTGATTGCTGAGGAAGTGTTGAGATTGGTGCTGTGTGAGGACGGGCAAGAGGGACTCCAGTACTGAACTTGTTGAAAAACAGATTCAGCTCATTGGCTCTAACCAGGCTACTCCCCTGCTGTTGTATGTCTTTGATTGAGTCTAGTGATAAGATGCATCAATCTCCACACCGCTTTGATGTTATTCAGCTGGAGTTTGGTCTCCAGCTTCTCTCGGTATATATCTTTAAACCTGATCAGTCCCACCATGGTATGTCCTTCTGAACTTGCAGCGGCTTTTTATCCATCCTGCATGTTTGCATACAGAAGGTCCAGAGTTTTATTGTCTCTGCCAACAGGTAGAGTGCAGTCCAGACTGATACGGGTAAAATCACCACTAATGGTGATGAAAGCCTCTGGATGTTTGCACCGTAGGTCAGCGACAGTCACTTGTATAATGTCACATGCTGCTGCCCCTGCTGATGTAGTCAAAGACAGTTACAGTGGTAAAGAATATGGGCAAATACTCTCAGTTAAAAGTTCAATGTCTAGCGAGCAGAGACATTCCTTCACAGTAACATGTCCTGGATCTTTCATCAACTAACCCTGCAATCCCTCCACCTTTCTTCTTACTATTCAGCTTGGCGTCTCTGTCGCGTGAAAAGTGAAAAAGCACTATGGTCCAGGTGCAGCCATGTCTCTATGAAGCATAATATACTGCACTCCCAATACTCCCTTTGATGTCTTAACAGCCTACCATCTTATTAGCCAGAGACCTCACTTTTCCCATAGTGACCGATGGAACGGACGATTTATATTTTCTTCACCTCACTTTCAGCCTCTCTCCAGCCCGGCACCTGCGACGTCTCCTCTGATGTTCTTGCGGTATGACCAAGCTGGCTTTAGTCAACAGCGGTGTTTTGGAGATCACTAAAATGTGTATGTAAACACACAGAGCCACTCCGCTCAGCGTGACCCCCCCCCCCCATGAAAAATGTAAGAAAGACTGCGAGACCATAAAAACAAGGAAGAAAAGACTAAGGTCCATGGTTTATAAAAACTGAAAACTTGGAGGAAAAAAAGACTAGATTAGATACAACTATAAATAAAATATATAGAAAAACTAAACTAAACTGAAAAAACTATGGGAGGCACTGCAACAGATTGCCACTCTCACAGTGAATGAAAAAATGAGGCCATTTATCGGACTGAACCTCTGAAAATAGGGCTATATATAAAAAAATGTCTGTAATTTTATAACAGTTCATGCAAAATTTTAGTAAAATCCCTCAAACTAAGCCTGCAGTTTAATCATATTGATTGTTTTCAATTTACAGTCTACTGTGGTGAAGTACGAAGGCAAAAATTATGTCTTTGTCCCACACATTACAAAGGGCACTGTAGCTACAATATTATCAGACATTCCCCGGAATACAGAGTGAAAAACAAATTTAGGGAGAGGCAGAGGCATTTCCTTTGAGATAACAATGAGCCTGCACATTAGAGGATGAAATTAAGATATGAGGAGGCAATGTGATATCACAGGGATGTTCATTACAGTCAAACAGAATGGTTTTTTTTAAATCACACATATCACAAAGGCCACCAAAAGTAAACTTCAAAATGAAAAGTGGTAGGAAGGGATCTTTCAGCCAGTTGTGATGTAGTCTACTTTGTTCTCATCATGGTCCAAAAGGAGACAAAACTTATTTCACATCTAGAAATCTAGAAATAGTTGACCTTCTAGAGCAGGGGTGTCAAACGTGTGGTGTGAAGATATATATATTTATGTGAAACGGTGAATTCAGCCTTTCACCACCACTTACATTTTTTTATTGCAGACTGAAATTTGAGGCAATATTTGCACATTACCATCCATCAAAATTAATCAAAAGTTGTCCTGTAAAATCCCATATTTGAGCAAACTCTAATAAAAACCTTCACATTTCAAAAGACAACTATTAATGCATAGTTATAGGTCACAAAAATCCAGAAGAAAACACGTAGAACATATTTTAATATAAAATCCTTAGTCACAAAAATTAAGAAAATTATATCATATTGTCATTCTACTTTCATGTTGAATTTAACAAATATAACAAGCTATATATTTTTTGTTTTACTGATAAAACAAAATATCAGTAAATAACTGTTCTGGATTTACCAGATGGTGCTCTCGTTTTAACTAGGAAAATATTAAATATGTACATATTTTTCATTTTAGAGAGGTGTTGTCCTGGGGGAGTGAGGTACAGTTTTAAGCATACTATGGGGGATTAAAAATTCAAGCAGCAACGTAAAAAAACCCATACATAATAATTAATATAGCAAAATAATTAAACAATTAAAAGTGATGAAAAAGGGATAATTTTACATCAGTACACTTGCCAAGCAAAGCTGCTGTGTCTACGTGACACATTTGGAGTCTCATACAAGATGCTAACCCTTAACGCTTAATCCTAACACCTAACCCAACCCTAATGCCTAAAACCACGACCGCAATCAGTAAGCTGACTGTCTAAATGAATGCAAGAAAAATTGCAATAATTT
Organism: Aulonocara stuartgranti; assembly: GCF_965226115.1. Classification (NCBI taxonomy): domain Eukaryota; kingdom Metazoa; phylum Chordata; class Actinopteri; order Cichliformes; family Cichlidae; genus Aulonocara; species Aulonocara stuartgranti. The sequence goes on along the minus strand of NC_138950.1, from coordinate 36,843,619 downwards.
TATATATATATATATATATATATGTGTATGTATGTATGTATGTATGTATGTGTGTGTGTGTGTGTGTGTGTGTGTGTGTGTGTGTGTGTGTGTGTGTGTGTGTGAGAATAACAATTTTCTTGCATTCATTTAGACAGTCAGCTTACTGATTGCTGGCTGTATATAACTGTATATGTATATTAAAAAAAATTCCTGAAAGTGTTGCACAATTTGCACATTGTTTTGCAGACTACTGAATCTCTGCTCATCTCCACTTCTGAGAAACTGTGATTCTCTTTTTATAAACCACCTGTTTCTTTTAGTAATACTTACTTTTCCACTCTTTTGTTGCTCCTAGCTTTGAATAAAATACATACACACTTGTGCACACTGTATGGTTTAAACACAATAACTCTAACAATCTTTGTGAAGCACAAATAGACACATACAGTGGGGCAAAAAAGTATTTAGTCAGCCACCGATTGTGCAAGTTCCCCCACTTAAAATGATGACAGAGGTCAGTAATTTGCACCAGAGGTACACTTCAACTGTGAGAGACAGAATGTGAAAAAAAAATCCATGAATTCACATGGTAGGATTTGTAAAGAATTTATTCGTAAATTAGGGTGGAAAATAAGTATTTGGTCACCTCAAACAAGGAAAATCTCTGGCTCTCACAGACCTGTAACGTCTTCTGTAAGAAGCTTTTCTGTCCCCCACTCGTTACCTGTATGAATGGCACCTGTTTGAACTCATCATCTGTATAAAAGACACCTGTCCACAGCCTCAAACAGTCAGACTCTAAACTCCGCCATGGCCAAGACCAAAGAGCTCTCGAAGGACACCAGGAAAAGTATTGTAGACCTGCACCAGACTGGGAAGAGTGAATCTACAATAGGCAAACAGCTTGGTGTGAACAAATCAACTGTGGGAGCAATCATCAGAAAATAAAAGACATACAAGACCACTGATAATCTCCCTCGATCTGGGGCTCCACGCAAGATCTCATCCCGTGGGGTCAAAATGATCATGAGAACGGTGAGCAAAGATCCCAGAACCACACGGGGGGACCTGGTGAATGACCTGCAGAGAGCTGGGACCAAAGTAACAAAGGTCACCATCAGTAACACACTACAACGGCAGGGAATCAAATCCCGCATTGCCAGACGTGTTCCGCTGCTGAAGCCAGTGCATGTCCAGGCCCGTCTGAAGTTTGCCAGAGAGCACATGGATGATACAGCAGAGGATTGGGAGAATGTCATGTGGTCAGATGAAACCAAAGTAGAACTTTTTGGTATAAACTCAACTCGTCGTGTTTGGAGGAAGAAGAATACTGAGTTGCATCCCAAGAACACCATACCTACTGTGAAGCATGGGGGTGGAAACATCATGCTATGGGGCTGTTTTTCTGCCAAGGGGACAAGACGACTGATCCGTGTTAAGGACAGAATGAATGGGGCCATGTATCGTGAGATTTTGAGCCAAAACCTCCTTCCATCAGTGAGAACTTTGAAGATGAAACGAGGCTGGGTCTTCCAACATGACAATGATCCAAAACACACCGCCCGGGCAACAAAGGAGTGGCTCAGTAAGAAGCATTTGAAAGTCCTGGAGTGGCCTAGCCAGTCTCCAGACCTCAACCCCATAGAAAATTTGTGGCGGGAGTTGAAAGTCCGTGTTGCTCGGCGACAGCCCCAAAACATCACTGCTCTCGAGAAGATCTGCATGGAGGAATGGGCCAAAATACCAGCTACTGTGTGTGCAAACCTGGTAAAGACCTATAGTAAACGTTTGACCTCTGTTATTGCCAACAAAGGTTATGTTACAAAGTATTGAGTTGTATTTTTGTTATTGACCAAATACTTATTTTCCACCCTGATTTACAAATAAATTCTTTACAAATCCTACCATGTGAATTCATGGATTTTTTTTTCACATTCTGTCTCTCACAGTTGAAGTGTACCTCTGGTGCAAATTACTGACCTCTGTCATCATTTTAAGTGGGGGAACTTGCACAATCGGTGGCTGACTAAATACTTTTTTGCCCCACTGTACACACAATATCTATGTGTACGGCAACTAATTCAGTTGCACAGGTTGAGTCAGGTTTCCAAATTCATGGCATGTGTCTGAAACAGGCATATCCGAAAACGTTAGAGCACTTATGCAAATATGTGATGTCTTGATGAATCGAGCAGGTATTAGAAGTTTACACAGCACCATTCTCGCATGAAAATATCTTAAAAGTTTATTTTGTGACCCAGACAGAGTAATGTTTCAAACTCCGCCACTCTGTGTTCCTCCGCCACTGCCTCGTTTGAGTTTTGGACGAAATGGATTCTGGGATATTGCATTTCTTCATTTCGAGCTAATTGGAGACCAGAACAGCCAATCAGATTTTTTTGCATCCAAGTCTGTGATTGGCTGGTTTTGTGGCACAACTATAACAGTGCAGAGAAAGAGTTGAGCGTGCACGGGCAGAAATGTTGAGAGCGCGAGCAACACATTGTGAGCGAGCGCAAATACAAAAACTGAGCGAGAGGGGCTGCTATTGTGTGTGTGTGTGTGTGTGGATAATAGCAAACACTGAAATACATTTTTTGCACGCAGCAATGAATTTTGTTCACTCAAATTCAGCTTTTCTTTGCTCAAAATAAATTTCTCCTTAAAATGCAACACTTACACCTGCAAACTTTCTTTTACGTGCACTCAGAATAGTGGCACAAAAATAACGCCATAGCAGCACAAGAGTCCACATCTGGGTACTCTACAAGATTATTCCAAACAGCTGGAATACCTGGGGAGTAGATACACTGGAGAGGAGGAGAGGTGTGACGCCATGTTCCAGATAACTTGGATATTGAAACTTAGGAGTGATGTCACTCCTGAGTTAGCGTGTTCCCGAAAAAGCACGGAAAAACAGGTTGGTTCTTAGGAAGGTAGAGTCATTCAAATATCACTAACAATATAGTATAATGCTTTTTTGTTTCATTTAACTCTGGGTTGGCTGGGGTTGTTCTGACATTCTGAGTAGAAAAATTGAGTCGAAAACTTGGAAATTCCAACTTTCAACTTATTCAGGAACACACCGTGAGTCCATAGCAAGTATGGAAGAAAGAAGCACCCAACTTAAAATATAACCATTAATCATTCTGTTTCTTTTTAAATCCACATTGCAGGGTCAGCAGTCTAAACACCTGGACAGCTCTTACAGCTCTTTTGATTCAATTCAATTCAATTCAATTCTACTTCATTTATATAGCACCAAATCACAACAACCGTCGCCTCAATGCGCTTGGAGGCACACTAAGCCAGCCAAGAGATATAATCTCTCCAGCTCATCTTGAGTCTACTCCCAAGCCTCCTTCCAGTTGGACAAAATGACTCACTGCCAGAAATCATTCTGGCCAGATGCCCAAACCACCTCAACTGTCTGCGTTTAGTGTGGAGAAGTGCTCTATTCTGACTCCCTCCTGAATGACCAAGCTTCAGCCAGTTTCTAAACAAGAGTCTAAACATAGATTGATGCTGTCAATTGACTGGTCAATTTCACAAAATATAAAATGCACCACACAGGTCCATCACTGGTGATGTTACAGCATTCTGTTTGTCAATCTTAAACTCCACTCTCCCCTTACTCATGAAAACTCCTCCACTTAAGGTAGCACCCCTTCACAAACCAGAATGTGCACTCCACCCTTTTGCAGCTGGGAACTATGGCCTTAGACTTGGTGGTGCTTATTCTCATCCAAGCTGCTTCACATGATTGCAAACAAGTCCAGTTTGACTTGGAGTTCATTGGCTTGATGAAGCAGACAGTCTTAGGACAAGATACTAAGACTACCAAACCTCACACTTTCTAAAAACGGGGCTGTACCTAGATATTCTATTATGAAGAGAATTGGTGAAAGGGCAACCCCAGTCCAACACCCAACAGGAATGTCTGACTTAGCCCATACTTCCAATCTGAACTCTGACAAAACTTTTTAAAGCTCAGTATTCAATGTTATCACCAAAACTTAGGTTCAGAATAGATGTGTCATTTAGAAAGGATGAAGCGCCATACTCACATCTGTTGTTTATGTAAAGCATGTTGCTTAAGCCATTGTACTGCATTTCTGCAATATTACCATCTTTTCCAAACCTTAACCAGAACTCCCAGAGGCTAATCAGAAAACATTTAAACAATGATGCTGCTGCTAAAAACGAACAGAGTTTTACTTTGATGTTTTGGTGTAAAAAACCTGATGTTAGTGCAGTTAGTTGGTGCAGTATTACACTGTTCCAGAGCCTTGGCACCACAGACTGAGAGGCTCTAACATCCCTAGACTTCAGCCTTGTACAGGGGGAACTAATAGATATTAAGCTTGTCAGCGAAGACAGCGAGCAGTAGTCTATTTCACAAGAAGTTGGAATAAATAATCCTGATGTGATGATGTCATTTTGCATCACGAGCCACTTACAGTCCAATTTGATCTTAAGAGGCCTGGACCAGTGAATTTCCCTTCACTGAGATTGATTTTACATGTGATTCAAAGTCCAGAGAGAAATCAAATGTTACACCAGATTATGAACACTGGTCTTCACAAATAAGCAAAAGGAAGCAATCATTTCTAATTCTTGAATACATATCACGAGGAGTTATAATAATAGCGTCAGTCTTGTTAGAGTTTCAAACAAGGCAAACATTCAGCTACTCTGGTCTATCCAGCTGGTGAGACTTCAAAGATTGAATGATGCTGACTAAAGGAAGGGTGTAAAAGGAAAATTACAAAGGACCCAGAATTGAACCTTGTGGAACCCCTTTGGTTAGAGAAGCAGTGCAAGCTGAACTTGGAGAACTTGCTCGCCCTAACAGAGAATATCCTTCCAAATAAGTAGTAGGAAAACCAGTCTAGTCATGATATAGAGATACTAGCCAAAACCTTGAGGCTGTTTGTGGTCAACAAGATGCATGTCCCATCACCAGCAAAGACTTTATTGTATAAAACTGTTGCAAGTTCCTCTTTTAATAAACAACACATTACACCTCCCTGAAATTATCCCAACACAGCCACTGGCCTTCAAAGTATTACTGTAATGGTCAAAATAAGTATGCAGTGAAAGAACAACCTATATATTAAACGTTATTTGTGTTCTACACGTCTCATCCAAAAATATGGAAAAAGTTAAAAAGACTGGCGAGACAAGACAACATTTCACACTTCGCAAAACTGATGCATACCGATACCTGGGTACTGCCTGGGCATGCCTAAGCTGACTATGTTTAGGTGATGAAACCCACCCTCCAAAACAGAAAAAAGAAAAAAAAAAGAAAGAGGTAGAAACACTAACAGAGAGACACTGCAGTTAAAACTTTTCCTTTAACCTTTGATATCCAAATGACACTAATTACTGCTTACTGCCTTTTCGGACATACTTAGTCACACAGAAGTACATTTCTGAAGAAAAGCCAGAACACCAAGACTGAATGACAGAGTCGGTACTGACAGGCATGTGGGTATTCATAGTATGTCAAAGGCAAACACAAATCTGTATTGATACCCACCACTGCCAATAACGACACACACACACACACACACACAACTGTCCAGAGTACACACGCACATTAAAACTGAGAACACGCAATGTGACTATCTGAAACAGCAACAATAAGGAAATGAAGGAAACACTTTTCCTAAGATCTGTATCACAATACATACGCTGAAAACCAGCAGACAGAAACAGCAGAGCTTTGATTAAGTACATTACCATGAGGTTGACAGTATCTTTTAAACATTTGAGCCCCTGCTCTCATAATCCAGGCACTGTACCAGAATAATCCGTAAGCGCAACAGGCTGCTGGGAAACACACAGAGAGCCAACAAATCTTCCCACAGCTGTTATCACACTCCCTCTTTTTCTCCTCCCTCCTTCTAGCACTACCCTCCCCCTCTTTCTTTCTCACTCTCGCTCAACAAGGTTTTTCACACGTCTCCTGACTTGCAAACACAGTACATAAATGATCATTCACTCCCCATGCATACGGTTTCATTTTCATTTTTACTTTTATGCGCTACCCTTAGATTAACATTTGTAATACTGTAATAACTGACAGCAAGTGCTTTATCATTATTATCATTCTTATAGTTATTTTTGTTATATTATTTAATCTACACTGAAATGCACGCTAGACTTACATTCAAAGCAGAGCCCTGATTTTAAGAACCTTTTTTCTGGTAACACTCCATTCAAATGGTTATCTATTTGATAAGCTTTAAAGCATTTGTTATAGTTACATTTCCGAAAGCTACTCTTTTTGAGTGTATGTGTCTAATCAGTGCTAAACCCCACCCTGCCTCAGAAGAAATCCTCCAAATGAATAAGATGTGCATTAGCGCTGTATGGTAATGCTAACTCTGGCTAACTAACTCCTGCTAAATGCAGTTACATGCAAAACACCTGCACTGAAAATGTTACTTAAACTTAATTTACACACATTTGAAGGAAGGTAATAGGAGTTACGAGTGTGCCACATCATATCATCAGCTATAATACAATTTTTATGGTATAAAAATGTGATATCATGATATAGGCTGGCATAGAAACGCCATGCATTTACATTCCCTGCTCTGTGCAACAATGAGACAAGCTTGGACATGTATAAGAGAGTTGCAAGTGTGACGCTGATTACTACTTCAACAACCTCCTACAAAGTACAGTACTTTGCAAGACAACTGCTCCCGCTGAAGGTGGAAACAACAAACTTGTTTTGCCAGTAGAAGATAAAATATTATCGCATACATATGGGCTAGATAGGAGAAGATGCTTGCAGCTGCTATTGTAACCCAAGCATGAACAAATGGCTCCACCATTGGCCCACTCACTGACTGCACTCGATATAACAGGAAGAACAAATAGTGGTTACATGATGGAAATACAGGACTTTAAGCAGCTAGTCAAAAAGTTTGACACAAGACACACTACGAAAGTTAGAAAACATTTTTCAGTTTTATTGTGTGACAATATTACGTCACATAGTATTAGTTATTGATTTATTCTGTGTCACTGGATATAATGGTGTCTCACTATTATTGCACTATAATGCTGCTGGGACCTTGTTTCTATATATTCATACTCCAAATTAGGAAAAGTGTTATCAATGGCAATCACTGGAAAAGAAAGGTGGAATATGCCCTTCAATTACTTATAAATGCTGTTGCTTTCAAGCAGTAAGCATCAATATAATTCAGCATTTATTTTTCTATATATATATATTCACAAATATATAATATTATCGCAAATGTTCTTGAAATATTCTGATATACATTTAAGTTACATTGCCAACACCTGATGACAAGCAAATCCTGTTTGTCATTAGTGTGGGCGATAAGTCAACATACAATACAATACAATACAATACAAATGGAAAACAAGTAATATATAATTACTATAGATAATCCAGATAATCCATACATATAATGGACACCTGGGTGAAAATCAAATCTCAGGATGTACCACATTTCACGGATCACATTAACTTGGTGGACCGAGACATCAAATTCACCAGGGAGGATATGAAAAACGGCAGGTTAGCCTTCTTAGACTGTGAGAGTTCCATTAGTAATGGGGACATCTAAAACCTCATGTGTACCAGAAACTTACACATCAGTATTTAAGGTTTGACTCTCATCATCCACTGGAGCATAAACTGGGTGTCATCAGGACGCTACAACACAGAGTGAACACCATCCCCACAGACACAGCGGCCAGGGAAGCAGAAGAACATCACATCAAGAAGGGCAAAGGGAAAGACCATCTCTGAATCGAGGAGGGGGCCTAAGGGTACGACTTTCGCCATCGTACAATGCTGTGATTGCAGCCATTCCCCAACTTTCTGTGAATGGTACTCATGGCCATTGATCAGTGGGCTTTGATCAGTGGTTGTTGATCAACGGTCATGAGAAACGGCATAATTATGACACTTTTATTGTGTCAGCAGACTATTTGGGGTCATTGTCATGCCAGAAAAATGAGGCCTTTGCCAATCCAACACTTTCCAGATGGTATGGTATGGTGGATCAAAATCTGACAGAAGTTTACTGTTTTCATAATTCCATCAATTACGAATACAGTTTCAAACCATGACAGTTTTTACTTATGGCTGTAGACACTCCTCTCTATACACATTGATAATAACTTGATTCATCACTTCATAAGACCTGTTTTCTTGTACGCTCAAGTAATTTGAAGTGATAATAATTTACTTTTGCTTTGATGTAGAAGGTTCCTGAAAACAGATAAAATCTTTAATTTAATTTACAAGAATAAAAAGTACAATAATTAAATATAAATTAGAGCACAACAGGTAGTTAAATGCTTACAGCACTGAAAGCCTTTCCAGTTATTCAATTAATAAAACAGATCTGTTTTAGTTTAAAGTGAGAATGTAAGTACACCATAAAATAAAAAAATGCTATGTGCTGAATTATTAAAGCTGAGGTTCACTTCCATAGTTCATCAGGTAAAGGAGCCTTATTTTTTCCAATTACTGAATACAACAGAAAAGCTTTAAGTTGTCAGCTTACTAAGTTCTGCCTCCTCATGCATTTTACTAAATTGGCATAGTCCTGTAAGTGTTGTAGGAACATGCCTGATTCCAGCTATACCCCTTGGGGCAGTGCTTATCTCTTACACAGTAATAAATGACAGGAATGCACATGCAAAATGCAAACCCAGAGACAAACACGCACAAATATGGGTGGGTGTGTTATAAATCTTTTCATTAACAGTTTGTTCACATATAGATCAAAGAGCACGCTGCAAATGACAAGTCTATTGTCCTTGGACCTCTCCCTTTCTAAAAGGTAATAAAAAATATAGAAATAAATAAAATAATATAATATAATAATTAAAAACCTGTAGCAGCTGGATAGCGTAGTGGTTAGACTACACTCCTTTGGAGCAGAGGATCAGAGGACAGCTGGATACTGGAATGCCTAGAATTTTACAAGATCAACAGGACCATAAGAGCCTTCATCAGGAACTCAATGGGGATGTGGCGTACAACACTAGAGGCCAACTCCAAGCCCATAGCACAAGTCACAAGTCAAGTGCGGGATCTGCATAGGCCTGAACCCCCTCAGTGAGATCATTAACAAGACTGGCTACGGATACCGACTACGGAACGGAGCAGTTGTCAGCCACCTCCTGTACATGGATGACATCAAGCTGTATGCCAAGAGTGAACGAGACATCGATTCACTGATCCACACTACCAGGATATACAGGATATATTCGGGCTGGAGAAGTGTAGTCGGATGGTAACAAAGAGCGGGAAGGTAGTCAGAACTGAGGGGATCGAGCTACCAGAAGGCAACATTGCAGACATAGAAGACAGTTACAAGTACCTGGGGATCCCGCAGGCGAATGGGAACCATGAAGAGGTAGCTAGGAAAGCTGCAACCACCAAGTACCTGCAGAGGTTCAGGCAAGTCCTGAGGAGTCAGCTGAACGGTAAGAACAAGATCCGGGCTATCAACACCTACGCCCTGCCCGTGATCAGGTAAAATAAGTACCCGATCACCATATATATATATATGCACAGAAAACAAATGGCAGGAGCAAAACAGCACCAACTGGTAGAGCAGTCGCCCAAGACTACAAGACCAGACTGACCAACCTGTGCACTGCCTGGATCGACTAGAAGAAAGCCCACATATGGATCCTGGAATGCCTAGAACTATGCAAGATCAACAGGACCATAAGAGCCGTCATCAGGAACCCAATGGGGATGTGGCGAACAACACTAGAGCCAAACTTCAAGCCAAGTGGCAGAAGTCACTGTCAAGGCAGGATCTACCAAGGAGATGCTCTCTCCCCACTGCTCTTCTGAATAGGCCTGAAGCCCCTCAGTGAGATTATCAACAAGACTGGCTACAGATGCCGACTACGGAATGAAGCAGTCGTCAACCAACTCTTCCACAAGAATGTCATCAAACTGTCTGCCAGGAGTGAACGAGACATCAATTCACCAGTGATAGATGGCCATGGTGATAGATGTAGATATACTGAGTGATACCAACACAGGGCATACATGTAGCCAAGTGGCTGGCATAATATACAAGAACATCTGTGACCAGTATGGCCTGTAAGTACCAAGGAATCCTTAGCCTCCTGTGAAGACATTTCATTTCTGGAAGAAATGGAAGAAAACGTATGTATGTATATATACATATGGGATGGGCAACTCTCCCCCTTATTTAGAAATGTGTAAGAAAATATGGATTAATTTTTTATCCATTTATTTCTCACCTTCACTATCTCTACTCCATGCAAGTTCACTTTTCCACCCTCCTTCTCATTCACACACATATATTCTGTCTTGCTTCTATCAACTTTCATTCATTTTTGCTCAGTCTTTCCATTTCTACATTCATCAGTTCCTCAAAGTATTACTGCTATCTTTTCGATAGAGGTACTCCCACTCTTTCATTTGTAGCACATTTCCATTTTCATTTCCTTAATAGCTCAATCTTTCTGCCTAGCCAATTGATACAAGTCCCCTTCTCATTCCTTAGTATCCAGTCTCACATTCACTACAAGCCTTTCTCTTCGCCATCTCTCTTTGCTGTATGCCTGGCAATCCAGCACTCCTGTCTACTTTCTTTAACTCCCTGACTATTCTTTGCTAACCCCTTCGTTTGAATACTTTCCTTCACTTCCTTATTCCGCAACTTCCACAAAAAGTCTCCTTCTCCTTTTTCTCTGTGTGGAGGATGCACCAAATACCAAAAATCAAATCACCTTTTCCAGTGAAACAATATGGTACTCTCTCTGAGCTTTTAATCTGAAAGATCTTAATCCAAAAGTATGCATTAAAGAAATGTTAAACCGCCTGTATACGCTGGCGTCTTGTCCTACCTCAGTGTGCTACATATGATTCCAGTTTGCTATGCAGCGCCTTCCATGCGGGCTGACTGTCAGCCTGATCGCCTCCTGCTATTAGCTCCTTAGCGCTTCCTTGTCCACCTGTCACTTCCTCCTCAAGCCAATGTCAGGGGGAAAAAACAAAACTGAGTCACCCTGAGGTTTGAACACTACCTTCACTGTTTGTGTGCACTTTTGTTTACAAAGTGCTTTCAACATGTGTATATCCTTGAATCACTGTGTGTGTGTTGGTATGTGGCTGTGGCTGTGGCTGGTTTGGGTGTGTATAAATAGCTCACTGGGGAGGGACAGAGGCTTACAAAGCAGCTGACTCAACACATTCTAGTTTGAGTGTGTGCTCATCACACAGAGCAGTATGGCTGGTGCTCTTGAAAACACTGCAAAACTCTGTCCAGCCAATGTACTACATACTTACTAACTATAAAACCTTACCATTCTGTTTAGACACCTGGAACAGTACATTAGAAAAATAAAACATATTCAGTATAATGACGTCAAGCTAAACTGTGAATGACAGTTATACATCTGACTAAACTAAAATAGCAAAAAAATGTGAAATGTTAGGAAATACTTTTGTGTTTGTAGCATATCCAATAGCAAAGAAAAACCCACACATATCTCTGACATAGAATAACATCATGTTAGGAAATCTTGCTACCTTTAGGAGTCACCGCAATGTATCATTAGCCTCCATCTCACCCTATCCCAAGCATCTTTCTCTGTCACATCAACCCTTTGCATAGCCTCCTTCACTAAATCCATGAACCTTCTCTGTGGTCTTCCTATTTTCCTCTTGGTTGGTAGCTCCATATTCAACATCGTTGAGGGCATGAGTTGTTTTTTTATAGCATGTTTAATGACATATCAGAATCTCAGAGATTGACAGAATATACAAAGGGAGATGCAGCAAGATGACAGTTTGTTGAAAGACCTTTGGACAAAACTCTGCGAGTTCTTTGCTTCCATTTTGACTTTTTCTCATCCTATACCAGTGCTGATCTGGAGGTTTTTTATGAGTGGTGACACTTATTGTTCAATGGAAATACTCTGTGCACCCTAAGCGAAGGTGCATGCAGAGCAGTGACGATGTCATTGTTGGCGTATGAAGAGATCAGTGCACTGGGGCCCTTACACCTATCTCCATCTCAGTTACACATATGTGTTGCCAGAAAACCACATCATCTGTAAAACACTGACATTCATTTCACTTATTGAAGACTAAACTTTGGACAGAAAGGCCCACAAAGAAACAGCAACTGAAGCCGCTGCAGTAAAAGCCTGGCAGCACATTAAAAACAGGAAACCCAACATCTGGTGATGTCCATGAAATCAAGACTTCAGGCGCCATTGCCAGCAAAGGGTTTTCAAACAAGTATTAGAAATGAACATTTTGTTTTCAGTTATTTAATTTGTCCAATTACTTTAGAGCCCCTGAAAGAAAGGGATTGTGTTAAAAATGCTTTAGTTCCTCACATTTTTATGCAAGCTTTTTGTTAAACCCACTGGATTAAAGCTGAAAGTCTGCACTTCAACTGCATCTGAGTTGTTTCATTTAAAATTGACAGTGGTGATGTACAGAACCAAAATTAGAAAAAAAAAGTTGTCTCTGTACAAATATTTATGGACCTGACTGTGTCTTTGGACTATGAGAGGAAGTACATAGAAGGGTAGAAATAAGTGCTTGTATGAATTGATGTAAATGAATGGGGCATGTTGTACAGAGCACTTTGCTATATATGAATATGTCCATTTACCACCTATGGTATCAATTTCAAAATCCTACGTTGCCTTGAACTAAGCCTGGAATGGCGCAGCTACATCTGCAGCCTGTCCACAGCATGGACACAAGCATTTCACTACATGTTGTACTGTGTATGTGACAAATAAAATTAGAATTTGATCTTTTAGTTAACCCTAGAACAAGATCATGGACAGAAATGAGCTTTCTCTGAAGGGTGAATGGGCTTTTCCTTAGCAATAAGGTGAGGAGTTCAGCCATTTGGGAGGCACTCAGAGTAGAGTCACTACTCCATATTCAAAGGAACCAGTTGAGGTGGTCACCTCCAAAGTAAGGTGTACCAGCCAGGGTACATCCTACCGGGAGACGTGCAGGCTACACTCTGGACACGCTTGAGAGATTACATGCTTCGGCTGCTGACTTGTGACTCAATTTCAGATAAGCAGAAAAATATACAGTGGGGCAAAAAAGTATTTAGTCAGCCACCGATTGTGCAAGTTCCCCCACTTAAAATGATGACAGAGGTCAGTAATTTGCACCAGAGGTACACTTCAACTGTGAGAGACAGAATGTGAAAAAAAATCCATGAATTCACATGGTAGGATTTGTAAAGAATTTATCCGTAAATCAAGGTGGCAAATAAGTATTTGGTCACCTCAAACATGGAAAATCTCCGGCTCTCACAGACCTGTAACGTCTTCTGTAAGAAGCTTTTCTGTCCCCCACTCATTACCTGCTCAAAGAGCTCTCGAAGGACACCAGAAACAGGATTGTAGACCTGCACCAGACTGGGAAGAGTGAATCTACAATAGGCAAGCAGCTTGGTGTGAAAAAATCAACTGTGGGAGCAATCATCAGAAAATGGAAGACATACAAGACCACTGATAATCTCCCACGATCTGGGGCTCCACGCAAGATCTCATCCCGTGGGGTCAAAATGATCATGAGAACGGTGAGCAAAGATCCCAGAACCACACGGGGGGACCTGGTGAATGACCTGCAGAGAGCTGGGACCAAAGTAACAAAGGTCACCATCGGTAACACACTAAAACGGCAGGGAATCAAATCCCGCAGTGCCAGACGTGTTCTGCTGCTGAAGCCAGTGCATGTCCAGGCCCGTCTGAAGTTTGCCAGAGAGCACATGGATGATACAGCAGAGGATTGGGAGAATGTCATGTGGTCAGATGAAACCAAAGTAGAACTTTTTGGTATAAACTCAACTCGTCGTGTCTGGAGGACGAAGAATACCGAGTTGCATCCCAAGAACACCATACCTACTGTGAAGCATGGGGGTGGAAACATCATGTTATGGGGCTGTTTTTCTGCCAAGGGGACAGGACGACTGATCCGTGTTAAGGACAGAATGAATGGGGCCATGTATCGTGAGATTTTGAGCCAAAACCTCCTTCCATCAGTGAGAACTTTGAAGATGAAACGCAGCTGGGTCTTCCAACATGACAATGATCCAAAACACACCGCCAGGGCAACAAAGGAGTGGCTCCGTAAGAAGCATTTGAAAGTCCTGGAGTGGCCTAGCCAGTCTCCAGACCTCAACCCCATAGAAAATCTGTGGCGGGAGTTGAAAGTCCGTGTTGCTCGGCGACAGCCCCAAAACATCACTGCTCTCGAGAAGATCTGCATGGAGGAATGGGCCAAAATACCAGCTACTGTGTGTGCAAACCTGGTAAAGACCTATAGTAAACGTTTGACCTCTGTTATTGCCAACAAAGGTTATGTTACAAAGTATTGAGTTGTATTTTTGTTATTGACCAAATACTTATTTGCCACCCTGATTTACGAATAAATTCTTTACAAATCCTACCATGTGAATTCATGGATTTTTTTTTTCACATTCTGTCTCTCACAGTTGACGTGTACCTCTGGTGCAAATTACTGACCTCTGTCATCATTTTGGGGGGGGAACTTGCACAATCGGTGGCTGACTAAATACTTTTTTGCCCCACTGTATATAGCTGGATAATGTATTGTTATTTTAGATTTTAACTTTTATTAACGTGGCTGTCATGAATTTTCGAATAACATACACAACGTGCATGATTTCTAATGCACTGTACAATGCGCCACACTTTTTAGTCAGAATATATTAGTTATTAGTTATTGAAGTAACATGCTTTCATATCATAATTAACATCGGTTTAAGTGGCAAGTTTTTTGTTGTCTGTTTGGAGTATAACCTGTTGCGTTCATAATGCACGACCCGAGGTGCCCCACATAACCGGCATGATTCATTATTGAAGAAAATGCCTTTTTTTGGTTTTTGACATTATCTATGAAATAGTTTAAATTTAACTTAATATCTGACTGTTTCTTAGTTTGAGACTACTCAGCTTAATTTTTTTTCTCTAGTTTAGTCGACTTGGAAATTAGTCACCAGCCATTCCTAGTTTAAATCGACCTCTGCTTCGTTTTTCCCCTTGACGCACTCGGGTGTGGACCAAAACAACCACACCGAGACCCTTTGTAGGAGGTGGCCTAAGCTGTTCATTTATGGAATGAATGTGATCAGAACTGATCCAAACCAACTATCAGATACCCAAATTTGAGATAAAAAAAACATCCTGTTGCCACTTATGCTTTATATTCAATGTTTTTAGAGCACTCTGTAACTATATAATTAATTGCCCATCCTATTTAGAGCATCTTTTCAGTGGAATAAGTTGCCTTATGCAATTAGAGAATTGGCTTCTATTCATAATTTTAAAAATCACCTAAAAGCCTATTTAGGCAGTTTTTAATTTATTTGTAAAAATTGTAGAGGGTAATGTCACTTGTAATGGAAATTGTGTATTTTGTTTGAGTGTTTTTTTTAATAATTTTTAATATTTACATGTTTACATTTTCAGAATTGTAAAACCTTATTGTGGATGTAAGAGCCAAATTATGTGGACATTTTTGCATCCAACTCATTGTGTAACATTTTATTTGGTGGTATTTGATGGTTTGGGCCCCAGGAAGACTAGCAACCACTGTTGTGGAAGCTAATGGGGTTCCTTATAAATAAACAAATAAACAAATGTGGCAAGGTACTATAAATGCGCAAAGGTCATATGCAATGTTCCCTCTAAGCTGCGCACATGCGCAATTGCGTACTGCTGGCACAGTCTCTGCGCACAGAAAATCTGCATTGCGCACAAAATAAAAATCTAACCTGAATTGCAATTAAAATTATTACTGTTTTGCAGTGTTAGTCAGTACGTGACTGGCGGCTCCCATATGGGATTAGAACGATGCCACCTTATCCCATAGTCCAGCCAATGATGTGATTCACATTCGTATATACGCAGCTAATCAATGTGGTTGACAGGCTATGACAGCGTCCTTATGTGCGACACCGGTGTTTTAGCTAGCAAAGCGGCGTGGCTGATGTGGAGTGAAGCCACGTTAATGACAACGTGTACAACCATTGGAGATGTGAGCAGGACAGACGGAACAATTGACGGAAAAAGTGTGGACTTTATACCAGTTTTTAAATTGTGTTGATAGGTCACGTAAAACCAGAGTTATGATAAAAATATTTGCAATGTTTGGTTTTTTCCTGAATACTATCGTTGTTTATATTTACTGCGGGAAGAAACCGTAAAAACAGCGTTTTATAAGGAAAACGCTTGAAAGCAAAAACAAAACCAAAAAAACTCCACCCTTTCCTATTGGTGGAAAAATGTACCATGTCGACCAATCAAAAAATGATATGGCAACATGGCATTTAGATGTTTAGGAAGGGGGGAAGTTTTGGAGTGACGGCGGTGGTTTGAGATTTGCAACGTTTAGCGCAAATCTTGTGTAGTTAGTGTGTAGTGTAGTCCAAGGGTGTAGATTTGGTTTTGGCATTGGTGGGGACGGATGATTCAACCACCAAACCCTGCCCTGTTTCTTTTTGTTTTTCCCTTTTTGACTTTGCTTCTTGATAAAAAAAAAAAAAAGGAGAAATATACTTGCCAACATATGCTATTCTATATGCTTTTAAACCATTTAAAATTACAATTCATCTTTTTATATGTGAATTATATAATGTTAAATTACAAAATACATGCAGTCACACATGTGCACCACCAAGTCATCATTAGGGATGGGTACCGGTATCCGGTGCCATGATGGCACCGGTTTTGACATAAACGGTAGTAACCAGACCGAAAAGCAGCGCACATTTCGGTGCTTTATTTCGGTGCTTTTTTTTCCTGAGATGTCATACACTTTAGATTCTAGCCAATCATTTTACCTTTGCAAGCGTAGTAGGCGGGCCCAGGTACGTACGTTCTTTTAGAGCAGAGCTACAGATTAAAAATGCCCAAGGCGAAGCGGTCAAAAGTCTGGCTGTACTTCACAGCAAAAGATGCAAACTCAGCAGCCTGCAATAAGTGCTTTAAGGTGATACTGTGATACTGTCAAAGGAGGTAACACCTCAAATCCGATGAAACACCTGGCGACGCATAGCGGGGTTTTTTAAAAGCCGAGAAATGCACCGTATTTGATAGCTTGCTGCGAGACCTCACACAGAGCACATCTACTGCGGGTGTGGTGCCTGTTATCGGTCCCGGAGTTAGCAACATCCCCCAAAAACCCGAAGAGGAGAGTCCTGGCCCCTAGCCCTGCCAGTGTAGCAGAAATGATGACGGATGATGATGGCAGCAGCAGCCGTTCTTCTCTGCGTGAGTAGCTTAATGTTGTTCGTGTGTAATTTACGTTGAGTAGGCTAACCACGTTATTACATTAATGCACGTATGGTGAACTAGCAAACACCGTCGTAGTTACATGCGGATGTCTTCTTGTTTGATGGCAGATACTCCCTTCACCCTGGCAAAAAAAACTTAAATGACCAAAGAAAAAGTGGTAAACAGCTAAACATGAGAGGTTTTTGGACAAAGTTTGTGTTCTTCATTCTTTAAGCACCGGTACCGTTTCAAAAGTACCAGTTTGGTACTGGTATCGGATAAAACCTAAACGATACCCATCCCTAGTCATCATCCAATTTCACCTGTGATCTTGTATCACCATTCCTCTCTGAGCTTTGTGTTGGTTCTTCTGTCACCTGACAAATAGGACATACATGACAATAAGAATAAAATGTGTAGCTGCTTCAGTATTTCTGTCAATTTGTGCAGATCTTGACTCATCAGTAATGTTTGTAGGGTGAGTGCATTTTTAACTACCTCATGATATTTTGTCTCAAAAATTAACCCTATGAATATATCAGTACCATTAGGATGAAATCATTGTGTGACCAAAATTTTAACGTTAGACGTATAATTTCAACAGCCTCTGTAAACTAATATCCTGGCTTACTCGATGCTGCCGTTTTCTCTGACAGTTTCAATCAAAATTAGAAATGCTACTCTGAGACTGAGATAACTAATACTGCTGCCTGTTGTGCAGTTAGTTTCCAAAATACATTATTCATGGTTACATACAATTTTAGACTGATGTGGGCCAAAGCCTAGCATAGCCTGTAACGTTATTGTGACGGACACATTTTATGAGTGAACTTGACTTTAAGCGACTTACAGGTTTCTTTGAAAAATACTTTCTTATATCCAGGTTCTTCCTTTTTGCTGTCATCCTCCTCTCCTCCTTGCAGGTCCTTGCAGCGCAGGCTTGCTGCTGCTAAAACTAAACAGAGCTCCCTGAAAGGCACAGCCAATCACATTGGCCATATTAGTCACACGAGGTAGGACTCCAGTAGAGAATGTAATTTAACTCTTTCTGCACCGCTGGGTGAATGAGACGTTGACAGATCTTTTTTTTTCCTTTCTATCGGTTTTGCTTTTCTTTACTCAAAGAGACCAAATTATTGGTGGGGACAATTCAATAATAGCTGAATATTGGTGGGGACATGTCCCTTCCGTCCATGCCAAATCTACACCCTTGGTGTAGTCAATAGTTTTGTTGTGTGTGTCAGAACAATGAGGCGACTGCTGAATGTTACAGCAGTTACAGGAGTGATACATCTCCTGTTGTCAGGCCTGCAGGTATCAGGCTGTTGTTCTCCTTTATCTCATAGTGGACAGAAATTATTTTTTGGAGTGGCACAAATAATTTGTGTGGCATCAAATTTGATGCAGAACAGCTGATTGTTCTGTAAATAGTTTGAAATGTTTATTTAAAAAAACGTCTTGGCTGCATTTTTAGATAAACAGCTGCAAAAAACTTTTTTGCAAAACTCAGTTACTTTTTTGAAGAAGTAACTATATAATTAATTGCCCAACATTGGTCATTATATACTGTACTTTGCAGACAGAGAGTTACAGGACTCTCTCCCAGACCACAGACTCATACTCATAATACAAGTCAGAGCTTTATAAAAAAAAAAAAGAAAGAAAGAAAGTTTTGTTTTCAAAATTGGAGTTCAAGTTATTTTTACTTCCAATAGTGTTAACATACTACACAGGTCATGAACAAGATTTTTTAAATTTTCATTGTAAGTGGGCTAAAGCACTTAATTAAAAGTAGTATAACATAAATGTAAATGCTGTAATTTGATTATTTTAATAAACCATGTAACTTGGATGGATTCGATGCTGGTGTGACCACAGTGCACACGTCTGCTGTCGCTCACAGTGGTCCAAGGGACCGCTCAGGGAGTTTGTGTGTTTGCTCAGACACATGAAAAATTAGAGGGAACATTGGTCATATGGCCTAGCAGCTAGCTGTGAAATGAACATAAATTCTCTATGTTTTTCAATAGTGTTATTGGGTAATACCCCAATAACACATCAATCCTTTGTGGCGGAGGGGTAAAAATATCAGTAGGCAGAACAAGATTCTGGAGTTTCCAGATGGTACTCTAATTAGTCTACAGCTGAGAAAAAGATTTTGTGAAATGTATGGATATTTTTCATTTGTGACACCCACGTTGTAGGTATGGAAGTAGGGGTGGGTGATATATCAAATATACTCAATGTATCACAACCTTTTTGACATACGCTGGTTAAAATGGTTTTATTGTAACCATCCACTATAAATTTCAATGACACTATTAAGCTGTCTGCAGGTAATTCACTATCAGTTTTTTTTCCCACATGCTGTGAATGCATCATTAATCCTCTCCCAACTGGAAATATTTCTACCTGGCATGCATGTTTATATACTACCAGATAGGGAAAAATATGTAGACAGCGGGAGTTTCAGGGAATGAGACTCGCTGTAATTTGGATTTCACAAAGAGGACGACAAACAAAATGTGGTCATTTGCAAAACATGCTGTAATACTACTGCCACTAAAGGTATAGGTACCACAAATTTATCCCAACAGCTGAAAAGTCATCCACTGTAAAATGAAGAATGTTTTAAAGTCCGCATATCAACCTCTCCCCACACACCAAAGAAAACATTAAATAATTCTAGTAATAGTTCTTTTGTTTCTGTAATTTGAGACATACTGTGACAGTACTGTCATTGTGAAAAACCTCTGTGTGCAACTGATGGTTAAAAAATGGTTAAAATGAAACATTTCAATTCATTCAGATTTTTCGTATTCAAAGTAGGAAAAAAATATTGAATTTTTGATTGAGTATACCAATCCATTTTAAGCACTATATGATTGAAAATAAATAATTATTTTAACATATCATAATATGTATCGTGTATCATGATATAGCCAAAAAATATTGTGATATTAGATTTTCCTCATATAGCCCAGCCCTATATGGAAGTTTAAAATAAAACAGCATATAAAAATATTTTATATATTTTATTTTCCATTACTGTGAAATACAGCTAGTATACCATTCAGAAATTGTCTTTGGATATCTATTGCAATGCATTTTTTTTTATTAGTGTTTAAATATGGAACTTTAGATTACGGCTTTTTTAACATATATTTTACTTAGTCAATACACAAGCATTTAGTGTATCTGTCCCAAATTCCAGATCCAGGTTCAATTTTGAAAAATTTCAAACTTATGTCTTTCAGTTTTGTTGAGTTCAACAGATGAAAAAAAAGCCTGAAAGTAGATGAAAGGCCCATTGTTCAAAGTATTTCATATAGGAAGCTAAAATTTCACAGCAATCGTTATATATGTCCAAATTTTAAACCATAAAATTTACAGGCAAATCAGTGACGGGACCAAGAAAATGTAATGATTTGAGATGGATTGACCCTAGAAATGTAATGCAAGGTGAAAAAGAACTGGCCTTGAATTGTGTATAATAAGATGTGCACTAGTAGATAAATAATGTGTAATAATAATGTGTGTTTTTCCATATACAAGACAAATTGTGTTCCACAAATATAGTCAGGTCAAAAAAATAAATAAAAGTACACATACAGACCTGTATGAACTGTGGCGTGAGGTCAGCTGTGAGGAGCCAGTCCTCCAGTCTTGGGTACTGAGCGAGAGCTTCAGGTCTTTCTCCTTCTGGTATCCTCTGCCTCAGCTGTAGCTGTGTCCACATGTACTTGGTCAGCTTCACCTATAGTGGAAGGCAACAAATACAATGTTTCACTCACTAAGGCACATAAAGAAGAAGATAAAGTCTGATAAGTATTATGCTCCAGTGACATAAGCAGTATAATGGAACAACTTTAACCTCCTAGGACCTGGTGTCCACATATGTGGACATCACATTTTGGGTTGTCTAGACCAAAATACTAAATTTTGCTCTACACTTATCCTGCCACTGTTCTATCGAAATTTAAAACGAATGTCCTCATATGTGGATCTCATTTTTCTCAGAAAAAAAAATCAGGTAAAAAAATAAAAC
The DNA here is from genome assembly GCF_965226115.1 of Aulonocara stuartgranti. Classification (NCBI taxonomy): domain Eukaryota; kingdom Metazoa; phylum Chordata; class Actinopteri; order Cichliformes; family Cichlidae; genus Aulonocara; species Aulonocara stuartgranti. The sequence goes on along the minus strand of NC_138950.1, from coordinate 36,822,255 downwards.
TCAGGTAATCCTTGTTTTTACATTCATCAGGTCCCAATCAGCCCAAATAGCAAAGAGAAATTAAAATGCATGCCATGAAAGAGTTCGGGTCTAAGGAGGTTAATGTACAGTCGTGTCAGTGTCCAAATATATATGACCTAAGTGTTGTTGTTTTTTTTTTCTCAGCTTTCATTTAATTGTATCCACATTTAAATTGGATGAAGGGTTTTTAGGAGTTTCAGCTCCTTAACATGTGTCACCCTCTTTTTAAAGGCACCAAATGTAATTGGATAGTTGACTCAAAGGCAATTTCATGGGCACGTGTGGGCAATTCCTTCATTATGTCATTATCAGTTAAGCAGATAAAAGGCCTGGAGTTGATTTGAGGTGTTGTGTATGCACTTGGAAGATTTTGCTGTGAACAGACAACATGCATTTAAAGGAGCTCTCCATGCAGGTGAAACGAGTCACCCTTAAGCTGCAAAAACAGAAAACACATCTGAGAAATTGTTACACTATTAGAAATGGCAAAATCTACAGTTTAGTACATCCTGAGAAAGAATAAGAAGAAAGAAAGTGTTAGGTTTTGTATTGTTGATTGTCATTTATGCTTAGAAATATTTAACCATATATGCTTAGAGGTGTATAATCAATTGTGTAGTGATAGGATGTGTGATCTTTAGCAGGCTGCAAAGGCTTGGTGTGCATTCCAGGAATGCACACCTACATCCTGGGAGCATGGGAAGAGGTCGTACCTTGTTTTATTGTTTTGCGGTAGGATTAACGTAGCTATGTCAGTTTTAGTCTAAGTGCTTTTTTACATATAGATGAACTGTTGGATTTTCCAGACCAGCAGGTTAAGGGAAGTCGTTTATGGGGCCACACTCTGACCCCACACACACACACACACACACACACACACACACACACACACACACACACACACACACACACACACACGCACAGGCAAGGTACTCTTTGTTTGTATGTAGACGTCATATGTTAATGAACCTATATATATTCATGTAACCTCAATAAAAGAGCAGTGTTACGGGGGAGCGGACGAGAGCAACTGGGGTCAAGCGAAGGAATGGCGTTTGTCCGGTTCTCTCCCGTGCACGAGAAACATGAAGAACTTTGCCTACTTCGTGTCTTGCTTGCTGTGTAATTATATTGTCTTCAACGTTCCAGCGAATAGGTTCAAGCTACAAACCTATCATTAATAAAGAAAGAAAGAAAGAAAGAAAGAAAGAAAGGAAGAAAGGAAAGAAGAAAGCACTGGTAAACTCAGCAACACAAAAAGACAATACCAGTGGATGATCACAGAATCATTTATGGTAATGAGAAACCCCTTCACATCAGCCAGCCAAGTGAACAACACTCTCCAGGGGGTAGGCTTATCAATATCCAAAAAGGAAAGACTGCATAAAAGTAAATACAAAGGGTTCACCTCAAGAATAGAAAGGTTAGACTGACTTTGCTTACAAAACAAACAAACAAACAAAAAAAGCAACATCTAAAAAAGCCAGCACAGATCTGGAAAAACATTCTTTGGGCAGATTAAACCAAAATCAACCTCAACCAGAATGATGGCAAGAAAAAAGCATGTTGAAGGTGTGGAACAGCTCATGATCCAAAGCATACCACATCATCTGTAAAACACAGATGGCTTGAGCTTGGTGCTGGCTTGAGCGTAGCACTTGGTGCTCCTCCCAGCCCCCATAAATAAACTTGTGTTTATTGATGATGTAACACAGGACAGAAACATCCAAATGAATTCAGGTTGGTGTTCAGACACATACTGTCTGCTCAAATCCAGCTAAATGCAGACAAATTAATTGGGCGGCCTTTCATAATACAGATGGACAATGACCCAGAACATACAGCCAAAGCAAACCAGGATTTTATTAAAGCAAAGAAGTGGAATATTCCTTCCTTACAAAGAAATATGGATTTTTCATATTCCTTTGTAACTACACCTAATAGCTTGGGTACTCATTTTAATGAAATTAAAATAAGCAGTAGCTAAAGGGCAGGTAGGACATATTTTAAATTTAGACCTGTGTATCATATCAACCATAAATGTCAAGTAACGCACATATGTAAAGCAGTAGTAAGAAATGACACAGACCAGCCTGAGGAAATCCCCCTGACTAGTGGTCCACACCAGACATCTGCTCTTTAACGGTCATATCAACTGTTAAACCGAGTGTGAAGTAACTGATGTCTCTGACATCACTGGCACACAGCTGATGATGCCCACCAGTACTGTTCCATTGGAAGAGACACCTCTTTGGACGCTTACCCTAACCCTTAAATGTTGCTTGTAGTGAAGCAACAGACACAAAATATAGTAGCAATCAGTGAAGCGAGCAAAAAGCTAGTTTTATTATACTAAGCAAGAAAAACGCAGAGTGACAAATAGTAGAAATACAAAATGCAAGAAAAACAGGGAAAAAGTACTGTCTGCTTCAGGCCCAAATAAAAGGGAGAGTTTGATGCACCATTTGATGCACTGATCAAGTATTACTTACAGGAGAAGCAGGTGATTATGTGACAGAAGGTCTACAAAAAACACGCAGAGGTGGTACAAATGCAAAAAATCCAAAACGTTTGAAGTCCAGTGCGATGTTTCTACAGTCTGTCATCTAACTTGTAGAAGATTTTAGAGCACTTTACGCCTACTGACATCAAAATGCTGACATTCTTTTCCAGCAGGACTTATAAGATCCCACCTTCGCGGTTCCAAAACTATTAGCAAACAGTGACCCCTTTATTACTGTGCTTAATTGACAAGAATCCCATGAAAAACACCCAATTCAGATTATAAACAAGCTAAAACCACTATAAGAGAAAATTGGGCTTAAATAGTACATTTCCAGTGGCACAAGCTGATTACCTGCATCCTGGAATATTAGGGGCCACATTAAAAAAAACATATATCGCTCATCTTAGAGATGAAGTCGAAATTCTGAGATTAACGTCTAAATTTTACTTGAGAAAAAAAAAGTCAAAATATTATTTCGCGAAAAAAGTCAAAATGTACTGCTGAAAAAATGTTGCAGAATCTGCATCTGAGCAGAAGAAGAAAAAAAAACAAAGAAGAATTGCAGGGGACACAGAACGATGAAGACAACGATGAATTAACTTTCTTATGAGACCTAGCCTTAATCTAAAAGTCTAATCATTTTACGTCAACAGATCTAATACACCTACATTGTTCTAGGATAAATCATCTATGTGGTTTTGTTCACACATCCATCTGTGCACTCTGACATCTGACAATAGTCATCTGAAAAGATGCACAAAAAAAGAGGGGGGTGTGCAAACGAATCTGTTCAGACAAGATAAAAGAAAAGGTACAAAAAGGTCAGAAGGAGGAGGAAAACTTCTAAGAGGAAACAGAGTGGAGAGAAAAATGACAAAAGAGAAAGCAAGAGACTGCAGTTGGGAAACCACATGGGGCTTTCCAAACTCTAATCAACACTTTACAGACTACCCTATTCAGCCACAGAGAAGAGCCTTGCTGTGGCTAAATTGTTCCACTATATTAACTGTGTTCAAAGTCCCCTCAAAATCTACCTTTGCAGAATTATTTTAACTGAAATTCCAGCAACAACTGTCAACTGTGATCTGTATATTGGCTTGAACAAACAATAACTTGACTTCAGATGAATAAAAACCTACCAACAATCTTATACATGTTGTATATCTACAATGTAAAGTGCCTTGAGGTAAACGTGTGAATTTATGCTACATAAATAAAATTGAATTGAAATTGAATTCAGTATTCGCCAAAGGAAAGGGAGAAAGAGAACGACCAAAGTGATGAACAGACAGCGTTACACCAACTGTAAACACCTTTGCCCTATAACATGCAAGGCCAGCCAGACGAGGAACACGTCCTTCTTCTCCTCCCACTGTCTTCCAAGTCAGTTGACTTTCTTGCCAAACAGGCCTTGCTCATAATGCGTGGGGAGAGCCACAGCTAAATTTAGCCTCCTGCTACACATACACACAAGAAGCACTTGGTGCTCCTCCCAGCCCCCAAGAGAGTGAGCAGTAACAGCCACTCTTCAGTTGCACCGCATATCCACATGCACACAAAATATACTGAAAAACTCAGACCAGCCCATCTGGTACCATCTTGATCTTGAGCTGGTCAGTTAAGTACCAAAGGGTTTTTTTAATCAGTTTAACTGCTTTGGTGTTAATGAAATCAACAGGTGCACTAGAGGGGCAACAATAATATAACCCAAACCAAAACAGGAATGGATTTACTTTTCTGACTGAAAGGGTCAGTGTCACTACTGCATGAGGCAACACCTGGACCCTACAGAATAGGTAGTCCAGCGGCTCCAGGATGGCACATCAATAGGTCCCAGAAGATTTGCTTTGTCTTCCAGCACAGTCTTAAGAACATGGAGGAGATTCGTGGTAGAAGGTCGTTAACCCATCAGCAGGACATCTGCTCTCTTTTATGCAAGGAGGAAGAAGAGAAGCACTGCCAAAGCCTTACAAACATCCATTCTATTCATTTTATATAGCGCCAAATCACAACAGGTGCCTCAAGACACTTTATATTGTAAGGTTAAAAACTTACAATAATTGAGAGAAAAAATTCCCATTTAACAAGAAGCAAACCTCTAGTAGAACCAGGCTCAGTGAGGGGCAGCCATCTGCCACAACTGGTTTGGGTGATGGGAGAGAGACAAGACAAGCGGTGTGTTAGCAAATAGACAGTAAGCAAGCAAGCAAACAAGAACCATTCATGGGAAGCCGCCAGCAGCTTACTGTGAGCTGGTTCCACAGACAACGGGTCTAAAAGATGAAGAACCTGCCTCCTAGGAACCACAAACAAGCCAGCAGTCTGAGACCAAAGCACTCTGTTAGGTGATGAGCCCTATGCACATTAAAAGATGACGGGACCTGGAGGAACGCACTGTGGAGTGGTAGAAGCAGCGCAGAGCTAGCAGGGCCAATGAGAGAACGTGACTGACTGGTGTAACGACTACTGTAAAGAACTCCCAACAAAGGCTGCCCTATGTGTTGTGCTCGTTCAATAGTAACCCATACATGTTATAGTGGTAGCCACCTGTCTAGCACAAGCCTTGCCGTCAGCGGAGGCATCAACTGGGATGGTGGCTGACCTCACCGCCATGCATGATACAGTGCACCAGTGCCAGCTGGAGAGACTATGATACCAGTCCAAGTGCCAGACAAAAACACTGGAAGGCCTGGTTGCTCGGGCTGGCTCCTCTCGGGCACCTATGCCGCTCCCTCCAGAAGTGACAGGGACACTCCACAGGATGTGGGAGGGAGATGATCCCGAACATTCTGCTAACATTCGCTACACCCACCGGGACATCGGTGACCAGTACTAGATATCTGTTTCGTGTGTCTTTCATCACATGCATAACATCCCAGATTACATAGCGAGACCACCAGGCTCTCCGTGGATTGATGTTGGATCTAGAAGGCAGCACAGATGGAGGTGGAAGAGGAAGCAAACAGGCGTCGTGCTATGGCTAAGGAAGGAATTACACAAGCCACCGCTTCTGAGCCTATATCTCTCCAATGCCAGATCCCTTGTGCATAAAATGGATGACCTGGAATTGCAAAAAGCAGGAAATTGCTAAATTCATGACTGCTGTGCCTTAATCGTCACGGAAACCTGGTTTCACCCGGGAATACCCAAAAGCTTGTGCAACAATGGGGCAATTATAAACAGACACTGCTCCTCGAACCTCAAGTACATGTCCGTAAGATGCTGGCATTTTTTTTCTTTTTTTACCAAGAGAACTAACAGTAGTGATTATCACAGCTGTGTACATTCTACGTGATGCCAGTGTAAACATCCAACCTGCTGAATACCATTAAGGAACACCAGCGTCCCACCCTGGGGTGATTTTAATAAGGTCGACATGAAGACTGTATTCCCAAAATTCTATCAGCATGTCAAAAGTCCCACCAGGGGAGAGGACACTCTAGATCCTGTCTAGCTCTCCCTCCTGTTCTCACCAACCTACACCCCTTCAGATGCAGTCCAGGCCTACCACAAAGACTATTACAACCTGTCCTGGCCTGCTTCACAAAGACAGACTAGAACATATTTGAACACTAGGACCTAGAAACATTCACAAAATCAGTACTGGACTATATCAAGCTCTGTATCGGAAATGTGACTGTGGACAAAAACATTTGGGTTTTCCCAAACCAAAAACCATGGATGACCAGCCATGTCCGCACACTACTCAAAGCCAGTACGCTGTCTTCAGGTCGGGCGACAGAGCTTTGTACAGGGCTGCTCAAGGTGATCTGAAAAGAGGAATTAAAAAAGCCAAGACAGACCATAAAAGAAGCATAGAGTCCCACCTGTCCAGCAACAACACATGGGAGGTGTGGCAGGGCATAAACCACAGAGGCTGTGCTGTGAAAACAGAAAACCTGAGTAGCTGGCAGAAGATTAATTGCTTCTTAGACAGCTTTGAAACACCACAACACCAGCCCTCATCTGCTTCAGCCATGCTACCATCCTCACCCGGTTCCTGCACCACTCCACTCACTGTAAAGGAGCAGTGTCCTCAGGACGTACAAACTGGACTCCAACCTGCTGCTGACCTTCTACCGCTCGCCCATTGAGAGCCTGCTGACATACTGCATCACAGTAGCACAGCTGCACTAAAGAAGATAGAGTGAAGCTTCAGAAGCTCACCGGCTGCCCTCTCCCCTCCCTGATAGACATTTATTCCTCCCGCTGCCTCAGCAGAGCAACAAAAATCATCAAGGACAGCTCCCACCCTGGTTTTGACCTGTTCAACCTGCTTCCCTTAGGAAAGCGCTGTAGGTGCATCAGCCCAAAGACTGACAGACTTAAGAACAGTTTCTTCCCAAAAGCCACAACCACTGAACTCACACACGCACTGACAACACGGTTTCACCCCCCAATCCCAATGACCCCTATATACAGACTACACAACTACCATCACCACTTAAGTTGCATGCAATAGCCCACACTGTAAATATATAACACTATTTTTCCCCAGTTATTTGTATATTTGTACATTTAATATTTTTGATCAATATTTTTGTTCATATGTATATAGTGCTGCAGAACTGTGCACCTCTGCACCCCCACTTTCTTTCCCACCTGTCTGCACTGAGTAGGAGGATGCTCTGTAATCTTATTGTACATGTGTATAGTGACAATAAAGACATTCTATTCTATTCTATTCTATTCTTCTACTCACACCCAGTTGTTGATTACAGGATATCTGCTTTGCACGTTTGAGAATTATACCAGGGAGTCAAGTACTTCTGATTTGAGACTTTTTTCCCGAGGTGCCACATTGTCCATGGTTGTATGCAGTAAAGAGGTAACACTTTTAACAAGATAATCGACTTTTGTGGGAGTAGAGTTTAGGTAGCTGATCTGCACTGCTTTGAGACATGGTACTGAAGTAGGTAATGGTGGAGGAATTATATTCTTAAATTTAGTTACAGACACTTTCAGAAAGATATCTGCTATAATGAAATGTATTCCCAACTGCTGTATAATACATTATTGTAAAAGTAAATGTTATTAAGAAATGATTAGACAAAAGAAGGTTTTCAGGGAAAAGGAAAAACAAAATGACACTGAATAGGCCACTGGTGCAAATGTCTTTGAACAAACAAGCAGAAACAGACTTCATGAGGATGGCCTGAGGGCCTGATGTCCTCCAGTTGGCCAAGTGCTCACTGCCTGGCACTATGGAGCGAGGCTGGCATTTGCCATAGAATAGCAAAATGGTTAGGTCCACCCTGTGCTTTTCACAGATGAGAACTGGTTCATTTTGAGCATCCGACACTTTCAGGTTGCATCTAAGAATGTCCAGGAGCTTCCCCAGGACATAGACTGTCATCTCATTAAGAGCATGCTCCGACGTTGTCTGGCATGCATGCAAGTACACAAGTATATGGGGGCAATAAACTAATGAGTACCATCTTGAGTTGCTGTAGTGATATTTCGACAAAAGACTAGTGTGTGTGTGTGTGTGTGTGTGTGTGTGTGTGTGTGTGTGTGTGTGTGTGTGTGTGTGTGTGTTATACCATGTGCTGTAGAATTTTTCATACAACCCAAACACTGTAAGAGGATATGAGAGATGGACATAACACAAAATAACAATGCTCAGTGGCTAGTGCAGCTAAGAGCAGGCCATAGCAACCTCCCTGAACAGGGTCCAGTAACCGGGACGGAGACGGCAAGCTGGTGTTCAAACCGTGGGACCAGCGGAACGACCGGAACAAGTTTGTGGACAGCGACGCAGATGCAGACAGCCAAAAAACAGGTCTCAAATATGAAAAATTGGAAAGCACGATGCCCAGATATTATTCACAGCTACTGGCTAAAGAAGTTAACTGCACTCCATGGATGAGATGCAACCAGAGTGGGCAGACAGTCCTGATCCCTAAGGATCCTCAGAAGGCACTGGTCTCATCCAACTATCAGCCAATAATGTACCTCACCACAACACACCCACATAGCAAAATTGGTATGGCCCAGATCTGGCCCACACAATGTGCTTACACATGGCCCACATACCGCAAAGAATGACGGCCCTTTGGTGGCCCAGATCTGGTTTGCCAGATGTGGCCTACACATGGGCCAGCACAAGGCCAGTTGCAGACACACTGGTGGTCCTGTGCTGGCCCAGAACAGTTTCAGCTCTGGCCCCAGATGTCAGCCTAATGTGTACCTTAATAAAGCCATGTAATAACAACATGCACAAAACTAACATGACAAAACTCTATTCAGACAGGGAATGGACTGATTCTTACAGAGTGCTTTTCTAGTCTCCCGGATTACTCAAAGTGCTCTATACTACATGCCACATTAACACAATCTCTCTAAACTGAGTGCCTCCTAACTACATTCATACACATTCACACTCTTGACATGCAGACTGGCAAAGCCAGGGATTAAACCACTAACCTTCCAATCAGTAGGTGACCTGCTCTACCTCCTGAGCTACAGTCACCCACTGGCAATGATGAGTAAACCCTCACTAGGTTTTGGATAAAGTGTACACTCACAAACCAGTCAAACCTGCATTTAAAATATTGGCTACCATAGCTGTATAGTATTGCAACATGGCATTTGGGTGTTCTAACTAAAATAGGAAAATAGGAACTAGGTCTGGGCCATATCATACCGTTCACGGTAATACCGGTATAATGTTGAACAACGATAAGAAAATGAAATATGGCGATAGAATATGGGTAAAACTGGTTTGGCTTCCGTCCGTCAGATACACAACAAAGCACTATTTTTGGTAGAGCATGCTAGTGGGCCGTCGTTATTACCATGTTTTTTGGAAAATACAGCACACTTAAAATCAATCCTTTGATTTTTCTTAAAATCGACAGTGCCCCTTATAATCCCGTGTGCCTTATGTATGAATTCTGGTTGTGTTTACTGACCTCGAAACGATTTTATGTGGTACGTGGCGCTCGAAAATCTGTCAAATGTTTCAGTACGACTTTGCTAAGCTACGAAGCCGCACCGCTTGATGGATTGTCTAACGTAGGCAGGAGCCTCGCGGAGTGATACGTACTGTGCTTCAACATAATATTACAGTACTGTGTGTGTATAACCTCTTTTTAAGTTTTGTGGATATTATACATGGTTATGCTGAGGATACGTCGGCCAATTTCCACCGGAAATGCCTTTTTGGTTAAACTGTCAGCAAGGAATTTGCATTTGCACTGTTACATTTTTATATAACTTTAATGCACATAAAAAACAGCTGCTTGTTTAAGTGAAAATACATTGATGGGGTTTTTTGGGGTTTTTTGCACTAATAAAGTTGCGGAGTTGTAAAGTATTTTGTCTAGTGTCAATTATAGCGTCAGTTATATCGTTATCGCATATTTTCAAATGTATATTGTGATAAATATTTTTGGTCTTATCGCCCTGCTCTAATAGGAACATAAATAATACCATCATTGCCAGACCTGGCCCACATCTGGTTGACATACACCCTGCCATGACACCAGTCAGTCAAAAGTACCAGCTTGATGCCGAATCCAGGGAAGACCTGTTTTCTATGGGCCTGGACCACATAAATAAAATCACAATCGAGCTATATATGGCATGCCATCACATAGACAGTGCCATGTATGCCAAGCCTGGCTCATATCTGGATGACATACGTCTTATCATGCCAGAAGTCAGCCAGCAGTGCCAGCTTGATACCAGATCCAGGCCAGACCTGCTTGCTATGTGGGCAGAAGCTCCTGTCAGGCATCATACTAGCTAAGATGAACAGACATAAGGCAGGGCTCAGAAGGGAACTGGCAGAAACACCTAGAGGGGCAAAACATCAGCTACTGGTAAAGTAGCTGAGCATTCACTGTAAGACCAGACTAACCAACCTATGCATCACCTGGATTGACTACAAGAAAGCCTATGACTCCATGCTCCCTACATGGATCCTGGAATATCAGAACTGTACATGATCAAAGGACCATAAGGAATTCAAGGAGGAGCAAGAAGAGGAACATCATGAAAGGACAGGCCACTGCACGGTATGTACCACTAGCAAATAGAAGAAGTGACTGAGATCGAGTTGCAGGAAAACACTGGACTGTCACACAGCGACACCACTCATGGCAGCACAGGAACAAGCGCTAAGCAGAAAAGCCATAGAGGCTGGGTTCTACCGCACCAGGCAAGACCCCAGGTGCAGGCTGTGGAAAGATGCCCCTGAGACAATCCAGCACATAACAGCAGGTTTCAAGATGCTAGCAGGTAGCACATATATGGAACGTCATAACCAAGTGGCTAGCACAGTATATAGGAATATCTGTGCGCCTAGTATGACATTGAAGTCCCAAGGTCAAAATGGGACACGCCTCCAGGGTGGTTGAGAATGACTGGAGCTAAGATCCTGTGGAACTTTCAGATACAGACAGACAAACTGGTGATGGCAAACAACAGACACAGTAAAGGTGGACAAGCAGAGTAACGAAGCGTAATGATACATGTAGCTTTACCAAGTGATAGCAACATCAGGAAGAAGGAACATGAGAAGCCTGAGAAATACCAACAATGTGGAAAGTTAAGCAACAGTGGTCCCTGGCATCCGAGATCTCTGTCCAGAAGAGTGCAGTCCTACGAACAGCAAAGATACTACTACAACACACAGCTTGAGAGTCCTATGTGTGTAAATATACACATATACAATAATCCATTTTATATATGGGAACCTTAAAGACTATGAGGGACATTGTTATGCTTTGTTTAACCTCTGATAAGATTTTAAGAGTCACTGATGGTCTGTCTATTCTAACTTTCTGCACCGTACCAAGTATGAGCAACTAGTGCATTTATTGTGTATCTGGCATATTAGCAGCTCATGCAGCCATATACTTAGGTGGTAAATGGACTGGTTCTTAAGTAGTGCTTTTCTACTATATCTGAGCACTGAAAGCACTTAATCATACATTCACACACATTCGTACTCCAATGGATGCGTCGCAGAGAAACTCTGGTTTCATATCTTGCCCAACGATATTTGGCCTGCAGACTGGAGCAGCCAGGGATCAAACCACTAACCTTTGGATGAGTAGATGACCTGCTCTACCTCCTGAGCTACAGCCAAAATTCAACATACAATTTTATATGTGATTTGATGTACATAAATAATAATACAAACCTAAGTGCTAATTGCTGTCAAAATATTCACTTTACATCTTCAAGGATTTTGAGATCATTTTCAGTAACCAAAGGCAGCTCACAGTCACGTGAGCTATTAAAATGTTAATATTAAAGTGATTCCCTACTATTGAGTGCTAAAGTGCTAACTCAAAATTATTCTTTCTATAATATTATAAACTTTACTTTTTAAAAAAAAATTACTATGTAAAAGGCCCAGTGATGAATTATGTCATTATTTGGTGCTATGTAATGACATTTTATTTTTCCTTAGCTTAACAGAACTGAGCTGTGTTGAGCAAACTGGAAAGTTGGTGGCAAATGCAGGAATGGCTTTGCAGAAAATAAACAATAAGCTGCATATTGAGATATTGCATTTATTATCTGGGACACATAATAACTTTTTGTACCTTGGGAGGAAGTGGAGGAGTGTAGGAAAAGTACATGTTACAAATGCTAACCTCCTGAAGAGTCCTAGAAAGCCACAGTAGTGAAGACAGTGAGAGAAAATGACTGACAGGAGCACCCTGGACCCGAAGAAGCTACATTCAGTTCATCCTCATAATTTTTTGTTTGTTTTGAATCTGTGCTTTACCGTCTGTGGCATATGTCTTCGAAGGTTTTAAGAAATCTGCACTTGAAGCTAAAGTTAACTCCTGTGTGACTGCCCAACTTTAAATTCGAGAGCCCCACCCCATCCACCTCTCCCTTTCATAGTTATTATAGTCATATTAAAATATAATATGAGAGGGTAATTTAAAAAAAGAAAATAAAAATAAATAAAAACTTGCTGCAAAGTGAACAACCTTTTCTATGTCACGGAATCTAGGAGATAACATGGCGTAGCATGTCTTTAAATCGCGAATGCAATACAATCATTCTCTTGCTTTCAAAGAAGCAAAAGACTGGATAAACAGCTGGTAGAAACCTGGGTCACCTCTGGATCTTAAACGTACCTCTAAAGTACGGATCTCCCGCCGGGTGAAGTCGTTGGATGCGGCGCATCTTGTCCTAAGAGACAGGAGGCTGCTAATCGAGATGTCCACCAGATTCTGGATGAGTCGGCACTGGTGCAGAGCTTCCTGAGCTCCTGTTGGTTTCGACGTGCTGCTGAGGGCCGACCTGTCTCCTCTGTCCACTGCTCCGTCCATTCCACCACATTGGCGCGACTTGTGTCATAAACAGCGACCTGAAGACGTTTCGCACACTGCCGTCAGCGCTTCCTCCAAACACTGCATGCTTTGACAAGTTTCCGTGTTTGTACTTCAGCTGCTACTAGTGTTCAGTGTCTTTCACCAAGATATGTAAGAATAAAACAAATGCAGCAGCAAAACCTTCTCGTTTAACTTGTGTCTGTGTACTAGGAATAATTAATATAAAGTAGCCGAAGCTGCAATATGTGTATGTTTTGAGTGTATGTATGAGTTGGTTCTTCAACAGGTTATGTTTCCCAAATAACATGAAAACTTTCCCTGTTTTATTGTTGATTTGAACAAAAACACACCTAAAAACCAGCTTGTCTCTGTAACCAGCTTGTTCTTAAGGATAAAATTAAAACGAAAAAAAGTGGAGCAAACCGGAAACTGAGACCCTTCGCATTCAAAGTAAAAGTTTCAAACTTTTAACGTATTGCAACCTGACACATGAAAAAATAAGAGGAGCTACCCCCACCCCAAAAAAAGTACAACTAGCTTAAATATTAAATATCGTTCAAATGTTTTCGTCACTTTTGAAAAGCATGAATGACAGCGACCATCGGAGTGTTGTCAATGTTGTGATTTGGGTGGAATGGCCATAGACTGCAAATTAAAGTACCCACCATAAGCTCACACAAGCGATGTGTCGTGTCGGTCAGGAACAAAACAGCTCTAGAGCCGGCACTTTGAAGTGAACGATAGAATCCGGTTCCTGCCCAGGAATCGGATACGCTTTTTTCCCCTCCCCGCCCCCTGATTTTTACCCCGTTCAAGTCGTACGTGATTGGTCAACTACGTGACGTCGAGTGTCCGCTGCAAACAGGTATTGGTCCACTGAGCAGGAAGGGGGCAGGGGTTACAGACCCAGCACATGCACGCACACAGAAGCATAAGGGAGGTGCGAGTTTAAGAGAGTGAGGGTGAGAGAGAAAGAGAACAGCCACTGCACAGACAACAAGCTGGGAAGGTGAGAAAATGACAACAGGAAACGCAGTAAAAATTATTCTTCTCAAAGAGAATTTTTTCCAGACAGGGATATATTAAATATTTTAATCTCTTTTGTTGCGTGATTCTCTAAGTTGTTTCACTGTGAATAGTTACGTTTATAAATATATATGAGGTAGAGCTATGTTTTGTATGTTTTTTTTGTAGCACTCTGTTCCATGTTGAGTATAATAAGCCATATAAATATTAAACATTTGCTATTATATATGTTTTGTATATTACTAATTCAAATAAATTTATTACACATAAGTTTGTTTTTGGTAATGCATTTATTTAAGAATTCTCCTTTCTAAAACACTAGATGGCTATATTTACAAAACAGACTAAATTTTCTATTCAGTGTGAGTTCACAATTGTGCTCATTTATGTGTGCATGGAAATATTCTTACACAAAATTACAATCCGATTCATGAAACAGCCACATAAGTTTGTTTTTTTTTGTTTTTTTTTGTTTTTACCACAAAAGAACAAAATAGGTCTTTCTTATATTAGTAAGGCTGAAATATTCTGAACCAAAAGGCTTGTGCAATCTGGCTACATTGTGCATATTATCTGCATACTGACAAGCCATTTCTCTGTATTATAAAATACATTTATCTTCAGGTGAATCTGAGAAAGAAGTGAATATCTTTTTATTGTCACTATACTCATGTACAATGAGATTAAAAGCAACTCCTAATAGGGCTGGGCCATATCATACCGTTCACGGTAATACCGGTATAATGTCGGGCAACGATAAGAGAATGAAATATTGTGATAAAATATGGGTAAAACGCACATGCGCAGTGTCTTTCTTTTCATACGCACATGGCAGAATGGTGGCGACGGAGAATGAGGAGGGTGAAAGCGGATCGTTGAATGAAACGGATGAACCAGAATTGGTTTGTAAAAATGCTGCAACTTCAGTGGTGTGGAACTGGTTTTGCTTCCGTCCGTCAGATACACAACAAAGCACTATTTTTGGTAGAGCATGCTAGCGGGCCGTCGTTATTACCGTGTTTTTTGGAAAATACGGCGCACTTAAAATCAATCCTTTGATTTTCCTTAAAATCGACAGTGCCCCTTATAATCCCGTGTGCCTTATGTATGAATTCTGGTAGTGTTTACTGACCTCGAAATGATTTTATGTGGTACGCGGCGCTCGAAAATCTGCACCGCACCGCTTGATGGATTGTCGGAGCATTATGGCTATCGTAGGCAGGAGCCTCGCGGAGTGATACGTACTGTGCTTCAACATAATGTTACCTTATTGTGTGTGTATAACCTCTTTTTAAGTTCTGTGGATATTATACATGGTTATGCTGAGGATATGTCGGCCAATTTCCACTGGAAATGCTTTTTGGTTAAACTGTCAGCAAGGAATTTGCATTTGCACTGCAAATTTTTATATAACTTTAATGCACATAAAAAACAGCTGCTTGTTTAAGTGGAAATACGTTGATGTTTGGTTTTTTTGCACTAATAAAGTTGTGGAGTTGTAAAGTATTTTGTCTAGTGTCAATTAGATCGTCAGTTATATCGTTATTGCAAATTTTCAAATGTATGTCGTGATAAATATTTTTGGTCATATTGCCCTGCTCTAACTCCTAACTCCTGCAGAGGGGAAGGAGTTGTGCACAGTTCTGCGGTGCTGTATACATTTTCAAGAATAAATAAGGATTTTATATACGGTGTGGGTTATAGCATGTATTTAATATTGCATAGTAATGATGATCAAATGCAGTGGGTAGCAGATATTTGGACAGAGAGAGTAATGGTATTGCACAGTACACATATTATACAGTACTTTCACAAGCATTCAACAGATTAAATATTGCATAGTCTGTCTATAGAGGGAAGTCCTTTGGTTGGCGGGTTAGACCAGCGGTCCCCAACCTTTTTTGCTCTACGGACCGGTTTATGTCCGACAATATTTTCACGGACCAGTCTTTAAGGTGTTGCAGATAAATACAATAAAATAAAACCAGTACCGGTACCAAAAAACAGAAGATTTATTCATAACACATGGGAAAAGACCCAGGGAAATCGAGTTAACGATAAAAACGATTAAAAAAATAACGCTGAAAAACGATAAAAACCATAAATTTCACACCCGAGCCTCAACTCTCGCGGCCCGGTACCAAATGACTCGTCAGCACCCAGGAGTTGAGGACCACTGGGTTAGACTGTGTAGTCAGTGCATGTATGAGCTCAGGGTGGTTATGGCTTTGGAAAAAGCTGTTCCTGAGTTTGTTAGGTTTTGTACTGATGCACTTGTAGCACGTCCTCGAGGACAGCAGGTTGAACAGGTCAAAACCAGGGTGGGAGCTGTTCTTGATGATGTTTGTTGCTCTGCTGAGACAGCAGGGCGGGGGGTGGGGTATAAATGTCCACCAGTGAGGGGAGAGGGCAGCTGAAGCCTCTCCCTGTCTGCCATGATGCACCTGCCGTACCATACAGTATGTCAGCAGGTTCTTGATGGATGAGCAGTAGAAGGTCAGTAGCAGGTTGTGCTTCCTGAGGACCCTCGTGAAGTTCTTGACCAATGCTGTGGTGCTGTTTGTCCATCTCAGCAGAGATGAGGACGCAGAGAAACGGAAGATGTGGACCCTTTCCGCACACTCGCCATTGATGTACAAGGCGGCTAAGTGGGTGCTGTGTAGGGACGGGTACCGGTATCTGACATAAACGGTAGTAACCAGACCGAAAAGCAGCGCACATTTCGGTGCTTTATTTCGGTGCTTTTTTTTCCTGAGATGTCATACACTTTAGATTCTAGCCAATCATTTTACGTTTCCGAGGACAGTAGGTGGGCCCAGGTACGTACGTTCTTGTAGAGCAGAGCTACAGATTAAAAATACCCAAGGCGAAGCGGTCAAAAGTCTGGCTGTACTTCACAGCAAAAGATGCAAACTCAGCAGCCTGCAACAAGTGCTTTAAGCTGATACTGTGATACTGTCAAAGGAGGTAACACCTCGAATCCGATGAAACACCTGGCGACGCATAGCATTTTTTTTAAAAGCCAAGAAATGTGCCGTATTTGATAGCTTGCTGCGAGACCTCACACAGAGCACATCTACTTCGGGTGTGGTGCCTGTTATCTGACCCGGAGTTAGCAACATCCCCCAAAAACCGGAGGAGTAGAATCCTGGCCCCTAGCCCTGCCAGTGTAGCAGAAATGATGACGGATGATGACGGCAGCAGCAGCCGTTCTTCTCTGCGTGAGTATCTTAACCCTCCTGCCATCCTTTAAAAAACTCACACCCATCACCCTAGGGACCATTCTCAGCCACGCCATAAAAAGACCATATATCCATATTTTATTCCACTTTAAATTAGCCAACCTTGTAAAACTACTTCTCCCTGAAATATTCATGTAAAGTTTTAATTATATTTTCGTTGTTTTAACCCTTCAAATCCCAGTGTTATTACATGAGCGCCCTGTGTTATAAGCCCCAAAAACCAAAAAACGAAACTAAATATTTCCACAAAAAACCAGTTGAAGTAATATGTGATTGTCATTATAAGTAGGCCTTTAGATGGACCAAAGATTGGCACCAACATACATTTTGACCTGCCATTATTTTTTTTGCATTTTTTTTGCAATTTAAAAATTAAAACTTCAAGGCCCTGAGTCTTCATTGACATCCAAGAAAAGAAGAAAAAATAAAATCATATGATGATAATTTGGGGTTGAAAAATAGCGTTTATAATGGAAGTCAATGGGCAGAAAATGGTCCCCAGGGTGATGGGTGTGGGGATTTCTGCTGCTCAGCCATTTTAGGCTGATTTAAGGAATTCACACTGGAATATTAACATTGACAGGTAAAAACTATCCTGTGGCAAGTTTGGTTATATTCCACTGAACACAGTGGAAATGGCAGCCATTTAACACATAGCAGTGGCACAAAAAGGTCCCAAGAAGGCAGGAAGGTTAATGTTGTTCGTGTGTAATTTACGTTGAGTAGGCTAACCACGTTACTACATTAATGCATGTAAGGTGAACTAGCAAACATCATCATAGCTACATGCGGCTGTCTTCTTGTTTGATGGCAGATACTCCCTTCACCCTGGCCATAAAGGCTAAAATGACCAAAGAAAAAGTGGAAAACAGTTAAACATGAGAAGTTTTTGGACAAAGGTTGTGTTTTTTCCATTGTTTAAGCACTGCTTCCAACCAAGAGTGATACCATATATGCCCCATAGCTGCAGAAAAGGCTAACATTGTTATCTTTTTACAAAAAAAACAGCCGAACATGAGAGGTTTTTGGACCAATTTTGTGTTCTCCATTCTTTAAGCACCGGTTTGAGCACCGTTTAAGCACCGGCACCGTGCCGGTGCTTAAACGGTAGTATCGGTAGTACCGGTTTGGCACCGGTATCGGATAAAACCTAAACGATACCCATCCCTAGTGCTGTGCCTCCTGAATATACAAGGATCTCCTTGATTTTCTTGGTGTTCAGTGCCAGGTGGCTTTCGGAACACCAGGCTGCCACCTGCAGGACTTTCTCTTCGTAGGCTGCCTCGTCTCTCTTTGAGATGAGTCCAGTAACTGTAGTGAGAAAAATATTACTGCCAGCTTTGCCCGTGCACGTAACTCCCACACCTGTCTCCACCTAGTGTGTGTGTTTACTTAGGTTTCAATATTTTATCTCTTTTATCAAGTGTCTATTTCGGTTTTTAGTGTGCTTTTTTGAAACAGGAATTATTTTTATTGACGGAGGATCCAATTATTAAATGTTGCTGTATCCTACTACAGAGAAGCCTTAATAAAGGAAGACCTACTTGTTTTTTTAGACAATGATCTAAAAAGTAAATTTTGTTCGTTAGAAGCAGCCTTGTTGGATTTGTTTTTTAACTTGGTAAACGGAGAATAAAGCCTTTTCATGTCTAATTGTGGAGTGGAGGACCTATTTGGTTTTTGCATGTTAGAAGTTGCTTTGTTGGATTTGTTTTACCTTGGGAAAACATAATGTGACTCTTTGACTGTGACTGTTTAAACAGCATGTCTTTTTCTCAAGTAAAATGTCCTTTTTATGGTTGTTTACTTCACCTGTTCTGGTTGTGAGCTTTGCATGAAATACTGAGGATCATGCGGGAAAATATACAAGAAGATAAAAAAAGAAAAAACAGAATACATATGTGCAGCGTGTGTAAACTCTGTGCAGAGCACATGCTACCCAGTGACATGGCTCATGAGTGTTTTATTCAGCCTACTGAAATGAAAAAACCTCGTTAAATTACATAATATATAATTTTGAGACCAGGTATCCCTGCTTTAAGCATGAGGCCAGTTTTGTCACGGCTAGCAGAGTGAGCCATGTGGAGGAATGAACCAGGATCCAAATGCAGGCTATCATGAACCAAGCTGCCAGGAACACACAGGCACAAATGTAATCTTCCAAAAAAATGGGTTTTATTATACCCCAAAAAGGACAAGGTGATTACAAAAATTCAAAATGACAAAAGTAAACTTTTTTTTAAATCAATCAATCAATCTTTATTTATAAAGCACTTTTTATATAGAATGTAGCACACAGTGCTTTACATGGTTAAAAGCAGCCCGCCCCACCCCACCCCATCCCGCCCTCCAATTCACTCCCAATACTCTCATTAACATAAGCGGTCATGGATACATACACCCCTACATCCTGGGCCATCTGACCTCAGGAATTCGCATGATAAGGTGGGGCCACGTTTCACAATGAACACACCCGAAACTCTGGCTGATTGGGACCCACACCCAGTTTCACACCTTGGCTCAGGCGATTAGAGGATCATCAGGGGGTCCTTTTGTCCCTCTGTGGGGGGAAACTCCCACTAGGTTTATATCTGGGACTCTCCACCATTTGACCTTAGAACTGAAGAAGCTTCTCGGATGAGAGGTGAAACGTCTTCAAGTAACTTAAAGAAGTCCAGATGCTTTTCTTTGCAAGCTCCTTTGACTATGATGATCTAATTTAATAATATAAATAGAATAACAGGATTACATAGAATAAATAAACATTAAGTACAAGCTAAATTAAAAAGGTGGGTCTTGAGCCTGTTCTTAAAAACATGTAAGTAAGTAAAGTAAGTAAGTAAAATTTTATTTATATAGCACATTTCTAGATAAAAGATCACAAAGTGCTTTACAAGGTATAGGAACAGATTAAAAAGACAAAGTACAGTCAAAAGTTAACAAAATGCAATTTTAAAAAGATGTGTTTTTAGCTGTTTTTTAAAAGTAATCAGTGAATCAGCAGATCTTAAGTTCTGAGGAAGAGAATTCCATAGTCTGGGGGCCACAGTAGCAAAAGCTCAATCACCCCTAGTTTTCAGTCTCGTATACTGAATAACAAGTAGGCCCTGACCACAAGACCTCAGAGACCTACTAGGGGCATAGGGCTGTAAAAGTTCAATGATGTATGATGGTGCTTGTTCTTGAAGAGCCTTAAATGTCAGAACCAGAATCTTAAAGTGGACTCTGAATTCGACAGGGAGCCAGTGTAACTGTATAAGCAACGGTGTTATATGTGAGTATTTCGATGTTTTCGTCAGAAGCCTTGCTGCAGCATTTTGGACAATCTGCAGACGCTCCAGGGAACTTTTGTTTAAATATGTGAACAGTGAATTGCAATAGTCCAGTCGTGATGAAATAAAAGCATGAATAACAATCTCCAGTTCAGTATGAGCTATTATGGGGCTCAATTTAGAAATATTTCTTAAATGATAGAAGCAAGACCGAACCAGAGATTTGACGTGAATATCCAATGTAAGAGCAGGATCGAAGGTTATCCCTAGGTTCCTGATAGATGGTTTCACAAACGTTGAAAGGGGACCAAGAGCATTCATTATGCTGGGTACATGTCTGTCTGGAGCACATAAAAGGACTTCAGTTTTATTTTCATTTAGTTGGAGGAAGTTTTCAGCCATCCAGCCTTTAATGGTTTCCAAACACACATTTAAAATCCGCAGCTTAGAAGCATCTTCAGGTTTAAAAGATATATATAGTTGGATGTCGTCTGCGTAGCAGTGGTAACAAATATCCTCAAAAGGGCTCAAAATATGCTGGAGAGGAAGTAAATAAATTAAAAACAATAATGGCCCCAGCACAGAGCCTTGTGGCACACCAAAGGACAGGGACGTAGAAGATGACCTGTACTTAGAAACTGCCACAGAAGAGTATCATTCACAGAGATACGAGGAGAACCACTCTAAGGCAGACCCAGATACACCGACCCAGTATTTCAGCCTATCAAGCAAAATATAATGGTCAACGGTGTCAAAGGCCAACGTGAGATCCAACATTAAGAGAACAGAACACTTACCTGCATCGTTTTGCATCAGAATGTCATTGGAAACTCTAAGAAGGGCTGTTTCAGTAGAATGAGCTTTGACTGAAATTTGTCAAAGATATTATATTTGTCTAAAACTGCTGTAAGCTGCTTCGCCACAATCTTCTCTAAAATCTTAGCAATTAACGGTATTTTTGAGATCGGTCTGTAGTTGCTAGTGAGAGATGGGTCCAGCATAGGCTTTTTTAACAGGGGGTATATAACAGCAGTTTTAAAATAGGCAGGGACTTTGCCAGATCTCAAAGAGGTGTTAATTATAGTGAGCATACAGGGACCAATAGAGTAAAAGAAATTTTTGAATAACGATGCGGGTAAAATGTCGAGTGAACAAGAGGATACTTTTGTTGCACTAACTATTTTTCCCAGCTCGGATAGTGAAACAGGTAAAAATCTTTCTAAAACAACAGGCCGAACTGGCGTGGGAACTGACAGTGCAGATGCTGATGGGGACAATTTTTTCCTTATATTGCTAATTTTTTCTAAAAAGAAAGCAAGAAATGTTTCACAGTCTTCAGCAGAAGAAATAATGGCAGCAGGTGGAGCAGGAGTAATGATATCAGTAATAGTATCAAATAAGACCTTAGGATTACCTCTGCTCTTTGCAACCAACTGAGAAAATGTACGTTCTCTGCGGCATTGAGCTCCTCCGGCAGGCTGTTCCACAGACGAGGACCATACCACTGAAAAGCTGCCTCTCCGTGAGTATGTGTCCTGACTTTAGGAACGATCAAAACGCCAGTACCAGAGGACCTCAGGGTCCATGAGGGTTCATATGATAGAAGCAGATCTGAGAGATAAGAAGGCCCAAGACCATTAAGACATTTAAAAACCAATAAAAGAACTTTAAAATCGATCCTGAAACACACGGGGAGCCAGTGCAGCGATTCTAAAACCGGTGTAATGTGGGCCCGCCCTCTGGTCTTCGTCAGCACACGAGTTGCAGAGTTTTATAAAAGTTGTAAAGGAGAAATATTCTTTTTGGGAAGACCAGAGAGCAGGGCATTACAGTAATCAATGCGACTGGTAATAAAAGCATGCATCAACATCTCCATGTTGGCCCGAGAGAGAATAGGGCGGACTCTGGCTATATTTTTTAGATGATAAAATCCAGTTTTGGTTACATGTTTAGTATGTGGGATAAAACCAAGCTCAGAGTCGAAAATAACACCCAGGTTTTTCACTTGTAGCGAAGGACATAGTGAAAATGCCTGTAATTTAGACAAGAGTATCTCTCTCTGAGCAACAGGTTCTCACTCCCAACTCGTCAAATGTGTGACGCATGGTCAGGCTCCCTCTGCTTCACTTATCGACGCGCAGGGTACCCCCCTCGCGTCGAGAATTGACGTGCAGGGTCCTCTCATTGAATACTATAGAGCTCCCTTAACGTTGCTTATTGACGACAAGAGATTGCCGCGGAAGAGCCTGTTGTCCGTATATTTATATATTTCCGAAATCACATCGTAGTGACGTATACTGAACACAATAAATTATATAATGTAAACAACTACCTGAAAAACAGGTAGAACGATGCTTTTGTATCGTTTATTGCATTTATGGAGGGAATGATGTATGTTGGGTAATGGACCAGCTAGCGACTGGGTGACTTTATTCACCCCCTTCGGCTGTTATCAGTCCATACAATGGGCGTTATTAGCACAAATCAGTCCCATAGATATGGACCATCTCCTGCTAGATTGTTCAGAAGGTTGTTATCATCCATCCAGATGGAGGATCACTAACAGGAGCGTGGGAAGACTCCAGAATCCACTCTGGCTGGAATCCGGTGGATAAAGCAGTGTGTACAGGTAAGACCATTTAAACGGACAGCATTTATAGAATGACTATTAAAAGTCAGCGAGTGTCAGTAATGTTAATGTGGTTATGTTAGTAATACACCGAGTGCTAATATAACAGCTTTAAGATGCATTTGTAGATATTATTACGTGTTTTACCGAATTAATGGTGCTAGCTTAAAGTTACGGTGTAAACGTTTGCTTATATTGGAGTAAAGCTGTTACTGTTTAAACGATGTTAGCACAGAAATATTAGCTTCTGTCATGACTGATGAAGTTACTAGTTAATAAAGTTTTCAGTAAAGTGTCTAATCGCAGCCACAGACTGACAGCAAATATCTCGATTAGCTTCAGTGCATCTATAATAAATATGTGCAAGTTTCAGTGCTTCCTTTAAACTGTATGATACTTACAGGGAGTGCAGAATTATTAGGCAAATGAGTATTTTGTCCAGATCATCCTCTTCATGCATGATGTCTTACTCCAAGCTGTATAGGCTCGAAAGCCTACTACCAATTAAGCATATTAGGTGATGTGCATCTCTGTAATGAGAAGGGGTGTGGTCTAATGACATCAACACCCTATATCAGGTGTGCATAATTATTAGGCAACGTCCTTTCCTTCGGCAAAATGGGTCAAAAGAAGGACTTGACAGGCTCAGAAAAGTCAAAAATAGTGAGATATCTTGCAGAGGGATGCAGCAGTCTCAACATTGCAAAGCTTCTGAAGCGTGATCATCGAACAATCAAGCGTTTCATTCAAAATAGTCAACAGGGTCGCAAGAAGCGTGTGGAAAAACCAAGGCGCAAAATAACTGCCCATGAACTGGGAAAAGTCAAGCGTGCAGCTGCCAAGATGCCACTTGCCACCAGTTTGGCCATATTTCAGAGCTGCAACATCACTGGAGTGCCCAAAAGCACAAGGTGTGCAATACTCAGAGACATGGCCAAGGTAAGAAAGGCTGAAAGACGACCACCACTGAACAAGACACACAAGCTGAAACGTCAAGACTGGGCCAAGAAATATCTCAAGACTGGTTTTTCTAAGGTTTTATGGACTGATGAAATGAGAGTGAGTCTTGATGGGCCAGATGGATGGGCGCGTGGCTGGATTGGTAAAGGGCAGAGAGCTCCAGTCCGACTCAGACGCCAGCAAGGTGGAGGTGGAGTACTGGTTTGGGCTGGTATCATCAAAGATGAGCTTGTGGGGCCTTTTCGGGTTGAGGATGGAGTCAAGCTCAACTCCCAGTCCTACTGCCAGTTTCTGGAAGACACCTTCTTCAAGCAGTGGTACAGGAAGAAGTCTGCATCCTTCAAGAAAAACATGATTTTCATGCAGGACAATGCTCCATCACACGCGTCCAAGTACTCCACAGCGTGGCTGGCAAGAAAGGGTATAAAAGAAGAAAAACCTTTCTGATCTGATCTGAACCCCATTGAGAACCTGTGGTCCATCATCAAATGTGAGATTTACAAGGAGGGAAAACAGCACACCTCTCTGAACAGTGTCTGGGAGGCTGTGGTTGCTGCTGCACGCAATGTTGATGGTGAACAGATCAAAACACTGACAGAATCCATGGATGGCAGGCTTTTGAGTGTCCTTGCAAAGAAAGGTGGCTATATTGGTCACTGATTTGTTTTTGTTTTGTTTTTGAATGTCAGAAATGTATATTTGTGAATGTGGAGATGTTATATTGGTTTCACTGGTAAAAATAAATAATTGAAATGGGTATATATTTGTTTTTTGTTAAGTTGCCTAATAATTATGCACAGTAATAGTCACCTGCACACACAGATATCCCCCTAAAATAGCTAAAACTAAAAACAAACTAAAAACTACTTCCAACAACATTCAGCTTTGATATTAATGAGTTTTTTGGATTCATTGAGAACATGGTTGTTGTTCAATAATAAAATGATTCCTCAAAAATACAACTTGCCTAATAATTCTGCACTCCTGTCTGTATAATGACCCAGGGTCAGTGTAAAATACAATCCTAGCTGTGTGAACAAAGCCTGGCTCCTTTAATCCTGCATGAAAAACCTCAGGATGCAGGCTATTATTACTCTTTCCTGCTGGCACACCTGTCACACTTGAGAGTCAGCTAGACACTTACAGTGACGTGGACATCATGCAGAGACTGCCAGACACTGTAATACTGCAAATGATCTGTGACTCATGTTAACACTAAACTTTAAACGGTATCTCTGTGTCTCTGTGTGCTGAACATTTAGGATTGAGTCAGGCTGCATCAGCTGAAGCTGTTATTTGTATATATCAGTATTTTTTTAATTCAGGTGTGGGGAAAATACATAAGACTGCAGTGAAGCGATGTACCAGAGTAATCCCTGGCCAAAGGTATCGTACTTAAATCAGACTACTGATCCAGCCACATCAGCCTTTTGTGAGGTCTGTTTAAAGTAGACTAAAAGTGAGCTGCAGGTTCCTGAGAGGTGGACTGTGAGCACAGAAACACATGTTCATACATACAGCTGCAGCAAACTTACATTAATTTTAAATAGATTTGTTACTCTGATGTCTGTCTCTGTGTTAGTCCTCTGACAGACTGGTGACCTGTCCAGGTGTGTTCTACCTATGACTACTGGGACAGGCTCTAGCCTCTGTAAAATAAATTTTCTGTTATTCTCATTTAAAGTATTTAAGTGCTTATGCATATGCTTAGTTGTGACACTGTTACTGTTCAGTGAAAGTTTCTAAAACTAGATGAACTTACTTCAGCATCAGCAGTTTGAGAAAACAACTCCCTTTACAGGTGCTGATAACGCCAAGGGCACAAAACAGCATAACCATTGATCCGTCTAAGTGTGGTAGAATCAGTTTGTAACTTCCTCCCTCTTCCTTGGAATGCATAAAGGAGTAGGAGTACAACTTCTATGGCAGAGCTGACATGACTGAACTGTGATGTTTGATGTGTGTTGGCGCAGTAATAAATAGCTTGATCACAGCTCTTTCTGTGTTGCAGACTTTATTTAAAAAATTCCACGACACCTCCCACCCTCCCACTGTGAACATGAATTGAATATTCAGAAGACATTTGTTTAAATAGCTC
The DNA here is from genome assembly GCF_965226115.1 of Aulonocara stuartgranti. Taxonomy (NCBI): domain Eukaryota; kingdom Metazoa; phylum Chordata; class Actinopteri; order Cichliformes; family Cichlidae; genus Aulonocara; species Aulonocara stuartgranti. The sequence continues at coordinate 36,796,197 of NC_138950.1, read as the reverse complement.
TAGAAATCTGAGCTGTTGGTGTGTCCTTGGATTGTGTGGTAATAATATTAGAGCTAGCAATCTTTCTTACTGAATCTCTACTATGAGTCATGTTACCTGAGATTAATTCTATGTTTACCTGTCAGCCTGGACGAATGTGCTGTGTGAAGGAAATTAAATTAAATCAGATCTGAACTGTTTACATTTGAGGAACCTGTTCATATTTAATTGAAATATGAACGAGTGCTTTGTTTTGTTTTTGATTGCTGATTCCAAGATAGTCTTTGTGGAAATCCTCTTTGGCTTTTTGTTATTTTAATTCTCTTTTCTGTTTTCCAGAACAGTTCTCCACAGTCGCTGTCCACATGGGTCAGTGGGACCAAGAAGCACTCTGCTAATGTGTGGACTCTGACCAGCAACATCCAGCAAGACCCAGACAGCATTTTCTATCTCCCAGCTGGAGGTTTTTGTTTGTCTGTGACTGGAGAGTCAGATTTTTGTTGAGCTTCACACTTGCAGAGGTAAGTCAGTTTGCAGAGATCCCTCCCACCCTGGCTTTTATGTGCTAGATTTCTTATCTGAAACAGTAATATTTCAGTGACTGCTGCTTATACCACAGGTTAATACACTCTACTGATCCCTGATAGGAGAATCATCAATTTTGGGCTTTGTTGTCCTCGGTCTTTTTGCAGGATCAGAAAACAAAACCAGGAGGCACGTAAATGTTTCTTCTCCATGATGTTTCTTCAAATGTTTCTTCTGGATGATGAGAAGACTGTGACACGGGATGCCACCTTTGGTCTTGTGATGAAGCAAAGCTCAGGAAGAAGTGTGATTAAATGGTACCCACATGTTGAGAAGGATGTACAGGGGCACCTGCAGCCAAATCCAAGCTTCGGGTTAATTGTAGTTGCAGAACACTATAGGACTGAGACATCTGAGGCATCAAATGTTTGATTAAACGGATGAAAAAGAGAAGTTTCTTCCCTATAATTATCACTTTTTAAAATCTGTAGCAACTTCAAGTCTGTCAGCATGCTGAGCATGCTCAGAATGTGACAATATATTTTTGTTCAATATTTAATTTCTTTCAGTTGCAATTGTTAAATGAAAAAAAAAATATTCTTATAATTTAGCAAACTAATTTATCAAAAATATATATACATATATCTGTATTAGTTTTAATAAATTAATTTGACACCTGTATTGAAAATACCATATTGTATTCATACAGAATCAGTTTGGTATCATTGTTTGTCTGATTGCTGAAACTAAGAGCTGCTTTGATCTGTTAAGATCTAAAGTATCCAAAGTTGAGCTCTAATGTTTCTTCACCCCTGTGTGTGTGATATGTGATTTCCTACATGCTGGCAGAGCAGCAGTTTGTGCTCACAGATGGTGACGGTGTGGAGAGACGGTGGTGTTTCCTCAGAAGAACCAGCAGAGTCACAAAGGACACCAGTCCATCTCACCACCTTGACTTGCTGACTGATGCTCATCTGCACTGCACAGAGGAAATCAACTGACTGAGGTTTGTCCAGTGACGTGTTATGAAATGTATATTTGTTTTATGCTTACAGATATGTTTTTCTTGACAGAGGCTCTGCAGAGGTTTGACAAAGCAGAGAAAATATGTGCTTTACATTTTACTGTGATTTATTGAGATATTTGTTGCCTGATGTTCAGCAGGAATGGAGAAATAGAATCAAAGGAGATGTTTTTGATGTTTTTGTAATGATGTAAGTAAATCTTCAATATTATTTATTTGCTTGGTTATATTAGGAGTGTTTCCTGGAGTCATCATCCAGGTAAAGTGACGTGGATCAGTGGATACACTTGTCTCCCCTTTAAAGGAGACGATCCAAGTCATCCTTAAATGTTAGTGCTTTCAAATACACAAACATTTTTAAAGGACAGAAATGAACATCCAACTTTGACTGTAATACAAAATAAATCTTTGCATGTGTGTTTTCAAACTCTCAGATGGGCAGTATATCAGTCTTGGACTGTCTAACCTGCCGGAGCAGCACTGAATGACCACCACACATGAGCATGTTCCTGCAACATTCAGCATCTGATCCTTCATCTGTGTGCTGCTGCTTTTGGTAAGTAGAGTTACCCAACTACAGTAACTCTAAACACATGCCATCCATTTCTAACGGCCTGGTTACTTCCTGTCAGTTACTTTAGAAACCATGTGGTCACCTGACCTAACACTGTTTCTTCTTCTTCCCCTTAATGTTGAAGTGTCAAATGTCAAACAGCTGGAGAGGAAACTACACCAGTGTACTGGGATGTTTCAGCAACACGTGCCAGATGCTGTTCCTTCATGGTGACATCACCAGAGACAGCCCCGCCCGCCTCAGGACCTCGCCATTGATCATGATGATTATAATGATGACAGCAAGTGGAACTAAGACTGTAAAAATCCATGACCAGAATGTTTAGATGCTTTCTAATTATTAATGAATACTGAGTTTTTGTCTCTCCCTTTTTTTTTTTTACCTCATTTGTTACTAACAAAGTTCACCAAACTCACACAGTTTACATTCTGTATGTTTCCATCAAGGTTTATTTTCTTAGAAATCATAGTTTTTCTCCTTTTGTCTTTTGTAATTGATGATAATTCAGTGAATATACTGCGCTGCTTCCTTTTATTGCGTCACACATTGCTTTAAGTTTTTCAGAGTCCAGTTATTTTTTACTGCTGTTTGAATTCTCTGTATGTTTGACCCTGTAGACTGTTTGATGGACTGCTTGTCTTCCTGTTTGTAACTGCCGCCTGTTTTTGACTAAAGATTTGGATTTCTGACTTTAACACAGCCTCTGCGTGTCCTCCCTTTGTGTCCTCTTCCTCTGTGAATGTGTTGCATGTGTCACAGATTCGTTTTATTAACAGCTTTCCCACAGTGAGTTGCATCAGCATTCATTCACAGCACATTTCAGAAGGATTCAGATTAATAGAGTGATCTTATAGTCAGAATTATCCTGACAGAGTGCCACTGTAAATTATCTTTCATCAAGTAAATTTTAAAGTTCAGTATTTCAAAGCAGGAGTTATGAAGAATCATACTGGCATTAGGACTAATAATATGTACTTACAAAGTCAAAGTTTTTTAATTATGCTACAATATTGGAAGACAATCAACTTTTAGTGTTTTCCGCATATTAATTATTCTGAAATAGAGATGGTGACCCTAACTGTACAGAAGCACACTAAACAACTGACAATCTAACAGACATCATTGGCCCGAGCCGTCATGCACAGTGAGTCTGATCCTTTGCTGTGAGAGTCTGACAAGCATATTTCTGGTCAGTTTGGAAGAAATAATATCACAGTGTTGATCTTTCTTTCAATATTCCTTTTACAACATAAACTGTGATCAAAGCTACTTATGTTCACAGCATGTAATAATACTGACAGTCCAGGGCATTGTGGTCTGTTGAGCTAGGGTTAGGGTTAGGGTTAGCAATTCAGACATACAGTGGGGCAAAAAAGTATTTAGTCAGCCACCGATTGTGCAAGTTCCCCCACCTAAAATGATGACAGAGGTCAGTAATTTGCACCAGAGGTACACTTCAACTGTGAGAGACAGAATGTGAAAAAAAAATCCATGAATCCACATGGTAGGATTTGTAAAGAATTTATTCGTAAATCAGGGTGGAAAATAAGTATTTGGTCAATAACAAAAATACAACTCAATACTTTGTAACATAACCTTTGTTGGCAATAACAGAGGTCAAACGTTTACTATAGGTCTTTACCAGGTTTGCACACACAGTAGCTGGTATTTTGGCCCATTCCTCCATGCAGATCTTCTCGAGAGCAGTGATGTTTTGGGGCTGTCGCCGAGCAACACGGACTTTCAACTCCCGCCACAGATTTTCTATGGGGTTGAGGTCTGGAGACTGGCTAGGCCACTCCAGGACTTTCAAATGCTTCTTACGGAGCCACTCCTTTGTTGCCCGGGCGGTGTGTTTTGGATCATTGTCATGTTGGAAGACCCAGCCTCGTTTCATCTTCAAAGTTCTCACTGATGGAAGGAGGTTTTGGCTCAAAATCTCACGATACATGGCCCCATTCATTCTGTCCTTAACACGGATCAGTCGTCCTGTCCCCTTGGCAGAAAAACAGCCCCATAGCATGATGTTTCCACCCCCATGCTTCACAGTAGGTATGGTGTTCTTGGGATGCAACTCAGTATTCTTCTTCCTCCAAACACGACGAGTTGAGTTTATACCAAAAAGTTCTACTTTGGTTTCATCTGACCACATGACATTCTCCCAATCCTCTGCTGTATCATCCATGTGCTCTCTGGCAAACTTCAGACGGGCCTGGACATGCACTGGCTTCAGCAGCGGAACACGTCTGGCACTGCGGGATTTGATTCCCTGCCGTTGTAGTGTGTTACTGATGGTGACCTTTGTTACTTTGGTCCCAGCTCTCTGCAGGTCATTCACCAGGTCCCCCCGTGTGGTTCTGGGATCTTTGCTCAGCGTTCTCATGATCATTTTGACCCCACGGGATGAGATCTTGCGTGGAGCCCCAGATCGAGGGAGATTATCAGTGGTCTTGTATGTCTTCCATTTCCTGATGATTGCTCCCGCAGTTGATTATTTCACACCAAGCTGCTTGCCTATTGTAGATTCACTCTTCCCAGTCTGGTGCAGGTCTACAATACTTTTCCTGGTGTCCTTCGAAAGCTCTTTGGTCTTGGCCATGGCGAAGTTTGGAGTCTGACTGTTTGAGGCTGTGGACAGGTGTCTTTTATACAGATGATGAGTTCAAACAGGTGCCATTCATACAGGTAACGAGTGGGGGACAGAAAAGCTTCTTACAGAAGACGTTACAGGTCTGTGAGAGCCAGAGATTTTCCTTGTTTGAGGTGACCAAATACTTATTTTCCACCCTGATTTACGAATAAATTCTTTACAAATCCTACCATGTGGTTTCATGGATTTTTTTTCCACATTCTGTCTCTCACAGTTGAAGTGTACCTCTGGTGCAAATTACTGACCTCTGTCATCATTTTAAGTGGGGGAACTTGCACAATCGGTGGCTGACTAAATACTTTTTTGCCCCACTGTATGTAATACATCTCTGACATGGGCCACTGTTCGCAGTGTTGGGAAATCCATACCAGGCTGGAACGAGTCAAGGTAGGTGAGCATCCACGAGAAGACACAGCAGATGCATCCTACTAATACTGACAGGACCAGGAGACTCCAGAAACCGAGAATCTTCTCTTCAGTGCCATCCTCTCCTGTCACCCTCTCTGCCCGCAGCTCTTAGAGTATGGGGTAGCTAAGGGCGCAGAGAAACCCTTATTACTAATTTGTATTATAATTCAATTTTCATGAAATATTCATATTCAGTATCGGTCCTTTTATATTATAACCACATATCCACCCAGGCTCATGGTGGGGCAGGGCTCTGTCCTGGGATGCTTGAGTACAAGGTAATGTACACCTGGCCAGGTATCCAGTCTGTCAGAATTGTTTTCAATATTTGGTTCAAAAACATGAGTGACAACAAAAATCCAACTAGGATTCTTGCATATGATGAATGAAGTCTGTCTTTGACTGTATTGTCCAGCTGATCCATCAAACCCCCAGTAGGTGATCCTTATTCATGACATAACACGGCAACAATGTAAAATACTAAACAGCAACAGTCTAAATGTAAAGTGCATTCTAAACTCCTCTTCAATAAATTATATGCAAAGAGTCATTCAGGACTGTAAAACGTGAACTACAGAACCCAGAGTCTTCATCATTAAATCTTTGGTTTCTTCATTTTTCTATCCTATATCAAATACTTTAAAGGTTAGGTTAGGTAAAGTTGCATTCTCATGGTGAGGCAAAGTGCTTTATGTGTGTGTGTGCGTGTCATGAACGGCTATAAAAGGCCTATAATTAAAGAACAAAGCGGGGTTTGAGTTCGAGTTACGGCAGACTGTCACTACTTGTAAATGGAACGCAGCCTTCCTACGGCGGATAGCTAATAACAGGAATCGGACGCGGTCCACCCAAGTCCACAGCAACCACCATAGCAACCGCCTAGCATGACCTTAAAAACATATTCTGTCTTCATAACTATCAAAAACGTGAAATGATTTGCGAGGGGGGGAAAGTGTTACAGCTGCAGAGAGCTATGGCAGTATCTTTGGAAGCTGTTTACATAGCTAATAATATACGATGTAACTATGGAGACAGTCAGTCACGTGAGCTAGCGGTGCATGTTCCATCCATCCATCTTCATCCGTTTTATCCAAGGCCGGGTCGCGGGGGCAGCAGCCTAAGCAGAGAGGCCCAGACCTCCCTCTCCCCAGCCACCTCCTCCAGCTTATCCGGGGGAACACCAAGGCGTTCCCAGGCCAGCCAGCGTGTCCTGGGTCTGCCTCGGGACCTCTTCCCAGTGGGACATGCCCGGAACACCTCACCCAGGAGACATCTTTGTCAGATGCCCGAACCACCTCAGCTGGCTCCTTTCGATGTGGAGCAGCAGCGGCTCTACTCTGAGCCCCTCCCGGATGGCCAAACTTCTCACCCTATCTCTAAGGGAGAGGCCAGCCACCCTTCGGAGGAACCTCATTTCTGCCGCTTGTATCCGCGATCTCATTCTTTCGGTCACTACCCACAGCTCGTGGCCATAGGTGAGGGTAGGGACGTAGATCGACCGGTAAATTAAGAGCTTTGCTTTTACACTCAGCTCCCTCTTCACCACGACGGACCGGTGCAGCGTCTGCATTACTGCAGCTGCAGCCCCAATCTGTCTGTCGATCTCCGGCTCCCTTCTCCCATCACTCGCGAACAAGACCCCGAGATACTTGAACTCCTCCACTTGGGGCAGGAACTCATCCCTGACCCGGAGTGGGCACTCCACCCTTTTCCGGCTGAGAACCATGGCCTCAGATTTGGAGGTGCTGAGCCTCATTCCCGCTGCTTCACACTCGGCTGCGAACCGTTCCAGTGTGAGCTGGAGACCCGATGAAGCAAACAGAACCACATCATCCGCAAAAATCAGAGATGAGATTCTGAGGCCACCAAAGTGAAAGCCCACTCCGCCACTTGGCTGCGCCTAGAAATCCTGTCCATAAAAATTATGAACAGAACCGGTGACAAAGGGCAGCCCTGGCAGAGCCCATCACCCACTGGGAACAAGCCCGACTTATTGCCGGCAATGCGAACCAAGCTCTTGCAACGGACAACCGTTGCAAGAGATTCTGGCAAACTGTCAGGCGTCTCAGGAAGGGAAAGCGGTGCTCTACCTGCACTGTGTATAGTGCTGGCGGAGCGCTGCTGACATCGACTGAGAAAATGGTCAGGTGGTGGAAGGAATACTTCGAGGACATGTCTTCCGAGGAGGAGCAAGAGTCTGGGGATGAGGGGAATGACCCGCCAATTTCCAGGGGCAAGGTCACTGAGGCAGTTAAACAACTCCTTGGTGGCATATCCCCTGGTGTTGATGAGGTCCGCCCCGAGTTCCTGAAGGCTCTGGACATTGTAGAGCTGTCCTGGTTGACACGCCTCTACAATGTTGCGTGGAGATCAGGGGCAGTACCCCTGGACTGGCAGACTGGGGTGGTGGTCCCCATCTTTAAGAAGGGAGACCGGAGGGTGTGTTCCAACTACAGGGGGATCACACTCCTCAGCCTCCCTGGGAAAGTCTATGCCAGGGTGCTGGAAAGGAGAGTTCGTCCGCTAGTCGAACCTCGGATACAGGAGGAACAATGTGGTTTTCGTCCTGGTCGCGGAACACTGGACCAGCTCTTTATCCTCTCAAGGATACTTGAGGGTGCATGGGAGTTTGCCCAACCAGTGTACATGTGTTTTGTGGACTTGGAGAAGGCATTCGACCGTGTTCGAAAGTCTTTTTCCAAGGCCTCTCCGAACTCCTCCCACACCCGAGTTTTTGCTTCAGCCACTGCCCGAGCCGCATTCTGCTTGGCCTGTCGATACCTGTCGGCTGCCTCCGGAGTCCCACAGGCTAACCAAGCCCGATAGGACTCCTTCTTCAGCCTAGTGGCTCCCTTCACCTCTGGTGTCCACCATTTGGTTCGGAGATTACCACCACGGCAGGCACCAACCACCTTGCGGCCGCAGCTCAATGCAGCAGCTTCGGCAATGGAGACGCTGAACATGGTCCATTCAGACTCAATGTCCCCAGTCTCCCTCGGAATGCTGTTGAAGCTCTGCCGGAGGTGTGCGTTGAAGATCTCGCGGACTGGGGCCTCTGCTAGACGTTCCCAGCACACCCTCACTACGCGTTTAGGTGCACCGGGTCTGTCCAGTGTCCTCCCCCGCCATGTCTCCACTCTAATTCTGTTGTTTTCATTCAAATTCCATTCTTGTCATTCGAATTCTGTTGTTTTCTTTCAAATTCTGTTGTTTTTTTTCTAATTCAGTTCTTTTCATTCTAATTCAGTTCTTTACATTCTAATTCTGTTGTTTTCATTCTAATTCTGTTGTTATTCGTTCAAAATCCGTTGTTTTCCTTCTAATCCAGTTCTTTTCATTCAAATTCCGTTCTTGTCATTCTAATTCTGTTGTTTTCATTCAAATTATGTTGTTTTCATTCTATTTCTGTCATTTTCATTCAAATTCGGTTCTTGTCATTCTAATTCTGTTGTTTTCTTTCAAATTCTGTTGTTTTCATTCTAATTCTGTTGTTTTCATTCAAATTTTGTTGTTTTCTTTCTAATACTGTTTTTTCATTCAAATTTTGTTCTTTTCATTCTTATTCTGTTCTTTTCCTTCTAATTCAGTTCTTTTCATTCTAATTCAGTTATTTTCATTCTAATTCTTTTGTTTTCATTCTGATTCTATTGTTTTCATTTAAATTCCTGTGTTTTCATTCAAAGTCCGTTCTTCTCATTCTAATTCTGTCTGTATTTGTTCGAAATCCGTTGTTTTCCTTATAATCCAGTTCTTTTCATTTAAATTTTGTTCTTTTCATTCAAATTCCATTCTTGTCATTCTAATTCGTTTGGTTTTTGTTCGAAATCCGTTGTTTTCCTTATAATTCAGTTCTTTTCATTTAAATTTTGTTGTTTTCATTCAAATTTTGTTGTTTTCTTTCAATTCCGGTGTTTTCATTCAAATTCCATTCTTGTCATTCTAATTCAGCTGTTTTCATTCTGATTCTGTTGTTTTCATTCTAATTATTGTTTTTTTCATTCAAATTCTGTTGTTTTCATTCTAATTATTGTTTTTTCATTCAAATTCCGTTTATGTCATTCTAATTCTGTTGTTTTCATTCAAAATCCGTTGTTTTCCTTCTAATCCAGTTCTTTTCATTCAAAGTCCATTCTTGTCATTCTAATTCTGTTGTTGTCATTCTATTTCTGTTGTTTTCATTCAAATTCTGTTCTTGTCATTCTAATTCTGTTGTTTTCTTTCAAATTCTGTTGTTTTCCTTCTAATTCTGTTGTTTTCATTCAAATTTTGTTGTTTTCTTTCAACTTCCGGTGTTTTCATTCAAATTCCATTCTTGTCATTCTAATTCTGTTTTTTCATTCAAATGTTGTTGTTTTCATTCAAATTCTGTTGTTTTCATTCAAATTTTGTTGTTTTCTTTCAATTCCGGTGTTTTCATTCAAATTCCATTCTTGTCATTCTAATTCAGTTGTTTTCATTCTAATTCTGTTATTTTCATTCAAATTATTGTTTTTTCATTCAAATTCCGTTTATGTCATTCTAATTCTGTTGTTTTCTTTCAAAATCCGTTGTTTTCCTTCTAATCCAGTTCTTTTCATTCAAATTCCGTTCTTGTCTTTCTAATTCTGTTGTTTTGTTTCAAATTCTGTTGTTTTCCTTCTAATTCTGTTGTTTTCATTCAAATTTTGTTGTTTTCCTTCTAATCCAGTTCTTTTCATTCAAATTCCGTTCTTGTCTTTCTAATTGTGTTGTTTTGTTTCAAATTCTGTTGTTTTCCTTCTAATTCTGTTGTTTTCATTCAAATTTTGTTGTTTTCCTTCTAATCCGGTTCTTTTCATTCAAATTCCGTTGTTCTCTTTCAACTTCCGTTGTTTTCATTCAAATTTTGTTGTTTACTTTCAACTTCCGGTGTTTTCATTCAAATTCCATTCTTGTCATTCTAATTCTGTTTTTCTCATTCAAGTTCTTTTCTCTTTTTTCTAATACTGTATTTTCATTCAAATTTTGTTCTTTTCGTTCTAAATCAGTTCTTTTCATTCTAATTCTGTTCTTGTCATTCTAATTTTGTTGTTTTCGTCCGAAATCCGTTGTTTACCTTCTAATCCTGTTGTTTTCATTCAAATTCCTGTGTTTTCATTCAAATTCCGTTCTTGTCATTCTAATTCTGTTTTTTTCTTTCAAATTCTTTTCTTTTCCTTCTAATTCTGTTGTTTTCATTCTAATTCTGTTGTTTTCATTCAAATTCCTGTGTTTTCATTCAAATTCCGTTCTTGTCATTCTAATTCAGTTGTTTTCGTTCAAAGGCCGTGGTTTTCCTTATAATCCAGTTCTTTTCATTCAAATTCCGTTCTTGTCATTCTAATTCAGTTGTTTTCGTTCAAAGGCCGTGGTTTTCCTTATAATCCAGTTCTTTTCATTCAAATTCCGTTCTTGTCATTCTAATTCTGTTGTTTTCATTCAAATTGTGTTGTTTTCTTTCAACTTCCTGTGTTTTCATTCAACTTCCATTCTTGTCGTTCTAATTCTGTTTTTTCATTCAAATGTTGATCTTTTCATTCTAATTGTTACGTGCCAAGGGGTGTGGCTTTGCTTTTGTACTCTGTTTTGTGTTCTATTCATCTTTCAGGCGTCAGGCCTCCTCTGATTGGCCAGTTCGAAGTTGATTGGCAGGTGTCTATTGGCTGGACTGGGCTCAGTTGGCCAATCACACTCCAAGGAACACTACAAATGAGCCGCTCCCTGGCCAGCTGGTGGCTGCTGGCTTCTGCTTTGACAAACATTTGCGAACAAGCATCTTTATGTTGTGTGTGGTGGGAGGCTGGACAGGTAAGCCGGGGTACCCTATACACTGGTTGTAGATTTTACTCTGTTAGTCACACTAGGTTATGCGGTTGATGCCACCCTTGTATGTTTTCACTGACTTTTATCGAGTAGCTAGGTAGGCCTTTTGTTTTGCATTTTTCTTTCAGTTAGGCTAGGCCCTGGAAGCTACTGACCTCTTTTTGTTTTATTACTTTCTTTGATTTGGATCAACCGCCCAGTCCTCCTCCCCCACCTCTTTACTGTTGTTAAATTTGACTATCCAGGCAAGCACCCAATAAATCCTGCCTGATACTTAACTGTTCTGTGGTCTTCCTCCTTCATTGATTGTGGTTGTCCAGTGTTGCTGTCTCCTTCCTACCTTTGCCTCCGCCATGGTGGGGGGGACGTAACACTAATTCTGTTCTTTTCATTCAAATTCCATTCTTGTCATTCTAATTCTGTTTTTTTTTTCTTTCAAATTCTGTTGTTTTCATTCTACTTCTGTTGTTTTCATTCAAATTTATTTCTTTTCATTTTTATTCTGTTATTTTCCTTCTAATTCAGTTCTTTTCATTCTAATTCTATTGTTTTCATTCAAATTCCTGTGTTTTCATTCAAATTCCGTTCTTGTCGTTCTAATTCGTTTGGTTTTTGTTCGAAATCCATTATTTTCTTTATAATCCAGTTCTTTTCATTTAAATGTTTTTGTTTTCATTCAAATTTTGTTGTTTTAATTCTAATTCTGTTGTTTTCATTCAACTTCCGGTGTTTTCATTCAACTTCCATTCTTGTCATTCTAATTCTGTTGTTTTCTTTCAAATTCTGTTGTTTTCTTTCAACTTCTGGGCCCTATTTCAGGAAGCCGGTTTTGAAAACTCAGAGAGAAAAACGATACTCAGGGTTTAGTAACCCCGAACTGTCCAACTCGGAATATTCGGTTTCAGAAAGGCTGATAACAATTAGTTCAGTCAACGCGTAGTTGCTTTAACCCCAAGTTAAGTGCGCGCACGAGGATACATAAAGCCCTGATTAGTGGAGCACAGAATAAGCGAGTCACCATGGAGACGGAGGGAAAGAAGGCGCGGTCAATGTATTTTACAGCGCTTGAGGCCGAAATTCTGATGGCAGCATATGCCGATAACATGCAAATTTTGCGGAAAAAAAGTAACACAGCCTCAGCTGCAAAAGAAAGGGAGCATGCATGGCAAAACATAGCCGACAGAGTCAATGCGTGAGTGTTAATTTAAACATTGATCGAGGGATTTCCACCCATTTAACACGTTATTTTATTTTATTTTATTTTTCATTTTATACATTTGATTTCGTGATGTGAGCGCAGGTGCAACCCAACAGGCCCCAAACGTTCCTGGCAGCAAGTAAAAATGAAATATAAAAATATAGTCCAAACAGGTGAGGTGTAATTGTATTATGAGCCATAGTGCTTGGTCTGTTTGTCCCATGTAAATCAATTGCAGTTAGAGGCTACATTAATTTCCCCTCTGTAAGCACTTATTGAAATTATCTGAGCACATTACAAGTACATATTTGCTTACTCTGTATGCTCAAATGTGGCCCGTTATAGCCAACAGAAAAAAGCGGAGGCCCGAAAAACAGGTGGGGGTCCTCCACCACCACCACTCACAGAGGCTGAGCAGTTGGCCCTCAGCCAAAACAGTGGGCGCCCTGTGGCCGAAGGCATCTCTGCGGGGACATCCTCTGAGTCAATAACCCCGCAAGACACAAGTGCCGACATAAGGGGTAAATTCTAAATAATACATGATGTGCATACATCCGTTCTTCACAGTCACCTTTGCAGTGCCACTCATTCATTTGATAAACTCTTTACCATAATGGATTATTTTGTAGTGAAGTAATTTTCCGACTGATTTTGCCTTCCCTCAGTCTTGGTTGTCTTTGAGAGCATAATGACAATGAAGTGTAAGGTGATTGGTATCATTGTTAATTGCCATTTGGTCCCTTGTAAGTTATAAGTGACCTGTATAAACCTCATATTCTATCAGTTGATGGTGATGGTGTACTGCATCTGGTGCAGCCTCCTGTTGAGCCAGACCAACATGCAGTTGTGAGTAATACTCCACAGATTATATGAGTTTACAGTAGAACAGCAATGTTGTTAATTTCTTTACTGCAGGAAAATAATGAAGAAACATTGACAGCTGTTATAGAGGAGGAAGCAACAGAGGCACTTTATGAGGTTTACATCTTTTAATACTTTGTGTACAGGAAATACAGGCGACCAATAAAGCCAGTTGAACAAAAAATCTGTTTATTCTTCTTTCAACATGTTGAGGTGATGGGTCAAAAGAAATGATTGTGACATATGGTGTCTCTGACTGCGCTTCCATCTTGTATGTCTGTGGGAGGGTCAGGATGTTCATGGTTTGGATCACTGCTGATGTTTGGTTCAGAAGGACAGTGTTCTCCTCTAATTGTGGCAATGTTGTGAAGAATCACACATGCCACAATAATGTCACATGCCCTTTCTGGGGTGACCCTGAGTCTTTGCAGGCACTGGAACCGGGCCTTAAGCATTCCGATAGTCATTTCAATTCTGGCTCTTGTCCTGTAAGTAGCCAGATTATATCGCTGCTGTGGGCCCGGTTCAGGGTCAGGGTAAGGGGTAAGCAAATAGGGTAAACATGGATACCCCCTATCACCAAGCAAGTAGCCAGTGAACTCTCCTAAGACAGAAGGATACACTTCAGTTCAAATGTCCCTGAAGCAATTGGTCTTTATATATTTTAAAGTATTCTCAACTCACCATGTCCAAATTTTGTGCTCAGTGTACATTCACGGAATATTTGTGAGTCATGGACAGAGCCTGGCCACTTGGCTTCCACATTTGTGATAATGTTGGCAGCATCACATATGATCTTCACAGTGCAGAGAACACAAATTAGCATCCATTACTATAATGAAATGATTTGTTAGTTTGAAATGCTACAGGGAACTATGTACCTGCACATTAATGCTGTGGAAAGACTTCCTGTTCACATAGTCTCCTTCATTTACTGAAGGAGCAATGATTGGAATGTGAGTGCCATCTATACAGCCAATCACGCCTGGGAACCGTGAGAATAAATGTACAATTTAAGTAGTAGTCCAAGTATCACCACATCATACATTAAGTTTTGTTCATCCTGCTACCTGCAATTTTGTGGCATCCCTCTTTGATGAATCTTGTGGGTCTATGACCGGGGAACACCACAAACGAGTACAGGAGACGTTTCAGTGCAACTGTAACATTCCTGACTGCCCGACAGACGGTAGCCTTGGAAACGTGCTCAGCGTCACCAATATTATACAGAAAGCTCCCGTTTGCAAGAAACCGAAGTGCAATACAAATAATATGTAATGAACTGAGAGCATGTCCGCGATGTGTCACATGCGTAATATATGGCCTGAGGATGTTATCCAAATAACTTAGAGATTGTGCTGAGAAACAGTAACGTTCGCACAGAAAATCATCAGGAAATGATAAAATGTCCAAACGCGCTCTGATCACTCTCTCCCGGCGGAGAGCTCTGCGGAGAATTTGGGCTTCACGATCTACTGGCTCTTCAAGGAAGTGGCACGCCATGTCTGACACTTCCTACTGTCAGGTTTCCGACAAAGAGGCGGGGACAGTCAGGGTTAGTTGTAGTAAACCTGCTAGGGGGCAGGTTAGCTTCACAGCGTGTGTCGTCATAGTGACTCACTCAGGCTTCAGCTGAACTCGCTTTGTGAAACCGAAAACCCAGAGTTTTCGTTAACTCAGGGTATACTTACTCAGTTTTTCCACTAAACCGGCTTCCTGAAATAGGGCCCTGGTGTTTTCATTCAAATTCCATTCTTGTCACTCTAATTCTGTTTTTTCATTCAAATTCTTTTGTTTTCATTCTAATTCCGTTCTTGTCATTCTAATTCTGTTGTCTTCATTCAACTTCCGGTGTTTTCATTCAACTTCCATTCTTGTCAACTTCTGGGCCCTATTTCAGGAAGCCGGTTTAGAAAACTCAGAGTGAAAAACGATACTCAGGGTTGAGTAACCCCGAACTGTCCAACTCGGAATATTCGGTTTCAGAAAGGCTGATAACAATTAGTTCAATCAACGCAGAGTTGCTTTAACCCCAAGTTAAGCGCGCGCACAAGGATACATAAAGCCCTGATAAGCGGAGCACAGAGTAAGCGAGTCACCATGGAGACGGAGGGAAAGAAGGCGCGGTCAATGTATTTTACAGCGCTTGAGGCCAAAATTCTAATGGCAGCATATGCCGATAACATGCAAATTTTGCAGAAAAAAAGGTAACACAGCCTCAGCTGCAAAAGAAAGGGAGCATGCATGGCAAAACAAAGCCGACAGAGTCAATGCGTGAGTGTTAATATAAACATTGATCTAGGGATTTCCACCCATTTAACACGTTATTTTATCATATGTTATTTTATTTGTTATTTTATACATTTTATGTTGTGATGTGATGTGAGCGCAGGTGCAACCCAACAGGCCCCAAACGTTCCTGGCAGCAAGTAAAAATGAAATATAAAAATATAGTCCAAACAGGTAAGGTGTAATTGTATTATGAGCCATAGTGCTTGGTCTGTTTGTCCCATGTAAATCGATTGCAGTTAGAGGCTACATTAATTGTCTTTCTGTAAGCACTTATTGAAATTATCTGAGCACATTACAAGTACATATTTGCTTACTCTGTATGCTCAAATGTGACCCGTTATAGCCAACAGAAAAAAAGCGGAGGCCTGAAAAACAGGTGGGGGTCCTCCACCACCACCACTCACAGAGGCTGAGCAGTTGGCCCTCAGCCAAAACAGTGGGCGCCCTGTGGCTGAAGGCATCTCTGTGGGGACATCCTCTGAGTCAATAACCCCGCAAGACACAAGTGCCTACATAGGGGGTAAATTCTAAATAATACATGATGTGCATACATCCTTTCTTCACAGTCACCTCTGCAGTGCTGCTCATTCATTTGATAAACTCTTTACCATAATGAATTTGTTTGTAGTGAAGTTATTTTCCTACTGATTTTGCCTTCCCTCAGTCTTGGTTGTCTTTGAGAGCATAATGACAATAAAGTGTAAGCTGAGTGCTATATGTTTGTTAATTGCCATTTGGTCCCTTGTAAGTTATAAGTGACCTGTATAAACCTCATATTCTATCAGTTGATGGTGGTGGTGTACTGCATCTGGTGCAGCCTCCTGTTGAGCCAGACCAACATGCAGTTGTGAGTAATACTCCACAGATTATATGAGGTTACAGTAGAACAGCAATGTTGTTTATTTCTTTACTGCAGGAAAATAATGAAGAAACATTGACAGCTGTTACAGAGGAGGAAGCAACAGAGACACTTTATGAGGTTTACATCTTTTAATACTTTGTGTACAGGAAATACAGGCGACCAATAAAGCCAGTTGAACAGAAAATCTGTTTATTCGTCTTTCAACATGTTGAGGTGATGGGTCAAAAGAAATGATTGTGACATATGGTGTCTCTGACTGCGCTTCCATCTTGTATGTCCGTGGGAGGGTCAGGATGTTCATGGTTTGGATCACTGCTGATGTTTGGTTCAGAAGGACAGTGTTCTCCTCTAATTGTGGCAATGTTGTGAAGAATCACACATGCCACAATAATGTCACATGCCCTTTCTGGGGTGACCCTGAGTCTTTGCAGGCACTGGAACTGGGCCTTAAGCATTCCGATAGTCATTTCAATTCTGGCTCTTGTCCTGCAATTAGCCAGATTATATCGCTGCTGTGGGCCCGGTTCAGGGTCAGGGTAAGGGGTAAGCAAATAGGGTAAACATGGATACCCCCTATCACCAAGCAAGTAGCCAGTGAACTCTCCTAAGACAGAAGGATACACTTCAGTTCAAATGTCCCTGTAGCAATTGGTCTTTATATATTTTAAAGTATTTTCAACTCACCATGTCCAAATTTTGTGCTCAGTGTACATTCACGGAATATTTGTGAGTCATGAACAGAGCCTGGCCACTTGGCTTCCACATTTGTGATAATGTTGGCAGCATCACATATGATCTTCACAGTGCAGAGAACACAAATTAGCATCCATTACTATAATGAAATAATTTGTTAGTTTGAAATGCTACAGGGAACTATGTACCTGTACATTAATGCTGTGGAAAGACTTCCTGTTCACATAGTCTCCTTCATTTACTGAAGGAGCAATGATTGGAATGTGAGTGCCATCTGTACAGCCAATCACGCCTGGGAACCGTGAAAATAAATGTAAAATTTATGTAGTAGTCCAAGCATCACCACATCATACATTAAGTTTTGTTCATCCTGATACCTGCAATTTTGTGGAATCCCTCTTCGATAAATCTTGTGGGTCTATGACCGGGGAACACCACAAACGAGTGCAGGAGACGTTTCAGTGCAACTGTAACATTCCTGACTGCCCGACAGACGGTAGCCTTGGAAACGTGCTCAGCGTCACCAATATTGTACAGAAAGCTCCCGTTTGCAAAGAAACGGAGTGCGGTACAAAGAATATGTAATGGACTGAGCGCATGTCCGCGATGTGTCACATGCGCAATATATGGCCTGAGGATGTTATCCAAATAACTTATTGATTGTGCTGAGAAACGGTAACGTTCGCACATGAAATCATCAGGTAATGATAAAATGTCCATACGCGCTCTGATCACTCTCTCCCGGCGGAGAGCTCTGCGGAGAATTTGGGCTTCAAGATCTACTGGCTCTTCAAGGAAGGGACACGCCATGTCCGACACTTCCTACTGTCAGGTTTCCGACAAAGAGGCGGGGACAGTCAGGGTTAGTTGTAGTAAACCTGCTAGGGGGCAGGTTAGCTTCACGGAGTGTGTCGTCATAGTGACTCACTCAGGCTTCAGCTGAACTCGCTTTGTGAAACCGAAAACCCAGAGTTTTCGTTAACTCAGGGTATACTTAGTCAGACTTTGCACTAAACCGGCTTCCTGAAATAGGGCCCCGGTGTTTTCATTCAAATTTTATTCTTGTCATTCTAATTCTGTTGTTCTCATTCAAATTCTGTTTTCTTCATTCTAATACTGTTTTTTCATTCAAATTCTGTTCTTTTCATTCTTATTCTGTTCTTTTCCTTCTAATTCAGTTCTTTTCATTCTGATTCTTTTGTTTTCATTCTGATTCTATTGTTTTCATTCAAATTCCTGTGTTTTCATTCAAATTCCATTCTTGTTATTCTAATTTTGTTGGTTTTTCTTCGAAATCCGTTGTTTTCCTTCTAATCCAGTTCTTTTAATTTAAATTTTGTTGTTTTCATTCAAATGTTGTTTTTACTTCAAATTTAGTTCTTGTCATTCTAATTCTGTTGTTTTCTTTCAAATTCTGTTGTTTTCCTTCTAATCCTTTTTTTCCATTCCAATTCTGTTGTTTTCATTCAAATTTCTGTGTTTTCATTCATATTATGTTGTTTTTTTTTCTATTTCTGTTGTTTTCATTCAAATTCCATTCTTGTCATTCGAATTCTGTTGTTTTCTTTCAAATTCTGTTGTTTTCATTCTAATTCTGTTGTTTTCATTCAAATTTTGTTGTTTTCTTTCTAATTCAGTTCTTTTCATTCTAATTCTACTGTTTTCCTTCTAATTCAGTTCTCTTCATTCAAATTCCGTTCTTGTCATTCTAATTGTGTTGTTTTCATTCAAATTGTGTTGTTTTCTTTCATCTTCCTGTGTTTTCATTCAACTTCCATTCTTGTCGTTCTAATTCTGTTTTTTCATTCAAATGTTGATCTTTTCATTCTAATTCTGTTCTTGTCATTCTAATTCTGTTGTTTTCATTCAAATTATGTTGTTTTCATTCTAATTCTGTTGTTTTCATTCAAATTATGTTGTTTTCCTTCAAATTTTGTTGTTTTCTTTCAACTTCCGGTGTTTTCATTCAACTTCCATTCTTGTCGTTCTAATTCTGTTTTTTCATTCAAATGTTGATCTTTTCATTCTAATTCTGTTCTTGTCATTCTAATTCTGTTTTTTTCTTTCAAATTCTGTTGTTTTCATTCTAATTCTGTTGTTTTCATTCAAATTATGTTGTTTTCTTTCAACTTCCGGTGTTTTCATTCAAATTCCATTCTTGTCATTCTAATTCTGTTTTTTCATTCAAATTCTTTTGTTTTCATTCTAATTCCGTTCTTGTCATTCTAATTCTGTTGTCTTCATTCAAATTCTGTTGTTTTCATTCTAATTCTGTTGTTTTCATTCAAATTCTTTTGTTTTCCTTCAAATTTTGTTGTTTTCTTTCAACTTCCGGTGTTTTCATTCAACTTCCATTCTTCCCAGATAGCAAGGAGACATTGAACAGATGTTGATTTTCCATCTGAACCATCAGAATCGTCAGGATTGAAATGTCAACGCAAAACCAATGTTGAAACTAGAGATGGACCGATCCGATATTACGTATCGGTATCGGTCCGATACTGACCTAAATTACTGGATCGGATATCGGAGAAAAATAAAAAATGTAATCCGATCCATTAAATATCACGAAAGCACCTCACAAAACTTGCAACACGCCGTAACTCACCTCAGAACGTTAGCACGTCGGAGCAGTATGCATCACGTGATGGCTGTGGCATGCAGGACCTGTCGGTGGTCTGGATAGCATTTGGAGCTTCGCTAGCAACCCGGCATTTCATCTCCGACAAAGTTATCCCGAGAGAAGTAAAGCAAGTGTGTAAGTCCATCTCTGAATGTTTGTAAAGCATTCCTGCGTTAAGCTTAACAAACGACTGCCTCTTCTTGCTGCTACTTCAATCATGAAACTGCTTAACGATCAGCTGATTGGCTTTTCTGTCGCGAGTCTGTGTCTCTAGTTTGCTTTTGGCCCACTTTGCACCAGAAAGAGGAAACCAGCGGCTGAACAACAGCAGCACGTTTAAGCTTGATAAGCTGTTGTTAGAATTTATTTAATATTACTTTCTACTCGAGGATCTTTTTCTACGTAGCTGACGGCTGGTAACTGTGCAGGGGCGGATCTAGCAAAGTTTAGCCAGGGGGGCCGATAGGGCATTAACAGGGAAAAGGGAGCACAAAGACATACTTTTCTTTCTTATTCTCATTTAAAATGTCTAGCTTTTAATAAATAATTATCTGACACCCAAAGTTTTAATTTGATGTAAAATGAATAGAAGTCAATTACTGTATATAGTAACTATTAAGTCTAATATATATACCCTAGTAAGCTATAGTATTTTTTCCTTTGGGAAGGTACCATCTGTGCAGTCTGCAATTCTGTTGAAGAAAGATGTTGAATCTATTTAATATTTCTTGAAAAACAATTGATTTCTGTGCATTTTTTTTTCCACACTGCATCAAATTAAGGTTGATTACGTCGACTAAGCATCATGAGGTGGAGCATGAGGGGTGGTTCCCTATTTTTTATTTATTTATTTTTGTTGTTGCTGGGAGTTGGAACCCTATTAGTTAGGTTGCTTAATATTTATGCTAAGTACTCTTTAAAATACCAGAATAGGGAGGATGGTGTAGGTTTAAGTTTATTAGATTGATCAGTATTGCTGAACTATGAAATATTTTTTTTTGCATACAGGTATAACAGAATAGCTTTAGTGTTGTTGTTGTTTTAAACTTGAGTATGAACTTATACAAAATGCAGCAAGATATTTTAAAAAAACTGTTTTGTTGATTAAAAAACACTATATCGGATTCATATCGGTATCGGCAGATATCCAAATTTATGATATCGGTATCGGTATCGGACATAAAAAAGTGGTATTGTGCCATCTCTAGTTGAAACAACATTGAAATACTGATGAAACCTGACACTGACATTGAAATAACATTGATTCACTGTTGTTCTGTCATCGTTGATTTTTGATCTATTTATAGTTGACAAGGTGACAACAATCACGTTGAAAAACCATCGATTTATGGTTGAGCGGGAAATTAAAGCTGCAACCACTTGGACTATTCCGCAGCACCCCTATCACATTGGTACATCCCTCCAGGTAACCATTGTCTTGTACAGTAGAGCGGGACATTAGATTTACTCTCAGCGGAATTGACCGGAGAAGGCATCAGTTCATGCACTGCACTGGCCTGCACCACAATTAGTATAAGGTAAGAATGAATGACTTTTGTTCTATTCGTTATTTCCACGGTTGCATTTGAATAACAGTAAAAAAAACAAAAAAAAAACCTTGTTAATGTAAAGTTTCGGATAAAATGTAGGAGCCCGAAATTGTGTCTACTTTCATCTTACAACCCGGCAACAAATAAATTGCACTGCAAACAAAGTCTATCAACAAAGAAAACATTTTCGTTTCATACTTTTCCGTTATATTCCCTTACAAAGCTAGCTTTAACGCTTCGAGGGTTCCTTTGTTCTTGCCGTCACCTCGGCGCTTGACCCAGACTTTCGCTCTGTAGTTGCTTTTTAGCATAGTACTACAAAAAATTGTAAATCTGTGATATATGATTGATAAACGTAAAGGTAACTGTATAAATGTGTTCAATGACTTTGTTACTTTTAATGATTGGTGAGCACCCGCTTCGATTCCCACTCAATTCAAACTTTACGTTGCACGCTCACCTAACTTGCGTTTGCACCTTTTGTCCACACGTAAACTGCGTTTAGCATTTACGTGTGGACGAGGAAGACGGAGAAAACGTAGCGTCAAAGGTGTGCGCCTATTTTGACGCCACACTGTGCGCCAAGTTTTTGTCTCGGTGTCATGAATTCCTACAATGGCAGACTTAGACAAAATACTGTTAATTTTATTATCTTCAGTGTTTAAATGCTTGCATATACGGGTTTGCTTGTAATTGTTGCCTATATACATTTTAAGCTATTATTTATTATTTAGTTCAATCAGTAGATCAAGTTTTGTAGTGACTATGAAATATATTGTAATTATCTGTTTCCTGTTTATCCTAGACAGGGCAAAAAAGGACTCCAAATTAAAAAAAAAAGATAAAAATGAAAGACTGGTGCATTGTGCAGTTTAGCACTGGTGGTACAGAAATAGTCCCTAGATCATGGATAAATGGGGAGAAATTGTCATGGCCTCCATATCCTCCGTGAGACACATTCAGGATCCACGACGCAGTAAAGAGGAGAGTTCATCCTGGTGCAACATGGCTCACCTATGCACCAGTCTGACTTCTAATAAGCCATGGTGGGTATCATCTGGATTGGTGTTGTATAAATGTAACAATAACAAGTTTTTCGTGTCCTAATTTATGTCTGGCCATACATTGTGTTTGTACTTCCAGACACATTTCACGAAGCAGAACGCAGTCTTCAGAAATATCTAAGTGAACACTGTGATATGTCTGACCTTCAGTCCGAAGCTGAAGCTCAGACCAGTCATAAAAGAAAGCACAAGTAAAACTTTTTTTATTTCACAAACATATCTTTGATTGCTAAGAATTTATGATCTTGTCTTTTATACATATCTGTGGTGCTTGCATACTGCAATATCACCACATAATATAGTCCAAAAAGTGGAAGCTTGTAAACTTTTTATAAATGCAAAGCCGTGTACACTTGTGCACTTCAAAAATTCCTTGTATACTGTACCTTCTTGCACATCTCCGTTTCCTGTGTGTGTTGTTATAAATCAAACTGTAACTTTAGGAAAAAATATTCCAAAAGCACATTTGTAATTACTTATGACCGTTTTCAACTTTTTTTCTTTAGACCAAATCCCCTGTACACATATAGTGACTCAGAGGATGAGCAGCCCACAAAAAAATGGTTTCCCCAGGCCCCTCGAGTGAAAATACCAGGTAATAAAATACTGTCTAGTGTCTTTGTACATATCTGTGTGTGACACAAGGAAACGTTTGACAAGTTGTCTGTATTCTTAAATACTTTAAAAAAAATTATCTTTTTCTGTCAGACCTGACGAGAGCTGTTAACGAACTCTGTGAGGAGGTCAGAGCCATCCGCAATACTGGCTGCAATGAATCGGTAGATGCTGGGGTACTGCCTCTGGATTTGCCCTTGCACAACATTGAGGAGCTAAACAATGCAGAGCCAGCTCTTCAATCACAAGAGGCGAATAAGGCAATGGTAAGTATATAAAGGTTATGTACACTTTGTAACTATAAAGTGTAATAGCTGTCAGATGTGATTTAAATACATAACAACGGCCTGTTGATTAAACACACAAGCACTTGCATACACATTTAAGACATGAGACACGCTAATTCCATCTCTTAAAATGTGTCTATAGGTGAGACGTTTTGCCTTGATTGGAGCCTGACGCAGCAGTTAGGGGCAAACTCTATGTCCGAGTTTGTCTTTGCACAAGCAGTGCAGAAATGGCTCCGATACGCCCCAGATCGTTTGGGTGGTGCAGGACGCACATCATGCAAAAAATTACAAACTTCTGTGAATCATATAAACGTAAATAGGAAACTGTCTTTTAATAAAGTATTTAGCAAACGAAACATGCCTATTGACCTTTTTTTATTTTTATTTTTTTCTCTGTTACATCACATGCAATGCTTTCTTATTTTAGGATATTAATATTGACATGATACATTGTGAGACATTTGGTGTGTTTTTTTATAAAGGGTGTCCAATTTAAGGAATAAGTACAATTATGTGTTTAGGTGGTTGAAGTATTGATGGAAACATGCAGTAGTTTAGTATTGGTTAAAATACCTATAAAGAAAGGTAGATTTCCAGTCATGATTTAACTGTTGTTTTAATAAAAAGCAACTGTGCGAAAGAGGTGGAAAATCAACACCATAGCTCAACAGTGTTTCAATATCAGAATCTGACATTGTTTCAATGTCAGCAGTATTAGAAAATATAACGTTGAATCAACGTCAGGTTTCAACATTGATTCAACATCAAAACCTGACGTTGTTTCAACGTTAAAAAAGGGTGCAAGAGTGACGTTAGGTCAACGTCACACTTCAACGTTGATTCAATGACACAGCCTGATATTGACTCAACATTTTTTCAATGTTTCCTTGCTATCTGGGTTGTCATTCGAATTCTGTTTTTTTCATTCAAATTCTGTTGTTTTCCTTCTAATTCTGTTGTTTTCATTCTAATTCTGTTGTTTTCATTCTAATTCCGTTCTTGTCATTCTAATTCTGTTGTTTTCATTCATATTATGTTGTTTTCATTCTAATTCTGTTGTTTTCATTCAAATTCTTTTGTTTTTATTCAAATTCCTGTGTTTTCATTCAAATTCCATTCTTGTCATTCTAATTCTGTTGTTTTCATTCAAATTATGTTGTTTTCATTCTAATTCTATTGTTTTCATTCAAATTCCATTCTTGTCATTCTAATTTTGTTGTTTTCGTTCGAAATGTGTTGTTTACATTCTAATCCTGTTGTTTTCATTCAAATTCCTGTGTTTTCATTCAAATTCCGTTCTTGTCATTCTAATTCAGTTGTTTTCGTTCAAATTATGTTGTTTTCATTCGAATTCAGTTGTTTTCGTTCAAAGTCCGGTGTTTTCCTTCTAATCCAGTTCTTTTCATTCAAATTCCATTCTTGTCGGTCCGTGTACTTTTCGGTATTTGAAGTTTTGTTTCAGAAACCAAAACGAAAAAACGATATTTAAAAGAATTTTCATTTTTTTAATTTTTGATAAAGAATAAAATGGGCGAAAATAACTTGTTTTTTCATTCGGTGGTAACAAATAGCCGTCATACACTTAAAATTAGACGTGCTTTTTTGGATTTCTTCGTGATTCAAATAATGAAAGTATACTAGCGCAAAAACAAAAAAATAGACGCATTTTCAATGTCTGAAACGGGAAGTACTTCTTCTGCGCGTTTTTTTATGGCGCGCGCACACCGTCCCCCACACAAGAGATCGACGGCCTTAAAGTTACACTGGAATAAACAGAGGATGGACCATTACGTTGTTTTTAGGAAAACTAAGAGAGTGACACTCCGGGACGAAGACATGACTGCAGAAAAACTGGGTCGCATCTTTCAGGTAGATATGTAAACTTCGCAAACTTTGCTTTCAGCAGTTTTTTTATGAACGTTATTGTTCTTCCTTACTGCGGAACGGCTAACGTTAACATTTGGTGATTTCATGTAGGCCTACTTTTACTAATACTATGTCTAGCCGTCTTCATTGTGCTAATATGTGAATTGTGCACATGTGCTAATGTGTAAATAGTTATTCATTGACTTTTACCGGCTACTAGCTAATAAGTAAGCCTTTAGAGCCTATTAACCGTGTGCACAGGAGTAACACGTTAGCAGAGCAACGTGATTTACGGAAACTTTTCTTAAACAGGTATCCGCGCATACTCTGTACATCACGGATGATTCAAACGTGGCTATGTTCCCCGGTGCGGTCTCTGGTGTTTTCAGCGCATTAGACCTTACACCCAGAGGTCACTATGAAGTCCACGGAGAAGACATGGAGTCAATTCCAACAGCAGGTTCCAGCGGGCAGCGTGTGGCAGCGTCTGCACCTTCACGTTCACAGCAGGCTACTTCAAGTTCCCCTATGTCCTCCAAAACATTTCAGAGGTAGGATGAGTCTGTGTTCTTGAATATTAAATTACAGAACAGGCAAAATAAAAAGAAACATAAGGTGCATGGATAGTTGAATTGTTAAGAATAGCAAAGCTGTTTTAGTACAATTTGCCTATAGCAATCACTGAATGGATTTGTGGCCTGCTGTCTTTTACAAGATATGTAAAATTATTATGTTTTGTTTTACAGATCAGTGTACTTTGCAGATGTAGTTGGTGGGAGGTTGATTCCCAATAGAATGGTGGTTGTACGATTCCTGGAGTCTGAGGCTACGCTTCAAGGGATAGTAGGAAAAGTGCAAGATGCCATTGGTAATTACAACCCAATAATTTTGACAGATGCACAGGGCAATGCAATTCTGGAGTCGGAGGGCACAACAGGTGAGCCATAATATTACAGCTAAAGCCCATATCTTATGGAGAGACATGTCTTACCAGACTCTTTGTAATATTTATTGGGTAATATGGTATTGGCTTCTAAACAGGTTTCTTTGGTTTTGTTTTTCATCTGTAGGGTCACAGTACTGGAGACAAAATGCACGAAAAATTCTTGCTGTGCCTGAACAAGACTTTAATTGCCTCCAGGGAACAAAGAGGAAGAAACTGAGGTATGTGAATAAATATGTATATACTATAGGATGAACATCAATATAGAAGAATTAATTTGATTTAAATCCTATAATAGCAGTAAGACATCACTACATAAATCATCATCTATCAGTAAGTGATGTGATGTTTCTTTAAGCCAGTAAGTAGCTTTGACATCTGATTATCCATTTTTATTTGTAGCAGCCGTAAAGATGATGACAGTGCCAGTTTGGGAGAAGTGAGTGACAAAATAGAAGAGTTGGTGTTGGCATCTCAAAGTCTGCCAGCTGTCACAGCAGCAATCAAAGAGCTCACTGATCTTGCAGTTGCCCAGAAAGTCACAACCCCCAAGCTGCAGACACTCAAGGAGGGATTTAGCTGCGTGGTTTGTATGAGTATGTTCAAATGTTGCTTAGTAAATACATTACATCTACACTAACATTTTAATTACAATTAAAACAATGTCAAACCACATTCAATCATTACTTTGGACAAACATTTTTTTACCAAACATAGGCTCTTTATTCAGCAGTGTCCATTTAAATACTTAGGCACAGACAATCAAGATGCAGGTCTACTGTAACATAACATTCAAAAGTTTACATGCACATTTAATTTGGGTTCTCCTTGCAATCTTGACTATGAAAGTATAGCTTTTCAAATTGATTACAATGTCAGTATGGGTGACGGTACACTGTTCACAGTAATGTAAAACTAAAAAGTTCACATTTAAAATGGGACTGTAGTTGCATATATTGAATCAAGTACCTGTAACTTTTTCATTTTTCTTGCTTGCTAATTGAGAAAATGTACTGATTTTGCCCCTCATCAATTATAGACAAAAATATAGACAGGGACTTTCTCAGAACAGCGTGAACAAGAGGAATTACAGAATAACCAAAAATATTCTGCATGCTGTCTGTAAATTTATGTCAAGACTGACTTTGAACCTATAGTTTGAACTAAATTCAACATAAATGGATAACAGTCTCACTTATCTGATTTACTTTTGCAGACATCATTGAGGATCCAGTGTTCTCACTGTGCTGCAGAAGCATTATTGGCTGCAAGACATGTGTGGAACAGTGGCAAGAGACATCACAGCACTGTGCAAAATGCAGGGAGAGTAACAACGGAGTTCTACAAATTACTGGTCTAACAGCTGCATTTTCTGTATTGAAATCTTTTTTTGCAGAGGAGTAATGTAGTGTGTACACACAAATGTTTACAGTCAGTTGATTTTTTTTTTTGTCTGTTCTGTACAGTTTACAGATGCAGTGGTTCATACATTTCTCTGAGTTATGTTTATGAGACAGAGCAGAGCTTCTTTGTATGGCATAAAGTCACCATTTACGGCTCTAAAAAACAAATGTGAAATATCAGGATATTTTTCTGCAAAATGACTCTCTGTTCTAAGTTTGTCCTGTTCGGTTGTGAAGGGATCAACTCCAAAAGTCGAATATTCTTTGAGTGCAGATCCCAAGTGCTGCCTGTAAAGGTCTGCTGCTTCAAGTGCATTTGGCAAGAGCTCTGGAGAAATTCTTCTTTTACACCCATGTTCTGCAAAGTGATTTGGTATGCCTTTTCCTGTAAAAAATAGAGGAGGTGTTTAAATGTTCATTATCAGGGTTGTAAGCAATCTGACTTTTTTTTTTTTTTTTTTTTACCTGGGATTCTATGAGCATTCCATGATTCTACCACACTTGCAAGACCAATGTTACACAGCTGACAGGTTAGATTGGACACACAGTATCGCACAAGGTTATCCTCCATATCTATCTCCTCCTGGTCCATCAGCTGGAGTAGGGCAGTTTTTAGTGGGTAGTTGACACGGTTGTTGATTTCAGGCCAAATCCTTTCAACTGTGTGGTTCTAAAAGAGTTAAAAGAAACATGTCTTAAATGTACGTAGTAGTACACGTAATAGTATAAGAATTTCAGCTGATGTTAATGGTACTTAAATCTTACTCTTGTGGATGAGGTCTGTAAATAAGGCAGTCTCTCCTGATTGAAGCGATGATGTGACAGCATCTCTTGCATGAACAGTGTTAAATAAAATTCCTTTCCATGGTCTACTCGCACCTGGTCCCACATACCATAGGTGATCACTGCAGGTCTTGTACAGGAAAAATAAAGAACATTTATTAACTATTTTGCTTTAAGACCAGCAAAGGTGTTATTATTTTGAATGTATTCATTCATGTTTTTTTTGGGTAATATTTTAGTTGTAGTAGGACAACATATATTTCTTAAGTTTCTTTGCAATGTCACTGTCATGCTCAGACTTTAGATGTATGTCAGAACAATTGAAAGATATGTGGAAATCCAAGAACCTTGTTCCATTCATAAATGAACACTGATTAATTGCAATAAAGTAGTTAAATGATTCATGTGCAATTCCATTTTATTTATTTTTACATTAATAGAAAATGTTGATCAAAATGTTTGGTAAGTTCTTAATATATTATATTCAGGAACATAACCAGACCCATCTGTTGCATGTCTAATTTAAATTCAAAAATTGTAAATATGGGTGCAGCTCATGTCCAATATGACTAACATGTCCATCAAAACACTTAAGATGAAATAAATGGTTTGAGAGGTTGTATTACCTGAAAACATATTCATAGATGCTCAAGTTGTTTTTGATTGGCATTGTGGAATGACTCACAATCTTTTTACTGAATCCATCTACAGCTAAAACATGGGTGACTCCAAACATTACAAGTTTCTCGTTTTGGTCCAGGTGAACCTTGTGCCCCATGCATTCAGCATGGTACGGTGTGGGATTAAGATTCCGAGCTCCCTTACAAAAAAATCACAAAAATAAATGACAGCTGACTGGATAAAGGCAGATTTGATCATACGTTTGAAGAAGAGTCAAGTAACTGTTAAAGCAGGGCGTACATCTGTTAAACAGAATTAGGCCCTACCATTACATGATGTATATCACAAATATGACAAAGAACATTGGAATACAGTTCTAGTGGAAGATTAAATAACATAGGCTACCTGGCGTCTTGCTTCATGATAAGGTTGATGCACCTCTCTTAAAATTGACCCAATTCGTCCCTCTGCAGCATGTACCCCTTTTGTGGACAGATAGCCCTTCATCATTTTGCGGCCATATGTTGGGCCCACCTGTTTAAAATAAAAGATCATGCTACTACTAGAACAACAAATGTAAAGTAGCTTATTCTGAAAGCAAATGTGTAAAGCTAAAGTATTGTGCTAATTAACTGTACAAATACCAGTGAGAGACATCTTTAAAATAACTAACATTACCCACCACCCGCAAGACGCTAAAACGCGCGGGCGCGCACACAGTCTAGACTAACCCCCTTACAACCCAGTTAAGACAACCATACACAGTCATAAGGTGAAGGAAGAAAGTACCTTACCTCATTTATAGCTTGTGTCACCTCAAGCTCCAACCGTGTGTCCGAGAGTCGACAGCTAGTGATTTGCTCAGCACAAAACTTTCTAACATTTCTCGCAGAAAATCCTCTCACTTCCCCGTGTTCATATGACAGACGCTCTGATATAATTTCCGATGACAGGCCTTGTTTTGCCATCTCCATGATCACGTCTGAGTATTTTTCCAACGTCATGATGTCCACACTACAGTGTTTGCCATAAGTTTGCGCATCACTTGTACAGGTTGTTGACCTACTAAAACTTCCGGTTCAGACAAAATAAATAAAGGGCCCTTTCTCGTTCTTTTTTCTTGGGTTTTTCGTTTCTGATGTGCGAAAGGACAAAATGAAAAAAACAATTGTTTTACGTTTTTCATTTTAGCTTTTTAAGTTGAGAATTAAATAAGTGTCTCATTTTCTTTTTTAAATTATACTTTCTGAAACGAAACTTCAAATACCGAAAAGTACACGGACCCTTGTCATTCTAATTCTGTTGTTTTCTTTCAACTTCCGGTGTTTTCATTCAACTTCCATTCTTGTCATTCTAATTCTTTTTTTTTTCTTTCAAATTCTGTTGTTTTCATTCTAATTCTGTTGTTTTCATTCATATTATGTTGTTTTCATTCTAATTCTGTTGTTTTCATTCAACTTCCATTCTTGTCATTCTAATTCTGTTTTTTTCTTTCAAATTTTGTTGTTTTCCTTCTAATTCTGTTGTTTTCATTCTAATTTTGTTGTTTTCATTCAAATTTCTGTTTTCATTCATATTATGTTGTTTTCATTCTATTTCTGTTGTTTTCATTCAAATTCCATTCTTGTCATTTGAATTCTGTTGTTTTCCTTCTAATTCTTTTGTTTTCGTTCAAATTTTGTTGTTTTCATTCTAATTCTGTTGTTTTCATTCAAATTATGTTGTTTTCTTTCAAATTCCGGTGTTTTCTTTCAACTTCCATTCTTGTCATTCTAATTCTGTTTTTTTCTTTCGAATTCTGTTGTTTTCCTTCTAATTCTGTTGTTTTCATTCTAATTCTGTTGTTTTCATTCAAATTCCTGTTGTTTTCATTCAAATTCCATTCTTGTCATTCTAATTCTGTTTTTTTCTTTCAAATTTTGTTGTTTTCCTTCTAATTCTGTTGTTTTCATTCTAATTTTGTTGTTTTCATTCAAATTTCTGTGTTTTCATTCATATTATGTTGTTTTCATTCTATTTCTGTTGTTTTCATTCAAATTCCATTCTTGTCATTTGAATTCTGTTGTTTTCATTCTAATTCTATTGTTTTCCTTCAAATTTTGTTGTTTTCTTTCAACTTCCTTTGTTTTCATTCAAATTCCATTCTTGTCATTCTAATTCTGTTGTTTTCTTTCAAATTCTGTTGTTTTCCTTCTAATTCTTTTGTTTTCGTTCAAATTTTGTTGTTTTCTTTCTAATTCAGTTCTTTTCATTCTAATCCTGTTGTTTTCATTCAAATTATGTTGTTTTCATTCTAATTCAGTTGTTTTCGTTCAAAGTCCGTGGTTTTCCTTCTAATCCAGTTCTTTTCATTCAAATTCCGTTCTTGTCATTCTAATTCTGTTGTTTTCTTTCAACTTCCGGTGTTTTCATTCAACTTCCATTCTTGTCATTCTAATTCTTTTTTTTTTTTTTCAAATTTTGTTGTTTTCCTTCTAATTCTGTTGCTTTCATTCAAACTATGTTGTTTTCTTTCAACTTCCGGTGTTTTCATTCTAATTCCATTCTTGTCATTCTAATTCTGTTTTTTCATTCAAATTCTTTTGTTTTCATTCTAATTCCGTTCTTGTCATTCAAATTCTGTTGTCTTCATTCAAATTATGTTGTTTTCATTCTAATTCTGTTGTTTTCATTCAAATTCTTTTGTTTTCCTTCAAATTTTGTTGTTTTCTTTCAACTTCCAGTGTTTTCATTCAACTTCCATTCTTGTCATTCTAATTCTGTTTTTTTCTTTCAAATTCTGTTGTTTTCCTTCTAATTCTGTTGTTTTCATTCTAATTCTGTTGTTTTCATTCAAATTCCTGTGTTTTCATTCAAATTCCGTTCTTGTCATTCTAATTCAGTTGTTTTCATTCAAATGATGTTGTTTTCATTCTAATTCTGTTGTTTTCATTCAAATTATGTTGTTTTCATACTAATTCTATTGTTTTCATTCAAATTCCATTCTTGTCATTCTAATTTTGTTGTTTTCGTTCGAAATGCGTTGTTTACATTCTAATCCTGTTGTTTTCATTCTAATTCTGTTGTTTTCATTCAAATTATGTTGTTTTCTTTCAACTTCCGGTGTTTTCATTCAAATTCCGTTCTTGTTATTCTAATTCATTTGTTTTCATTCAAATTATGTTGTTTTCATTCTAATTCAGTTGTTTTCGTTCAAAGTCTGTGGTTTTCCTTCTAATCCATTTCTTTTCATTCAAATTCCGTTCTTGTCATTCTAATTCTGTTTTTTTCTTTCAACTTCCGGTGTTTTCATTCAACTTCCATTCTTGTCATTCTAATTCTTTTTTTTCTTTCAAATTCTGTTGTTTTCATTCTAATTCTGTTGTTTTCATTCAAATTATGTTGTTTTCTTTCAACTTCCGGTGTTTTCATTCAAATTCCATTCTTGTCATTCTAATTCTGTTTTTTCATTCAAATTCTGTTGTTTTCATTCTAATTCTGTTGTTTTCATTCAAATTCTTTTGTTTTCCTTCAAATTTTGTTGTTTTCTTTCAACTTCCGGTGTTTTCATTCAACTTCCATTCTTGTCATTCTAATTCTGTTTTTTTCTTCCAAATTCTGTTGTTTTCCTTCTAATTCTGTTGTTTTCATTCTAATTCTGTTGTTTTCATTCAAATTCCTGTGTTTTCATTCAAATTCCGTTCTTGTCATTCTAATTCAGTTGTTTTCATTCAAATGATGTTGTTTTCATTCTAATTCTGTTGTTTTCATTCAAATTATGTTGTTTTCATTCTAATTCTATTGTTTTCATTCAAATTTTGTTGTTTTCTTTCAACTTCCGGTGTTTTCATTCAACTTCCATTCTTGTCATTCTAATTCTGTTGTTTTCTTTCAAATTCTGTTGTTTTCCTTCTAATTCTTTTGTTTTCGTTCAAATTTTGTTGTTTTCTTTCTAATTCAGTTCTTTTCATTCTAATCCTGTTGTTTTCATTCAAATTATGTTGTTTTCATTCTAATTCAGTTGTTTTCGTTCAAAGTCCGTGGTTTTCCTTCTAATCCAGTTCTTTTCATTCAAATTCCGTTCTTGTCATTCTAATTCTGTTGTTTTCTTTCAACTTCCGGTGTTTTCATTCAACTTCCATTCTTGTCATTCTAATTGTTTTTTTTTCTTTCAAATTTTGTTGTTTTCCTTCTAATTTTGTTGCTTTCATTCAAATTATGTTGTTTTCTTTCAACTTCCGGTGTTTTCATTCAACTTCCATTCTTGTCATTCTAATTCTGTTTTTTTCTTTCAAATTCTGTTGTTTTCCTTCTAATTCTGTTGTTTTCATTCTAATTCTGTTGTTTTCATTCAAATTCCTGTGTTTTCATTCAAATTCCGTTCTTGTCATTCTAATTCAGTTGTTTTCATTCAAATGATGTTGTTTTCATTCTAATTCTATTGTTTTCATTCAAATTCCATTCTTGTCATTCTAATTTTGTTGTTTTCGTTCGAAATGCGTTGTTTACATTCTAATCCTGTTGTTTTCATTCTAATTCTGTTGTTTTCATTCAAATTATGTTGTTTTCTTTCAACTTCCGGTGTTTTCATTCAAATTCCGTTCTTGTCATTCTAATTCATTTGTTTTCATTCAAATTATGTTGTTTTCATTCTAATTCAGTTGTTTTCGTTCAAAGTCTGTGGTTTTCCTTCTAATCCATTTCTTTTCATTCAAATTCCGTTCTTGTCATTCTAATTCTGTTTTTTTCTTTCAACTTCCGGTGTTTTCATTCAACTTCCATTCTTGTCATTCTAATTCTTTTTTTTCATTCAAATTCTTTTGTTTTCATTCTAATTCTGTTGTTTTCATTCAAATTCTTTTGTTTTCCTTCAAATTTTGTTGTTTTCTTTCAACTTCCGGTGTTTTCATTCAACTTCCATTCTTGTCATTCTAATTCTGTTTTTTTCTTTCAAATTCTGTTGTTTTCCTTCTAATTCTGTTGTTTTCATTCTAATTCTGTTGTTGTCATTCAAATTCCTGTGTTTTCATTCAAATTCCGTTCTTGTCATTCTAATTCAGTTGTTTTCATTCAAATGATGTTGTTTTCATTCTAATTCTGTTGTTTTCATTCAAATTATGTTGTTTTCATTCTAATTCTATTGTTTTCATTCAAATTCCATTCTTGTCATTCTAATTTTGTTGTTTTCGTTCGAAATGCGTTGTTTACATTCTAATCCTGTTGTTTTCTTTCAACTTCCGGTGTTTTCATTCAAATTCCGTTCTTGTCATTCTAATTCATTTGTTTTCATTCAAATTATGTTGTTTTCATTCTAATTCAGTTGTTTTCGTTCAAAGTCTGTGGTTTTCCTTCTAATCCATTTCTTTTCATTCAAATTCCGTTCTTGTCATTCTAATTCTGTTTTTTTCTTTCAACTTCCGGTGTTTTCATTCAACTTCCATTCTTGTCATTCTAATTCTGTTTTTTTCTTTCAAATTCTGTTGTTTTCATTCTAATTCTGTTGTTTTCATTCAAATTATGTTGTTTTCTTTCAACTTCCGGTGTTTTCATTCAAATTCCATTCTTGTCATTCTAATTCTGTTTTTTCATTCAAATTCTTTTGTTTTCATTCTAATTCTGTTGTTTTCATTCAAATTCTTTTGTTTTCCTTCAAATTTTGTTGTTTTCTTTCAACTTCCGGTGTTTTCATTCAACTTCCATTCTTGTCATTCTAATTATGTTGTTTTCTTTCAAATTCTGTTGTTTTCCTTCTAATTCTGTTGTTTTCATTCTAATTCTGTTGTTTTCATTCAAATTTTGTTGTTTTCTTTCAACTTCCTTTGTTTTCATTCAAATTCCATTCTTGTCATTCTAATTCTGTTGTTTTCTTTCAAATTCTGTTGTTTTCCTTCTAATTCTTTTGTTTTCGTTCAAATTTTGTTGTTTTCTTTCTAATTCAGTTCTTTTCATTCTAATCCTGTTGTTTTCATTCTAATTCTATTGTTTTCATTCAAATTTTGTTGTTTTCTTTCAACTTCCTTTGTTTTCATTCAAATTTCATTCTTGTCATTCTAATTCTGTTGTTTTCTTTCAAATTCTGTTGTTTTCCTTCTAATTCTTTTGTTTTCGTTCAAATTTTGTTGTTTTCATTCTAATTCTGTTGTTTTCATTCAAATTATGTTGTTTTCTTTCAAATTCCGGTGTTTTCATTCAACTTCCATTCTTGTCATTCTAATTCTGTTTTTTTCTTTCAAATTCTGTTGTTTTCCTTCTAATTCTGTTGTTTTCATTCTAATTTTGTTGTTTTCATTCAAATTTCTGTGTTTTCATTCATATTATGTTGTTTTCATTCTATTTCCGTTGTTTTCATTCAAATTCCATTCTTGTCATTTGAATTGTGTTGTTTTCATTCTAATTCTATTGTTTTCCTTCAAATTTTGTTGTTTTCTTTCAACTTCCTTTGTTTTCATTCAAATTCCATTCTTGTCATTTGAATTGTGTTGTTTTCATTCTAATTCTATTGTTTTCCTTCAAATTTTGTTGTTTTCTTTCAACTTCCGGTGTTTTCATTCAAATTCCATTCTTGTCATTCTAATTCTGTTTTTTCATTCAAATTCTTTTGTTTTCATTCTAATTCCGTTCTTGTCATTCTAATTCTGTTGTCTTCATTCAAATTATGTTGTTTTCATTCTAATTCTTTTGTTTTCCTTCAAATTTTGTTAGTTTTCTTTCAACTTCCGGTGTTTTCATTCAACTTCCATTCTTGTCATTCTAATTCTGTTTTTTTCTTTCAAATTCCTGTGTTTTCATTCAAATTCCGTTCTTCTCATTCTAATTCAGTTGTTTTCATTTAAATGATGTTGTTTTCAGTCTAATTCTGTTGTTTTCATTCAAATTATGTTGTTTTCATTCTAATTCTATTGTGTTCATTCAAATTTTGTTGTTTTCTTTCAACTTCCTTTGTTTTCATTCAAATTCCATTCTTGTCATTCTAATTCTGTTGTTTTCTTTCAAATTCTGTTGTTTTCCTTCTAATTCTTTTGTTTTCGTTCAAATTTTGTTTTCTTTCTAATTCAGTTCTTTTCATTCTAATCCTGTTGTTTTCATTCAAATTCTTTTGTTTTCTTTCAAATTTTGTTGTTTTCCGTCTAATTCTTTTGTTTTCATTCTAATTTTTTTGTTTTCATTCAAATTTCTGTGTTTTCATTCATATTTTGTTGTTTTCATTCTATTTCTGTTGTTTTCATTCAAATTCCATTCTTGTCATTTGAATTCTGTTGTTTTCTTTCAAATTTTGTTGTTTTCATTCAAATTCTTTTGTTTTCCTTCAAATTTTGTTGTTTTCTTTTAACTTACGGTGTTTTCATTCAACTTCCATTCTTGTCATTCTAATTCTGTTGTTTTCATTCAAATTATGTTGTTTTCTTTCAAATTCCATTCTTGTCATTCTAATTCAGTTGTTTTCATTCAAATGATGTTGTTTTCATTCTAATTCTATTGTTTTCATTCAAATTCCATTCTTGTCATTCTAATTTTGTTGTTTTCGTTCGAAATGCGTTGTTTACATTCTAATCCTGTTGTTTTCCTTCTAATTCTGTTGCTTTCATTCAAATTATGTTGTTTTCTTTCAACTTCCGGTGTTTTCATTCAAATTCCATTCTTGTCATTCTAATTCTGTTTTTTCATTCAAATTCTTTTGTTTTCATTCTAATTCCGTTCTTGTCATTCTAATTCTGTTGTCTTCATTCAAATTATGTTTTTTCATTCTAATTCTGTTGTCTTCATTCAAATTATGTTGTTTTCATTCTAATTCTGTTGTTTTCATTCAAATTCTTTTGTTTTCCTTCAAATTTTGTTGTTTTCATTCAACGTCCATTCTTGTCATTCTAATTCTGTTTTTTTCTTTCAAATTCTGTTGTTTTCCTTCTAATTCTGTTGTTTTCATTCTAATTCTGTTGTTTTCATTCAAATTCCTGTGTTTTCATTCAAATTCCGTTCTTGTCATTCTAATTCAGTTGTTTTCATTCAAATGATGTTGTTTTCATTCTAATTCTGTTGTTTTCATTCAAATTATGTTGTTTTCATTCTAATTCTATTGTTTTCATTCAAATTTTGTTGTTTTCTTTCAACTTCCTTTGTTTTCATTCAAATTCCATTCTTGTCATTCTAATTCTGTTTTTTTCTTTCAAATTATGTTGTTTTCATTCTAATTCAGTTGTTTTCGTTCAAAGTCCGTGGTTTTCCTTCTAATCCAGTTCTTTTCATTCAAATTCCGTTCTTGTCATTCTAATTCTGTTGTTTTCTTTCAACTTCCGGTGTTTTCATTCAACTTCCATTCTTGTCATTCTAATTCTTTTTTTTTCTTTCAAATTTTGTTGTTTTCCTTCTAATTTTGTTGCTTTCATTCAAATTATGTTGTTTTCTTTCAACTTCCGGTGTTTTCATTCAAATTCCATTCTTGTCATTCTAATTCTGTTTTTTCATTCAAATTCTTTTGTTTTCATTCTAATTCCGTTCTTGTCATTCTAATTCTGTTGTCTTCATTCAAATTATGTTGTTTTCATTCTAATTCTGTTGTTTTCATTCAAATTCTTTTGTTTTCCTTCAAATTTTGTTGTTTTCTTTCAACTTCCGGTGTTTTCATTCAACTTCCATTCTTGTCATTCTAATTCTGTTTTTTTCTTTCAAATTCTGTTGTTTTCCTTCTAATTCTGTTGTTTTCATTCTAATTCTGTTGTTTTCATTCAAATTCCTGTGTTTTCATTCAAATTCCGTTCTTGTCATTCTAATTCAGTTGTTTTCATTCAAATGATGTTGTTTTCATTCTAATTCTGTTGTTTTCATTCAAATTATGTTGTTTTCATTCTAATTCTATTGTTTTCATTCAAATTCCATTCTTGTCATTCTAATTTTGTTGTTTTCGTTCGAAATGCGTTGTTTACATTCTAATCCTGTTGTTTTCATTCTAATTCTGTTGTTTTCATTCAAATTATGTTGTTTTCTTTCAACTTCCGGTGTTTTCATTCAAATTCCGTTCTTGTCATTCTAATTCATGTGTTTTCATTCAAATTATGTTGTTTTCATTCTAATTCATGTGTTTTCATTCAAATTCTGTTGTTTTCATTCTAATTCTATTGTTTTCCTTCAAATTTTGTTGTTTTCTTTCAACTTCCTTTGTTTTCATTCAAATTCCATTCTTGTCATTCTAATTCTGTTGCTTTCTTTCAAATTCTGTTGTTTTCCTTCTAATTCTTTTGTTTTCGTTCAAATTTTGTAGTTTTCTTTCTAATTCAGTTCTTTTCATTCTAATCCTGTTGTTTTCATTCAAATTCTTTTGTTTTCCTTCAAATTTTGTTGTTTTCTTTTAAC
The DNA here is from genome assembly GCF_965226115.1 of Aulonocara stuartgranti. Taxonomy (NCBI): domain Eukaryota; kingdom Metazoa; phylum Chordata; class Actinopteri; order Cichliformes; family Cichlidae; genus Aulonocara; species Aulonocara stuartgranti. Next base: position 36,758,226 of record NC_138950.1, on the reverse strand, counting down.
TTACGGTGTTTTCATTCAACTTCCATTCTTGTCATTCTAATTCTGTTGTTTTCATTCAAATTATGTTGTTTTCTTTCAAATTCCATTCTTGTCATTTGAATTCTGTTGTTTTCTTTCAAATTCTGTTGTTTTCATTCAAATTCTTTTGTTTTCCTTCAAATTTTGTTGTTTTCTTTTAACTTACGGTGTTTTCATTCAACTTCCATTCTTGTCATTCTAATTCTGTTGTTTTCATTCAAATTATGTTGTTTTCTTTCAAATTCCGGTGTTTTCATTCAACGTCCATTCTTGTCATTCTAATTCTGTTTTTTTCTTTCAAATTCTGTTGTTTTCCTTCTAATTCTGTTGTTTTCATTCTAATTCTGTTGTTTTCATTCAAATTCCTTTTGTTTTCATTCAAATTCCCTTCTTGTCATTCTAATTCTGTTTTTTCATTCAAATTCTTTTGTTTTCATTCTAATTCCGTTCTTGTCATTCTAATTCTGTTGTCTTCATTCAAATTATGTTGTTTTCATTCTAATTCTGTTGTTTTCATTCAAATTCTTTTGTTTTCCTTCAAATTTTGTTGTTTTCATTCAACGTCCATTCTTGTCATTCTAATTCTGTTTTTTTCTTTCAAATTCTGTTGTTTTCCTTCTAATTCTGTTGTTTTCATTCTAATTCTGTTGTTTTCATTCAAATTCCTGTGTTTTCATTCAAATTCCGTTCTTGTCATTCTAATTCAGTTGTTTTTAATCAAATGATGTTTTCATTCTAATTCTGTTGTTTTCATTCAAATTATGTTGTTTTCATTCTAATTCTATTGTTTTCATTCAAATTCCATTCTTGTCATTCTAATTTTGTTGTTTTCGTTCGAAATGCGTTGTTTACATTCTAATCCTGTTGTTTTCATTCTAATTCTGTTGTTTTCATTCATATTATGTTGTATTCATTCTAATTATGTTGTTTTCTTTCAACTTCCGGTTTTTTCATTCAACTTCCATTCTTGTCATTCTAATTCTTTTTTTTCTTTCAAATTCTGTTGTTTTCATTCTAATTCTGTTGTTTTCATTCAAATTATGTTGTTTTCTTTCAACTTCCGGTGTTTTCATTCAAATTCCATTCTTGTCATTCTAATTCTGTTTTTTCATTCAAATTCTTTTGTTTTCATTCTAATTCTGTTGTTTTCATTCAAATTCTTTTGTTTTCCTTCAAATTTTGTTGTTTTCTTTCAACTTCCGGTGTTTTCATTCAACTTCCATTCTTGTCATTCTAAATCTGTTTTTTTCTTTCAAATTCTGTTGTTTTCCTTCTAATTCTGTTGTTTTCATTCTAATTCTGTTGTTTTCATTCAAATTCCTGTGTTTTCATTCAAATTCCGTTCTTGTCATTCTAATTCAGTTGTTTTCATTCAAATGATGTTGTTTTCATTCTAATTCTGTTGTTTTCATTCAAATTATGTTGTTTTCATTCTAATTCTATTGTTTTCATTCAAATTTTGTTGTTTTCTTTCAACTTCCTTTGTTTTCATTCAAATTCCATTCTTGTCATTCTAATTCTGTTTTTTTCTTTCAAATTATGTTGTTTTCATTCTAATTCAGTTGTTTTCGTTCAAAGTCCGTGGTTTTCCTTCTAATCCAGTTCTTTTCATTCAAATTCCGTTCTTGTCATTCTAATTCTGTTGTTTTCTTTCAACTTCCGGTGTTTTCATTCAACTTCCATTCTTGTCATTCTAATTCTTTTTTTTTCTTTCAAATTTTGTTGTTTTCCTTCTAATTTTGTTGCTTTCATTCAAATTATGTTGTTTTCTTTCAACTTCCGGTGTTTTCATTCAAATTCCATTCTTGTCATTCTAATTCTGTTTTTTCATTCAAATTCTTTTGTTTTCATTCTAATTCCGTTCTTGTCATTCTAATTCTGTTGTCTTCATTCAAATTATGTTGTTTTCATTCTAATTCTGTTGTTTTCATTCAAATTCTTTTGTTTTCCTTCAAATTTTGTTGTTTTCTTTCAACTTCCGGTGTTTTCATTCAACTTCCATTCTTGTCATTCTAATTCTGTTTTTTTCTTTCAAATTCTGTTGTTTTCCTTCTAATTCTGTTGTTTTCATTCTAATTCTGTTGTTTTCATTCAAATTCCTGTGTTTTCATTCAAATTCCGTTCTTGTCATTCTAATTCAGTTGTTTTCATTCAAATGATGTTGTTTTCATTCTAATTCTGTTGTTTTCATTCAAATTATGTTGTTTTCATTCTAATTCTATTGTTTTCATTCAAATTTTGTTGTTTTCTTTCAACTTCCTTTGTTTTCATTCAAATTCCATTCTTGTCATTCTAATTCTGTTTTTTTCTTTCAAATTATGTTGTTTTCATTCTAATTCAGTTGTTTTCGTTCAAAGTCCGTGGTTTTCCTTCTAATCCAGTTCTTTTCATTCAAATTCCGTTCTTGTCATTCTAATTCTGTTGTTTTCTTTCAACTTCCGGTGTTTTCATTCAACTTCCATTCTTGTCATTCTAATTCTTTTTTTTTCTTTCAAATTTTGTTGTTTTCCTTCTAATTTTGTTGCTTTCATTCAAATTATGTTGTTTTCTTTCAACTTCCGGTGTTTTCATTCAAATTCCATTCTTGTCATTCTAATTCTGTTTTTTCATTCAAATTCTTTTGTTTTCATTCTAATTCCGTTCTTGTCATTCTAATTCTGTTGTCTTCATTCAAATTATGTTGTTTTCATTCTAATTCTGTTGTTTTCATTCAAATTCTTTTGTTTTCCTTCAAATTTTGTTGTTTTCTTTCAACTTCCGGTGTTTTCATTCAACTTCCATTCTTGTCATTCTAATTCTGTTTTTTTCTTTCAAATTCTGTTGTTTTCCTTCTAATTCTGTTGTTTTCATTCTAATTCTGTTGTTTTCATTCAAATTCCTGTGTTTTCATTCAAATTCCGTTCTTGTCATTCTAATTCAGTTGTTTTCATTCAAATGATGTTTTCATTCTAATTCTGTTGTTTTCATTCAAATTATGTTGTTTTCATTCTAATTCTATTGTTTTCATTCAAATTCCATTCTTGTCATTCTAATTTTGTTGTTTTCGTTCGAAATGCGTTGTTTACATTCTAATCCTGTTGTTTTCATTCTAATTCTGTTGTTTTCATTCAAATTATGTTGTTTTCTTTCAACTTCCGGTGTTTTCATTCAAATTCCGTTCTTGTCATTCTAATTCATGTGTTTTCATTCAAATTATGTTGTTTTCATTCTAATTCATGTGTTTTCATTCAAATTCTGTTGTTTTCATTCTAATTCTATTGTTTTCCTTCAAATTTTGTTGTTTTCTTTCAACTTCCTTTGTTTTCATTCAAATTCCATTCTTGTCATTCTAATTCTGTTGCTTTCTTTCAAATTCTGTTGTTTTCCTTCTAATTCTTTTGTTTTCGTTCAAATTTTGTTGTTTTCTTTCTAATTCAGTTCTTTTCATTCTAATCCTGTTGTTTTCATTCAAATTCTTTTGTTTTCCTTCAAATTTTGTTGTTTTCTTTTAACTTACGGTGTTTTCATTCAACTTCCATTCTTGTCATTCTAATTCTGTTGTTTTCATTCAAATTATGTTGTTTTCTTTCAAATTCCATTCTTGTCATTTGAATTCTGTTGTTTTCTTTCAAATTCTGTTGTTTTCATTCAAATTCTTTTGTTTTCCTTCAAATTTTGTTGTTTTCTTTTAACTTACGGTGTTTTCATTCAACTTCCATTCTTGTCATTCTAATTCTGTTGTTTTCATTCAAATTATGTTGTTTTCTTTCAAATTCCGGTGTTTTCATTCAACGTCCATTCTTGTCATTCTAATTCTGTTTTTTTCTTTCAAATTCTGTTGTTTTCCTTCTAATTCTGTTGTTTTCATTCTAATTCTGTTGTTTTCATTCAAATTCCTTTTGTTTTCATTCAAATTCCCTTCTTGTCATTCTAATTCTGTTTTTTCATTCAAATTCTTTTGTTTTCATTCTAATTCCGTTCTTGTCATTCTAATTCTGTTGTCTTCATTCAAATTATGTTGTTTTCATTCTAATTCTGTTGTCTTCATTCAAATTATGTTGTTTTCATTCTAATTCTGTTGTTTTCATTCAAATTCTTTTGTTTTCCTTCAAATTTTGTTGTTTTCATTCAACGTCCATTCTTGTCATTCTAATTCTGTTTTTTTCTTTCAAATTCTGTTGTTTTCCTTCTAATTCTGTTGTTTTCATTCTAATTCTGTTGTTTTCATTCAAATTCCTGTGTTTTCATTCAAATTCCGTTCTTGTCATTCTAATTCAGTTGTTTTTAATCAAATGATGTTGTTTTCATTCTAATTCTGTTGTTTTCATTCAAATTATGTTGTTTTCATTCTAATTCTATTGTTTTCATTCAAATTCCATTCTTGTCATTCTAATTTTGTTGTTTTCGTTCGAAATGCGTTGTTTACATTCTAATCCTGTTGTTTTCATTCTAATTCTGTTGTTTTCATTCATATTATGTTGTATTCATTCTAATTATGTTGTTTTCTTTCAACTTCCGGTGTTTTCATTCAACTTCCATTCTTGTCATTCTAATTCTTTTTTTTCTTTCAAATTCTGTTGTTTTCATTCTAATTCTGTTGTTTTCATTCAAATTATGTTGTTTTCTTTCAACTTCCGGTGTTTTCATTCAAATTCCATTCTTGTCATTCTAATTCTGTTTTTTCATTCAAATTCTTTTGTTTTCATTCTAATTCTGTTGTTTTCATTCAAATTCTTTTGTTTTCCTTCAAATTTTGTTGTTTTCTTTCAACTTCCGGTGTTTTCATTCAACTTCCATTCTTGTCATTCTAATTCTGTTTTTTTCTTTCAAATTCTGTTGTTTTCCTTCTAATTCTGTTGTTTTCATTCTAATTCTGTTGTTTTCATTCAAATTCCTGTGTTTTCATTCAAATTCCGTTCTTGTCATTCTAATTCAGTTGTTTTCATTCAAATGATGTTGTTTTCATTCTAATTCTGTTGTTTTCATTCAAATTATGTTGTTTTCATTCTAATTCTATTGTTTTCATTCAAATTTTGTTGTTTTCTTTCAACTTCCGGTGTTTTCATTCAACTTCCATTCTTGTCATTCTAATTCTGTTGTTTTCTTTCAAATTCTGTTGTTTTCCTTCTAATTCTTTTGTTTTCGTTCAAATTTTGTTGTTTTCTTTCTAATTCAGTTCTTTTCATTCTAATCCTGTTGTTTTCATTCAAATTATGTTGTTTTCATTCTAATTCAGTTGTTTTCGTTCAAAGTCCGTGGTTTTCCTTCTAATCCAGTTCTTTTCATTCAAATTCCGTTCTTGTCATTCTAATTCTGTTGTTTTCTTTCAACTTCCGGTGTTTTCATTCAACTTCCATTCTTGTCATTCTAATTGTTTTTTTTTCTTTCAAATTTTGTTGTTTTCCTTCTAATTTTGTTGCTTTCATTCAAATTATGTTGTTTTCTTTCAACTTCCGGTGTTTTCATTCAACTTCCATTCTTGTCATTCTAATTCTGTTTTTTTCTTTCAAATTCTGTTGTTTTCCTTCTAATTCTGTTGTTTTCATTCTAATTCTGTTGTTTTCATTCAAATTCCTGTGTTTTCATTCAAATTCCGTTCTTGTCATTCTAATTCAGTTGTTTTCATTCAAATGATGTTGTTTTCATTCTAATTCTATTGTTTTCATTCAAATTCCATTCTTGTCATTCTAATTTTGTTGTTTTCGTTCGAAATGCGTTGTTTACATTCTAATCCTGTTGTTTTCATTCTAATTCTGTTGTTTTCATTCAAATTATGTTGTTTTCTTTCAACTTCCGGTGTTTTCATTCAAATTCCGTTCTTGTCATTCTAATTCATTTGTTTTCATTCAAATTATGTTGTTTTCATTCTAATTCAGTTGTTTTCGTTCAAAGTCTGTGGTTTTCCTTCTAATCCATTTCTTTTCATTCAAATTCCGTTCTTGTCATTCTAATTCTGTTTTTTTCTTTCAACTTCCGGTGTTTTCATTCAACTTCCATTCTTGTCATTCTAATTCTTTTTTTTCATTCAAATTCTTTTGTTTTCATTCTAATTCTGTTGTTTTCATTCAAATTATGTTGTTTTCTTTCAACTTCCGGTGTTTTCATTCAAATTCCGTTCTTGTCATTCTAATTCATTTGTTTTCATTCAAATTATGTTGTTTTCATTCTAATTCAGTTGTTTTCGTTCAAAGTCTGTGGTTTTCCTTCTAATCCATTTCTTTTCATTCAAATTCCGTTCTTGTCATTCTAATTCTGTTTTTTTCTTTCAACTTCCGGTGTTTTCATTCAACTTCCATTCTTGTCATTCTAATTCTTTTTTTTCATTCAAATTCTTTTGTTTTCATTCTAATTCTGTTGTTTTCATTCTAATTCTGTTGTTTTCATTCAAATTCCTGTGTTTTCATTCAAATTCCGTTCTTGTCATTCTAATTCAGTTGTTTTCATTCAAATGATGTTGTTTTCATTCTAATTCTGTTGTTTTCATTCAAATTATGTTGTTTTCATTCTAATTCTATTGTTTTCATTCAAATTCCATTCTTGTCATTCTAATTTTGTTGTTTTCGTTCGAAATGCGTTTTTTACATTCTAATCCTGTTGTTTTCTTTCAACTTCCGGTGTTTTCATTCAAATTCCGTTCTTGTCATTCTAATTCATTTGTTTTCATTCAAATTATGTTGTTTTCATTCTAATTCAGTTGTTTTCGTTCAAAGTCTGTGGTTTTCCTTCTAATCCATTTCTTTTCATTCAAATTCCGTTCTTGTCATTCTAATTCTGTTTTTTTCTTTCAACTTCCGGTGTTTTCATTCAACTTCCATTCTTGTCATTCTAATTCTGTTTTTTTCTTTCAAATTCTGTTGTTTTCATTCTAATTCTGTTGTTTTCATTCAAATTATGTTGTTTTCTTTCAACTTCCGGTGTTTTCATTCAAATTCCATTCTTGTCATTCTAATTCTGTTTTTTCATTCAAATTCTTTTGTTTTCATTCTAATTCTGTTGTTTTCATTCAAATTCTTTTGTTTTCCTTCAAATTTTGTTGTTTTCTTTCAACTTCCGGTGTTTTCATTCAACTTCCATTCTTGTCATTCTAATTATGTTGTTTTCTTTCAAATTCTGTTGTTTTCCTTCTAATTCTGTTGTTTTCATTCTAATTCTGTTGTTTTCATTCAAATTTTGTTGTTTTCTTTCAACTTCCTTTGTTTTCATTCAAATTCCATTCTTGTCATTCTAATTCTGTTGTTTTCTTTCAAATTCTGTTGTTTTCCTTCTAATTCTTTTGTTTTCGTTCAAATTTTGTTGTTTTCTTTCTAATTCAGTTCTTTTCATTCTAATCCTGTTGTTTTCATTCTAATTCTATTGTTTTCATTCAAATTTTGTTGTTTTCTTTCAACTTCCTTTGTTTTCATTCAAATTTCATTCTTGTCATTCTAATTCTGTTGTTTTCTTTCAAATTCTGTTGTTTTCCTTCTAATTCTTTTGTTTTCGTTCAAATTTTGTTGTTTTCATTCTAATTCTGTTGTTTTCATTCAAATTATGTTGTTTTCTTTCAAATTCCGGTGTTTTCATTCAACTTCCATTCTTGTCATTCTAATTCTGTTTTTTTCTTTCAAATTCTGTTGTTTTCCTTCTAATTCTGTTGTTTTCATTCTAATTTTGTTGTTTTCATTCAAATTTCTGTGTTTTCATTCATATTATGTTGTTTTCATTCTATTTCTGTTGTTTTCATTCAAATTCCATTCTTGTCATTTGAATTGTGTTGTTTTCATTCTAATTCTATTGTTTTCCTTCAAATTTTGTTGTTTTCTTTCAACTTCCTTTGTTTTCATTCAAATTCCATTCTTGTCATTTGAATTGTGTTGTTTTCATTCTAATTCTATTGTTTTCCTTCAAATTTTGTTGTTTTCTTTCAACTTCCGGTGTTTTCATTCAAATTCCATTCTTGTCATTCTAATTCTGTTTTTTCATTCAAATTCTTTTGTTTTCATTCTAATTCCGTTCTTGTCATTCTAATTCTGTTGTCTTCATTCAAATTATGTTGTTTTCATTCTAATTCTTTTGTTTTCCTTCAAATTTTGTTAGTTTTCTTTCAACTTCCGGTGTTTTCATTCAACTTCCATTCTTGTCATTCTAATTCTGTTTTTTTCTTTCAAATTCCTGTGTTTTCATTCAAATTCCGTTCTTCTCATTCTAATTCAGTTGTTTTCATTTAAATGATGTTGTTTTCAGTCTAATTCTGTTGTTTTCATTCAAATTATGTTGTTTTCATTCTAATTCTATTGTGTTCATTCAAATTTTGTTGTTTTCTTTCAACTTCCTTTGTTTTCATTCAAATTCCATTCTTGTCATTCTAATTCTGTTGTTTTCTTTCAAATTCTGTTGTTTTCCTTCTAATTCTTTTGTTTTCGTTCAAATTTTGTTTTCTTTCTAATTCAGTTCTTTTCATTCTAATCCTGTTGTTTTCATTCAAATTCTTTTGTTTTCTTTCAAATTTTGTTGTTTTCCGTCTAATTCTTTTGTTTTCATTCTAATTTTTTTGTTTTCATTCAAATTTCTGTGTTTTCATTCATATTTTGTTGTTTTCATTCTATTTCTGTTGTTTTCATTCAAATTCCATTCTTGTCATTTGAATTCTGTTGTTTTCTTTCAAATTTTGTTGTTTTCATTCAAATTCTTTTGTTTTCCTTCAAATTTTGTTGTTTTCTTTTAACTTACGGTGTTTTCATTCAACTTCCATTCTTGTCATTCTAATTCTGTTGTTTTCATTCAAATTATGTTGTTTTCTTTCAAATTCCATTCTTGTCATTCTAATTCAGTTGTTTTCATTCAAATGATGTTGTTTTCATTCTAATTCTATTGTTTTCATTCAAATTCCATTCTTGTCATTCTAATTTTGTTGTTTTCGTTCGAAATGCGTTGTTTACATTCTAATCCTGTTGTTTTCCTTCTAATTCTGTTGCTTTCATTCAAATTATGTTGTTTTCTTTCAACTTCCGGTGTTTTCATTCAAATTCCATTCTTGTCATTCTAATTCTGTTTTTTCATTCAAATTCTTTTGTTTTCATTCTAATTCCGTTCTTGTCATTCTAATTCTGTTGTCTTCATTCAAATTATGTTGTTTTCATTCTAATTCTGTTGTCTTCATTCAAATTATGTTGTTTTCATTCTAATTCTGTTGTTTTCATTCAAATTCTTTTGTTTTCCTTCAAATTTTGTTGTTTTCATTCAACGTCCATTCTTGTCATTCTAATTCTGTTTTTTTCTTTCAAATTCTGTTGTTTTCCTTCTAATTCTGTTGTTTTCATTCTAATTCTGTTGTTTTCATTCAAATTCCTGTGTTTTCATTCAAATTCCGTTCTTGTCATTCTAATTCAGTTGTTTTCATTCAAATGATGTTGTTTTCATTCTAATTCTGTTGTTTTCATTCAAATTATGTTGTTTTCATTCTAATTCTATTGTTTTCATTCAAATTTTGTTGTTTTCTTTCAACTTCCTTTGTTTTCATTCAAATTCCATTCTTGTCATTCTAATTCTGTTTTTTTCTTTCAAATTCTGTTGTTTTCCTTCTAATTCAGTTGTTTTCGTTCAAAGTCCGTGGTTTTCCTTCTAATCCAGTTCTTTTCATTCAAATTCCGTTGTTGTCATTCTAATTCTGTTGTTTTCTTTCAACTTCCGGTGTTTTCATTCAACTTCCATTCTTGTCATTCTAATTCTTTTTTTTTCTTTCAAATTTTGTTGTTTTCCTTCTAATTTTGTTGCTTTCATTCAAATTATGTTGTTTTCTTTCAACTTCCGGTGTTTTCATTCAAATTCCATTCTTGTCATTCTAATTCTGTTTTTTCATTCAAATTCTTTTGTTTTCATTCTAATTCCGTTCTTGTCATTCTAATTCTGTTGTCTTCATTCAAATTATGTTGTTTTCATTCTAATTCTGTTGTTTTCATTCAAATTCTTTTGTTTTCCTTCAAATTTTGTTGTTTTCTTTCAACTTCCGGTGTTTTCATTCAACTTCCATTCTTGTCATTCTAATTCTGTTTTTTTCTTTCAAATTCTGTTGTTTTCCTTCTAATTCTGTTGTTTTCATTCTAATTCTGTTGTTTTCATTCAAATTCCTGTGTTTTCATTCAAATTCCGTTCTTGTCATTCTAATTCAGTTGTTTTCATTCAAATGATGTTGTTTTCATTCTAATTCTGTTGTTTTCATTCAAATTATGTTGTTTTCATTCTAATTCTATTGTTTTCATTCAAATTCCATTCTTGTCATTCTAATTTTGTTGTTTTCGTTCGAAATGCGTTGTTTACATTCTAATCCTGTTGTTTTCATTCTAATTCTGTTGTTTTCATTCAAATTATGTTGTTTTCTTTCAACTTCCGGTGTTTTCATTCAAATTCCGTTCTTGTCATTCTAATTCATGTGTTTTCATTCAAATTATGTTGTTTTCATTCTAATTCATGTGTTTTCATTCAAATTCTGTTGTTTTCATTCTAATTCTATTGTTTTCCTTCAAATTTTGTTGTTTTCTTTCAACTTCCTTTGTTTTCATTCAAATTCCATTCTTGTCATTCTAATTCTGTTGCTTTCTTTCAAATTCTGTTGTTTTCCTTCTAATTCTTTTGTTTTCGTTCAAATTCTTTTGTTTTCCTTCAAATTTTGTTGTTTTCTTTTAACTTACGGTGTTTTCATTCAACTTCCATTCTTGTCATTCTAATTCTGTTGTTTTCATTCAAATTATGTTGTTTTCTTTCAAATTCCATTCTTGTCATTTGAATTCTGTTGTTTTCTTTCAAATTCTGTTGTTTTCATTCAAATTCTTTTGTTTTCCTTCAAATTTTGTTGTTTTCTTTTAACTTACGGTGTTTTCATTCAACTTCCATTCTTGTCATTCTAATTCTGTTGTTTTCATTCAAATTATGTTGTTTTCTTTCAAATTCCGGTGTTTTCATTCAACGTCCATTCTTGTCATTCTAATTCTGTTTTTTTCTTTCAAATTCTGTTGTTTTCCTTCTAATTCTGTTGTTTTCATTCTAATTCTGTTGTTTTCATTCAAATTCCTTTTGTTTTCATTCAAATTCCCTTCTTGTCATTCTAATTCTGTTTTTTCATTCAAATTCTTTTGTTTTCATTCTAATTCCGTTCTTGTCATTCTAATTCTGTTGTCTTCATTCAAATTATGTTGTTTTCATTCTAATTCTGTTGTCTTCATTCAAATTATGTTGTTTTCATTCTAATTCTGTTGTTTTCATTCAAATTCTTTTGTTTTCCTTCAAATTTTGTTGTTTTCATTCAACGTCCATTCTTGTCATTCTAATTCTGTTTTTTTCTTTCAAATTCTGTTGTTTTCCTTCTAATTCTGTTGTTTTCATTCTAATTCTGTTGTTTTCATTCAAATTCCTGTGTTTTCATTCAAATTCCGTTCTTGTCATTCTAATTCAGTTGTTTTTAATCAAATGATGTTGTTTTCATTCTAATTCTGTTGTTTTCATTCAAATTATGTTGTTTTCATTCTAATTCTATTGTTTTCATTCAAATTCCATTCTTGTCATTCTAATTTTGTTGTTTTCGTTCGAAATGCGTTGTTTACATTCTAATCCTGTTGTTTTCATTCTAATTCTGTTGTTTTCATTCATATTATGTTGTATTCATTCTAATTATGTTGTTTTCTTTCAACTTCCGGTGTTTTCATTCAACTTCCATTCTTGTCATTCTAATTCTTTTTTTTCTTTCAAATTCTGTTGTTTTCATTCTAATTCTGTTGTTTTCATTCAAATTATGTTGTTTTCTTTCAACTTCCGGTGTTTTCATTCAAATTCCATTCTTGTCATTCTAATTCTGTTTTTTCATTCAAATTCTTTTGTTTTCATTCTAATTCTGTTGTTTTCATTCAAATTCTTTTGTTTTCCTTCAAATTTTGTTGTTTTCTTTCAACTTCCGGTGTTTTCATTCAACTTCCATTCTTGTCATTCTAATTCTGTTTTTTTCTTTCAAATTCTGTTGTTTTCCTTCTAATTCTGTTGTTTTCATTCAAATTCCTGTGTTTTCATTCAAATTCCGTTCTTGTCATTCTAATTCAGTTGTTTTCATTCAAATGATGTTGTTTTCATTCTAATTCTGTTGTTTTCATTCAAATTATGTTGTTTTCATTCTAATTCTATTGTTTTCATTCAAATTTTGTTGTTTTCTTTCAACTTCCTTTGTTTTCATTCAAATTCCATTCTTGTCATTCTAATTCTGTTTTTTTCTTTCAAATTATGTTGTTTTCATTCTAATTCAGTTGTTTTCGTTCAAAGTCCGTGGTTTTCCTTCTAATCCAGTTCTTTTCATTCAAATTCCGTTCTTGTCATTCTAATTCTGTTGTTTTCTTTCAACTTCCGGTGTTTTCATTCAACTTCCATTCTTGTCATTCTAATTCTTTTTTTTTCTTTCAAATTTTGTTGTTTTCCTTCTAATTTTGTTGCTTTCATTCAAATTATGTTGTTTTCTTTCAACTTCCGGTGTTTTCATTCAAATTCCATTCTTGTCATTCTAATTCTGTTTTTTCATTCAAATTCTTTTGTTTTCATTCTAATTCCGTTCTTGTCATTCTAATTCTGTTGTCTTCATTCAAATTATGTTGTTTTCATTCTAATTCTGTTGTTTTCATTCAAATTCTTTTGTTTTCCTTCAAATTTTGTTGTTTTCTTTCAACTTCCGGTGTTTTCATTCAACTTCCATTCTTGTCATTCTAATTCTGTTTTTTTCTTTCAAATTCTGTTGTTTTCCTTCTAATTCTGTTGTTTTCATTCTAATTCTGTTGTTTTCATTCAAATTCCTGTGTTTTCATTCAAATTCCGTTCTTGTCATTCTAATTCAGTTGTTTTCATTCAAATGATGTTGTTTTCATTCTAATTCTGTTGTTTTCATTCAAATTATGTTGTTTTCATTCTAATTCTATTGTTTTCATTCAAATTTTGTTGTTTTCTTTCAACTTCCTTTGTTTTCATTCAAATTCCATTCTTGTCATTCTAATTCTGTTTTTTTCTTTCAAATTATGTTGTTTTCATTCTAATTCAGTTGTTTTCGTTCAAAGTCCGTGGTTTTCCTTCTAATCCAGTTCTTTTCATTCAAATTCCGTTGTTGTCATTCTAATTCTGTTGTTTTCTTTCAACTTCCGGTGTTTTCATTCAACTTCCATTCTTGTCATTCTAATTCTTTTTTTTTCTTTCAAATTTTGTTGTTTTCCTTCTAATTTTGTTGCTTTCATTCAAATTATGTTGTTTTCTTTCAACTTCCGGTGTTTTCATTCAAATTCCATTCTTGTCATTCTAATTCTGTTTTTTCATTCAAATTCTTTTGTTTTCATTCTAATTCCGTTCTTGTCATTCTAATTCTGTTGTCTTCATTCAAATTATGTTGTTTTCATTCTAATTCTGTTGTCTTCATTCAAATTATGTTGTTTTCATTCTAATTCTGTTGTTTTCATTCAAATTCTTTTGTTTTCCTTCAAATTTTGTTGTTTTCATTCAACGTCCATTCTTGTCATTCTAATTCTGTTTTTTTCTTTCAAATTCTGTTGTTTTCCTTCTAATTCTGTTGTTTTCATTCTAATTCTGTTGTTTTCATTCAAATTCCTGTGTTTTCATTCAAATTCCGTTCTTGTCATTCTAATTCAGTTGTTTTCATTCAAATGATGTTGTTTTCATTCTAATTCTGTTGTTTTCATTCAAATTATGTTGTTTTCATTCTAATTCTATTGTTTTTATTCAAATTTTGTTGTTTTCTTTCAACTTCCTTTGTTTTCATTCAAATTCCATTCTTGTCATTCTAATTCTGTTTTTTTCTTTCAAATTCTGTTGTTTTCCTTCTAATTCAGTTGTTTTCGTTCAAAGTCCGTGGTTTTCCTTCTAATCCAGTTCTTTTCATTCAAATTCCGTTGTTGTCATTCTAATTCTGTTGTTTTCTTTCAACTTCCGGTGTTTTCATTCAACTTCCATTCTTGTCATTCTAATTCTTTTTTTTTCTTTCAAATTTTGTTGTTTTCCTTCTAATTTTGTTGCTTTCATTCAAATTATGTTGTTTTCTTTCAACTTCCGGTGTTTTCATTCAAATTCCATTCTTGTCATTCTAATTCTGTTTTTTCATTCAAATTCTTTTGTTTTCATTCTAATTCCGTTCTTGTCATTCTAATTCTGTTGTCTTCATTCAAATTATGTTGTTTTCATTCTAATTCTGTTGTTTTCATTCAAATTCTTTTGTTTTCCTTCAAATTTTGTTGTTTTCTTTCAACTTCCGGTGTTTTCATTCAACTTCCATTCTTGTCATTCTAATTCTGTTTTTTTCTTTCAAATTCTGTTGTTTTCCTTCTAATTCTGTTGTTTTCATTCTAATTCTGTTGTTTTCATTCAAATTCCTGTGTTTTCATTCAAATTCCGTTCTTGTCATTCTAATTCAGTTGTTTTCATTCAAATGATGTTGTTTTCATTCTAATTCTGTTGTTTTCATTCAAATTATGTTGTTTTCATTCTAATTCTATTGTTTTCATTCAAATTCCATTCTTGTCATTCTAATTTTGTTGTTTTCGTTCGAAATGCGTTGTTTACATTCTAATCCTGTTGTTTTCATTCTAATTCTGTTGTTTTCATTCAAATTATGTTGTTTTCTTTCAACTTCCGGTGTTTTCATTCAAATTCCGTTCTTGTCATTCTAATTCATGTGTTTTCATTCAAATTATGTTGTTTTCATTCTAATTCATGTGTTTTCATTCAAATTCTGTTGTTTTCATTCTAATTCTATTGTTTTCCTTCAAATTTTGTTGTTTTCTTTCAACTTCCTTTGTTTTCATTCAAATTCCATTCTTGTCATTCTAATTCTGTTGCTTTCTTTCAAATTCTGTTGTTTTCCTTCTAATTCTTTTGTTTTCGTTCAAATTTTGTTGTTTTCTTTCTAATTCAGTTCTTTTCATTCTAATCCTGTTGTTTTCATTCAAATTCTTTTGTTTTCCTTTAAATTTTGTTGTTTTCTTTTAACTTACGGTGTTTTCATTCAACTTCCATTCTTGTCATTCTAATTCTGTTGTTTTCATTCAAATTATGTTGTTTTCTTTCAAATTCCATTCTTGTCATTTGAATTCTGTTGTTTTCTTTCAAATTCTGTTGTTTTCATTCAAATTCTTTTGTTTTCCTTCAAATTTTGTTGTTTTCTTTTAACTTACGGTGTTTTCATTCAACTTCCATTCTTGTCATTCTAATTCTGTTGTTTTCATTCAAATTATGTTGTTTTCTTTCAAATTCCGGTGTTTTCATTCAACGTCCATTCTTGTCATTCTAATTCTGTTTTTTTCTTTCAAATTCTGTTGTTTTCCTTCTAATTCTGTTGTTTTCATTCTAATTCTGTTGTTTTCATTCAAATTCCTTTTGTTTTCATTCAAATTCCCTTCTTGTCATTCTAATTCTGTTTTTTCATTCAAATTCTTTTGTTTTCATTCTAATTCCGTTCTTGTCATTCTAATTCTGTTGTCTTCATTCAAATTATGTTGTTTTCATTCTAATTCTGTTGTCTTCATTCAAATTATGTTGTTTTCATTCTAATTCTGTTGTTTTCATTCGAATTCTTTTGTTTTCCTTCAAATTTTGTTGTTTTCATTCAACGTCCATTCTTGTCATTCTAATTCTGTTTTTTTCTTTCAAATTCTGTTGTTTTCCTTCTAATTCTGTTGTTTTCATTCTAATTCTGTTGTTTTCATTCAAATTCCTGTGTTTTCATTCAAATTCCGTTCTTGTCATTCTAATTCAGTTGTTTTTAATCAAATGATGTTGTTTTCATTCTAATTCTGTTGTTTTCATTCAAATTATGTTGTTTTCATTCTAATTCTATTGTTTTCATTCAAATTCCATTCTTGTCATTCTAATTTTGTTGTTTTCGTTCGAAATGCGTTGTTTACATTCTAATCCTGTTGTTTTCATTCTAATTCTGTTGTTTTCATTCATATTATGTTGTATTCATTCTAATTATGTTGTTTTCTTTCAACTTCCGGTGTTTTCATTCAACTTCCATTCTTGTCATTCTAATTCTTTTTTTTCTTTCAAATTCTGTTGTTTTCATTCTAATTCTGTTGTTTTCATTCAAATTATGTTGTTTTCTTTCAACTTCCGGTGTTTTCATTCAAATTCCATTCTTGTCATTCTAATTCTGTTTTTTCATTCAAATTCTTTTGTTTTCATTCTAATTCTGTTGTTTTCATTCAAATTCTTTTGTTTTCCTTCAAATTTTGTTGTTTTCTTTCAACTTCCGGTGTTTTCATTCAACTTCCATTCTTGTCATTCTAATTCTGTTTTTTTCTTTCAAATTCTGTTGTTTTCCTTCTAATTCTGTTGTTTTCATTCAAATTCCTGTGTTTTCATTCAAATTCCGTTCTTGTCATTCTAATTCAGTTGTTTTCATTCAAATGATGTTGTTTTCATTCTAATTCTGTTGTTTTCATTCAAATTATGTTGTTTTCATTCTAATTCTATTGTTTTCATTCAAATTTTGTTGTTTTCTTTCAACTTCCTTTGTTTTCATTCAAATTCCATTCTTGTCATTCTAATTCTGTTTTTTTCTTTCAAATTATGTTGTTTTCATTCTAATTCAGTTGTTTTCGTTCAAAGTCCGTGGTTTTCCTTCTAATCCAGTTCTTTTCATTCAAATTCCGTTCTTGTCATTCTAATTCTGTTGTTTTCTTTCAACTTCCGGTGTTTTCATTCAACTTCCATTCTTGTCATTCTAATTCTTTTTTTTTCTTTCAAATTTTGTTGTTTTCCTTCTAATTTTGTTGCTTTCATTCAAATTATGTTGTTTTCTTTCAACTTCCGGTGTTTTCATTCAAATTCCATTCTTGTCATTCTAATTCTGTTTTTTCATTCAAATTCTTTTGTTTTCATTCTAATTCCGTTCTTGTCATTCTAATTCTGTTGTCTTCATTCAAATTATGTTGTTTTCATTCTAATTCTGTTGTTTTCATTCAAATTCTTTTGTTTTCCTTCAAATTTTGTTGTTTTCTTTCAACTTCCGGTGTTTTCATTCAACTTCCATTCTTGTCATTCTAATTCTGTTTTTTTCTTTCAAATTCTGTTGTTTTCCTTCTAATTCTGTTGTTTTCATTCTAATTCTGTTGTTTTCATTCAAATTCCTGTGTTTTCATTCAAATTCCGTTCTTGTCATTCTAATTCAGTTGTTTTCATTCAAATGATGTTGTTTTCATTCTAATTCTGTTGTTTTCATTCAAATTATGTTGTTTTCATTCTAATTCTATTGTTTTCATTCAAATTTTGTTGTTTTCTTTCAACTTCCTTTGTTTTCATTCAAATTCCATTCTTGTCATTCTAATTCTGTTTTTTTCTTTCAAATTCTGTTGTTTTCCTTCTAATTCTGTTGTTTTCATTCAAATTCCTGTTGTTTTCATTCAAATTCCATTCTTGTCATTCTAATTCTTTTTTTCTTTCAAATTTTGTTGTTTTCCTTCTAATTCTGTTGTTTTCATTCTAATTTTTTTGTTTTCATTCAAATTTCTGTGTTTTCATTCATATTATGTTGTTTTCATTCTATTTCTGTTGTTTTCATTCAAATTCCATTCTTGTCATTTGAATTCTGTTGTTTTCATTCAAATTATGTTGTTTTCATTCTAATTCTATTGTTTTCATTCAAATTTTGTTGTTTTCTTTCAACTTCCTTTGTTTTCATTCAAATTCCATTCTTGTCATTCTAATTCTGTTTTTTTCTTTCAAATTCTGTTGTTTTCCTTCTAATTCTGTTGTTTTCATTCAAATTCCTGTTGTTTTCATTCAAATTCCATTCTTGTCATTCTAATTCTTTTTTTCTTTCAAATTTTGTTGTTTTCCTTCTAATTCTGTTGTTTTCATTCTAATTTTTTTGTTTTCATTCAAATTTCTGTGTTTTCATTCATATTATGTTGTTTTCATTCTATTTCTGTTGTTTTCATTCAAATTCCATTCTTGTCATTTGAATTCTGTTGTTTTCATTCTAATTCTATTGTTTTCATTCAAATTTTGTTGTTTTCTTTCAACTTCCTTTGTTTTCATTCAAATTCCATTCTTGTCATTCTAATTCTGTTGTTTTCTTTCAAATTCTTTTGTTTTCCTTCAAATTTTGTTGTTTTCTTTTAACTTACGGTGTTTTCATTCAACTTCCATTCTTGTCATTCTAATTCTGTTGTTTTCATTCTAATTCTGTTGTTTTCATTCAAATTCCTGTTGTTTTCATTCAAATTCCATTCTTGTCATTCTAATTCTGTTTTTTTCTTTCAAATTTTGTTGTTTTCCTTCTAATTCTGTTGTTTTCATTCTAATTTTTTTGTTTTCATTCAAATTTCTGTGTTTTCATTCATATTATGTTGTTTTCATTCTATTTCTGTTGTTTTCATTCAAATTCCATTCTTGTCATTTGAATTCTGTTGTTTTCATTCTAATTCTATTGTTTTCATTCAAATTTTGTTGTTTTCTTTCAACTTCCTTTGTTTTCATTCAAATTCCATTCTTGTCATTCTAATTCTGTTGTTTTCTTTCAAATTCTGTTGTTTTCCTTCTAATTCTTTTGTTTTCGTTCAAATTTTGTTGTTTTCTTTCTAATTCAGTTCTTTTCATTCTAATCCTGTTGTTTTCATTCTAATTCTATGGTTTTCATTCAAATTTTTTTGTTTTCTTTCAACTTCCTTTGTTTTCATTCAAATTCCATTCTTGTCATTCTAATTCTGTTGTTTTCTTTCTAATTCTGTTGTCTTCATTCAAATTATGTTGTTTTCATTCTAATTCTGTTGTTTTCATTCAAATTCTTTTGTTTTCCTTCAAATTTTGTTGTTTTCTTTCAACTTCCGGTGTTTTCATTCAACTTCCATTCTTGTCATTCTAATTCTGTTTTTTTCTTTCAAATTCTGTTGTTTTCCTTCTAATTCTGTTGTTTTCATTCTAATTCTGTTGTTTTCATTCAAATTCCTGTGTTTTCATTCAAATTCCGTTCTTGTCATTCTAATTCAGTTGTTTTCATTCAAATGATGTTGTTTTCATTCTAATTCTGTTGTTTTCATTCAAATTATGTTGTTTTCATTCTAATTCTATTGTTTTCATTCAAATTCCATTCTTGTCATTCTAATTTTGTTGTTTTCGTTCGAAATGCGTTGTTTACATTCTAATCCTGTTGTTTTCATTCTAATTCTGTTGTTTTCATTCAAATTATGTTTTTTTCTTTCAACTTCCGGTGTTTTCATTCAAATTCCGTTCTTGTCATTCTAATTCATGTGTTTTCATTCAAATTATGTTTTTTTCATTCTAATTCAGTTGTTTTCGTTCAAAGTCTGTGGTTTTCCTTCTAATCCAATTCTTTTCATTCAAATTCCGTTCTTGTCATTCTAATTCTGTTTTTTTCTTTCAACTTCCGGTGTTTTCATTCAACTTCCATTCTTGTCATTCTAATTCTTTTTTTTCTTTCAAATTCTGTTGTTTTCATTCTAATTCTGTTGTTTTCATTCAAATTATGTTGTTTTCTTTCAACTTCCGGTGTTTTCATTCAAATTCCATTCTTGTCATTCTAATTCTGTTTTTTCATTCAAATTCTTTTGTTTTCATTCTAATTCTGTTGTTTTCATTCAAATTCTTTTGTTTTCCTTCAAATTTTGTTGTTTTCTTTCAACTTCCGGTGTTTTCATTCAACTTCCATTCTTGTCATTCTAATTCTGTTTTTTTCTTTCAAATTCTGTTGTTTTCCTTCTAATTCTGTTGTTTTCATTCAAATTCCTGTTGTTTTCATTCAAATTCCATTCTTGTCATTCTAATTCTTTTTTTCTTTCAAATTTTGTTGTTTTCCTTCTAATTCTGTTGTTTTCATTCTAATTTTTTTGTTTTCATTCAAATTTCTGTGTTTTCATTCATATTATGTTGTTTTCATTCTATTTCTGTTGTTTTCATTCAAATTCCATTCTTGTCATTTGAATTCTGTTGTTTTCATTCTAATTCTATTGTTTTCATTCAAATTTTGTTGTTTTCTTTCA
The DNA here is from genome assembly GCF_965226115.1 of Aulonocara stuartgranti. NCBI lineage: Eukaryota > Metazoa > Chordata > Actinopteri > Cichliformes > Cichlidae > Aulonocara > Aulonocara stuartgranti. The sequence continues at coordinate 36,738,220 of NC_138950.1, read as the reverse complement.
ACTTCCTTTGTTTTCATTCAAATTCCATTCTTGTCATTCTAATTCTGTTGTTTTCTTTCAAATTCTTTTGTTTTCCTTCAAATTTTGTTGTTTTCTTTTAACTTACGGTGTTTTCATTCAACTTCCATTCTTGTCATTCTAATTCTGTTGTTTTCATTCTAATTCTGTTGTTTTCATTCAAATTCCTGTTGTTTTCATTCAAATTCCATTCTTGTCATTCTAATTCTGTTTTTTTCTTTCAAATTTTGTTGTTTTCCTTCTAATTCTGTTGTTTTCATTCTAATTTTTTTGTTTTCATTCAAATTTCTGTGTTTTCATTCATATTATGTTGTTTTCATTCTATTTCTGTTGTTTTCATTCAAATTCCATTCTTGTCATTTGAATTCTGTTGTTTTCATTCTAATTCTATTGTTTTCATTCAAATTTTGTTGTTTTCTTTCAACTTCCTTTGTTTTCATTCAAATTCCATTCTTGTCATTCTAATTCTGTTGTTTTCTTTCAAATTCTGTTGTTTTCCTTCTAATTCTTTTGTTTTCGTTCAAATTTTGTTGTTTTCTTTCTAATTCAGTTCTTTTCATTCTAATCCTGTTGTTTTCATTCTAATTCTATGGTTTTCATTCAAATTTTTTTGTTTTCTTTCAACTTCCTTTGTTTTCATTCAAATTCCATTCTTGTCATTCTAATTCTGTTGTTTTCTTTCTAATTCTGTTGTCTTCATTCAAATTATGTTGTTTTCATTCTAATTCTGTTGTTTTCATTCAAATTCTTTTGTTTTCCTTCAAATTTTGTTGTTTTCTTTCAACTTCCGGTGTTTTCATTCAACTTCCATTCTTGTCATTCTAATTCTGTTTTTTTCTTTCAAATTCTGTTGTTTTCCTTCTAATTCTGTTGTTTTCATTCTAATTCTGTTGTTTTCATTCAAATTCCTGTGTTTTCATTCAAATTCCGTTCTTGTCATTCTAATTCAGTTGTTTTCATTCAAATGATGTTGTTTTCATTCTAATTCTGTTGTTTTCATTCAAATTATGTTGTTTTCATTCTAATTCTATTGTTTTCATTCAAATTCCATTCTTGTCATTCTAATTTTGTTGTTTTCGTTCGAAATGCGTTGTTTACATTCTAATCCTGTTGTTTTCATTCTAATTCTGTTGTTTTCATTCAAATTCCTGTGTTTTCATTCAAATTCCGTTCTTGTCATTCTAATTCAGTTGTTTTCATTCAAATGATGTTGTTTTCATTCTAATTCTGTTGTTTTCATTCAAATTATGTTGTTTTCATTCTAATTCTATTGTTTTCATTCAAATTTTGTTGTTTTCTTTCAACTTCCTTTGTTTTCATTCAAATTCCATTCTTGTCATTCTAATTCTTTTGTTTTCTTTCAAATTCTGTTGTTTTCCTTCTAATTCTTTTGTTTTCGTTCAAATTTTGTTGTTTTCATTCTAATTCTGTTGTTTTCATTCAAATTATGTTGTTTTCTTTCAAATTCCGGTGTTTTCATTCAACTTCCATTCTTGTCATTCTAATTCTGTTGTTTTCTTTCAAATTCTGTTGTTTTCCTTCTAATTCTTTTGTTTTCGTTCAAATTTTGTTGTTTTCATTCTAATTCTGTTGTTTTCATTCAAATTATGTTGTTTTCTTTCAAATTCCGGTGTTTTCATTCTAATTCTGTTGTTTTCATTCTAATTCTGTTGTTTTCTTTCAAATTCTGTTGTTTTCCTTCTAATTCTGTTGTTTTCATTCTAATTCTGTTGTTTTCATTCAAATTCCTGTTGTTTTCATTCAAATTCCATTCTTGTCATTCTAATTCTTTTTTTCTTTCAAATTTTGTTGTTTTCCTTCTAATTCTGTTGTTTTCATTCTAATTTTTTTGTTTTCATTCAAATTTCTGTGTTTTCATTCATATTATGTTGTTTTCATTCTATTTCTGTTGTTTTCATTCAAATTCCATTCTTGTCATTTGAATTCTGTTGTTTTCATTCTAATTCTATTGTTTTCATTCAAATTTTGTTGTTTTCTTTCAACTTCCTTTGTTTTCATTCAAATTCCATTCTTGTCATTCTAATTCTGTTGTTTTCTTTCAAATTCTTTTGTTTTCCTTCAAATTTTGTTGTTTTCTTTTAACTTACGGTGTTTTCATTCAACTTCCATTCTTGTCATTCTAATTCTGTTGTTTTCGTTCGAAATGCGTTGTTTACATTCTAATCCTGTTGTTTTCATTCTAATTCTATTGTTTTCATTCAAATTCCATTCTTGTCATTCTAATTTTGTTGTTTTCGTTCGAAATGCGTTGTTTACATTCTAATCCTGTTGTTTTCATTCTAATTCTGTTGTTTTCATTCAAATTCCTGTGTTTTCATTCAAATTCCGTTCTTGTCATTCTAATTCAGTTGTTTTCATTCAAATGATGTTGTTTTCATTCTAATTCTGTTGTTTTCATTCAAATTATGTTGTTTTCATTCTAATTCTATTGTTTTCATTCAAATTTTGTTGTTTTCTTTCAACTTCCTTTGTTTTCATTCAAATTCCATTCTTGTCATTCTAATTCTTTTGTTTTCTTTCAAATTCTGTTGTTTTCCTTCTAATTCTTTTGTTTTCGTTCAAATTTTGTTGTTTTCATTCTAATTCTGTTGTTTTCATTCAAATTATGTTGTTTTCTTTCAAATTCCGGTGTTTTCATTCAACTTCCATTCTTGTCATTCTAATTCTGTTGTTTTCTTTCAAATTCTGTTGTTTTCCTTCTAATTCTTTTGTTTTCGTTCAAATTTTGTTGTTTTCATTCTAATTCTGTTGTTTTCATTCAAATTATGTTGTTTTCTTTCAAATTCCGGTGTTTTCATTCTAATTCTGTTGTTTTCATTCTAATTCTGTTGTTTTCTTTCAAATTCTGTTGTTTTCCTTCTAATTCTGTTGTTTTCATTCTAATTCTGTTGTTTTCATTCAAATTCCTGTTGTTTTCATTCAAATTCCATTCTTGTCATTCTAATTCTTTTTTTCTTTCAAATTTTGTTGTTTTCCTTCTAATTCTGTTGTTTTCATTCTAATTTTTTTGTTTTCATTCAAATTTCTGTGTTTTCATTCATATTATGTTGTTTTCATTCTATTTCTGTTGTTTTCATTCAAATTCCATTCTTGTCATTTGAATTCTGTTGTTTTCATTCTAATTCTATTGTTTTCATTCAAATTTTGTTGTTTTCTTTCAACTTCCTTTGTTTTCATTCAAATTCCATTCTTGTCATTCTAATTCTGTTGTTTTCTTTCAAATTCTTTTGTTTTCCTTCAAATTTTGTTGTTTTCTTTTAACTTACGGTGTTTTCATTCAACTTCCATTCTTGTCATTCTAATTCTGTTGTTTTCATTCTAATTCTGTTGTTTTCATTCAAATTCCTGTTGTTTTCATTCAAATTCCATTCTTGTCATTCTAATTCTGTTTTTTTCTTTCAAATTTTGTTGTTTTCCTTCTAATTCTGTTGTTTTCATTCTAATTTTTTTGTTTTCATTCAAATTTCTGTGTTTTCATTCATATTATGTTGTTTTCATTCTATTTCTGTTGTTTTCATTCAAATTCCATTCTTGTCATTTGAATTCTGTTGTTTTCATTCTAATTCTATTGTTTTCATTCAAATTTTGTTGTTTTCTTTCAACTTCCTTTGTTTTCATTCAAATTCCATTCTTGTCATTCTAATTCTGTTGTTTTCTTTCAAATTCTGTTGTTTTCCTTCTAATTCTTTTGTTTTCGTTCAAATTTTGTTGTTTTCTTTCTAATTCAGTTCTTTTCATTCTAATCCTGTTGTTTTCATTCTAATTCTATGGTTTTCATTCAAATTTTTTTGTTTTCTTTCAACTTCCTTTGTTTTCATTCAAATTCCATTCTTGTCATTCTAATTCTGTTGTTTTCTTTCAAATTCTGTTGTTTTCCTTCTAATTCTTTTGTTTTCGTTCAAATTTTGTTGTTTTCATTCTAATTCTGTTGTTTTCATTCAAATTATGTTGTTTTCTTTCAAATTCCGGTGTTTTCATTCAACTTCCATTCTTGTCATTCTAATTCTGTTTTTTTCTTTCAAATTCTGTTGTTTTCCTTCTAATTCTGTTGTTTTCATTCTAATTCTGTTGTTTTCATTCAAATTCCTGTTGTTTTCATTCAAATTCCCTTCTTGTCATTCTAATTTTGTTGTTTTCGTTCGAAATGCGTTGTTTACATTCTAATCCTGTTGTTTTCTTTCAACTTCCGGTGTTTTCATTCAAATTCCGTTCTTGTCATTCTAATTCATTTGTTTTCATTCAAATTATGTTGTTTTCATTCTAATTCAGTTGTTTTCGTTCAAAGTCTGTGGTTTTCCTTCTAATCCATTTCTTTTCATTCAAATTCCGTTCTTGTCATTCTAATTCTGTTTTTTTCTTTCAACTTCCGGTGTTTTCATTCAACTTCCATTCTTGTCATTCTAATTCTGTTTTTTTCTTTCAAATTCTGTTGTTTTCATTCTAATTCTGTTGTTTTCATTCAAATTATGTTGTTTTCTTTCAACTTCCGGTGTTTTCATTCAAATTCCATTCTTGTCATTCTAATTCTGTTTTTTCATTCAAATTCTTTTGTTTTCATTCTAATTCTGTTGTTTTCATTCAAATTCTTTTGTTTTCCTTCAAATTTTGTTGTTTTCTTTCAACTTCCGGTGTTTTCATTCAACTTCCATTCTTGTCATTCTAATTATGTTGTTTTCTTTCAAATTCTGTTGTTTTCCTTCTAATTCTGTTGTTTTCATTCTAATTCTGTTGTTTTCATTCAAATTTTGTTGTTTTCTTTCAACTTCCTTTGTTTTCATTCAAATTCCATTCTTGTCATTCTAATTCTGTTGTTTTCTTTCAAATTCTGTTGTTTTCCTTCTAATTCTTTTGTTTTCGTTCAAATTTTGTTGTTTTCATTCTAATTCTGTTGTTTTCATTCAAATTATGTTGTTTTCTTTCAAATTCCGGTGTTTTCATTCAAATTCCCTTCTTGTCATTCTAATTCTGTTTTTTTCTTTCAAATTTTGTTGTTTTCCTTCTAATTCTGTTGCTTTCATTCAAATTATGTTGTTTTCTTTCAACTTCCGGTGTTTTCATTCAAATTCCATTCTTGTCATTCTAATTCTGTTGTTTTCATTCAAATTTTGTTGTTTTCTTTCAACTTCCTTTGTTTTCATTCAAATTCCATTCTTGTCATTCTAATTCTGTTGTTTTCTTTCAAATTCTTTTGTTTTCCTTCAAATTTTGTTGTTTTCTTTTAACTTACGGTGTTTTCATTCAACTTCCATTCTTGTCATTCTAATTCTGTTGTTTTCATTCTAATTCTGTTGTTTTCATTCAAATTCCTGTTGTTTTCATTCAAATTCCATTCTTGTCATTCTAATTCTGTTTTTTTCTTTCAAATTTTGTTGTTTTCCTTCTAATTCTGTTGTTTTCATTCTAATTTTTTTGTTTTCATTCAAATTTCTGTGTTTTCATTCATATTATGTTGTTTTCATTCTATTTCTGTTGTTTTCATTCAAATTCCATTCTTGTCATTTGAATTCTGTTGTTTTCATTCTAATTCTATTGTTTTCATTCAAATTTTGTTGTTTTCTTTCAACTTCCTTTGTTTTCATTCAAATTCCATTCTTGTCATTCTAATTCTGTTGTTTTATTTCAAATTCTGTTGTTTTCCTTCTAATTCTTTTGTTTTCGTTCAAATTTTGTTGTTTTCTTTCTAATTCAGTTCTTTTCATTCTAATTCTGTTGTTTTCGTTCGAAATCCGTTGTTTACATTCTAATCCTGTTGTTTTCATTCAAATTCTTTTGTTTTCTTTCAAATTTTGTTTTTTTCCGTCTAATTCTTTTGTTTTCATTCAAATTCTTTTGTTTTCTTTCAAATTTTGTTGTTTTCTTGTAACTTCCGGTGTTTTCATTCAACTTCCATTCTTGTCATTCAAATTCTGTTGTTTTCATTCTAATTCTGTTGTTTTCATTCAAATTCTTTTGTTCTCCTTCAAATTTTGTTGTTTTCTTTCAACTTCCGGTGTTTTCATTCAACTTCCATTCTTGTCATTCTAATTCTGTTTTTTTCTTTCAAATTTTGTTGTTTTCCTTCTAATTCTTTTGTTTTCATTCTAATTTTTTTGTTTTCATTCAAATTTCTGTGTTTTCATTCATATTTTGTTGTTTTCATTCTATTTCTGTTTTTTTCATTCAAATTCCATTCTTGTCATTTGAATTCTGTTGTTTTCATTCTAATTCTATTGTTTTCCTTCAAATTTTGTTGTTTTCTTTCAACTTCCTTTGTTTTCATTCAAATTCCATTCTTGTCATTCTAATTCTGTTGTTTTCTTTCAAATTCTGTTGTTTTCCTTCTAATTCTTTTGTTTTCGTTCAAATTTTGTTGTTTTCTTTCTAATTCAGTTCTTTTCATTCTAATCCTTTTGTTTTCATTCAAATTCTTTTGTTTTCTTTCAAATTTTGTTGTTTTCCGTCTAATTCTTTTGTTTTCATTCTAATTTTTTTGTTTTCATTCAAATTTCTGTGTTTTCATTCATATTTTGTTGTTTTCATTCTATTTCTGTTGTTTTCATTCAAATTCCATTCTTGTCATTTGAATTCTGTTGTTTTCTTTCAAATTCTGTTGTTTTCATTCAAATTCTTTTGTTTTCCTTCAAATTTTGTTGTTTTCTTTTAACTTACAGTGTTTTCATTCAACTTCCATTCTTGTCATTCTAATTCTGTTGTTTTCATTCAAATTATGTTGTTTTCTTTCAAATTCCGGTGTTTTCATTCAACGTCCATTCTTGTCATTCTAATTCTGTTTTTTTCTTTCAAATTCTGTTGTTTTCCTTCTAATTCTGTTGTTTTCATTCTAATTCTGTTGTTTTCATTCAAATTCCTGTTGTTTTCATTCAAATTCCCTTCTTGTCATTCTAATTCTGTTTTTTTCTTTCAAATTTTGTTGTTTTCCTTCTAATTCTGTTGCTTTCATTCAAATTATGTTGTTTTCTTTCAACTTCCGGTGTTTTCATTCAAATTCCATTCTTGTCATTCTAATTCTGTTGTTTTCATTCAAATTATGTTGTTTTCTTTCAAATTCCGGTGTTTTCATTCAACGTCCATTCTTGTCATTCTAATTCTGTTTTTTTCTTTCAAATTCTGTTGTTTTCCTTCTAATTCTGTTGTTTTCATTCTAATTCTGTTGTTTTCATTCAAATTCCTGTTGTTTTCATTCAAATTCCCTTCTTGTCATTCTAATTCTGTTTTTTTCTTTCAAATTTTGTTGTTTTCCTTCTAATTCTGTTGCTTTCATTCAAATTATGTTGTTTTCTTTCAACTTCCGGTGTTTTCATTCAAATTCCGTTCTTGTCATTCTAATTCTGTTGTCTTCATTCAAATTATGTTGTTTTCATTCTTATCCTGTTGTTTTCATTCAAATTCTTTTGTTTTCTTTCAAATTTTGTTGTTTTCATTCTAATTCTGTTGTTTTCATTCTAATTTTTTTGTTTTCATTCAAATTTCTGTGTTTTCATTCAAATTTTGTTGTTTTCATTCTAATTCCGTTCTTGTCATTCTAATTCTGTTGTCTTCATTCAAATTATGTTGTTTTCATTCTAATTCTTTTGTTTTCCTTCAAATTTTGTTAGTTTTCTTTCAACTTCCGGTGTTTTCATTCAACTTCCATTCTTGTCATTCTAATTCTGTTTTTTTCTTTCAAATTCCTGTGTTTTCATTCAAATTCCGTTCTTCTCATTCTAATTCAGTTGTTTTCATTTAAATGATGTTGTTTTCAGTCTAATTCTGTTGTTTTCATTCAAATTATGTTGTTTTCATTCTAATTCTATTGTGTTCATTCAAATTTTGTTGTTTTCTTTCAACTTCCTTTGTTTTCATTCAAATTCCATTCTTGTCATTCTAATTCTGTGGTTTTCTTTCAAATTCTGTTGTTTTCCTTCTAATTCTTTTGTTTTCGTTCAAATTTTGTTGTTTTCTTTCTAATTCAGTTCTTTTCATTCTAATTCTGTTGTTTTCGTTCGAAATCCGTTGTTTACATTCTAATCCTGTTGTTTTCATTCAAATTCTTTTGTTTTCTTTCAAATTTTGTTGTTTTCCGTCTAATTCTTTTGTTTTCATTCTAATTTTTTTGTTTTCTTTCAAATTTTGTTGTTTTCTTGTAACTTCCGGTGTTTTCATTCAACTTCCATTCTTGTCATTCTAATTCTGTTTTTTTCTTTCAAATTCTGTTGTTTTCTTTCTAATTCTGTTGTTTTCATTCTAATTTTGTTGTTTTCAATCAAATTTCTGTGTTTTCATTCATATTATGTTGTTTTCATTCTATTTCTGTTGTTTTCATTCAAATTCCATTCTTGTCATTTGAATTCTGTTGTTTTCCTTCTAATTCTTTTGTTTTCGTTCAAATTTTGTTGTTTTCATTCTAATTCTGTTGTTTTCATTCAAATTATGTTGTTTTCTTTCAAATTCCGGTGTTTTCATTCAACTTCCATTCTTGTCATTCTAATTCTGTTTTTTTCTTTCAAATTCTGTTGTTTTCCTTCTAATTCTGTTGTTTTCATTCTAATTCTGTTGTTTTCATTCAAATTCCTGTTGTTTTCATTCAACTTCCATTCTTGTCATTCTAATTCTGTTTTTTTCTTTCAAATTCTGTTGTTTTCCTTCTAATTCTGTTGTTTTCATTCTAATTCTGTTGTTTTCATTCAAATTCCTGTGTTTTTATTTAAATTCCGTTCTTGTCATTCTAATTCAGTTGTTTTCATTTAAATGATGTTGTTTTCATTCTAATTCTGTTGTTTTCATTCAAATTTTGTTGTTTTCTTTCAACTTCCTTTGTTTTCATTCAAATTCCATTCTTGTCATTCTAATTCTGTTGTTTTATTTCAAATTCTGTTGTTTTCCTTCTAATTCTTTTGTTTTCGTTCAAATTTTGTTGTTTTCTTTCTAATTCAGTTCTTTTCATTCTAATTCTGTTGTTTTCGTTCGAAATCCGTTGTTTACATTCTAATCCTGTTGTTTTCATTCAAATTCTTTTGTTTTCTTTCAAATTTTGTTGTTTTCCATCTAATTCTTTTGTTTTCATTCTAATTTTTTTGTTTTCTTTCAAATTTTGTTGTTTTCTTGTAACTTCCGGTGTTTTCATTCAACTTCCATTCTTGTCATTCTAATTCTGTTTTTTTCTTTCAAATTCTGTTGTTTTCTTTCTAATTCTGTTGTTTTCATTCTAATTTTGTTGTTTTCAATCAAATTTCTGTGTTTTCATTCATATTATGTTGTTTTCATTCTATTTCTGTTGTTTTCATTCAAATTCCATTCTTGTCATTTGAATTCTGTTGTTTTCCTTCTAATTCTTTTGTTTTCGTTCAAATTTTGTTGTTTTCATTCTAATTCTGTTGTTTTTATTCAAATTATGTTGTTTTCTTTCAAATTCCGGTGTTTTCATTCAACTTCCATTCTTGTCATTCTAATTCTGTTTTTTTCTTTCAAATTCTTTTGTTTTCCTTCTAATTCTGTTGTTTTCATTCTAATTCTGTTGTTTTCATTCAAATTCCTGTTGTTTTCATTCAACTTCCATTCTTGTCATTCTAATTCTGTTTTTTTCTTTCAAATTCTGTTGTTTTCCTTCTAATTCTGTTGTTTTCATTCTAATTCTGTTGTTTTCATTCAAATTCCTGTGTTTTCATTTAAATTCCGTTCTTGTCATTCTAATTCAGTTGTTTTCATTTAAATGATGTTGTTTTCATTCTAATTCTGTTGTTTTCATTCAAATTTTGTTGTTTTCTTTCAACTTCCTTTGTTTTCATTCAAATTCCATTCTTGTCATTCTAATTCTGTTGTTTTATTTCAAATTCTGTTGTTTTCCTTCTAATTCTTTTGTTTTCGTTCAAATTTTGTTGTTTTCTTTCTAATTCAGTTCTTTTCATTCTAATTCTGTTGTTTTCGTTCGAAATCCGTTGTTTACATTCTAATCCTGTTGTTTTCATTCAAATTCTTTTGTTTTCTTTCAAATTTTGTTTTTTTCCGTCTAATTCTTTTGTTTTCATTCAAATTCTTTTGTTTTCTTTCAAATTTTGTTGTTTTCTTGTAACTTCCGGTGTTTTCATTCAACTTCCATTCTTGTCATTCAAATTCTGTTGTTTTCATTCTAATTCTGTTGTTTTCATTCAAATTCTTTTGTTCTCCTTCAAATTTTGTTGTTTTCTTTCAACTTCCGGTGTTTTCATTCAACTTCCATTCTTGTCATTCTAATTCTGTTTTTTTCTTTCAAATTTTGTTGTTTTCCTTCTAATTCTTTTGTTTTCATTCTAATTTTTTTGTTTTCATTCAAATTTCTGTGTTTTCATTCATATTTTGTTGTTTTCATTCTATTTCTGTTTTTTTCATTCAAATTCCATTCTTGTCATTTGAATTCTGTTGTTTTCATTCTAATTCTATTGTTTTCCTTCAAATTTTGTTGTTTTCTTTCAACTTCCTTTGTTTTCATTCAAATTCCATTCTTGTCATTCTAATTCTGTTGTTTTCTTTCAAATTCTGTTGTTTTCCTTCTAATTCTTTTGTTTTCGTTCAAATTTTGTTGTTTTCTTTCTAATTCAGTTCTTTTCATTCTAATCCTTTTGTTTTCATTCAAATTCTTTTGTTTTCTTTCAAATTTTGTTGTTTTCCGTCTAATTCTTTTGTTTTCATTCTAATTTTTTTGTTTTCATTCAAATTTCTGTGTTTTCATTCATATTTTGTTGTTTTCATTCTATTTCTGTTGTTTTCATTCAAATTCCATTCTTGTCATTTGAATTCTGTTGTTTTCTTTCAAATTCTGTTGTTTTCATTCAAATTCTTTTGTTTTCCTTCAAATTATGTTGTTTTCTTGTAACTTCCGGTGTTTTCATTCAACTGCCATTCTTGTCATTCTAATTCTGTTTTTTTCTTTCAAATTCTGTTGTTTTCATTCTAATTCTGTTGTTTTCATTCAAATTATGTTGTTTTCTTTCAAATTCCGGTGTTTTCATTCAACTTCCATTCTTGTCATTCTAATTTTGTTTTTTTCTTTCAAATTTTGTTGTTTTCATTCAAATTTCTGTGTTTTCATTCATATTATGTTGTTTTCATTCTATTTCTGTTGTTTTCATTCAAATTCCATTCTTGTCATTTGAATTCTGTTGTTTTCATTCTAATTCTATTGTTTTCATTCAAATTTTGTTGTTTTCTTTCAACTTCCTTTGTTTTCATTCAAATTCCATTCTTGTCATTCTAATTCTGTTGTTTTCTTTCTAATTCAGTTCTTTTCATTCTAATTCTGTTGTTTTCGTTCGAAATCCGTTGTTTACATTCTAATCCTGTTGTTTTCATTCAAATTCTTTTGTTTTCTTTCAAATTTTGTTGTTTTCATTCTAATTCTGTTGTTTTCATTCTAATTTTTTTGTTTTCATTCAAATTTCTGTCTTTTCATTCATATTTTGTTGTTTTCATTCTATTTCTGTTGTTTTCATTCAAATTCCATTCTTGTCATTCGAATTCTGTTGTTTTCTTTCAAATACTGTTGTTTTCATTCAAATTCTTTTGTTTTCATTCTAATTCTGTTGTTTTCATTCAAATTCCGTTCTTGTCTTTCTAATTCAGTTGTTTTCGTTCAAAGTCCGTGGTTTTCCTTCTAATCCAGTTCTTTTCATTCAAATTCCGTTCTTGTCATTCTAATTCTGTTGTTTTCTTTCAACTTCCGGTGTTTTCATTCAAATTCCATTCTTGTCATTCTAATTCTGTTGTTTTCTTTCTAATTCAGTTCTTTTCATTCTAATTCTGTTGTTTTCGTTCGAAATCCGTTGTTTACATTCTAATCCTGTTGTTTTCATTCAAATTCTTTTGTTTTCTTTCAAATTTTGTTGTTTTCATTCTAATTCTGTTGTTTTCATTCTAATTTTTTTGTTTTCATTCAAATTTCTGTGTTTTCATTCATATTTTGTTGTTTTCATTCTATTTCTGTTGTTTTCATTCAAATTCCATTCTTGTCATTCGAATTCTGTTGTTTTCTTTCAAATACTGTTGTTTTCATTCAAATTCTTTTGTTTTCATTCTAATTCTGTTGTTTTCATTCAAATTCCGTTCTTGTCTTTCTAATTCAGTTGTTTTCGTTCAAAGTCCGTGGTTTTCCTTCTAATCCAGTTCTTTTCATTCAAATTCCGTTCTTGTCATTCTAATTCTGTTGTTTTCTTTCAACTTCCGGTGTTTTCATTCAACTTCCATTCTTGTCATTCTAATTCTGTTTTTTTTCTTTCAAATCCATTTCTTTTCATTCAAATTCCATTCTTGTCATTTGAATTCTGTTGTTTTCATTCTAATTCTATTGTTTTCATTCAAATTTTGTTGTTTTCTTTCAACTTCCTTTGTTTTCATTCAAATTCCATTCTTGTCATTCTAATTCTGTTGTTTTCTTTCTAATTCAGTTCTTTTCATTCTAATTCTGTTGTTTTCGTTCGAAATCCGTTGTTTACATTCTAATCCTGTTGTTTTCATTCAAATTCTTTTGTTTTCTTTCAAATTTTGTTGTTTTCATTCTAATTCTGTTGTTTTCATTCTAATTTTTTTGTTTTCATTCAAATTTCTGTCTTTTCATTCATATTTTGTTGTTTTCATTCTATTTCTGTTGTTTTCATTCAAATTCCATTCTTGTCATTTGAATTCTGTTGTTTTCTTTCAAATTCTGTTGTTTTCATTCAAATTCTTTTGTTTTCCTTCAAATTATGTTGTTTTCTTGTAACTTCCGGTGTTTTCATTCAACTGCCATTCTTGTCATTCTAATTCTGTTTTTTTCTTTCAAATTCTGTTGTTTTCATTCTAATTCTGTTGTTTTCATTCAAATTATGTTGTTTTCTTTCAAATTCCGGTGTTTTCATTCAACTTCCATTCTTGTCATTCTAATTTTGTTTTTTTCTTTCAAATTTTGTTGTTTTCATTCAAATTTCTGTGTTTTCATTCATATTATGTTGTTTTCATTCTATTTCTGTTGTTTTCATTCAAATTCCATTCTTTTCATTTGAATTCTGTTGTTTTCATTCTAATTCTATTGTTTTCATTCAAATTTTGTTGTTTTCTTTCAACTTCCTTTGTTTTCATTCAAATTCCATTCTTGTCATTCTAATTCTGTTGTTTTCTTTCTAATTCAGTTCTTTTCATTCTAATTCTGTTGTTTTCGTTCGAAATCCGTTGTTTACATTCTAATCCTGTTGTTTTCATTCAAATTCTTTTGTTTTCTTTCAAATTTTGTTGTTTTCATTCTAATTCTGTTGTTTTCATTCTAATTTTTTTGTTTTCATTCAAATTTCTGTGTTTTCATTCATATTTTGTTGTTTTCATTCTATTTCTGTTGTTTTCATTCAAATTCCATTCTTGTCATTCGAATTCTGTTGTTTTCTTTCAAATACTGTTGTTTTCATTCAAATTCTTTTGTTTTCATTCTAATTCTGTTGTTTTCATTCAAATTCCGTTCTTGTCTTTCTAATTCAGTTGTTTTCGTTCAAAGTCCGTGGTTTTCCTTCTAATCCAGTTCTTTTCATTCAAATTCCGTTCTTGTCATTCTAATTCTGTTGTTTTCTTTCAACTTCCGGTGTTTTCATTCAACTTCCATTCTTGTCATTCTAATTCTGTTTTTTTTCTTTCAAATCCATTTCTTTTCATTCAAATTCCATTCTTGTCATTTGAATTCTGTTGTTTTCATTCTAATTCTATTGTTTTCATTCAAATTTTGTTGTTTTCTTTCAACTTCCTTTGTTTTCATTCAAATTCCATTCTTGTCATTCTAATTCTGTTGTTTTCTTTCTAATTCAGTTCTTTTCATTCTAATTCTGTTGTTTTCGTTCGAAATCCGTTGTTTACATTCTAATCCTGTTGTTTTCATTCAAATTCTTTTGTTTTCTTTCAAATTTTGTTGTTTTCATTCTAATTCTGTTGTTTTCATTCTAATTTTTTTGTTTTCATTCAAATTTCTGTGTTTTCATTCATATTTTGTTGTTTTCATTCTATTTCTGTTGTTTTCATTCAAATTTCATTCTTGTCATTTGAATTCTGTTGTTTTCTTTCAAATTCTGTTGTTTTCATTCAAATTCTTTTGTTTTCCTTCAAATTATGTTGTTTTCTTGTAACTTCCGGTGTTTTCATTCAACTGCCATTCTTGTCATTCTAATTCTGTTTTTTTCTTTCAAATTCTGTTGTTTTCATTCTAATTCTGTTGTTTTCATTCAAATTATGTTGTTTTCTTTCAAATTCCGGTGTTTTCATTCAACTTCCATTCTTGTCATTCTAATTTTGTTTTTTTCTTTCAAATTTTGTTGTTTTCATTCAAATTTCTGTGTTTTCATTCATATTATGTTGTTTTCATTCTATTTCTGTTGTTTTCATTCAAATTCCATTCTTGTCATTTGAATTCTGTTGTTTTCATTCTAATTCTATTGTTTTCATTCAAATTTTGTTGTTTTCTTTCAACTTCCTTTGTTTTCATTCAAATTCCATTCTTGTCATTCTAATTCTGTTGTTTTCTTTCTAATTCAGTTCTTTTCATTCTAATTCTGTTGTTTTCGTTCGAAATCCGTTGTTTACATTCTAATCCTGTTGTTTTCATTCAAATTCTTTTGTTTTCTTTCAAATTTTGTTGTTTTCATTCTAATTCTGTTGTTTTCATTCTAATTTTTTTGTTTTCATTCAAATTTCTGTGTTTTCATTCATATTTTGTTGTTTTCATTCTATTTCTGTTGTTTTCATTCAAATTCCATTCTTGTCATTCGAATTCTGTTGTTTTCTTTCAAATACTGTTGTTTTCATTCAAATTCTTTTGTTTTCATTCTAATTCTGTTGTTTTCATTCAAATTCCGTTCTTGTCTTTCTAATTCAGTTGTTTTCGTTCAAAGTCCGTGGTTTTCCTTCTAATCCAGTTCTTTTCATTCAAATTCCGTTCTTGTCATTCTAATTCTGTTGTTTTCTTTCAACTTCCGGTGTTTTCATTCAACTTCCATTCTTGTCATTCTAATTCTGTTTTTTTTCTTTCAAATCCATTTCTTTTCATTCAAATTCCATTCTTGTCATTTGAATTCTGTTGTTTTCATTCTAATTCTATTGTTTTCATTCAAATTTTGTTGTTTTCTTTCAACTTCCTTTGTTTTCATTCAAATTCCATTCTTGTCATTCTAATTCTGTTGTTTTCTTTCTAATTCAGTTCTTTTCATTCTAATTCTGTTGTTTTCGTTCGAAATCCGTTGTTTACATTCTAATCCTGTTGTTTTCATTCAAATTCTTTTGTTTTCTTTCAAATTTTGTTGTTTTCATTCTAATTCTGTTGTTTTCATTCTAATTTTTTTGTTTTCATTCAAATTTCTGTCTTTTCATTCATATTTTGTTGTTTTCATTCTATTTCTGTTGTTTTCATTCAAATTCCATTCTTGTCATTCGAATTCTGTTGTTTTCTTTCAAATACTGTTGTTTTCATTCAAATTCTTTTGTTTTCATTCTAATTCTGTTGTTTTCATTCAAATTCCGTTCTTGTCTTTCTAATTCAGTTGTTTTCGTTCAAAGTCCGTGGTTTTCCTTCTAATCCAGTTCTTTTCATTCAAATTCCGTTCTTGTCATTCTAATTCTGTTGTTTTCTTTCAAATTCTGTTGTTTTCCTTCTAATTCTGTTGTTTTCGTTCAAATTTTGTTGTTTTCTTTCTAATTCAGTTCTTTTCATTCTAATTCTACTGTTTTCATTCTAATTCTATTATTTTCATTCTAATTCCATTCTTGTCATTCTAATTCAGTTGTTTTCGTTCAAAGTCCGTGGTTTTTCTTATAATCCAGTTCTTTTCATTCAAATTCCGTTCTTGTCATTCTAATTCTGTTGTTTTCTTTCAACTTCCGGTGTTTTCATTCAAATTCCATTCTTGTCATTCTAATTCTGTTGTTTTCTTTCTAATTCAGTTCTTTTCATTCTAATTCTGTTGTTTTCGTTCGAAATCCGTTGTTTACATTCTAATCCTGTTGTTTTCATTCAAATTCTTTTGTTTTCTTTCAAATTTTGTTGTTTTCATTCTAATTCTGTTGTTTTCATTCTAATTTTTTTGTTTTCATTCAAATTTCTGTGTTTTCATTCATATTTTGTTGTTTTCATTCTATTTCTGTTGTTTTCATTCAAATTCCATTCTTGTCATTCGAATTCTGTTGTTTTCTTTCAAATACTGTTGTTTTCATTCAAATTCTTTTGTTTTCATTCTAATTCTGTTGTTTTCATTCAAATTCCGTTCTTGTCTTTCTAATTCAGTTGTTTTCGTTCAAAGTCCGTGGTTTTCCTTCTAATCCAGTTCTTTTCATTCAAATTCCGTTCTTGTCATTCTAATTCTGTTGTTTTCTTTCAACTTCCGGTGTTTTCATTCAACTTCCATTCTTGTCATTCTAATTCTGTTTTTTTTCTTTCAAATCCATTTCTTTTCATTCAAATTCCATTCTTGTCATTTGAATTCTGTTGTTTTCATTCTAATTCTATTGTTTTCATTCAAATTTTGTTGTTTTCTTTCAACTTCCTTTGTTTTCATTCAAATTCCATTCTTGTCATTCTAATTCTGTTGTTTTCTTTCTAATTCAGTTCTTTTCATTCTAATTCTGTTGTTTTCGTTCGAAATCCGTTGTTTACATTCTAATCCTGTTGTTTTCATTCAAATTCTTTTGTTTTCTTTCAAATTTTGTTGTTTTCATTCTAATTCTGTTGTTTTCATTCTAATTTTTTTGTTTTCATTCAAATTTCTGTGTTTTCATTCATATTTTGTTGTTTTCATTCTATTTCTGTTGTTTTCATTCAAATTCCATTCTTGTCATTTGAATTCTGTTGTTTTCTTTCAAATTCTGTTGTTTTCATTCAAATTCTTTTGTTTTCCTTCAAATTATGTTGTTTTCTTGTAACTTCCGGTGTTTTCATTCAACTGCCATTCTTGTCATTCTAATTCTGTTTTTTTCTTTCAAATTCTGTTGTTTTCATTCTAATTCTGTTGTTTTCATTCAAATTATGTTGTTTTCTTTCAAATTCCGGTGTTTTCATTCAACTTCCATTCTTGTCATTCTAATTTTGTTTTTTTCTTTCAAATTTTGTTGTTTTCATTCAAATTTCTGTGTTTTCATTCATATTATGTTGTTTTCATTCTATTTCTGTTGTTTTCATTCAAATTCCATTCTTGTCATTTGAATTCTGTTGTTTTCATTCTAATTCTATTGTTTTCATTCAAATTTTGTTGTTTTCTTTCAACTTCCTTTGTTTTCATTCAAATTCCATTCTTGTCATTCTAATTCTGTTGTTTTCTTTCTAATTCAGTTCTTTTCATTCTAATTCTGTTGTTTTCGTTCGAAATCCGTTGTTTACATTCTAATCCTGTTGTTTTCATTCAAATTCTTTTGTTTTCTTTCAAATTTTGTTGTTTTCATTCTAATTCTGTTGTTTTCATTCTAATTTTTTTGTTTTCATTCAAATTTCTGTGTTTTCATTCATATTTTGTTGTTTTCATTCTATTTCTGTTGTTTTCATTCAAATTCCATTCTTGTCATTCGAATTCTGTTGTTTTCTTTCAAATACTGTTGTTTTCATTCAAATTCTTTTGTTTTCATTCTAATTCTGTTGTTTTCATTCAAATTCCGTTCTTGTCTTTCTAATTCAGTTGTTTTCGTTCAAAGTCCGTGGTTTTCCTTCTAATCCAGTTCTTTTCATTCAAATTCCGTTCTTGTCATTCTAATTCTGTTGTTTTCTTTCAACTTCCGGTGTTTTCATTCAACTTCCATTCTTGTCATTCTAATTCTGTTTTTTTTCTTTCAAATCCATTTCTTTTCATTCAAATTCCATTCTTGTCATTTGAATTCTGTTGTTTTCATTCTAATTCTATTGTTTTCATTCAAATTTTGTTGTTTTCTTTCAACTTCCTTTGTTTTCATTCAAATTCCATTCTTGTCATTCTAATTCTGTTGTTTTCTTTCTAATTCAGTTCTTTTCATTCTAATTCTGTTGTTTTCGTTCGAAATCCGTTGTTTACATTCTAATCCTGTTGTTTTCATTCAAATTCTTTTGTTTTCTTTCAAATTTTGTTGTTTTCATTCTAATTCTGTTGTTTTCATTCTAATTTTTTTGTTTTCATTCAAATTTCTGTGTTTTCATTCATATTTTGTTGTTTTCATTCTATTTCTGTTGTTTTCATTCAAATTCCATTCTTGTCATTTGAATTCTGTTGTTTTCTTTCAAATTCTGTTGTTTTCATTCAAATTCTTTTGTTTTCCTTCAAATTATGTTGTTTTCTTGTAACTTCCGGTGTTTTCATTCAACTGCCATTCTTGTCATTCTAATTCTGTTTTTTTCTTTCAAATTCTGTTGTTTTCATTCTAATTCTGTTGTTTTCATTCAAATTATGTTGTTTTCTTTCAAATTCCGGTGTTTTCATTCAACTTCCATTCTTGTCATTCTAATTTTGTTTTTTTCTTTCAAATTTTGTTGTTTTCATTCAAATCTCTGTGTTTTCATTCATATTATGTTGTTTTCATTCTATTTCTGTTGTTTTCATTCAAATTCCATTCTTGTCATTTGAATTCTGTTGTTTTCATTCTAATTCTATTGTTTTCATTCAAATTTTGTTGTTTTCTTTCAACTTCCTTTGTTTTCATTCAAATTCCATTCTTGTCATTCTAATTCTGTTGTTTTCTTTCTAATTCAGTTCTTTTCATTCTAATTCTGTTGTTTTCGTTCGAAATCCGTTGTTTACATTCTAATCCTGTTGTTTTCATTCAAATTCTTTTGTTTTCTTTCAAATTTTGTTGTTTTCATTCTAATTCTGTTGTTTTCATTCTAATTTTTTTGTTTTCATTCAAATTTCTGTGTTTTCATTCATATTTTGTTGTTTTCATTCTATTTCTGTTGTTTTCATTCAAATTCCATTCTTGTCATTCGAATTCTGTTGTTTTCTTTCAAATACTGTTGTTTTCATTCAAATTCTTTTGTTTTCATTCTAATTCTGTTGTTTTCATTCAAATTCCGTTCTTGTCTTTCTAATTCAGTTGTTTTCGTTCAAAGTCCGTGGTTTTCCTTCTAATCCAATTCTTTTCATTCAAATTCCGTTCTTGTCATTCTAATTCTGTTGTTTTCTTTCAAATTCCGGTGTTTTCATTCAACTTCCATTCTTGTCATTCTAATTCTGTTTTTTTCTTTCAAATTCTGTTGTTTTAATTCTAATTCTGTTGTTTTCATTCAAATTTTGTTGTTTTCTTTCAACTTCCGGTGTTTTCATTCAAATTCCCTTCTTGTCATTCTAATTCTGTTGTTCTCATTCAAATTCTGTTCTCTTAATTCTAATACTGTTTTTTCATTCAAATTTATTTCTTTTCATTCTTATTCTGTTCTTTTCCTTCTAATTCAGTTCTTTTCATTATAATTCAGTTCTTTTCATTCAAATTCCTGTGTTTTCATTCAAATTCCGTTTTTGTCGTTCTAATTCATTTGGTTTTTGTTCGAAATCCGTTATTTTCCTTATAATCCAGTTCTTTTAATTTAAATGTTTTTGTTTTCATTCAAATTTTGTTGTTTTCATTCTAATTATGTTGTTTTCATTCTATTTCTGTTGTTTTCATTCAAATTCTGTTCTTGTCATTCTAATTCTGTTGTTTTCATTCAAATGTTGATCTTTTCATTCTAATTCTGTTCTTTTCATTCTAATTCCGTTCTTGTGATTCTCATTCTGTTGTTTTAATTCTAATTCTGTTCTTTTCATTCAAAGTTTGTTGTTTTCTTTCAACTTCCTTTGTTTTCATTCAAATTCCATTCTTGTCATTCTAATTCTGTTGTTTTCTTTCAAATTCTGTTGTTTTCCTTCTAATTCTGTTGTTTTCGTTCAAATTTTGTTGTTTTCTTTCTAATTCAGTTCTTTTCATTCTAATTCTACTGTTTTCATTCTAATTCTATTATTTTCATTCTAATTCCATTCTTGTCATTCTAATTCAGTTGTTTTCGTTCAAAGTCCGTGGTTTTTCTTATAATCCAGTTCTTTTCATTCAAATTCCGTTCTTGTCATTCTAATTCTGTTGTTTTCTTTCAACTTCCGGTGTTTTCATTCAAATTCCATTCTTGTCATTCTAATTCTGTTTTTTCATTCTAATTTTGTTGTTTTCATTCAAATTTCTGTGTTTTCATTCATATTATGTTGTTTTCATTCTATTTCTGTTGTTTTCATTCAAATTCCATTCTTGTCATTCGAATTCTGTTGTTTTCTTTCAAATTCTGTTGTTTTGCTTCTAATTCTGTTGTTTTCATTCAAATTTTGTTGTTTTCTTTCAACTTCCGGTGTTTTCATTCAATTTCCATTCTTGTCGTTTTAATTCTGTTTTTTCATTCTAATTCGGTTCTTTTCATTCTAATTCTGTTATTTTCGTTCGAAATCCGTTGTTTTCCTTCTAATCCAGTTCTTTACATTGTGATTCTGTTGTTTTCATTCAAATTATGTTGTTTTCATTCAAATTTTGTTGTTTTCATTCAAATTTCATTCTTGTCATTCTAATTTTGTTGTTCTCATTCAAATTCTGTTTTCTTCATTCTAATACTGTTTTTTCATTCAAATTCTGTTCTTTTCATTCTTATTCTGTTCTTTTCCTTCTAATTCAGTTCTTTTCATTCTGATTCTTTTGTTTTCATTCTGATTCCTGTGTTTTCATTCAAATTCCGTTCTTCTTATTCTAATTTTGTTGGTTTTTCTTCGAAATCCGTTGTTTTCCTTCTAATCCAGTTCTTTTAATTTAAATTTTGTTGTTTTCATTCAAATTTTGTTTTTTTTACTTCAAATTTAGTTCTTGTCATTCTAATTCTGTTGTTTTCTTTCAAATTCTTTTGTTTTCTTTCAAATTCTGTTGTTTTCCTTCTAATCCTTTTTTCCATTCCAATTCTGTTGTTTTCATTCAAATTTCTGTTTTCATTCATATTATGTTGTTTTCTTTCTATTTCTGTTGTTTTCATTCAAATTCCGTTCTTGTCATTCTAATTCTGTTGTTTTCATTCATATTATGTTGTTTTCATTCTAATTCTGTTGTTTTCATTCAAATTATGTTGTTTTCGTTCTAATTCCGTGGTTTTCATTCAAATTATGTTGTTTTCTTTCAACTTCCGGTATTTTCATTCAAATTCCATTCTTGTCATTCTAATTATGTTGTTCTCTTTCAAGTTCTGTTCTCTTTTTTCTAATACTGTTTTCCCTTCTAATTCAGTTCTTTTCATTTTAATTCAGTTCTTTTCATTCTTATTCTTTTGTTTTCATTCAAATTCCTGTGTTTTCATTAAAATTCCGTTCTTCTCATTCTAATTCGTTTGGGTTTTTGTTCGAAATCTGTTGTTTTCCTTATAATCCAGTACTTTTCATTAAAAAAATTTTGTTTTCATTCAAATTTTTTTGTTTTCATTCTAATTCTATTGTTTTCATTGTAATTTCGTTCTTGTCATTCTAATTTTGTTGTTTTCGTCCGAAATCCGTTGTTTACCTTCTAATCCTGTTGTTTTCATTCAAATTTTGTTGTTTTCATTCAAATTCCGTTCTTGTCATTCGAATGTTGATGTTTTCATTCTAATTCAGTTGTTTTCATTCAAATTCCATTCTTGTCATTCTAATTCAGTTCTTTTCATTCTAATTCCGTTCTTGTCATTCTAATTCTGTTGTTTTCGTTCGGAATCCGTTGTTTTCCTTCTAATCCAGTTCTTTTCATTCTGATTCTGTTGTTTTTATTCAAATTTTGTTCTTTTAATTCTAATTCAGTTCTTTTCATTCTAATTCTACTGTTTTCATTCTAATTCTATTGTTTTCATTCAAATTCCGTTCTTGTCATTCTAATTTTTTTTGTTTTCGTTCGAAATCCGTTGTTTTCCTTCTAATCCTGTTGTTTTCATTCAAATTATGTTGTTTTCCTTCTAATTCTGTTGTTTTCATTCAAATGATGTTGTTTTCGTTCTAATTCCGTGGTTTTCATTCAAATTATGTTGTTTTCTTTCAACTTCCGGTGTTTTCATTCAAATTCCATTCTTGTCATTCTAATTCGTTTGGGTTTTTGTTCGAAATCTGTTGTTTTCCTTATAATCTAGTACTTTTCATTAAAAAAATGTTGTTTTCATTCTAATTTTGTTGTTTTCGTCCGAAATCCGTTGTTTACCTTCTAATCCTGTTGTTTTCATTCAAATTTTGTTGTTTTCATTCAAATTCCGTTCTTGTCATTCGAATGTTGATGTTTTCATTCTAATTCTGTTTTCTTCTTTCGAATTCTGTTATTTTCCTTCTAATTCAGTTGTTTTCATTCAAATTCCATTCTTGTCATTCTAATTCAATTCTTTTCATTCTAATTCCGTTCTTGTCATTCTAATTCTGTTGTTTTCGTTCGGAATCCGTTGTTTTCCTTCTAATCCAGTTCTTTTCTTTCTAACTCTATTGTTTTCGTTCAATTTCCGGTGTTTTCATTCTGATTCTGTTGTTTTTATTCAAATTTTGTTCTTTTAATTCTAATTCAGTTCTTTTCATTCTAATTCTACTGTTTTCATTCTAATTCTATTGTTTTCATTCAAATTCCGTTCTTGTCATTCTAATTTTGTTGTTTTCGTTCGAAATCCGTTGTTTTCCTTCTAATCCTGTTGTTTTCATTCAAATTCCGTTTTTTTCCTTCTAATTCTGTTGTTTTCATTCAAATTCTATTCTTGTCATTCGAATTCTGTTGTTTTCTTTCAAATTCTGTTGTTTTCCTTCTAATTCTGTTGTTTTCATTCAAATTATGTTGTTTTCTTTCATCATCCGGTGTTTTCATTCAAATCCCATTCTTGTCATTCTAATTATGTTGTTCTCTTTCAAGTTCTGGGCCCTATTTCAGGAAGCCGGTTTAGTGGAAAAACTGAGTAAGTATACCCTGAGTTAACGAAAACTCTGGGTTTTCGGTTTCACAAAGCGAGTTCAGCTGCAGCCTGAGTGAGTCACTATGACGACACACGCCGTGAAGCTAACCTGCCCCCTAGCAGGTTTACCACAACTAACCCTGACTGTCTCCGCCCCTTTGTCGGAAACCTGACAGTAGGAAGTCTCAGACATGGCGTGTCCCTTCCTTGAAGAGCCGGTAGATATCGAAGCCCAAATTCTCCGCAGAGCTCTCCGCCGGGAGAGAGTGATTCGAGCGCGTCTGGACATCTTATCATTACCTGATGATTTCCTGTGCGAACGTTACCGTTTCTCAGCACAATCTATAATTTATTTGGATAACATCCTCAGGCCATATATTACGCATGTGACACATCGCGGACATGCTCTCAGTTCTGTACATATTATTTGTATTGCACTTCGGTTTTTTGCAAACGGGAGCTTTCTGTATAATATTGGTGACGCTGAGCACGTTTCCAAGGCTACCGTCTGTCGGGCAGTCAGGAATGTTACAGTTGCACTGAAACGTCTCCTGTACTCGTCTGTGGTGTTCCCCGGTCATAGACCCACAAGATTCATCAAAGAGGGATGCCACAAAATTGCAGGTATCAGGATGAACAAAACTTAATTTATGATGTGGTGATACTTGAACTACTACTTAAATTTTACATTTATTTTCAGGGTTCCCAGGCGTGATTGGCTGTATAGATGGTACTCACATTCCAATTATTGCTCCTTCAGCATTAATGTACAGGTACATAGTTCCCTGTAGCATTTCAAACTAACAAATTATTTCATCATAGTAATGGATGCTAATTTGTGTTCTCTGCACTGTGAAGATCATATGTGATGCTGCCAACATTATCACAAATGTGGAAGCCAAGTGGCCAGGCTCTGTCCATGACTCACAAATATTCCGTGAATGTACACTGAGCACAAAATTTGGACATGGTGAGTTGAGAATACTTTAAAATATATAAAGACCAATTGCTTCAGGGACATTTGAACTGAAGTGTATCCTTCTGTCTTAGGAGAGTTCACTGGCTACTTGCTTGGTGATAGGGGGTATCCATGTTTACCCTATTTGCTTACCCCTTACCCTGACCCTGAACCGGGCCCACAGCAGCGATATAATCTGGCTAATTGCAGGACAAGAGCCAGAATTGAAATGACTATCGGAATGCTTAAGGCCCGGTTCCAGTGCCTGCAAAGACTCAGGGTCACCCCAGAAAGGGCATGTGACATTATTGTGGCATGTGTGATTCTTCACAACATTGCCACAATTAGAGGAGAACACTGTCCTTCTGAACCAAACATCAGCAGTGATCCAAACCATGAACATCCTGACCCTCCCACGGACATACAAGATGGAAGAGCAGTCAGAGACACCATATGTCACAATCATTTCCTTTGACCCATCACCTCAACATGTTGAAAGAAGAATAAACAGATTTTTTGTTCAACTGGCTTTATTGGTCACCTGTATTTCCTGTACACAAAGTATTAAAAGATGTAAACCTCATAAAGTGTCTCTGTTGCTTCCTCCTCTGTAACAGCTGTCAATGTTTCTTCATTATTTTCCTGTAGTAAAGAAATAAACAACATTGCTGTTCTACTGTAAACTCATATAATCTGTGGAGTATTACTCACAACTGCATGTTGGTCTGGCTCAACAGGAGGCTGCACCAGATGCAGTACACCACCACCATCAACTGATAGAATATGAGGTTCATACAGGTCACTTATAACTTACAAGGGACCAAATGGCAATTAACAAACATACCAAGCACCTTACACTTCATTGTCATTATGCTCTCAAAGACAACCAAGACTGAGGCAAGGCAAAATCAGTAGGAAAATAACTTCACTACAAAATAATCCATTATGGTAAAGAGTTTATCAAATGAATGAGTAGCACTGCAAAGGTGACTGTGAAGAAAGGATGTATGCACATCATGTATTATTTTGAATTTACCCCCTATGTAGGCACTTGTGTCTTGCGGGGTTATTGCCTCAGAGGATGTCCCCGCAGAGATGCCTTCGGCCACAGGGCGCCCACTGTTTTGGCTGAGGGCCAACTGCTCAGCCTCTGTGAGTGGTGGTGGTGGAGGACCCCCACCTGTTTTTCGGGCCTCCGCTTTTTTTCTGTTGGCTATAACGGGTCACATTTGAGCATACAGAGTAAGCAAATATGTACTTGTAATGTGCTCAGATAATTTCAATAAGTGCTTACAGAAAGAAAATTAATGTAGCCTCTAACTGCAATTGATTTACATGGGACAAACAGACCAAGCACTATGGCTCATAATACAATTACACCTTACCTGTTTGGACTATATTTTTATATTTCATTTTTACTTGCTGCCAGGAACGTTTGGGGCCTGTTGGGTTGCACCTGCGCTCACATCACATCACAAAATAAAATGTATAAAATAACAAATAAAATAACATATGATAAAATAACGTGTTAAATGGGTGGAAATCCCTAGATCAATGTTTAAATTAACACTCACGCATTGACTCTGTCGGCTATGTTTTGCCATGCATGCTCACTTTCTTTTGCAGCTGTCGCTGTGTTACTTTTTTTCCCCAAAATTTGCATGTTATCGGCATATGCTGCCATCAGCATTTCGGCCTCAAGCGCTGTAAAATACATTGACCGCGCCTTCTTTCCCTCCGTCTCCATGGTGACTCGCTTAATCTGTGCTCCGCTTATCAGGGCTTTATGTATCCTCGTCCGCGCGCTTCACTTGGGGTTAAAGCAACTCCGCGTTGACTGAACTAATTGTTATCAGCCTTTCTGAAACCGAATATTCCGAGTTGGACAGTTCGGGGTTACTCAACCGTGAGTGTCGTTTTTCACTCTGAGTTTTCCAAACCGGCTTCCTGAAACAGGGCCCTGTTCTCTTTGTTCTAATTCTGTTGTTTTCTTTCAAATTCTGTTGTTCTCTTTACACTTCCGTTGTTTTCATTCAAATTTTGTTGTTTTCTTTCAACTTCCGGTGTTTTTATTCAAATCCCATTCTTGTCATTCTAATTATGTTGTTCTCTTTCAAGTTCTGTTCTCTTTTTTCTAATACTGTTTTTCCTTCTAATTCAGTTCTTTTCATTTTAATTCAGTTCTTTTCATTCTTATTCTTTTGTTTTCATTCAAATTCCTGTGTTTTCATTCAAATTCCGTTCTTGTCATTCTAATTCTGTTGGTTTTTGTTCGAAATCCGATGTTTTTCTTCTAATCCAGTTCTTTTCATTTAAATTTTGTTGTTTTCATTCAAATTTTGTTGTTTTCATTCAAATTCCGTTCTTGTCATTCTAATTCTGTGGTTTTTGTTCAAAATCTGTTGTTTTCCTTCTAATCCAGTTCTTGTCATTCAAATTTTGTTTTTTCTTTCAAATTCTTTTGTTTTCCTTCAAATTTTGTTGTTTTCATTCTATTTCTTTTGTTTGCATTCAAATTCTGTTCTTGTCATTCTAATTCTGTTGTTTTCTTTCAATTTCTGTTGTTTTCATTCTAATTCTGTTGTTTTCATTCAAATTTTGTTGTTTTCTTTCAACTTCCGGTGTTTTCATTCAAATTCCATTCTTGTCATTCTAATTCAGTTCTTTTCATTCTAATTCTGTTGTTTTTTTTTTCAAATTTTGTTGTTCTGTTTCAACTTCCGTTGTTTTCATTCAAATTTTGTTGTTTTCTTTCAACTTCCGGGCCCTATTTCAGGAAGCCGGTTTAGAAAACTCAGAGTGAAAAACGATACTCAGGGTTGAGTAACCCCGAACTGTCCAACTCGGAATATTCGGTTTCAGAAAGGCTGATAACAATTAGTTCAGTCAACGCGGAGTTGCTTTAACCCCAAGTTAAGCGCGCGCACGAGGATACATAAAGCCCTGATTAGTGGAGCACAGATTAAGCGAGTCACCATGGAGACGGAGGGAAAGAAGGCGCGGTCAATGTATTTTACAGCGCTTGAGGCCGAAATTCTGATGGCAGCATATGCCGATAACATGCAAATTTTGGGGAAAAAAAGTAACACAGCCTCAGCTGCAAAAGAAAGGGAGCATGCATGGCAAAACATAGCCGATAGAGTCAATGCGTGAGTGTTACTTTAAACATTGATCTAGGGATTTCCACCCATTTAACACGTTATTTTATTATGTTTTATTTTATTTTATTTTTTATTTTATACATTTTATTTTGTGATGTGATGTGAGCGCAGGTGCAACCCAACTGGCCCCAAACGTTCCTGGCAGCAAGTAAAAATGAAATATAAAAATATAGTCCAAACAGGTAAGGTGTAATTGTATTATGAGCCATAGTGCTTGGTCTGTTTGTCCGATGTAAATCGATTGCAGTTAGAGGCTACATTAATTTCCCCTCTGTAAGCACTTATTGAAATTATCTGAGCACATTACAAGTACATATTTGCTTACTCTGTATGCTCAAATGTGACCCGTTATAGCCAACAGAAAAAAAGCGGAGGCCCGAAAAACAGGTGGGGGTCCTCCACCACCACCACTCACAGAGCCTGGCCACTTGGCTTCCACATTTGTGATAATGTTGGCAGCATCACATATGATCTTCACAGTGCAGAGAACACAAATTAGCATCCATTACTATAATGGAATTATTTGTTAGTTTGAAATGCTACAGGGAACTATGTACCTGTACATTAATGCTGTGGAAAGACTTCCTGTTCACATAGTCTCCTTCATTTACTGAAGGAGCAATGATTGGAATGTGAGTGCCATCTGTACAGCCAATCACGCCTGGGAACCGTGAAAATAAATGTAAAATTTAAGTAGTAGTTCAAGTATCACCACATCATGAATTAAGTTTTGTTCATCCTGATACCTGCAATTTTGTGGAATCCCTCTTTGATAAATCTTGTGGGTCTATGACCGGGGAACACCACAAACGAGTGCAGGAGACGTTTCAGTGCAACTGTAACATTCCTGACTGCCCGACAGACGGTAGCCTTGGAAACGTGCTCAGCGTCACCAATATTATACAGAAAGCTCCCGTTTGCAAAAAACCGAAGTGCGATACAAATAATATGTAATGGACTGAGCGCATGTCCGCGATGTGTCACATGAGCAATATTAGGCCTGAGGATGTTATTCAAATAAATTATAGATTGTGCTGAAAAACGATGACATTCACACAGAAAATGATCAGGAAATGATAAAATGTCCAAACGCGCTCTAATCACTCTCTCCCGGCGGAGAGCTCTGCGGAGAATTTGGGCTTCAACATCTACTGGCTCTTCAAGCAAGGGACACGCCATGTCTGACACTTCCTACAGTCAGGTTTCTGACAAACAGGCGGAGAAGGTCAGGGTTAGTTGAAGTAAACCTGCTAGGGGGCAGGTTAGCTTCACGGAGTGTGTCGTCATAGTAACTCACTCAGGCTTCATCTGAACTCGCTTTGTGAAACCGAAAACCCAGAGTTTTCGTTAACTCAGGGTATACTTACTCAGAGTTTGCACTAAACCGGCTTCCTGAAATAGGGCCCCGGTGTTTTCATTCAAATTCCATTCTTGTCATTCTAATTCTGTTGTTCTCATTCAAGTTCTGTTCTCTTTTTTCTAATAGTGTATTTTCATTCAAATTTTGTTGTTTTCATTCAAATTCTGTTGTTCTCATAGTTCATAAACGGAGAGGGGAAAAAAGACACAAAGCAAAATGAAAGGAAACAAAGCAATAATAATTATAAATAACTTACATGTTCCAAAAGGAGTAGGAAGAAGCATAAGCTTATTTAATCCCACCCCCTTTCCACTATTTAGCAATTACTACAAGAAGGCCCTGAGTAAATGTGGTTATCCCAGCTGGACATTTGTCAAAGCTGGGAAGGCGCCTAAAGAAAGCTCCAGCTGATCCAGGAGAGAAGGACAACTGCCAAGGAGGCGATTTATGTGAAAAGGGAAAGTCCATCTCTGAATCGAGGAGTTGCCCTAAGGGTTCATGTTTCACCATCTTACAATCCCTAACTAAGATAGTGCAAGTTACAGCACGGATGTAAACATCTGTTTGTTAGGAGCAGTTTTGATTGTACCGTCTGACAGCTGCAGGAAGGAAGGATCTGCAGAAACGCTCATTCATGCATCTAGGATGCAGCGGTCTGTCACTGAAGGAGCTCTGCAGTTCAGCAGCATTTACATGCATGGGGTGTTAGACTCTGTCCATCAGAGATGTTATTTTGGCCAGAGTCCTTCTGTCTCCCACCACCTGCACTGGGTCCAGGGTGCATCCCAGAACAGAGCTGGCCTTCCTAATGAGTTTATCCAACCTCTTCCTCTCAGCTGCCGATAAACTGCTGCTCCAACATACAACACTATAAAAAATGACAGATGCCACCACAGAGTCATAGAAAGTCTTTAGAAGAGCTCCCTGGACACCAAAAGACCTCAGTGGCCTCAGAAGCCCTTCCTGTAAAGAGCATCAGTGTTGTGGCTCCAGTCTACTTCATTATTCAGGTGAACACCCAGGTACCTATATGAGTCCACTATCTCAATGTCCACTCCCTGGATGTTCACTGGTATCAGTGTGGTGGGTCTGCATCTCCGGAAGTCCACCACCAACTCCTTGGTTTTCCCAGCATTGATCAGCAGGAGGTTCTGCTGGCACCAGTCCACAAAGTCCAGAGTCCACTGTCTGTACTCTGCCAAAGAGGGTGAAGAGGAACGGTGCCAGCACAGTTCCCTGTGGGGCCCCCGTGCTGCAGACCAGCGTATCAGAGACACAGCCCTGTATCCTCACATACTGTGGGCGTCCTGTGAGGTAGTCCAGTATCCACTGGGACATGGATAGCTGGAGCTGATAGCTCCAGCTTGTCCCTCAGAAGTCGTGGTTGGATGGTGTTGAAAGCACTGGAGAAATCAAAGAACATGATCCTCACAGTGCTTCCAGGCTTCTCCAGGTGAGTCAGAGCTCAGTGCAGGAAGTAGATGATGGCGTCCTCCACCCCAATGCCAGGCTGGTAAGCAAACTGCAGCGGATCCAATGAAGAACTCACTCAATGCCTGCCACTATCCTTACCTTTACTAACTATAGTCCAACCATCAGCTGGGCCAATTCAGTTTGTAGAGGTGTGGCTGGGACTTCTGTTTTTTCTCCTAGGACAATCCAGGAATCTTGAGACAGATCTGGAGAAGCCACTGGAATTCCAGTGGTAATGAAACTGAACCATGGTATCATCACCGTCCATCGGGGTTGAGGTTCAGTGATTTTTGGGGCAGCAGGTTATGTTGGTCCTGTCCTGGTGTTGTGCCAAAAAGTTTTTATGTATTTTTTTTATGTCTGAATATTGATTCTTTACATTCTGTATTTATTTTTACTCTAATGTGGAGACAAGTATTATGATTGGTTTGAGTTTTAGGAGACTGACGACTGCCCCGTGGATGCCATTTTATGGAAGTTCTTAACTCTTTGAATCTCTGCAGTGGAGGTAGTGATAGCAATATTAGCACAACTATCAAACACAGTAACTACTTTTATGTGAAATACAGCAGGTTTAAAAGTACCAGATTTCCATTCAAATCAATTCTTTTATAATACAAAATAACAGGCTCTTGCTTTGATGTCACTGGTGAAAAAGAGGAATGTAGAAACTGTGTGAGGCTATTTTATCAAATCTGCAAAGGTTTGGAGCATCAAAGAAGAGACAATAACTGGAGATGTAATGCGTCATTATTTTAAAAAACAATTTCATTATTTATTTCTAAAAGGAATGACAACCTCTCCACACTATTACATATTCCATATGTACGCAGAATGGCTAGCTCCCGAACTGGAATGACCCAATATTTTTCAACAATTTATTTTCAAATTTGTCAAATATATCAACACATAATCTTATAATCAAGGGTGATGCAAATTCCAAATTGCTTTCTCCACCAGATCGGAGCTCCTTGGCAAGGGCGCCCCTGTCAAAATCTGCCCAGTCTACTATCTACTACTTGAAAATTATGGTATGGTTGATAGCTGGCAATTTTGTAATCCTACTTCCAGGATGTATTCCTTCTTCTACTGAGTCCATAAAACATACTTGATGAGATGGGGGTACAACATACTGATAATGCAGAAATGAATTCCTGCTTTTTTGATTTTTACAAATCAAATCTGTACAGCTCTGACTCACCTGCAGGCATTGATGAGCTAAAACATTTTTATTTATTTTTTTAGATTTCTGCAAATCCCTTCTATCAGTGTTAATCATTTTAATGAGTTTGAGAAAGCTCTGACAACTATGGAAATAACATCAGCAATCAGAAACAGGCAAGTAGGAAAGCATGGCCCGGATGGCTTTTCAGCCAATTTTTCTAAAAAGTTTTCTGATCAGCTTCCCCTTCGCTATCAATCAATCAATCAATCAATCAATCAATCAATCAATGCTTTATTCGCCACATGCAGGTTGCCCTGCAGTGAAATGGGACACCCCCCCGACCTTACACACACAACACAGACATTACATGGCGATACAAGTCGGAGATCGGTAGCATTACAGAAAAACACTGAAATGTACACAACAATTGGAAAGTACAAGAGGAAAAAAAGAGACCTCTACTCATGCTGTGCTTCCATGGTAGGACAGCACGAGAACAGGGAACAAAAAAACTCCTCTGCACAAAAAAGCACATAAATGTCCACAGCACAACTTTGTGAAAGACATGACAAGCCACAGGATTGGTTGGGGGGTGAGGAATAATACGAAGTGAACACAGCAGCCGCCCTGCACAGCGCTACCATTCCAGCGCGGCACACAGACCCGCCGTGTTCCCCCGCAGGAAACAAGCATCGAAGACGTTTGGAAAGGGAGGGGGATGAGTGTGTGCTTATCAGTGTAAGTGTATGTGTATGCGTGTCCATAGTTCAGCTGAGACAGTGTCCTTCGTCCCTGCCAGGCTAAGTAAACAGTCTTCCAGCCGACCCAGGTGGCCTTGCATGGAATGGGAAGGAACAGACTAAACACAGTCGTTATCAGGGAGTTGTTTTTCGGCTCCAGCCTCGAGACCGCCGCTGGCACCAAGGGGTATCCGCATGAAGTGATGGTGCTTTTTACTTTAGTGCGAACAGCTCACATGAATTTCAAAGCAGTTCTACAGTCCAACATTGGTCTCTCAATCTCCCGTTGGAGAGCCGCGATTCGTCATACTTGCGTTCTGTGATGTTGTCATTTCTTGTGCTCAAGGAGCCGATTTCTGAGAACCCACGGCAGTGTGCCTCCCCGAGATGTCATCCAATTTGCGCCCAGAGATCTTATTCCGAGCTAGCCCTTCCGAGATGTATCCAGTCTGCAGTCAGAGATCTTATTCTGAGTATTCACAGCAGCCGTAGCCTCTCCAAGATCTTATCCGTGCTGCACTCAATGAGCCCATTTTGAGAAACTCACGCCTCTCCCATCATTCCAATTGTCAGTATTTAAGGAATCTTTCACCTCAAAGGCCCTACCACCGTCAATGTGTCAAGCAATCATATTTTTATTGGTCAAAAAAGGCAAAGATCAACCCAAGACTAACTAAATGAACATAACCCATAATACAACATGACATGAAAACACGAGAACTCATGAAAACACTGGGTCAAGTGACCCAGGACCATGACATAAAACCCCAACTTAGAACATATAAAATATAAACCTCTCCATAAAACACACTCTCCAGCGCAAAAGATGTTCCAAATGAACCTTACAGACTGAAACATATACACCCACTGCACAGGGAATTTCACTGTACTTTAATTTCACAGATTGTGGTGGCGGATGCTGTCCCCAAGCCCGGCGACTGGCCTTTTCTGCATGAGTCCAAGTGTGGGACCTGGAACCCTCGTGTTCCTCCTTGTATGCTCCACACTGTGGAGTCAGTTGGCCTATATCGGAATGTCCAGTCCAGTCGGGGGCAGGTATGTTACCCACAAACTCTGGGTGGAGCCAGTCCCAATCACCTCTTTACTGCTGTCTGCCTCTCACCTTTAGACACTGATGTTTTTGGGACAAAGTGTGGATGAGCACTACTAACCTGCAGTCGTGCGCTTATGTCACAGTTGTCCCCTCAATTTTAATAGCACTCTAGATTTCACAGTGGCACTGATTATTTACAGCATATACTCTCACATACTCTAATCACACCCAATAGGCCACCTTTAATACTCAAAAGTGGGGAGGGGAGAAGGCAGGTCTTCCTACACCGTGGCCAGTTGGCTCCAGGGTCACTGTTGGGCCATCCTTATAAGCTAGAATTAGCTAGCCTCATGTACAACAACATAACAACAGAAACCCATGGTATAAAACTTCTTTCAGAGAGCTTTTGGGATGACAGCCAGGAGAAATGGTCAGGACATGGTCATCATGTCCAGAACAAGCAGACATCACACAGAACTTGTCATGATTTCATTTTTCAACTAAACCAGTTGAATTGCTTACTGAAACTTAATATTAGTTATTTCCACTTAATATGATGAGTGCACTGGATTTCAGTTTTATGCCCTCTCTGTTTGGGAGCAGACAGGACAGGTCTTCTGAATTCATGCTCGGGGATGTGTATGATTGGGCTGCAGGGCAGTGTGGTGATAAACTACAGAAGCCCTTGCAAACCTGATAAAGCTAATAAGAAGAGAAGGACAAAAATCAAATTACCATACAAGTAAATGCCATTTCTGACATTAAAGATGAAATAATCCTCGATGGCAGTGGTGATTTTGACTGTGGCACTATTGTATCCTTTGCTTATGCTGGCAGACTCATGAAAGATTCAGATTCATAAAATCATGAAAGTATAGAAAGCTGCAGATGGATGGATTCTTGAAATAATAACCACCAGTACAAAGTGTCAAAAAACACCTTTATTGAAAATTTTAAAAAAAGATCGCAGGAAATTAATACATTCATGTATTTTGGAAATATTTACCACTTTATACTCCATCTGAGGCAGGAATGTATTTCTCTAATCACAATGGTAACAGCTATATGAACATCATGTAATGCCAACCCATAACGATTCTAAATCCCACTCACACAATTAACACTATCAGAAATGATAACAACCTCTACCATTTCCACACTAATGAAAGGACACAACTTTGGCATTAGCACTGTCAGAGAACTTATTGCCACAAATGATTGACACCTGCTCCATCCACCCTCCTACAAAACACCTGGAGCTCCCATCTCTTCTCACAGACAAACTAAAAACAATAAGATGATCAAGAAGTTTCTAAAAACTCAGCATCTGTCCAAGTTCAGTGAGTATGAAGGTCTGACAACCACATGGCCCAGAATGGCAGTTGATTGATTTTAATTACTTTGGATTATTCCAGGTTGCAAAGACTGCTTACTGTAGTTTCTATAAACAGAGTCCATAAGCACAAACAGTCTACATTTGAGCCACACACACACACACACAAAAAAAAAAAAAAAAAAAACCACACACACACACACACAAAGATGTGCAGCTGTTTTAAGGAGAACAAGAACAAATTAATAAAATACAAATCTTCAACACAAGAAGTAGATATAAAAAGGAGAAAATAAAGGTCACAATTTTGATATGTTTATGGACAAAAGACAGAATCATGTGTTTACACACAAGGTTCTGTCAGATTCTGTATGTTCAAATACAAATAGTTAAGAAGCAGAGGTGCTTTATCTAACACTGGTCTCTGTAACACCCTCAGGCAGGGCACTGAAAAAATTAACCATACTGTAAACATACTAGGGTGGGTGTGAGTACGTTACACCTGCAAGTTTGAGGAAAAATTAGCAGAATATTTGCAGTTTACCCAAACGGCATCTCTTGACTTGGACAGAAATATTAAGAGTCATTCAATTTCTTGCCAAGGGATGACTACCAAGATGGTGGATACCCTATTCATCAGGCTCTAGCTTGATAGCTAGCATCTTTTACTGACAAATGCTGTCCTTTCATCAGAAATAAAAGCTGCTACAAGTTTTTCAGTGAGCGAGTATACCATGGTAGTGTAAATACTGTTTCAGAAAAATTTGAAAAACCTCCAAAGAGACCATGTCTGCATCATTATTTCCTTAGTATTGATAAGATGTAAATAATGGGCCTCAAGACCCTGCATCCCATACCTTTTCCCTTTAGTTCCCGCACCAAAGCAGAAAAGAAAACCTAACATTAAAAGCAAGCCCCACTGCAAAGCCTGTGTTAAATGCAATACCTATTCCAGGTCTGTGGAACTAATGCAGAGCTTAATAATAATGCAGGTGGACAGCTGGAGGCAGATGGAAGAGCAGCTGAAAATTACTGATAACCACACTGATACAGAGGAGGAGACCTGGCAGTATTGACCTAACAGGAATGGGTGATGTGCTGGGCCCTGTACACTCATTTACAAAAGCACTTACAAAAATAAATATGTACAAGATAAGGTAGTGATGGGCTCTGGCGAAGACATGGCCCTGGGCTTTCAGAAAAACAAACTTTTCTTCTTCCTGTCCCGATCTTCTTAGATTGTTCAGAGTTTTATGAAAAGCTGTTCAGAAAAAAAGTGTTTCAATGGTTTTTCAGTATGTTGCCAATACAAATGCAGTCAGATCAGCCAATGCCAAGGATTAAATGACTTTGTAGGTTAGGTAGTCACAGAGGAGTGCAGGAATGGCCAGCGCCTCCACCTGCTGGGTGCTCATCACTCGACGGAGAGCCATTCTGCACATGTGCTGCAGACTGGCAATGCTACGTGGACACTCCCAGAAGTGCACGCTACCATCACGAGTCCTAAAACATAAATCAAAAGGAGAAAAAACAGAAAACTGAGCTAATATTTCAGAGAGCTCTAAATGTAGTAAGGTGGTGCAAGGAAGCTGAGGGAAAAAATGATGAGGCTTCCTTATCGAAAGTCAGGATGTGCCCAGGTGTAGTTTAACTTCAAATGTGTGTGTGTGTGTGTTAACAGAGCATCGTCAACATGTTGTGGCATCTTACCCAGCAGCAAGGACACTTCCTTGAGCAGAGAAGGCACAGCAGAGGCCATTAGAGACAGAGGCAATCGCCAGAGGAGCCCTTTCCTCAATGCTCCAGAAGCGAACCAGCCTATGTAGAGAGAAACAAAAAAATAAAAAAATAAATAAATAAATAAATAAAATTGTCACAACCTAAACTGCAAAAATTTTGCTACCACCAGACCAATATCTGACCAGTGACCAAGCCAAATGGTTTCCTGTACTTCTGACTGGTTAACACATTTGTCTTAAACCTTTCAATCTTCCCATTTTTCTCCAACACTCTGAATAATAATGTGGGAACGTTGTGAAGCTTCCTCTCAACACTTTCCCAGCAATTCAGTGCTTGGACAGTTAGCAGTCAGAGTAATTGATAGCCACCTTGTTACAGTCATGTAACCCAGGACAAGCCAAAGAGACCAACAGTAGCTCTGCTTCTGAAACTTCCAAGAAGACATGAGTGTTGAAGAGAGAGCACAAACTGCACCAGACAAGCTTTTCTGCTATGCTCCAGTTGACTGTACAAACATACTCTCGAGAGGCCCAAAGACAAACACATGTGGGTTTGTCATGGCTCACTCTAGTTTTGTGTTCTAAAGTATTGTAAATAGACCACTTGCTTATATGCTGCTGAAACTGGTCTTGCTGATGCATAAAAAAAGATCATTCTCTTGTTTCTCACCTTCTTTGTCTTTAAATCATTCACCAGACAAAAACAGTGAAAAACAAAACAAACAGATTTTAAGAATAAATAAAAACATACACACATACATTAAATTATATTAATATTACCTGTCATCTGTAACACTGGCAATGTGTCGGCCATCAGGGCAGAAGCTCACAGAGCGAACCCAGCGGTCATTTGCTCCTCCTGCAAAAATGGGTGAAGGAGGGGGGAAGAGGTGGCTGGGAGAAGACAAAAGCAGAAGTTCATAGAGCATCAGTAATAGAGCTTTTTGGATTCAAATTTTAAAACTCGCCGTTTGGAATGAAAAAAGTCATAATTTAAAAATTTTCATTGTACATCACATCGTTATAGCTTTTTATAAAGCATATTTATGGGTTTCATTGTGTTTGAACAGTGGACAGAAGATAGGAAGCTGGGGAAAGAAATCAGTGACTGACATGCAGTAGGTGGCTTCTTTTTGAAATTTTCATTTCAACCATGTGCAGTGGTGCAGTAAACAGTGAAGCGAGACAGCATTCCTTCAAGACCATGGTGCTACATATAACAGACAATCAACCCAGTACTACATATAGTGCAGTGTATATAATTTAAAAAATAACTAAATAAATAAATAAATAAAATAAAAAAAATCAAAGATTTCCTTATGCAGGCCTCTGCTGCTCACTCCAGAGCATGTCAAAAATAAATGCATTTTTGAGATTCATACGTTTCCTAGGTCATTATTGTAATTTGCTGTGGGACGAGACAACAGAGTGACATTCAGTTGGGCAGACTGAAGCAGGACAGGTTTGCCCACAGGAAGCGGAGATGAGAGTTGTTGAATTAATCACCGACTAAATCAAGGCAGATCAGTCGACTACCAAAATAATTTTTTCTTGCTGTACTACAGATGAAGACGAAATTATTAGTCCTCTTATGAAATTTAAAGTTTGTCAAAATTCTCCAAATTTTCCCAATTCCCTTTTCAGCAAGCAAGGACTTTTCAACATATCATTTCTAAACATGCTAGGTTTCTTGAGAAAGCATAAATCATGTTTGCACAAAATAAAAGAATTAAAGATCAAGAAGTTATTGTGATCCCGCAATCACAGGGTGATCTAACAAAGCACTAGAATTTATTTACAAAAATGCAGCCTGTTCCCAGTGAGCCAATTCAGCTAAATGAGAAAAGGCTACAGGAGAATAAATATGCTTTTGATATAATGGATAACTGATAGAAATCCCTTGGCACTGTGCAAAGGGTTCTGAGAATTGAAATCTAGGTGGGGTGCAGGATTTATCCAGAGGAAACGGCATTATTATAACTATTCCACCTGAAATATGTCAGATCACAAGTTATTGTGCTACATGTGCAAATGTACAGATCACATTTTCATAGCACATAGCAACATTCAGGCATTAATATAACACATTTACACATATTCATTGATAGCTGTGTTTTCACAAACATTTCACTTTTATTCGCTACAGAGTCAGGAAAGAGAAGTTGCTTGCTGTTTGTGCACTGCTGAGAAAAAGACAGCTCAGTTTAATTAATTTCTGCTTCTGCTTTAAAAAAGCAGCATTATTGAGGAGCAATAAGTGGGGCTCACTTGTCAATACTCAGCGTGAGGACTGAATGAAGAGTTTTAGGACAGAACCAAAGTATTGGCACTGGGATCACAACTCAGTCATCCACAGAAAGTCCTAACATACATGTGCCGATCACATCTCCCCCACAAAACTCAAACTGCGCCTCTTTAGTAAACCCAGTCAAAAGGCAGCTTTGGGCTGCAGCAGATGTTAGTAAATATGTCCCTAAAACTTCCTTTTGCTTTAAAAGTGCAGTTGTCATTTAAATAACTTGCATAAAACCTAGTGGTGAATAATCATGTCTCAGTAGATTCAACACAGCGAACACTCGGCATTACATTCTTAAGGAGACTAGTGTAAAGCCGTTCGGATTCTCAGCGCACTCCTCTTCTCTTTTCCCCAAGTCCTTATCTCACATTTCCTTGACCTCAATTAAACCTCAACGTCAAGGAAACGAGTTAGGCAAAGCCAATGGGGGACTTTTGGAACACTTTCTTTAAAGGAGATTTATTTTAGTTTACTTAGGGCTGCCGCTCAAACGAGCAACATTTTGTCTACCAAACAAATGTGTACTAACATAATATTGAATATCTGTGTTGTTTGGATTTCTTCTTACCCCAGTTCCAGGAGGATTGTGGCCTTATGGTGGTCCCAGACAATCACTCGGGTGTCATAAGAGGCGGTAGCTAACAATGCTCCATCTGGCGAAAACTCACAAGACACCACATCATGGTGATGTCCCTCCAACTTTCGGATCAGCGTGAACTTATCCATGTTCCATAGGAACACCTGCAATAAAGAATGACACGTTATAGCCCATGGAATGATTTAGACTGTATGACTATAGATGTGTTATCTTACACTAATTATCACTAGATGCACAAAAATCAACTAGAAATTAAATTAATTAAATTAAAAGGAATTAAATCAGAAAAATAGTTATGCTCAAATTATGCTCAGTGTCACTATAATGCTTTGTAACCTTAAACCAGGCAGAAAAAATAAATAGCAGAGCCTTGCTAACGTGCAGTGTGCTACACATCACCAACACTATGCCAATAAGAACACTTTCCTACAATGACAATAAAAATAACAAACATTTATATAACTGTAAAGCTTCTACATTAGAATTTACATTCATACATCTTTCATTACATCAGTAAATGAGCTAAATGTACACTATTTTAATAAAAAAAAAGTCTACACAAAAAAGAGAAAATAAAACAAGTAGTAACTTAAGGTAACATAAAGTTACTCCACTGGTTTCCCCTTTCAGAGATTTAGTTCACTGTGTTTACAATAGGCTCGCATCTCCGGCAGAAGCCTACGAAGAGAGACTGCAAGAGAAAAGAATATTTATGGCCAAAGGATCGATACCTCTGGCAGAGTACACATATGCACGCACATGCGATTCGCGCGTGCCCGCACACACAAACAGACACGAACATACAGGCACACACACACACACACACACAAAAAGTGACAATCTGCATAAGCCTTTTTCTTTTAATGTCAGCCATGGTCAGAATGTTTATTAATAATGTCTTTGATTTGTGGCATTTATCACAGGACTGTACGAGTATGAAACTTTTAGGGCCTGCCACTGACTAATTATAGGAAACTATAAATGATGCTGGTCGTTAAAACCTTATTTAATGGTCTATAAAAAATACAGCTTGCAATCTAATACTACTGTTTAATCTTTCTGTATGGGTTCTTTTCTTTTTTTGTCGTCATTTTTCAGTTAAAAGAAACAACATTTTTCACAGCTGAATTCCTGAAATGATGGCAGAAAGGTTGAGGTAAAAAAAAAAGAAAAAAAGAAAGAGCATAAAGTATTGCTGCTCCCTTTTATTTGTTTAGCGATGGCAGTGCATGTGTGTTTGGGTGGGGGGTGGAGCATAGGGCCACCATTTACATGACAGTTTTAAAACTACAATTAATAAAGTAAATAGAGCAACCGCGACAGCAGAAGTAGACAGACACGGAGCAGCACCTACGTACAGAATGACCTTGCAGGTCAGGATGCCAGGCTGCCCCTGGCCAGGCCTTTGGGCATTGCGCACTGTGCGTCCGTGGTTTACCAGCTGCTCAAAATGTCAGCGCAGCGCTCCTTTCAAAACCAATCACACACTGAGTTTTACCACCACCTGTGACAAGGAGAGCAAGACACACACTGTAGGGACATAAAACCTAACAAAACTATCACCACGTTAAGAGTAATCTAGGTTTGTGATACTATGCATAAGGTTAGCCAAAGCTGGCCAGTCCATGGAATTGCTATTCAGCAACATGTTTGACTTGTAAATGATTTACAATGATTTCGAATTTTTTAAAATGAAAAAAGTATTTTTGGGGCAATTTATGTTTAAGTTAAACATTCCCCAGTATTAAAGAGGTTTTTTTGTTTTGCCTCTCCCACTTCCATGTCCATACTAAAAGATTAACTTCAGCTATATAACATTCATAAAAACAATTGTCTTCTTCATACTTCATGCATACTTCAGAACAAAATCCCTTTTTCACAGCATACAAAAGCCAAACAGAATCTAGATCCAAGCACTTGACTGTTGACACCGAGCACAGTTTATATTAAAGGTAGACAAAGAGGTTATGGGGTCTAATTGAGGTTTGATTGAGCATAACTGATCACAAGCAACTGCACAAAGATTAGCTAGGACACTCATAAAAATGAGTACAAAGGAACTTGTTTACGCACCGACTTTCCTGCACCAACCGAGCACAGAATGGAAGAGTCAGGGGAGAAGGAGCTGCAGTACACCCAGTTCTGATGGCCCCTCAAAACCTTCACCATATTACCTACAAGAGAAAATGACCGGGCTCATTACTCTGAGTGCAACATTTCTGTCACAACCTATATGCCAGTCTTATATTTTGATCATGTTTATATTGTTTTATTTAATCAATATTTAACCAGGATATTTAGTTTCCCGTGAAGATCGTGATTAGAAATAACTGGTCAATATATTTTTGAACCACTGCCGTGTTAAGAGTTAAGTGTTAGCTGCATATTTGCTAAAATTGCTGCTACTCATCTACTAAAAAGTAAGCAATTGGTCTTTTCACAACACTGCTCTTTTATTTTGCGATATTACTTAGTTGCATTAACATTTTTAACTGACACAATGTATGGAAGGATTCAGGGTTCTGGTGTTGCATCTAAGGTTCCCATGATCTGCAAATACTCTCAGGGCAGCATGTGGTTAGTGTTTTAAGTGAAATTCATGGTTCAGCATGGGTAGCGTTCTGGGGTTGGGCCTTCAAAGAGCTCCATTGTCAGATAGAGGCAGTTTACAAAGTTTGTGGTACAACTGGTCTATGGGTCACGCTTGCTTGTGCTATTGTTGG
Source organism: Aulonocara stuartgranti (assembly GCF_965226115.1). Lineage (NCBI taxonomy): Eukaryota > Metazoa > Chordata > Actinopteri > Cichliformes > Cichlidae > Aulonocara > Aulonocara stuartgranti. Next base: position 36,696,729 of record NC_138950.1, on the reverse strand, counting down.
TCTGCCAGCAAGCTGCAGAGGAGAGCGAAGTTACAACATACAAATTGCTGATGTGAAACAGAGTGTTAAAAACAATGGAAAGTGCTTACTGCAGCTAGTTTTGCTTTTTGCAATTCTTCCATTCCTAGTGAACTCTGTTATCGCTTTCCTTTCTTATTCTGGCCCACTTGTCAACCAATAACCAGACACAGAGGTCATATGTATCCAGTCATGTGCAGCTAGGATTTTGGAAAACTGCAGGACTTTGTGTGTCAGGATGTCTGCTCTGCTAACTATCTAAACAGCAGTATGATGAATGCAAACAGACGCATTATTTGACATAAATTAAGCTTGAAGCAGCATCTGGGTAATAAATGGAACTAAGACTCTTGTGTTTGTCAGGTTGCATTTTCTCAACGTTAATAATAATAATAATAATAATAATAATAATAATAATAATAATAATAATAATAATAATAATAATAGGGACTTATCACTTCACTTCTTCATTGTGAACTCAGTGTAACTGTAAACACTGTTTGCTTTTCTGGTTTTAAAGACCAGGGGCCTTATATTTCAACTGTGAACAGCATGGTCTCAGTTAAGAAATGAGGCTATTACTTCTTTGCACTGGAACGAAAAGCAAAGAATAAGGTTGGTTTTTAAAGTCAAAAACAGCTCATCCACTTACCATCATCTTTGAGATCCCATACACGAAGGGTCTTATCTCTGGATGCTGACACCAGCATCAGACTGCCATCAGGAGCAAAAGTTAAGTCTCGTACTACATCTGTATGATCCATCAGATTCAGCAACAGTTTTCCTACAGAAAGCAAACCAAAGAAAGTAGATTAAAAGAAATGTCAGTCTTCACAGGCAACAACACAATTTCAGTTCTAAAGCTCCAGCTTTGTTTGTTTCAGGGACGAAAACCACAAGGTTAAAAATGAACGAAAAACTGATTTTAATTGCCAACTGAAAATTAAGAAAAAATACACTTATGTTGCAGATAACAATGGTACCTGAAAGACAGGCATAATCAAGGACATAAGGTGTTAACTTGAGGAACAACCCTCAACTAGACTTTCTTTTGGAGCATTTAGCCCTAGGGGTTGGGTGGGATGGAGAGACTGCTGATTTCTCACGGTGCCTCCAAAGAGACATTTTTTTTTCTTTTTTTCAATTTTTTTTTTTAAAATTAAGAACAAAATCCGACATCTATAATTCCACAGAAGCCACACATTAAATACTTTTAGAAATTTTGTTCGTTCACTGCAAAGCCGAACTATAGAACTGTAGCTCCATCTCCAGCTTTAAATTGGTCACATATTTGTATATCTTCCCAATCTACAAACCAAATACCAAAAAGAAAATATATATTTTTAAAAAGTCTCTAAAGGACTGTTGTTTCACGGCATTTTAAACTCTAAGGTAAAAATCCTATAATAATACAGAGAAATTTTAATTGCAGCATTGATGAAACTGGGATGGGGTTATCACAAGGGACAGGAAAATTAGTGGTACTACAAGGAAACAGCTAGAGAAACATTAAACAAATTAATTAGCTTAATTGGCAACATTGTGTGCCCCAGGGACCATCTGGCTGGTTATCAGAGATCGGTTTTCTGACGGTATGGGGGCACACTAGTGCCTATGGAATTGGCAACTTGCTCATCTGGAACAACCATTAGCCTCCTAGGACCTGGCGTCCACATATGTGGACATCACATTTCGGGTTCATTTTTCTCAGAAACAAAAATCAGGTAAAAAAAAAAAAAAAAAAAAAAAAAAAATCTGGTAATTCTTTGTTTGTACATTCATCAGGTCCCAATATAGAATAGAATAGAATAGAATTCAACTTTATTGTCATTGCACATGCACAGGTACAGGGCAACGAAATGCAGTTTGCATCCATCCAGAAGTGCTTTAGTGATATAGATATATTACAATATATATTAGCAATAGTATAGATATGCAAGTATATTACAGATATACAGATATACGCTTCCATCTAGAAAACATCTTTTCCAGGAAAGGCATAGTATACTTCATCAAGGTAACTGTAGAGGCTAAGCCTACGCTTGAAGCCACTGAGGTGGTCGTTAACGGGGGTGACGCGATGTCACTGGTATGCATGAATTAAGTTCACAGTCCAATAAATCCAGCAGTATGTATCTTGTCCTTTTTGGTCTTTATTCTGTATCGACTTAGCATAACAGCGCAACGTTCACAAACTGTTTGCCTTCTTAATGACACACCTGACGCCGATTACGTGCGTCTACCTTAAATACCTTTACATTACATAATCAAAACAGAAAAAGGTGACCTCTAGTGACCACATAAGGTATTAACCCAAGAATGGCTCCTACACCCCGGCCCCTAATTGAAATGGCTATCAGACATGGCAATTCTAATCACAAAGAAAATAAGGAGCCACTAATACAGTCTACTTTAGACCTATACATTCACATAAATAAACATAAGTAACACACTTTTAACCTTGAAATGGGAAAGCATTTGCAAATCACTGAGCCAACTTTTCCACTTTTGCAACATGGTTTGGGGTATTGGTTCATCCCATCCCAGTTTCCTTTTGCAAAGCTCCTGCTGCATTCCTTTGGCAGGCAGCAGGACTGGTGCAAGACACCCCAATGGATCGTAAATGGAACTTTATATTGATAACATTCCACGCCTAGTACAGGATTTTTGAGGGATATCCATTTTGAAGTTGAATGTATCAGTTTCCACGCACCACTGCAAGCCCAGAGCTCTTTCTACCGGAAGTTTGTCTCTGTCAAGATTTAATTCTTTCAAGTCTTTAGCCCTTTGCTCCTCAGAGATACTTTGCAACAGGGTGCGATTGTTACTGACCCACTTGGTCAGTGTAAATCCTCCCCTTTGACAGAGTGCTGAAAGATCCTTGACCAAATCGACAGCATCTGAGGTGGAGGCCACACTCTTTAAACAGTCGTCCACATAGAAGTTCTCTTTCAGCGTTTCACATACCTTGTCTAGGAATTCAGTTTTATTGTCCTCAGCCGTTTTTCTCAAAGCGAAACTGGCGCAGCTCGGGGAAGATACTGCACCGAACAGATGAACAGTCATGCGAAACTCAATTATGTCCTTGCTCAGATCTCCATCTGGCCACCATAAAAAACGCAGAAAGTCTCTGTCCTCTTTGGCAACTTTAACTTGATAAAACATTGCCTTTATGTCACCCATAAATGCGACTGGATCCTGTCGAAATCTAAGCAAAACCCCAAGCAATGTGCTTGTGAGATTAGGACCTTGTAAGAGCTGCTTGTTTAATGATGTCCCCTGGAATGATGCCCCACAGTCAAATACAATTCTTATGGATCGTTTTCTGGGATGGTAAACTGCGTGATGAGGAATGTACCACTTCTTTCCATTTTCGCAAGACAGCTGCTGTGAAGGTATTTGCTCTGCATATCCATTACTTATCATCTCGTCCATAAAGTTTTTATATTCTTTATGCAACTGTTCATTCTTGAGAAGTTTTCGTTGTAGACTTTGCAATCTTTGTTTAACTATGGAGAAATTGTTTGGCATCTTTATGTTATCCTTTTTAAAAGGTAACTTCAAACAGTAGTGTCCATCTTCCATTGTTGCAGATTTTTCCATGATCTTCATGAACTTAAGGTCCTCCCTTGACAAACCCTTTTCCTCTGTAACCCTTTCATTAAAGTCATAGTTATATTGACTTTTCAACATCTCCTCCAGCTTACAAACAGATATCCTATTTACAACTGTTGGTGGGTGCTCGCTGTCCAAGTTGCTTTTACCATCTTCCATGGGCCCATTTATGACCCAACCCAATGCTGTTCTTATAGCATATGGGCCATTCCCCTGGCTATGAATGACCTCCCATGGTTCCAATAACTTGGGAGTGTTGCATCCAATCAACAGGTCCACATTAGCCGTTATGTGGGGAATTTTAACCTTTGACAGATATGGCCACCTGATCAGATCTTCCTCCTTTACAAAGTTATCCGTGGTGACAGGCATCCTTTCCTGTGTTAAGATTTCTGGAAGTTCATAGAAGGCATTGCTGCCTAAACCAGAAACTTCAAGACCAGTAAGTGAGTGGGCAGAGACGACCTTTTCTTGACCCATTGTTTGTAACAGGAAGTGAGTTCTTTTGCCCACAAGATTTAGCTTTTGCATGAGGTGTTCTGAACAGAAGCTAGCTGAACTGCCAGGATCTAAAAAAGCATGTCTGTATGACATGACTACCTTTAACAGACTTTATTTGAACTGGCAGAATGGAAAGCAAACCGCTTTCTCTTCCGGCCCCTGTATGACCACAAGTTTTTACATTCTTTGAAGAGGAGGGCTCTCCATAGCATTCAGGACTTACACCATCGTTATCAATATGGAGGACAGTGGGATGACCTTTACCACACGTTCTACATATCAAACGCTTAGCACAGTCCTTGCTTGTGTGCCCAGCACCTAAGCAACCAAAACACAGCCCTTTCTCCTTTAGAAAAAGCATTTTGTCTCTGTGCTTCTTCCGCTGAAACTGTTGACACTCCTCCAGTGTGTGTCGTTGAGTACAGCAGACACAAGATGGCTTTACTGTAAAGTCATGGCTTGTTGTAGTAATCAGCCTTTCCGTGCTGTAGGTTTTATTCATGTTCATGGGTGTGGCTGTAGCAGCAAAGCTGTTCCCTTTAATTTGTTTGATTGGTTGTGACTTCAGTCTGTTGTCAACCTTTGAGACAGGGCTTGTTGACGTTACATTCTGAATGTCCCCAAACAAAGGATCTGAAAGAATTTTCACCTGCTTTTCAATAAATGCAACCAAATCTTCAAACCGAGCTCTGTGTTTAGAGGTTTCCAATATATCATATGCGAACGCTCTCCATTTCTCTCTCATTTTATATGGCAACTTGCACAAAATGATTTTCATGTTCACTGGCATGTCCAGTTCCTGCATATGTTGCAATGTTTCCATGACATTACAACTCCCACGTAAGAAAAGAGAATATGCTTGCAATGATTTCACATCTTCATTTTTAATTGCAGGCCAAGATAACGCCTTGTCAATGTAAGCAGTTGCAATTTTATATTCATTTCCGAAGTGTTCTTTGAGCAGTTGCTTTGCTTGTATATAGCCTTGTCCTGCAGCCATATGTTGACAACTGCGTACCAGCTCTCTCGGCTGTCCTGTTGTAAACTGCTCCAAATAATACAAGCAGTCCCTCTTATTGGCCTTTTCTTCCACTCCTTGTTCAAACGCATTAATGAAAGAGATGTACTGAAGAGAATCACCATCGAATACAGGTATTTTCCTGGATGGTAATGACGATGCACGCTGATGCTGAACAAGGGTTGCAGTTATTTCATTTTGTCTTTGTAAAATGGTACCAATGTCCTCCGACCGTCCTTCTGCCGCTGTAGGAATTGACCTGGGCGATGGAGGATCCACATTGTGAAATTGCATTGTGATGACCGTTTGAGCTTGTGGCTCACTTTCAATTTCCGTTCCTGGCAGGATCATTGCAGATATGTTGCTTTCAGTCTGTACTATTTGCACTGCAGGTTTATCTTCATTGACTGGTGTACTAGGCTTGACTGTGGCTGAAGCAGCTGTTTTCTTGATTTCCCTTTCATAATATGAATTCATAGCATTGGACGATATGTTAAAGCTATTAAAACAGCATGGGTTTGTAAGGAGAAGAGACCAAGTGCTGAACTGGCCTGCCTGGAGTCCAGATCTTTGGCTATCTAAAAACTAATCATGCATATCAAGAAATAAAAAAAATAAGTCAAAGATGCAGGAATATTGAGTGGAGAGAATCCTGTATTAGACAAAAATGAGACAACAATCCTCTCCCAAAAGTCCACCAACTGGTCGCCTCAGTTTCCAGATGTTTATGAGCTGTCAAAAGAAGGGACTTGTACAGTTGTAACCATGACCTGACTTTTTTTAATGTGTTGCTGCCATTAAATTCAAAATGACAACATTTTGTTTTCTTCAAATGGCACGGTCTCTCAGTTTACACCTTTGATATATTTCCTATGGAAAATAAAATGTTCAACATTTGCAGAGTTGGGTTTATATTTCATAGATTCAAGTATCTAACATGATTATCAACTGGTGAAGCTGAAGAGAGCTACTTCTAATTAATGATGATGTGTTCTCACCAGTGTAAACATCCCAAATCTTGATGCGACCATTGTTGAGGCCTGTTGCCAGGAGCAACTGATCCTGTCCAAACTTGAAGCGATGCCACTCAATGTTGACACAGCGGCTGTGCTTTTCTGGTACTGAGGAACCAAAGGCCAATCCCCAGACAATATCACCACAATCTATGGTGTGTTCTGGTGGCTGGCCTGCTGCTGGGACTACTTGACCACCATTGCTGCTCTGACGAGACAAATGCCGAGGGCTCAAGGCATTGGTATCCTCTTCTCCATGGTCCACTGAACTACAGCAAAAAAAAAAAAAAAAAAAGAGTGGAGAAAGAAGGATGTCAATTATGGAACATGGTCAAAGAAAGGAAAGGTAAAAAGCTAATACAAGTCTAAAACATGTAGCCTAACTTTGGTAGATGTTTCCAGTACAGCTGCAGTGATTCAGACTAACTCTAATAACTTGATTATGAGAAACCATTGATGCAAATTCCTTGCTATGATGTTTTATTTAAATCCATACAACAGTCAGTAGTGACCATGTGTCCATGAGCACAGTGTGACGTATCACATGTGTAGCAGTCATGATTTGATGGCGGGATGGAGGCAATTGCTCTTGGGTATACATGAGGCCCAGTTTTTAAAGGAAAGATTGACTGCAGCAATCTACTGCAGATGTCAAGAGATCTTAGTTTCCTTAACAAAAACAGGTGACACACTCCCTTTTTGTATAGTTCATCTATAAGCAGGGACCAGTCCAGTTTGTTTATCTCGGTGTAAAACCATCCCAAAAATTTACACAGGGTAAAAAAGGAGGCCTGAATTTCCTTGGCTTGGCTCAACTGATGGAGCTGGTTGTCCTGGAGTAGTTGGTGGTGGAGCTTCCGGTAGGCACCACCCAGTGTGTCTGCTGCCACTGGCCCACCAGATTGGACACAGCGGTAGCCCTGGCAGGGGCCATCTAGTGGCCCGGCAAATGTGAGTCGCTGGGGCTGCTACATCCGTTGCCACGGCGGCTGGTGGAAGCAGAGCAACAGCCACTTTCTCCAACTAACCTAGGCTGTATCCCAATTCAGGGTCTGCAGCCTCAAAGGCCGCATTTTAAGGCCGATTACGTCACAGCGACGCGACGAAGGCTGCCCCAATTCAAAGGCTGCTCGAAATGCAGCCTCAAATGAGTCCTTTATTTCCCTGAATTTTGAGGATGTGGCGGTGTAGACTTCGTGGCCCAACATATCCCAGAATGCATAGCGCGGCAGTGTGTGTGGATAATTTTGCTGGAAAAAAACGGCGGAAGAGGGGCGCCCAAAGAGTAAACTTTTAAAAGTAAGTACTGAATATTATGTCACTTATTTATGTGCAAATGTTTAATAACGAAGAACAAAACATTACTGTTGGCCACATGTCGGCAAAGTTATGTGACATTAGTGATGTTTGTACTAACTTGGTTTTAAAGCCTTTACTTTAAAATATACGCCGTTCAATAGTCGACCTTAATCTTATAGAGAATGTGATGATTTTATGGATAATTAAAGTCAGTCATACATCCACAAACACAACAGTTTTGCAGTCCTGAATATCACAGCACAAGCAGGATTCACTGCACTGTTAATGTTAGCTATGTTATATTGCTGCCTCTGTTCGGTGGTGTTGAGCCAAACGGACTTTAACGTGTGTTTGAACGACCTGACGGTTCACTCGTTAAGCTGAAAGAAAGATGCTTCAATCACAGCAGTCACACATGTGTCCGCTGAACTCTTCTTGTTTAGCACTCGTAATAACACAAACACTAAATCCTCCTTCACTCCTCGCATTCCACCAGTGTGTGAATACGAGAGTGAATGAATAGTGGCATTGTAAAGCGCTTTGGGTGCCTTGAAAAGCACTATATAAATCCAATCTATTATTATTATTATTATTATTATTATATTCTGAGGTAAGTTGATCTATAGTGTTACATCATATTCTATAAGGATGTTATGTGTTTGTAGACTTTCTGCCCAGTTTGACCCATTTAGCAGAAGTCAGCCTGTTTAAGGCTCTGATATCTGTTCTCTATGACTTACAGCAGTTATGACATGGTCTGATTTTCTCACCCAATAAACAAATATTTAATATATCAGTCTACTCTTCATTTCATCAGAAACAGTTATCACAGCTCGTACATTTGCTTTTTCCACATATATGTAAGCATTGAGCAAAATGTAATAATGCCAACATACTGAAAGAACAATATTTGTCTCTTATATATGATACATCTATATATACACTGTCAAAGATACTTGTCTTTGAGTGAAGATTTAAGGTGATAGGACATAAATAACTGCAACTTGAATCTTTACTGAAGCTCAGTATTTGACACAGAGTTCAACCCTCCGACTCCCTCCCCCGACCCAAGAGAGACTTACTGCATACTGGCAAGGTGCCAAAGGGTTATACAACAGGCTATGGTTCATAAATATCCTATGGTACCAGTGGAAATTTTATATATGGGCAAAACTTAGAGGCTAAATGATACGGGCAGCATGCACCTATTGAATATGAGAATGAACTGGCATGGTTTCAGTATGCTAATAGGGCAGTGTGTAGGGGTGTGTTCTCAGCTGGTAGGGACACAGGTCTGTGCTGAGCTCAGCGGTGACATGAGATCGTTCGACATGGACTCTGGGGGGAGGAGGAAATGGCAGGGCTTTCATGGGAGACCCTGCCAGCTCCAGCAATTAGCTCCAATGAAGGTGGAGCTGGTGAACCAGCTGGCCGTTCCAAAAGCACCTTTGCAGTGCCACAGCACACTTGTCTTGCAAAGAGTGTAGTACATGCACAGTTTCAGGTCATCTCTTGAGTTGGGATGCCGAAAGAGATACCAACTGACCAGGGCACATTGTTTATGTCTAGGACACCTAAAGAGGTGTACGAATTACTGGCCATTAAATCTGTTCAGACCGGTGTCTACCACCTTCAGACAGACGGGTTGGTGGAGCAGCTGAATAAGCCTTTGAAATCCATGATTCGTAAGATCATATAAGAGGATGAATGCAATTGGAACCACTGGCTGGACCCTATGTTGTTTACACTGCCAGAGTTCCCTAGGACTACATGGGATTGTCTCTCTTTGAATTTCTGCTCAGCAGGAAGCCACATGGGGTGTTGGACCTAAATAAAGAAAGCTGTGAGGAAGGGCCAAACCCTGCTAAGAATGAAATTCAGTACATTCTGGACTTGAGAGCAAACCAATACACACTGGGTAGGTTATCTGAGAAAATGTGCTCTAGGCTCAAGAACATCAGCAGCGCCTGTAGAATAGAGAGGCTAGTCTCAGACAATTTTCAACCGGAGAAAGCTCTTGTATTACACACTTCTTTTAGCTCAAAGTTACTCGCCACGTGTCGAGGATCCTACATGGTCACACCCTATATGATAAAACCCAACAAAAATAAAGTTTGTGTAAAGATCAGAGCTACCAGACCAGTTGAAGCGCATGTTCCAGAATCTATAGATTACAAGTACAATCTATACTTTACTCAATACACATCAGCTGAGTGGTTTCAAATATTTTCAAAACAAATAGCAAACCGACTCAATTTGGCAAAAAATCAAAAATCATGAGGTTATGCATTTCTTCAGGGTGACTTAGATGTTCTGTAAAACAGTTTAAACTTGTACATAGTCTTCATTGATCTAATGACATGTTATCAAAAGTTCAAAGAGATCCTACATGTAACCAATGCAGTCACACTACTGCATCCTTGTCATTTCCAAAACTAGATAGAATTTTTGGAATTCCATTTTGAGACCCTAACCTGTCTTTCACTGCATCATTAATAGCAGAGTAATAGAACTTGTGAGGTATCTTGAAAAGCATTTACAAATAAAATGTATTACTATTAATTTAAACTCCACAATTCTGTAAAACATGTCACAAATTTATTAACTCCAATTCAAAATGTGATGTGGAACAAAATTCCTCTTTGCCTGTATGCACAAACTGCACACAACACTCTGTTGGAAAGCAGAAAATAGAATGTCATTAAAGACTTCTTAGGAATCTATTTTGTTAATATAATATTTATAATATTGATTCTCTCATTAAATAAAGAATTTTTTTGTTACTGCATAATTTCATATTAAAGTGGTATATCTGGTAAAATAGCACCAAGTGGATGCAGGACTTATTTCTGTTTTATTTTTTTTGTTTTTTTTTATTGTTCTGTTTGACTGTTTGAGTGTCTGAAGAGCAAAAGCATGAGACTGGAAATATTACACTGATTAATTTAATTAACAAGTACCCAAAATTAACAGTCCCATTAATAACTGCATTTTGAAAGCCATGTGGTCAAGGGTGGAAATGGAAAATGTTCCTGGAGAAAATTTTGCATCTGCCACAAAAATGCAACACCACATTGAGTTTTGCTCTTTCTTCTAATAAAGGCATTTAGAGCAGACTAGCAGCAACCCACGCTGCCCACGACAGGTCAGGAGTGTAAACTGAACATAGTTTTTTCTGTTCAAATTTAAACCCACCACGAAGGCTTGTGCATTCTTCCAATTTACAAGCCCATCCATAAATTTACCCCCATTTGGCCAGTGGCAGGAGCTAATTTCCACCCATGCATGTGGTATGTAATTCAACCTACTGAAGACAGAAAGAAATATGAATTTTACCAAAAGACAGTTTTCACTGTGTACCATCTCTGCAGAAATGTGACTAAAAGCCTGAAACACTGGAATCTGCTCTGTAAAAAGGAAAACATGATACATTATTGTATGCATCTTGCATTTGAAGTCTCCTCTTCACTGCCTCTGAAGCGCCATTAAGTTTAGTTCAGCTCAGCTGTTTTAATAAAACACCAATATTGCTGTAGAGCAGGACTATGTGGGGCTTGGCTCTAAAGACTGCATGAAAAAAATTACATAACAGAGCCAAAGTTTTGGCACCATGCTTGCAGTTTTGAGCCATCCACTACTGCCAATAGTGTCACACTCGCTCTGACAACATTTCAACATCATTCTTAATAAATAAACAATTCTAGCAGTAACTAACTTATATGTATCTAACACAAAGCAAGTTGTTCTTCTCTGCTTTAAAATGTAATTATGTTTGAAGTAAAATGCCTGCCACATTTGCGCATTTTATTATTTGATGGTACAGACCAACTCTAAATGCCAATGCACTGCAATCTGTCTTCATGTATACATTTGCCAGCAATTATTTGCAAACATTTGCCAATCTGTCCAAGATTGTCTGCAGTCTGTACAAATCCAACTAAGATTAGCTGGCAACGGGTTGCCTCTCATCAAGCAACCTGTACAATTACCTCTCAATTGAAATTGCAAGTAGTTGCACAGTAATTCAGTGTGCAGCACCCTCAACCTCTGGGTGACTGCCTACTTACAATCACTTCCAGATAGAAAATCAAGTGTTATCACACCATTGTCACACAGAGGCTGCTGTCCTTCTTTTCCTTTAATGTCACTGGGGCCCAACCAGCCACAGCCCTGATGGCCAGGAACAACAGGCACTTCTTTCTAAAGATAACTTCAACATGTGGCTCAGAGTCACAAGACCCTGGTAAGCGGAAAAACACACCATTAAGCAGAGAGTGAGCTGGTAATTCAAACCACGTGTTCTTGGCACTGACAAATGCATCTGATCTTTTAGCTTGAGGTTGGCAGAGACTGATTCAGAAGACAATTAAACAGCTAGAAAGCATGCAGAGTTTTACGTGTATGTAATCATGTAAAACTCATTCTGCTCTCCATCCTGCAACACAGAACAGCAGCTCATGCACCAATGTAATACTAATGACCAAATTCAGCTGGCTGTTAATCTCAAGAATTTGCACATTTCCACAACACCAGCCATTTGTTACCTAAAAGCAGTTTTCAACATGGAGGAGGAGCAGCTGTAACTGTGAGCCCCTCCTTGTATACGCAATGTACAACGGACAGTACAGCGTCCGCATCACGTAGCCGAAGCCGCAATCTGTCTGTTGATCTATCCCTCCCCTCTCGAATAAGACCATGAGATACTTGAACTCCTCCACTTGGGGCAGCAACTTATCCCTGACCCACTCTTTTCTGGCTGAGGACCATGGCCTCAGACTTGGAGGTGCCGATTCTCATTCCTGCTGCTTCTGTATGAATGTCAAAATTAAATCATGCGCCCCCCAAAAGCAGCCCCAGCAATGGTAAATGCTCTGTTGTATGAGATAGCACAAAAATTTAATTGTAATCCAATCAAAAAATAATTAAATTAATTATCCTAAAAGCCTCAGTGTCTCATTTTTTTTTCCATAAATTTGAAGATTTTTATAATTAGTTGGGGGTTTATCTAAGAAGCAAAACAACAACACAGAAAACATGTACTCTATTACTATAAAAAACAGGCAAACATACTACCAAGGTAGTTATGATAGTGATATAAAAAGTGCTTGGTGCTTTAAGAAAATAAAGAGAAAAAGACATGAAGGGAAACAAACCAAAAGAAACTTACAAGCTGTTCAGGCATTTTGTCCAAGGGATAAGCCTGACAATGCGATGCCCCTGAGACCAAGCAAAGTAGGAACCATTGGGTGCAAAGGCCACTGTCCAAGCTTCACGCCCAGACTTCTGGTCAAAGGGAGCAACAGGCACCAGGAGTTCGCCAATGAACTTTGCCTTACCTGGAAAAAGCAATAACATAACTTTTTTTCAGCTACATTCTGTAACAAACTGAATGTGCGTCATTTTTCAGCTCAAATAATGCACTTGAAACTAACTTCTTTATCTGGCACAGACACAGTTTGTTCACTGGTGCAGATACCTGATTGGCTAATGTGCAAACCATACCATTGTACAACGGGGGAGGGGGGGGGAGACATAGTTATATTCTCTCAGCTATAATGGGCTATACGCTGATATATGAACTGTCTACAATTAACCTCTGCAGATCCACTATTAACTTTTTACGTTTGGAAATTTACTTTTTTCAAGTCCATTTCTACAGGATATCAAAGTCTACGTGGCAAAGTAACCTTTGGTTAACTTACGTCTTAAATTCCGGATACACAACATACTGGCAGTTTCATAACTGCATTCTTCACATAGCGCACAAAATGGAATCGTTGTGCTTTGTGTTCAGGTGTGTATATATATCGGGGTTACTTGGTAAGACCAATATATAAGTTAATGTCAACACATTTTTGCAACAAGTAAAATAACAGCAACAATAAAACAAATACTGCATTGTTTACATGAGTGAGTAGATAAATATAACTCCGACAACGTCTATACAGTTATGAAGGTTGTCTTTTTGTGTGCAAGAATGTGTGAAGGTACGTGCATTAAGTAAACCACTAAAGGCCTACATGGGGCTGACGTTTATCAATTCTGATTTTAGGATTAAATAAGACGTTTAGTACCTAACTACGGTTATAGCTAATAAATAAGCAATAAATAAAAGTAATACAGTTAACATGCTAAAGCTACGAGCTCGGTTTATTAGCCATGCAACGTTGGCGTGCAAGCACGCACGTACATCCCTGGGCGGCTATGGTTCTCGCTGTTGTAGGAAGAATGGCTCTCGGCCACTGTTTGTATCAGCAAACCAGCAACAGGGAAACGCTGCACTAACGTATAAAATGGTTTTTATCGTGGATATGCATCAAAATAACAAACCGCACTGAGCTAATATAACAGCAGGGATACATACGTATATAAACCCAAGAAACACTGACAAATAAACGACATCTCTTAACTTAATTAAACTTTGCTTTACCGGTTTAAGCTAAGTAGCCACTAATTCGACATCTTATTTAGTAACAATGTTTTGAAAGTCCACATAGTCTGGTGGAAACAAAGAAAGTTTTACAGTTTGGCATTAGATAAAAAGCACTAAGACTAAAATACCAGGACATCGTTCAGCGTTCTCACCTGCATTCACAAAAACAATACATGTAAAATGTTTTACTTACCTAAATCATTTTCGTTCACAGAGTCTGGGAAGCTTGCCATCTAAATAAGGGCACAGACCTAAGAAAAAGTCGGACACGCACTATGAAACAAAGATGTTTGACAGAAATCTGGGTGCGGATTTATACAGCGAATTTTTCGTTAAAAACGTATGCTAAATTCGGTTAAATCCCTCCGCCAAGCTTCACGTCTGGGGTGGAAAATACAATCTTCGTTTGGCGCGTCTTTTTACTTGAGTACTTCGGCAGTAGACGTTATCTTTGAATCTATAATTATATTGGTAGTGTTTTAACACGTCGCGTTAAAAACTATATGACTCGCTACGCTTTAGATTTCTTACGATCCGTAAAAATACAATGGCTGCCAACTGAACGGTACAAAGGCTGAATAACACCGTGGGAGGGGTTTCATTCTACGTCAGCACAGTTGCCATGGCAATTTAGCCCCCCCCTACACCCCCCCCCCCTTTTTGTCTGACGTGTCCTGCGCATCCAGTCATTTGACGTTGTCGGCAACTAACAAAATGGCGCATCCGTAACCATCTGATGGAACACTTTTTTCATGTTTATGTCACAATTGACGCCACTCACAGACAGCTACTCAGTTTACCAGTATATCTTTAAAAATTACAATATTGTTTTCAATTCATTTTATTTATTTAGCACCAATTCCCAACAACAGTTGCCTCAAGAAAAATATCTTACAACAATACAGAGAAAATTGTCCCGATTATCGATTATCCCCTATTAGCAAGTGCTTGGTGGCAGTGGGAAGGAAATACTGCCTTTTAATAGGAATAAACTTCAGTCAGAAACTGTAATTGAAGATATATGTGACCACAGAGTGTCATCATGGTGTTTACCAATTTTAGAACTGAGTAACTGAGCAAGAAGGGCCATATCAAGACGGTGACCAAGAACATAACAAAACTTCTGCAAGGACAGAAAAACCTGCCACAAGAGGAGCCATCTCATCAGCTACAGCCTGTTTGAAGCTAATCCAAATGTTTTTAAAACTAAAAGAGTAAGAGAAAAAAATATTTTAAGATATGAGATCAAATGTTCATGTTTTTGAGCTGAATTACAGGTACTCCATTGAACTCCATGGCAATCCTTCACATTGTGGTGGCAACATTATGTTTTGAAGCTGGTTCTGACCATCAGTGATGTGGTGAGTGGCCAGAATGACGGAAAGATGAATGCTACAAACAATCCTCTGAGAAACTGGTTAGACTTGAAAATGGGGTATTAGTTCGTCTTTCAGGATAGCGATGACCTAAAGTATACTGGCAACACAAAATGTTACTTTATAGAAAAAAAATCTTTATTGGTTGTGTTAATGTATTCACAAATACAGTTTACAGACAAATCAGGGTAGAAAAAAATTACATAACCATCACAAAATGAGGAAGAAACGAATTCTCTAATTCCCACCTTCTTCAGACGCCAAGCAATTGAGCCAAATTGTAAAGTTACTAGTTGTAGCTGTATTCACACATAAATTTCAGAGAGCAGAATTAGTTTGGGATGTTCAGTTGTCCTTTCTCATATATACACATGGGCATATACATGTATACATTTAATATGCATTTGTAAATAACCTGCTTTTACCCTGCTGGAGATACTCTAGCAATGATTGCACTAGAATATTACCTACAGTATTCACACAATGGCACAATCCACTTCACATGGACTTTGTACTAGCGAGTTGGCAGGTTCAAGACTGGCTAATATAAGATCCAAATGCATTCTTACAAGCACGAGGGTGTGGTGTATGTGCAAAAACAAAAGAATTTGAAATCAAACAATAGACAGTTTTCTGTTTCGCATTTTAAAGAACATGGGACCCAGTAAATTTTACCTACTTAAAAGTGTTCAACATGTTGTATGTTTCTTGCTCTCTCTGTATAGTCTTACAGGTGCGTTCATAAGCCCATATGCACTGTAAACAACTCACCAGTATCAAACTTGTTGTTTTTTTTCTGGCTATCTAATATGACTGATGCAGCTGAACATGTAGTTATGTAAAAAGGATTTCTCAGCTCTTAGTCTACTAGTTAGTATATTCCACAAAAATACATGTTAGAAAATTTCCTTGTATCTGCCTTATTTTAATGGAACGCTAATGTTGTTAATATACACTAAAATAAATCAAATTGATAACATTTAGATTTGATCTGCAAATTTTGAACCATTTTCAACATCCAACATTAAAGTGAAAAATGTTGCTTTAAATTAGTTAATTATAACACAATTCAGTTACAGCTGTAATTATATTGTATTTCCACTTTTAATCTTTTACCTGATTTAAAAAAAAATGTACGTAGTAAATATAAGGTTTTTTATGGGATGTTTATGTTTGTTTGGTTCTAAAAACAAAAAATAAACAAAAACATATATCCTTTGGATTCAGTGTTTTGGAAGACTAAGTATTGAGCAGTACAAACATTACAGAAAAAAAGTCTGAAATCAGAAAACCTGATTTGCTATTGCTAAATGGCTGTTTCATAAAGTTCAAATGAAAAAGAAAAGTATTTCTGGTCTCTGTTTCAAATGGGCAATCCATTGTTGCTTCGGTGAAATATGAGATTTTTGTGCTTCTGTTTGTTAAGATATCTAGTGTTAGACTTCCCTGAGGAGGAGAACACGAAGTATCCTTAAACAACAACCAACCATCCTATATAAATCAGATAGACAAGCATTGCCTTCAACTACCCTGTAGGACATTATGCTGCTGTTACTATTCCTGTTGTGCACATTATGCTACATTTAATCAGCCAACAGGATTTTGAATGCATTTCCTACATGTTTTTAGGAAGTGGGTGAAAGGTCAAACAAAAAGCCCATTCAGGCTTCCTGCCTCTTTACAAAACTGATTAAAGCTTTTGTTTATTCTTCTAGGTCCGACATGGAAACCAAGTTTCAGAATCAAACTGTCAAATATTCAAATTTGACAGTTTGACCTGCATTTTACAGTAACATAATCTATATGAGAAACAAAACAAGGACTACAGAAAACCTCATCTAACACTTCACCTGATTCTCATCTGGAATTTGTCCCTTGAAAATACACCATATGTCCTAACATCGATACTTTAAATTGCTGACTTTACTACACAACAACATAGCCTCATCTCTTAAAGGACCAGCACAGTGGTTGGCATGTTTCTTTCTGTTAAAGCTGTTTTTGTTTTTGTGTTTTGCCCTGGTGCAAAAAACAAACAAACATTAAAATCAACACTGACATAATATCAACATTTTTTCTAGCATTTCTTTCACCAGGAACACAAAATTCTTTTGTCCAAACACAGTTCTAAAGATAGACCCATTGACATCAGTGACCATGGAAAGGATTACCACAGGTTCTGTATGCTGTGATGTGTAGACAGACATCCATAACTTAAATTCTTCTGTTACATCCATGTTAAGTTATGTTCAATATGGTCTGAAAACTTCCTGTAAGGCACCATGAATTCTTGAGTTTTTGATTTCTTTTAAAAAACAAACAAAACAAACCAAAATCTGCAATTTTAGAGGCCAAATGCTGCACTAGGTTTACCAGCCAATCTTTATCTATCTGCTACTTGTGACACATCAGGTAGTTTCTTGAAAAAGACAAAACTAGTGAGGTCAATATTGATGAGACACTGACAAACCGAACTTCAAAATTAACCTTTGCAAAGTAATTGGCCAGAACACGCATTTAACACTGCAATGGTCCTTTGAGAAATTACGTATTTGACATCACTGACAAGTAAAGTTTACTCATCATCAAATAATCCAGTAGAGCAGACAAATCCAGAATGGTTTATTTATCAAGCTGCAATTTACTTGCTTTGTACTGTTAGTTCACTCATACAAGTAGGTCCATAGGTATGGGACTTAAGGATTAAGAGAATTACCGCATTGACTGTCTAGTTATCACAGAAAAGTTTATATACAGTCCCAAATTTACAGAATCTCATAAATAATTAAAGAAGCTAACATAACTTTAAATGTGTTTTCAAAAATTAGATGACCTTTGCAGCACATGACAACCCCAAGTCTAGAATCTACAGACATCACTAAATGCTGCAATTACTTCCTTGGAAGTTTTATGGTTTCTCAAAGTCAGCTGAGATTTTTGTTAGATGCATCTATGGCATCAATTTGAGAACCCTAGGTGACTTCTTTCTCACGTTATTGCATTGCAATACTGTCAGAAATCTTGACCTTTAACCTTGAGGTCGACGTCATTGAGATTAAAATTTGTCCAAGATTTTTAGAAGATGTACCAAGGGTATCAACTTGAAGCACCTATATTAAATTCACAAACTTCAAGGCCCACCTACCTTCCTGCCCGGCGGGGTGATGACAATACCTTTTACCGTTTAGGGGTAAAAAGCATGCTATGTCAAGTTGAGAATATGTGACCAAGTTGGCTAAATGTATTATTCAATCAATTTTGCAGTATTTGTTTGAATCTGAGAAGACATCATAGCCACACACTTCAGAATTCATTATACTGTTTTTATCAGCATTCACTGCAGTCACCTTCTCAATTTCCTTTTCCCATCATTCTAGTACAAGTTCATCTTGATTTCATCTTCCAAAGGAAAGGATTCTTTTTCCCCCCCAGAACTGATCGGGCTCCCCAAGAGGTTTTCTGGCTTTTTCAATTTTGAACTCCCTGTTCTTGAGTGTAACCAGTATTTGGACCTTCTTGTAAACCTCTATTCACAATCGTGAAGTAATCTCTTGATTGCAGAGAATGACAATCATAGGCAGATGGCTAGATGTTGTGTTTTTCTAAATCAAGGAAAGAGTACACAACAAGCATCCACTTTAGTTGTCTTCTGTGGCCAGTGAGCATGGCCAGTGCATTCCTGCTTTTTAGGAATGTACCACATCTCTGATATGGTCGCTACCAAAGTTCTTGCTTGCTCTGATAGATTTAAGTTGGTTTTTAAGCCAAATTATGGTCTGCTTCCTGTGCATCAAGATCAATGGACCTCATATTGAGAATTCAGGGGAAAAGATGCCAAATATAAGTTCAACCCTTGGAATCATAGCTGAATCTTTTATCAGATTACTTTATCATGCAATGATATGAGAACAGGCATCACCTGGTCATCAAACTTTTTGCAATACTTTTGTTAAACCCATTTGTTAAATTAAAGCAGTTACATATTGTTTGATTTCTTTTGTTCTTCCCAACATTACAATTAACAATCCACAATAGGTTCACAGCTACACGTGCAAATAAAAACAGTAGAAAGATGAAGATGAAAATCCCACAAACATTTTTTTCTGTTGTCATTTTGTTCAGCCACCAGATTTCACAAACCCACAACCATCTTATTGTTTATAGAACCATCACTTGTAAATATGCTTTCCTTCAGGAAATAAAGACAAAAAATGATCTGCATGAAGATTTTTGGAAACCTGGCACCTAATTAGGACCTGACTCTTCTGTCACCTACCAGTAACAGGCTTCACACGATAAGGGTGGAATGTGCGTCGGGTTCAAGCTACCAAGGTGAAGCCGTGAACAAGATGAGAACCTTCATCAACTTAACAACATTTCAACATATTGGTTGTTGGTCCTACCTTCCAGGCAGTCAGTCATTTGCTGCTATACACAAGTTTTACAAAAATGTCTTGTTCAGTGTTCAGTTTTTCCTTTGAGTACATCTTGTTATTTTCACTAGCAATAATTGCTATCCCAATTGACATCGAAGTGAATAATGGACGTACCTCGCCAACTAAACTAGGTAGTATTAGCTGATAACTTCCCATCTCCACTGTTGGGTTTCGATCATGTATTAAAAATAAAATAAAACAAGATGGCAACAATGACAAATGCCAAACTCAAGGCCCAAACTCAATGGGGAGGGGTGACTGTGAAGATTTTATTCAAATTTAGTCATTCCTGTCGTTTCACCTTTAAATGGCCATAGCCTAAAAGCTCCAAATTTGCATTCAGACTGGGTTAGACAATAATGTATGTGAAGGACTTTGTGTACCAGTTAACCTTATGAAGCCTAATAAGATGCTGATGTTTTCCCTGGCTTGACAGCTTCTAGTTGGTCACCCTGGGTTAATGTTCGAACAGCACAGTGCCTACAGTACTACTGAAATAGACAACAACGCAAATTGAAAAATTTCACCTTGCCAAACAAACAAACAAAAAAATAATAAAATAGTAAACTGCTCCATACCCTGCAACACCCTTATTTCCCAGAACACCATTCTTTAAAAACACAGCCTAATGGTTATTTTGTCCATGGTGACATTTTGACATTTAGGCAGCCACAGACAACCACAATATTTGTACACCAAAAAAATTCAGTTACATAAAAAGCTAAATATTACAATGCTTGAGAAAATGAGGTAAAAAAAAAAAAAAAGCCCTACATGGTTTAGTGTATATAAAGATGCATGTTCACACTTTGGATTTGAAATGCCTAGTATGCTGTAGTACAGGACTGGAGAAGGGTTTGTATGGAAAGAGCTTCACTATGCTAGTATTCCTCCACAGTGGATTAAAAGAAGTCATCAACAAATACTGTAAGGAATAACGTGTGTTCCTTTATGTTCAAAATGATATATCAATAAAATGTTAGAACACAGAGATTATGCATTTACAAAGTTTTTGCCCAGTGGCTGGGAACAGTCTGATTCCTCTTTCAGGGGTGGGCAGGGGTGTCTTAACTCTTCAGATGATTTGGACAGGAGCAAGTAGGAACAACACGAGCTAGAAAACCACTGCCCGTGGGTGATGCTGTAGTCACCTTGGAAACCGATATGGAGCAGCACGGGAGGATCTGAAAAGCAAAGAGTCTAGATGATTATGATTTTATACCAAAACAAAATCTGTGCCTTTTTTTCCTTCTTTTTTTAAAAGAAGCTTTTGAAAAGTCCAAGTGATCACAGAAGATCACATTCAATATCTTTTATCCAATATTTCTATCATCGCTCTGTCTCCAATAAACCTGAGTGGTTTCTTTGATATAATCATTTTCTAATTTCTCATCACTCCCAATGAAAATATTAAAATGTTTTCAACTCTGCCACCTCCCGCCCAGCCTCCTTTTTGTTCGTGTCAACATTTCAGAAACATACACCATAGCAGGTCCCTATCTCTGCACTGCTATCCTTTTGTTACAAGTCACCTCTGATGCTTATGCCTACCCACGCCACACTGCCTGCATTCTTCTCTTCACCCCTCTTTTTGACTCTATGATATCCAATATGGGCTCAAATTGTGGTCATAAATATTTTGTACTTGTAAATCAGTTTTGTATTTGTAAATCAGGATTTGTATGTGTAAAAAGAATTTGTGTGTGCGTAAAAAAGATTTGTGTGTGGCCAAAAAATGCCTGTGAAACTCTCGCACTCAAGTTTCAAGTTACAAGTACGAATTTTGACCCTATTTTTCTTCCTTTCATCTGATTAGTCAATGTCATGTCAATCACAAATTTAACTATCCAATCAGAGAACAGATGGGTTTGTCTGTCAGAGGGGCGCAGGTCCTTGAAGGGTAATACAGTTTGAAGCTGGAGGCTCTCTATATAAATAGCCGATAGAAGCTAGGTCCTGTAACTTTCAGCAGCTGTTGAAATGATAAAGTTGTGGTATATCAGTGGTTAGAAACACCATTATTACTTTAGGATTAGTTTAACACAAAGTCAGGGCTGACCCGGGACCATTGCTGTGAGTCACAGTGCGCAGCATAAAGGTCCTTTCACATCGGACGCAGGATGTGCTGCTAATGCTAACTGCTAACTAAAAGCCAAGGATCCAGAATTTGTTGTGCTGGCTGCTGAGCTCTGTGGGTTTTTGCAGCAGCTCTACCTGTACTAGATGCACCTGCTCCTTGTCGTTTCTATCTCAGACTTTATGTCCTCTACAAGAGTTTCTGGTTTTTTTGCTAGTTCTTCAAATGTTCAATAAAAACATGTATGCTCACGAAGAAAGCTTTGTAACTATCCCCACTAGTGAAGACTGTCATTTCCAAAACACTGCCCCCCCACCCCCGCAGTCCACAGCGCTGTTGAAAAGGCTCTGGAGGTCCCTGTATTAAGCACGTAAACCTGAGACACAAAAATCACCAAACTGAGACCACCACAGATTGGTTTTTTTCATGGTGATGAAGGAAAACGCTGGGCTGGCATGTAAAAGGGCATTTATTCCCTTCAAGGACCTGAAGCTCCATAAAGCAACCACCTGTTCTCTGATTGGATAGTTAAATTTGTGATTGACATAAAATTGGCCAATCAGATGAAAGGAAGAAAAGTAGGGTCAAAATTCGTACTTGTAACTTGCAGAGTTTCACACGTATTTTTTTGACTAAGTCCACACACAAATCTTTTTTTACGCACACACAAATTCTTTTTACACATACAAATCCTGATTTACAAGTACAAAATATTTATGACCACAATTTGAGCCCATCATATGACACTTTACATGGTTGATCTGAAGTATTTAATTTAATTTAATTCAGTCTCTCCAGTGTATACCTCCATTTTACCAGGAACTCTTCCATCTGCTTCTTACTCCCACTACCGATCATAATATCATCACATACCACCCCTACCTTTAACCCATATGTCACTCCTATTGCACACCTCCCCACATATGTCCTGCACCACCATCCCGCAGTTCTCTCCCACTCCTCTACATCACCCTTGATCTTGAGAGTCCGTAACAGTATTCCTCTCGAAGAAGCATCTTTTTTTATCCACCTCTATTCTTGGCAGTCCTTGTAAAGACTGAATGCTCCTGTGGAGGTGCTGGTGTTTCCCATTATGGGTGAGAAGACGCAGTTGCGCATGTGTCATTTTGGACACAGGTCCCACCTTTCAGGACAGTTGCATGCAGATACCACTGCAGATGACACTTATTTGTCCCCATGCAACTGGAAATGTGGTCACAGAACATCTTCTCCATCATGATTAGGTGTGGGTTAAAAAAAACAAAACCAAAAAAAAAAAGATTTACCCGATTCAATTTTTTTTTAGTTTGAATAATGCGATATCGATTCATTAAATCCTGAATCGAATTTTAAATATAAATGCATTTTGCCAGAAATGCTAGAAATCTCAAGTTAAAGCTCACAAAACTACTTGCACAACCACCAAAGAGCTAAAACAGCACGTGAAAGCAAGTAAAAGGTTTCGGCACAAAGATCTAAACACACTCGGCGCCATGTATGCAGAATTGCCGTCGGGTGCTGAAAGCTGACATCTCACATGAAGCTGCAGGTTTCCTCACTCTCCAACCAAAATTCACTGAACCAGCAGCAAAAGAAGATCAAAACTACGCGTCATGTTTGATAAACATCGTCATTAGTTCCCTCTTACTTTTGCTGCTCTGCTTCCATCATGATAAGATCGCGCTTTGTGCACAGCTCTCTCTCAGTGTGTTTCAAGAACAGTTTGCTATAAAAAAAAAAATTTCTCTGTTTCTGTATTATTCGCTTGCTTATTACGCACCAGTCTACTGTTGTGTTCAGTGCCGTCAGCCACTGTTTTGCTTTTGTTTGTTTTTTTCTGCTGTTCAATACCGAAGACATGTAAACTTTTACAAGTTATGCCAAATTGCAACATGCTTAGCTATGTCTCCAATAAAACTTCAGCACTTCAGCAGCAGCAGTTACTGTTCATATGTTGATTCATGGTTTTCTTCAGATTTTGATCTATTGCAGAATATTTATCTGCCATAATAAGCGAGGCCAGCAAAATCTCCTTTATATTTTTCTGTGTTTTATCCTCAGTTACTACAGTCTCACATTATCAGCTTTGGTTTTTTATACATAGATATAATTCTGATCATTTATCTGTACATATCCATATTCTTTTAGAATATTTATGACTGTCGGAGTCAAAATTGAATCAAATCTGGATCAAATCAGTTAAAGAAATTGAAATCGATGCCCAGCCCTAATCATGATGCAGGATATATAAAGTGGTCACTGTACATAGACTCATTTAAGAACTGTAAAAATAACAAAAGATTATCTTACCATGATATTGTCTCACTGCGTTTTTCAGTTTCTTCCTGAGTGTTTGCTCTTCTAGGCTGGCCATCTTCCTCTGGACACACACAAAAGTAAATGAACAGTTACATGTGCACCTAAAAAACTTAAAAAGTGCTCTAACATTCTCACACATTTATACTTCGATGGATGCACTGAAGAGCAACTCAAGGCTAGTATATTACCCAAGGATATATAACCTGTGATTAGTAGAAGACCTGCTCTACCTCCTGAGTTACCAGTCCAAATTTTAGGTAGGGTTAGGGTAAGACGGACAACAGTGTTCCCAAACAAAGGCAAAACAAAATTGGCTACTCATTTTTCATTTCATGCTGAAAAATCAAGCTGCTGCCAATCCTATCCTTTTCAGGTGGTATTTCATGGTGGATCCAAATATGACAGTACTTTTACTGCATTAATCAATCAATCAATACAATGACAAAGCCTGTACTGTGTTTTACAGACAGCTGAAGATACTCCTGTGTCCTTCTCTTGACTACCTCCTGTACATGTTTTTCATTTGAACCACACATTATGGTCGTACCGAAGGACATGTTGCATCAGGTCCTGTGTCAGATTTGCTTTTTCACATTAAAGGAGTAGTTTGGTTCCTTTGTGACCTTTATGCAAGTATCCACCCACAGCTGGGTTTGGAAAAGAAGACAAATTATGTCTAATGTGGTCAGAAGTTCAGTTTCCTGTCAGAAAGTTATTTAGGTTTTTAAAACCTTTTTTTAAACTGGCTAAGACCCAGTTGCCGCCAAACCCAAATATGCCAAAATATTACATTGCTTAAGTTGTGTACCAGTCCTCTTCTGAATTTCCGAACTGGAACTATGCCCACCACAAAGTTGGTTAGGACTAATTCTTTAAAACTAAAATGTGGCTCAGTTACTTATCTTTGTGTTTTAATGCAAGGATTGAAAACACAGAATCACTGTTAGGGTGCTTTATGCTTTAACCATTACTCTCTCTCTGAGGTCTGACCTTTAAGCTAGATCAGTCAGGAAACACTCCTCTACATTATAGCATGAAACCCATTAGCATTGTATGGTTCACATGATTTCTTACCACAGTGGTGTCCTTCTACATCATCAAGAAGATTGGCTGTAGAGTTGGCTGTGCCCAATCTGGAAAGGAGTTTAGTTAAGAGCCACAAAACTCAGCCAGATCAATCTCTCAGAGTTCATGGACTCACAAACATGGAGAAATTAATGCAATTATGGAAGCTTGTGCATGGCTAGCAATAATATGAGAACCAAAAACCTCGGTAACAATGGCACAGACTATGGAACTGCTTTTCTCCGAATATGACAACAATGATGGTGCTTAGCTCCTTATGAATAACACTGGTCCACCAGAGGTGGCAAAACTGCACATCTGTCACTTCAGTAGATGGTTTTGTAAAAGTACTGATAAAAAGTACAGCCTCTGAAATATCCAAAATACAGTAAAAATGCAATTTAAAAAGTAGCTTATTGAAGGACATATCTACCAGCTATTACTGAGGACAGCTAACAGAACCTTATGTCATGTTAATATACCAATAAAATGATCTTACTGGAATACAAACATTATGGGAAAAAAAGCTTAGAAAAAACAAACAAAATTTAACAAATGCCTGTCCTATTAAGTGAGTATACTCATGGGTTAAAGTGGGATTCAGCAGGTGTGAGAAACCTAAGATCAATTGTAGTGGTGCAGCAAGGAGTAACTTAGAAATCATTCACAGTGATTTCTGTTGTGTGCTCCAGCAGATTATTTTGTATACAGCCTGTGGTCATCTAACCTGTGCTGCTCTAAGTTTTATTGTTGAGATTGTCTATACCAGGCTTTTTGTGGATGGAAATGATGGTGGAGGCCTTCAGACAGGTGGGAACAGTGGCATGAATCAGGGAAAGGTTGAACAATCTGGTGAGGATGCCTGCCTGAGCTACTCTGCAATTTTGAGGCTCCTGTTGGGGGGCTCTGGCCTTTGTATTTGGTGAGGGCTTGGATTCCTCTCCACACCTGGTAGGAGATGTTATCAGTAAGACGGCCTCCACACTCTCCTATAGGCCCTCCTTGGCCAGTTCGATGCCCCTCCTCAGGTTGGCTCTGGTAGTGCTGTCCCTCAGCCTGAGTTACGAATTCTGACCAGAGCCTGTACTTCATTTGTCATCCAAGATTTTCGATTAGGGAAAATGCAAACAGTTTAGGTCACTGTCACATTCTCTACACTTTCTTTAATGTAGAAAAGGACAGACTAAGTGAAGGTCACCAGTAGGGATGGGTACCGGTGTCCGGTGCGTTCTGACATAAACGGTAGTAACCAGACCGAAAAGCAGCGCACATTTCGGTGCTTTATTTCGGTGCTTTTTTTTCCTGAGCTGTGATACACTTCTAGCCAATCATTTTACGTTTCCCAGGATAGTAGGCGGGGCCAGGTACGTACGTTCAGTTAGAGCAGAGCTACAGATTAAAAATGTCCAAGGCGAAGCGGTCAAAAGTCTGGCTGTACTTCACAGCAAAATATGCAAACTCAGCAGCAACAAGTGCTTTAAGCTGATACTGTGATACTGTCAAAGGAGGTAACACCAAGAATCCGATTAAACAGCTGGCGACGCATAGCGTTTTTTTTAAAAGCCGAGAAATGCGCCGTATTTGATAGCTTGCTGCGAGACCTCACACTGTGCACGTTGGGTGGGTTGCCAGTTATCGGACCCGGAGCAACATCCCCCAAAAACCCGAAGAGGAGAGTCCTGGCCCCTAGCCCTGCCAGTGTAGCAGAAATGATGAGGATGATGATGCAGCAGCAGCCGTTCTTCTCTGTGTGAGTAGCTTAATGTTGTTCGTGTGTAATTTACGTTGAGTAGGCTAACCACGTTATTACATTAATGCATGTAAGGTGAACTAGCAAACATCATCATAGCTACATGCGGCTGTCTTCTTGTTTGATGGCAGATACTCCCTTCACCCTGGACAAAAAGGCTAAAATGACCAAAGAAAAAGTGGGAAACAGCTAAACATGAGAGGTTTTTGGACAAAGTTTGTGTTTTTTCCATTGTTTAAGCACTGCTTCCAGCCAAGAGTGATACCATATATGCCCCATAGCTGCAGAAAAGGCTAACATTGTTATCTTTTTACAAAAAAAACAAAAAAAACAGCTGAACATGAGAGGTTTTTGGACAAAGTTTGTGTTCTCCATTCTTTAAGCACCGGTTTGAGCACCGTTTAAGCACCGTCACCGTTTCAAAAGTACCGATTTGGCACCGGTATCGGATAAAACCTAAACGATACCCATCCCTAGTCACCAGGTCCTGCTGTTCAAAGATGGACCAGTCTGTTAGATCAAACCCACCCTCATGGGGCCATTTCACCAGAGTGCACGCAGATATCCCTTTGTTTTGCACACAGATGTCAGTTTTTGTCTAATCAGCCATTCCCCATTTCTCCAACAGTTGCTTGCTGGGTTCAGAGAAGATGAAGGAAGACAGCTGAGCCAAGCTGGTTTCTGCAGTTGGAAACTAGCTGTGAGCTGGCTGGCAACTGGGAAGCATGGCCGCAATGGTATACCAGAGGAAGTGTGGAATAAAAGAAAGTGTGAGCGAACCCCAAAGGAAGTGTCATCAGTGTCTTGCTGGAGCCCTCCCCTCACAGCCTCAGCCTCCTACAACTCTATTGCATCAACTGAACACAATTGTGCCTAAAATTGTCCACCATGTTTCACCATGCTTAAAATGCCAAATTTTAGACCTTTCATGTCACCTGTGATCACAAGTTCAGATGTATATCAATTCACCATGTTCAGTTTAAACACTGGTTTAAACTGAACGTAGTGTTAGAGTGTCAGGTTGATGGTGTTTTAGCCTTCAGGTGTACTAAAAGACAGTCAAGGGGGTTAGCAAGTATCCAAATATTGTTGTATGATCAAACAACACTACCAACACACAAAGTTTAATGTTAGTGACTTATGAAATCAAACACTTATCAAATTAATTACTAAAACACTAAAACAAGACAAGAACGTTCTGCAATTTTAACTAATTACTTATTTACATACTACTCAGTTAAATTTTTCTTCTTACTCTTTCTTCATAATGTAGTCCATCGTGGAATGCTACTTGTATAGTGCTTTTCTGAGCACTCAAAAGACTTGTGTTGCTTTTTATGTCTCATTACAAAGGACTTTCATTCTATGCCTTTAAGTGCTTTGTCTCATACACACAAACAACTAAAGGAGCAACTTAGTGTTTAGTATCTTTCCCAAGGTATTTCTACATGCAGACCGGAGGACCCAGGAGTTGAGTCACCGATTAGCACTTAACAGCAGTAAAAAGAAACAAGTACTATCAACAGTAAAAAAAATTCTTCTGTGTGTAGTGTACTAGAAGTCTAACCATTATCATAACAGTTTTGAAAGTGGTTTTGATTTAATGTGTTGTTTTAGCTACTGTACTGCCTCACAACATGAAATGGAACCTTTTTAAAAATACAAGAATCTCAGCCTAACCACATTTACATAAAGGATACGAATGATGCTTCAGGAGTGTCCTCCTTTTTGACTTTCTTCTCTTTGTCTTTTCTGAAAATGTTCTGGCAATTTCAAACAGCTTCTTTCTTGTTGCTGAAGGTGAAAAAAACAACTTCCTGCTCCATTAATCAAACTACAAAATGACTATAAATACTAATCAATCAATCAAGGCTTTATTTGCCACGTGCAGGTTGCCCTGCAGTGAAATAGGACCCCCCCCCCCCCCAACCTTACACACACAACACGGACATCACATGGGGATACAGGTCGTAGATCGGTAGCGTTACAGAAAAACACTGAAATATACACTACAATGGGAAAGTACAAGAGGAAAAAAAGAGACCTCTACTCATGCTGAGCTCTTGGGAGGACAGCATGAGAACAGGAAACAAAAAAACTCCTCTGCACATAAAAGTAATGCCACTGTTTTGCACATGTCTCACTCTGTATATTTTATTTTATTTATTTTATATATTCTATTCATTGTTTACTCTATTTAATTTGTAAAATATGTGTACACACACACACACACACATGTAGAAAAATATTTAGTATACACATCCAGAAATGCATATACTATTATATATTGTACATATATTTATTAGTTTCAGATGTAGCCATTCTTGTATTTTGCTTGTTTACATTATTGTATTTTGCACAACTCTGTTGCTTGTGAAGCTCGCACACAAGAATTTCACTCACATGTGCTGTACCAATGTACCTGCACATGTGATGTGACAATAAAAGTGATTTGATTTGATTTGATTTGAAGTACATAAATGTCCACAGCACAACAAGCCACGGGGTCGGGTGGGGGGTGAGGAGTAATCCAAAGCAAACACAGCAGCCATCCTGCTAGGTAGGTATTGTGAAACAATAATACTACTGTAAATCAGCAGACTTACATTTGCCCATGTGTTTGAGTTTGTCTCTGAACGCATCATCTGAGATGGCCTCCATGGAAGCTCCAGAGTACTGGTCTCCTGCACACATACACAGAAGCACTACCACACAGTACACTTATGCATCTGAAGATCAAATATATCAAACGTAAAAATGCACAGTGTGATATATTGAGTGCAAATTTTTGATGCAGCTAACACAGTGAATGCACAAACACATAAACCAGTACTCTGTACAATTTAGACAGAGCTCAAAGTAGCTTAGCAGACAAATCTTGATGAGTGATATCTACCTGTGGAATTCTCCAAGCTAGTTGAATGATTGGACTTTGATTTCTTTGACTCATACTTCAAGCGATCTAAAAAGAGAGCAGATGTTATGACCACTAATGTGTGTTGCCCAGATGTGACGAGCTCTAGCATAAAAGTAATATGACCCAAATTTAAATTCTTAATCTCAGTTTCTGCTGGGAAAGGCAAACTGTTAGAGCTCTGGCACATTGTAGAGTAAATGCAGCAACTTCTTGTGCAAATCTTTCACAATAAACGTACAGAGATATATCCCACTACTTATAGTGAACTATCACTAAGAAGTTGACTTTTCATGAATACTAGCCACCCCAAAATAGGTTTTGTTTAATGAACACAGATTTCTTGTTTTGGGGTGACTGCCAAGCATATGCAGATGTGTTTGAGAGTTCTCCTTTTTCAGATTTTGGTTCCAGCATTCTCTAGACTTAGCAAGCTTTAGCTTTTGTTGTATGAGAGCAAACCTTTAAATTTTATTACTTTAACCAAAGTAATAAAAACAAACCAAGCATAATACTTAAGCATAAAAGCAGACCTTGGCAATAACAAAGCAAAATAAAACAAGAAAAAAAAACAGTTTTCTGCACTGTGCAGTTTTCTTTAAACAATTATGTTTACATTCAGTGGTCCTCAGCAAAACACAATGTGGAAAAGGAAAAAAAAAAAAAAAAAAGAACATGTTAACTTAAAAAAATAAAAATAAAAATAAAATAAAAATAAAAAAATAAAACACAATGTGTGCTTTCGCAGTCAGTAATTTTCTAATGTTATATAATAGAAAAAGAATGGTAATATACGAATAAATATACATAGATTAGTTTGCACGCCAGCCAATACATGTAATCTTCCTAGTGTGTTGCGGGTCTACACCGGGGTCTCCTCCTGGTAGGACATTCACAGTCGGGACACCTTATCCAGGAGTCTACAGCAATCTCCTTCCAATGTGGAGGAGTAGCTGCTCTACTCTGAGCTCCCTACTCTGTTGCTAAGGGATAAGCCATCCACCTTTCAGAGAAAGCTAATTTCCTCCATGCTCTAATACAAAAAGATAAGGCCTAGATTCATAGATTTATTACATTTCTCAAAAACAATGTGCTATCTGGTGGCAGATGGTTGCATAACATTTATGACAATAATTTACAGGCATTGGGCATCAATTAAAATTTTAACAATTAGATTAGACAACTAGTCTGGTACCGACTAGCCATGATTAGTCAGCAAGTCAACTACTCGCCCACGTCACTATTTAGTATTAGACAAAGGTAACTGGATTGAATACAAAATGTGAACTTAAATTATGTTTTTATTCATTAAGGGAAAAAGAACTACCTTGCCCTATGTGAAAAAGTAATTTAAATGATAAATTAACTGTCATTAACCACCTTTTTGGAAAGTTGAGTTCAATTTCGCTAGGCCTAACTTACCAAGAACCTGTCTGGCAAAGTGAAATAGGCTATGCAGGAAACACAACACATAATATAATCTAAAGAAACTTAAGAATAGATGAGAAAAAAACACAAGTGATATCTACTAGTCTGGAAAGGGTTGCAAATCTTTACCAAGCATTGGCACTCCAGCAAAACGCAGTGAGAGCCATTACCCACAAATGGATATAACCTGGAACAGTGGTGAACCTTCCTAGTAGTGGAAGGTCTACCAATGCTATTCCAAAAGAGCATCAACGGTTCATCCAGGAGGTCACAAAAAAAAGAAAAGAAAATACACTAAAGGAATTCCATCCTTACTTTCACTGAACTTAACTAAGTTGACTGCTCATAATTCAGCACTAAGAAAGAGACCAGGTAAAAACTCTGTCCATGTAAGAATTCCAAGGCAAAATCCACTGCTGACCAAAAAGAATGCAAAAGCCTCTATTCCACCATCACCTACTTAGCTGGACTTGACTTTCTGTTCTTAGGGTTTTCCATTACGTAGGTAGTATCTAGCTTCCAGTCGAGCAAGACATTGCTAGCTCTTGCCGCTGAGTTGTTTTTATCTTCTATTTTAGGCATATTTGTGTTTTGTCAGCCTCCTGTGATTCCTTCCCCACTCAATCGTGGGTTTAACTCTAGAAAAATCGTCAATGATTACGTTTTTAGTGGATTAAGTCCATCAATAAGCAGTTACTTCACACGTCTGTCTCGTTAAACCATTAAACTGGAAGTCCAGTGAAGAGGTGCAAACGTTTACCATCAGTTTAGCAGCAGCTATGCCATCACCTCAATGTCTTGTTGTGTTGTTTGTGTCACATACAACAAAGAACTTTCATTCAGCCTTGGTCCAACAAACCCATCTACATTCAGGTGGATCATCCAAAACCAAGTAGAGCAGAGTACAGTCAAGTCAAGCCGAGTAGGTGCTAGTGCAAAAGAGGCAAAAGGCTGATCTCAGAATTGGCAAAAAATTTCCGTAAGGATTTTGGGAAAAAATTCTGTGGCTAACAAGACAAACATTGAACTTTATGGAAGATTACATCCGATTACATCTGGCGTAAAACTAACACTGCACTTCATGAAATAAACAAACAAGTCATATTAGCATGGTTGTGGTAGTGTGATGGGCTAGGTGCACAACACTGTAAAAGGACTTGACAGCTCTTCAGTATTAACAGTATCTTATTAAGTATTTTTTAAATTCCAATACATCAGGTAAGTACAATAAGATATAAGATGAGGCAGTGCAACAGTACTGACCCACACATATGGTTCTTACACACACACTGGACTTTCTGGACTTTGTTTTTGCACAACACACACTGGTCACTATATTCTTCATTTCCAGTTAATACTTGTACAGCTGCTGTTATTGTGTATATATTTATTTATATTTAGATTTCTTCATACATTCTTATATAGTTCTATATTGTGTATTTTGTTGTACAGTTATTTTATTTTCAACTTTAATTTATATATTTTATCTTTATCTTATTCTTCCCAGTTAAATTTACCCTTCATTCTAATTTGTGTTGTACAGTTATTTCATTTTTAACCTTAATTTATATTTTATTCCTTCCTAGTTAAATTTACCCTTTTTAATTTTTCATATTTATTTCCTATCTTATTCATAGCCTTTTCCTTTTTTGTTTTCTTTAGGTCACGAGCAGTTGTCCAAGCATTTCACTACATATCGTACTGTGTATGACTGTGTACGTGACAAATAAAATTTGAATTTGAATTTGAATTTGAATTTTGAACTCACAGGCTCATGTTGACATTAATGGCAGAATTTTTCTGTGTATACTGTGAACAGGAATACCTTTCTCTAAGGCAATGAGAAACTCGTGGTTGCGTTGTAGCTCTCTCATAAACTCCTCGTTCTGCAGGAACAGTGCGATACGCTCATCTTCCAGATACTGTTTCAGTTTCTTGTCTTGCTCTGTAGCTGCTGTTGTTAAACCAGGACCCCCAGTGGTTCCGGCAGCAGACCCAGAACCAGACTGCACTGTCCACTGACTTAATGAAGAAACTGACGAGGAGGACGGTGACAGCTGAGACAGACTGTTCTGAGAGCTCTGCTGAGAAAAAAAAAAAAGGATTAATGTATGTATCAATCTGTACTCAGGATTACTATTATTTTGTCTAAACCAGTGGCACCAATGCCAAAAATGCAAAAAAAGACCAAAACAAAAAAAACCCTTTATGAGATCCCTGTGACTGTTCGTCATTGCATCATAGAACCATGTAAAAAAGTAATCAAAATAATAACTGAAACAGAAAAGTGCATGAAAAACAAATTTTGTACCAGCACTGGCCACAAATGTCCATCCATCCATTCATTCGCTTCCGCTTATCCTTTTCAGGGTCGCGGGGGGCGCTGGGGCCTATCCCAGCTGTCATAGGGCGAGAGGCGGGGTACACCCTGGACAGGTCGCCAGTCTGTCGCAGGGCCAACACACAGGGACAGACAACCATTCGCACTCACATTCACTCCCGCATTCACACCTATGGACAATTTAGATTTCTCAATTAACCTATCCCCACAAAGTGCATGTCTTTGGACGGTGGGAGGAAGCCGGAGTACCCGGAGGGAACCCACGCAAACACGGGGAGAACATGCAAACTCCACACAGAAAGACCCTGTCACAAATGTATTGTAGAATAAACTAAGAGGTAGATGTGAAGAAAAATTGATGGAAAAACTGCTGTGCCTGTGTGTTAAATGCAGGTCAATAAATCAAATGAGGATGAGGCGGTAAAAGACAATGGTGAGGATAAATACTAAATAAACAACACACGAATTCATGTAAAAAACAGAGCAGCTGTTTGGAGGGGGTCTAATTTTTGATCAGGGTACACAGATGTGAACAAAACTGTTGATCATTTTCCACTAAAGAAAAAAAAAGTTCAGTGGTGACAGAAAAAAATGAAATAAAATTATAATTTTATTATTATTATTTTAAATTCTAAAAGTGTGAATTTGAGTGTGAACGCTTGTCTGTCTCTCCGTGTTAGCTGTGCGATAGCCTGGGACAAGCTTCAGGACAAGCTTCATATTCACAAGAATTTCAGAAAGTTTACTCTGACTTTGAGACCAAGATCACTGAGATTCAAACTTGTTCAATACTTTTAGTAGATGCACCTGTGGGATCAATTTGAAAATTCTCGTCACACACTTGACACACCAATTGTGTCAATTTGAAGCTCTTACATCACTTTGTTCTCAAGTTATTGCATTTACAAACTTGAGTGTCCACACTGCCCAGTGGGGTGACGATAATACCCCAGCAGCCTTTAACAGTCGAGGGGTAGAAATGAAGCAAAGAAAAAAAAAACATTGAACCTACAGTGAAAAACAGAGGAGGCATGGACATGTTCTGGGGATGCTTTGCTGCATGTGACACAGGGTGTCTTGAATCTATGCAGTGTACAATTAAATCTCCAGACTATCAAGCCATTCTGGAATGAAATGTCACGCCCAGTGTCAGCAAGCTTTATCTCGCAGGTCATAGTCCCTCCTGCACTTTCCTGCTCGGTCAGATTTTAGTTACTCCTCAGCCTCCTTGAGTAATAACGATACTTGTAATAAACATAGCCCATTTACAACTTCAGAGGCCATCCATCCATCCATCCATCCATCTTCATCCGCTTTATCCGAGGCCGGGTCGCGGGGGCAGCAGCCTAAGCAAAGAGGCCCAGACCTCCCTCTCCCCAGCCACCTCCTCCAGCTTATCCGGGGGAATACCAAGGCGTTCCCAGGCCAGCCGAGAGATATAATCTCTCCAGCGTGTCCTGGGTCTGCCCCGGGGCCTCCTCCCGGTGGGACATGCCTGGAACACCTCACCCAGGAGGCGCCCAGGGGGCATCCTTGTCAGATGCCCGAACCACCTCAGCTGGCTCCTTTCGATGTGGAGCAGCAGCTGCTCTACTCTGAGCCCCTCCCGGATGGCCAAACTTCTCACCCTATCTCTAAGGGAGAGGCCAGCCACCCTTCGGAGGAACCTCATTTCTGCCGCTTGTATCCGCGATCTCGTTCTTTCGGTCACTACCCACAGCTCGTGGCCATAGGTGAGGGTAGGGACGTAGATCGACCGGTAAATTGAGAGCTTCGCTTTTACACTCAGCTCCCTCTTCACCACGACGGACCGGTGCAGCGTCCGCATCACTGCAGCTGCAGCCCCAATCCGTCTGTCGATCTCCGGCTCCCTTCTCCCATCACTCGCGAACAAGATCAGAGGCTAGGATTACTAAACTGGAGATCCAGCTCTGCACTCTTGAAAAATTTGTAGCTAGTTTGGTGCTGCTCTATAAAAAGGCTTCCATAAAGCTAGAACATCCCGCTATTCAGCACTGATTGAAGAAAATAAGAACAACCCCAGGTTTCTCTTCAGCACTGTAGCCAGGCTGACAAAAAGTCAGAGCACTGTTGAGGCAACCATTTGTTTAATGTTGCCTAGTAATGACTTCATGAACTTCTTCACAAAATAAATTTTAACCATTAAGAGAAAAGATTACTCATAATCTCACAGACTTAACATTGTGTACCACAAATATTTATTTAGACTGTTTTTCTCCAATTTATCTCTCTGAGTTAACTTCAGTAATTACTTCCTCCAAACCATCAAATTAATTACTTCCTCAAAAGCCATCACTTAACCTAGCTGCCTTTCCTTTTATCTGAACATTTTTTTGAAAGACTTATTGTAAACTCTATTGTAAACTGATCATCTGCAGAGAAATCGTTTATTTGAAGAGTTTCAGTCAGGTTTCAGAGCTCATCAAAGTACAGAGTACAGCTTTAGTGAAGGTTACAAGTGATGCTCTTATGGCCTCTGACAGTGGACTCATCTCTGTGCTTGTCGTGCTAGACCTCAGTGTAGCCAGAAGCATTTGATACCGTTGACCATGATATTTTATAACAGCGATTAGAACATGCTCAAAAAAGAAAGTGAAAAACAAACTTTTCTGTGATGAAAATGTGACAACGAAACCTGCAGTTTCAGAATCTGTGAGAGGTTGGATTTCAGTACCCGACAGCATGTCGGGTGAACGATCAGCGATTTGTGTTTACATCGTTTTGTGGATTTACCTGCTCTTTAATTGTTTGCTGTTTGGTGGTTGTTTAAATGGTATTGTACGCTTTTAGCTGAGATTCTGACATTCCTGTGGATACCAAACGTCTATATTTAAATAACATATCTGGCGATACATCCGTTGCCGGAAATTTCTTCCTGTTCAAATTGAGTTTTTCCTTCCCACTGTCGCCAAAGTGCTTGCTCACAGGGGGTCATATGATTCTTTGGTTTTTCTCTGTATGTAGGGTCTACTTTACAATCTAAAGTGCATTGAGAGAACTGTTGTTGTGATTTGGCGCTGTATAAATAAAATTGAATTGCATTGAATTACACCAGATGTTCTCCTTCTTGCCCCCAGTAATATAATTAACATAATTAACTTAGCCACATCAGAAATGTTTGGCTGTCAGAACACAATCTTCTGTCAGTGAAGGCTGACACACTACCTCCTTGACAACGTTCTTGACTTGGATACGTTATGAAGGTGTTTTCTTAACCAACAAATGCAATTCTTCTTTTTAAGCATGTCCCAGATTGTTAATTCAGCCACTCCGTAAGGCTTTTCTCTGTCTCTGACAGGTTTATTTTGTTTTTGTTCGTTTAACTACATACATATTACAGTATCACAAAGCAAGCAAACAAAAAAAACAAAAACAAAAAACAAACAAGGCCAACATAAGAAAAAGACATTAATGGTATTAACAGTATTTAACAGTAAGGAGAGAAAAAAAGGAGCCATCTCGTGAACGCTTGGGAAAAAACAATCCCATTTTTACCTTAATGTTGTCTAACTGCTGTGGAAGAATCCGTAGAAAATCATCAGGGAGATTTCCAAGCAATGGAGGGTTCCAGTTACGGTAGCTTCTAACCTGCTGGTGAGCTGAAGGAGGCTGGGCTTTAGATCTAGGAGAGTCCATGGAGTAACAGGACAGATTAGTAAATCTACCAGTTGCATTTTCAAGTTGTCTCTATCTGAAACTATTATTAATTATTTAAATCCTTTATATGGTGCTCTCACAATAATAACTAGGGAGTGCTAGAGACAAGAAACATCTATTTTTCCCCATATATCTCAACAGGAAAATGATGTTATGAATGAGAAAATGCCTGGTGAGTGTTTGCAAATGTGGCCTAGACACAATCTATAATACTGTCAAACAATTAAAACAGGCTAATTCGATTTTAAGACGTGCCAACTCTTTGCTTGGTTTAGGTCTTTAAAGCATTGTCAGTGTTTGCATATAACATACAATCTTATGCTGCCTTTTGTTCAAGTCACAAAAGGAGCTGGGCTGTTTGGTATTGTCTGTTTTCACCCCATAACTATTTACATATCTCTGCATTATTGTACTGCAGTAAATAATCTTTGGATGAATTATCATAGCTGCTGATACAGATGTTAAAGGAGCAGCACAGGATCGGACCCACACTGGCATTTGCATGGTGCTTTTACAGTTTTACTATTGAACTACTTGTCTAATCGACAATTAGCCTAACATGTGTCTGTTTGGACTGTGAGAGGAAGTCAGAAAAACCAGACCAAACTCCACACAGAAAGGCCCCAGCCAAGCAGGACATTCACCTCACAACAAAAAGGTTCTACAAATTCCCTGTGACACTGTCCTTCACATATAGTGGTAACTGGGGAAACACCTATGCTCATTTTCCTTTTTTAAAAATGGCCACTTAAAGCAATGCATGAAGTCAATAATAGTTACAAAGTTTCACATTGCAGTAACTTTTCTCGGCGGCACAAAGCGTCAGAGAAAATTTCTTCATCAATTGCATGGACCAGGGTCTACATGAAAAGGAAGATACTTTTACCCCAGAAAAGACCCTCCTCAGGGGATACACTGTCTGAAAGGAAAGGACTCTTATGGGGGATGGCACTGCTTTTGTGTCAGTTTGCGTAGTTATTCTGCTACACAGATTGAAGGACTAAGGGTATTCAACGTACATAGACATGTGCAATCCTCCAAAAAATAAATACATAAAAAAAAATTTAAAAATTAAAAGAATGCATCTCCTTGTGTGGACTGTATGTGTTGGTCAACTGCTGGTTGTCTGAAATGTAGGCCTGGAAGAAAAAAATAAGGTATCAAAAGGAAACAACAATAAGGGGAAAAACAAAAGATCAAAAACACAAAAGGAAAACCACACAACAGCTGTACTGGGCCGTTTGTGTTTAAACACTGCAAATTCAGGGGTTGGTTCCTTCAAAGGACTCAGCCTACGTAGACCATGTCCTTTGTCCTTGAACAAAGCCTTTGTACTTTACAACTCTCCACAGTTTGCTGAAGGATAAAAGCACAACTAAGGTCACCAGTATAATCTCTGGTTATACATTGGTTGCTTCACTCGCCACCACATGATCATTACACAGTCACTCCGGTATGCCCGCTGTTAAGGCATAGGAAGGGACTGCAGCAGCATTCTCCTGAATGATAGGTGGCGCCACTCAGACAACACTGTGAAATAGTTGCTGAGACAGGAAGGGGAAGTCAAACCTGGAAGACTTTGCCCTCAGGGAAGGACAAAAAAACCCCCCAAAAAAAACCCTACTCGGCCACAGTGCAACACAGCAGTTACAAAAATTGAGAGGTGCTCAACCGAGCGTGCCAAACGTCAAAATCGGTGTATGACAGCCACGACAAGAGGCATGCAGCGAGCATAAAAACACTGTAAAGGCCCCGCTTTGGATGAAAACAACTACAACTGTGGCCAAGTTTTGGTAGACGTACAATGTTTATTTGTTTCTTTGCCACTTATTTAGATCATTTTTTACGTTTCTATTATACAGTCAATAAAAATTAGAAGGATTTCATTGGTTTTAAAAAATTTTATTAGCAAATAACATGATCATATATACATATATGGAAGCTGTTTGTTCTTAATCTAAAACACCTCGAATACACAGCACAGAGGCATCGTTTGCTCTAAATATGTGAAATTGTGAAAATAGCAACACTGAAGTGACTGCAACGACTGAAACACCCACCCAGACAATGAATACTGAAGATATTTTGAGATATTTTAGGGACCCATGTCCACTCTGAAAATGTGTCTGCATTGTGATATTACAGTGAAACTGACCATTAACCTGGGAAAATGTTATCACTTCACTTTTTTGTTATAACTAGAATCTGAATTCTTGAAATATGGACTCATGTTGATGAGTCACTGTGACCTTGACTTTTGACCTAGAAAAAAAGACAATTTATCTTTGAGTCCAAGAGACATTTGAAGAAATGTTCTTGATATATTTTATTTACAAAAGCAATGCCTGAGGCTTCAGCAGGTTACAGAGGTATTTTATTTAAAAAAATCAACAGAACAATTATGTAAAACATAGCACCTAAGTCTTTGTTACTTACCGTGGAGATAGTGTTGGTGGGGCTTCTAGGTATTTCCTATCATAAATGTGCATGTCATATGTTGGTGGAGAGTAAACTGGAGGTGCCTCCTCATCTGAACTGTCAGGCTCCAGAGTTCGCTCCAATATCTAGAAAACACAAGTTTTGTTTGATTAGGTGCTTTGATTGATTTAAGCTGCCTTCAGCTAGATTTCCATTTTTTCAGCTAAATAAACTTCAAGTTAGTGCAAAATGTCTTGATCTTGAACTGAGTAGCTATGCTCTTTTCAGTAAAAAGACTGACTAGCATCGTGTTATTGTTATACTTGTCATGGTGCCTTCATGCATATGACCACATCCTAGACAAGAACATCTGATTTGATACAACTTGTTTAAAAAAATGGACATTTCTGCGGTTCCAGTCTTTGGCTGTAAACCATTATAGAACAGATTCTCTTAAAAAAAGAAAATGAAAAAAAAAAAATACAATTTTGTATCAACAGAACTTCTAAAAATCACATGAATACATGTGATTGAGAAATCTCATCACATGTATCCATTCTTTTTTCAGAGCCATCTTGAGATTTTCAGTGACTGCTTTTACAGGTATCCTGTTAGATAGCAACCTGGTTTTTAAAACTTCCCATACTTTGATTTTTGTAACCTTTAATCCCTTCACATGGAACTTAAACACTTGAACTTAAAACCTGGTTATTACTGTATTCCTAGATGCATTTTACCATCTGTTGCCTTGCCATTATCATGTGATTTGAGCCACTATGCTCTGTACCATCAAAGAAAGTTCAAACATCATAATATTGTGCTTTTGCATTGTATACATTGGATGCGCATGTTTCTCAAAACGTCACATTTCTTGCTCACGTTTCTGAATGCAAAACATGTGCAAATCCAAACATGAACACTGTAAAAGCCTGGTCATCACCAGAACCCTAATGTGCAATTTAAATGCAGGGGATGCTTTGGTTTACAGTGCCAGCACTGACAGCCAGTCAAGCTCAGCAGGTATTGGTGTTTGTACCCTTGGACCCTTTCCACTGACCTCTGGTGGGATGCTGTCATCCGAGTCTGAGCTGTCATCTGAGCCTTGTCCGTCAATGCTCATTTGCAGCAGCTGGTCGATGGTAGCATCCACAGCTCCATTGTTAGATCGCAGCACACACTCTATCACCTCATAGTCCATAGAGGGGAACATGGTCTTGAAGTCCTCCATGGCCTGGTTGAACTCCAGGCGTCTGACCTGTCGGCTTGGCCTGCTATTGTTAAGCTGCCCCTGTCCACTGCCACCCCCACCTCCATTTCCGCTGCTTCTGGAGCCTCCATTGCTGCTACTGCGTTTAAACAAGCTAGTCATCCTCACGCCCTGGCTACCTCAGGCGCTGCCAACCTACTGACAGGGTGGCTCTTCTGTTACCAGCACAAGCACTTTGGCCCCTTTGGTTTTACTTGCTTTTACTACTTTCTCGGTCAGTCTCTCATTCTAACACAAATTGCATTTTGATTGGAGTTTAGAAAAACAAGAATTTTCCCAACCTAGTTCTATTCATTATTGGACTGCATTACACATGATTAAGTGTATAATAGAATGTCTAGGAACTTAGACAAATAGTGACAAAAACTAAATGTTCAAAATCCTCAAGACTCGAAATCCATGAAGTAAAAGGCCTAACTACATGACAGCCGCCACCTGCAGAGAGAGCAGACAGGATCATCTTAGAAAGAGGTGGTAATAAGTATTTGGCCATTTTTAATAAAATTTAAAGTTAGCTCAATCAGTTAGAAGGAAATGAAGCTGTATTGTATTACTAATGTCCATATGCTGCATCTCAGGAAATATCCAGCATCACTGGGGACCCCTCCAGGTTGTAAGGTGATTTTGGCATAAGGGTGTTAACAAAGTTACTACTCCTAGGTTCTCGTACATAATGCATTTTTAAAAAGCAGCTGTGAGACAGTAAATTGCCTATGTAAGAAAATTAAGTATAAAAATGTATTTGCTAACATAATATTAAGACAACATAGACTTGTGTCTCTTGCTCATTATCAGGAATTCTGGAGAGCACGCATACAGAAGCTGCAGTTTCACCAGGGGGAGATTAAATATTTACAGCCAGCAAGTCACTACTGACCAAGGAAGGCGTGAACTACATTTCAGGCTTCTTCTATGTCAGGTAAGATTAAGCTAGGTGGCTGATATTTGTTTACATTTAAATGTATGAGTAATATCTCTTTAATCATTTGTTTTCACATTGGCTTGAAATAAAATATCACCACGGCTTGTACTGCAGCTTACTGCAACTTCTGTATGTGGGTCCATTTCATGTGACATCCACAAGGTGGACCAGCATGTCTGTTACATGCTTTGAGATGATACTGGGTTGGAAGTTCAGCACCTGGGCACGTGTAGCTGGTGCACAGTTATAGAAATTCTCTGGACAAGTCCGCTTGGTCACAAAGAACAGATGGGAAACTGGTACGAAGCCCCACCTTTACTTTCTTATTATAAAATTTAGGTCACTTAAAACCAGGCAGCAGACTTGTGGACATGGAAAGCATAATCGAGGCTTAAGTTGGATGAAGTAACAAAAAATGTCCCTGGGTAGACGAGTGATGACTGGAGCTTACATCAATGGGCATGTAGATAAAGGGAATAAAGGT
Source organism: Aulonocara stuartgranti (assembly GCF_965226115.1). NCBI lineage: Eukaryota > Metazoa > Chordata > Actinopteri > Cichliformes > Cichlidae > Aulonocara > Aulonocara stuartgranti. The sequence continues at coordinate 36,654,357 of NC_138950.1, read as the reverse complement.
GATGAGGTGTTGGCTAGGTATGATGTTAACATGAGGAAGGACATATGGAAGTGCAGGGGAAAAAATGAAATGGCAAAGGTAAACATGTACTTGAAGAACTGGGAGGAACAGACGGTGACTGGTAAGAGTGGAATAACAAAATGGTTCTAACCTTTTCTTGTTTACAGTGGTGATAGTATGATACTCCATGGACTATGATGTTCACAGGTGTCATTGTGATCTGCAGCGAGCAAGGAGCAGCTGCAAGAGAGCCTGGAGAGGTGGAGGTATGAAATGGAGAGAAGAGGAATGAAAGTCAGTAGGAGCAAAACCAAATACATGAGTATAAATAAAGCTGGTTTTATGGTATAGTGGAGTTTACTGGGAAAAGGAGAACTGAGGAGGAAAAAAAGAACTTCAAAGATCAAAAAACAGCTTGAAAAGCACAAATGAGGGCTGCAGTGGACACGTTTCATTATTTCTAACACTCTGTTTCACTTCACTTTTTTTTGGATGTTACATATTTGCTCTTCTCCGAGGCTGCCTGACAGACTAACAACACGAGCAAAAGTGGCCTGCATATCTTCTACACTGCCTCCATCTGACAGCAGAGCTCCCTGCAGGCAGAGGGGCCCGGACTGAAGCTGACAATGAACACACCGCTTCTGCTCGACCATAAAACCAGCTTCAGACGGAGACAGGTGAAAAGGTCAACATCCAAGGAGTAGAGGTAGTGAAGGTAGATACCTGGGATAAACCATGGAAAAAGAACCAGGAGTGCATCAGAAATATAAAAAGAGAGTGCAGGCATCATGGAATGAGTGGAGATGAGTAGTGTCAGGGTGACTTGTGACAGAAGGATGGCAGCAGTTCACAAGATAGTAGTGAGACCTGTATATGATTACGGTTCGGAAATGCTGCAATTAGCTGGCAGCAGCCATCCTATTTTAAATTGAAGTGAACAGGGGTGTTTACTACATAATTCCATATCTGTTCATTCATAGTTTTGATGCCTTCAGGAGATGGGGCAAACAATACTAGAGGTCAACTTCAAGCCAACTGCACAAGTCAACATCAAGTGTGGGATCTACCAAGGAGATAACCTGCCCCCACTGCTGTTCTGCATAGGCCTGAATCCCTCAGTGAGATCACTGCAAGACTGGCTACGGATACAGACTACAGAATGGAGCAATCGTCAGCCACCTCCTCTACATATCTGACATCAAGCTGTATGAAAGAAGTGAACGAGAAATCGAGCTCTGAGCAGAAGATTGTTAGAGGCTGGGGTCTACCACAGCAGGCAAGATCCCAGGTGCAGGCTGTGTAAAGATGCTCCCGAGACAATCCAGCTCATAACAGCAGGGTGCCAGATGCTAGCAGGCAGAGCAAACGTGGAATGCTGCCAAGCGGCCAGCATAGTGAACAGGAACATCTGTGCAGAGTATAACCTAGAAGTCCTGAGGTCAAAATGGGACACGCCTCCTAGGGTGGTTGAGAATGACGAGCTAAGATCCTGTGGGACTTCAGATACAGACAGACAAACCGATGATGGCTAACCAACCTGCACATAGGAGTGGTAGACAAGTAGAGGAAGATGGCCGTAGTGATTGTTATACTGAGTTACAGCAACATAAGGAAAAAGGAACACGAGAAGCTCAAGAAGTACCAAGGCCTCAGAGAAGAACTGAAGAAGATATGGAGGGTGAAGGCAACAGTGATCCCTGTGGTAATCAGAACACCCGGTGCAGTGACCCCAAGTGATCTTGTGTGGGGGTCCTTATAGAAGGAGTTGGAATTTGGAAGCGTATTTTCACGCTGAAAAGAATGGAGCAATATTTCTAACCTTTAAAAGAAAACCAGCCCATCAGGACAAAACAAACACACAACCTGCACCACAAACACAGAACCTGCACCAAATGAAGGTACGTCTGAAAGAAAAGGAAAGGTTTAAAAGTACAACAGCAAGTGAAAACATGACTTTCCATGGCTGATTTACGATGCTAAGGCACAGCTTTTATTTTGTCACTACTGCTCAGAAGCAGCAAAAAAGGAGAAAATCAAACAATTCTTATGTCATGTCAAACAAGATATTTAAAAGACACAATGTTAAAAAAACACCACATTTCATGCTTGCACTACAACTTTTTGCTCTGTGCTACAAAACTGGCAACCTTGTTACCACCAGTACTATGAGCTAACAATGTTAATCTACAGCCCTGTCCTGTGCAGACAGTTATTTGAACTGTGCAGATATTAGTGTAGCAACCAGTCATCTAGTAATTCAAATAACTGTATTATAAAAAATCCTTGACACAAATGATTTGCTTCGATTGATACATCACTCTGTAACATTTGTGACTAAAAACAGACTTGGAATACAACCATATGTAGGAGTAGCATGTGAATAAAAAGTTTCACAATATTAAGCCCACACAGTTTTTCCAACAGACTGACAGAACAGCAGCAGCGACGATGACTCTAGCATAGTTTAACATGGAGCCAGAGTCTGTTTACACCACGAAGAGCTGAGAGGTGGAACTCTGACGTGAAGAAAAGCAAACTTTGTAGCTGTATACTCCACCATTTGTTTTACACAGCAAAAATGTCAAATAAAGCCACGCAAGTGGGATATCTTTAAAATATGCAGATGGACGGTTAAACCGTGTATCAGACTAAGTTAATTACGCCGCTTGCTGAAGGCTGACGGCAGAAGTCCCACTTTCCATCTCAGTGACCTGCGACACCTGCAATAAACAGGGGCGAGTTTAGAGACCATATTTTGTGAGTTTAGACCATATTTATTTCAAGGCTTTTGTAAATTTATTTTACAGATTTAAAGTGAAATAATATCAAATATTATCTCACAACAGCTTCTTCCCCCAAAAAACTCTGAGCCAGTGACCTGGGGCTGTTAGTTTGGACAGTGAATTATTATTAACATTATTAACATCTACACCATCATAATGTCTGTTCAGCAGCAAAAAAATTATACATCAATGCACAGGGCAAACTTCAGAATGCTGATATGCTTGCTTTTCTTCATTGCAGCCACCACACACACTCTTTTAAGGCTTACAGACACACAAACTCTCATATTCACATACACACTTAAATACGCAGAAACACATGCACAAAACACATACATATGAAAACACACTTAATCTATGTCATCCAGCAGATGCAACACAAAACTATTTTTGCAACATATTAATGTAAGAAAGCCTTCCGCTTATCCTTGTGGCAGAGGCAGGGTACAGGTCTGGGTGCCCAGTCTAACACATAGTTACTCAGGACCTTCTTGCTGTGAGGCAAATGTGCTAATCACTGAGCTGTACAGGCAATTTTATTTTATGCCTTAGTTTTCGTTGCATGTATATATTATTTTATTTATATTACCATACTTGAGATTATTTATTTATTTTTGCATTTACGAAAATGTTTTCTTTAAAAAAAACAAAACAACTATTTTAATACAACAAAATACTATATTAGTTGTTTTAACAGATGTTGTTGTGCAGTTAAATTATTAAAACATTGCCATTTCTAACAGCTCATTTTGAAGTACCTGTGTTTTTTCTTTGTGTCCTCTAATGTGTGCATTTCTCCTGCTTTGTATATATTCCTCTTGTTTTGTTATTTATTCTTACTGTCCTACCATTTATATTTTTATCCATGCATAGTTTGAACGGAGCACCTACAATTTCGTTATGCATGTGCAATGACAAGAAAAGGCTATTCTATTCTATTTTTAATATTCATTATTGCTCATTAATAGCGCAAAATTTATTTTTATCCAATTACTCGATTAATTGATGGATTAATCCAAAGACTAGCCGATTACTAAAAATAAAAAATTGACAGTTGCAGCCCTAGCAGAAATTACAGATATTTTGATAGTACAACAGCAGATGCGTTCATAAAGGCTGACGGGTGTTCGCGGTAATAACGGGTGAACCCTATGCTCCATCAGCGCTGACTCCTATATTTTGAACTGATAAATCCAGTTCAATGCAGCCCAAATGTGGAGTTCATGCACATTCAAACGGGGTCAGACCAATGAAACCCTGGACTGTCACATGTTAAAACCTCAGAAGTTTAGAATGTAGCACAGCTTTTTAATGGGGGTCTGATATCGCTGCTGCTGTACCGTAGCAGGGTTTATATGTGCTCTAAACAGACTAGGTCGCTGCTAACTAGCTAACGGTCCAACTCTCAATGTATATTTTGCTCGCAATATTAAGTCTTTATCCTAACGCAATTTCAGTGAAAAACGGCGGTGGTGGTGGGGTGGGGTACTTTAGGTAACACTGGGTAACATTCTAAGCTCCCTTTAATTAAACTAGGGTTAGCACCGATATGTTAGCTGTATTGGCTAACTAATCACTACCAGGTACATAGGGTCCTCAGAGCAGGGAATCGTCATTCCAAGGCCTCGGTAAGTGATTCGCAGTCGCATCATCAAACCTAAATTAAGACACTTTCAAAATGTTTCATCGGATTTCAGATGCTAAAAGAACACGTAGTACATTTCCCTCGCAAGAAATCATACTGTTCAAAACAACATTTTAAGAAATCGCCAAGCTGCTGTTTACAAAGATAAGCGGTAAAGTAAGCAAGCATACACAACAATCCGACAGTTAAAGCTGTCTTTTAAACTTGTCCTTCGACATGGGGTAAAAAAAACAAACATAAGAGCAATGCTTGGAAAACTCACAGAGACCCCGATGTCCGGTTAAACAGACAGTATCCACACAATGCTCCACGCGATAGAGGAAGAACAGCTGACCAGCAGGACAGCAGCTTTTAACATTAGAACTATAGCTGCGGGAATACAGTAGCTACACACGTACCAGCAGAAATGACGTTAAAATTCAGCTGGCTACCGGATGTATTACGTTAGCCATGAAATACGCTGATCTTCAAACTAAAAGACATACCCATACCTGTGCAATATTATTTGTTAAAACATTTATGAAATAATATATCAATTAATTTAAGTGTTAACAGGGAAGGTAATTTACAAAAAAAAACCAACAACAAAAAAACCCCATATTTTCACCAACATCAGTTTCTTCCATGTTGTGTTTAGTAGTGCTTAGTGCCGACATGGGACAGTTTTCCAGTTTCGTTGTACTAAGTATGACTGTGCAGTGACAACAAAGAGTTGTCTTATTTGTGGAGTGTAACTCTGGTGTAGATTGAAAATGTCTTTCATCATAAAGTCTTTCGATGTCTTACATGATGAAAAATGTGTATTTGAGATACTGCAAGGCCGAAACAGATAAATTTGAGCTGAAGTAGCTTATGGAACAGAAAGAAATGTGGAAAGACTGGAAAAGCGTCAATTTAAATCAAGATTTTCAGATGCGACCAGTCTTGTGTTTGAAGAGCAAAACACCATAGTTTCTGTCTCCCAGACTGGCGTTCATAACTTACCTGAAACCACATCATGAACTGGTATGCAAAATAACAAACATCGTGAATTTGTTTTGCAAGTTTCAAGCGAGCTGATGTTTTTTTTTTTTTAACAAGATTGGCCAGAGACTCAAAGCTACTATTAACTGAATAATTAACATAGGCTTGGCTGTTGCTTGTCTGACTTGTGGGTATTAACATTTTGAGGAACAGACTGTATGACTTAATTTTGCTCACAATTGTACGTCAAAAGAATTCAGCAGTCACCCTTTGGGATCAAAATATCCATCCTCTGGTTTATTCAGTTTCAACTAGATGTTGGTGTCTAACATAAATATTTTTTTAACTCTTTCGTCCTTTATCGTCGATAGTTTTAGCTCTATTTCTTAAAACGTCGGGCGAACTATTTTAGCTGATTATTCACAACCTTTTGTTTCAGATTCAAACTTTCAACCACATTGAGCTGTTACTCCTGTTGCTATAAGCTATCAATCACTTCACAAAACATAATTTCACAAAACACATCAGATCGTAAAGGGGTGGGAGAAATCATGTTGTATATGGACTGGATAATGTTAGGAACAAAAGTCAGGAAATTAAAGTGATCAATCTACAGAGGGCTGAATTCAAAGACACCTTGAAAATTGAAGTAAAAACGTAAAAGAAAAAAAAGATCCAGCGTTGCCACAACTTAAAATGTTGCATAGTAGTTTGTATGGAGCCCACATGCTTGTATGTATGCATGCCTGAGCCAAATCCTCATGAAATGATACTTAAATTTAGCGACATGTGGACCAGGGCATCATTGAGCTCCTTGAGTCTGAGGTGCAACCTGGCAGCGTCAGATAGATACAGTCCTGATCAAAAGTTTAAGACCACTTGAAAAATGGCAAAAAATCATATTTTGCATGGTTGGATCTTAACAAGGTCCAAGAAGAAATGAGAGTGAGAAAAACATTTTATTAAGCATGCAATTTATCATAAACAACGCTTAAACTGAAACAGGCTGTTTTACAGCTGATCAAAAGTTTAGGACCACACCTCCAAAAAAACCCATAAACCCCCCAAAACAGCAATCAGAGTTCAAAACATGAACTCAGTAATGAGTAGCTCCACCGTTATTGTTGATCACATCTAAAATTAATTATGGTTGATGCAAGCGTTTCCATGAGGTGAATGGGAACATTTCTCCAGGTGGCGAAGACAGCTGCAAGAAAGGCATCTACTGTCTGGAACTGTTGTCCATTTTTGTAAACTTTCCTTGCCATCCGTCCCCAAAGGTCCTCAACTGGATTTAGATCAGGGGAACACGCAGGATGGGCCTAAAGAGTGATGGTATTCTCCTGGAAGAAGTCCCTTGTCCTGCGGGCATTGTGTACTATAGCGTTGTCCTGTTGAAAAACCCAGTCGTTACCACAGATGAGGGCCCTCAGTCATGAGGGATGTTCTCTTCATAGCTAGCGGCCGTTTGATGCCCCTGCACTTCCTGAAGCTCCACTGTTCCACTGAAGAAAAAGCAACCCAGACCATTATGGCGCCCCCACCACTGTGTTGTGTAGAAAACATCTTTGGTGGGATTTGCTTGTAATGCCAGTAACCTTGGAAACCATCAGGACCATCAAGGTTACATTTTCCTCAACAGAGAATAAAACTTTCTTCCACCTTTCATGTCTCATGTTTGGTGCAAAGTCCAAACGGTCAGTTCTGTGGCGTTCAAGGAGTCAAAGCCTTTGAAGATGTTTCATGTTTTTGAAGCCTTTCGGTCTCAGATGCTGTCTGATGGCTATGGGGCTGCAGTCGGCACCAGTCAAGGCCCTAATTTGGGTTGAGGATCAGCCAGTGTCTTGACACAGCAAACTGGATCCTCCATCTCAGTGCTGGTGAAATTTTGGTGTCTTCCGCTTGACCTTTTTATTCCATAACCCTCAGGATCATTTAAGAAATTCCAAATTACTTTCTTGATGCATGCTCAATCATCCAGGTAAGTAAATCTCCAAAAGTGGATTCTGTTCATCTGGATGTAGCTTCTTCAGTCTTCAATGACTGAAGAAGTCACTTGGATGAGTGACAAAACATTTCTCCCACTGAAAACACTACGTCCAGATGAACAGAATCAACTTTTGGAGATCCAAATGACTGTCTTACTGTGTCCCACCTCAGCAACGATGGTGCGTTGCGAGAGACCCTGCTATTGCAGTTCAGCAACCCGACCACGTTCAAAAAGGGAAAGCTTTTTTGCCTTTGCCATCACAACATCCTGACAGTGTGACTACATGACAGAAAAGGACAATGAATTCACATTTTTGCACTGATTTGGCCTTTTAAAGGCACATGGTCCTAAACTTTTGATCAGCTGTAAAACAGCCTGTTTCAATTTAAACGTTTTCAATAAATTTCATGCTCAAGAAATGTTTTCTCACTCCCATTTATTCTTGTTACATGCTGAAGCTCTACGTGGATCCTTAAGCTCCAACCATGCAAAGTATGATATTTTTTTTGCCATTTTTCAGATATCTTTTCAAGTCTTAAACTTTTGATTGGGACTGTATAAACTAAATTATATTGTCCCAGAATTATTTAGGTGAGCGTGGGAATCAGTCAATGGTATCAGTTCCATTCAAGTATACAACAAACTAAGTTCAACAAAGCCAAATTTTCTTAGCTGGCTTGACATAATCTTAGACCTCAGATGAAGAATATCACAACGGTGGTTATCTTTGTGATTCATGCTCAGTGTGTGTTAACCATTACACTCTGAGATGATACCAAAGCAGTATAAACAATTTATACTACAAGAAAACAGAAAACGAGGCGCTTCCAGACGATTTGAAACCACTTTCAAGAACTTTTATTTTTTTTCCTAACAGATCTGTACAATCAAATCAAACTTAATATAATCCTAACAAAAACTGATCTGTACATGTCAATTGATTTTCGGCATAACAGTTTAACATCCAGTTAAATAATCAAATGATGACTTGACTAGCGATACAAACCCTAATAGTCAGTCCCACAGCTTGAAAACATTTGAAAGCTGGCAGGGGCAGGATGAAATGGAAGAAATCTTAGAAACGAAAAAATAATGTTCCCTTATCTTTCTGTCTTCAGTGTTATAGAAAATTACAGTCATCTTATCTACAGGAAAATGAACAAAAGCATCATAATCTGAGGCTGTAGTGAAGGATTGTTGTTAGGAGGACAAACACCAGCATGAATTGAAGAAAAACCCCCAAAACAAAAAACCCCAACATACACACATAGGAGCAGAGATCATGTAAAACATGGATGGATGGAAAAATGCAAAAGCCAATAGGGCTGATGCTAAGCACACTGTATGCATGCCTAATTTCATATAACTCAATGTTATGGTTTGAACACAACCAACCCGTTTTCTTCCACAAGGTATCTGAACGGGTTGAGTCACTAAACCACTGAATTAACCATATGAGAGATGCATTGAGTTTGACTAATCAAGAATTTGACAAAAAGTATCAAGTCAACGTTCTTAGCAAAATTAAACAACAGGTAACCCCTTCCCTAATCTGTTCTTCAGTCAGAATAAAGCTGCCTTATTGCTAGAATAACAGTGATTTCATTCATGTTAAAGAAAAAAATAAAATTAAAAAAATGAAGTGCACACAGTCCATATCATTTAAACGTGGGCCATTCCAGGATTCATTCATGCCCTGCAAACTCACTATAACATTTTCATGTTAAAATGAGGTTGAGGAACTGCTAACAGACAATTTGAGTTTACCATTACAAGTTACTGTTTGATAAATAAAATCTGTAGATTCATCATGTCACCATTTAAATACAGACTGAACCAAAAACCAGCAGTTTTATGTGATTGGACTGATTGGCTGTCCAGCTCGACAAATGACAGAAGAGTGCTCTTGCATGGTTGTCTTGCTCCATTGATCAGTAAAACCACATCTTCAGTTTTTAAATGGGTTGAAATAATCTGTTCATTTTATAGTTTCTTTCCATCCGCTCTGCAGTACATTTTTGTCCTGTGTTCTCTTCAGTGGTGAGCTATGACCTGTGCTCAGCATCTCTGCAAGTCTGGTTTTAGTATATGAACATTTGATCCTTATTTGTGATTCAAGCCAGCTTGCCACAATAAGCGTTGCTCCTCTTCTGAAGCCTCTTTATGAAAGATGCTCAGGCTTACATCATGTCAGCTAGCTTAAATAAATAAATTCTTATGCAGTAGGCTAATATCAGTTCCCTTTAAAGACTCCAAGCTCTTACTGTTAAAGACAACAGGTTTTGTCCCCCCCCATAAAAAACTAGCCCAGTATTAACAGAAGCACACCATCATGGTGAACCGCTAATAAATACATGGCTACTTCAGGATCAGATCAAAATCTTTCTGGAGCCCAAGTCAAGTTTTTTTCCCCCCCCTCCTCTCAACTCATGATACTGAACTTTATTAGTGCAGGTCAGAACATCAAGGCTATCGTGTAAGAATAAGTGGCAGTAAATAAACCCAATGTTGCCTTAAAGTTTCATTTTATATTTAATAATTAAAACTTCATCCCTTTTCTTTGTTCCAGTACAGTCTTCCATTTTTATATATATATGTACACACATACACACCCCCACAATCTAGAATACATCTTGGCAGTTATACAAAAACCAAAAGACTGTCAGTTAATATATATTAAATGGTTAAAGCCAACCAAAATGAAAGACGTGTAGGAGTTTTTACATGTACAGGCAACTTTAAATACATAAACATGTTCTTCTGTGTTATAACACCTTCTGGATTTAAGTCAAATATATATTTATATATATATTCCTCCAAATATAGCTTCTGACACATCAGGTCAGTTTCAGTCTGTCACATTAGGTACTTCATTCACAGCTGCGATCATGTAATTTGTAAATTAGAACTCAACTTGTTCGCATGAGTATATTTAGTTAACAAAGCCAGTTGTTGAGCCTGCTTATCATGGCTCAGTGAAGCTGAAGATATCCCTCAACATGTCTGACTAGAAGTACTGAAGTATGGCCTTCTGTCAAACCAACCAAGTTTTCCAAGTGTAGAAGAAATCCCTCTGTGTCACAACAGGCAGAAAGTCTCCACCGTAAATGGAAACTCATGACACTAACTGAATTTAGTCGTTAAGTCTGATTTTTAACCATTTGGTAGTTTTGAAAATACAGTACATTCAATCACAAGCTTGCATATGGTTCATTTCACCTTTTGTGTATAAAATAATCAACCTTCAGGAATGGGGGAGACTAAATAGACTGATTTTTTTTATTTTATTTCATTTGTTTGTTTTTTTTAAACAGCACCTCAAAAATCAATCTGTAGTTTTGTCAGCCAAACTGAACATCTCGCGTTGAGGAACTTGCATTGCCCCAAAGTAACGATCTGCTTCCTCAGATGAAAAATCTGGACCTGGACACCCCCCCCCCACCCCACACACACAAACAAACAAACAAACAAACAAACAAACAAACAAACAAACAAACAAACAAACAAACAAACAAAAAACAAAAAAAACAACAAAAAAATCCTGCCAACATGTAGAGCAATCATTCAGCCACATTTTGTATGGTAGGTCATTTATGGTCATTATTTGGTATTGCAAATCAGCTTCATGGAGAAAAACAAAGCAAAAAGCAACAAGGTAGTTCTTCTGTCCTTGCTAAAGGAGACCAGAGAGAAGTCCGAGCTCTGAGGCCGCAGGGCCGGGTAGATTAGCTCAGTGCTCCCACAGGGAACACTGTCTGACCATCTCTACACTTTGCAGTGCTGTAAGCTTTGTGTCCCCCACTTTCACTCCAGGCAACAAGCCAGGCAGCTTTGAAATGCACTAACCTACAGATGACTACATTAGACTGATGCAGGTACCTGTCCTTTCACTCGATCCACTGTCAGTGTGCAAAAGTTTTTTTTGTTTTTTTAAAAGACAAATTCCTTTCTCCTATTTTAACGCAAGAACAAAAATGGAAGGCTGTCATATTAAAGTAGCGTTATGTTCTTGTTCATCACGTCCATGATACCTGCAAACAATGCATTTCTTTTTAAAGGAGGGGAAGGAGGAGAAGGGGCAATAGCATGAGAGGAGGGAATTTTTGTTTTTTAGTTTTTTTAGGTCAAGTGAACTGTTTGATGAAGTTGAGAGACCATGCAAGTTCAAAATCCATCCACCCAAACACCCAGGCCCCTCTCTGCCAGTGTACGGTTCACAGATATAACCTGCAAAAAGAAGACCAACAGTCAGTGCATCACTACAGTTAAAACCAATTCAGGATGCCTTATGCATTTATGTGTGTATATTGTGTAATATCAGTAATCATCTCTCTCTCTCTATTCTCTTCTACGTTGTCAGTGTTCTGATGGATTATCGGATGATTTAAAGAAAGTGTGTTTGAGACCAGTCGTTTAAAGAGATCCCAGCCTCTCTGGGGTCTTTCTAGCTGGGAACAACTCAAAAAAAATCAAATACATGAAAAAAAAAAAAAAAAAAAAAAAAAAAGGATAATTGTGCTTGCTGCCTGAGGTTTTGGGCATCAATTAAATAAGCATCATTGTCACCAATTAAAAAAAACAAATAAAAAAAAACTACTTTACACTTAATTTAACTTTAAATCAAGTTTTCATTTTAAAAAAGTGGCATCATAGCAGTGCATATTTGACTATCCCAGACTATGCTGGGGAAAGAGGGGAAGAAACAAAATGATCAGTGACTTGCGTCTTAAAGGAATAGGATTAGAATCATTAATTAAGATATTAGAGGTACAGAGGTAACATGAAAACAGTGGCAAGGATCCAAGACTTATGTCATACCTCATCTCCAACCATGTTCCACAGGTGGACCAGCGGGAGGCCTGTGTTGTTATCATAGCTGGAGACCTTCAGCAAAAAAAACAAAACAAAAAAACCCCCAAAACAAACACGCAACTTAGTAATGCCCAACTTTTCTACATTGCAAAAAGTCACTGAGAATGGTGGTCTCACCTGCGCAAGCAATGAGACTCCTCTGGTCATTTCCTCCAGCTCTGATGTGGCCTCAGCTGAAAAACGATCCTCTCCTGATCACAGACAATTTAAACACATTTCAGAACAACACAGCAGGTATCCTTCCAGCAAAAGAGTATCTGCAGGTTTCATAAGGCAAAGTTTATACTTTGTTTTAACAAATTGCCACTGACATTAGGTAGGTACACCACTATCTCCCCAAAGACTTTTCCAAACTGTACCTGGTAGTGGTGCAATGTTGTCGAGTAATACTTCAGCACCTTGAAATGGTAGTGTCACAAAGTCAGACCTGAAAAATAACAATGAGCAGACTTGGACTAGTGTATATACACACTTTGCAGTTTAATAAATATATTTTTTTCGACTGCGCTAAATGATAACGTGACCTTTAACACTAGCTACACTGACTGTTTAACTTATAAAATTATTCTCAATATACTTATTTTGTCAACTACAACACACAAAACAAATTCTGCTGATAATCTTCTTGAATTTGCCTAAAAAGATTTTTTCCCACTAGCAGACCTTTTCTCAAACAGCTAGAGAAATCTGTAGGAACTCCTTGTATATCCAACCACAGCAAACAGTCTAACTACAGACTGACTGATTCGGACGACAAACATTTGGTTTGGCAGATTTTTCTCACTCTGTCGCACACACGCACGTCATGTATTATTCAGTTATGCTTTGCTCAACTTTGGTCATATCAGTTGTGTTACTGAGCAATTCTGCTTCAGTAAGAAATCCATGCTTTAGCTACATTGTAACCACAACCTGCTCTGAAATTCTACACCACAACCTATCATGCAACCTGATGTGCATTTCTTAACTACACATTGGTCAGCAGCATTGAGGCAATCTGCTCCATACCCCAGAAGCTTATTATGCATTTCTGGTTACTTTCAGTTTTTGATAGTTCATTTATATCGCTTTTCTACTCTGAGCACTAAAAGCACTTTACACAACTTGCCTCATTCACCCAGTCACACAAGCACTTTTTTTCTTTCTAAGCTTTTAGTGCTTTCTATCCAACATTCACACGCTTTCATATTCTGATGGATGCATCAGAGAGCAACTTGGGATTAGTATCTTGCCCAAAACTATTTGGCATGCAAACTGGACCACCAACCTTGACCAGGTGGCCTAGTAGCCACCCCCAAATATTACAAATAATAAATTAATGTCTCCATAAGCTGCTCCATGAACCACCACTTTATCATGGTGGAGGGGTTTGTGTTCTAGTGATCCCAGAAGCTATGCTGCCAGGGGCAAGTTGCCCCCTGTTACTGTTTCCCCATGGCAAATTAGTCCTGAGTGGAGGGTCAGACAAAGTGATTCAGATAACCCATATGCAACACAAATTAGGGTCCAGTGTCCCTGCACTGAAACCAGGTCTGTATCCTCTCAACGACATTCAAGGGTGCATAGGCGTTTGCCCACCCAGTCTAGATGAGTTTTGTTAACCTGGAAATGGGATTTGACTGCATCCCTCGGGGTTTCAATGGCAAAAAGCTCTCAAGGCCGGAGGATTTCATCTTCATGTTTTGCACATAATGTGGTTCTGTTGGCTTCACATCACCTCCAAGCCCTAAACCATGGCTCACAGGCAGAAAAGGGCAAAGACTGGAAAAGTGCCCCATACGGGCCAGGGATGAGTTACTTGGAATCCTCCAAGGAGGGGATAGTATCTATGGGTCTTGCTGACACTTGCAAGGAGAGGGGAACATTTCCTTTAACGAGTGACCGGGCTCTCCCTTGGAGATCGAGTGAGGAACTCTTTCATTCAAGAGGGGCAAAGTAGAGCTGCTGAAAGGACACTGAAATGAGCCAGTTGAGGTGGTTCAGGCATCTGACTAGCATGCCTGCTGGATACCTCCTAAGTGGGGTATTCTGGGTATGTTCTACTGGAAGGATTTCCTGGGGCAGACCCAATACTCACTGGAGAGATAAGATCCCTTAGCTGGCTTGGGAACATCTGTGTCTGACAATACAAGCTAGAAGAAGAGGTCGGGGTGAAGGAAGTCTGGGCTTCTCTACGACCAAAATCCATAAATACACATAAAACACTGGGACACAACCACAAGGTAATTAGCAAATAATGCAGCACTGAGTAATGTTGTCCATTCATGTAGATTCACTCGTAGGTTTTACTACAGAAGTCTAACTCAGGCCTTAGAACCTGTTGCCAACAGAAGTAGAATACCCTCTGGTGGATAAACTCTACAACATCAACAACCATAATCTTTTGTGCACCTTTATTTATTTGCCATTATAAATGTGGATATATACATACAACTAATGCCAAATGGGCTAACCTTACCTTTCAAAAAACTCCATAATTTCAGGTTAGGGCATTAGAAAGTTCAAGAACTGAGTGTGCCCCACAGCAAAAAGTTTTGATGTGGGAGAGTGGGTCATCTACTAATCAGAACATTGGCATTTTGATTCCCAGCTTCTCTAGTCTGCATGTTGGGATAACTTTCTGCAGCAACTTTACCTTGCAGGAGATTAGTTAGTTTCTCTTTGGCATTAACACTTCTTAATTCTGAATCAAATAAAAAGGTATTACAAATACCAGAATCACACAACAACTAAACTGTCTGATCAGCAAATGCTTTGTTTGGGGATGGGAGGTAATCTACTGGCTGTTCCAGTCTGCATGCGTAATATCTACCAAGTTGCTCTTGAGGAGCATGAATGTTAGATAGAAAGCACTTAAGCACAGGAAAAAAAGTGCTTGTCTTAGTGAGGCACGTTTTATAAAGCAAACACTCTAAATGACGCCATCTTAGAATACAAGTTTTAATACGGTGAGATCTCTTATAATAACCTTATTTGCCGTAGTGAGTCAATCTTAACTCTGTCATAGCCTCCATAGTCAACGTATCTGATCTCCACTTCACTCGATTCTTTGTAGAAGGTGATGACCTGAGCTCTCCACCAGGCTCCTTCAACTGCAGGAGCTGCACAGATCACACCAACTGGATAACAGAAAAGAGACAAAAAACAAAAACAGAATAAAAGCTAAAAGTAGCTGAATGACCTTTACTAAATTAGCTTGTTGTTAAGAAGTTCTGAAAAAAAACAAAAACAAATCACTGCATGTGACAATTAGCTTATTTCAGCCATGTATCAAACTGGGTTACTTTCATGTAGAAAAAGAATAAACAAAAGCACAGGGACCTTGTTAGTTTACTAAAAATGTATTTGCAATTTAAAAAAACTAAACAAAACTTGCTTAACTACAAAGCTGAGCTAAGTGAACTACAGCTTCACCGATGCAGTGAAGATTATTTTAAATTAACCATAAACTAAATGTCAAAGTTTCATTAAAACAACCTATAGTTGCGCATGTTTACTAAAATTTTACACATTTAGCAGTATCCACAGTACAACTAAGCTTACTTTCAGCAGGTGAGGGCAAGGCAGGGGTGCCTGGCTGTGAGTAGCAAAGGAACATCTGCTGGTCAAGGCTTCGCAAGGCATGGTACGTGGGGTGGGTGTGTTGCTGGACAAAGACGTGACCAGCTGACACGATGTTCACCACTATCACTTCAACTGTGACTCCACTTGGAAGGAGAAGCTGAGAAGACAAATATCAAACAAATGTTGGTCATGCATAAAACTACAAACAACTCTCTCAAACCTTAAAATAAATTAATGCAGTCTCATTTATACTTTATATCAGCATACCCAAATAATTCATCACTCTAAGGACTTAAAACACTTTAGCTTTACTACTTTAACGCTAAAAATGTATGATGAAGAATAAGTATGATGTTTCTAGTCCTTGTAATACATCTGAATCAAAATATTCTTATTAATGTTCACAACTGGTTTATACTTAAGTTAAAATTAACAAAATATTTCTTCAAGTCACTTTGTGTTAAATGAAAAGAACAGCATGATGCAGAGCGTCACACCGAGGTTTGCTTCCATACCGTTTCTTCATCTACTATGCTTTCTAAATAATACCAATTCACCTGAATCCTTAATAGTGACCAATGAAGAAAACACACACACACACACACACACACACACACACAGGTTCCCAAACTTTTTTTTTTTTTTTGCTAGGCCCCCCTTTGTTTTACAAGAAAGAAAAAAAAAGTCCCCCCCCCGCGCACGCACAAACACATCCTCCAACCACACACACCCATATTTTGCTCCATTGCGGTTTATGTCACACCTCAAACATTTGGTAAACAATTAAGCAAATACAAGTAATCTGCAATAAATTACAAGTAGTAATAAAATAAACTACTAACTCTTTTACACTACATCCACACCTACACGGGTATTTTTGAAAACACAGCTGTTTCGTCCACACGTGTGGACGAGGAATACAGAGTTCGTCACGCAATGTCAAAGGTATGTGTCTTTTTTCACGTCACGCCGTGGCCACGTTATTGTTTACATGAGATGAATTGCAGAATGGCAGATAGAGACAAAATACTGTTAATCTGAATATCTGCTGTTTTACACGCTTACATACACACACACACACGTAGTTACTGTCCCTCCATTTACAAAGGCAGAGGCGTCACCGTGTGATTATTTTACGTGTAGTTGTTTTTTCCTGTGTAATAATATTCAACATTGCTGTCAATGCATTTTTCAAAAAATATCTCTCTGTGCAAAACGGGTTCAAAAACATAAACAGCTGTGGGATCCTGTTTGTCTGTGATTTGAACCGGGGGAACAAATCGTGGCAGGATCAGCCTGATGTTATTTTTATCCCACTGTAACTTTACTGTATAAAGAGCTAACATCTCCAAAATGTCAGGAGTAGTTAGTTATTATAAAAAGTGTTTGTGAACTAAAATTCAAGAATGTGGGATCCTGTTTGTCCGTGATTTGAAGAGCCCAGCGCTGCTCCCAACAAAGGGAAAACCAATTCTGAAGGGGAGACCTACCTCGGCACTTGTGCAGGTGAAACCAAAGGGAAGATATGCTTCACCATATTTTCTAGTCTTTGGCTTAGAATGAAGTTGGTTTGGAAACCTATTCAGCGATGCGTCATCTCCTGCTTTGCGCTTCTGTGGGCGCCCCGTGCTAGCAGTGTCCAAGAGTGTTTTTTTGTGTTTGTTTTTTGCCTTTTCATACTGCGCACCCCCTGCAATGGCTCTGCGCCCTCCCTAGGGGGCGGGCCCCAGACTTTGGGAAGCTCTGTCATAGTCCATTATTACTCAAACAGACAATCACTGTGGTCGTCTTCCATAAACAGTTTTTGAAGAACTGTACAGTTACACCAACATATTTATAACAGAGGGACAGACAGGGTATAAATCAGCACTATAAGCAGGTGAGGTAATGTTAATGGAAAACCCAGGACTAAATTTGTAAACATTTTTTCTTAGGCAAAATGAAAGAACCCACAGAACTATTAAAACAAATGATGGAACATGTCCCTGCTAACTAACATTTATGAACTGATACATTCATACACGTCTTCATGACTCAATTTCTCAAGTCTAAAGACTGAGCTGTGTGTAAAATGGGAAAGCAGTTTCAATGTTGTACAAATGTATTCATTTTCTGTAAATGATAATGCAAAAGGAGAATATAAAATCTCTCTCTTTAACTTACAATAATCATAGTAAAAATACTGGCAGCCGCCAGTGCTACCCCTCAGCTTCCTGGTAGACATGCCTACGGTATCAGTGTCAAAATCCTATGTTGCCTTGTTCGAGGTTTCACATTCACAAGAGTTTCAGAGTTTGACCTTAGGCCTTGAGGTCAGGGTCACAGATTCAAAATTATACAAGACTTTTAGTAGATACACCTATGGTATCAGTTTGAAGCTCCTACATCGCCTCGTTATCGCATTCACAAACTTGGGTGTCTTTTCCACATGCTTGCTCGACGGAGTGACAATATCCCATCCGCCTTACAGTGGAGGGGTAAAAAAAAAAAGTATCATTAACACAAGTATTTTTCCTCACCCATGAAGTCATGGGAAGAGATGGTAATGTAAGTGGAGGTGGTGGTGCAGCATATAGATTGTTGAGGTCCAGGTCTTTAAATTTCTTCCCAATCAACGACAGGGCTTTGTCGACCTGCTGCTGTGTCCCTAGAAAAAGATCACGCAAGGTCAAATTTTACCACTAGTCCAAACGAACAAGTAAGAAACAGGAGTTTAAAATGCTTGCGCTTTTCTCCTATGGTCAAAATCACATTTGTTCACAAATCTCTAAAGAAGATGGAAAGATGTGGGGACAAACCCCTCAGTACTCACCTTCTATGTGACAAATCTGGAACTCCTGTGTATAAGGCAAGGTAGAAATGTAGATCTTTGCTCCAGAGTTCTGCTTTAGGAAACTCACATATCGACCTTGCTTTCCAATAAGCCTCCCTACAAGATGCTGGTACAACAGGACAGGTAGAACAGACAATGCTGAGTAAACAGGACAGTTCCTTTAAACCGTTTAAATGAACATTTAATCAAACCCACTAGCATGCTGCCTACCAAGTTATGACAAAATATTTTAAATACGCAATATAGACAACTGCTCAGCTTTGAAAACGCATGTCACAAAGCCCAGTTTGTTTGCTAATGTTAATGTCAGAGGATATTCAGAATTCTAATGTGATTGTAACCAATAAAAAAAAAAAGTTTTCCCCCTTTACTTACGGTCCTGAGTGGTCCAACATTCTATTCAACCCAGTTGGCTGCCAGTTGTTGGGAAGATTTGTTTCAGTTACTGGTAATTCCATAATAAGCAATTTTTTTGTACAGTAATTTTACTATACCCAATGAAGCCATGTAAAAGTTTACCTTAATAAAATTACAGTACCTCAAAGTAGATAGGCATTGGCCAAATTTGGTGCTCGTCCAGTGACCCTGATTTTTACAGCTATTCTTTCATTACATCTTCAATACAGGAGCGAACCACCAACTCCAAGTGTCACACAGTTATGTCAAAAGCTTGCTATACTTCTACTTCAAAACAAAAGTATTTTTATTTCTTTATATTTATATTTTTTAATAAAATATTTCAAAATATTCCTGATGCTGATGAGAAGAATCGCCAATATGGACAGGCATTTACACTCATTCAGACAGGATTTTATTCTATATGCAATAAAAAGTCATCTACCTCACATGTGCCCAATTAACCAAACAAGAATGTCTTGCAAAATCCACTAATCAGGGTCATATTTAAGTTGCTTTCTTATGAATGCATTACAATTATGAAAAGTAAATTTGCCTAGTTGTAGAATCATGATAGCATTCCTGCATACAATACATTAACATTTTAATTGAGTAGTGTGAGGTGTACAGCGTTGAAATCATGGATAAAATATATGGTTTTGTATTTCACATGAATTGTCTTTACTCACCTTTGGTACCTCAATCTCCCAGATGATCAGCCCAGTGCTTGAGGCAGCATGGTTGCCCTTACTCTCTAGGGCACCCATAGTGCATCCGCTATCCACAGAGTCCATACTGTTTACATCAGAACCTGGCAATGGAAACAATCAATCTCAGCATGACAGCATCTGAATTTTCAGATTCCCGGCATCATCAGTTTTGATCTTGTCACTGTCCTAATTTACATGTTTGTTAACAGGCATCACATTCTTGGGCACTTTTTGACCCACTGCTCGATAACCGGGAATACACTGCAAAAAAAAAAAAGGCCAAATGAGCCTCTATATGTTCCGAGTTATGAGTTTGTGTAACAAATTACTACTAATACTGCATCTGCTGATGTACACCACATTTCTTAACTCACTGTTATCATTCTTCAAATAAAAAATAAAATAAAAATTAGCTATCATGACAAACATATAAAAGTCAGTGAGAGAGAATCTCACCTCCAGATTGATCCGTCTCTACTTCACATGTCCCATGAGCTCCATTCCTTACACCTACTGCATTTAGCCCCTTTATCTCACACGCTGCATCCAAAGAGTCTTCTTCAGTTGCAGACAAAACTAAGCCCTCTGTCAAACTCTCAGCCTGCACCTGGCCCTGTGCCGCTTCTCCTGCAGAGAGGTCTGTAAGCTGGATCACATCACTTTGGTTGTCAAACAAGCTGCTTTGAAGATCCTCGCTGCTAATGCCATCCTCAGAGTGGCAGGTGCTGCAGGCCGAGTCCTCGGCCAGCGGAGCAGCCTCGTCACCTTTTAGTTTAATGTTCAACACAGGTGAGGTTTGTGCTTCTTGGGGCAGCTGTGTTGACCAGTGGCTGCTGTGAACAGCATTTTTCTGATGATTTATGTGACTGACATCAACAGATTTCCATACTGGAGATGAGGAGCAGCCATTAGGCACTGCTTGCGCTTCTTTTTCTGTTGCCTCTCTACAATCACAGCCTACCTGAGAAGGGCTTGTCGAGAGATGATGGTGTTTCTGTGTTGGCTCGAGCTCTGGGTATAGTCCACCACTACTGCAGTTAGGCAGACTTTTGTCCACAACCTGGCAACTTGTGACACTAAGGACTTCCTGGGTGGCAGCTGAGATGACCTTAGTTATAAGTCGAGCAGCAAGATCCTCAAGATCATGCTCCTCTCCAGGGCTACCGTGTACCAATATGTCCTCTGGTGTTACTGCTGTTGTGTTCTGGACAATACTTAGGGATGTAGAGGCCAGGACTGGGTCAGTTGGTGTGCTGGACAGAATGTGTTGGTGAAAATCCGGCACTGGTGGAGGTGTATCCAGAGAGTCTGCTTCTGATGGGTCCACCCTCTCTACATTGGATGCATGCTCATCCCAACCAATCATTTCATCTTGTGTATTATTAGTGCTGTGGTTCTTTGCAACTTCCCCCTCCGGGTCTGGTCTCTCTGCACCAGAAAGCAGCGATGTTGTGGGAAAGGAGCTGGTGACTTTGGTAGACTGATAGGAAAATGTGGCTCTTTCTAGATCAGATACTGGATCTTTCACTAGGTTGAGCTCTGTTCCCAAGGCAAGTGACAAGCTCCTCTCTGGGTCTTTACGGTCTTTTGATGATACCTGCAAGCTGTCATCTTTATCAAGTGATGGCAGTGCTGACTGTGGAGGCCTATGGACTCCTTGTTTCATTCTCTCAGAATTACATGAAAACTTTTCAGAACTTTGTGCCAGTGACGGTGATGCTTCAGTGTGCTGGAAATGGATCTGTGAAATGTTTTCATGTTGTGTTCTCTGGTTACTGGCATTTGGAGGTCTGTGAATGGGGCTGTCTGTGTCATTTGTGGGGGATACAGTGTCTTTCTCCACCAAACCATTGCTACCATCTGCTGAAGATGTTTTAAGGTCCGTAGTGGTTGGAGTTCCCTCAGTCCTGTCATGGTTGATGAGCCGCTCTCTCTTTCGTGAGATGTACCACCACCATCCAATCAGTGCGAGTACTCCGGGCAGTGTATAGGGTACAACAGAGCGAAACCTCAGTGGCATTTCCTCAAGACACTAGCAGCTACACCTGAAAGCCACAACAGCACACAAACATTTGTATGAGGAACATTTCAAGCTAAATGCAACTTCTTACGGATGTGTGAAAACCATGCTTATTGACTACAGGCTGATTTAGAAATGAATTCTAGTCAGAAATTAAATTCTAGAATTCCTGACATTAAGAGAGTTGCTTGAACACAAGTGGTAAATTTGATGTCAACCTTGAAATGTATTTTGATTCACCAATTACATTCCTGTTTGATGTTCAACTTCTATTCATCTAAATAACCTCTTGGATGTTCCAAGAGAAGAAAAGGGTACAAGGTCTTTGTCAGGGGAGGTATAGCATGTGTATTATAGTAATTTTATTGGTACTACAGCCACACTTTATAGCTATGAATAAATGGCTATGAGGTCTAAAGAGAGATGCAAATGATGCCATGCTTAAAAACAAAAACCCAAGCATAAGCTTTAGGAAGTATAGTTTTAACAAGCTCTGGATAACTGCAGCTGTTCTGTTATCCTGCACAGCTGTTACAGTTTCATCCGACAGCTTTGGATGTTTGCAAACTACGCAGTCAATCATTGCATTATGTAACTAAGCAGTGGATGTAAGTGGCATTTGCAGGTGAGTTTAGCTTTCTGCTCCTTGTAGATGACATCATTATTTTCCTCCTGTGGCATAAACTGAAATCTGTGGAGTATAGTGCAAGTGGAGCCGATTAGCGTTGACTAACAATTCCAAGGAATTGAACTACTGAGAAACAGATTAGACTCCCCTTCCTATTCAGAGCTCAGATGTGATAAATTGTCACATTAGAAAAGAAGACAAGTGTTGAGCTATAAAACATTACTCACAGGTTTACAAGAGTACTCATTTTCTGCCAGTATTTCGCTCTTGTGACAAACTACCCGTCTCAGTTATACCCTGCCTCTGGCTCCACAGCAGCCAGGATTGCTTCAGTCCTCATGTGACAAATGGACAGAGGTCTTGTCATGTTTGCAACAATATTGCATTTTGTTCCATTTTTAATGGTCTGTGCTGTAGATGAGAGAAAGACTGGAGCAGCCTCCTAGCAGATAATATGAATTTCAAAATCTATGTCATCTTGTTCTCAAATGATCACATTAACAAGATTTGGCTTTATGCTTGCATTCCATCATGGACCTGCCACTCAATCTCGATTTGTAAATAAGGTTGATCTGGTTCCTTTTCCCTGCCCATTATTCCTCAAGTGAACCTCCAGTGCAAGTGGAATTCTTGCTTTTTGTGTTTGTTTGTCTTTTTAAAATGCTGTGCCGAACTGCAACTGCTAAATGTGAATGAGGAATTCTATTGTCCCATTACTGATGTTTCATTTAAATCTTTACAAAACAGCAAAGACCAGGCCCAGAGGGCATCCCACACATGCTTTATAAAACAATTTGGAAGAAACCATTTCTACTTGGAATACTAAAAAAAAAAAAAACCCCTCCCAACCCTGCCCAGGCTTGTTTTTCAAAGTACCAGATTCATTATTATGCACATTGGCTTGTTAAATATCTTCAAACTTCTGTCAGTTACTGTCCAGACACAGAAGCAGTTTTACCCTCAAGCAGCACTCCAAGAGTGGAAACGTCCACCTGGGTGTTATTTACTTTTAGGGAATAGTATTGTATTTTGTTTTAGTTTAATACATTTTTTTCTTCTTCTTAGACATTTTGTGTGCAATAATATAATTTAAAAAAAATAACAGAATAAAATCCAGGTAACATGACTTTGATTACACAGAAATTTTGAAGGAGTAGGTAATGGATAATAGGAAGGGGTGAGAATTGCTAAGAATTTAGTTTATTCTGGTAGATTCTGATTCTCTCATCTATATCACTCATTGATTCCTTAACTGGGATCTCATCTTCTTTGCTTTGACAGTGACCACCATTGCTAAGCAGCATATCAGCAACATTACATTCCTGCAAATAAATTGCACCAGTTAACAGTATAAACCTAGGCTAGGCTAATTACACCAGCACAAATCCCTGTTATGAACACACATTTATGACCCTTCTCTAACATTTAAGTATGAAAATGAAGCCGACAGAACAAAGCAAAGTTAAAAACCGGCACAAAAACACTTTAAAGCAATCATCACAGTGATTCTACTGTAGAAAGATGAAAAGGTAGAAATGGAGATCACCGTTTTCCTACTCTGACAGGCAAACTTGAGTCAGCTGATTGTAGTGCAAGTAAAAATGGAACCAATAAACGGGATCGACAGGAAAACAGACTAACAAGTCTATGGAACTGGACTACTGAGAACCAGTTCTCGATTCCATCCCCAATAATAGATATTGATTTGTAAACTCGCCACAACTTGACTCGGATCAACTGGTTTTCCATTGGGTCTTGAAGTTTGGACCCGGAAACTGCTAATAACGTCAAACTCCACTTCTGGTCACAAAGTCAAACAAACACTGTAGCATCACAGAGTTACAAACTGTCTCAATTCTTTCATCTTTAATAAAATGATCAGTGTGGCTCCTCTAGCAGGTGTAAAAATTAAGTTTAATTTATGAAGTTTAATGGAGTCTGAAGTTAGCAGTAAGTTAGCTCGCTAGTTTCTATCTAAAGCAGGGGTGTCAAACTCAAATACACAGTGGGCCAAAATTCAAAACTGGAACAAGGTCGTGGGCTAACATTGATGTTTATTGAAGAAGAGAAAAAAAAAAAAAAAAACCTTCCTCCAGATTTAAGAATGAATCTCTTCTTATGGACTCAAACAAGTTTTGCTGAAA
This sequence comes from Aulonocara stuartgranti, assembly GCF_965226115.1. Classification (NCBI taxonomy): domain Eukaryota; kingdom Metazoa; phylum Chordata; class Actinopteri; order Cichliformes; family Cichlidae; genus Aulonocara; species Aulonocara stuartgranti. Next base: position 36,629,806 of record NC_138950.1, on the reverse strand, counting down.
AACTGAATATGGAACAAGCAAAGCTTAATACTAAACAATATACATATTAGCTGTATAATAACAGTAGGCCAGCTCTAATAATAATTTGGTATGGCTTCGCGGGCCAAATGTCATTAGGCTGCAGGCCAAAATTGGCCCCGCGGGCCAGAGTTTGACACCTATGATCTAAAGATTATATACCATGTTCTGACTGAGGGATTTCTGAAAAATTAAACTATTATTTCTGTCATTTATGTTGAAAAACTAAACAGTAGTGAGGTTTGTAGTGTTACTGAAGTCAACTACCTAGCATACAATGATGTGCTACGTGGTTGCTAGGTACGCAGCTATGGTTAACATAATATAAACACAGTGAAGCTGGAGGATGACTGCTAACTTTTTTCACTCCATAAAAGTTAACATGACCATTCCCAATGGTTAGGGACAAATGCAATCGCAGGATGCAGTAAACGGGTCAAACTTTAGTCAGATGAACAACTGAGAATCCAACCACAATATGATGTTAGTCATTAATATACTGCTGCATGGGCAAAGGTTTTTAAATGTGCTGCCGATTCAAAGTGGTAATAAAAACTAGCAGCAACCCAAGCGCATTGCTGCCCCAGACAGGTCAGGAGTGCAAATTGAACATCATTTTTTCTGTTTAAATTTAAACCTGCCGTGGTGGCTTGTCTATTGCTCAAATTTACAAGCCACTTCATAAATTTACCTGCATTTGCCCAGTGGTGGGTGTTAATTTCCACCCCTGAATACAATGCATTTTTGGGGTCAATCTTTAAAAAAAAAAAGAAAAGAGAAAAGGCAGATGTGAAATATAAAAATGAGATCAGAGGTCAAACGTGTTGGATCAAAACTATGTGATATTTAGAATCACTATTTACCAGTATAATTTTTTAAATCTTGCCAATACAAACACAGAAGTAGAATTTTAAGCATAGTTTTAAAGATGAAGCATTTTATGAAAGGTTGACATAATGAAAATTTGACCTTATTTGACCTTGAAGAAGCAGTCAAAGGTCCAAAGTAACATATTTGGAAACTTCATGTTTTCGAGGTGTCCCTTTCTGCAAAGATTTCAGTCAGAACTCTCATACCTTGTTCAATGTAACTGAAAGGGATAATGCTCCGAGTGTTGATAGCTTTGTTTTGGATGCAGGGTTTTTGACTAACTCTGTCCTTTTAAAAAGAACTTAATGGCATTCACAGCTTGGCCAGAAAGCTAATGCTGATAAAGTGGCAATCCTCAGCATCACCTACCTACTTATACAAGGTGGAATAGGGGGTCCTTTATTTTATTAAATTTCAGGTTAAAAGTGCAAATCACTCAAATCATTACCAAGACTGCCTATGGATATAGACAATGGAATGGAGCAAACGTTAGCCACCTCTGCTACCTGGATACATGCATGGAACTTGCATGAAACCCAGTAACAAGGTGGGTTGCACAGTATACAGGAACATGTGTGCAGAGTGTGGCCTGGAAGTCCCAAGATCAAAATGGAATATGCCCCTCAGGGTGGTTGAAAATGACCAAGCTAAAATCCTGTGGGATTTCTAGATACACACAGACAAACTGGCGATGGCTAACCAACCAGATATATTACTAGTGGACAAGCAGAGTAATAAAGCCATAGTAGTACATGTAGCTATACCAAATGAAAGCAAAAATCAAGAAAAAGAAATACGTAAAGCTTGAGAAATGCCAAGGGCTCAGAGGGGAGCTAGAGAATAAACGAAGGATAAAGGCAACAGTGGTCCCAGTGGCATTCAGAGCACTTACAGCAGTGACTCCCAAACTGGGCGAGCGGTTCCAGCAGGTCCCAGGAGTAACATTCAAGATCTGTCCAGAAAGGACCAGCAAAGATGCTACACATGAAGCTCCCAGGCTTTATGTGTAGCTTGTATGTGTTGCTGTTAAATCCAAGGGCAACTCACTCACCATATAAAGGTCACAACGGAAGCAACAAGCTGTCAAATGAAGAGCTGTCCTTACAAGTCAGAAAAGTCTTTATTGGTTCCTTTCCTGGCCTTATAGTCAAGACTGTCTATAAACTGTAAAATCGTCTCTTACTGTGACCTTGGCTGTTCAAACAGGAATGATAAAACTATGCCAGCACAGACAGACTGGTGTAAAATTATTATGTAGCCTCAAAAGATCTTCATGCCAACAAGTTCAGTGTCACTTAATTCCCACCTGTTTGAGTTTAAACTTTATTCTTCATGTCATACATTTTCCAATATCCCTTTAATCATCATCATGCCTGTTAAATGAACCTTGGGACTCACTGTCATCACTAAGAAAAATTAACAATGAACATGACAGTTTTTACATAAATGAAAACCAAATTATTTTATGTAAACAAACGTGAGTTACAAAGCGAATTACAGACAGATCTGGATATTAATACAGTAGGCTGTCAAGTCTTGCATGCCCTGTGGCCAAAAGTCAAGACCATACAGGAGCCATGCTGCTACCAACAACTTTAAACTTAGGTGGCGTTGATCGTTGCTACAGACACATACGAGTCCAGTTTACATGTGACCAAAGCCCCAGTGATGTACAGAAGGTGCGCCTCAACACCCCAGCTGTCTTTCAGCAACGACTCAATAAATGCTAAAAGCGTTCAGCTAGCTATGTCTTAATACTACAACTGCGGGACATTGTGTAGTTCCCAATAATGATAGTGGTGATGCTTTCTGTCCCACAAAAAATAATAATAATAATAAAAACAAAAGCGTGGCGTGTGGTCATTCACGCCATCGTCAAACACCGGCTAACACAATTAGCTAGCTAGGAAGTACAAAGGCCACAATGTGAACCTTCATATATAATTCTCGAAGTTTAACGTTACATGACTATATGGTAAGGAAAAATTAATTCGTTGTGATACCAAAATACCACTTTCATTTGTGACTCAAGCGATTCATTTTGTCTTTATAAGGTTATCCCTCTCAGTTCTTTGCATTAGCCAACTAAAACCTAAACAACCTTCGAAAGAAGCGCAAAAATATATGCTTAGACTCTCATAGGCAGGCAGCAATTTATAACAACTTTAGCTTACGATACGCTGACAGGTCCTTTTTAATGCCGAATTTTTCAGATTCTACAAAATATCCAACAGCGAAGTTGTGCCCCGTACTAAACTGAACAACCTGCAGCCAGTAAGATGTCAAATCCCATATAACAAATGCATATAGGGGAGTTTGGAGGCCGCAGTGCAGGATACAAAGCATGAAGTTAGCTACCTAGCAACCACAGTGGCTTTGATGTTTATGAAAATTAACGCTAGCTAAACATGAAAAAATATAAGCTAATGGCACGTTCCCTCCACTGTATTATTTTTAGACTATGTTGGTAGGTGGCTACATTATTAAAGCCACTTCAGAGTTTCATATCCCCGAATTACAGACGTACTGGGCCACAACATAAAGCTGTGTGATACATAGTCGTTAACTATACCCAACTGCACCAACGAGGGGGAATCTGTAATCGATGCAGGGGTAAAGGACATTTGAAGCCAAAGACTGTCAATGCCCCGCATGGGCCTTAGACCTTCATGCTAGCCTGCTAGCCGGCCTGGCGACAATGACTGCCAACTGTGGGCCAAAATGCATTTATTATTATCCGAGAAGCAATGCTCCTACGTTGGCACGTGCACGCTCAACAAAACGAAGCAAGTGCGGAAATTTAACTTCTACAACAGAAGCTACATGTGCTGTTCTGAATGGCAAGTTAGGAGGAGTTGCTTTGTAGGCTAGTTTTTCAATGACATGGGATCACATGGCGACACAATAAACATTTGACGACCCACAGAGAACAGTAGAAATGCCAGTGAATGTTTTTTTTCCCTGAAATATACTCACATAAATGTCAATGAAACTGAATCATGCAACCATGTACGCATTAAATAGAAAACTAAAAGCTAACAGTCTCTTTCAGTGTGCCACTTCCTTCACGGACTAATTATTTTACTTACAATGTTTTTGGGTCCTCGGTACCGCAACGATGATAGCAACACTAACAACGTGAGCTTTTTGAAACATACACTAGTGGAAAGTCACACTCTCCTCCCCACGTGTTTGACAGACCAGTACCAGTCTTAAAAAAGAGAGAGAGGAAAAAAAACACGCAGACATAACAGCTGATCAATTCTCGCGATACTCTAAAGTTTAAGCCGCTTGGAGTCCTGCGTCAACTGAGAATGCAGTAAAGGTAAACGTTTCTTCTGTTAAGCTCACGCAGTCTCATAGGTAGATTTCACATCATCCTGGTCACTTTTACTATAAAAAATAGGGGGGAAAAGAACATTCGAGTACAGATGGGACAAAGCACCGCGTTCATATAATTTTACTATATAAATGAATGCCATCACGTTAAGGCAAAGGTCACGTTAGAAATAGCACAATATTACAACCGGAAGGATTTGCACCTTGTGTGATAAGTAAAATTAAATTGGGGCATGTCGTTGTAATACAATTTTCTGCTGGACAACCTTGAGTCATGGCATTTATTTATTTATTCATGTCACTTTACATGGTTGCAGACCAAGAACCTTACAGCTCCAACAGGACAATGTGCCCCCCCCCCCCCCCCCCACACACACACACACACACACAGCAAAGCTGCTCAGAAACAGTTCTAGGATCAAGACAAGGAGCTCAAGGCATTGACCCAACCTTAAAATGTCCCAAATCCCCTTCCAATCAAAGACAACATTACCTGGGCATTATGCATTAAAGTTAATGATCAAAAATGCAGATCTCTCTGTTATTCAAACTGAGAGAGAGAGAGAGAGAGTCGTTGTGCTCAAATCAACTGCCCTTACTCAGACACACCTGACCAGTCTCACAACACTGCTTTTCAAAGTAAGCCAAACACTGAGCACTCACAGAGTCCAAACCTCTCTGGTACCTCACTATCTGGGCAGTATTTCCTTTTAAGGCATTAGTACTTTATTGTGAATATAATCATTTGGTTTTCTTTGTTTGTTTGTTTGTTTTTAACATATTGTACTTTAAGTTTGTAGTGCAGTAAAAACAAGTACAAAGGCTTTTGTTATATACCCTGTTGAAACACATTTATACTTGACATAAGTCTTTTTTGTGTGTGTCCAGTTTGGATATTTAGCCATCAGAATTGTTGTCTTAAGGCCAAGAAAGATGCCAAGCGGATTTATTTTACCAAGTGGATCATCATGGTCTTGCCATATTGGTCCATTTGATTGACCTTTATTATAATTATGAATTTATTTTATTTTCAGTTGCTACAAACGGGACAGACATGACTGGGGGATAGGACAGGGAGAAAGAATGAAAGAAAGAGAGGGAGAGAAAGAAAACCAAAGGGGAGAAGAGACGGTGAGAAGGGGGGGAAGAAAGAAAGAAAAAAAGAAAAACAAACAAAGCACCTGGATCACCTGTATGGTGGCTGCTCTGCCGGCAGCCAGCTGTGCCAGAGAGGACTGAGCTTCAGGCCCAGAGGCCCCCGGAAGGAGCCCAGCCGGGCCACAGGCGCCCGGCCCCGCCAATCGGCCACCAGGAGTGAGCCGGTACATACATGAGCACCCAGCCCCAGACGACAAGGACCACCAACACACCAACGTCTGAGGGCATCAGCCACCGGCAGGGAGTGTGGTGAGGGGAGATAGGCCTCCGTACTTTAGAGGACCTGAGATGTACCCAGAGAGGTTGAGTCTAAGACCCAACCTGACATATAGACACAGACGAACAGGCACACGCGGACACAGACGTGCATTCCCACCCCATATGCATAACCAAATACTCGGCACTCACCCAACGTGTAGACAGACACAAATAGACACTGCACAGACAGTCACACTCCCCAAACATACTCTATATCCCAGGTCCAGGTACCCCCGCCCTCAGAGGGGCAAGCCGCACCTAGACCCAGGAGATGTAACCCTTGTCTCTGGGGTGGAGGCAAGCGGACCACCTCCTTATCTGCAGTAGCAGGGAGGCCCCGCATCCCAGACCCCAGTCTGACGGCTAACAGAACCGGGGTGAGTGAAGACCTCAAACCTCCCTATGCCCGCTCATATGTAGTGTTGCTGCGTGCTGTTCTAAAGTGCATTTAAAACTCAGGAGAGTTTTACTTGACATAAGTTTAAGTATAATTATTTTGTGTTCATTTCATTGTTTAGTAAAGTTTATTTACTGTACATGTTTAGTAATACATTGAACACAGGTTTTAATCACAAGATTATTTCTTTTTCTAAAAAATACAAAACAAACTTTTCACAAAAAGTAAGGTTATTTGTCATTGGCAGATGACTTTGCAAGTTTTCGTGGATACAACCCACATCCACAACGCTGCTGCTCAACCCACAAATGCATTTACCTTACAATTGTGGCACCAGTCAAGGAGAAAGAAACAGGCTTTCCAGTGGTATAAGATTATAAATTGGGAGAACATCTCTTAACTGTCATAGATCCCAACTGAGTGAACAAAAACAGCCAATCAAACAAAGAATATAAAAAATCAGGAGATGCTTTTTGTCCTAAAATGCAAATCATTCAGCAAAGTAAGAGACACTTTAACCAGGTCAGTTCTGTAATTCCAAATTTCAGTCAGCTGAATGACATCTCAAAATTAAAATAAGTTTTACTAACAGACTGCTTAAATAAATTACAAGAAATCTTTCCCGACAGAGTATGGGTTATGTTAATACTGACCTGCAAGCTCATTAGAATTGCACAATCTCTGTTTTTGCCTTATGTAATGTACATACATATACATTTAAAAGATTTTGTTGTTTTTTGACAACAAGTGATGGTAGCTCAATGAATAAGACACAGTATAACTGTTTGTGCATGATTTTTCACAAACATTTGACATTTTGACACCCTGGGTTAACTTAGAGAGTTAATAACTAGCTTTGTGTGGCCACTTATTGTGTGTTAGTTGCCTCTTTCAATCATCAGATGACAAAATGGTGATTTTATACAGGAGAAGCTGAAGACGTGGAGGCGTGTAAGACTGCAACTCTGCTTCCGGGTCCCAACTCTGGATAAAGTAAAAGAGACGGACAAGACACTAACACCTATAAAAGAGAGGAAACAAGTGAAGTAGCTGGAATGTTGGAGTGTTTCTTCAGTTTAACTATAACAAGTGGACTGATTTGGATAACACATGTTGGATTTGATAAATTGTATAGGAGGACAGGAAGAGTGGTGTGAATGTGAAAACCTGCACACCACTCCTCTTGACCTGTACAGGTTCAGTAAGACAGAAACTTTTGGGCTACCTCTTGGTCTCCTGTATCTCCCAAGAGGTTCATTAAAGCATTGATAAACCGCCAACAAGACGACACCACTGCCATCATCGATACAGGCTGAAATATAGGTTCAAATTCAGAAAGCTTTAAAGAATGTGGTTACATCGGCTAATGATTGGGGCTTTAAAATATCTATTGATAAAAATAAGTGTATGATAACTGGACATAAAAGGAAGGGACCAACTAAACATCTGCAAGTCTACGGAAAGGACCTTGAGAGAGTCAAGCAGTTCAAATTGATCAAGAAGCTGGATATAATTTGGTCGAAAACTCTGCACCACTCCAATATTGTCCTTTTAATAGAAATGTGTGAAATGCCTTTGAAAATGAGAAAATATAGGCTTGGGCTGAAGTATTTAATAAAAAGAAAAGGACAAAATGTAATAGTTCTGGTTAAAACTGGGCTAGCACTGGGAATTCTTGGGATCAGCAAAGAAAGTCAAAATCAACTTTAATGAGGAGTTGAAATCCATCACATGAAAAAATTGGCTTTGTTGACATGTGTTAGGTATTTTAGTACCATGGTAGCATTTACTGGATATTGTTTTATAGTGACATTATACAGGAAAACTCTGTCATTCAATAAGGCCCCTTTGTTTTAGTTATTTTTCTCTTTGACCCAAGAATTGATGTGTGAGAATCACAGGCTGGTACAAGGTTGAAATACCACAGAGATCACTCCCTCAGCTACATTAGTTTCTTAATCTTTTAGACGCCTGTTGAAGGCCAAATGGTTTGTTTCAGATTTCACTAATGAAAGAACTCTTTGTTTTGTGCCTTGAAAATATGTCGCTGAGATAATCACAATTGTAGCTGAACTAATAAACTACACAAAGGATGCTTCTTCACCCAAGGGCAGGAAGACGCTCCCTTATCTTGGTCTGTACTGGTTTAAACTGATAATCTGCTGTCTCATGAATTTTACCCTCTATATAAACTGTTGTACTTGTGAATAAAGTTGAGTCAATTTGGGAAGACAACCTGAAGCAGTCTCTGTTTTCTTGTTCTCCCAAGCTGCTCCCGAGCTCGTACTAACACGCTGAATGGCATGCTTGAATATTACTTGAGAATATATTTGACTGTGTTACAGACTAAGGGACATTCTCTGCTGATAGGTGAAGGTACATTCTCTGCTGATAGACGTCCACGCCTCGAAGGAAGTCGATCCACGGATTAGGCCCTGGAAACCGTTTCCTTCAACATGGATGTGTGTTCTCCTGTCTGTTGGTCAGGTATACCATCATGGCTGATTCTAGGTCCATACTCAACAAGAACAGGAAAAAGAACTCAGTAGATATCGTAAAAATAACCTACTCTAGGATGGAACACCTTTGGATTGGCTATTTACAAGTTTATACAGATGGGTCAAAGGTCATGTAAGTAGCAGAGTGGCTTGTAGTGTGTACATACTGAAAACAGAGTTTTAAAAAAAGCTTGTGTATATCAGATCAGTTTTATGGGCTCTCTGGTGGGTTGAGGACCAAAGGCACGATACTGCATCATATATACAGTGATTCAGCTGCAGGTTTTTTAGCATTTAAGGAGCAGAACCAGACCTGACCTGACTCTAGAGACACCTCGATGTAATGCAGCAGCATGTTCATCAAAGGAAAAAGCTGTTCAGAGACTTTGATCAACTGGAAAAACTGTTTTCAATATTTTTAAAAGGAAAGCTGTTACATTACTTATGCAGTGCTAACCTGTTAGAGAATATAGAGACCTGAGACTGAGCGTGTGGCTAGCTCGCTTATCTAGAAGAAAACTTGGGAAGTAGTGAACAGTAGATGGCAGCAACACGCCATTGTTTCATCTAGCCTGCCAAACCAAAAGAAGCACCCGCCTCTCCACAAAGTAGTAGTCAGACACAACACACAGGTTTACTTGCTAAGTAAGGTCAGCTGTACCAAAAAGGGTCGCACCAATAACTGTGGTTAATATGCACGACGTGGCTTCATTTCCTGCCATTTTTGGAAAACAATGATGTGTCCGGAGTCAGGTGTGCTCGCTGGCTCTAGTGAACCTTGACCTCCCTGTCAGGTAGTGATGGTCCGCTTGAAGCTGAAGCTCCGGTGCGTGTGTCAAAAAAATCAACACACTGCTTCAGAAGCACTGTGTCGAAGCTTGACTCGTTTGGCCAGAGTCACGTGATCAGTGACGTCTGAAGCTTCATTTAGAGCCTAACTGCTTCGGTATCTGATTCAATGGTTTATAAGGAAGCAAATCATTCCCGGGATTTGTGGAGTGTTTTGATGGTGACAGATAGCGAACCACTGATCATTCTACTGAGAGATTTGGAGCCAGCGAGGAATAAAGGAGGTTCTGTTGTGTGGGAGAATTTTGAGTTGATTTTTGTCGATCAGGTGGGTTTTCCAGCTTTGTGTTCTGGCCGTTTGCTTTTTGTTTTGTGCGTGTTTATTATATCTGAAAACGGGAAAAAGGTAAAATGTCAAAAATCTGCTTCCATAATATAAATATCATTAAATAACTTTAGAAAAACTTCCACTTGACTCTTTACATGTAATGTTGTAAAACTATATATTTTATTGTTTAATTAATCTGAAAATGTTAGTCTGCCAAATGTGCAGCAATTGAATTTCTTTATTCTCTTTAGCTGATAGTTTGTGGGGCCCAGGTAGACTGTATAACTGCATCTCTACCAGTTTCTCTGCACTCCAGCCTCCTCTGTGCCATGTGAAGGGATTTTCCTTAAGGCAGGAGAAATGATCTCCACAAAAAGGAACAGGTTCAGTCATCGCACACTAGAACAAATTCTCTTCTTAAATAAAAATGAGAAAGGGTTACCTTAAATGCATCATGTTTTTAATTTGCAAGTTCATAAGCATTTTCCTTTTCCATTTCACAATCAATTCTACCCCCAGGTCAAAAATATGTCTGGGGAAATTTCCCTAATATAATATTATTTATAAATACACCCGTCCACTGCCAGACTGCAACTGCACCTTATGTACATTCTGTAGTATTCATTCCACCTCATTTAATTTCTGTATTTTATGTATATAAGTTTAGATTAGTTATTTATAGTTGGTTTACACAGCTTTGTGCATGTATGTGTACGCATGTGTAATGTATATATAGACACGTGTGTGTGTGTGTGTGTGTGTGTGTGTGTGTGTGTGTGTGTGTGTGTGTGTGTGTGTGTGTGTGATGTACATTGCTGTGCTTGAGAGCCACCATCTACCGGAACCAAATTCCTTGTATGTGTCTGCACATATACTTGGCCAATAAAGACGATTCTGATTCTGATTCTAGCGATTAATTGCATACCTGCATGGAGGCAGGACCTCACAGCAGAAGCATACTCCATAATGTGTTGTACATTATTATATGTATATATTATATGTAACCTGGTATTTTTCAATTATTGTATTTACCAACATCAAGAAGTCACAAGCAAAGAAAGACCACACCATGGTGCATAACAAGGAGAGTTTACTGGTCAAAACTATTTATTAAACAAATAAAACACATTTTTTTAACCACCAAAAAATACACGTTCAAAGCAACACAACGGCGGCCCAATATCAGACAGAATTCCACTCAGTAGAGTGGGCAATCATAATGAAGCAGTTGGTTTTATTTTGTGGATTCACGCTGCTCTTCATATTTTAGGCCACCAGATGTCACCAGAGAGGACTGTGTTGAAAAGCTTCGAGTAATGAACCGTTTTTCAACACAAGCTTCAGTGCTTCAGAAAGCGTCATTTGACCATCACTACCGTCAGGTATCAAGCTGGTGAGTTTGGCTGTGTAATTTACACACCTACATCATCGCATGAAAATCTCTTAAAAGTTTATTTTGTGTCACAGAAACAGTAATATTTCAAACTCTTTACCCGCCCTCCTCCGCCATTTGAGTTTTGGACGAAATGCATTCTGGGATATTTGGCTGCACGCTCGATAGAATGGGAGGAGCGAGAACACATCCGGGCATTTTGAGCGTACTTGGAACACTACTTGGTCTGCGACTGATGACGTATCACAACTCAAGTACATACAAATACGCATATTGAGAAATGGCCAGAGTTTTAAAGAGGAAGTGAAGAAAATATTCCCGTGTTTCACTTAAAAAGGGATTATGTTCAAATGAATGGTCATGTGAGAACATGCTAAAGACAAATCTAACTGAAGTATAATTACTTTAACTGAAACTTGAGTTATATCCATAGTGAATGTTCAAATGGGAAATAGATTTTCTATTTTAAGAATAACACAGAAAAGAAGAAAATGTAATGAAGTGATTTTGAAGTTTAAACTTAAACCCTGTATTAAATCATGTACGTGAAGTCAGATAGGCCCCATTGTAATTGCTCCGTTTATTATTACTATTATTTTCCCCCAAAATGGTCTTTTTAACATGCTCAAAAACTCATAAAACTGCGATATTTTTGGTTAAAACTTTTGATTTTGCAAATTTTGTTGTACTTTTGCAAACTCCTAGGGATTTTATCGGCTCAACTTCATATTTGGTCAGTCTAAACTACAGAAACTGCAGAGCTTTTGCGTTTTCTTCAAAGGCGGTGGCCGTGGCACCACAGCGAATTTTGATCATTCGCTATGGAATTTTAATATGCTGTCACCCACACATGCATTATCCAGTCTGGACCAAATTTTTCATATGTGATCAGGCTTTGACCCTGAACACATTTCATCTGCCATATTTGACAATGGTCAAAGCGCCACCTAGTGGGAAGTTGGTCTTGGGTTACATTAACCTCTTAAGACCTGGCATCCACATATGTGGACATCCCATTTTGGGTTATATAGACCAAAATACTCAATTTTGCTCTACAAGGGCCTGATATCCACTTACAAGGACATTATACTGCTACTGTTCTATCGAAATTTTAAACGAATATCCTCATATGTGGCTCTCATTTTTCTTAGAAACAAAAATCAGGTAAAAAAAATCTGGTAATTCTTTGTTTTTACATTCACTGGTTCCCAATATGCCCAAATATCAAAGAGAAATGAAAAATGCATGCCGTGGAAGAGTTCAGGTCTTAGGAGGTTAAAAACTATGAGTTTTTGTTAAAGGGTGTGAAACTGGCAGCTTTGGCAAATTTCAATATTTTCACATGAAGCTCGTAATTGCTCCACAGGCATGAGAAGATCTAGCTCATCTTGATTACCAGAGTGAAGAAACACAAGGAGAGGGGACCCCCATATCCTCCACAGAGCTAGTGGGGACAACAACATGGACCCATCAATCATCACACAGGATGGAGGAGGACAGCAATAGCTGGCTGACCTGGCTTACTTCATCTGAGGGCTTAAGAAATGATTGCTCCAGAGGTGTGGGTCGTCCCAGGGTTAACCCTGAAGTTGCCTGGACCAGCCAAAATCCTGCTTTGTAGTAGATGCCTCTGGTCAGCTGGAGCCTTTCTCAGCAGTTTGCCGTTGGATCTCTTTGCGCCTCGTTGGCTCTGGCTTCCTCCATGCTGGTCATTCTAAAACTGTATGTGGTTCAGAGCAAACCAGCTTTTGTGGTTAAAACTGGAATGCGAGTTTATATTTTAACCAACTGACTTATTTTACTTTTGGTTTTGCAATTAATGAAATGTAACTTCACAAACACAAGAAATCAGTTGTATGCTGGTTTATAGCAGACAGGCATAAATTAGTAATCTGTTTTAGGTACCAAATTTATAGTGAAGACCAGAAGTATTAAAATATTAAATTACAAATTTGGAAACAGAACTGTAAAAGAAACAAAATTATGCTCTGATTTTTTTTTTATTATTTTTTTTTTACAATTTATAAAAAATAGATTGAATTGGCTAATAATATCGTCTTATTGTCTGTGCCAGTGGATATATGGAAAAACATAACTGAATTACTTTGACGATGAAGATAAAATAAGTAATATATATATATTCTCCGGTGTCTTTATTTATAATGACCAAGTGTAATTCACAAAAGAAAAAAGGTATATGTTTCATACCAAAGATTTTGGTGTCACAACTCAGTTAAATCTGAACAACAATCTTCATGTCATTTATAGATTGCCTGTAGTCCACTGTCTACATCATTTAGTGTATGTTTGTAGGAACTTTGACTCCACCCTTGTAGGTGGACCTACGCTGCAGAAGATAGTATGAAGATATGAGATATTCACCTGAAACAGACCTACGAGCACTTTCTTTTAGAAACTTAATTTTACATTGTTGCTAAGATGTATTTACTAAAAATGTCACACAAATTCATAATTTTGAAGAGTAAACCATTTTATTACTAACACTGGAGTAGTTAAATTTGTTTATTATTATACAGAAACTAACTGTTTTACAAAAACAAAATGATACAATGTCACACATATGTACAGTATAGTAAATATACCATCTCAAATTGTACACAAAGTATTTACAATTCCACACATACTGCATTAAAAACAAAACTCCGGCTAATACTCTACAGACATTGAATTTTGCATAACATCAAATAAAACATGCCGCATTTTGAGGTTTTTCATCTTTACAAACCCATGACCATTTTTAAATTAGTGCAAGTTAACCACTTGTGTCAGAGGTTATGGATATATATTTTTAATAGTTTCATTCACACAAGTCAAACTAAAACCTGGAAATAATGGAAACCCGTTGCCTTGTTCCTCAAATACAGCTGACCTTCAGATGTTTCCTGATTGTGTTTGGTTAAAGGTATAGTAGCTGATTCTTTGACCGGATGGCTGTGGACATAGTTCTGTAGTATATCTTTAACAACAGTTCACTTGTGAGGAGTGGTGAGCAGACTTACTCGTGAGATGTTTCAATGCAATTCTGACACTGAACTCTAAAGAAATATGTCCCTTAACAGCATCAGTGACTGTATGATCCACATCTCATAAGTTTCTCATTGAGTTTTAACAAAATGAAGGGTCAAAAGAAAAAGAAGAGAGAAAACTTGATGCTGCATTTTGATCTTAGAGGAGGCCTAGTTACATAATCTCAGTGACTGCAGTGTGGCTCTAGAAAATATTTGGGAAAATCTGATGTCAAATAAGATTTTAACACATCACACTCGTGGTATCTGTTCAGTATCATCAGTAGCTTCGAGGTCTGGAGATGCTTCAAATGATAGGAAGGGCTTTTTTTTTAGCAGTTATACAGCTGTGAGTCATACCACCAACACTTTCTAATGCCAGGATTAGAGACAAAATATTACATGACATCACATTTGATGTTTTTTTTTGTTTTGTTTCTTTTTTAAATTCCCATTATTAAATTCACATTGGATGACAATCAATCTGACAGAATGGTTACCTTATTTTTTTACCTCATAATACAACTTCTACAACCAACAGTAATACAGAGTGCACTAACAGCCCATCTTTGACAGTCTCTAGTTTCACATCTGCCTGTGACCTGGAAAGCCATCTCTGCATGAAAGTTGCAGTTCTCAGATGAATGATGGCGTGATTTAACTATACACATCCAGTGTATAAAAAATTGCATCCATACATTCTCATCACGTCAGTGTGAATTTTTTTTTTTATAAACACTGACGTTCATGTTCATTGTAGACAGGTGCTGTGGTGACTCATTTCTCCTTGCATTTGCGCCGCCACCACTCATGTTTTGGGTGTAAGGGGCTAAGACTATAGGAGAGGATTTACACACTGGAAATGAGAAAAGTGGATGAGGGAGCTAGGGTCAGACAACACTTTTCTTGTTCCCAGCAGCCACTTCCTTTTAAATCCATCCTAATGACATCTCACAAATCATGAAAGGCACCATGCTACGATTCGTCAGGAAGCAATATTGATGGATCCAATTATACGTCTCTGTCAAACTAAGGCAAAACATTTTGGTCTCTATTACCATCTATTCTGACAGAATGAGTATTTCAGATGGACAAATTGTGTAGCCTGAAGTTGACATAGAAGAACTGTCAAGTGTCCAGAGTCACCTGCATTTTCAGCACTCTGACCAGAAAGCTGCAAGACTGAAGCCCACTGGAACATTCAGAAATGTTTTTTTCCTCCAGGCCCTTTCAGATTGTACATCAATGGGACTCTTTGGGCATTTATTAATTTCTGGTACTTTAAAACTATGTTAGGACTTCAGCAATACATATTTCTTGTTTGAATTTGACTCTTTGATTTTATACAAGAAAATCTGTTAGCGATGGCCTCATGGAGGCCAACATAAGAAGTCACGTTTCATGTGTTCATTTATTTAACTAAACATCCTTCATTAAAGGATTTCTCTATCTCCTTTATGACAAATCTCATGATATACTGACTGAAAGAGCTACATGCACAGTAGAAAATAACATCCTGTCAGACCACTACAAGACAAGGAAAGAAATCTGTTGCGACCGATTCACAGATGTATCAACAAATGACATTAATCTTTAAAAAATATGTTTAAAATAAATTCATAGTTGTTCAACAATACTCAACTCTTTTTATGCATAGATTAAAGTGTTTTGACTAACTGCACAGGTCCAGGACACAGTGTCACTACAAATTTTGTGATCACTTCCAAAGCAAGTCATTTTCTCAAAACAGCTACAGGTTCCAACATCCAGATCAGCCTGCAAGGCAGGTTAAGTAATCTATACTGACCGTCGTGACTGCTCGTGTTGTCAGAGGTTTATTGTTATTGTGAAGAGTAATAATAATAATGGAAAGACAATAACGATAGCAATGACTGGCAGTTTAAAAAACCCAATAATGAAAGAGCCAATAATTTTTAATGATTTAATTTTAATTGTGAACAATTTTTGGAGTATTGTGACCAACATATGTAGTGAGTGGAACAGTGTGAGTGTAAAAGTAAACCATTCCGGTTTCTTATACTTTGACACCATTGCACGTAGAGACGTGTTGGGTTGTACTGCAGATTTGTTTTGTTATCTCACTTTCTATTACCACATGCAGGCTGCCCTGAAAGTTAGAACTGCAGTACAGCATCTAAAACACAACAGCATGCTTTGAAAACAGTCAGCAGTGATGCACAGTTCCCGTGATATGTAGTAAATGAGCTGAAACACAATTCTTGTTATGTAGACCGTTCTAAAGCCACACAGATGAAAAGCATTTACTACCACGTACTTCCCCCAAAGAATCTGCTCAGTCTCTGCAAGTGAAGACCTGTCATCTCTATGATCATGCGGACTGGGAGCTCTGGAATTACTTTAAAGGACTGAAACCGAAACCACATTTTATTTCACCATTTTTCAGTAATGCTAGAAAACCATACCAAATGGAGCGGGGTATGATGCCCATTTCTTTCTGAATACCTGATCTTTTTTGTGGGCAGCTACATATAAAGTAAATGTCCAGCACTGTCAGTTGCCACTATAGTCAGTCACTTTGTCACCCTCTTTGATCAAACATTTTGTTCTCAGAAAAGGTCAAAGGAGCTATAGAAATGAACCATAAGTCACAGTCTTAGTGCTTTGTTCTGCTCTGTGACCTATTGTTTTGGGTAATTTTGTAGAAAATTGTCTAATTTTACACTTTTTGGTACTGCTGTGAGCTATCAGGCGTATATAAAGATAACATGACACCTACATCTTGGAAACAGGTGCTTCTGACACTGTTGACATAATTCAGAACCAGTTTCTGTCCAGTAGATGGGATTCAGACATGGTTTTAAGGGCCGGGCAGATGGACGATTACTTAATACTCCATCTTAGCAAAGACATCTGGGGATAAAGCAGCTGATGGCTATAATCACAATTTAAAAAAAAAATGTCTGTTTTAGGCTTATTTTCAAAATCAATGTTTATAAGAACATGAAAAGTAAACACGAATATTATTATTTCAATACTGGTAATGTTTGCTGATAAAACAAAGTGTCAATAAAATACATTTATTTTGAAAATCATCCTGAATAATAAAGGTAATGAGTTTCTGTGAGTAAATAATTTTGTTATGAAAATGATGATTGCACAGCAAAGATCACTGAAAGCTCAAAACGGCAGAGGCTCAGGACGTGAGCTACGGCTCGTTTATGAGCCAAGTAGAAGGCAAGACTCTGGCTGCATGACAGTGACGAGTTTTTTGATTTTCACTTTCGTACAGAAGGGAACAGTGGTGACTTTAGTCAGATTTAAAAACAGAAGAGCACAGTCAACTCCTCTAACAGACGAAGCTGCTTACTGGTTGGACTTTCCTTTCAAGGATCCAGCTCAGACTGCCGAGATGAAACACACCTAGACACCACGCTGTCCACTATGAGTTAAATCTCTATTTGAACAAGTAACTCAGAAGTTGGCCACATATTGCACCAAGCTGACAGTAATGTGTTCTTCCGGTTTGTGTGAAGGAAAAAAAAAAAGGTAGAGGTTGACAAAGTTTGAGAGTTGAGGATTATTGCCTATTACTCAATTTTCATGGTCCATGTGTAAACAAATTTAATGCTATGCTGCTAAAAAAAATACAGTTCATAATAAAATATCAACAAAAAACACGAGGACAGAAAAACCAAACAAACCCGAAAGCTCGCAGCTATTTACAGATGCATTTTCTCTAGTGTTTTGCAATCTTCATGTTGAAAGACAGTTTATGGAAAGTAAATAGATGAATCGTGTACTATGATCTACTTGTACAAGATAAATATTTTCAGGCAGCAGGGTATATTGATGATTGTATATTTGATGATCATTGGAGGCCTGTCGTGACATAGCTTGGTGAACTTGTGAAGATATGGATGGCTCGCCTCCAAGATTAGTACCTGGTCTTTGTCCCCAGCAAGATTTTAATTTTACTTTACAAATTGTACACATTGAAAAACCCTGACAAAGGCACACCATGGAGAAAACATCCACATCTAAATTAGAACTAAGGACTAGTTATACATAATCTATGTAACATATGTACAGTACTGGGAGAGGGGAGCTGAGATGTCCAGAGAAGAGGTCTTTTCTCGCAGACACACCCAATCACCTATTTACTGTTGTCGTTTGGTCCATCTCACTGACACTGGAATATTTAGTCTGGAGGAAGGCCAAGGGACTTGCCTGAAGTCAGAGACTTCCTGTTTGGACTGTGCCAACTGAGACACATCACAGTCGACATCCAAATCCATTCACACGGTTTTCCCTTCAGTGTTTTCCACTTAAAGTGTGGCTTCCCTCACTGCAGGACAGTTAAAGTGTTTCCAAACACTGTCCCTATGAAGAGAAGGAGCCTGTCTGACACCATGTACTCTCTAAATTTAAAGATTTGAGAAAAAGAAAGAAAGAAAACAATTATAATGATAAAAAAAATTATAAAATAAATAAAAATCAAGCAGCAGAATTCAAGTTTGCCCTTGCTAATATTCCTCCTTGTTACGAAACACACGATCACCTGTTCTGCCAAAGCAACAACCGTGAAGGAGGAACTAAAGAGTAAATGTGGAGTGCAGCATGAGGCCTGGCAGGCCTGGGACAGGTGGAGAGGGGGAGAAAGAAAGTATATGTGTGACGGGGCAGCTGTCTTCTCTGGTCGATCAGACAATCTTCTTGATGCTGGGTCTCTTGAAGCTGCCAGCACTGCGCTGCTTCTGGACCTGACTGGCTGAACCATGGCGAGTACGACCTCCACTGGACAAAGCTGAGCTGGGGGACAACTGGACATTCTCCTTATCTACACCTGGAGGAACACAGGGATGACAGGCTTTAAAGGCATTCCCTTCGTCTGGGATTGTTTTCTCGACCATTTCATTTTTCTTAAAATCTCTTTAGATTATATTGTTATTGAGACCAACCACATGTTTCTAATCTTGGGAAATTATCTAATTAAAACATTTACAAGTCTGATGAATGAAAGGTACTGCGAAGAAGACGTGGTGCAGCGGTTAGCACTGTCGCCTCACAGCAAGACGGTCCTGCATCTACATCCAGGGGCCCTTTCTGTGTGGAGCTTGCATGTCGTCTCAGTGTGTGGACTTTATCTCTGGTATTTCGGCTCCCTCCCAGTCCAATTTGCATCTTAGGTTGATGCAAATTGTCAATGAAAACGACTGTCTCTCTATTTAGCCTGTGCCTTATGACTGCTACAATACATGGATTTATGGATGGATGCTAACAGTTTGAGAGTGGTAATTCTTTTGGTTAGGTAGACTTGCAGAGTTTGTAAATGTGTTTTTTTCTAGAAACATCTCTTAGCTTGTTTGTAATATTGTTTGTCTAATTAAACAGACATCAAATAAGCTCTTTGAGTTTCTTTTCCTTTCTATACTGCGTTGCATTTTAACAGAATTTTTGTTTTTATATGTGACATGTATTTATTGTACAAATAAAGTAAACTGCCACTCACTGTTAATTTCCTAGTAGTCTTAAAATGTCTATATTATATCCTTCAACCTCATAACAAACTGTTGAAGAATCAGGTCAGGACAGTGTCGAAAGATGTTCTTTGTTACATCCTGCACACAACACAAGGCCCAAGGCAGACCTGTTGTGGAAATAGCTATAAACCATACCTCACAGCGGGTGCTTATTTAAGCTAAGGGTGCTTCCTGGGTTGAGCATGCAGAAGACGGAACCGCCCGCTTATTATGAATTTGCAGCAGCTCGTCTATTCTTAAATAGACGAGCTGCTGATGTTACTGTAGCCTGGTTCTAGAGATAAAGGTGAAAAGGGAAACAATGCAAATTTAGTATTTTTTAACCACACTTCATCAGGGCTGCCAGTGTAGTGGAAGGTTTGGTAGACGTGAGTACTGCGTCAGAGACTTTATTGAGATCTCTTTGATCGCAGGAGTGATCATGTCGTGCAAGTCAGAACATCTAAAACATCACCTCTCCCATCACTGACTACTTTCCTTTAGAAAGATGTTTTTAGAGCAACTTCAAGTAACATGAACCGTTCTCTTTATGTTTCTGTGAATCTTCTTTGATGATTAATCACTAACAGATTAACTTTTTTGGTTTTACTGTCTGTAACACAAGACACAGACAGACGACTGACATGAGGTAACACTACGCATGTCTCAAAGTCTTCTCTTTGTGCAAGCAGTAATTCTAGTCCAAAAAAATAATTCTCAGCATCTAACCCCCTCGAGATGATTGATGAAAATTTCCTGGTAAATATTTAACCCTTTACAAGAAATTTCTTTTCAAACAAAAGGAGGTAACGTAGGACAAGAATGTGACCAGCTTTCTCTCTGGACTGTGACTTGGATGAGAACATTTTGATTTGATTTCACTAGATGATGAAGTAAAACATGTAGACGAGGTGAAAAAACAGGAAGCTTTAATACAGAGAGTTAGAGTGACTGTATGCTTTTTGTTGTAGAGAGAGATGGACACCTGGTGAGTGCTGTGAAGTGGCCAGTGAGGTCATCGAGTTTGACAGGTTGAGGTTGGCAGTGATGCTAAGCTGGCTCTGGCTGGTAGGAGGGTAGGGGGAAGTAGGTGTCCTCAGTTGCTCCTCCCCTCGTTCCTCGTCAGCTGCTGGCAGGTAGCTGTCAATCAATGCCTCCAAGAACTTGACAATCAGCTCAGCGTAGTCTGGAATCTGGGTTTGCTGCACAAACAACAAACACAATGAGCAACATCAGAGTCAGGTAACAAGGTCTAACAGCAGCACAGACGAGGTTCATCCTCAGTCAGTGAAACCCAATGTCGTCTGCATAACAACTGCAACCAAATGCCGAAAGAGCATAAGAATCTGGCCCGTGTCAACACTTTATCGGGTGGATTTTTCAGATGGGATGGTAACATGCTCTGTTTCACTGGTTATAATTTAAATTATTTAACATTGCTTTACTAATTGCGTCATGAAAACAAACTGTTGGTGGTGTTGACAAAACTGCTGTGCGCATGAGAGGTTTTCTTAATTTAGACATTTGATTACCTCCCATAGACACTTTTTATTTTGAATACTTGCTGGACTCTGGGCTTTCAACAACAACTAATTCTCTTTCTTCAACCTTTCTGTTGCAGATTTCCTGGTGTGCTGAAGAATATTTTTGTGACATGACCCAGTTTTTATCAAGTTTTAACTGTCAGACAGTTGGCCCCTTGACTCTAGAATATACAGAGGAGTTGATGGTCAACAAGGTGGCCAGATGCTGTAATTAATGACAAACATCTCCAATTTGTTCTTGTTTATTCAAAGAAAATGGTTCCAGAAGTCTTGTGGTTTGCTCTGATGTATCTTTACAAACCTAATCAGTGCTGCAATGTTCATTTTAGAGACAAACGGCTTTCTTCTGGAAATCCCTCCAAACCAAGCCACACTGGAGTCTTTCTTTACTTGTACTGTCATAAACATTTAACATGCTACCTGAGGCCTCTGTAGCCTGCCTTTAGGTATTTTGCAGTTTCATTAAGTGCAAACCATTGCATGGTTTGAGTTAAGATTGGCACCTGTTTGAGTCTTTCCACTAATAAATAATAATGCCAAAACTGGATTTCTAAAGGTGCTGACACTTTCTGATGATTGGTTTATCAAGTGCATTTTATTAGCAGCACCTGGCTGCTACTCACACTCTGAATTCTTTTGGAAGGAGTAACAGTACACGTATACAGGACTGCATAGAGTTCTTTAAACTTAAGTGCTGTATTAAAAGAAGAATGGGGAAAAAAAACAAGAGAACACAGAAATAAATAAGAAACTAGTGATATTTGGGGGTGCAAAACATACACAGTCATGCCCCAAAAAAGGCACAGGAGATGCGATGAGCAGAAAGACTTGGATAAACTCAAATACCGATGACTAAAAATAAGCTTTAAGTCTAGTTTTAAAAGACTTAATTGAGAGAGCAGATTTGACCAACCACAGCAAACGTCCGGTCCCCTCTGAGTTTAAAGGTGCTTTCACACCTGATGTGTTTAGTTCATTTAAATTGAACTATGGACTGGTTCTTATATATCGCTTTAAACAACTCATTTACACCCATTTGCACAAGCACTTTTTTCTATGCTCTTTCTACACAAGTGATAAGATGGAACCTGAGGTACACAGCAAAGTGTTGCTGTTGAAGAATAATTTCCAATGATGACAGAGAAAGTTTAATTTTTCAGGTATGTGGTAAAGCGCCCTGAGGCAACTGTTGTTGTGATTGGTCCTGTATAGCAAAATAAAACTGAACTGAACCAGTGTAGTTCTCTGCAGCTGATACCAGCACTAAAGTGCAGGTTGAGGAGGAGGATGGTACAGTCCCCAGAGTAAACTGACAGGAGCACATCATTGTATACTTTTAGCAGGGCAGATTCTGTTGTGGGCCCTGAAACCCGACTGAAACATTTCAAAAATGTTATGCAGTAAATATGGAAGAAATTGATGGAGAAGGACAATAAAACACTTTCTGTGTGTGTTTTTGAGTGATAGAGTCTGTTAGATAGAAATAGAGCATTCATACGGCCCCTGAACATCTTTCTGTATAAACTTAAGTTTTGTAAGCATATGTTCTCCCAGGATCTTAAACTGGTATGTCAAAACTAAAAAAAACATTCCAGTCACCCTCAGAAAAAAGTAGAAGTGTAAACATTAGGATTCCATGCTGAACCATTCAATATCAATATATCAAAATGGGCAACGTTTAAAAATAAAATTAAAAAACATAAGAAAAGAAATAAATATTCAGTCAATTAGTCATTTAGTCAGCATTGTCAATGCAATTCAGGAGTCTGTATTATTGAGTTTTGGGTTTTGCTAGTTTTCCGAAGCGGCATAATCCAATATCAACATGAAAGCAGACCACAGATCATTTTCAGCCTCTCTGCTACTTTTTGGTATTTATGTATGTGCTTCCAAGAGTTGATGCTTCATATTTCAACACACCAATTGACAACCTGGTTGTAGATCTGCTGTGTACTTCCTTAGTAAGCTGAAATTCTACTGCAAGGCAGCTGAAGCGGCCCAAGTGAAAATAACTAATTGACAAGAGGAAAATGTTATTTGTACCTTAGAGAAGGGTCCAGCAAACCTCCAAAGTCCATTAAAGCCAAAGCCTGTGAATTGAGAGAAAGGAAGAGAAGGGAATGAAAGTAGTGAAACATCTTCATAAAGTTAAAGACGTCCAATTGTCTTCTTTTTTCTTTAGCTTCTAAGAACGGGGGAAGACAACTCAGTGAATAAATATCTACAAGCTTCTATCCATTTTCAGTACCTGTCAGCATCAGGTGACATAACTAAGTGCAAAACTAGGAAGGCTGGCATGTAGAGCTTGTAAATCAATTTACTTTGTAAATAGGAAGGTTGGTACTGGGGGGGTGACTCCTCATGGTACACCACACTCTGGACAATGCCGTGGACAGGGTTCAGGAGATTGATATCCTGGCACATGGATAGCACAGTGTTGATCTTGGAGTCCAGTAGATTGTGGCTGAGAGGGTGAACAGAGAAAACAATATTGGGGCACATGGTTATGCGGTTATACAAGTTAGCCTTTTAAAAAGCTCAAGGGTTTTACTGCTAATTGAAAGTATCGAGGTACATTTTCACTGACAATTACCACAAAGAGTGTAAAAATGAGAAATAACTCCCAGCATTATAAAATCTTAGTGAAGCGAACACCTATAGCAGAGTTCGTCTGTTCTGATGTAGGATATATTTGTTAAAACCAACATTTTAACTGAAAATATTGGTTAGAAGGCGCTGATAACCATTCAGATAAAAGACTGAGCAAGCTGCATCCTATATGGAACAATGGCTCTTTAATGAGTCTGGGGGTGGATTGGCAAAGTATTGGATTGGAAAGCTTCCCTATCTAAGAGCAAAATGAAGCCTGACCTACCACTACAGAAAATCAACCATTGTCCAAAAATATCCCAGGATAATTTCACCTAATCTGAACAAGAACAGAAGACTGGCAGCAGCCATTTGATCCTGTCTGCTTATATTGGGTCCCAGTTATAACCATGAAGACTTTACCTTTATACTCAAAAAATATCTGAAAAATTCAAAGGTCACATTTTTCAGGTCAAACAAACAAACAAAAAAAGTAAACCTCAAGATAACCAGGACGAGACATGTTCATTACTTACACAACTGGAAAAACCTTTGGGAAGACAACACTAGCTTCAGCTAAATACTCATACAGAATCCGCTGGTCAAAGTCATCAGTGGTGTATTTGACCTGGGTGGCCTGAAAAACAACAACAAGAGTGAAAAGTGAACATGAACTGAAAGGTAACAGCATATAAAGTAAGCTGTATGGTGTGTTTCCTCACCAGCACAGTGAGCAGCAGAGCCTGGATCTTTGGGTCGGTAAGCACCTCCTCGTCCAGCAGAACATTGGACTCTGATACAGACACCTTGCGAAGGTGAGAGTTTCCAATTCTCTGTGTCTCTGTAATTACAACAATCAGGTATCACATAGAATATGTCCTTGAACAAACTTCAGAATCATATCAAACATAGAAGGATGTGCTAGGATCAATACCTTGTGCTATACTCTCACCTATCTCATAGTCGTTCTCTGCTACACGCCTCATCTTTGGAGGGGTAGTCATGCCTGACTCCATTTCTGGTCTCTTTGGTGCTTTGGAGTCTGATATGAGATGATCAAAGCTCTTCCGGGTGCCTAGCCAACAACACACACACACACACACACACACACACACACACACACACAGAAGACTTGAAATGTGGCGATTTAACGCAGATATTCGGGGGGTCCTTCTAAGGAAAGACTGACAGATGTAACAAAAACTGAGGGATTGGACATACCCAAGAGCTTCTTGGTGTTGGCCTGTGAAGGCTGACCCATGTCGAGGCTCATCGACTTGCGTGTTCGAGGGCTAATCTGGCCCATTGTTGGATAATGAGCTGAAAGGTAGCGCTCTGAAACCTGAGGTGATGTCCACGGCTGAGTCTCATTCAAAGTTCTGAGAGGACAGTAACAGAACAATTGTTAGCAAGTAGGTTACAAACTCATTTTTAACCTAGAAATTCCACAATGGAGGAAGGTGGACAACTGTCCCTAATGACAGATAACTAACCAAACAGAATTGTGGTTCTATCTTTGGTCATGAAACTAAACATTGGACTACTAACTAATACTTACAGGAATAGAGCATGAAATGATGCCGCAATCAAAAAACATATCCGTGCCATGATGGGAGAAAAGAACCCCAAACAAAACAACACCGACAACACACACACACACACACACACACACACACACACACACACACACACACACACACACACACACGAAAAGTAGATGGATAAAATGGAGAACAAAATCCAATCAAGTGTCAATAAGCTACCTACTGTCATAACTCCGTTTCTCAGATTTAGTGTACCCTGCAATATGACCTGTCCTGAAGTCTCTAACATTGTGTTTAACTGACATTAACAAATCAGTTACTGCCAACCTTTTAAGCCTTAATTAAAAAAATTGAAATAATTTTAACTGGCCCTAAACTGAAATGCGTGTTAGGGACACTGGCTGAAAGGGGTATAACCACCAGTTAAAAGTTTTGTAGTCATTTTAGATTCTGGATTGCACTTTAACATCAAATTGACACTGCCTAAGGGAAGCATGTGTAATGTAAACAGAATTGGTCCTAGCACAGAACCCTGTGGAACTCCATAATTAACCTCAGTGTGTGAAGAGGACTCTCCATTTACAACAAACTGGAGTCTATTAGATAGACATGATACAAACCACTGCAGCGCAGTACCTGTAATGCCTACAGCTTACTCTAATTCTTCTAATAGAATATTATGGTCAACATTGAACGCCGAACGGAGGTCTAGCAAGACAAGCACAGAGATAATGTTACATCTGTGAGATGATTATGGGTCATTTCCTCTCTAATGGTTAAAATTTTATTTGTGAAATCATGAATTCATTACTAGTTAACGTTAAAGGGATGGTTGGCTCAGTAGAGCTCTGACTTTTTGTCAGCCTGGCTACAGTGCTGAAGAGAAACCTGGGGTTGTTCTTATTTTCTTCAATGTGTGTAAGATGTTCGAGGTTTGTGGAGGGCTTTCTTATACAGCAACAAACTATTTCTCCAGGATAAATGATGATCCTCTAAATTTGTGATACACCATTTCCTCTCCAGCTTATGAGTTATCTGCTTTAGGCTGCGTGTTTGAGAATTATACCACGGAGTCAGGTACTTCTGGTTTGAGATACTATTTTTCACAGGAGCTACAGTACCCAGTGTCATACATAGTATCTATTGTTCAGCACTTTGGTCAGCCTTGTGTGTTTTTAAAGTGCTATATAAATAAACAATGATGATGATAGTAAGGAGGTAAAATTATTAACAAGATAATCGACCTCTGTTGGAGCAGCGTTCAGGTAGCTGCTCTGCTCTGTGTTGGTACAGGGCATTGAAGATGATAACAGTGGGTGGATTATATTCTTAAACTTAGTTACAGCGCTTTCAGAAAGACATCTACTGTGAAGAAACCTACTCCCCACTGCTGTGTAACCAACTATTGTAAATTTAAATCAGGAAATGATCAGACAAAAGAGGGTTTTCAGGAAACACTGTTAAATGTTCAGGGTTTTTTTTTTTTGCCATATGTTAAAACAAGATCTAGAGTGTGAGTAAAGTGATGGGTGGGTTCTTTTACAATATTAATATAACTAATATAAATTTAAGGTTTTTTTCTGCTCAAAATTCTGATTTTGTTGAAACAAATTGTTGGTTTTAGTTGAAAACGACAATTGTGATTTTCTGATGTCGGAGTTTCCATGAAGGCATCTATTCACTGAAAACTGTTTTCTTTGTATGAGCAGACCTAAAAAAAGAAACTAAACAAATGACTTCTGCATATTTCACAGACAGACAAAGTTTGCTACTTGTTTGAAGAAGGAAGGCTCTTATTTCCTCATTAAGAGGTGACGATAGTTTTAATGTAATACAAATGAAGTGCAGCAGCTGAACAACAAGCATTAAAATACGAAAAGCAAGAATCCCTCATTTTAACATTGCATGTTCCCCAAGTCGATGGCAAAGAAGATGATTGTCTTTACACAGTGTTCAAAAATACTTTCTGCCAATGATTCCTCCACAGAGAACTGTGCATGTGTGTTAAAATTATAGCCAGCCATAGCAAGTGATATTTGGGACAGAATTCAGAAGTCACTGGCCTTCTTGGGCTTACCTGTCTGTAAAAGTTTATTTTTGGCTTTAAAATTACTGTAGTGATTTGACAGAGATGTGCAGAGCACAGAAGAAAAGTTTAAAAAATAATACAAAAAATACAGGTGGTTCACAGCAGGCAATTTACAGCATTTTATAATAATGTATACATTATTAGTAAAACTATTGTTTCAAATTGTCTTATTAAAGTATTTATTTATTTATTCATCATCAGCTTTAAGGAGGCCAAGCATCTCTACACACATTTGGTGTAGCACAAGTAGAATACTATTGAAAACAGAAGCATCAGTGAGCAGACTGATGCTCTTTAACTTCCACCGTAGTTTGTTGTCCTTAGTTTTTATTGTCTTTTAATGAGCTCACCTGCACGTAGGATCAGTCATATGACTTGAGAAGGTGTCCATAGGAACTGGGTCCATGGAGAGGTCAGAAATTAACAGTGACTTCCTGTGTTTGAGGCTGCAGCGACTTCGGACCTCCTCAGATACAGTGAGTAGTGCTACACAAAACAACAAAATGTTAGTTACGATGTCATAGCTGTTAGAAGGGCACATCCAAACCACTTCAACTACGCAAGGTTAACAGCTCAGACATTGGTTCAATATTAATGCTAAGATCCTCTGATATCTGAGTTAGCAAACACTACCCAAGTTCCTCAACTTCATCACATGATGACCTCAAATATCCAGCAAATGAAAGGTATTTCAAATGTGTGAAAGTGCTGAAAATTGCAGTAAAACGACACTGAACATCTTATGTACCAGCCAGATAGGCCACACTCTGGGTGTTGACCTCAAACTTGTCACATTTCAGATGCTTGCTGATGAGAGCCAACAGTGTGTGAAGGATTCTCACTGTCCTTGCGACTGTGGTGGCTGATGGGTGCCTGTAGCCTGAAAGACATGTATAAAACATGCTGAGAAACAGAAAGACAGACGGCAATGGAAATGTCATTGTGTACAAAAACAATAAAACAAAATATAGTGCTGAGGGGGGACAAACCCACACACATAATAAAACGCGTTGCTTTTCACAGTCACGCTGTGTGACTTCCTTTCTTAGATACTGTAGTTAAATGCAGACAGCCATTTTTAGACATAGCACTTCCTATGTACATATTCTGAAGCTTCATTTCTAAAATCACACTGACAGCAGATTTGTGTGTCTGTTTAACTGTGTTTTTGCAGACTAAATATCTACAAACAAGTGTTTAGAATCATGACACACCAGTTTACCTTTGAGTAGGTGGCCCACCAGTGCAAAGTTAAAGTTGGCGCTAAAGTTGAGTCCGACAAAGTGATCCATCTGCTTGCAGTGCCATTCTAAAGGACGCCTGATCTCCATGAATACTTCTTCTGGACTCTGCAGGACAAATTATATGTTAAAAAAAGACTCCTTATCAATGGCCATGTCGATGTATGGCCACAATATATTTCTTGCACACAGATGTTACTTTTGGCTACATGATGGAAGTCTAGTGCTAAATACTGAATCAAATATTTCTTTATTAGATTCTTGAAGACATTTAACATACAAAAAAGACCAATCAGTTTTTTAGCTCCTGTCAGAGAAGTTCTACATAAAAGTAATGGGTGATGTGCAGTGCCAGACGATATTCTGACTGTCTTATAAATGAGTGTGTTTACGTTCACTTCAATAACCTGATCACAGAGGGAAACCTGAGAAACACTGCAGTCATCTGGTTGCTTACCATCACCACTACCCACTTTTCTAAAGTCAAAGCGTGCCTACAGTGGATGAGCTGAAGTTATTAGCCATATTCACATAAACAATGTTCCTGGGCATTGTTACAAACTAAATTATACATATACAAAGCAAAAAGTAGATTGTCACCCAATGGATGGTCTTTAATTCAAACAATATACAACTGCAGGAATGAAAAGGCAGTAAATAATGCTTTTTACCTTATCATTGAAAACACGCATTGTGTCCAGAGTGTGGAGGTTCTGCTCCAGCAGGGCCGTTCCAGCTGAGTAAAGGTTGACTTCATCCAGCTGCAGCACAGCTATTGCCACCCAGAACAGAGCTTTGTGCATGGGAGATTCCTGGGAGATTAAACAAATAAAGACAAATTTAATTAATATTACAAAGGGGATAGTGATAAACAAAGAGCCAATAAGGTTTTACTTTATAACAATATGATGTACAGAGTTACCAAGTTGAAAAGAAAGGAAAAGATCAAACAGTTTGAAACAATTTGATTTTGAACAGAATTGTGAATTTCTGAAAGGTTTCCCAACTGTGACAAAAAGTAGATCTATACTAGTTGAATACCTTGCTGAGTAGAGGTTGTAGCTTAGTCAGAGCAATGACTGTGGCCTCTATTAATACTTGGCTGTTGTAATTGTCTGGCCCCTTCAGACAGCTCTCTAGACCCTGAAACGAAAAGAAGAGTGAGTGAAATAAAAAGAAGGAAGAAGAACAAAATGTTAAACATAATTTTTCAGTTAAATGTTACCGTTTACACCGTACACAATACACGGAATAAAGAAGTCAAAGAGACAGTGAAGTAAAATTCACAGGTGTATGTGAAGCAGCTTTACTCTACAAACGTCTATGTAGACACGTAAAGGACTGAAACACACGTTCTGTTCACGGATCAGACTGCATGGTAAATGACTCAAGGCCCTCACCCGGTCTATGCTGAGCAGAGGGCTAGCCTTGCTTAGGATTCGAATGATCTGCTTGATCTGGCCATGGCTCACTCTTTTACTGATGCAGCCAAACACCACCAGTGCTCTGGGCTGAAGAGATGGGTTGTATTGGAATGCAAACCTGGAATCCAAAGACAAATAAATACCTGTTCCACACTGAAAATCTATGCAACTGAATGAAAAGCAATAGAACACAAGAAGATCATACTTTTGTGCAAGTTCTGTCCACTGGTCTAACCACTTGCAGCTTGGTATGTCCCTCATACAAGCCTGGACCAAAAACACATAACTCAATCAGTATTTAATAAACTAAATACAGTAATTAGACAAACAGTCAATTTTATAATAATAACTTTTTATTAAACGAATAAGGGTAGTAGGAAGGCAGAGAAAAAGCAAAAACATGTAAAAATCCTGATTTTCTCAGCTGACCTCCATGATTTCCAGTAAGGCCTCAGTGACGGTTTCGAGGGAGGACAGTGCAAAGGTCTCCCTCTCATAAGAGCCTGGTGAGAATGAGCGGTCTCTGTAGCTGGAGCGGAAGGCAATCACAGCGGCTGATTTGACTTTGCTGATGCCAAACAGCAGGTAGAACTTGGGCAGGGAGAACTCAGTCAGACTCAGCCTCAGAACCTGCTTTGTTTCCTCTGTATTCAACACAAAAACATGGTTCTTTTTTCAGGTCACAGTAGCCTACTCGCTTTTTGTTTTGTGTGTCCATTGTGTGCCTGCACGCCATGCAAACTCATGCATCTAGCTTTATGAAGATACTTCCCATTATTCACTGACCAATAAAGAAGAAAATAAATGAACAAACACTTCCTCACCACTGAAGTTGAGCTGAGAGCAGGTGCAGAGGGAGTGGATAATGTTGATGACCAAACCGTGAGTGGAGGCCCTGAGGGACAGAGGCCCAGTGGCTACTAGCAGGGTTACCACATGGAACAGATAAGGCAAGTGGGCTGCCACATCTAGAGAGTTGTTGAAGGACAACATGAGCATGTAGCGAGCCAAGATGGCAATGTCATCCCACATCAGGTGCTGCTCCAGTGTTGGCGTTGGGGACAGACACGTCTTGTCGATGATCTTACACATCCGCCCAATGACCTACCACAAAGAATAGGTGTAGAATCGTTATGTGTAGCATGTCTTGAACTGCCCAATTTAGGTTATGTCTTAGCATCTCATTTGGGTTAAAGGTCAGGATCAAGTCCTTATTCTCTCCGAAGCTTCGGCTCATTGTTTGCTGCATCTGCTTCTAAGCATTTTGTCACCGAGTTCAAGGTGTCACTTATGCTATTATCTGAACGTTGCCTCAGTTGCGTCCTTCAATTAACACCATTATTATTCATTGTTTTTTCTACAGTGGACACATGAATACAGATGTTAGCTAGCCACATAACCTTTTGCAGTTTTTTGTTGCTTATTTTCACCCATTTTTCACAACTGAAAGTTGAAAAAACAAATAAATAAAGCTTGGTCTGTTGGTACAGGGTTATTGATGCAGGTATCAGAATTTGTTATAGAATAAAATAATAACTCACAGGAGCAGAACAGTTACGATAAGAATGAGTGGAAATCTAGTCCCCAATAGTAAAATGTACTGTATTGCATATGAGATCTGATTTATGACATGAAAAACTATCCAATGTTTGTCAAAGGAGCTTGCAAAGAAAAGCGTCTGGACTTCTTTAAGTTGCTTGAAGACGTTTCACCTCTCATCCGAGAAGCTTCTTCAGTTCTAAGGTCAAATGGTGGAGAGTCCCAGATATAAACCTAGTGGGAGTTTCCCCCTTCTCAAAAATTTTGAACTCAAGTAAAATTTTGTACAAGTAAAATCATGGTTTTATAGGAGTGCTTAACCAGAGCCAATAAAGGCAACACTAAAGAGGAAATGCAAACTTAATAATAAATGTATCACTAGTAAACTAATAATACTAATCATGACCCTTAATAATCATTTTGGTTATGAAGCTGACATACTGGACTATACAGCTATTCTAACCAGTTAGAAAATGGCATTTATTCAAGTTTTGGGAGACAAAGAGTTCAAGAACAGCAAACAAGAAGCCATTGTGTCCAGTAGGCTGTACTGCCATGACATCATGCTGTAACTCTACAGATAACACCAGGATAAAGACTCAAGTAAGACGTCTAATAGCTATGTACAATGCTCAATTTTATATATCGTTTTTCAAATTCAGTACAATACTTTAGTAAGACCAAACTGACCTGCAGAGAAAAACAATACTACAACTCAAAGATCAATTTTTTCTTAGTCAACAGTCTTCACAATGGCCACTATTGAGTGCAGTGATGGTGTCTGCTATAATCGGAGCCAGGGGGCCTTGGGTTTTCTTTTGTGTCTGCCTGTGTATATTGTGTTTGTTTATCCAAACAGCAGCTTGGATTTGGAACAACAGCACACAGATAATGGATAGTGATTAGATGAGTTTGTCTCTTTAGCTTCTACAAATCAAGAGTGAATCCCAGCTGGATTTATTTCTTCCATCAGTATGTAAGTAATTATTAACTGACTTTAACATTTAAATATATTTTATATTTTAGGTTTCTGTGTAGGAGTAGGAGTATGCCCTTGACCACCAAAATCTAATGATTTTTTCCTGAAGTCTAAAGACTTTGGCCAAATTTGTAGAGATTTCTTTGAGATGTAAAGAGAAAAAAATTAAGAATTTAAGGGACACTGTCACTGTAACCTTTGACCACCAAAGATTTGATGTTAAAAACTGTGGGACAATTATTGTAGGGTCTTTACAATTTAACGCACCATGAGGCAACTGTTGTTGTGATTTGATTATATAAATAAACTTGAACTGAACTGAATTGGGACTTGATAGACAACCCAAAGATGCAAGTCATGTGGCCACTGTGGTTGTCAGTGTGGAAACATAACAAAGGCAAAAAATTGTCAGCTGCCTTGGCTCATGTCCATGTGCATTTCTGCTTTTAGGCCACATGATGTGGTGGCTTTTTGTTGATTTGTTTTTCTGTCCTGAACTACAGGCTCTCTGTTTCGACTGACCAGTAGCTGGCAGAGAAATTTTGCTCTTTACGTACAGCTGTTCTTCTAAATGAAAACTGTAGCACACATAGCTAGAACGTAGAGTATGAGATCCAGTTGCAGCACAGAAGCACGTTTTAAACTTGCAGCCTGAAAGCATTAATCATTAATCCATAATTTAAACATAGTATATCCTTTATTAACCATGACCAAATGAGCTGACCTGGACCAAGTAGAAGTGAGTCTATTAAGAAGTGTTAACACCAGGTCAGGGTTTGTGTGTGTCGGTCTATGTGTAAATATCTATATCTAGAAGGTTTGATGTTAAATTTGTGGGCCAGTACATGATAGGGTACTGCTATCATGCCCTGGCCCCGTTGTGCCATATCTACTGTCTGTAGTTTCAAGACAGTGGGTAGCTGGCTCAGTTGATGTGCATAAGGCTAATAATGCTATATATTGATATATATCTGCCACGCATTGTGATATATTGCATAACACAATGCAGCATACACAGATAATAAAAGCACAGTGCTCAGAAACAGAAGAGTTTGACAAATGGCAGGAAAGTGCATTGCAGTTCCCCAAGTGGAAGAATATATAAGCTCTCTTTCTGATGGACGTTTATTGTTTTATATTTTTCCAGAACTCTTTCAATATTCTTTGTAACAGATGTGAATCAGCACAGAAATGCCCCTAGTGGGAACAGTATGTAATTACTGAATTTCTCCTTTTCACCTGATTTTGATATTTGGCAATGAAGGAAAGTTCTGTAAAGAAAAGTAATTACTTAATGAAAATAAAGTATTTCGTCCACTTCTTATGTATATTAAAATGTATAGGATAATGAGCATATGTGTTTGTATGAAATATAATGTAGGATTTGTCCTGTTTAACATAATGCGATGGTTTTTACAACCGCTTTAATTGATCAGTTGTTTACTCAAACAACCTGCTCTGCTCATTTAACAGAACCCCAAGTCACTTTCCATCATCAATACCATTAAATCCTCTCCACGAGTTGCAACATGATTCAACATGATTATTTTCTGTGTGTATTAGTTGCCAATGTGCTCTCACCTTGTTGGAGACCAATTTGACATTTCCTGAGGCTAGAGCCACTGCAGTATCAGCCATAACCTCTGCTTTGATGGAACCCAGGCCTCCTGTGGCACTGGTCTTAATAAAGCTGTCTAAGACCACATCCAGCAGGTCTGTTATCTGAAGGTGAGATGGTTAGAAGGCCAGAATCCAAGAGACACATGTACTTATTTAGCTGCTGAGGGGCTGGGTAAACTTACCTGGCCAAGGCTGCCCCAGATCTTAGCCTGGATAGAGGGATACATCTGTTTTTCATTTATTGTCATGGTGATGAGTTTGTCCAAAATGGCAGTGACCCGCTGGCGCTTGGCATCGTCATTGTGCTTACAGAAGCGGACCAGGTTGAGCAGCCAGGGTGTCATGTACTCCAAGCAGAGATGCTTCAGCTCGATGCCTGCAAGAGAACAGCAGCACTTAGAGCTTACGGTTTATTTTAATGTTAAGAATATATCACTATATTGCCAAAAATATTCAATGGTCCTGTCTTCAAACACTTATGAACTTAAGTTTATTTATTAAGCACTTTTCACAGATAGCGGGTAACAACAGGCTAAATAAACAAGAATATTAGGTGCCAAAATAGACAATACAAAATATTTAATAAAATACAGCAAAGTTAACAGGTGGCTTTAAAATAAATTAATCAATTTAAATAAGTAAATAAATAAATACATTTCTGAACAGAAATGTTTTTTTTTAAAGAATCAGCAGAGTCAACCAAACACAGTTGTGGTGGTACACTGATCCACAGCCTTGGTGCCACAGGCTGAAAGGCTCTGTATGGGGAACAACCAACCGACTCGGAGTCTGTGAACGTGGACAACGAGCAGCAGTGTATTTTGTAAGAAGCTGAGATAAATAATCTGGGGCCTGGCCATTTGGTGCTCTGTATGCTAAAACAAGAATTTTAAAATGAATTCTAAAATCTATTTGCGAGCCAATGTAGAGAACATAAAACAGGAGTAATGTGAGCACGCTTGCTAGAACGTGTTAGCAGTCTGGGTGAAGCACTTTGTATAGCTTGGAGGTGAAAAAGGGATGATTTGTCCAAGCTGGTAAACAGAGCATTACACTAAATGCGATGACACAAACGCAGTTCAGCTGAGGAGACCATATGTTGCAATTTAGAAATGTACCTTAAATGAAAGAAACAGGAACCAGACAAAGGTTTTACATGCAACTCAAATATTACTCCAAGGACAGAAAGAAGCAAGAACCTGACTGACTTCAGAATGTAGTTCAAGAGGAGCTGCAATCACGGTCTCAGTCTTGTTGGTGTTTAAAACAAGGTAACAGATAGAGAGCCAATCTGAGTTAAGTAGTGGATTAGGGTGGACAACCTATCCAGTAGATGAGTCTTAAAAGACATGACAGCTTATCCATTGTATGCTAATGACAGCTGAATATGTCACTGGCATACAATGGATAAGAAATGTCACTAAAAGACTAAATAAGCTAAAGAAAGCATGTAGAAAGAAAATAATAATGGACTCAAAACTGAACCCTGTGGAACCCCGCAGGTCAGGAAGGAAATGTTAGAGGAGAACTTGTCTGTTCTAACAAAGAAGGTCCTATCAGATAAGTATGAAGAAAACCATTCTGGCTTTCTTTCTCTGGCAGAGCCATATACACCAGCTAAAGCTTTAAGCCTATTAAGTAGGAATTTGTTTCCAATGGTATCAAAGGCTGCGCTATGACCAAACAAAATGATCACAGAACAATTCCCTGCATCAGAAGCCATTAGAAGATCATTACAGACCTTCAAAGGAGCGGTCTCAGTGGAACGCTGCCTCTGAAAGCCCGACTGAAAAGGGTAAAAATATGTCATCTGCACAGTAAAGATCAGAACTGATTTTCTACTATTTTTTCTAGTAATTTGCTTATAAATGGCCTATTGAAATAGGCTTAAAATAATTACTAGTAGAGCTGGATTCAAGATCATGTTAGAATAGGAAGGTCCATCCCCAAACCAGACTGTTCCCACAAAGTTGTGAGCATGAAAATGCCCTAAATGTCTTCGTATGCTGAATCAATGAAATGAAGCTCACAAATGAAGAGTTGCTTTTACTGGAACTAGGGGCCTGAGCACAGCTCTTGAAAAACAACAACACCACAATCAACGTCCACCAAACTTAATACTTGGCACAGTGCAATCAGTATCTTTCTCCTGGGAGCTGCCAAACCGATATTCGTCAATTGGATTGCCAAAACAAGTGTTTACTGCTCTAGAGTCCAGTGGCTGTGTGATTTACACCACTGCATCCAAAGCTTTGCCTTATACTTGGTGATGTAAGGCTTGGATGCAGCTGCTCTGCCATGAAAACCTATTCCAGGAAGCTTTTTGTGCAAAGTCTTGAGCTAATTTGAAGGCTTCATGAAGTTTGGAGGTATGTAGCGATTGACCATACAGAAAGTTGGCGACCTTTGTGCACTGTGCACTTCAGCATCTACGTAAAATCATAAACCATATTGTCATTCCCAAACGCTCCCCTCCCCACCACAGTTATGTAAAAAAAGAAACAAAAACCTTAAAACTTTATGCATTTCAGTGAGGTGAGCTGGTGGCGGTATGAGTACAATGTATCTATTCCCATTTAGAGAGGTAACATCTTTGAATAATAAACTGACGCAGTTTCATGACTGAGTGTATGTGAGAGCTTATGTATGGTAACCAGTACGATGGTAAGCAGACTTACTAGACTTGCTGAAGCCTGAGATGCACTCCTCCAGAAACTCCAGAGTCAGATGAGGTTCATTGGCTGCCAGAGTTTTGCTGATGGAAACTATAAAGAGCGTATTGTTGGCTGGGATGCAGAGACCTGATGTCTCCAGCAGCTGGCCCTCTATCTTCAGATTAAAGGTGCAGGTCAAAGCACACAATAGGTTGTAAGCTGCAGATCTGGATATGAAACAGATAAGTCAGTGTAAAAACAGTTTTAGTCTTTACTTTTACAGGTTTGAGTTGAAAAACATAGGTGTTGTAAATGAGTAGATCAAAAGTTTTATTTCAGGTCGGTGAAGCTCAACTGAAAACTGGAAAGACAATAAGATGTGCTAAAATGTTCGAGTTTTTCCTTTGAAACTGAACCACTTGCATTGGATCAAAAATATTTAGGCTCATGTTCAAAGTGTACATTACTGCGCAAAAGTCTTGAGCCATCCCTCATTTCTTTATATTTTGCTAGGTAAATGGGAAATAGATGCAGTGAGCTAGTGAGTAAAATACAGGCAAAACAGTGTTTTGGTCCACCCATATTTTTTTTAACAAAACAACTTTTAGGGAAGCTTTCTTGTAATTTCTTCAAGTAGTCTTCAGGAATACTTTTCTGATGTACAAGGACTAGACTAAAAGTAAGTATTTAAGTAAAAAAAGGTGCCATTAAGAAGACATTAAGAAAGCCCAGAAAGCGATTGCTCATGTCTGGTTCTTTCAAGGAAAACAAAGAAATGAGGGGTGGTTGAACTAAACCTTTATACCTTAAACACAGTGTATAAAAAATGAATGTATCGCTAATCCAGTTAACTGCTGGTTTCTGAAATTTGACTTTGAAGCATTGAGTTTTTTGACCACTGCTATAGTTTTTGCTTTGTATTAGTTTTATAATCTAATTTTCATCTACATGGGGCTATAATTTATGATGTAAATACAATGTATTCATACATTGTAGTACCTTCAAATTTATGTTTTCATAGACATGTGAGCAATAGGGTTGTTTTATCAAACATTTATACAAGCAGGAGTCACTAAGTTTAAGGTGCTTCTGCATTAGGTTTACTTCCAGCAACCTTTATACAAAGTCTAAACTTTAAACCTAAAGTATGCTCAAATATTCATGTGTCACTGGTTCCGAAGCAAAAAATCTCAGTTATATTTTAAATTAAACACATTCTTTGTTATTTTTACAGACCTACTTTATTCCCCATAAAGCCAAAGAATTTGGCCTAGAATAACAAAACAATACAGGACAGACCTGAGGCTGGGGTCAGAACTGCCCAGGTTGAGAAGAGCAATGTTGAGGAGAGTGCCAGGCACATCTTTTGGTCGGATTTTAGTGTGCTGAGGGATGGAGTCAGGCTGCGACAACTCCCAGCGTGTCCGGATATGGATGATAGACTGAACTATGGCATCACACTCCTGGTGCATGAAAGTGAGGGGTGTGCCCTGGTTGGCCATGGTGAGGGTGAACTGACTCTCATCCACAAGGCAAATTTCCTCAATCTCGGAGGCATAATATACATCGTTGAGGAAGACAGGCTGGCCAAGGACGCGTGTGCGCTCAGCTGAGGTCACCTGAACGGCTGTTGAACCCACCTGGTCAAGAAGAAAATAAAGATGGTTAAAGATACACCTCTGTTACGATTTTAGTGATTTAATATGTTTATTTAGTGGTAATATTTCTATGTTGCTCATTTTTAGTGCAAGTTCACTGGCTGAAACCTTACCTTAATTGAGACCTTGGTATCTTTGTGGGCCAGTTTGAGGGCATTGTGGAACACTTTAAGGTCTTCCTCCAGTATCAGTGTGGCTGCAGGCAGCTTCTGTTGGTCAGGTTCAATGTGCTCTGCCAACTTAGCTGGAGAATCAATGAACTGGAGCCGCTTGCTCCCTTTTAGGCCTGTCAGCAGCCGCTCATGATACTTGGTGTACTCTCTTACCCAAGTGTTGCAGTTGTAGACATAAACAGCTGCCACATTCTCATATGCAAAGCCAGGAAAGACAACAAACCACTTAGAGAGGAAGTCAGTCTTGAAACGATTGCTGGGTCCAACATGTGTTAAGTCTACCACTATCTCATAGGGCTTAGCATAGTAGGGTTTGAGGGTGAGAAGGACATGGTAGATGAGCAGGTCACCATTGATCTGGCCCGTTTTGAACCTAAAGAAAAGGGGGAAAAAAATTCATTATGGTTAAATACGAAATAGTTTTATTTTTTAGATCAGTTGTATAAATGTGAGGCTTAAATTGTTCATTGCATTCTATGTGGTTGAACTCTGAAAGCTTCATTTCTGAAAAAGATTGCTTCTTTTTGTCTGTCCTTTTTTGTAAGAGCCCTGCAAGCCTCTGTGGTATCAAACCCAAGGCTCTGAAATAATCACACCCTCTGCAAAAAAACAAACAAACCAAAAGACAAAAAAAAACCCAGCAGAAAGAGGGGTCAGGAAGTGACTTCAGACCATCTCAACAGTCAGTTTGCAGCAGGTGTCACGTGCCATTTCTTCCCCAAGACCTCCATAGGACTACTTCAGGTAAGAATTTGTCATGCAGCATCTTTGAATCATATTAAAAGCACAAAAGTCAAGCATTTCCTTTAAAAAAAATTTAACTAGAACTGTTCAAACAACCTTCTGATCATGAGCTCTTGTAGTGGCATTCTGGAATAACGTTCTACATTTTTTTTCAGCTTTACTTTTTCTAAAACAGTTTCTGAATTTCAGAGATGATGGAAGGTGCAAAAACTCTTTGGCTGTTTCTCCTGCTCAACCACCTGCCACTCTGCCCTGTCGGTGCTGACGCAGTCCTTTCAACAACTCAAATATATTCACAAGACTATTCACAAGACCAAAGAAGCAGCCCCACACTTGCTGTGAGTACTACCCTCAGAACAAGTGAAGACAAAAACTCCATCAATGGCACTCGTGGTGACTGCTTGGTTGACACTGAGATGGGTCTGATTGCTATAAGTTCAGCTGGAGGTCTCATTGTGTGCTTGCTGGCTGCTACTGTGGTACTGGCATGCCAGGTCTGCAGCCTTCAGCGCCAGGTTTATGGCCCTCGCACCTCACGGTCCAACATGGACTTAGTAAGCAGTACAGGCTACTGGGGCACAGACCAACCAGAGATTGCAGGCCTGGTTGGACCATATGATGCCAGTGTCATGCTTGAGGAGGTGAAAGAAGACAAGACTGAGGAAGAGAGGCAGGCTGAAACAAAAGGGACAATGGAGGACGATGGGGCAGGACTCAAGGAAGGGGCAATGGCAATAGCGTTTAATCCTGAGGACGATCAAAGTCATATGCACAGCTCCAACTTCAAGGACTCCTGTTTGGAGATTCCCAGGGATTTAGAAGACATGCCCCTTGTTGTGTAAGGAGGTAACCCTACTTCAGTAAATCCAGTCACATACACAACTAATCAGTTTAGCTGATTTAAAATATATTAACTTGGCTTGTTTCAATCACATCCTTTCCAACAGAGATGCACCAATTGTTAAATCATGGGCAAATATAAAATAAAATAAACGAATTATATTAATGGAGATTTTTTTTAATTTTTATTTTGCTCTTTTTTTGGACAGAAATAAATAACTTTGAAAGTCTTTCAAACGCATTCATGAAACGGACACAAGGAAAGAAAAAGCTATAATAGAGTGGTGACTGTTTTCTTATTTGCTGAAGGCAGTCAACAAAGTGAGAATGGAAATTTGGTAAATAAACTGATAATTTTGTTGTTGCATCACTATTCCTGTTTATTTTCATCTTGTTAAATGTAGGGCATCATATGCAATTTACTACATTAGTGCTGACAGAATAAAGAGCTTTGGGTGCACACACCAAAAAGCATAGTTTTTGCTTAGATAAGGATACTTTTAACATGTTACATAGTTCTATATCTCGTAGTAAATCTTTAAAGCCTGGTCCTGAGTGTTCAATTAAAACAGAAAGAAAGAACGAAAGAAAGAAAGACATCATAACTTTTAAACACATAACATAGCACGGTCCATATTTGTTGTGCGCATGATTTGCATCAGTAACATAACATAGCATAATAACTTACATAATGAACAAAAAGCAGATTAACAAAAACAAGGTCAACATACATTCACAGTTTTGAAGAGATAATGGGCTAAATTGATAATAGAAATGCTGGAAACTTAACTCTGAATCTGTTTCAGCTATGTCTAATCTTTTAAATGAATTTTCAACAATTTAATTATTGGTTATAACTTAAATACTTGTAATATTTGCCAGTTTTTAAATAAATTGACCTTTGTATTGGTGTCAGTGTTTCATGAGTCAAATCAATATTTGTCAATTATGAGCCCTATACACACACACACAGACAGAGAAAGTTGTGGTCAAAAGTTTCCATACACTCGTCATGGACATTTTGAGCTTTAAATTATTTCTTTCCATTGTTGTTTTCCCTGGTCGACTGAGTCTCATCAATATACCTTCAAGGACTAAAAGAAAAACACACAAAAAACAACCAAGAACTGGATGTACTGTAGAATTTATTTTGGATTTCATAATCATACATGACCAAAAATGTGCACACAAGTTCAAATATATATATACACCCCCCACTAATATTTGGCTACATGTTCCTTAGTTGCACCTAGACCAGATGCTTTTGGTAGCCATTAACAAGTGACAATTTGGGTGTTTTTCAAGAGCTTGGCAAAGTGGTGACACATCCAAATAACTTTTGTAAAACAGTTTCAACAGATATCAACTTCTTGAAATCTG
Source organism: Aulonocara stuartgranti (assembly GCF_965226115.1). NCBI lineage: Eukaryota > Metazoa > Chordata > Actinopteri > Cichliformes > Cichlidae > Aulonocara > Aulonocara stuartgranti. The sequence continues at coordinate 36,588,213 of NC_138950.1, read as the reverse complement.
CACATCTGTACAAAGGCTCCAAGAGATCTTACCAGCTTTGGAAAATCAATAGTTTCTTGGACTCGTAGAGTATTGGTCAATGAAATAAGTACTATCAAGCTATTTCTTCTATGCTGACAAATACAAACTATGTCTTGTTAAAAGACAACACTTTGAGCTTGAATATATACTTTTGACCCTGTGTGGATTAGAGAAAATCCAAAATGTATTTGTGCAATGGCAATTATTATTCTTAAAATTTTTAAAGATCTATACTATATAATCATTCGACAACAAAACAGGCCACAACAGTGACTACTTATAGAACTGTTATTCTGCTTGATTAAATAACATGTACAAGCCACACACCTGTCAGTAACCCAGAAAAAACCCCACCCATTCCTGTTATGATACAGTTCTGATTAAAAGTTGTTCTAAACTTCTAAACTGTATTGAACTGTATTGTACTTGAAAAATGGCAAAAAATATCATATTTTGCATGGTTGGATCTTAACAAGGATCCAAATAGAGCTTCAACATAAAACAAGAAGAAATGGGAGTGAGACATTTTTTTGGAGCATGCAATTTATTGAAACAATGCTTAAATTGAAACAGGCTGTTTTACAGCTGATCAAAAGTTTAGGGCCACATGCCTTAAAAAAGCCAAATCTGTGCAAAAATGTGGATTCATTGTCATCTTCTGTCAGGTAGTCAGACTGTTATGACGTTCTGATGGCAAAGGCAAAAAAACTTTACCTTTTTGAACGCGGTCGGGTTGCTGAACTGCATAAGCAGGGTCTCTCAGCGCAACATCACTGCCAAGGTGGGACCCAGTAAGACGGTCATTTGGAATTTCTTAAATGATCCTTAGGGTTATGGAACCAAAACGTCAAGTGGAAGACCCCCAAAAATTTCACAAGCACTGAGCTGGAGGATCCAATTGGCTGTCCGTCAATACACTGGACTATCCTCGACCCAAATTAAGGCCGTTACTGGTGCAGACTGCAGTCTCATAACCATCAGATAGCATCTGAGGCTGAAGGGCTTCAAAAACGTTACTGACATGACAAGCAGATCCCACCTGAGATGTTTTCTATGCGCCACAGTGGAGGGGGTGCCATAATGGTCTGGGGTGCTTTTTCCTTCAGTGGAACAATTGAGCTTCGGGAAGTGCAGGGGCGTCAAACGGCTGCTGGCTATGTCCTATGTGCATGTGCGTCCTAAACCTTTGATCAGCTGTCAAACAGCCTGTTTCAGTTTAAGTGTTGTTTTCAATAAATTGCATGCTCAAAAAAATGTTCTGTCTCAGTCCCATTTCTTGCACATTACATGCTCTACTTGGAATCGTGTTAAGATCCAGCCATGCAAAAATATGATTTTTTTGCCATTCTTCAAGTGAAGTGGTCTTAAACTTTTGATCAGGACTGTATATGCCCTCCTTATGCAGTCAAAATATCTCTGACCTGTCAGGGCATGGGAAAGTGATCTCTGTTTGTATGTTTTTGTGTATCACAGATCCTGTAGATTTTGTGGTTGAGAATGCAGTATGATAACAAGGTGAGTTTACCTTTCACAGGCATCAATGGTGTGGCTAATAAATGTCCTTACCTTACTCAAACTATGTCCTAAAAAACAGACATGAGCTGCTACCATGCTGCTATTTCAGTTATGATATGTTACTGTTCTGGACATTTAAACTTAAAGAATGCCTTTTCCTTCTTAAAACCAAAGAGCACTCATGAAAATTTAAAATTCACACTTTTTAAAAGTCAATCTTTAGAATTTTACAGATTAATTCAGCATTGTTTCAGCAAACATTTTTAACACAAGACTTGGTTGTAAAACATGAACTACTATATTTAACATAGGACACTGAGAATGATTTCACATGTCACGCTTCCTGTAAGTGGTGCAAGAATCAGTCTCGAAATTTCAGCAGCGACAAACTGTCCAACCCCCAAGATCTTACTTCCTTAGAGATAGCAACTCTGCCAGACAGCAACAGCAATATTCGGCTTTTAATACACCCTGGAAGGACACAACCAACAGCTTTGAGTGTTCACCTGCGTACAGACACTGGTATGTAAATCTAAATTACTAGATTACTGATACAGTTTTGGGTCCAACTCACAGCTTGACAACTTTAAATTGATGATTATGTGAAATTGAGACATATCTATATCTATACACACACACACACCTAAAAACTAAATGTTATGTGTAAAATGTTATTAAACAACAGAGGATACATAAATGTAAATTAGATGAAAATGGTAAAAGCAGTGTTTGAAACTGGTAAATTGCGTACCCTTCAAACCTATGGTGGATTACGAGCATTTTGAGGAACTTACCATTTCCTAAAACATATTATTGCATATCACTAAACGTTCTTTATTCAAATGATACTACTTCAGACTACGTGCTCTGACAAAATAATTTCCTCTGTTCTAGCTTCAGAGACACAGTAGCCATTCTGAGGACAGCAATGACCACAGATTTTACAAGCCTCACGTTCATATGGCTGCTGCCACTGGCAGCAAGCAATGCAGTGACATCTAATCAAAGTGAAGTCTCCAGCTCTGTGGTAACTGTAGAATCATTCTCTCACAATGAGTTGACAACACATACTCAGGCATACTCAGAGAAAATACCTGCCACGAAAGACGCACAACGAAGAAGTCAAACAATGCCCTCGAATACGATCCTACCTAATACTAAGACAGCACCAGCTCCTACCAGTTCTGCATCGCCTCACTTAAACAGTACTTCCATGGAATCCTTAACAGAAATACAATCTACAGTCATCAAATCTTCAATGACAGATCTAACTGGCACCCCAGCAACACCTACAAGTGTAACTCCAGTGATAATCAACTCAACCCAAAGCCAGAAGACATTAAGCACACACGTTAGGAGGCACACAAACCCCTATCCACCTACATTTTCACCGAAGTCTACAAAACTCATCTCTACTACTAACACATTTACCACACCTGAAGAAGACAAGTCTGAAAGCATGAGTCCAGCTACAGGTGATGATGTGAAACATTCCACAGGCTTATACAAAACTTCAACATCCATCAACAATATCAGAAAAAGGAAAATACAAGAACCTTCAGAAACAAAGAAAACTAACCATGGTAAAGTAGTGGCCGGACTAATCGGTGGATCCCTGTTAGTGATGATGGTAGGATTCCTGATCATCTTTATTAAGAAACGGAAGCTTCAGAAGCAGCAGGTATCAACTACAGACTGGGCGGGTCCTTCGCCATTTCTAGAGGGTGGAGCTAACAATGGCCAGGTAACAATGAGGCCACCTAACCGAATTTCTGTAGCCAGCTTTCTACCTGCAAGACTGTCCAAAAGATTGTCCTTGCTTCCGGAAACAGATGAGGAGTTAGAAGACATGACTCAAGTTACTACATTTGGAGATAAAAACCAGGGGACCACATTTGGCCAAACAGTTGATGGAAATGATGGACCAGAAAGCAATGGGACTAATGCAGTTTTTCCTGAAATGAAAACCACAGTAGACATCGGACCAGAAAGCAATGGGACTAATGCAGTTTTTCCTGAAATGAAAACCACAGTAGACATCGGACCAGAAAGCAATGGGACTAATGCAGTTTTTCCTGAAATGAAAACCACAGTAGACATCGCAGAGACTGCTGAAAACTGTGTTTCGGCTGCCTCTTTGCAAACTAACAACCCTGTGTCCACAAATAATTCAAGCCTCCGTCAAGACCTTTCTGCAAATCAGTCAAATCAATCTGAAGTCATGGAAAATATGTCTGAACAAATGAACAATGCCCTTATGGAACCTTAAGCGAACTTGATCTCTAAACAAATCCAGCAGATGTAGGGTACCAGTTATAACACCCTTCATTGGTTTCCTGGTAGCAGCAAAGGTAACTACAAAAACAGGAAACCATGTTGTTAGTGCATTCGGAAATAATTGAGATTGTGTGATGTTAACCATGATTTCTACAGCAAAACCTGAAGAACAACATAGTAAGGTTGATTAATTGTAGTTTTCTGTGTTAGTAAGAGTAGGAATATGCAAAATAATAATCATACGCTACATGTAGGGGCATTTTCTTGCTGCTAACAGATGATAACATTACACAGCAAGCAGTTTTATTTACACTGTGTCATGTAACAGTGTGAATAAATACCATACCATGATGTGAACAGGAAGCTTCCTTTTTAACATTCATGTGAATAAGATCTGTCTCATTTCAAATATCATTCAGTTCGCTTGGCCACATCAAAAGCAAGCTCTGGTACATACATGCCTATCTTAATAATATTCGTTTTGCACAATATGGCATATGCAATAGAAAAGTAAGAAAACTAAATATCCCCCAATAAAATTTCCTGTACTTACAATTGCATGTAAGAATCTGGAGGTGCGCTATGGCTTTAGTTTCGTTTAAATGACATTCAGAACCTTTCTGCAAACGTTACTTTTTATCTTTAATTCCAAAAACAATTAAGCTTATGTAAACCTCAGAAGCACGTTTCTCAGGCAGCCTTTTATAATTTAGTTCAACATTAGTAACAGTGGAGCTTGTACAACTAATATAATGCAAATAAATTGTTTTAGCGCTCTGCTCAATTTGCAGAGAATTAAATTATTTCAAAAGAAATAATTTAAAAAATTTTCAATAACCTTTTTAAATTTCTTAAATAATTAAAATAATTGTTCCATTGTTCACAATTGGGTTGTTTCTTTACAATCACATTTGGGAAAGACAAACAAAAACCCCTCATTACTCTAATTTTCCATTTCTGTTTCTCACTTACATAGCGTGGCGTTTTTAGTCAGCAATGGACCTAGTTGCGCAACCACATTTAGTTTAATATGGCAATACTGATCATCATTTAAGTTGATTAGAATGCTAGGTATTAAAAAATATTAAGAGAAAACTATTTTATGTTTAACAATTATCCATTTGATAATTATCCAGTACTTTTTGAGTTAATAAATTAAATTGCATAAAACCACAAAGCTTTCAAAGACTAATCATTGATCGTTGTCTTTACAAGTTTTACTTCTCTGGCGTGGTAGTATAAGTATAGGTGCCACCATCATAAAACAGAAACTCAGACGGGACCTGAAGTATCTGTGTGATGGCCATAATAAGAGCTGTACCAATTCTCCAAATAATAAGGGAAGGAGGGTAAATTCTTCCTTTATTGGTTCCTTTAGCATAGTGTACACTGGACCATCCTTTAAGAAAAGGGAGGAGAAAACACCACTCCATAATTCACTGAGATGGCCCATCTGACCATTCATGACAAAACACAATATAATTTAAAAAAAAGTTGCTCAGCTCTGGTAAATGTTATCTGTGAGTGCCTTTCCCCATTTTCATTGAATATCCTCCTGATATAGTTTTTAACAACAGTTCATTAAATTCACAGCTGAAAGAAGAACCTCACACTGCTGCAATAAAAACTACTTCTGATTGAACTGTAGCCTTGCACGAAGAACACAGAATGCTATATAAGCTCAAGATCTATATTAATTAATAATAGTACTTAAGGTTCTGTGCAACTGGTGCTAATCAGTAAAGTCCTTTGTTATATTGCAGTCTTTAGTATAATTTTACTCCAGAATAGTCTGCTGGAATAAGTGATAGATAGCACTGCCTTAACAGGCATGATAAAATTAGTTACCTAGTATCACAACAGTAAAATATAACAAATAAGATGAATTTAATTTTAGATGCTATGGGACAGATTTACTAAGTGAGACAAATTACTGTGATGTCGCAATTGCTGGGGGATCTATTAAGAATGTGCTTTATTTTTATAAAAAGATGCAGTTAACTGCAGTAAAAACCAGCCTTGTGCCAAGAGCAAATTAGTGGCTCAAAATTCCAGTTTAAGCTCAGGTTTCACACAAGTGTTGCTCTCTGAAAACAGCGTGGCAATTCGGATAAATGTGAGGAAGCTGAAAGAGAATCAATATCCTTTTGATTTAAGAAAATAAGTCTTTCTATGCAAGTGCTTTCTATCTAACATTCACACGCAATCATACTCCAAACTGATGCATCGGAGAGCAACGGGGGTGTTAGTATCTTGTGAAAGGATATTTGGCATGCGAACTGTAGGGATGGAACCCCTAACCTTCAGATTAGCAGATGACCTGCCTTATTACCTGAGCTAAGATGTACAGAGAACACAAAACATTATTTACCATCAGATTATGAGTCATCTTGTGTTACTGTGTCATGTGCATGAATGCATGCATTGCAGTTTTAATAGCACATTGCAACATTCAGGCATAAACCTAACACACTAACACCTATTTCTTACACATTCAGCAGAGAAAAGTTGCTTGGTGTGTGCGCAAAGTTCATTTCTGCTTTTTCATGAAAACAGTGTAACCGAGGAGCAATAGGTGGGGCTCACAGTCTGATGGAAGGACCAGTGGAAACTCTGCATGCAGATTATCTTGCCATATTTAATCTGCATGTTTAGTAGCCTTGGAATTTGAAAACTGATGATAATTCTAGTCATGATGCTTTTACTAGCCTGTAAATGTGTAGTGGCTTAATTTTAATCAGCAAAGTCCACAGGTCTACACAATTTTTAAAAACAGGGATTTGCTTTGCTTTTGCTTTGAAAAGAAAATGCAAACCATGATGCAAAGTGGTTTATGTATACTCATCATAGATATGAATGTAAAGGTAATTTGGAGCTTTTAATGTTTCCTTTGAACTGTTCTTTCTAGTGTGATATGATTGTACAGAACACAGCTTTAAGAACTTTATAAAAAAAACATTATGTGTGCAGGGTTTGATTTATTTAGAATTTTCTAAAACACAGGATCATAAAACAAACACTTTTGTTTGCTAGTTGTGGTATTTCATGTGTCGTATACTAAATCAAGTGTGCTGAGTCCAAATCTGTAGTCGGATTTTGTCTAGGATGTCAGGTTCTGAAGTTATACACAGTATCAATGGCTATTCATACAGACAGAAAAGGAAACTGATTTTATAGTCGTTATATGGGCACTGTACATAACTAAATTTTGATTTAAAACTGTGAGAGATTACAAAAACTTGTACACTTTACCAAACGTGTAAATAGATAGTTCACTTGAGTGTTTATGGAATGTACATACACTGTTAAAAAGTGCTGTAGGCACTTGCTTTTGCGCTTGTGAGTCTCTGCTGTTGACCGCTGCAGAAGCCAGCAGTAATTGCCCATCATTATGGGGTTGAAGTGGCCTTGATATCTTTTCTCCATGCTGGCAATATCCTGGTGGAATTGTTCTCCATGTTCATCACTCACACCACCCAAATTTGGAGTGAAACCCCCCCGCTATAAATGCATTTTGAGTCACATTCAGCAGCAGAGTTGCTGATATGCTGCTAACATGTTGCTTACAAGTTCAACATAGTTTTCAGCCTGATGGTTGCCAAGAAAGTTTTGCACAACTAGCACAGATGCATCCCAAGCGGCGAATTCATGTTCAGTTTGGATCTGAATGTGTCATCATGCATCATTTAGCGGATTTCAGGACCAACAAAAATTTCTACTTTTAGCATCAGTTTTGGTTTTTCCAAATGGAATGGAAGCCATTTCCATTACGATCCATTGCCAAGACAAAGTTTTTCATTAGGCCTAGTTTAATGTGAAGTGGCGGAAAGTACACTTTTAGTGGATCAACTAGTGATGCATGTAGCACATTGTATCGGCCAACAGTTTTTTTTTCTCTTTCCGACAACATAGTATTTTTTTCTATTGCATAAAATATTTTATTCTATTGTATATAGCATCTTATTCTTAATATCTTATCCTATTCTATTGTTATTCTTAATTTTTGCTACTGTAACTTTGCACTGTCCACTTTCTGCTGTGACACAACAGATTTTCCACATGTGGAACTAATAAAGGTTTATCTCATCTAACTCTGGGTGGCTACTGCTTCACTTTGTAATGATTGCGATCATCACGAATGTTCCATAGGCACAGAAAGCACATGTGTTCTGTGTACCCCAACTGTAGACCCAACAGCAGTGCCACAACCTTCAGGTCATCACAAATATTCCAGTTGATCAGCTTCAAAATGAGTTCCATTGACTCATATGTCTCTTTCATTCCCACAAGCAAGTAATCCTCATAGCATCAAAAGTAGACATACAAGCTCAAATGAATTCATACGCTAACATAAATCTTCTTGTTAGTGACCGCGATTGATGAACTGGCAGTTTCTTTTTTCCAGCATAAAAGGCTTTGTTTGACCGCACTGACTGGCTAGGCCAATACTCAGAAGAATGATAAAGTCCAAGCAACTCAGTGAAGATCTAAGAAGGAGAACTGAAGATTTACAAAAACTGGGAGGAACTCTTCCCATGAGTTGGACATAGAAACAACTTTGCGATCCCGTTCTCTCAGTCAATACCCAAAGCTCTTGACTATAGGTGAGGGTAGGGATGTAGGATCAACCGGTAAATTGGGAGATTTGCTTTTATCATAACAGGATGTCTGCATCACTGCAGCTCCAGCCCAAATCCATCTGTCAATCTCTTACTCCATTCTCTTCCACTTAAGGCAGCAACTCATCCCTGACCCAGAGTGAGCACTTGGACCCTTTGCCGCCTGAGGACCATGGACTCAGATTCTAATTTCTGCTGCCTCGAAATCAATAATCTAACAGAACCACATCATCTTCAAACAGCACCCCACTTAGTGACTCCAAGAAGACTGGGTACTCTGAACAGCCACCAGTGAGAACCCAAACACACTGGCAGCAAGCCAATACCCTGCCAGCTCAAAGAAACCATTAAAAAGGTATATTATATATATATATATATATATATATACCGAAAGCACTGTATCGAACGGTTCAATATCGATATGAGTATCGTTGCACCCCTAATAAATAAATAAATATATATATATATATATATATATATATATATATATTAGTGCTGTCAAAATTATCGCGTTAATTGTTAAGATCAACGCGAAATGTTTAATGCATTAAAAAAATTTAACGCTGATTTTGTTTTTTTATTAATTTCCTGTAATCTAAGACCTTTAAATTCATGAGCACCTCTGGAGGAGGGGGCAACAGTGTGCTATGCTGGCGTTTGGCCTGACAGAAATGATTAGAAGAAGAAGAAGAAGTGACACCATGCTACTATCTAGCTAACACTAGCTAACACACGCAAGCATGGACGAGGGCGGACTTTTGGGTGGAAAGTTTCTCTTTAAGAAGTTGCCTGATGGCTTCTTGGACAAAACGAGAGTAAGATGCACAATTTGCAACGCTGAATTCAAGTACCACAGAAGCAGTTCATCACTGGCGTATCACCTGAGAGCAAAACACCCAACTGAATCCACCTCTACGTATAGTATAGCTTTTATTTTGGAAAGAGCCATTTCTCTGTAATAAACTCTCTTTTCCAAAGATGAGCGATTCCTCGATCAGATAGATTAGATTTATTTTTTTATTACTTTGTTGTTTCAGCAACATTAAATTTAAAAACTGTACTTTTGAGTTAAAATATATATTTCTAATTTTAATAAATGACAAATTAAAAAGGCATGAACATTTTTTTGTATTGAAAAAATATCGAACCGTGACACGGTATATATATGCACACACAAACACACACACACGTCGAGTTATTGCTTGCTTCATCAGCAGTAGGCTTGGCTTGCTGCTGCAATTCTCTCTCCTCCCTAACCTGGAGCTCCAGCTGCATCAGGAGCCTGCAGAGCAGTAAACAGGACACAGCACCAGCGACAGAAGGTAGTATTGTATACTGCCACACAACAACCAGAAACAGGAATCTGAGAGTCTTGAGCAGCAAAGAGAAGCACAAAGAAAGGACACAACAAGAGCTTGAGGAGGAAACGAGAAGAAAAAAGGAAAGATGATAAACAGACACTAGAAAGCATAAGGTGAGTGATTTTAAACGGGGAGATCCACATGCACATGATGGCTGCAGTAAATTAATGTAATGTAGTGCTGGCTCATGATAAAGCTAGTCTGTGCTCTGTCGCTATGCAGATTTTTTTCTTTTACTATTCCATGGAGGCATTGACAAAGTCACATTATAGTACTTAAATATAGAAGCTAGCAACGTAAAGCACAGTCATAGCAGTGGCAACTGCTATCATCAAGCACATAAAGCGACACCTTGAAGAAATTTCCAGAATATATTTATCATATTCAGTGCTTGTGATTGAGTAGTCTTTAGATCAGAATATGAACTGCAGTTGTGGAAACACAGTTTATTGGCTTGAATGAACTGAATGTCACTGCAGCATTCTGAGCGCATGTCCTACTGGCACATCTTCAAGCTGGTTGCTACTTAAAACCACCCTACTTCAGTATGGCAACAGTACTGAGAAGAGAGTCTGATGAGTTTAAGTGGTGAATTCACAATGCACGTGCCATTTCTGCAGTCATTCACTTACATTTAATGCTATTTGTTAGTAACTAATTTTCTTAAACACCATCAATGATATTACATAGCAATAATGTTACTGACTTAGCTCAATGACTGTTTTGGTCAGAAGAGCAGTCTGAATTGACAAGACATTAAAACTGATCTCTGAAGGCAAGATTAAAGGCTGCTAAGGACTCAATTTGAAGATAAAATGCCAAAATGCTGAAAATGTTAACTGGTGGGCCACAGTTAAAAGTTCTCAAAGACAAGACCAAAGAGTCACATTTAGGAATCCAATATATGATGGAGGGTCACTCAGTAAAAATGCACTTTAGGTTTGTGTTTTTAATATTTTTAATGAAATTATGGTTTCTATTGATATTTGTATTTATAGTTTTGTCACATAGAACTGTGACTAATATAGTATACAGTTAATATGGATCTTCTCTAATGAGCTATGTACAATGATCTATGATTACAACCTTCAAACACCTCTGAGCTACAGTGAAACTTGGTGTCATTCTGCTATATTATTGTATCATATGCACTGTAGATGCTGTTGCTACATTCGGGCATTAGCTCAAGTATTGCATCACAATCATATTCATGATTATTTTGGTCAATACTCAAGTTAAAATCTTTTAGGACAATTATTCACTTGCCTTTTGACATATAATGCATTCGACCCCCCCCCAAAAGATTTTCTAACTGAAATACCTACACACAATCAACAAAAGACTGATGGTGATTAAGCACCGTGTTCTCCATAAACATGGGATGCGACTGCAGCCCAGCCCTGTCACAAGCATACAAAAAATAATACTGTTAGATCAACTTGATTCATGTATACCTACTTCCTATCACATCAGAAGTACATAAAGTTACATGGACTGGTTCTCATATATTGCTTTTCTACCGTACCTGAGTAGTCAAAGCGCTTTATACAACTTGCCTCATTCACACAATAATAAAAGCATTGTATGCTTTTCCTACAACAGCTCTTGCTTTCTAACGGTTATACCTGTTCATAGTCCAGTGGATGCATAGAAGAGCAACTTGGAGTTATGTATATGTGGCACGCAGACGGGAGCAGGGATCAAACCACCCACCTTCAGATTAGTAGACATCCTGCCCTACCTCCTGAGCTATAGTAACTGCATTTTTAAAAAAATTCACTTAAAATATATTCTGTCAGTACACTTGCCAAAGATATCTGGACTACGTCAGCAAAAAAAATCTAATTTCAGTAAATAATCTGACATTTCCGTCAGATTCTTACAGAGAAATATAGAATATTTGAAACAATGGAAGTATTCATTTAAAGTTTAAATATTACGAAATTTCATGTGCTAGAACTAGCCAGCTTGATATCTAACCTACTACTTTAAAAACTTGTCTCACTTCTAGAGCTCTAAGCATGCCTGTATGCTCTGCATCTGTGCTCTACCTACTCCTCTTGCTGCTGTGTGGGCTGCTGGGAGGCTGGGTGCTGTCCATCTGCCCCGCTGCCTGCTCCTGCAGTGGAGGCCATCGTGTTGTGGACTGCTCTTCACGAGGCCTGACCAAGTTACCGCCTGGTCTGCAGCATAACATTCGCTTTCTCAACCTTTCTTTCAACAGGTAAGCTCCTGCACCTCTCAAATGCTCCACTTTTAGACATTATATTACATGACTCACTTTTAGATACATGTGCATGTAACAGGTAACAGAATAAGTAGCATATGGTTAAGCAGAAATTTACTTAACTAGAGGATCTGACTGTTAAAATATATAGCTGTCCCAGATAAGCGTCCTGAACTTGTAAATTAATAATAATAGATTTTTACATACACACTCACAAGTCTTTAAAAGCCTTTAAGGAACTTCTAAAAATGAACTTGGAACTAATAGCAACTGTTCATAACAGAATAAGAATAACTTGATTGTTGATTGAGCTCATATATCTGACATCACTCATCTGCTACTTATATGAGATGAAAAAAACTGATATCCGTTTTTTTGTTCCATAAAGATTTTGTAAAGTGGGTGATCAAAATTATTCAGAATGGCTTCTAATGGATTTAGTATGCATCTTTCCACCATCTCCCCCCGTATGGCTCAAATTACAGCAATTACAGCTTACACTAGTAGGTCCAGTCTTCATGCATCCTTGTTTCTGACACTGGCTTCCCAGTAAAAGTGTGCAGCATAGAACAGTTAGTGCCACAGACTGAAAGAACATCTGCAGCAATTTACTGCAGATTTCAAGAGATCTTGGTTTCCTTAAAAAAAAAAAAAGAGAGAGATGGCTCCTGTATTCAGGACCAGTTTAGTTTGTTGTATAGGTGTAAACCTAGATATTTATATTTTGTTACCATCTCTATGTCCAAGCCACAAACTTTCACAGGCTGGAAAGGAGGCCTGTATCTTTGGTAATCTATCATTTCCTTTGTCTTAAAGGTGTTCAATATGAACACAGTATGAGTAGTTTTTTTTAACTCCAGATGATCAAGGCTTTTACAAGATCCCAATATTCAGACTCCTGTCATACTTCTGTGCTTATAATCATGCTATATGGTATCAACTGATATTTATTAAGCGCTTCTCTAATCCTTCTAAGCACTCAGAGTGTTTTTACACTAGCAAACATTCATGCTTTAGCTTTTTTAGCCATTTGATTATTCATCAATCCAATTAGCAATATTACCATTCTATTACAATTATGATGGTGATAAATATGACGATTAAATATGACATTCTTTTGGCAGCTTGCACGGTGTGGACAACCAGCTCAGCCACTATGCCCATCTGCGCACCCTGGATCTGTCCTACAACCGCCTGGAGAGTCTCCCCCCTGCCCTGCCACGGTCTCTGTGGGACATTCGAGCAGCAGGGAACCATCTACGCTCTCTAGACAAAAATGACACAGCCTACCACTGGAACCTGAAAGTACTGGATCTATCAGATAATGAGCTAGAGAGAGTGGTCTTTATCAATAACACACTGTTGAGTCTACAGTCTCTTAACCTCAGTCATAACAGGTTTTGGACAGTGCCCACAAACATGCCACACAATCTGGAGATCATTGACTTGTCACATAACTATCTGTTGCAGATCCTGCCCGGATCGTTGGATCGACTGCCCCGACTGGCCCAGTTTTATTTGCATGCTAACCGCTTCACCTGGCTGTCTGAGGGAATCTTTGATGACCTAATAGGACTGGAGATTATTACTCTTGGGGATAACCCCTGGGCTTGTGAAGAAGAAGAACACATAACAAAGCTCCTTAGATGGTCAGAGAAAACCCGTGCAACCGTTTTGGGGTGCCCCTGTTATACAAGACCCATCTGTGGGCAATCCCATTTACCAGTAACCGGAAGGGAAAGGCACTCAGCTCGGTTTACGGAGCCACCACTCTGGGTTAACAACAGAAGTGAAGGGCAGGATGTTCAATTGCCCCCAAGGACTGTAGAGAACACACCTAACTATCAGGCGAAGTCTCCACTTGTTGACAGTGGAATGTATCAGGGCAAAGCAGGTATGAATGAATCTGGGGATCACATCTGGACATCTTCAACAAGTATGGATAGTTTTTCTTCACACACAAGCACAACAGAACATCCAAGGTCTTTAACCAATAAGCCTAAACTAACTCGTTTATATAATGAAGGCTGCAAACTGGACATCAAAACTCAAACAGTCATTCTGTCTGTTATAGTCATGACAACTGCACTCACCACCATCTAAACTACAATACACATAGTGTAACAGTTATTAGAATCTTGTGGACACTAAATCTATAAGTAATTTCCTGTATGTAGCAGTTCCATTTTCATTTGCCGTATAAAAACTGTTGCAACTGTTGTTATCATTATGACAATATCTCTTAAAATCCTGTACACAAAGAAAAATGTCAGAGGTAAACATCTAGGTTATTGCTTGAACACATGCTGCTGGGTTCATTTATTAGTTGATTCCTAATCAATGCTATTGTGCTGTTTTGGTCCTACCAAGGCATTTAGAACAGTGCTGTTCTAAATACAAAATGCTTTCCAATTTACCAGTTAAAGACTAGCAATAGGACAGTGTGTAATACACACACGTGAGCATGTTCTCCTCCCGTTCCACTATGGGGACTGCCCAACTGCCTGCAGAGAGTCTGTTGTCAGACGGAAGCAGTGTTTAAAGCATGTGAGCCAATCTGTGAGACAGTTTTGCTCATGTTTTGCTGTTGGTGAGTCAGCCAGCCGCAAAGGAGAGTGAAGCTATAACATATAAAGAGCTCAAGTGAGATCGAGTGTTAAACATAGTGAAAAGTGTGCACTACGGCAACTGTGCGTTTCATGCTGTATTTTTTAATTTCTGAAGTTTTTTTCCCCCCAGTTCTTCTGTTCCGAGTGAACTCGACTATCGCTATTGCTTCCTTCTCTATTCCAGGCTACTGGTCAACCAATCAACTTTCAGCAGTCACATCTGCATGGGAGGACTGCATGGGAGTGTGTCTTGGGTGGGTGAAAACCCCTCTTCACCCCTGTGCCAGACTGAAAAATGTATGCGAATGAAGACATTTGCAGGACTGCAAATTCCACTTGTGAAACTGAAAGAGGAACGCAAACAGGAATTTGAGTCTCAAACAACACTTTACCAAGAGAAACCTACAAGTTGTATCGCAAGCATTATTTAATTGTGAGCAGCAACAACTTCTCAAGTACAAAATACCTAACTTTCATGTTTGTACTGTGTGTAAAATGTGATGGACAACCTTGTGACCCGTATAAAGTTTGGATGATGTTTCTGCGATAAAGTATGGCTGAGCAGGAGGGCTCCAAAGTGGCCTGGCTTGGTGCTCTTTTTCAGAGGTTTTTCCATTCAAATGAATTGGAAAAATTTGTTGAGAATGTTGCAAAAACTATGTGACGAATAGCTACCAAAAACGGTTTACATTGGCATCCTCAAAAGAGTGACCTTTATCCTTTAGATGCAGATGTACATTTGAGTCTTGTCCGGTCGAGGTGGCTCTTCTATGTTGTGCCATACATTTATGAAGTGGCTGTTGGGTTTGTCGAATGTAGAGGTCTGTTGTTTAGTTTGTCTTTGGGACAAACCAGTTTTTGTCAGAGTGTGCGTCAGTTTCTTTGATAAACTGGCTACATAAGGGATGACATTTTTGTTCTGTTTGTCATTCTGTTTCTCCCTATTTGGTGTCTGACCTTGTTTACTGTGCATCTTTGCTGATTTGATTAAAGCCCATGTTGGGATAAAAACATGTTTTAAGAGCTTTCTTTACATGTGTGTGTTCCTTTTCTTTCCCTTCTGCCTTAGAGGGAACATTTTCTGACCAATATTGCTGGATCACTTCTAGTTCCAGAGGGTGGTTGGAGTCAAAGAGTAGGTACCAGGCTGTGTGTGGGCTTCCGGTAAACTTCAATGTTGAGGTGTCCATTCTTCTCAATGTCCAGGATGCCAATGTTCACATTGTGGACAAAGAGGACAGATGGTTTGAAAGAGGAGTGAAAGAAGCCATCTATGTCCACTGTGAACGACCATCCTTGAACAGAGGGGGTTGCTTATCACACCAACTGGTCTGCCACTTATAATCCAGTTTTGAGATCCCTTCCCAGATGCTTTAACGCCCACTCACGTCTTGTGTCAGTTGATCTCAATAAGTCACATGATAGCGTGAGGCAAGGTCTCACAATGGTTTTTACCCAAAACCTCTGATGATAATGATCCACACCCTTTTTCACACTTTGGCTCATGCGATGAAGCACATGATCAACAGTGCTCAACAACTCTAACTCCCACCAGGGCTCAAAATCTGGGACTCTCCACCATGTGATGTAACAAGTAGTATAACAAATTACTTTTTCAGAGGAGTAATTAAGTAACTTACTGCATTACTTTGAAAAAAGTGTTCTGTATGTGTAACACTGACTTTTTAAAATAACGACTCAACACTGATCACAACAAAGAGGGAAAATACCCCAACAAACATGCACAAACATTTGACCCACAGCATGCAATTAATCTGCCAGTGACAACCGATAAGGAATCAAAAAAATAAGTGATATCAATAATGGAATCGAAATTCCTAAATCCTTCATTAATCCCATCCCTGGGTGTTATTACACAAAGACAGAGAGGAGATTCCAACCAATCAACAAATGATATTCAAATGAGCAAGGGTGTGAGCACCCCTGTGTCTGTCATGTCTTTGAGAGAAGCGGTTTGTAAAAAATGGCTTATAAAAATGGAAACTGCCGTTTCTAAATGAAGGTGTTTATTATTCGGGGGAAACAAATCCAAACATAGATGGCCCTGTGTGCAAAGGTGATCCCTCCCCTGCCCCATTATAACATAAATTAACTTTGGAAAGCTGGGTTCAGTTTCTCTGGTCACACCTAGCCTTGATTACTGATACACTTCAATCAAGAAATTTAAATAGGACCTGCCTGACAAAGTGGAGTAGACCAAAAAGATCCTCAAAAGCCATACATCATGTCACGAGCCAAGGAAACCCAGGAACAAATGAGAAACAAAGTAATTGAGGTCCCTCAGTCTGGAAATGATTATAAAGCCATTTCTAGAGCTGTGGGACTCCAGTGAGCACCATTATCCACAAAAGGCAAATGCATATAACAGTGGTGAACCTTCCAAGGAGTGAATTGCTGACCAAAATAACCTTAAGAACGAAGCGAGGACTCATCCAAGAGGTCACAAAACACGCCAGCACAACATCCAAAGAACTGCAGGGCTAACATCAATGTTCATGACAAATTGGGCAAAAATGGCCTTCATGGCAGAGCTCCAAGATGAAAACCATTGCTGTGCAAAAGGAACATAGAAGGTCATCACAGTTTTACCAGAAAACATGTTGATGACTGTATTCTCTATACTGACAAAGACAAAAGTTGTACCTTTGGAAGGTTTGAGTCCCATTACATCTGGTGTAAAACTAACACAGAATTTCAGAAAAGGATCATCATGCCAACATTAAAATAGGGTGGTGGTAGTGTGATGGTCTGGGGCTATTTTGCTGCCTTAGCACATGGAAGACTTGCTGTGTTATATGGCACCACGAATCTTGCTTTCTACCAACACATCCTGAGGAAGAATGTCCGATCATCTGTTTGTGACCTCAAGCTGAAGTGCACTTGGGTTCTGCAGCAGGACAATGATCCAAAACACACCAGGAAGTCCACCTCTGAATGGCTTAAAAAAACAAAATGAAGACTTTGGAGTGGCCTAGTCAAAGTGCTGACCTAAATCCAATCTGAGCGCCTTGAGGCGACTGTTGTTGTGATTTGGCGCTATATAAAACATTAAAAAAAAAAAAACAGAATTGAATCGATCAAGATTCTGTGGCATGACCTTAAAAAGCTCCAATGTGGTTGAATTACAACAATTCTGCAAAGATGAGTTGGCCAGAATTCAAAGACTCATTGCCAGTTATTTCAAACACTCTACTGCAGTCAACCAGGTATTAGGTTTAGGGGGCAATCCAAAAAAGAATCCAGCGATTCCAGTGGATTCCAGTGAAACACCATGATTATCAGCATAGTGTACAGTTTAAGCTAAATAGTATTCTACACAGCTCACTACAAAGTTGTGAAATTGGAATTAAAGTGCACTGATTGTACCACCAAAACAATTCAACGGACATGTTTATCACGATTGTTTTTCACCAGAAAAACATTTTTGTTCTATTGCAGTGTAAATGCTGTTAAAATGTTAAGTTACATAATTTCATGAATATATATAGTTTGCGTTGAAATGTCTTTATTTGAAATGTACATGTGTAAAGTGAGAGCTAGTGTCTCGTGAGAATACCCTTAACGAGAGCACACGAGACTTTTCATGGACTGCGAGGGAGCAGATGTCTCTCATGAAGCGATTTAAGCTAAAAGTTTACTAAAAGAAAGGGCAATACAAGGACTTAAGGACCTCTTTTCAGGACAAGCAGCCAACGAGGTATTTGTCATTTGAGAAATGTTTTTTATTTGTGTTTGGACTTAATATGTGTACTGTAAAGTTGCTAATTGTTTGTACTGTTCGCTCGTGACCAGTTCTCACGGCGTATTGGCGTAATGGCGTATCGGCGTACTGGTGATGGTGAAGCTGAGGAGAGAAGGCCCAAGTAATAAACGCCCGTTTCAAAGAACCGACCTGTGTCTGTGTTGTCGTGAAGAGAGCTACAGTGAGAACTCGGCTGCTCAACACGGGTAGGAGAGGACAGGATCGCCGCGGATGACGAAACGACGCGGATCCGGTGCATCACGTCAGATAAGCAGAGTGCATAACGCATATCGGCACAGCATTAACAAGCAACGGTGGTTAGACTGAGTTAAAGCGCTAATTTTCACGTTTAAGATCAGGAGAAGCTCTACCACAAAAGTGAAGTTAAGGTGGTGTGAGAAGTGGTTAAATGTGAAAATTGCAACTAAGGGACTCATCTGTTATTCTTGCTTGCTTAATGTAGAGATTAATCCAATGTGTTTGCATTTATAGTTGTTGTACATCACAAGGTTTATAGAACAAACAAGTAAATATTTAACAAGCTCACAGGTTATGAGTAATTTTGAGTTATACAAAATTTGCTGAGTTTAAAGGGCACCTTATGTGAATTTTAAAGGGGTACTATACTGATGTGAAAACTTGAAAACCTTTAGTAATGTAAATGATAAGGATTTAAGGTATTTCTAAGTACATTTACACTGTTATTGTATATTTGTGATAAGGTGATTTTTGTTGTTCTTGTCTGTTTGAAACTTAAGTTCAGTATTGAAGTCAACAGTGTGTTGGAAGACTCATACATACATTTATGAACCTTAATTCAAATTAAGTTTATTGCAACTTTCACTTACACATAGTCCAGAAGAAATCTAGTTGAAGTTTAATAGCTGCACAATCACACTGCTATAATCTCAACATGTCTAACATAAGCAGAGAGACCTGCCATAAAGATGCTGAACAATCCGCTCAAGCTGAAGCTACTGTCACTGAATCTGCAGCAGAACTAGAGGGGCTTCGAAGAAGTGAGAGGGCGCATACCCTAACAGAAAGGGGAAGAGCATACCAAGATGAGAGACTGAAGCACATTCAACGCAAATACAAAATCATCTATGAGAAGTGGAGGTGTCATGCACGAATAGGCAAAGAGTTATTAAGTGGTGATGCTTCTAAGGATGAGTTAACTGAGCTTATTGAGAACATCAAAAGCACCTGTTCTGATGTAAAGGTGGTTTATGAGGAGCTGCGTCAAGCGCAAACCCCTGAACCAGACCTGCGGCGCAGGGTTGATACATGCATGTCATTCTCAGAATTTATTATTCAAAGAGCAGAGAGACAGCTTAAAGGTCATGAAGCAGATAAAGATGAAGAGTCTTGGCCTGATGCTGGATCTGTTCTAGGCTCAACAGGTTCTGTTTCTAGACCACTGTCTCGTCAAGGATGTAGTTCTACCCACTCTAGCAGCCACTCTGTCAAAAGAATAGAGGCTGTAGCTGAAGCTGCTGCAACTCAGGAAGTCTTGGCAGTGTTGGAGGAGCAAGAAAGGGAAGAAACAGAACTTCAAATGTTAGAGGCTGAGAACCTAGCCAGACAGCAAGCAATCCAAGATAAACGTAGAAAATTTGCACGCCTAGAAGAAGTAAAGAAGCTAAATGCTGCTAGAGCTCGAGTGAGGGTCTATGATGAAGCTGAAGAAAACATAGAAGCAACTGATTTGTTGTATGGTAGTGAAGTACTGCCAGAGCTTAGAGTCGCTGACTCCACAGTACTTCCAGTCACAACCCATTCTCTCAATGCATCAAGTCCCCCATTTATTCCTCAATCCCTAGCAGTCACAAGTCAAGCTCCTTGTCCACAACAGCTACCTCAGTCTCCTCCAGCCTCAGTGTTGAGGCCTCAAGAGCAGAATAGCTTAGATCTGGTCAATGCACTAGTAGAAGCTATGAGTGCAAACCGGCTCCCAACACCAGAGCCTGGGGTGTTTACAGGAGATCCCTTGAAGTTCAAAGACTGGCAACTGTCCTTTGAAACATTAATAGAAAGGAAGAACATCCCAAAGAATGAAAAACTGTATTACCTAAGAAAGTACTTAGGTGGCACAGCAAAGAAGGCCGTGGAAGGATTTCTTCTATCGGGCACAGAAGCAGCATATGACTCAGCCTGGAAGCTTTTAGAGAAACGTTTCGGAGACCCATTCGTAATTGGGAAGTCACTCAGAGACAAGCTGCATGCATGGCCAAAGATAGGTTCTAAGGATGCTTGCGAGCTAAGAGAATTTGCAGACTTTCTCAAGAGCTGTGAGGCTGCCATGTCTCATGTCAAGATGCTGGAGGTCTTGAATGACTGCGTTGAGAGTCAGAGGATTCTGCTGAAATTGCCAGATTGGTTGGTTTCCAGCTGGAATCGCAAAGTGATGGAAGTCAGACAAGTGAAAGCTGAGTACCCACCATTCAAGGTGTTTGTTGACTTCCTATCAAAGGAAGCAGATCTTGCTTGCGATCCAATTTCCTCAATACAAGCACTTAAGAGTGTTGAAAGCGAGAAACCAAGGCATCTACGAAGCCAAATAGTTCAAGCAAAGACTCTGACCACAACTACAACACAGAGCAGTATTACATCATGTGTTTTCTGCAAAAGGACAGGACACATCCTAGACAAATGCCGAAGTTTCACAGAAAAGACAGTTCAGGATCGTGTTAAGTTTGTACACACAGAGAAGCTTTGCTTTGGATGTTTGAAGACCGGTCATCACTCAAGAAAATGTGATAACAAAAGCACGTGTGAGAAATGCCAAAAGAGACACCCAACATGTTTGCATGACGATAAGTTCAAGGAACGTCAAAGGCCAATCCACCTAAATGCAAGTGAAATTTCAAAGGACAAGGCAGACACCACAGAAAGGACCGCAACAGCCACTTCCAACAGAGTTATTCAAGAGGGTCTAAGCACACGAACATCTTCTATCTTGCCAGTCTGGGTGTCATCTATTAAGCAGCCAGATCAAGAACTGCTAGTTTATGCACTCTTAGACACACAGAGTGATACCACCTTCATACTAGATGAAGTAGCTCAAGGCCTGAACACAAACAGAGAGAATGTCAGTCTGCGACTGTCCACAATGTCTGCCAAGTCGACAGTTATTCCATGTCAGAAAATGACAGGTCTACAAGTGAGAGGATACAACTCAGAGAAAAGGATTCCACTACCACCTGTTTTCACAAGAGAATTTATTCCAGTAAACAGGCTGCACATTCCTACCTCTGAAACAGCTCTAAAATGGCCACATCTAGAGCAACTGTCAGAAAAGATTCCACCACAGTTGGATTGCGAAGTAGGCCTTCTTATAGGCTACAACTGTCAACGAGCCCTCCTCCCAAGAGAGATCCTGTCTGGTGACGAAAATCATCCATATGCGCAGCGGACTGATCTGGGCTGGAGCATTGTTGGTTGCTCACATTCAGCAAGCGACAACAGCGATCCAATAGGATTCAGTCATAGAATCATAGTACGACAAGTGACACCAACTGTGCATCCATCAGTTCAGCTAAAGAAGGAAGTGCACTTTGCGTGCAGGACTCAAGTCAAAGAGATCAACCCACTTGACATAATTAAGACTTTTGAATCAGATTTCACAGATCACTCAACAGATGATAATCCAGTTTCTCAGGAGGACCTCCTCTTTCTGTCTAAAGTGAAAGCTGGAATAAGACAGAAGGAAGATGGCCACTATGAACTTCCGCTTTCTTTCAAGACAGACAAACCTAATCTTCCAGACAATAAACAGTGTGCAGTTCACAGGCTCAGCTCATTAGAGCGTCGACTGAGGAGAAATGAACAATATTACACGGACTATGTCAATTTCATGAATGAAATCATAAGTAGAAGAGATGCTGAGAAGGTGCCACAGTCTGAATTAGACAACCAGCCAGCATGGTACATACCGCACCATGGTGTCTACCATCCCCACAAGCCCGGGAAGATCCGTGTGGTTTTCGATTGTTCGGCACGCTACCAAGAAACCTCTCTAAATGACCATCTCTTGACAGGTCCAGACCTGACTAACACATTAGTTGGTGTGTTGTGTCGATTTAGAAAGGGTCCTATAGCCATAATGTGCGACATCGAAAAAATGTTTCACCAGTTCCACGTTGCAAGGGAACATCAAGATTATCTCAGGTTCCTCTGGTGGGATGGAGGTGATTTGGATTCTGAACCCTCAGTGTACAGGATGAAGGTACACCTCTTTGGGGCAGCTTCATCCCCCGGTTGCTCCAACTTTGGACTGAAATACCTAGCTTCACAAGGCCAAGGCAAGTTCAGCAAAGAAGCCATTAAGTTCATCCAAAGAAGCTTCTATGTAGATGATGGCCTGACAAGTGTAAGGTCGACTGCTGAAGCTATACGCCTGGTAAAGGAATCAAGAGCTCTGTGCAAAACAGGAAATCTACGGCTACATAAGTTTGTATCCAACGATGAGAGTGTGATTGCAACAATTCCACCACAAGAATGTGTTCAGACCAAAGATCTAAACATGGCTCTAGGAGAACTTCATATCGAGCGAGCACTTGGAGTTCAGTGGTGTGTTGAGGCGGATGAATTTCAGTTCAGGGTGGTGGTAAAAGAAAACCCACTGACAAGGAGAGGCGTTCTCTCAACTGTTGCCTCAGTCTATGATCCACTAGGTTTCGTGGCTCCATTCCTACTTATCGGCAAACAGATTCTTCAAACACTGTGTAGAGACAAGGTAAGCTGGGACGAACCTCTCCCCGAGCACATCCAGCCACAATGGGAGTCATGGCTCAAAGATCTGCCTCATTTGGCAGTTCTAAAGATTCCAAGAAGCTACCTTCCATCAAACTTTGGTGAAGTCTCACTATATGAGCTTCACAACTTTTCTGATGCAAGCTTCAAAGGGTATGGTGCATGCTCATACCTTAGAGCGGTGAGTGAAACAGGACAGATAAGTTGTTCACTTGTCTTGGGGAAAGCAAGAGTAGCCCCTACCAAACTAACAACCATCCCAAGGCTTGAGTTATCTTCAGCTGTGACCTCAGTCCGCATTGGTGATATCATTAGAGGCGAGCTGGAGATTGAAAATGTGCAAGAGTATTACTGGACTGACTCAAAGGTGGTCCTTGGCTATGTGAACAATGATGCTAAAAGGTTCCAAACATTCGTGGCCAACCGCATCCAGCGAATAAGATCTAGCACAAAACCTGAACAATGGCGACATGTCAACTCTGAAAACAACCCAGCTGATGGAGCCTCAAGAGGATTGACTGCAGTTCAAATGAAAGAATCTAGCTGGCTGAAAGGACCCAACTTCCTTTGGCAGCAAAATCTCCCACATGAAGTGGGAATGGTGGGAGAAGTTGAGGCTACTGATCCTGAACTTCGGAGAGCACATGTTCATGCAGTTAAAGCAAGAGAACAGAATCCAATGGTAAACCGTTTAACTAAATTTTCTGACTGGTCCAGAGTGGTGAGAGCCATTGCCAGGCTCAAGAGATTTGTCAGAGAGTTTAAGGGATTTCAGTCGAGAACTAATGAGTCGACTAATCTTGAAGAACGAAGAGAAGCAGAGATCTTCATCATCAAACTCGTACAAGAAGACGCTTTCGCTGAAGACATAAAGAAAATAAGAGGCAAGAAGGAACACACTTTGAGCAGGCACAACAGGCTACGCCAGCTGAATGCTTTCCTGGACGAAACCAATGTTCTTAGGGTGGGAGGACGGCTGTCTCAGTCAGCCTTACACCATGATGTAAAGCATCCTGCGATTCTTCCGAAAAAATCTCATGTGTCAGCTCTGCTGGTCAAACATCATCATGAGCTTATACACCATCAAGGAAGGGGCATGACCATGAACGAGTTGCGCGCAAGCGGAATATGGGTCCTAGGATGTGGAAGTGTGGTCTCCTCACACATTTACAAGTGTGTAAAATGTAGACGATACAGAAGAACAACTGAGGTTCAACAAATGGCAAATCTACCAGGAGAGAGAATTGAGACATCTCCCCCCTTTACTTATTGTGGGCTTGATTGTTTTGGCCCCTTTATTGTGAAGGAAGGAAGGAGAGAGTTGAAACGATACGGATTGTTATTCACCTGCCTATGTTCTAGAGCAGTTCACATAGAAACCCTTGACGATTTGACAACAGACGCATTCATGAATGCACTTCGATCATTCATAGCTATTCGAGGACCCGTGCGCCAGCTAAGATGTGATAGAGGCACAAACTTTGTTGGTGCTAGAAAGGAGCTTTCTGAATTGCTTGAAGGAATGGATCAAGACCGTACAAGGGCGCTTGGTTGTGAATTTGTGCTGAATGTCCCATCAGCTAGTCATATGGGAGGAGTTTGGGAACGCCAGATTCGAACAATCCGAAGCATCCTGATAGCTATGCTCGACAAGTCCGCCAGCAGACTTGACACCACAACTCTAAGAACGTTTCTGTATGAAACAATGACCATAATCAACAGCAGGCCACTAAGTGTCGAGCATCTTCACGATCCTACTGGTCCGGAACCCCTCACTCCCAACCACATTCTAACCATGAAATCATCTGTAATTCTGCCACCCCCTGGACAATTCTGCAAAGAAGATCTCTATCTGCACAAAAGGTGGAGAAGAGTGCAGTTTTTGGCCAATGAATTTTGGCAACGATGGAAACGAGAATACCTGCTAAACCTCCAACAACGACAGAAATGGCAGAAGCTGTCACGAAACTTGCAACCAGATGACATTGTAATATTAAAGGATGACAGTGCACCAAGAAACCAGTGGAAGCTTGCAAGGGTTGTGGAAGCCCTGCCCAGCGCAGATGGCAAGGTGCGAAAGCTAAAGCTTCTGCTCAGTGACACTACTTTTGATAAGGGAAAACCAATCACTAAATCAGTTTTCCTTGAGAGGCCTGTTCACAAAGTAGTTACATTACTTGAGGCCACCTAAAACACACGTAAAGCTAAATGACCTACACTTAAATGTACACTCACACATCACTTCCTTATAATTTTCATTGAGGAAAATCTCTCATTTTAAGTCAATGAGTGATTTTGGTGGGAGTGTAAATGCTGTTAAAATGTTAAGTTACATAATTTCATGAATATATATAGTTTGCGTTGAAATGTCTTTATTTGAAATGTACATGTGTAAGGTGAGAGCTAGTGTCTCGTGAGAATACCCTTAACGAGAGCACACGAGACTTTTCATGGACTGCGAGGGAGCAGATGTCTCTCATGAAGCGATTTAAGCTAAAAGTTTACTAAAAGAAAGGGCAATACAAGGACTTAAGGACCTCTTTTCAGGACAAGCAGCCAACGAGGTATTTGTCATTTGAGAAATGTTTTTTATTTGTGTTTGGACTTAATATGTGTACTGTAAAGTTGCTAATTGTTTGTACTGTTCGCTCGTGACCAGTTCTCACGGCGTATTGGCGTAATGGCGTATCGGCGTACTGGTGATGGTGAAGCTGAGGAGAGAAGGCCCAAGTAATAAACGCCCGTTTCAAAGAACCGACCTGTGTCTGTGTTGTCGTGAAGAGAGCTACATGCAGTGTATGCAGATCAATAACAAGTAGCTCAGAGAAAAATCAAAGCATTTGCTTTGAGAGAACGGTCAGGTATTTCTTTGCTGCTGGTGGCACTAAAAAGTTGGAAATCACTTCACTCAGTGAAAACAGATTTACTAAAAAAAAGTGGCAGACATTTTAAAATTGATGTGTTTTTGATATGTGCATATGTCCTTCGACTGTATGTAAAATGACTGTAATATCATTACACATAGGTTCTTGCTGTAGTGTGAAAACAAGCGTATATAATAATGTGGCAGAGATTTTTAAATTGAGACATCTGTTTGTGGTACCCATATTACTCTTGTTCCTGTAAAGTGAAAACAGCTGCATCTCGCCTCTGTCAGTGCGCCCCAGGGTGGCTGTGGCTACAATGTAGCTTGCCATCACCAGTGTGTGAATGTGTGTGTGAATGGGTGGATGACTGGATATGTAAAGCGCTTTGGGGTCCTTAGGGACTAGTAAAGCGCTATATAAATACAGGCCATTTACCATCTAATAAAGTTGTTGGATATTGTAAAATTAATGTGTTGTTAACCATACTGTATATTATTGTATGTTATTGCAAAGTTAGACACTTAGAAAGACAAAAATAAACACTCATAATAACTAGAATAATAAATCTGACAAATAATAATAATATCCAACCATAAAATAATAATAATAATAATTCTTGGATGCTATTGCATTGGCACACTAAATAATAATAATCAGAATAATAAATCAGACAAATAATATACAGTATTTCTTGATGCATGCTCAATCATCCAGATAAGGAGATTCCAAAAAATTAGGAAGGCTTGGTAAGGTTTATGCTGCACATCAACTTTTAAATGTCCGCCATTACTGATGAAAATCTCAAAATCTTAGAAGAACTGCAGCCACTTCCCACTCTCTCTGAATGGTACTCATAACCATTGATCAATGGTCATTCCTCAGTGATCAATAGCAGTTGACCAATGGCCTTTGATAGGTGGTTGCTGATCAATGGTCATGACAATTTGCATATTAATGATCAAGAAACTGACCTGTCAGCCCATTGTTCGCCAGTGGTGCTAGTTTCATTCATCATGCAAATGTATGTTCATAAGGGTGGGGAAACCTGCAGTCAGCTGAGACTGAAGAAGTCACTTGGATGAATGACGAAACATTTCTCCCACTGAAAGTGCTACGTCCAGATGAACTGAATCAACTTTCGGAAATGCCTCAATACTGAGACTCTCCAACAATTGCACTTAGAACTGAATAAGCTTCTAGGATGAGAGGTGAAACGTCTTCAAGAATTACTTAGAGAAGTCCAGAACCTTTTTTCCCAAGCTCCTTAGACAATGCCTCAGTACTATTGTACTGGCACACTCAATAATAATAAAGATTGGGATGTCAATACTGTGAATGCTTTGGGACACTCAAATAAGCAGATACAAAATGGTTTTTACATTGCATGCTCAGGCACCAATCGTAGACAGAACTGACACAACAGGGTCCTATTTTTAAAAACCAAAAACCAATCTGTTTGAAGCAGATACTGTCTCAACTACTGTTGATAGGTGCATACTGGTATCCAGGAAACATCACACACTAACACCATACACAGGATGTGTGGTTAGTGGCTAATCTAGAAATAATTCATCCAACTTGCCAGCACACATTCTGACAGATACAATATATCTTTACAGAATAGCTCTGTCCTGACTAATTTGAAACCTCCACATTTCATTTTTGGCAAAGGAAATTTTAAATGCAAGGTTTGCTTGACAGCAATTTAAAATGAACCAAAGTCTCTAACAACAAATGCACTCTTATCTATTATTTTGTCAGTTTACTAAATTGAGAAATAAGTAAAGCCAAGTCCTACCTGCGGGCGACATAGTAGAACACTGGATTTCCAATCTTTGAGGTTCCTGCCTGGTAGAAAATGTTGAGGGTCTTTAAGGCTTTGAATTCCTCCTTCTCATGTACTTGATGCCTGTAGAACAAAAAGAAGCGCTGAAGATAGTAAATTAAGCAAATAAAGTTACAACCCAACTGGTAAAATAACAAACCAGTTTTATTTGTTGTTTCTCTATTGTCCCCTTGGCCCTTACTCAGAGGTTTATCAGACTTGTTATCTGACTTAGTGCTCAGTTCAAATAAAATAATTGTTGTGGATGATTTTGACAGCCTCAACACAGCATTTAATCTATTATTAGACTCAATTAGCTTCTCTCAAAATGTAAAAGAACCCACAACAACGTTAACCACACTCTCCATCTAGTTCTGAGATATGGCATGGAAACCGAACATTTAAAAGTATTCATTGAAAACCCTTCGATCATTTCCTAACAACAATAAAATTTACAATAATGGATCACACAGCAGTTGGGAATACTTTTAAATACAGCCGATAGCGCTGTAACTAAACTTAAGGGTATAATTCCTCCACTGTTATCTTCTTTAATGCCATTTGCTAACACAGTACAGAGCAGCTACCTTAACTCGGGTTTTATCCTGGATTCCAGCATGCTGTCTGCCTTAGTTTATGAACACCTTTATCCATGCTATCTGATGGGTCAAGATACCTCATCCTCCTGTTTTGATATTTTGTGCCTGAATCCTTATTTGGCATCCGCAGCATTGCCCTCCTTGGTGCATGCAGGAGTCGGGAATAAGAATCTGTTTTATTGTGCAGGTGGACGTCAACCTAACCCAAATGGCTTGTTTTTAAAGAAGTTTAGTGATTTATTATTCTCCACTATTAAGCCGTTTAGGATTGCTTACAGATGGAAATATTAACATTCACATAGATGATTAGCTCCTGTTTCCAAGTTGTCACCTTGGATAAATTAGATAAACACCATACGCCTCTTAAAGTGTTCTTGTGGAAAAGGTGAGCACTAGTGAAGGAAAATTCAGTTTGTATTCATCCCCTTCAGCAAAAGGATCTTTTCATCTTTTCTTTCAACAGTTCAGTTAGAGATGCACGGGCTGACTGTTTCTCACACTTGGTTACAAATAGAACAGGTAATCCTATGGCGTTATTTGACACCATTAATAATATTGTTACTTCTGCTCCACCTGCTGTCCCACTCTCCTCAGTATATACAGTCCTGATTAAAAGTTTAAGACCACTTGAAAAAAAATCATATTTTGCATGGTTGGATCTTAACAAGGTTCCAAGTAGAGCTTCAATATGCAACAAGAAGAAATGGGAGTGAGACAAAACATTTTTTGGAGCATGCAATTTATCGAAAACAATGCTTAAATTGAAACAGGCTGTTTTATAACTGATTAAAAATTTAGGACCACATGCCTTTAAGAGGCAAACTCTATGCAAAAATGTGAATTCATTGTCATCTTCTGTCAGGTAGTCACGATGGCAAAGGCAAAAAAACATTCCCTTTTGGACCGTGGTCGGGTTTTTGAACTGCATAAGCAGTGTCTCTCGCAGCGTGCCATTGCTGCTGAGGCGGGACGCAGTCAGACAGTCATTTGGAATTTCTTAAATGATCCTGATGGTTATAGGAACAAAAAGGTCAAGTGGAAGACCCAAGAAACCCTTACCAGCACTGAGCTGGAGGATCCAATTGGCTGTTTGTCAAGACACTGGACAATCCTCGACCCAAATTAAGGCCATTACTGGTGCCGACTGCAGCCTCATAATCATCAGACGGCATCTTAGACCGAATGGCTTCAAAAACATTAAAGATCTTAAATGGTCTTGTCTCATTAAATGCCAGAGACTGAAAGAGAGCACTAAACACTGAAAGGTGAAAGAAAGTTTTATCCTCTGATGTGAAAAAATTTAACCTTGATGGTCCTGGTGGTTTCCAACGTTACTGGCATGACAAGCAGATCCCACCTGAGATGTTTTCTGTGCACCACAGTGGAGGAGGCGCCATAATGGCCTGGGGTGCTTTTTCCTTCAGTGGAACAATGGAGCTTCAGGAGGTGCAGGGGGGGCGAATGGCCACTGGCTATGTCCAGATGTTGCAGAGAGCATCCCTCATGACTGAGGGCCCTCGTCTGTGTGGTAACAACTGGGATTTTCAACATGACAACGCTACAGTACACAATGCCTGCAGGACAAGGAACTTCTTGCAGGAGAATACCATCACTCTTTTGGACCATCCTGCGTGTTCCCCTGATCTAAATCCAATTGAGAACCTTTGGGGATGGATGGCAAGGGAAGTTTACAAAAATGGACAACAGTTCCAGACAGTAGACACCCTTCGTGTTCGCCGCTTGGAGAAATGTTCCTTTTTGATCGGCTGTAAAAAAGCCAGTTTCAGTTTAAGCATTGTTTTCAATAACTTGCATGTTCAAAAAAACGTTTTCTCACTCTCATTTCTTCTTGTTGGATGTTGGAGCTCTTCTTGGTTCCAACCATGCAAAATATGACTTTCTGGCATTTTTCAAGTGGTTTGAAACATTTGATTGGGACTGTGTATGTTCTGCTCGGCCTTAGTGGATCATTGCACTGTTGACTGTAGTATTTAATTACAGTGATTAGAGCATGCTATAGGAATGAAAGATACTGTGTTGCAGTGATTTGAATCATAACTATTTAATAGACTTCACCTTGTTCATTTAAATAGGGACCCCTCTTTAGGGCTGTTCGATATAACGATATATATCGGATGACGATATAAAAAATCTATCGTTTCATTTTATGCTATCGTTTGTTTCGTGTTGTCGCAAAATAAACTGTTTACGGCAATATTTTTTCATCGTTTTGATGGTCACTGTAGTGGCTATATTCATTTCTCTTTCTCTTATATTTAATATAGCCACACTACGGACGGACAAGCGCCTGTTTTTATGCGTTGTCGTTAGCAACAACGACGGTAAAACCATCGCGTGTCAGCTTGTTTATTTTCCACATAAACCTTTCACAATAAAGCTCAAGATCCTGTTGAGACTTTTCAAAATAAACTGAATCACACGAAAGAGTATGCAGAGTATTTACGGATGAGAAGCAAAGAAGAGCCGTCAGGTGCTAAAAAATAGACCTTAGACTCAAACGTTAGAACAGGCTTTTCCCTGCAGCACGCCGTGTAATAAATACAACAAAAACGGCGGCCGTTACAACATGTGTCTAAACATGCATAATTTCATGCATCGGTTAAAATACTTGACTCCAGGTACACGACACCCAGCTGGAAACACTTCCCGCAAGTCGAGCTGCCCGAGATTCACAGAATTTACAGAAAATGTTAAATTTTTGTGATTTATATCGTTATCGGGACGATAGAGGTCTTATATCGGGACGATGAGATTTTGGTCATATCGCACAGCCCTACCCCTCTTCACACACTAAGGTTAATTATTAAGGTCCACAGGGTTCAGTGCTAGGACCAGTTCTGTTTACATTTACATGCTTCCCTTAGGCAACATCAATAGAAAGCATAGCATACCTTCTACCTACCTGCCCATGAAGCCAGACAGCACAGACTGATTGTCTTAAAGGCCTGGATAACCTCTAATTAATATTTTTTGTCTCTTTTTACATTTATGAAGAATATCCTTTGCTCTTAGACTGCCAGCTTACTTGAAGTTATAAGGGTATTAAAAGCAGAAAGGGGGGGGGAAGAGCCTTCACCTTTCAGGACCCTCTTCTGTGGATCTAGCTCTCAGTTTGGATTTGGGAGACAGACACCCCCTCTACGTTTTAGATTTGGTTCAAAACTTTCTTTTTTGACAGCAAATAGACAGGGCTTAATCAGGTCGCCCTGAATCCTCCTTTACTTGCGTTGCAAAAGGCCTAGGCTGCTAGGGCTTCCCATGATGCACTGAGATAAAAGTTGAAATTGAATACAATGAAAGCTTCCTATAAAGTGTTAATGCATCTAAAACTAAAGATGGACAGACTTACAACCCATAAATGGGAAAAAAGTGCTTATTGAGTCAGAACCATTATGTTGACAAGCTGTTATCAATCTTACCTGGTCATAAACTCCTCAAACTTGGAGCTGGTCAGATTGAGACTAGACCAGTGAGTGTCAGCCACAGGTTTGTGTTCCGGCGGTCCTAGGTAAGCCAGCAAGGTGGCCATCTTGTCAAAAGGTCGCCTACCTACAGCCTTGTGGTCCCTAAAATAAAATTGTGACTCATGATTTAATGATCAAAAATAAAAATGTAATGATTAAAAATAAAATAAAAAAATCTAATTTAATGAAATACAAAATTCTGACCTGTTACTGGATAAGTACTGGCCAATTCTTTCCTGATTATTCCACAGCAGCCGGTGGAGAGCCAGCACATTACCGTCACTGATAAATGACAGACTGTGGTTGACAGAATCACTGGGTGGAGAGTCAGATGCTATGTCCAAGAAAAACCTGGGGCAGAGAGAGAAGATTGCCAGCTCAACTTAAGGTCAGAAGAAACACGACAGCAAGCACTTCACTGATTTAGTTTGCAAAGTTTTTGGTTTGTCTGAACTGTCACATGACCACATAGCTCAGGTTTCCCTGACTACACAAACTCTGTTGATATAAAATGTTTGATTCGTTTGTTATTTTTTTGTTAGTGACTGGTCAAACAACTGATGAACAGTCAGCATGAACAGTCAGCATGGTGGTACTAGTGAGAAGAGAGGGGATCATTAATTGCCACGATGAGTCTGTGATTCATGTCAGGCAGCAGGTGTCAAAAAATTACGACAAGGAAAAGAAAAAAATCTAAAGACTGAAAAAGTTGCTAATTGCCAGAAAGAAATAACATCTGGTGTATCTTTATATAAAAAGCATACCAGAGGTTCTGGGTCTAACAAAAGTATTATATGAGGAGGGTTTCAGCATGTGAGTTCACATACACTGGAGTAAATAATTATTTGATCCCCTGCTGAATTTGTAAGCTTGCTCACTTACAAAGAAATCAACCATCTGAAAATTTTATGGCAGTTTCACTTATCGGAGGGAGACAGACTATAAGCCAAAAATCCAGAAAAAAACGCATTACATAAAAATAAATGATGCATGTCTATAACCCAGCCAGAAATCTGTCTCTCACCGATTGGCTGCATGTTCATGTGGCACACAGATTATCATCTCATCAAATCAGTTACAGATATGCCAACTTGTTGTGTAAATAAAACATGCCTGTCCACAGAATGATTTTTCTCCATTCCTACCTATTCACTACCATGGGCAAGACCCCACCACTGCCCGCCTATTTTCAGGTCTCAGAGCCCTCTCGCACTATGAAAACTAACCAGAAGGTATTTGGGACAGATTATATATTATATTGGCTAATTAAAATATATTTAAGAAACAAAACAAAACAAGCAGTCCTATAACGTCCAATATTTGAGCACACACTGACAAAAAATACAAACAAACATATCAGTAAATATACTTTTTAACTGGATATAGTTAAGTTAGAATTTCACAGCAATCCATTATATAGGGGGCAGGGATATCTCTAGGGATAGGGATACAAACAGTATTTACAGTAACAGTAGTTCCCTGCATTTACCTTCGGGCTGAATCAAAGTTGCTCTTCACAAAGTCATTAAAAGGCCTCATGTGTTCTTCTTTTGTAAATAAGACGTGGTTTGCAATACTCTGCAAAATCTGAAATAAAAAATACAAGAGATTCACAATAAGCTCATGTTATGTGAGTTGTGTGATCTTGCTCGAGTTCAAAGAGAATGGTTACCCTCAGGTTTAATCCTGATATCAAATACAGGTTACTGGGATCTGAACAGACACTTATATCAGGTACACTATGCCAAAAGATTTCTCTTTAATGCAGTACAGTGTTTCACTATCTTTGTGCTCAGTCTCACAATAAAAACTTACCTCCTGCTAAAATTATTAATGTCACTCTATACCCAGACTGTAGGAGCTTCTTTTTAAACCAGACGCGATCACAAGGTTTAAGATAGTCAGTGACATTTTAAACTTTATTAGTCATGTGTCTATGATGCCTACTCATTGATGGCATTTTTGCCAAACAAAATTAGGTTAAGGACACTTTATTTGTACCTGTGGATACAAATAAAGGGGGTAAAAATACATTTCTTTAGATCTCTTCTTGTATGTCACTTATCCTCATGTGGATTTTCAAAAAACAAACAAACAAAAAACCCAGAAAAAAAAAAAATAAATCACAGAATAAGTAAAAAGTTTGGCTATTGGAGCCAAACTGTTTTAAAGGTTTGTTCTTCTGCTCCATTGAACTAGAAGACTTCATTCAGAAGGAAGAAACTGAAAGTTGATATGCACAGGATGCAAAGTGTCAAACAAAATTGAACCAGCCAATGGGTATAATTCTCTGGCATACAGAGATGCTGGGTTCAGCTGTCGCTAGGGATGGGAATTGTGAACCGGTTCTTGTAGAATCGAATATCTTTAATATGCTGCTTAGGGATGGTGTTGACTCTCAAACAACCCAGTGGGAAAATAATGAGAATTGAAATTGAAAGGAATCGAATTAGGCAGCAGCCTCTTTGCTTAGGCTGCTGCCCCCGTGACCCGGCCCCGGATAAAGCGGATGAAGATGGATGGAGGAATCGAATTAAGAAGTGATATTGATAATGGAATCTGAATCGCTAAATTCTTATTAATTCCCATCCCTAGACTTAGGGATGTAACCATTTTTTTCTGGTTACTTTCATGGCAGCCCTCATATCCAATAAGCTTACCTTGGACATGAGTTTGAGCCCCCGTTCTATCCTGGGCAGAGGCTTCTTGTCTAAAATACCAGTCTCATAGGGGGACACAATAGCAGGGTTGATGAAGCGCAGAAACATAGCACTGCCCACCGCACCAATGCTGTTCTGTGGGAACCGCTGACTCACAACCTGTGTGAGGGAGTATGGAGAGAGTGGAGGGAAAAAAAATGTTGGCGAACACAAACGGAAAATACAGAACAGAAGGGAAAAGTATAAGAAGAGGGACCAGTTTGAAAAAAAGGGAAGGAGACAATATTAAAAGTTGATTTTGGTACATTCAAGAGCAAATGAGGGAATGATAATAATAACAAAATATACATGTATCAATATGTGTAACAGAGATATTTGAGCTGAGTCATGATCAGGCCAAAAAATGCTGCGCTCAGGAGGAGAGCCTAGCTAGGAAGAAATATGACAAAAGACTTGGACATGATCCGAGTTTATTCTGGTTGTACCAGGAGTGAAAAAGGTTTTTACTCCAGTTACAGCAGAAGAAACATGCAAGAGAGGAAAAACATGACAATCAACCCAGCTGTCTCCTCTCTGTTGGTGAAAGATGAAAACAGGAAATGATTACACAAACTGACAGAAGACAGATGACAGATGTTAAGCCATGAATTGTGATTAAAGTATAAGATGGTGGTGCCTCTTTTAATTCAATTACTAGAAGAAGAAATGAAAAAATACAAACTTCCTACAAATATATATACACAGCTACAACATCAGGCTATAACCCCATATCATCAACACAAACGTCAAAATCATCAGTAAGGCTTTACAATTATGGACAGAGACAGCTATTCCATCTTGTGGATCAAACTAAGTTACTAAAAGAATGACGGTAACCTATAACTTTATTATGTTATTTATTTTACATCTCATTCCAACCACCCATCAGCAGTTGTTTTATTACATGCAGAAAATGCATATGATAAATGCACGTTGGGTGACCTGTTCATTGGTAGATAGATGACACTGATGACAACACATGAAAACTCGCTAACCTGCTATGAGCAACAGAGGGCAAGGATTAGTGAGTGTCAGAGCCACAATCCGGGAGGAAACACAGACCACACATTAACACATTTCACACTTAGATGCACTGGTCCAGGAATGCCTCAGGTAGATTAAGACAGGTGGTGAAGAGGAACAGCACAGGAACTATTATTAAAGACCAAGCCGCTGCACAAGATGTACCATCGAGAGATAGCGAGGCTGTTGACATTAAGAAATCCTACCACTGACTACAAGAGTCCAGCCTAAAGGATACCAGAAGCTCTTATCCCACCAGCACAAGAACAAAGCCTAAGCACTAGACCTCTAAAGGCAACAGTCTACCACAGCTGAAAGTTGTAAGCTACGCAAAAGTACCCTGCAGATGGAATACAAGTTGGAACAGCATTTACTTAGAGGCACAACCAGGTTGCTGGAACAGTTTCCAATAACATCTATGTACATCAGGAGTTGGGAATCGGTGGGAAAGATATCGTCAATTTTTTATGTTCTTGGACCTGATTGGTGACCAGTTGGTCAGACGTGTATGACATGTATGTTGCGTGTTTAATGCATGTGCAACACATTCACACTGGCACAGAAAAATAGTCAGATGCACACTCACAGCCACACACTAACATGACAATTGCATGTAAGCTTTTCACTATGAGTTAAGGTATAGTTAACCAAAGTAAACATTGAAGGAACCACCAAAAAAAGGTTGTAACAACAAAGGTACACAGACAAAACTAAAGCTGTCCAGAGCTTAGAGCTAGCCACTAGCCAGCTGCCTCAGTAAGAGTAGTCACCAGATTCAGTTCCTGGGTAAGGTGTTCTGACTGGGCATGTCCTAATGGTTTGAGGCCCGGGCAGAGACCAAGGACATGCTGGAGATCTCTCTATGTCCCTTATATCTACCTACCTACCTACCTACCTGGTAGAGGACCCGAGCTTGAAGGATACACTTCCCGCGGACAATACATTCTGCAACCATTACCGAGAGCAACCAGCTGATCTACACTACAGTGGCAGTGATCAGTGAGATGAACAGCCACAAGAAGCAGTACCCTCCATTGAGAGAAGGAGACTAGAGGCCAAGATCAAGGTAGTAGGGAGGAAGGTTAGCCGACTATTGGAGCTGCAGAAAGGTGCAATGAAGAAGATGCCTAAGAAGTAAACCTACATGTTGAAATACAGCAGGTTGAGCTGATACCAAAGAGTTTAATTTTGGCTTCATCTCCTCTTTCTCCCTAGCCTTCTATCAATCATTTCACAAAGCAAGATTTATAGTAGACCTGGACATGCTTCATCATAAACCAATGTTTCTAGGATGTTTGTGAACTACTTTTGTGTCTATGTTCTTAACATAATGGTGTTATCAGTGATGTTCTTGGTGATAATGGTCTTTTTATATTTTTTCATTTTCTAAATAATCACAACAACCAACTACACTGAACTGACTGTGGTATCAGATCAAAACTTTGAGGATCAAAAGTCAATGGACATTTCAGAACATTTTCAGTTTAAACAACCCTTAAAGAAAGTCTGTGTGTACCGCAAGTACTAGAATTGACCAAAAACTCTACAAATGGTCAAATTTGTGACTACAAATTACAATCAGT
Organism: Aulonocara stuartgranti; assembly: GCF_965226115.1. Lineage (NCBI taxonomy): Eukaryota > Metazoa > Chordata > Actinopteri > Cichliformes > Cichlidae > Aulonocara > Aulonocara stuartgranti. Next base: position 36,550,985 of record NC_138950.1, on the reverse strand, counting down.
GTTTATAATTTGTGGACAAACAGTGTTAAATGAAATATAGAGCAGGAAATACGCAAAATGTCCTGAAAAGGACTATGCTATTATTGGCAAGTTAGGTTTCTTGGTAGTTCATAATAAAGTAACAATCACAATACAAAGATGACAGTTGATAAAAAGCATTTTTTATAGCAACTCAAGGGGCTTCATAACTAAAACATTAACAAAGCTGTATCTCCACACTGTTGTCCGTGTAAGTAAGGGTGAATTATTTATGACAGAACGGTATAGATAAAACCAAGAAGCTCTAAAATGTAAAAAGTTTTATGTTTGCCTGCTGTAATTCATGTATTTTACTTTGATATTTTGAATTTTAAAAGGTCACAGAAAGTTAGTGGCTGCTCTCCTAGATGCAAAGAGTAAATGATGCACAACTTCCTGTAGGTAAAGCCAGTGCCTGCAAAAGCAAAAATGTTCCACTTCAAAGTTTGGGGAAACTACTGACACTCGCCTTAGAGAAATGTTTCCCTAAGTCTCCCCAAGTTCCCCATGTCTGGCTGAAATGAAGCAAAATCGTCAAAAATCCTTTAAAAAAAAAAAAACTTTAAAAGTAATTAATACAAGAGTCTATAAGTATGTGAATGTCACTGTATTTGCTTAAAGATTAAATATAGACCTGAATGTAGTGGTAGAGCAAAAGTCTGATTATCAACAAAGTCATCAGGCATTTTGGGACCATGCTTTTTCACAGTTTAGAACATTTAGACCAAAAACCAAAAATGATATACCTTTTATATTATTGCACCAAAATGTCAGAACTGCTTTAAAGCAGGGTTGAGGTGGATCATAATCCGCAGTTCATGTCAGAACCCCAGAATTATGCTCTACTGATGCAACAACATCAGTAAACTATTTCAGAAGGAAGAGGAGATGGAGGAATTGTTGATAAACAAGTGGCAACAAAACTGCACATCAGCACCAACATTTGAATAAAAGAATCAAGGTTCTGGATGAGTTTCTAGTTAAAAACAAACGAACAAAGAAAAAACTGTGGGGACATACTGTCATAATGGTGGCATTTCACATCAGCTGTGAAATGCAACTCATTACAGCAAGAGGCCAATATATCAGAATATTTCATCTAAAAGTCTTAAAAGGCTATGTCCCCACCAGAGCAGGCGAGATGTGCTGCTGTGCATCTGTGACAGTTTACTAAAATAAGTGATGTAAGTTAAAAGATTACAATGATGGTGCAGATGAAATGTTCTGAGAAAAGGTCACCTAGAGTGCAAACAGAAAGCCCAGAAAGAAAAGAGAAGACAGAATGCTTCTATTTCCTGGAAACTGTTAATCAAAAATACATCAAGTGATGCCAGTATTAGTACAATGATTTCAAGAGAGGGTTGTACACAAAGCTGAATATGGAAAAACAAAACATTTCCAGTGAAAAACCAAATTAAAACTGAAAAAAAGAAACAAAACAAAAACAAACAAACAACAAAAAGAAATAAAATGCAAAAAAAAGCTTTTTTGCTTTAGGGGTAAAAGTATCTGAGGTAAAATAGATTCTCCAAACTTACTGCTTTTTTGCTTTCCTTTTTTTCTTTTACTGTTGCTTTATTCAGTAGAGAGTGGCAAGTAGCCTACAGAACAGAGATGAGCACAATATGGTCACAGCACCAGCTAAACAGACACACACACCAACACACGCGCGCACACACACACACACACAGGTAGCATAGCCCTAACCATTTAAACATACATTTTTATCTAGGAAAGCACAAAGAAAAATAAAAAAATGCCGTTTCACTGCTCAGGGCACATAAAGCGTGTTAATGCATGCACTACCAGTCTTTTACTTTAGCAGACGGGTGTACACAAATGTGTGTATCTACACACTTGTGACACGATATCCAAGGTGGAGAACAGGAAATGAAATATATAAGCAGATACAATAAAAATCAAAGACTTTTTGTGTGTGTCTCCGAATCATTTTAAATCTTGAAAGCTGAGACAAAGTTGTTGTTTTTTTCACTTTTTGATTACGAGTGGAAAATACTATAGTGAGGGTATGTTGGCATATTCTGGATTTCTCCGTGGCTTCATGGGACATCCAGGTAGAAAAGACAGAACATCTGAACTCAAATATAACTGAAAATTGCAATTAGATAATATTATTTGGTACATGTCTTTGTGATAAAAAGCAGTCAGTTGTCATTCTCCCATGATGTGATCACACCTAATCCACTGCTTGATTTGGCCTTGAGAGATATTGTCCTCCATCTCTAATTGTCTGTAGCACCTTCGGTTATTCCGGTTTTCTCACACAATCCAAAGACATGCATGAGATTAGGTTTAATGGCAATTCAAAACTGGATATAGGTGTGAATGTGACCTGGTTGTCTCTAAGGATTAATCTGGATATAGATTGCGACCTGTCCAATGAAATGCTCTTAACCTGTGACAAACTGCAGCCCCCATGCTACCCCAAAGTGGAAAAGCTGAAGAAAATGAATCAATGAATAAAGGGATGAATGGTAAATTTATATATTCCAATAGACAGTGAGCTTGTATTTTCATCACTATTTTCAAGCAATCAAAAATGGCTACATTCATAGAGGAGCGCTGGTGGTGGGAAAGTCAGACTTATTCCAGATGCTTGTGTGTTGATCGTCCCAGCGAAAGAGCACAATTGCCACTACATCTCCTGAAATGTTGTGTTATTGTCCTGTAATTTAGTGTTTTTTTCTGTTTTATATTGAGTGTGTGCTCTCTACTTTGGGCGATATTTGATTCTCTGTCTGCAAGTCTCCAACTGGTGGGCTCCACTCATGCACTTGCCTATCAACAAGTCAACTGCTGATTGGTCCGTATCTACAGCTTCATCTTCTTTTGGTTGCCCTTTTGAAGGGTTGATCATGTGCCTACACCTCACCCTGTCTGTAGCATCCTTTTCTGTCACACTAACCCTCTGCATGTCATCCTACACTACTATCCTTGAACCTCCTCTGAGGTTTTCCTCTTCTCCTGCACACCTGGCATCCTTTGTCCAAGATACCCACTAGCCCTCTGCAGGTTTTTAAAACATCTCAACCATGCCTCTCTAACGTTCACTCATCCTGAGCTGTCCCTCTGATAGTCCTTTCTAATCTTGTCTACTCTGGTCACTCCCACTGAAACCATAACATCTACAACTCTGCCATCTTCACTTCGAACTCCTATTTTTGTTTAGTGCCACTGTCTCCAAACCATACATCATAGCAGGTCTCTACCATTCCACTCCCATCTTTCCCACCATGTGTGTGCACCGACCTCAACTCCTATATCTTGACCTATCCTCCCTCTTACTGAAATATCTGTTGACTACAGCCATCCTTTTTGTAAAATCCACCACCATCTGCCATTCTCCATTCCTCTCCATAACACCATACCCACCAAACATCTGTGTTTTGTTTCCCTATATGTCCACCGAAGTCTGTTTTAATCACCAATCTCTGCCCCTGGGGACATTCTGTATCACCTTAACCAACTTACTAACATGTCCTCCACCTCCAAACCTCTGATTGTTCTGTGAGCGTTTTTTCTGGAAAAACCCAGAAAAAGGGTGCAATTTAGACTTTTAATGTCCTACTCTCCACCCACACCAGACACACTCCCACGCAGTCCTCTTAGATACTAAATGCACATCACCGAAAGTAGATGACACATCAGTCTGCAGACTGGTTGTCAAGTGGGCCAAAATAGGAGAAGTATCTACAGCTACAGCGAAGTTAACTGGAAATGGGAGAACCAAAAAAAACTTACTTGTGTTGGTATAGTGACCAACAAAAGTAAAGCTTGCGTCACAACTGCTCTAACTTAATTGTTCCCATGAGCTTTAAAACAGCAGTTCCCAAACTTTTTTTGCTGGGTCCCCTTTGTTTTACAAGACCACCCCCTCCAACCACAAACACCCACATATTGTTTTCAAACTCCAACGCAATTAATTTCACACCTCAAACCTTTTGTAAACAATTAAATAAATAAAAGTAAACTGCAATAAATTACAGGTAGCAATAAAATAAACTACTATCCTTTTACGTTACGCCCCCACTTACAAAGGTATTTTTAGAAAACAGTTTTTTCTATGCGTTTGGGCCTGAAAAACTCCTGCCAGGGTGGAGATTTTCGAAAACTCAGTTTTTGCGTTTACGTGTGGACAAGGAATAGTCACGCAACATCAAAGGTGAGCGCCTTTCATGACGTCACGCTGTGCGCCATGTTATTGTTTACATGAGATGAATTTCTACAATGGCCGATATAGACAAAATACTATTGCTGTTAATCTTACTATCTGCAGTTTTTACACGCTTACACACACAGTTACTGTTCCTCCATTTACATCAGGCATCAGAGTGAACTTCAGATTCTTCCGGGGATACCTACCTTGGCACCACCATTGTGCAGGTGAAGCTAAGAGCAAGATATGCTTCATCATATTTTGTAGTCTTTGGTTTGGAAACATATTTGGCGTTGCTTCCTCTTCTGCTTTGTGTTTGTGTGGGAGCCTCGTCAAAAACCTGTCCATTATGCTAGCAGTGTCCAAGCCTTTCCTTTTGGGTCAGCTGGGTTAAACCACAAAAGGAAAAAAGACTGGTGGCAGCAATTGGTACCCCTCAGCCTCCTTGTAGATATATTTATGGTATAAATTTGAAAGTCCTCCATGTTTTGTTCTCAAGTTATCCCATTCACAACCTTGGGTGTCAACAATACCCCATTAGGTTTTTAAGGCTGAGCATTAAAAACTGACCTAGCATAAAATAAAAACTGATTAAAAGCAAAAAGTGAAAACCCATGGGTACAATTATGTCTAAGGATGTACACAACTAGTTGACTAATCATTGCTACTGTCACTAGTCTCTAATAGACTCCCTGTATTTCTGCTTATCCGAGGCTGGGTCATGTGGGCAGCGGCCTAAGAAAGGAGGGCCAGACTTTCCATTCACCAGCAACTGCCTTCAGCTTACCCGAGGGAATACAGAGTAGAGCAGGGCAATATGGCCAAAAATATTTATTACGATATATATTTGAAAATTTGCGATAACGGTACAACTGACGATCTAATTGACCCGAGACAAAATACTTTACCACTCCACAACTTTATTAGTGGAAAAAAGAACCCATCAACGTATTTTCACTTAAACAAGCAGCTGTTTTTTATGTGCATTAAAGTTATATAAAAATGTAACAGTGCAAATGCAAATTCCTCGCTGACAGTTTAACCAAAAGGCATTTCCAGTGGAAATTGGCCGACATATCCTCAGCATAACCATGTGTAATATCCACAAAACTCAAAAAGAGCTTATACACACACAGTACTGTAATATTATGTTGAAGCACAGTACGTATCACTCCGCATGACTCCTGACTACGGTAGCCGTAATGCTCGGCTTTCGAGCGGTGCGGCTTTCGTACTTAAGCAAAGTTGCACTAAAACATTTTTTGTCAGATTTTTGAGCGCTGTGTACCAAATAAAATCAGCTCGGTAATAACGGTAATAATGATGGTGGGCTTGCTTGCTCTACTAAAAAAAATCTGCTTTGGTGTGTATCTGACGGACGAAAGCTAAACCAGTCCCACACCACTGAAGTCGCAGCATTTTGACAAACCAATTCCGGTTCATCTGTTTCATTCAACGATCCGCTTTCACCCTGACACGCCCTTCTCATTCTCCGTCACCGCCATGCTTTTTCTACCATGTGCGTATGAAAACAAAGGTACTGTGCATGCGCGTTTTACTCATATTTTATCGCGATATTTCATTTTCTTATCATTGCCTAACATTATACCAGTATTACCGTGAATGGTATGCTATGGCCCAGCCCTAATACTGAGCTGTTCCCAGGCCAGCAAAGAGATCTAGGGTGCGTTCCAAAAGTACCTCCTATTTCCCATTTCTAGCCTCCTTTCCTTGACCTTGATGAAAACAGCATTCTAGGAGAAAAGCCGTGCGCTGAGAAATGGATGTCTGCATTGTGAAACTATGATATGCAAAAGATAGACTACAAAACAAACATCTTACTTTGCTGTTTTACTGATTTCAAATAAACAAGAACAGGCTGCGAAAAATAACCCTTCATTACAAAGGTTGGTATTTTAAAGAAGAAGGAACAATTAGGGCCAGACTAACATCTGTGACAACCAAAAGCCTTCTTTTCACATTAAAATATGCTGGATTCACTAAAGAGGCTCAGTGTCAGTTTTGTGACTGAAAGTCGGAAGAGGAGTATTTTTGCAGTTGGCCTTACACCATACATATTTGCAAGAGTTTCACCTCTAGAAAAAGAATATTGAAATGAAAATGAAACCTTGTTTCATATCACTTTTTTAGGGTTTTTTCCTTCTTATTCTCATTGTCTTGAATATAATGTGGAATGCAAGATACCACACGGTTAAGAAGCAGTTAAAGTATGACTCATTACTGAAGAATGTGATTAACTTGTTCAAGTGCCTTTGCTTGACCCCTTTTTATAGCAGTTGAAGTTCATATTGAGTTACAATGAAAGAAAGTTAAAAATTGGATTAACAATTATTTTAAAGCCAAATTTCAGCCCTTTAAAAATGTAGCATTATCTTTTGATGTATGGCTTATAATATTACAATATTATAATATAATATAATATTCCTTTAGATGCCGCACTATAAGGACATACAGATACAACCAGTCAAAACTGCCGCTTTTAGCCAGAGGTCATTTATACTTAAAGTTACCAAAACTATTTCTAGTAAACAGTTTTTCATTCATTCATTAATTTCAATGTAATCTAATAAAGAGATACAATTTAAAAGAAAATTTAATCCAGACAAATAATATTCTTGCACACAAGCTTCTTCATAGATCCCAAGCCTGTAAATAAATGCGCCTCAACACTGCTCCACCTGGTGGATACACTAGAGATTACCACTGGTTTTCTTAACTGCCGTTTAGGGGTATTTGCTACTCATGGTTGCATCAGCCACGTCACAGGTGGGGGATGATTACACTCACCCACTAGCCAGCAATCAGTCAGAATCCCATCATGGTCCTGTCAGGGATGAGGTAGCCATTTTAAGTGGCTGTATTTTTACAGTGGTAGAATTCTTGGCAACAACGGTCGGATGCATGTTGCACTTTTGATGTAGCTTTATTGTCACAAACACTGCACCTATCACAATATTTGTATCATCAATTTAAAAAACAAAACAAAAACAGTTTTAACTCTGTTATATTCTGCCAAGTTAATATGACACTCCTGAGTCAGTTTAATAAGATAAAATTAGTTTTGATGGTACTAAAAATAATATTCATGAATCTAAATTCCATTATGCTACTCATCCCTGATACCCAGTTCAGTTTACTGTATGAAAGTAGCTTATTCAAAATCACTGCTCTGCTTAAACAGTCTAGCTCATGTACGGGTAAAGCAGGTTTACTGCTGAGATGATTTGTAAATACTTTCCTGGGGACAAGAGGCTGTAAAGTTAAGGTACTACCATGAACTGCAAAGCCAGCAAGTTTATCTGCCTTCAAGACTTTGATTTTCTGAATGAAATTTTGACCCCTCTCTCTCAACCTAATTATAACATATCTCCAGATCTTCACCGCCTCCTCCAGCTCTTTCATGGGACAGCAAGGCGTTCCAAGACAGCGAGATGTAATCTCGCCTCCGTGTCCTGGATTTAAACTTGGTCTGCCTCAGGGCCTTCTCCTGGGGAGACATGCCCAGAAAACCTCACCCAGGAGGCGCCCACGAGGCATTCTGGTCAGATGCCGGAAAAAATAAATGATGGCAAAAAAATCTCCCAAAAGAATCTTTGTTTCATTGAAAGCGCTGATAATAAAGACAGAGGAAGTGTAGGAGTGTGCAAAAGATTTTCTTTTACAGTGATTCGATCAAACAAAAGAATCAAATGTTGACTTAGATCATGACAATGAAAAAGGTGTGATCACAGTTTTTGGGTTTGTTTGGTTTTTTTTAAATGCACTCAAATCTGGAGTTACTGAAAAAGTAGTTAGGGAGAAATTTCACTCCGTTTAAGTCTGGCTTATACCAACTTAACTTGTTTTTCCTAGGCCACACACTGCTTTTACTAGTTTTTACCATCATGTGTTCTCTACTTTTATGTTTTATTTTATCTGTATGCTTTCTGGTTAACAAGCCCAACTGCCCTCACTACAATATTACTCCTGCTCAGGGGAATTTTAAATAATTTCATAGGTGTTCAGTAATTTGAACTACAACATAGCTCTGAGGAGCCTGTATCATGAATGCTCAGTGGCTATAATCTTTCTTCATTTAGTGCATGCAATTGATGGCACCAGGAGTAGCAAGTTTTAGTGTTTATATTCAAAGATGTTTTTAGCTCTCTAATTTCTGAGTGGATGTTCATGGTAACAATTTTGTCACACAAAGATGAATGCATTGTGTAAATACAGTCAAGCCCATAATTATTCATGGCAAATTTTGACTTGACGTTACTCTTATTCAACCATTAATTACACAGGTGTCTCCCAAAGACAATAAGATGATGTAAAAGAGGCATCATTGTGGAGAAAAATATTTCTGAGCTCTTATTTACATTTGAGCAAAAAGTGTAATGTCCAAAATTATTCATACCCATCACAAACTGTCACAGTCTCTTGGAAAATCTAAAGTTCTATACCATTCCAAACAGTCCAAGATGTTCTACAGCATTCTCATTACCCTGATTCACTGAGAACAGGTGTTTTAATCAATTTAACAGGTGAAAAACAGCAGCTCCTTGTGGACAGGCATGACTAAGACAAAGGAGCTCAGTGAGGACCTGCAGCTGTGCATTGTGGCTGCTCACAAGTCAGGAAAGGGCTACAAGGTTATATCTAAAGGTTTTCAAGTTCCAATGTTATTAAAAAAAATACAAGATGTTCCACAGTGTGGAACATCTCAGAGGATGTGGTTGGAAGTAACACCTGTACTGGCCAGCAGGATGGTGAGAGGTGTGAAATAGAATTACAAGGATCACCACCAAGACCATACTGGTGAATCTGTGCTCTACTAGTGGCAATGTCTCAAGGCAGACAATCCAACGGAAACTGGACAGTGCTATGTTCCAGTAATGCAGACCAAGGAAGACGCCACATCTCCAGAGAAGGCACACAAAAGCCTGCTTGGCCTTTGGAAATGCTCATCTGGACAAAGAAGCAGAGTTCTGGTCTTCCGTGTTACAATCAGATGAAACAAAAATTGAATTGTTTGGACACAATGATGTTTCCTTCATTTGGCATAAAAAACAAAACAAAACAAAAGCAAAAAAGGAGAAACGTTTTGCTAAGAACACCATCCCCTCTGTCAAACATGGTGTTGGGAACCTAATGCTTTGGGGCTATGTTTCAGCCAACAGACCAGGGAACCTAATCACAGTAAATGGCACCATGAGAAAAGAGCAATACAAGAAGATTCTCAACAATAACATCAGGCAGTCTGCAGAGAAACTTGGCCTTGGGCACCAGTGGACATTTCAGCACAACAATGACCCAAAACACACAGCAAAAGCGGTGAAGAAATGGTTAGCAGACAAAAACATTAACGTTTTGCAGTGGCCCAGCCAGACTCCTCACTTGAAACCAATTGAAAATCTGTGGAGGGAGCTAAAGATCAGGGTGATGGCAAGAAGACTCTACAACCTGAAAGAGTTGGAGCTCATTGCTAAAGATGAATGGACAAAAATACCTGTGGAGACACGCAAAAAGCTGGTCTGCAATTATAGGAAGAGTTTGATTGCTGTAATCGAGGTCTTTCTATTGATTATTGCGTGGGGTATGAATAATTTTGGACGTGACACTTTTTGCTCAAATGTAAATAAAAGATGAGATTTTTTTTCCCCTCCAAAATGATGCGTCTTGTACATCATCTTATTATCTTTTGGGAGACGTTTGTGTCATTTCTGGTAAAAAAAAAAAAAAAACTAAAAAAAAACTAAAAAACTTGCTGATTGAATAAAAGTAACTAAGTCAAAACTTGCCAGGGTTATGAAAAAGTATGGGCTTGACTGTATCAACAATCCTGCAGACCATAGTGTTTTAATGTGGAATATCACATGGATTCATGTGTGTGATTAATACTTGCTATGCTTGCACACACAAACTGCATTTGCAGCCACTTTCCTACTGAGGTAGGAATTCATAGTTCAGTCAAATGCAGAATATTTTTAATGGACAAATTACATCCAGCTAACATGGTCACAGGCACTGTGTGTTTGTACATAGAGAACTCGCTGGTTCTGCTAGCTTGTACTTGGCAGTAGTGCACACTGCCAATTACGTCTAGCACTAGCAAGTTAACTGATTAATAGAAAAGAAATTACCAGCTTTAGTTCAGTTTAAATCAAGAGAATCAAAAAATATCTCAGGTCAAGATGAAAAAGGAAAAGACTGTGACCAACAAAAACTGTATAAAGTTTTCAGATAACCTTGCTTTTAATTGAAAATAATGACTAGTGATCCTGTTAGATGTCAAGATGGCAAAACCTTAAAAAACAAAAAAACAAAAGAAAAACAGGCTCTGCACTAGAATCATCTGCAACGTGTTCCACCAAATCTCAAGCTTTAAAGGATCTTTGAAAGGTCCTAACTTATGAGTCCAGCAGTTTAAAGTTCTGTATAGTTGTGCACTGATTCATGTTATGTAGAAGCAGTGAATCAAGCGGCATCAGGCGGCCTTAGAGTGAAGAGGTAGGAGCTTGAAATGTTAAAGTGACACTATGTGCACACAGGCAAGAGCAGACAAATTGAGTGAGCAACTGTGGACTCATGTTGGAGTGAAAAAAATCAGGGGTCTACCTGGTAGAGACAGTGGCAGACACTGCGGAGCTGTGGGGGAAATTCGCCTGATGAACTAATGATGGCCTGAAAAAAGCGCTCAGTGATTTGCAGCAGGTTCCTCTGGTTCTCTTCGAGGTTCTCACCTTGTTCCAATCTGATGACAAAAAAAAAAAAAAAAAAACTCAGTTCTATTAGTCTTTCAGTTCTTGTGACCATATAGAAATAGTGGGCAGCACTTAGCTGATACATGCATCCAACACATAGTTTGTGTTTTTTTATTTGAAGCAGTTCCAGTGACTAAACTATGGCAAACGGGAAAAAAGCCAGTGTATGGCAGCAGAAAAAATTCGTAACGTATGAGAAGAAATTTGCCAGTGACTTGCAGAGGAAGCTCCTCCTTGTTCATGCTATAATTTTGTTACCACTTAAATTTCTCCAACATCTGCTACCTAGGCCATTTCTCAAAAGGCATTAAGAAAAAGAAGGGCTTCAGTTTTTCAGTCTAAGCTGTCTGCAGAGATGGAGGTACTAACCTGGTGGGGTCCACCTCAAAGCTAATGTGTTCAGGGGTTGTGATGACTCCTCTCAATAAAGGCTCCAGTAACTTCTGTAGATAGGCTGCCCCGTATACCTGAAAAAAGAAAGAGTGACAGCTTAAATCATGCAAACAACATGTCCTAAGAGGCAGTTAAGAAGCATTTCTAAAGAATTCACAAGAAGAGTCAGGCAGGGTTTCTACCTTGAAACAAAAGGTCATTATCTTGCTGGCCAGGCTATTTCCTCTGAAGAGGGTTTGCATGGAGTCAGCTAGCTCCACCTCTTTAGAAAACATATTCCACAGGAGTTGGTAGAGTAGGTGTCGGGAATCAAACAGTGTCACCAGGACTCGTGCTAGTTCATCCTGAAAACACATAGAGTAACTATTACATAGGCTTTCACTGTATTAAAGCAACATTATGAACACACCCATTCATTAAAAAAGGGAAAAAAGGCCTCTGAAAGGTCTGTGCAAATGTGTAGTAGCATTATGTTACCTACGACATTGTCGTAGGTAACATATGTCAACATTCAATTTTAAATCCGTGGTTAAAAACAAAAAGAAGCCACACACCCATTGAGACCCTGGAACCACATTAGCTAATGCCATGGCAATGGGCAGCTCTCCTTGGTCTCCCATCATGGTGACCAGCTCTACCAGCCTCTCAAAGCGGTCAGCCAACACAGTCTCAGCCAGTGTGTCAAACTCTGTTCCCTGTTGAAGGATCTTGGTCAGCACTTCCATAAATGTGGCTCGAGTCTGAAGATCTTTGTGATAACCGAGACCTGAAAAAGAGGAAACCAAAATGTAAATTTACTAAAATAAACTACTGGACTTCCTCACAACAGATTCATTTTGCCTTATATATTTCCTTACTTACCAATTGAGTGCATAAGACCACTGTCCACATTAGCATTGAGTAGATTGGACATTGCTAGGATGGTACAATGTCGAAGGGATGCCAGACGTCGGGACATTCCTCTCTTACGTCCCCCAACTGCCTGGCCTTCATCCTCCACCTCACTGCAGTCATTCAGCAGGTTCATGAACAGAGTAAAGTACCTGCACACCACCAAAAACAACAGCTAAATGAGAAAAGATGGGTTTTCTATAGTCTCACTATACTGTGCATCTTTTATTTGTATACCTTCACGGGGGTTCACATTTTCAGTGACAAATTTCAGAAACCCAGTTGTAAAATCATTACTGGAAGTGTACTGAATGTGACAGTATTTGGCAAAAACAAAACAAATGAAAAACCAAAACGGAAAAGTAAACGTGGTCCGTTGTAAACTGTATAATTCTGTCTGAAATCAGGCATCAGTGACACTGCAATCTGCAGCAGTGGGCTGAACAGAGGTTTGTCTCAGTGTTCAGCCCCATTCCCAACATCAAGGAGACATCCCTGTATTCTCATACAGATAGTAATGTGGAAGATTCTTGGGCCACTCGCCATTTCTTGCGAGGAAAATGGGAAATAGGTGCACTGATTAAAGGCAGTTACTGAATTTGTACAGTTCTACACTCATTTGGTAAAGTCACCTTTATTCTTCAAAACAGCCTGAACTCTATTAGGTAAGCGTTCTTGTCATTTCTTTTAGCAGTTGTCCACACTTCTTGAAGGACACTTGAAAGATCTTGCATCAAGATCTCCAAATACCACTGGCTGAAATGCAGCTCGAAACCACTGTATGTAGCTGTAGATACTATTGTACCTTTCTTCTGACCTCCTCCATGCATATAAACCACAATTTGATACAAAACAAATCTGGATCAATGGCTTCATTAGACCTGTTGCCACTGATTTTCAAGATTCAGGTAATTTTGGATACCTCAGCCTTTTCTCTTTTCTTCCCTTCCTTAAGAACGGCTCCTTGCATCTTACTATTATGTGAGTAAATAAGCCTCTTAATGTTCATGTTTGAGCAGACCACACCTTAGTCAGACTGCTGCTGGGAATCCACGAGGGTGGCTTCATCGCCGCCTGTCTGGCAGAATAGAGAAGCAGAGTGCGAGGACAGCCAGAAAGCAGTCCTTTCTGTCTTTTTTTTTTTTTTTTTTGGGGGGGGGGGGGGGGGGGGGTTCCCCTCATTCTCTAATGTCTTGGACAGATGATCCTGCTCCGACATTTAGGATTCTGGGCCTCAGCATAACCATGTATAATATCCACAAAACTCAAAAAGAGGTTATCCACACACAGTACTGTAATATTATGTTGAAGCACAGTACGTATCACTCCGCAAGGCTCCTGCCTACGATAGCCGTAATGCTCCGACAATCCATCAAGCGGTGCGGCTTCGTAGCTTAGCAAAGTCGTACTAAAACATTTGACAGATTACATAAAATCGTTTCGAGGTCAGTAAACACAACCAGAATTCATACATAAGGCACACGGGATTATAAGGGGCACTGTCGATTTTCAGAAAAATCACTGGATTGATTTTAAGTGCACCGTATTTCCCAAAAAACACGGTAATAACGGCCCGCTAGCATGCTCCACCAAAAATAGTGCTTTGTTGTGTATCTGACGGACGAAAGCTAAACCAGTCCCACACCACTGAAGTTGCAGCATTTTTACAAACCAGTTCTGGTTCATCCGTTTCATTCAACGATCTGCTTTCACCCTTATCATTCTCCATCGCCGCCATGCTTTCCACCATATGCGTCTGAAAAAAAGGCACTGCGCATGCGTGTTTTACCCATATTCTATGGCGATATTTCATTTTCTTATCGTTGCCCAACATTATACCGGTATTACCATGAACGGTATGATATGGCCCAGCCCTACTCCAGAGGAGGTGAATGGTTCAACTTACATTCCACACAGTCTTGTCCATCACAACAACAAAGCCCCCCTAGTCTTCAACTGCTCCTTCCTCTACCAGCAAACTGCCAAACTTAATGACCTCATGCTGCCAGGCCCCATGCTTAGCCCTTCACGCCTCAGCGTGTTACACCAATTCCACCACCATGCTGTGGCCATAAGCGGTGATATAAATTTATTCTAAATTTTTACTTTATCAAAAACATCTGGATTGAATAATAAATTGGATAGGTTGAGACTGGCTGTATGAAAGGTAGTCTAGAGCCTAGAAAAGCTGAAGGAGAGATGTGTTCAAGTAAAGCTCCTTCCAACACCATCCAACTGGAGCTAACAACAATGTTCCAATATTTGATGCCCAGCAATAATATATGTTTGGAAGTGACATATCGCTCATTGTTCTAACTAACTATAAGATATTTTCATGTACCCTCAGCTGTCTTTCATGAAGTTTTATGAAGATATGCAGTTGGCAATTAAGGTTGGAAAAGAAAGATTTTTTTAAAACACATAAAGAAATTTAGGAACTACACACATCTTGATAGATGTGACTTTTCCTCATAACAGAGGTTGATAATTAGCCCTATAAAGATCCCTAAAACTAAAACAAACAAAAACCCAAATTGACAAAGTAATCATTTGTCAGATGTTTCTACGACTTGATTTGGGTCCAATGGTGGTAAATTTCATTGACTGGACATAATATGGAAAGGCACACACCTGACTATATAAGATCCCATATTTGACAGTATATGTCAGAGAACAAACCAAGTCATCAAGTTCAAGGAATTGCCCATAGACCTCAGAGACAGATAGGATTACTCAGGGGTGCTGACTCATTTAAACTAACATAAACAACATCCTGTAACCAGGTTTCTGGTTTCTGACTTTTAATTTAGTGACCTCTGAGACATAAATGGGTTGGCGGTATAATGAGGGCTTCAGTTTAAAACTAGTCAGCCTGTTTTCACAGCTGCTTCGAGCGCTAAAGGCCTCTATCACATAGGAAACGGCATACTCAGTGCTACACTCTGAAACCCATCGTTTCAGAGAGTACTTGTGCATTGAGCCTAGCTTCCAAAGCAGTATACAGCCTAAATTTCTTACAGGCATCATCATTACTAAAGGCTGAGGAGTAGCTAAATATCTTACACACTGAGTGCCAAAGGTGCAGGAGGGAAGCTACAAGCTTAACTAAGCTAGCGAATCCATAAAGACACAGTGAATCCACTGCACTTCCTAATTCTATGACTGTACTTCATCTGTCCTGATCGGTAGGGCAGGGCAACATGGCCAAAAATATTTATCACGATACAGGGAGTGCAGAATTATTAGGCAAATGAGTATTTTGTCCACATCATCCTCTTCATGCATGTTGTCTTACTCCAAGCTGTATAGGCTCGAAAGCCTACTACCAATTAAGCATATTAGGTGATGTGCATCTCTGTAATGAGAAGGGGTGTGGTCTAATGACATCAACACCCTATATCAGGTGTGCATAATTATTAGGCAACGTCCTTTCCTTCGGCAAAATGGGTCAAAAGAAGGACTTGACAGGCTCAGAAAAGTCAAAAATAGTGAGATATCTTGCAGAGGGATGCAGCAGTCTCAACATTGCAAAGCTTCTGAAGCGCGATCATCGAACAATCAAAATAGTCAACAGGGTCGCAAGAAGCGTGTGGAAAAACCAAGGCGCAAAATAACTGCCCATGAACTGAGAAAAGTCAAGCGTGCAGCTGCCAAGATGCCACTTGCCACCAGTTTGGCCATATTTCAGAGCTGCAACATCACTGGAGTGCCCAAAAGCACAAGGTGTGCAATACTCAGAGACATGGCCAAGGTAAGAAAGGCTGAAAGACGACCACCACTGAACAAGACACACAAGCTGAAACGTCAAGACTGGGCCAAGAAATATCTCGAGACTGGTTTTTCTAAGGTTTTATGGACTGATGAAATGAGAGTGAGTCTTGATGGGCCAGATGGATGGGCCCGTGGCTGGATTGGTAAAGGGCAGAGAGCTCCAGTCCGACTCAGACGCCAGCAAGGTGGAGGTGGAGTACTGGTTTGGGCTGGTATCATCAAAGATGAGCTTGTGGGGCCTTTTCGGATTGAGGATGGAGTCAAGCTCAACTCCCAGTCCTACTGGACATTGCTGCTGCACGCAATGTTGATGGTGAACAGATCAAAACACTGACAGAATCCATGGATGGCAGGCTTTTGAGTGTCCTTGCAAAGAAAGGTGGCTATATTGGTCGCTGATTTGTTTTTGTTTTGTTTTTGAATGTCAGAAATGTATATTTGTGAATGTGGAGATGTTATATTGGTTTCACTGGTAAAAATAAATCATTGAAATGGGTATATACAGTGGGGCAAAAAAGTATTTAGTCAGCCACGGATTGTGCAAGTTCCCCCACCTAAAATGATGACAGAGGTCAGTAATTTGCACCAGAGGTACACTTCAACTGTGAGAGACAGAATGTGAAAAAAAAATCCATGAATCCACATGGTAGGATTTGTAAAGAATTTATTCGTAAATCAGGGTGGAAAATAAGTATTTGGTCAATAACAAAAATACAACTCAATGCTTTGTAACATAACCTTTGTTGGCAATAACAGAGGTCAAACGTTTACTATAGGTCTTTACCAGGTTTGCACACACAGTAGCTGGTATTTTGGCCCATTCCTCCATGCAGATCTTCTCGAGAGCAGTGATGTTTTGGGGCTGTCGCCGACCAACACGGACTTTCAACTCCCGCCACAGATTTTCTATGGGGTTGAGGTCTGGAGACTGGCTAGGCCACTCCAGGACTTTCAAATGCTTCTTACGGAGCCACTCCTTTGTTGCCCGGGCGGTGTGTTTTGGATCATTGTCATGTTGGAAGACCCAGCCTCGTTTCATCTTCAAAGTTCTCACTGATGGAAGGAGGTTTTGGCTCAGAATCTCACGATACATGGCCCCATTCATTCTGTCCTTAACACGGATCAGTCGTCCTGTCCCCTTGGCAGAAAAACAGCCCCATAGCATGATGTTTCCACCCCCATGCTTCACAGTAGGTATGGTGTTCTTGGGATGCAACTCAGTATTCTTCTTCCTCCAAACACGACGAGTTGAGTTTATACCAAAAAGTTCTACTTTGGTTTCATCTGACCACATGACATTCTCCCAATCCTCTGCTGTATCATCCATGTGCTCTCTGGCAAACTTCAGACGGGCCTGGACATGCACTGGCTTCAGCAGCGGAACACGTCTGGCACTGCGGGATTTGATTCCCTGCCGTTGTAGTGTGTTACCGATGGTGACCTTTGTTACTTTGGTCCCAGCTCTCTGCAGGTCATTCACCAGGTCCCCCCGTGTGGTTCTGGGATCTTTGCTCACCGTTCTCATGATCATTTTGACCCCACGGGATGAGATCTTGCGTGGAGCCCCAGATCGAGGGAGATTATCAGTGGTCTTGTATGTCTTCCATTTTCTGATGATTGCTCCCACAGTTGATTTTTTCACACCAAGCTGCTTGCCTATTGTAGATTCACTCTTCCCAGTCTGGTGCAGGTCTACAATACTTTTCCTGGTGTCCTTCGAAAGCTCTTTGGTCTTGGCCATGGCGGAGTTTGGAGTCTGACTGTTTGAGGCTGTGGACAGGTGTCTTTTATACAGATGATGAGTTCAAACAGGTGCCATTCATACAGGTAACGAGTGGGGGACAGAAAAGCTTCTTACAGAAGACGTTACAGGTCTGTGAGAGCCAGAGATTTTCCTTGTTTGAGGTGACCAAATACTTATTTTCCACCCTAATTTACAAATAAATTCTTTACAAATCCTACCATGTGAATTCATGGATTTTTTTTTTTTCACATTCCGTCTCTCACAGTTGAAGTGTACCTCTGGTGCAAATTACTGACCTCTGTCATCATTTTAAGTGGGGGAACTTGCACAATCGGTGGCTGACTAAATACTTTTTTGCCCCACTGTATTTGTTTTTTGTTAAGTTGTCTAATAATTATGCACAGTAATAGTCACCTGCACACACAGATATCCCCCTAAAATAGCTAAAACTAAAAACAAACTAAAAACTACTTCCACAAACATTCAGCTTTGATATTAATGAGTTTTTTGGGTTCATTGAGAACATGGTTGTTGTTCAATAATAAAATTATTCCTCAAAAATACAACTTGCCTAATAATTCTGCACTCCCTGTAGACTTAAACACACAGCGCGACCCGCGGATCAGAATCAGTGAGATGTCGCCTTTCTCACGATCGGGGCTGAAAGCCGACAGCTCGCTGATTCTGATCTGTCGGCGGGTCCGCGCTTTGTGTTCACGCCCTTTATGCGCTGATTCTAAAGCTGTTAGTTTGATGTCTCTCCAAACAATATTGACCGAACCAGCAGCAAAAGAAGATCCAAACTACGCTTCACATAAACATCGTCATGAATTCACTCTGACTTTTGCTGTTTTGCTTCCACGGCGATGCACAGCTCGCTCTCTCTCTCTCTCTCTCTGTACTTCAAGAACAGTTTCCCGTCTAAAAATCTGTTTTCTTCATTATTCGCTTGCTTGTTACGCACAAGTCTACCGTTGTTTACAGCGCTGTCGGCCGCTGTTTTTTTTCCCTTTTACATTCTTCCGAAAAGAAAACCTCATTTCTGCTCTTCAATACTGAACAAATTTAAACTTTTTAAAATTAAGCAAAATGCTAAATCTCTACTAAAACCACTGTAACTTCAGAGGTAATGTTCATGTGTTGATTAATGGTTTTCTTTCGTTTTTGATGTACTGCAGAATATTTTTATAAATCCCAGGCCAGGAAAACCACCTTCATCTTTTTCTGTGTTTTATCTTCAGCTACTTTGACACAAAGGCCTCTGCTGTGATGCTCACACCTTTGATAAAGTCTTGCGTGTGTCAGCTTCCTTTTTATTGATACAAAAATATGTAAATGTACTGATCTGAATTATTTCTGACTGTCAAAATTTCCCAGATTTAAATCGAATCGAATCGAATTAAATCGAATCGTGGATCGAATCGATTCGGGACCTTGTGAATCGGAATTGAATCGATTCTAGAAATCAGTGACGATACCCAGCCCTACTCATTAGCCTCATTTACCACCTGGGCCCAGTCAGCAATCACCTCTCTGAGGTCATATAAGCTGGGGATGATCTGGATGTAGGAGGGTGGTTTTTCCTCTGGTGTTCCCACATTGTGTGTCGAAGGTGTCGGGAGAGATCCTATAGTGGGGAGTTGTGGAAGCAGTGTAGCTGCTACATGTGAGTCGTGTGGGCTTGTGGGCCCCTGGAAGTGCCTCCTCATGCTGTGGAGTTTTTTGTTTGGTTGTTCTGTTCTTTGTTGTTGCGACCTTTTTCTTTTTCCAAGTGTTATTGGTAAAATGGCGTTGTCGGCTCTTTATGTTAAGCTCATCTATAATAAAAACTATTTTATTTACTAGACACCTCTGTCTGTTCTCCTTTCATTCTGTTCCGGACCCATATGTTACCAGTCCCCCCACACACCCCTAGACCTTCATCGTGGGGACGTAACAATGATGTTAACTGCATAATCCCCAGGAGGCCCTAAGACAGCCTTATCAGTCAACCAGCAAAACCTCTAATGTTAAGTTTTACCCTTTTGACGACCCCTGTTGAGGCAGGCCCATCACGGGTCGATCAATCGTGGGCATGTGTATCGTGGTTAGCTGACTGCCTTAGCTGCCCAAGTGATGTCAGCCCTTTTTAACCATAGCCAGTGACTGGTCCTCTCAGCAGTGTTAGCTAGTTCTCCATTAGCCTGCCGTTGCGCCTGTCCTCTGATCACAGTCTCTCTAAGCAGCTTTGCTCAGACTTAAAAAGAGGTTATACACACACAATACGGTAATATTCTGTTGAAGCACAATACGTATCACTCCGCGAGGCTCCTGACTACGGTAGCCGTAACGCTCCGACAATCCATGAAGCGGTGCGGCTTCGTAGCTTAGCAAAGTCGTACTAAAACATTTTTTGACAGATTTTTGAGCGCCGTGTTCCAAATAAAATCGGTTTAGTAATAACGACGGCCCACTTGCATGCTCTACCAAAAAATGGTATGATATGGCCCAGCCCTACTGATCGGTCTCATTTTTCCATTCATAAATTATATCTCTCACTTTCTCAGCGCACTCTCTTCATTTGTTAGTACGTTTCCATCTCAATCTCTAATCACCTTAATGCTGGGCAGACACTGTGCGATGACCTGCGAACGATGCAGGGTCTCACACTATACGGCCTGATGCTCTGATGCGACCTGAGTGCTCACACTGTGCGTCCATAAAACGAAGGTTATAACAGAAATAATGTCGCTTGCTCTCCCTCTGGCTTTCACTCACACAGACACACCACCACCATCAACTTTGCTAAATTGCTAATGAAAAACATTGATCAGGCAGCTGTGATTGAGCAGCAGTGTAGATCCAACTATTTTCACGGTTGTTGTGGTCGTGATCATTTTGTGAGGCCACATCGAAAAGGCTCGGATGAGCTTTCCAAAGTTCTACAAGTTGTGCCTCCATCGCTTGTGTCCAGATCACACGCTGCACTGCCGTACTGCTCCGTCTTTTTCCCTGACATTTGTGTTTGCGCGTGCGCAGTGTGAGAAACTGCGGTGACACCCTCACGACCAAGCGATTGATGATCGGGAGCTGGTCGTGAGGTGTTAATAGCTTCTCGTTACCCCACGTATACTACACGATGCACGATGAAGGCCAAAATCGGGCCAATCGCCAAAACGGTCGCACGACTCAAAAATCGGCTCAAAATGGGCCAAAAATCGCACAGTGTCTGCCCAGCATAACAGGGTGTACGTCCTTTCCCGCTCAATCTCTTTGGCTAGCCAACTGATACAAGTCCTTTTCTCCTTCCCCTGAGTGTCCAGCCTCACATACATGATCCTGTCTGACACTCTCTTCATCTCTAAAACACCATCTCACATCCTTAAACATTGCCCCTAATCAATTTCCTCTTCCTCTGTCTTTGGCCATGATGCATTGCACTTATTGCAGAGCGAGGCTGTACATAGTACTTGTGGCTGTGAGAGCATCAGCATTCAAACATAAAATTTCTGATGATTGTGAGCTACTGTTGAGATGAATTAATGATCAAGTACTGTCTTTTATGCCACAGAAAAGGTAAAATGTTGATGTGTTCTTACTTCAAGAAGAGCTGAGATTTGGCCTCCATCAGCTCTACTCCATCTCCCTCCTCTGGCTGCAAAGGAAGACCAGCTAACAGTGATACTACAGCCTCCATACTGGCTTGGTCCAGGTCCCTTAGCATCGCACATTACACATGCATGCATGCACACAAACAGACACACAGACAAATATGAAAACAATGAGAAGGGAGTTCATCATTTCCTGACAATACAATGGTTTTATAGCATATATTTAACAGAGATGCACCTTGTCAGGCACTTGATGTCATCATCAGCAGCTTGGTTGGAGGTTCCCATTACCCAGTCTGTCAGATATTCCACCATCTTGTTCCTACAAAACACCATGAGTGAAAAATTCCATTATGTCCAAAGGGGCAATACATTTCTATGTAAATAACAAGCGGAGGGGCAGCGGGCTGCACTATTGCGTCGCAGCTTGGTGATGGACGGTGCTTGTTTCAAACCCATTGGCCACCTGGGACCTTTCTGTGTGAAGTCTGCATCTTCTCTCGGGTAGTCTAGCTTCCCCAAACAGTCAGAAGATATTCAAAGGGTTATGTTAATTTGCGAGTCTAAATTGGCCAAACGTGTCAAAGTAAGCGTCAATGGTCGTCTGTCTCTCAGTGATACCTGGGGACCTGTCCAGAGTGTACCCTGCCTTTTGCCCTGTGACAGCTGGGAAAAGCTTCAACCCCCCCCCATCCAACTCTGAATCGAATAAGTGGAAGAAGAAAATCTAAGTGAATAGGATGTGTTCTTCAGTTAAAATGCATTAAGTCAGTAAGTGCAAGCAGCTGGTATAAAAAGTAGAAGATGTGTTTTTCCTCAGTGATGTGCAAGCAAACAGTGTCCTAACTGGTAGCTGGTTCTACTGACCTGAACTTCATCTCCTGGCAGAAGGACAGGTCATCTCGTCTCTCCATCATCACCTCGACCAGCTGGCACAGCTTGGTTTTGATCTGGATCGCATGGACTACATTACCCAAAATACGCACATACCTAAGGGATAAAGCACAGTTCTGTGTAGCTCAGAGCATATTCTGTGATTTTCATTACAGTTTCCAAAAGCTTCAGAGACAAATAAAATCATAATTCCATTCACTTTGAAAAAACAAAATCTCTCTCACTGACATTATTCACTTTTTAAACACATTTGGATAAGCAAACATTTGATCCTGTTTAAAACAGCGCCTATTGATAAAGTCGACATACTCTGATGGAAAACCCTAAAAGGGTTAAATGTACTGGATTTATATAGTTTTTCCTTCTAGTCTTACTCGCCCCTCACAGTATATACAGCCACTTAAAATGGTCACCTGGTCCCTAACAGGACGATGATGGATGCTTAGCCGATTCTTAGCAGTAATGATATATCTTGCCTGTGACATGGACCATGCAACCATGAGTAGGAACACCCATAAGTGGCATTTAGGAAAACCAGTTGTAATGTCTTGCATATCCAGCAGGGGGAGGAGTGTGCATTCATTTACCTTTTAAATACTTATAACAGAACCATTACTTTAAGCCTTTCTATAAAATACCAACATAAATGTTTGCTTGCACCAAATAAAAAAGAGGTTGTGCATACCAAACACGCAAGACAGAAGACAGACAGTGATGCTTGCTGTCTATGGTCAAAATCAAAACTGAAATGTGAATTAAGCACTTGCTGGATTGTGCAACACCCAGCAATTAATGCAATTTAAACAAGCTGCCATAGAGCACTCAAAATGTGTGTATGTGCCTGCGTTTTTCTGCCAGAAATTTGTGGCACTTTGTTCTAAACAATTGGGGTGATTAATAGGGTCAGTAAAAAGATTCTGTAGGAGAGGGGCACAAAATAGTAGTTTTACTAATAATGTATGGATTGCATAATTTTAAAATGCAGTAAATTGGCTGGTGTAACTGCGTTTTTTGTTTTAAACCCTTCTGCTCTGTACATCTCTGATAAATCACTACTTGTAACACATTAGGCGATTATTCAAACAGCTCTCTGACCCCTCCCACCAAAGGCCAATGAATTCCAAACCCCAGCCCAAATATCCTCTCTATGTCCAACTGTGATTTTAACAGACGCACATAGTAGTCCTGCAGAAATCACTGACAGAAAGTACTGACAGAACACTGTGATACAAACAATCTTCTTCTTTGAATTTTCCTGAATTTTATGACATTAAAATAAGGGAGTTAAGCTTTTTACATTTTAATGCTTGTTGTTCAGCTGCCGTGCTTTATCTGTATTTCATTGAAACAATCATCACTTATTAATGATCGTGAAATAAAAGCCTTCCTTCTACAGGCAAGCAGCAACCCCCCAATATGGGAATAGTTTCGGTGACTACAAGATTTCTCATAAAATCTTTTACAGGTAATAATTCAAGTCAAAGGGGTGTGTTTATAGTGGAAAGTAGATATGTCCCAGGAGAAGGAGGGGGGTACTTCGATCAGCTGACAACCGGTTGACATATGGCTGTTAGCAGCAAACATGAGTGGCTGTACCTGTAAACCACATTCACCCATTTAGTTTATGAGGTAAAAAGGTGCCTTATCCTAGATTTTGCTAGTATTTAATTCTCATCTGCAGGTCCTGGACAGGTACACAAAATATTAAAGAATTTATAATTTAATCAAACATACAGTCTCCAAAAGTTGATTGTGTTCATCTGGACATGGCGTTTTCAGTGAGAGAAACGTTTCATCACTCATGCAAGTGACTTGTTCAGTTACTGGAGACTGAAGAAGCCTGAGGACTTTGTTATTAGATAAAATGAATATTGATAAAGTTTACCTTTATGGGCAGAATCTGCAGTAGAAAAAATGTGATAAATCAGAATATATCACATCGCGAGTTAAGTATTGTGATCATATCGTATCGTGGGGTGTCTGGTGATTCCCACCTCTATTAAATATGTTCAAACTTTTGACCATACTCTTTTAATGCAAAGTGGAGATGGTTAAGCAGAAAATGTTCTACATGCCACTGTGAGATGGAATGATCCATGAGAGAAGGCTGGACCATTCTGCTAAATGATGAAGAAACTCTACTAGAAGTTATTCTGCTAAAAGGAACAACTATGTCCAGATGTTATGACATTTATTTTCACATTTTTAATGGCAAAAAGAACATCAATTTAGATTTAGTTTGTTGTGGTGTTTTATGCTTTGTAATTTCCATCACCGCACAATGTTTTAATTTCATATTTTGCTGTGATTACCTTACTAGGTTGAGCATCATGGTCTCAATGCTGGCTTGTCCCAGGTGTTCAGAGCTGCCCTCTGAGTGGTTATCTAACAGGTTCTTCATGATGGCTATGGTCTGCTCCACAAACTGTGTGTTAGTGTCGTTGATGGGAACCTGAAAAAACGGAAAGCCACAACGTAAATGTCAGTAACATTGTTACTGTACACAGTGTTAAAGAAACAAAACAACAAACACACTTGGTGACTTTTGATAAAGGACTGAATTTTATCAAAGCTGCAGTGTGATGAACCAAAACAAAGAATTGTTTAAGAAAAATCTGACAATTTAATCCAGATTTGTTTTTGAGTCCTTGCCAGAAGAAAATTTGGGGATTTTTTGGGCCAAAACCAGCCATTTAACCAAAACTCCAGCGCTATTGACAGTTAACCATGTTAAACTCTCCTCAAGCAAGGTAATGATGATTCTTTTAAATATTATGAATATATATAATTAAAAAGTAATATTAATCCATTTAAGACTGATAAAGAACATTTTTCTGCAAATTACAGATACAGCCACTCAAAACTGCTGCTTTCAGCCAGAGATGAGCCGACAGTCAACTGTCAGCTGAAAGTCAGTCGCTGAGAGTCTCCCTTTCGTCCTTGGGGCGTATACTTTCCGCTATAAACACGTCCCTTTCACTCAATTGCATAGTGGCACCAAGGGATGTCGCTTTGTTAGGGGAAAGAAAAAATAAAAAACCCACAAAAAACCCCCTGGATAGTTAGTCATAGATGATTTTCTCAGTATTATTGTAGGGCCTTTATGTTATAATATAAAGCGCATTAAGGCAAGTGTTTTGATTTCATGCTATAAAACTGAATTTAATGGAATTTTACATTCTTTTGATAGCTTTTGCTGTAAACCTCTTCACCGATTAAAATCTAAAAGAAATTGATAAAACTTCATTTTCAGCATTCAGACATTTCATACTACAAATCCCCCAAACTATTTTCAGTTAACAGTTTTTCATTCATCCAATTCAAGCTAATCTAATAAAATAGTTACAATTTAAAGGAAAATTGAATACAAAAAATAATATTCTTGCACACAAGCTTCCTCAAAGATCCCAGCCTATTGTTTGCTGGGCTGATACTTCTTCAGACCTCTGTTTGAAATATGAGTACATTCTTCACTTTTCCGTGTAAGGTTGAAACTAAATACTTTGATTTATTCTTTAAATTTCTTCTAATTCTTACATTTGTATAGTCGCTCATTAAGACCAGGTTGAACGCTAATAACGCGATTCTTTGCGACCTGTTAGCACATGCAGATTTTCCACCTATAACTAAATAATAATAGTATTCTTGCACACAAGCTTTCTCAAAGATCCAGACCTGCATAAATACTACAGGTTGGATACTTTGCAGGACATGTATCAGTCGTTGGACTTGGAGTGTCCCTTTCACAGCGCAAAATTTTTGAACCAGAGTATTATATTGCAAATCACAAAGGCGATTTACTAAGATTAGTGGCAGACACCTTGAGTAAGCAGGCAGGACTGTGATCGTTACCGCTATGACGTAATTTATTTGGAAAGTGTAAATGGTGAGAATTACCAATGGTTTTACGCACAGTGCCAGAGCTTTGTGGTTCACTCCTACAGCAGTGTTTTATTAATCATCCACATATTTCTGGCTGAAACACACACATACATATTGTTGCACAATCTGAATTAGTTTAAGTTTCGATTTTGTAGTTTATATAACAAAACATACAAGACCCTACAATAATAATTTTACGCTGTCATGTTCAGAAACACAAGTCAGCAATAATCACAGAATGCAAGCATCACTTTCTGTCTGACCTGTTCGTGCACAACCTGTAATTTTTTGGCTGCAAACATATTAATATACATATTTAATAACAAGGCTCAACATTAGCCAGCAATCGGTCAGGATTCCAACGTGGTGCTGTCACTGATGAGGCGGCAGTTTTAAGTGGCTGTATCTGTAGTTGTTTTTACTTTTAAAACTTTATCCACAATTTTCCAACAATACAGTTTATGTGTACTGAGGTGATTTCATAGGCTTTTACTGCTTCTGTCCTAAAATTGAAAAAGAAGGTCCTGAATAACAAATTATGCTACGTCCTCGTGTCACTGGATGGCATAAAGATTTTTGAAAATTGGATGAGGTTATACAGGAGGCTTTCTAAAGCTCAATTAAAAAAACGACTGCTATTAAAACAAGGGCCTATTACACAACCACATTTCTAATTTTTCTCCACTATTTGACACATTTTTACTTCCTAAGAAAATGGCTAATTTTTAACATTTATTTCTCTTTAATACGAACTCACCGGACCCTGAGTGTCAAAGAACTTGCCAATGCTGTTCTTGAGCTTGTTGAACAGCATGGGATACAGAGCTGGACTGAGCTCCAATCCAAGGAGATCCTTAACATTGGTGCGAACATGGAGGCCCACCCTGTCGTGGCCACAAACCAGCAGAGCCAGCAGCCGGTCCAGGAAGCGGCTCACAGGTGTCTCACTCGAGGCCGAAGAGCAAGAGGAGGTCATGAGGTTGGACACCTCACAAGGGCCCATAGAGATCATGGAGTGTTTACGCTCGGTCATGGAACCCATAGGTGGACTGTATGTGGGTGGGCCTGGGGTGCTGCGCTGCTGGAGGCACACACCGCCCAGAGCACACAGAAATCCTGTCATGTTGATCCACTCCTGCTGCAGGGGGATACAAAGACACTGAGGCCCAGTGGCACAACACCAGGTAAGCTATTTGTTACAAGTCTGCATTCAGTAATATCTCTGTTCATATTGCATTGTCTCAAAACAAAAATTCACATCAACAGCAACAAACAGGTCACCAAATCTTAGTTTGACTAATCAGAATTCTTTGAGACTGTTTTAATGATTGTAATGTTTAGGATTATAATTCAGTTTCCAAAATAAATAAGCTTCTAAAGATGACTGAATATAACACAATAGTGGACTTGCAATCAGGTAGAATTCAGAGCTGGTAAATAATCCATACCTGCTAAAAACTGGTGTCCTCTGCTACTGCCTCACTAGCAGTGCTCTTATATTTTATCTTAGTATTTTGTGCTTTCAGGTAAAACTAAGTCTGGTACTCCCAGCAAAGATGTGATACATAGAGACGGTAACTTCACATTTCCCTATACCTTACCTGTCCATCATCTGCCTTGTTTTTGGGAAAGTTGAGAATCTGTTTGGTGGCCTGGTCCCATTTAGCGTATGTGTCCTCCCAAGCCTACAACATTAACAAATTGTAAATTTGAGATCTGAAGCTATTGTATAAATCAACCAAGAAGTCACCAGGGAAGGGTGATTACAAAAATAACAAAAAGCACATCAGTAGCCCTGAAAATGAATGTAAATTGAATGTTACTTCAATATTTCCT
Organism: Aulonocara stuartgranti; assembly: GCF_965226115.1. NCBI lineage: Eukaryota > Metazoa > Chordata > Actinopteri > Cichliformes > Cichlidae > Aulonocara > Aulonocara stuartgranti. Next base: position 36,523,025 of record NC_138950.1, on the reverse strand, counting down.
GGCGTAGGATGCTCTATCCTCCTCAACAAAGCCATCACCCTCTTCTGCAAGGTGGAGCGGCCTATGGAATTAAGAACAAAGCCTTCATTTAAAGACTTCTATTTTGGGATCTACAGACAATATAAACAGAAAACAATGACATCTAGATATTCCTAGTAAAGCAGGATCTAAAAAACTACTAAATCACAGTGTGTGCCTATTGTTTAGACCCTGCTTTTGCATTTTGGCTTAGTTTTTGATAAATGATGTCATATTGCGATACAGTACTGTGCAAGAGTCTTGCACCAATTTCATTTCTTGATATTTTACTTCCAAGAAATAAGAGGGTTCTTTTGAGTGGTCCTCAGCAATAGTTCTCCAGGATTTTGTAAGGTCTTTCAATGACTTTCTTTAGACACGGACTGCTTTTTTTGCTGATTTCAGTCCACTTATATCTGAGTGTTTTCACTGGAATGTTTTTCTTTTGTTGTTTGTTTTCTTTTTGTTTGTTAAGCCATATAACACTGACGCATAGAACAACCAAGGATGAAAAAAAGCCACATAACTCAGCAGACAACTTAGCCAAAAACATTTTTCTATTATCTTTAGGCACTTTACTACTTGCAGCCTGTCATAAAATTTGTTCTTTATTTAAAAATAGCAAAGATAACAGTTTGCTAACTACAAAAACTGAATTTTCACATCACAAAGGTGATTCTCACAGAGATTAAAAATTAGAATGTGTGCAGATTGTTCTTACAAAAATGTAAAGAAACTGAACAAGTGGAGGATAGATGAAGTGGTAGGTCTAAAAAGGTATGCCAAATTACATAAGAACTGAACTCAAAATCAAATGATGATTCTAAATATGAAACTTTTTGGTTTAATATTTATGTGAATCCTATTTGGATGCTTTTCTCGGCTTGAGTGAATTGTCTGACACACACTGGCTGCTGAGGACACACTTTGTATTTTGCTTGATTGAGCATGCATCAAAACGTGTTTTCCGTTTATTTTTTTGTTTGTTTTGTGCATCAAAGCAAAATCATTTACAATTTATTCATGTGAAAAGATTCATTAGATGGCATGAAGCCAAACTGGAGGATTACTTCTAGCTAAGGTACAGGCAACATACTTACCCGTTCCCATCATGTTGCTGACAGATGCCAGTTCACTGAAAGTCATATAGTTGGGCAGGATTGTCTGAACGGGCACCTCGTCAGCAGCACTGCGGATATCAGCTTCCTCACACAGGTGGCGAAAACAAGACATGGCCACCAGAACAGCTTCGGTGTCTGGGCTCCACAAGAACATGTAGAGGCACACCTCTAGCTTTGTCTGTGCCTGCCGACAGATGGGGATGCCACCACCCATGGTGGCACACTCCTGAAAATAGCAAGTAACATCCTGATTATACCCACCTTGTGGGACATCACATCATCACCCTTCCTGGTTCTAAGCCAATGAAACACATCTCGCAAGGACTAGACTGATCACTGGGGCATACACCAGAGTAATGTGCGTAAATAAATGGGGCTGCACCTTGTTTTTGAGCAAAAACTTGTTCCTGCAGATGAGAATCTCCCTCAGCCATTTCAGAACCTCTGTCCCATTAACAATTAGCTGACCGATGAGTTTGCGGCAAATTAGGAAGAGCACCTGTGAACTGAAAAGAAGAACATAAACAAGCGGTCCTGTAAATTTCAATGTTTATAACATCAACTGAGTATGTGCTGCTTTTTTTACACTATAACAACATAAAAGCACCTTTCAGAAATGCACATCTTTCCATTATTTTCCATTAATTCCATTAACAGTATCTGAAACTGTCGACTTCATATATAAATAAGTACTAAATGGTCATTTTTGAGGAAAAGTTCCAACGAACATACTGAGTCCAACCTACTTGTGTACACTCAATTTATTAGTTATACCTGCTGAACTGCTTATTAGCACAAATATCTAATCATCCAATCACATGAAAGCAACTCAATGCATTTAGGGTCATACTGTGACGGATCATCATCATATCTCATTACCTGTAATATTTTCATTTAAGCTGTCCTGACTTAATTCACCAGTTCTAAAAAGATTAAAAGGGGCTATAGAGTCCCAATCAAAAGTTTTAGACCACTTGAAAAATAGCAAAAAAATCATTTGTTGCATGGTTGGATCTGAACAAGATTCCAAGTAGAGCTTCAAAATCCAACAAGAAGAAATGGGAGTGAGACAAAGCATTTTTTGGAGCATGCAATTTATTGCAAACAAGACTTCAACTGAAACAGGCCGTTTTACAAGCTGATGAAAGGTTTAGGACCACACCTCTAAAAAACCCTGTAGACCCCCCAAATCAGAAATCAAAATTCCAGACATGAACTCGGTAATGAATAGCTCCACCGTTATTGTTGATCACTGCAAATTTTGTTGCAGGAATCCTTGATGCAAACATTTACATGAGGTAGGTGGGAACATTTCTCCAAGTGGTGAAGACAGGTGCACGAAGGGAATCGACTGTCTGGAACTGTTGTCCATTTTTGTAAACTTCCCTTGCCAGCTATCCCCAAAGGTTCTCAGTTGCATTGTAGATTGGGGGAACATGCAGGATGGTCCAAAAGAGTGATGGTATTGTCCTGGAAGAAGTCCCTTGTCCTGTGGGCATTGTGTACTGTAGTTGTTACCACACAGACCTGGGCCCTCAGTCATGAGGGATGTTCTCTGCGACATCTGGACATAGCCAGCGGCCGTTTGACGACCCTGTACCTCTTGTGCTGCCCCCTCCACTGTGGTGGGTAGAAAGCAGCTCAGGTGGGATCTGCTTGTCATGCCAGTAACATTGGAAACAATCAGGACCATCGAAGTAAAAAAATTTTCACATCAGAGAATAAAACTTTCTTCCACCTTCCAATGTCCCATGTTTGGTGCTCTCTTGCAAAGTCCAACAGGTCAGTTCTGTGGCGTTTAAGGAGACGTTTTTTGTTTTTGAAGCCCTTCAGTCTTAGATGCCATCTGCTGATTGTGGGGCTGCCTTCAGCACCAGTAACAGCCTTAATTTGGGTTGAGGATCATCCAGTGTCTTGACAGACCCTCTCGCTCAGTGCTGGTGAAATTTTTGGGGGTCTTCCACTTGACTTTTTTGTTCCATAACCATCAGGATTCATTTAAGAAATCCTAAATTACTGTTTTGCTGCGTCCCACCTCAGCAGCGATGGTGTGTTGCGAGAGACCCTGCTTATGCAGTTCAACAACCCGACCATGTTCAAAAAGGGAAAGCTTCTTTGCCTTTGCCATCAGAACCTCATGACAGTGTGACTACTGGACAGAAGATGACAATGAATCCACATTTTTGCAAAACCTTTGATCAGCTGTTTCAGTTTAAGCTTTGCACGCTCAAAAAAATGTTTTGTCTCACTCCCATTTCCTCTTGTTGCATGTTCAAGTTCGACTTGGAACCTTTTTATCATTCAACCATGCAAAATATGATTTTTTTTTTTGCAATTTTTCAAGTGGTCTCAAACTTTTTATTGGGACTCTACTTTGTTTTATACTCTATGCCCCAGCATAGACTAGACATAATAATGTCCAAGAAGTTCCTGGCTTCAATGTCAAAATATCTTCTAAAACATATTCAGCGGATGGATGTAATATTGTTTGTGTTATGAAATAAAAACAAATTCACTAAAAGGCAAGAAAATGAGTCACAACCCTTTGGGACATTGCTGAGTCTTGATGGGAATGATCAAATTTAAGATCTCTAGCTTCTTCATGAAAGATAAGACTGTTGTACCTAATGTCCCAAAATGTCTCTATGGGGGCATCAGGATTCCACAGCTCTATGTTCTCTGGTTGGTGCAGAACTAACAAAGCCTGGAAATAAAAAGAGCAAGAGGAAGGAGATTTTAGACTTAAGAGAAAGAACCAGGAAGAGGTAAAGATTAACAATCAAAAATAAAAAGATCAGTTCCTATCTCTATTATAATAACTTGCATAAGAAATTTACCACAATTCCAGAGACCGTGAGACTGTGTAAAATTTGAGACAAACCTCAAGAGATATCATCACTTTGGGTCAGAACTTTCAGAAAAAAGTATTTTTGAAATTGTTCTTTAGCCTTAAGCTGAATAAATAGCTTGAGCTGTGTGATCATATAAGTTCAACTAGCTCTTTCATTGTTTTTTCCTGTTTTATTTGTTTGTGTTTTCCACAGAACATATAAAACACTTTCTTAAATTGAAATAGGAGACAACAGCAATAATCAGTTGTCTCTAGTGAATTCTTGCTCCCACAGATGGATTCCACCTCTACAATCTTTGAATGGAGTTGTAGTTGGAGTCCTTGTTCTGCAGCTCAGCAAATCCCCGCAGCAGAACAAGAGCACCACGGCCAACTACAGTCAACAACTATGAAGTTGGTGTCTGTCTAACAGCAAGACAACAGACTTTAGAGAGAGAGAGCCGAATGGTATTAGGGATAGCAAAGTCCTGCTCAGCCTACCGACTGGCTAATAGCTGGATGTTATTAGTCATGTGAACATTCACATGTGTAAAACTGAAAGGAGTTTTTTCCCTTTTATTCCTGCTTTTCATTTTAAATATCTGTAGAAAGTGCACCGAGCATTGAGCATTGGACTCTGACCTCCATGGCTTCTTGTGAGAGCTGGGTACTGTTGGTTAGCGGCACCAGCTGCACAAGGCCAGTGATGAGCTCTGCTGTGCTGCTCTGCATCTCTGGAGCTTGTTTCACTGGATTCTGATACACAACGACACAAACAAAAATATGAGCATACTTGCAAAATATTGAAGTCGAAAGATATTTTTGTACCAGTTTAAACAAAGAAAAATATCAGTTGTTTCTAGCTGATAAGACAGTCCAACATAAATGTAGAGGGACTCACATGCAACATGAGTTTGGGGTCGGCATGGATGAGTTTAACCAGAGCAAGGAGGAGGCACTTGTAACTTCGAGTGTCCAAATCTGTGGCTTTCTCTTTGAACTTAAGGCTGGTGGTTTTCTTTCCAATAAATGTTAGACTCTGTAGCAGGCAGCAGAGAGAGAGGCAGAGAGAGAGAAAAGACAATATAGCAGTAACTAGTAGCCAAGTGTAATTATATACATGTATAATTATATTGCAGAGTTGACTCTTTATTGGGCAGGGATAGCTCAGTAGGTAAAGTGGTCGCCCCATGATCGGAAGGTCGGCGGTTCGAATCCACTTAACGGCTACCCTGAGGTACCCCTGAGCAAGGTACTGTCCCTACACACTGCTCCCCGGGCGCCTGCTTAGTGGGCTGCCCACTGCTTCACTGAGTGAATGGGTCAAATGCAGAGAAAAACAAGTAATTTCCCCATGGGGATCAATAAAGTATCCATTATTATTATTATTATTATTATTATTATTAGTACAGTTTGTCTTTTGCCATGTTTAGTTGAGGCATGCTTTCTCTGACCTTCAGACAAGTTTGTTTAAATAAGTAAAACAGTTTACAATATCCTTATGCCTTCTCACCGGAGTCATGCGTAGGGGGGCATGTGTGCCAGTGCCTTGGGTTACACGGTTGAGGGTGTCTGAGAACATGAAGCGAAGCTCTCCAGAGTGGCAGTATACTGCATCAATCTTAGGCCACCAGTCCAGGTGGGACTGAAATAAAACACAGGACAAGAGATGACAAGTAAGTCACAGAACACTTCAAACTGTTGCAGGACCACTGATGTATGAGCCTATGCAAACTTACATTGTTGATTATTCTATGTAACGAGTTGACCAGGACAAAGTGAAAGGTGGAAGGGGATGACGAGGCCAGGCAGACCTATAAGACAAAGGAAGCACCCCGAGATTTACAGGAAACTTCTCATGTCATGCACCTTCAAACAAAGGTTAACATGCCATACAAGAAAATGAATATCACTTTTTTCCTGTCTACCTTAAAGTGCTGGTTGTTGTGAGGGTTAATGCGGAAACAGGACACAAAGCAATCCATCATGAGCTCCACATCAGCATTCTGACTGCCCGTTCCCCTCCAGAAGGGTTTGGCTGGGTTGAACAGCAGAGCCTGATGAAACACAGTCACTTGATGTCATTCACAAGCACATTTCTACAAAGACAAACTTCATCACAACGTCCTTATAGATAAATATAATAAAGGGACCAGTTACAGCAGTTACAAATACTGTTATATACAAAACGTATAATATGTATAACATATGTAATAATAATGAATGAAGTAATATCTTTCAAAGCCTTTGGATGTTCTTTAAAGTCCGATCTGCATAATGATTGTTTAAGGATTGTCCTGAAAAACAGTAAAAGCCAACTGACTTGGAGCAAAGGCTGAGAAGGGGAACTGTCCTCAGCATCGCAACAGAGATGAAAATAAGACACACACACAATGCATTAACCTGCCTACTAACACACACACAGACAGCCAATGAAGACCAGCTTACACTCGTAATCATAGTCATATAGTTCATCAGTGTGAAACACGCTTACTAACAAATACCGAGTTCATCCGTTTCAGTGCCACCAATCAGTGATCCGTCAATAAACTTGGTGGTTAATACAAGTGTAAAATGCTTGCAATATGAAGGCACTGATCTTTTATTTGGATCTTTCAAACATGCATTTCTGTTATCATGCTGTCCTGACAACTTGCAGGGTTAAGATTTGACATGTAAACTAACCGAGTGTCATCATGTCAGGGAAACATAAAATAAAACACCAGTGAACAGAATGTTGCAGATGGTTAAATGTGACTCAGATCCACCGCTGTATGCATGTGAGTGGAGACTCAAACAAACTGCTGTTATTCCTGCTTCTGATGAACTGGTGAAGCTTGCACACCAACACACACACACCTTATATACCATCTCATCCATATATAAGATTTTTATGTTTGTTTAAGTGTAACACTGAGGGCTGTGGAAGCCCAGCAATTTCAAATTCCTGTGTATGATCTGTATGTATAGTTTTTGACATTGAAGCTAAATTTGACTTTGATTACATGGGAACAAACTTGCTACATGTAACAGCACATGGGAAGGGAGCTAATGAGCAGTTCGAGAGAGAAAAAACAGTGTCTATTTGACAAAAGATAAGTGTACAGCCAGGGTAATTCTCACTGAACTGATTTTATAGGCTACATGACGGCATTTCACGCGTTTCTCTTTCAAAGACTGAACAAAACGATTGGGGCTGCGGCTAACATAAATGCAACAGTACAAACAGTTGAAAGAAACTGACGTTCCAGGGGTAAAACATCGCAAATTAGGTGTTCAGGAAGCATCTAACAACAAATGTTTGTGTTGCAAACAACCGCCACACCATATTGCCAGTTTCACCAAGCAAATACATTGCTGTGTTGAGGCCTAAACCAGGCCCCAACACTTTTTAACGGTGGACTTAAAGAAACCTGTCAGGTTTTATCCCTCTGGAGGGGTCCACATTTTTTGATCGGTCGATGATTTAATAATCTGTTCTCCTTTTAAGTGGGCTTGTGAGATTGAAACTAAAGGGCTATAAAATACCTCACTAAGAACAGCCCGAAGTGAGCTTCAGAGAAACTCACCTTTCTGGGACACATGTTCACACCACATGGTCAGACCCTCTGTCTAAAAAGGATTGCAGTGATCCAACCCATTCCAAAGTCACAAAGATTTTTATTTATTTATTTATTTTATTGATGTATTTATGTATTCATTGTTTGTCTTTTGTCTCTCTATAAACTGTACTGCATACAGCAGAAATAACAATAAAGTTTGACTTTTTGCTATGACATCATATGTATGTCATATACATGCTGCCGAGAGGCTCCATCATCAGCAATGATACATCGGAGGGGAATGACTGGACATGATAGACTAAAAGAATGACAAGACCAGCAGGCCCACCTCCACCTCCACCAATCTTTTATCTGCCACATTCTGTGTCACGGATCGCACTGAGAATAAACTATATTTACTAGCTGCTTCTTGGTTTTGGCATCACACTGTATTATTGAAAAATGCCAAATATCACAGTGAAAAAATGTACTGTTTTAAACCCAGCATCACTTCTCCCCACAGCAGCAAATGATGAACCACATGATTTTATAGCAGCCATTTCTGGAATCTGTTCACTCAGACCTGACCTACAGGGTGCACTGCTGGCTAACTTTAATCTGAAGGTTTTTGTGGACGAGTTGGCATAACGCAGCCCAGACACCAGTGAAAAAGTAGGATGTGCACAGAACATCTTGGAATTAGGCTCTTTACCATATTGCTATTCAGCTTAAGTTGCTGAGCTTGTAGCATTAGAACAAGCAAGTGAAATCACTTAAGATCAGTCACCATTTACACTGACTCTACATAAACACACAGGGTGATATAAGATACATTTTGTCACATGGAAATAAAAGTTTTTAACTGATTCAGGTAAATCCATTGCACATCACAAAAAAGCTGCATTTCTGGATGCTTGATTACTCCCATAAACTGCAGCTGTTTGTAAATGTGAAGTTTATAAAACTTCAAAAATTCTCTTTCTCTAGGCAACTATAGCGTGGAGACAGTGGTAGAGCCAGCACCTAAACAAAATCTGGAACCAGACCACAGCATTAACACTAACTTCATCTCCTAACAACAATTTACAGGCTACTCAGAACAAAACATATGTACCCAACCTTTCTTTTCCTTTCACTCTCCTCATTATGCTAAATTGACACATGAGAAGGAAAAGGCGGGATGGTACAACAAATACAGCTACACAAGCAGAACAAATTTTACTTTACAAATGGGTTTGTTTGTTTTTTTGCAATTTTTCTATGATTTGTGTAACTAACAATCCATGTACAGGTATAAAAACTGCAGGTAGTACATCTATGCCTACATAAGCCTTTTTTTGTGGCTGCCGTCAGCAGCAGTCGGGGTATGCAATTTGTATTCTATGTGTTGGTATGAAAACAAGATGTTTATTTGTGACAGATCTGTCGAGTTTATGTTAGTCATGTGCAATACAGAATGTGTTGACATTTTGTAAAGGTTAAATTAAGAACTGTAAAAGGTCAAATTGTGAATTTTTTCATGTTGAATAACATGCTTTATTGTTTATTCTCTATGAAAATTGATTATTTTATGTTGTTTTGTACAGTTCTCAACGCATCATTGGTGGCACCTGTGTCCACTAAATGCCAGAAGAAATAAAGAATGCCATGTGTCCGTTATTCAGCTTGGAGGGAGTTACAGTGAGAACTCAGTACGCTCGACATGAGGCGAGGAGACGAGGCGCTGTGCCTGCTGTCCACTGAGCAGCAAAGAAATCTGAAGATTCATCACACTCTAAAATCAGACAGATAAGACTGTGCATACGCCAGTAACCTGAGCAGCAAGCAGTTTGAACTTTTACATGGATGCTCAGACAAGTGACACGTTTAAAACAAGTTAAATATTAGGAAGAGGATCAACTTTGTTAAATACTTTGAAGGGCAACCGCAAGAACTAAAACTTGAAGTAATCTGGTGCTCTGCACATTTTTTCTAAGATCAAGGTTTTGTCCATTTAAGATTTTGATAGGTGAAGTCATTTTACATATTTATGTTATTTGGATGCTAGAAGTGTTAAAGTCTCACAACAAAAATACAGAGTGGATAAATTACATTTATTAGAAACAGGAAAGATTAACTAATTCTTCTAGACATCGACTCAAAGCTGTATGAGAGCAAATAGATGCGACTAGTCTCATGACTTGGCAAAACATAATCGCTTAAACTCTACGCGCGAATCTGATATTTTTGGAGGGTTTTCCTTTGTATTATTACTGATATTTTTCGCTGAGAATGTCTGATTAAAAATAACCAAATAGACTGAAATGTGATGGAAAATATGTACTTTACCTCATCAAACCACTATGTACTATTGATATGTAATTATAACTTTATTGTACAAAGAAGGAGTGAATGAAGACAGGAAAACAACTGACTGTAAACTTTGCTCAAGGGCATGACACACTTCATTATCTAGCTGGTGCCTACATGATGGTGAGAATTTCCCTCCCAACCACTGAATAGACAAAGACTGTATCCAGACAATGGCTATAAAGAAGCTGCTATAATTTTGCCTTTTGGTCAATGCTGGTACAAATTCTGTATATTGATCCTTTTGCAAAGTTTTGAACTTTCTTTCAATAAATCTCAGAAAATCAGTTTGGTTTCGATGCTCAAACTATTTTTCCCAAAATATGTACACCCATTTAGAAACATATTTGAGTGATAACTTATGTCCAGTATGTAGGCACGATGTGTGCGTTCATCTTTGATGTGTAAAGATTCATTACTATTCGCTATGTAATAATAAACAGTATTAACACAACCTAAGATTGAACAAACAGGATGAATGCTTTTCAGAAAGTGGTCAGACCTTGAGATCCATGACAATGGACTGGACCAGGAGGAAAATGGTGGAATGATCTTCCCAGTTGATGTAAGTAGAGGCTTTACAAAGTTTGACACAGGCAATGGCAGCACTCTCCATCAGCTGTTTGCTTCCACCTTGCCCTGCTAAAGCTTTCCGTAAACTGTCCAGAAAAAGTTTCTGCAGATACAAAATGACAGAAAAGTGTGTGTGTAATTAAAATGTGACTGGAATCAAACTCTGTTTTATCTCTGTGTGTTCTTCTGTCACACCTTGTTAGCCTTGCTTTCTTCCACTGTGTCTTTGGAGATTGTGTGTGTAATCTCTGGACAGAGTATGAGGAGGATTATCTGCAGTGGCCACACTGCTGCCTTCCTCTTGGTACTCTCTGCAAAACTGTCCACCAGGTCAAACAACTTCTCTGCAGCTTCTGTACAAAGACATAAATACACACATTTAATGCCAGGAACATTGCCAGTCAATTTTTTTTAAGCCACTATCATGTATGTTAAATTTGAAATAAAACATGTACAGCTGACAATATTTTTCATTACTTATATATTCTAGAGCAGCGGTCTCCAACCTTTTTTGCGCCACGGACCAGTTTATGCCCGACAATATTTTCATGGACCGGCCTTTAAGGTGTCGATGATTAATTACAACAAAATAAAACTAGTACCGGTACCAAAAAAAAGAAAATTTATTCATAACACACGTGAAAAGACCCAGGAAAACCGAGTTAACGATAAAAACGATAACAAAATAACGCTGAAAACCGATAAAAACCCTGAAAACTATACATTTCACACCTGAGCCTCAACTCTCGCGGCCCGGTACCAAACGACTCACGGACCGGGACCGGTCCGAGGCCCGGGGGTTGGGGACCGCTGATGTAGAACATTAGAAAAACATCTAGAAAATTAAAAGAATCTTTTGATGGCTATTGAACTACTCTTCAACTACTTCTACTACTTACAAAGGGACCTGTCATCTTTTACTGCTGTTACTGTTTCCATTCAACCATCAGCTGAACCAGCAGTAGTAGTGATGTCACTTGTAGAATGCCATTCAAAAACTTTTATTGTTCTTACTGATTATTTTAAACATATATCGCTGGAGAGAATAGACCATTTCTACAGTACATCAAATGTGCCATCAGTATATTCAAACACTGCCAATGCATACAGTACCACTGCACACGCTCTGTACCACTTACTAAGCAGGCATGGAAGCTTTTTCTCTAACAGACTAAATCAGCTCAGCTGCTACAAGATAGCTGTTTGATATTGTCTGTGTGTGTGTGTTTCATTATTACTATTACTAAAAACAGTTGTAATAATACACAATCATATCAACCGTTCTAACAAAATAACTTCCCAGATATGGGGGTAATTATTTCTTCTCCATCATCTTATATATTAATATTATATTTAACTCTTTTCATACCTGCCATATCTGACTGTGGTCGCTGGTACAGCATGGTGAACTCATCTGGGTAACACTCCACCCAGTTCCAAAATGCCTGAAAAAAAGAAAAAGACGTGTCACATTTGCATTATTCACTGATATCATGCTTAAAATTATTTTGCACTTTTACAAAGAGAAAAAATTACCTTCTCTAAACTGCTGATGACTGCAAGCTGGGCAGGCTTCTTTAGAGCTCTGAACTTCATTACAGTTTCTAAGAGAAGAAAGCCAAACAGAATTTTTTCTTTAACATCTCTATTTCATAATTTCTCAATAAAAAACTAATTTTATTCTTCTAATAATTCCGTAGTCTGTTTACAAATAGTATAGCCCCAAATGTAAACCTGTAAGTGCATTAGAAACAAACCTTGTAACAGCCTCTTCAGCTTAGAGCAGTCCACATTGATGTACTGCATGAGCTCTATGTCATGAACATCAACGTTATCCTCTGAGCAGACGGTCAGCTCTTGAAGCCTGAAAAGACAAGGAGAGAATTCTGCTGTTCAGCAGTTACAAACAACAAGGCATAAAGAAAAGAGAGCTTAAAACATTAATCTGGAAATCAGAGGTACTCTCTGCTGACCAAATAACTGAATATTCATTATTCATACTACAGCATAACCCTATAATATTATAGGAATGGACCCTATGCCAGTAAAACTCAATTTGATATAATAATCATATTAAAAAAGAACTATAAAAATTTCATGAGTTATCAACTATATTCAGCAAATGTGTGATACATGACACATATCCCATAATTTGTAAATGCTCCACGTCTTGAAATAAATCAAGACTCGGATAAATCCAGACTAGTTTACCCTGCCCAGGATAAGGTTACCAGCCCCCCACCCTGAACCCACGTCTTAGGAGGGCGCTTGAAGGAGAGACCTGGTGGCCGGGCCCAAGTCTCAGGAGGAAACATCAAGAGCAGACCCTGAAGAGTCAAAGACGGAGGTCCTGCCAATCTGAATCTTGGCTAAAGTATAGTTCAAGGACCTCCACAACCCCACTGACACATCTTCCATAGAGGAAGCAGAGTTAAGAACGAGGCGGACAATTGACTTGGGGGTAAGGTTATTGAGGTAGTTGAACAATTCTCTGGTGGCAGGACCTCTAGAGTGGATGAGATTCACCCCAAGTTTCTCGAAGCCACGGTTGTCTTGGCTGACACACCTCTGCAGCTGCACCCCTGGATAGGCATTCAGTCCGATCTTTAAGATGGGGATGGGGGTGTGTGTTCCAAATATAGAGGGATAACACTCCTCAGCTTTTGGGCAGACCTATGGCAGGGTACTGGAAACGAGAGTTCATCCATTTATTGAACCTGGGATTCAGGAGGGACAATGAGGTTTCTGTCCTGGTGGTGGAACGCTATCAGCTCTTTATCCTCACAAGGATATTCAAGGGGGTGTGGAAGATTGAACGCAACCAGTCTACATGTGTTTTGTGGAGTTGGAGAAAGCATTCAACTGCAACCTTCGGGGTATCCTATGGGGGGTGTTTTGGGAATATGAGGGATAGCCATAGCCAGGTGATAAAAGGCCTCAGAATTTAATCTTTGCTTTTTGCAGATGATGTAGTTCTGTTGGTTTCATGTGCTCCAGTTTGGACTGGAGCGGTTCACAGCAAAGTTTGTAACAGTAGGAATGATATCTAGCACCTCCAAATTTGAGGCCATGGTCCTATGCCACTAAATGGTAGTGTGTCGACTCCACAGGATGAAATAAGATGCACCTGAGATCAATTTTGAATGTCATGGCAAGGGCTGTGATTAGTTATGCACAAGTTAGATTTTTGTTTTTTATTTTTAATACTTGTGCAAGAATTTCAAGCAAACATTTTTCACGTTGTTATCATGGAGTACTGTGCGTAAAATTGGGAGGTGAAAAATGACTTTATTCCATTTTGGAGAAAGTTTTTAACATGACATGAATGTGCAACAAGTGCTTTGAATACTTTCTGAATAAAGTATGCATGCACTACATTAAACCATTAGAAAGACAAAAGACACAGCAGAGAAAGCTTTCAACTCACTAAACTTTCAATCTGGTTCCAACCAAACACCAAGACACACTTAGATGATGCCCTTATGTGTACTGACTTAGAAATCATCTTAATAAATAATGAAAGTCACAGACCTCCACTGCACTATAATCCAGTACATCTTGACTTGAGAACATATACCAATAGGTCTGTATATAGTGTAAGTTTGCTTAGCCAAGGAGACTCACGAGTAAGTTTTTTCTGAGGTACCAGCCAGAAAAAAAAATGGATTCAGTTTAAAATGCTAACCACACAAAGGATGTTTGTACATTTAAGACACAACACCCTAAACAGTGAATGAAAACAAACCCAATGCAATTTCCTATACACCAAGAAATATGTTCAACACTCACCCACAAAAACAATACAAAATGCCATTAACCAGTAAATTCATTCCACAAGGAGTCCATAACATCAGTAATAAGGAGTTGCTTGAGTTCACTCACAAAAGTGAAGACAAAAAACCAGAGTGGATTCCATATTAGATCTTCAGTTCATTCTTTGTTACTAAAAAAAGTTGCACAATCAAAACTCTACCTCAGGTTCTCCAATCCCCATGAAGCAAAACAAGGAAATGAGCCCAGCACATTCAATCAAAGTATCCTGAAGCTTTCATTCGTTTACTGTATTTCACACCCAAATAAGCTGCCACTGAGACCAACTAGGTTTAAACAGCTGGTCTGACTTACTGCACCAGAGTCAGTCTGGGTCATACTTCTGGCGATTCAGCATTTTATTTCAGTGGAGTGGCCCAAAAGAAGGCTAGCCCTACCGTGGATTTACTGGATATCGTGGATAAATGATGCAGAGTTTCAGCTGGAGGTTAATCTGACTGCTTCCTTTCTGGCGTCTTCCATCGCGAGTCCTGGCCCATAAAAAAGGAACATCTGTGTACAGTATAGTATACAGGAATATCTGTGTATGGCCTGGTAGTCCACAAGTCAAACTGGGACATTCCCCCTAGCGCGGCTGAGCATGACCAAGCTAAGATCATGTGTGACTTAAGAGATACAGACAGACAAACTGGTGACGGCTAACCATCGGGACATGGTAGTGGTGGACAAGCAGAAGAAGACGGCTGTAGCGACAGATAGCGACATTAGAGGAAAGGAAAACAAATAGCTCGAGAAATACCAAGGGCTGACAGAAGAGCTCAGAGAGACTTTTGGTCTCATCTGATCACACTATGTTCTCTCAGTATTTCACAAGCTTGTCTAAATGTTGTTCAAGAAAATTCTAAATGCGCTTCAACATTCTTTTTCTACAGCAATGGAGTCTTGCGTGGTGAGTGTGCATACAGGCCCTAGCGGTTGAGTGCATTACTTATTGTGTTCTTTGAGTGAGTAGGTTTGATATCTGTGTAACCAACTGTATCAAATATTTTCCTGTTAGATACTCCCTGCAACATTCTGCATACCCTTCTGTTTGTTGCTTGGTTTGTGGAGGCACTGATTTTTCTGGCTTATACCAAGCCAATATATATTACTTGTAGATGATTTATTTATCGACCGTCTTTCATAAAACATGGTTCTGATTGCATATTATTACTGTGTGTCGTGGTCATGTGGCTTTTGACAGGTGACATAAGATGGCACCGCTCTGTATTTCATTGTACAATGAAGAGTACATGTGCTCAAAACATGATACACTAGATGGAATAAGTAAGGAAATTTGAGGTTGAAAAGAACAAAGTTAATTCTTTTCCATGTTCATGTTTTTTTGGCCCTGGAGGAAGTGCGTGGCTTTTTTTCCCCCTGTTGTTGTCTTAGATTTATTTACCTTTAATTAAACCTCTCTGATAAGGATGAATAACAAATGGTATGATTTTATATAGTTCAGATGCAAAAGCTAAGAACTCAATAATTAGATTGCTGGGTGGGTTTAGTTTCACAAGCAGTGTGATGAAAGCTTGATTTATACTTGGTGGGATTCTCTAGGTGGTTTTAAAATCTAAAATTATTGTAATAAAATAAATAGCACTGTAGGTTCTATAACTTTCTCTAGTCCCGAATGGATGTCTACATGTTGAAAACAACAAGCACGATAAGTCCGGTTTTACGATAAAATCTAAATTTGGTATGACTACCTTTGTACTTCAATACAGCAAGAACAGCCTGAACTCTCTTGTTATTTATTTCTTTATTTATTTAGTCTTTAGGAATAGTTCCACAGGCTTTTTGAAGGATGTTACAAAGCTCTTCTTTGGGGTTTGGGCTTTGGCGAGGCCAAACACTGATAGTTTTCCACTGTGCAATAATAGAGAGGCAAAAATAATTAATGGACCTAAATATAGCCTAGAGACTTACTGGACAAGATTCCCCAAAAAATTCTTTATTGTTGGCACGTTTATTGCCTGAAGCCCCAAGTCAGGGGATTACTAAGGATAATAATACAGGGTGCATTAAAAAGAATCATCTGGTTTCAAAGGCTTTATATTTTAAAGTAGTTCGCCTTGTAATCGGAAGGTTGCCGGTTCGAGCCCCGGCTCGGACAGTCTCAGTCGTTGTGTCCTTGGGCAAGACACTTCACCCGTTGCCTACTGGTGGTGGTCAGAGGGCCGGTGGCGCCAGTGTCCGGCAGCCTCGCCTCTGTCAGTGCCATCACCAGTGTGTGAATGGGTGGATGACTGGTTGTGTAAAGCGCTTTGGGGTCCTTAGGGACTAGTAAAGCGCTATACAAATGCAGGCCATTTACCAATGTCCACAAGTGCTCAATGTGTCCCTCTCTGGACCCATGATATACAGTGGGGCAAAAAAGTATTTAGTCAGCCACCGATTGTGCAAGTTCCCCCACCTCCCACTTAAAATGATGACAGAGGTCAGTAATTTGCACCAGAGGTACACTTCAACTGTGAGAGACAGAATGTGAAAAAAAAATCCATGAATCCACATGGTAGGATTTGTAAAGAATTTATTGGTAAATCAGGGTGGAAAATAAGTATTTGGTCAATAACAAAAATACAACTCAATACTTTGTAACATAACCTTTGTTGGCAATAAGAGAGGTCAAACGTTTACTATAGGTCTTTACCAGGTTTGCACACACAGTAGCTGGTATTTTGGCCCATTCCTCCATGCAGATCTTCTCGAGAGCAGTGATGTTTTGGGGCTGTCGCCGAGCAACACGGACTTTCAACTCCCGCCACAGATTTTCTATGGGGTTGAGGTCTGGAGACTGGCTAGGCCACTCCAGGACTTTCAAATGCTTCTTACGGAGCCACTCCTTTGTTGCCCGGGCGGTGTGTTTTGGATCATTGTCATGTTGGAAGACCCAGCCTCGTTTCATCTTCAAAGTTCTCACTGATGGAAGGAGGTTTTGGCTCAAAATCTCACGATACATGGCCCCATTCATTCTGTCCTTAACACGGATCAGTCGTCCTGTCCCCTTGGCAGAAAAACAGCCCCATAGCATGATGTTTCCACCCCCATGCTTCACAGTAGGTATGGTGTTCTTGGGATGCAACTCAGTATTCTTCTTCCTCCAAACACGACGAGTTGAGTTTATACCAAAAAGTTCTACTTTGGTTTCATCTGACCACATGACATTCTCCCAATCCTCTGCTGTATCATCCATGTGCTCTCTGGCAAACTTCAGACGGGCCTGGACATGCACTGGCTTCAGCAGCGGAACAGTTCTGGCACTGCGGGATTTGATTCCCTGCCGTTGTAGTGTGTTACTGATGGTGACCTTTGTTACTTTGGTCCCAGCTCTCTGCAGGTCATTCACCAGGTCCCCCCGTGTGGTTCTGGGATCTTTGCTCACCGTTCTCATGATCATTTTGACCCCACGGGATGAGATCTTGCGTGGAGCCCCAGATCGAGGGAGATTATCAGTGGTCTTGTATGTCGTCCATTTTCTGATGATTGCTCCCACAGTTGATTTTTTCACACCAAGCTGCTTGCCTATTGTAGATTCACTCTTCCCAGTCTGGTGCAGGTCTACAATAATTTTCCTGGTGTCCTTCGAAAGCTCTTTGGTCTTGGCCATGGCGGAGTTTGGAGTCTGACTGTTTGAGGCTGTGGACAGGTGTCTTTTATACAGATGATGAGTTCAAACAGGTGCCATTCATACAGGTAACGAGTGGGGGACAGAAAAGCTTCTTACAGGAGACGTTACAGGTCTGTGAGAGCCAGAGATTTTCCTTGTTTGAGGTGACCAAATACTTATTTTCCACCCTGATTTACCAATAAATTCTTTACAAATCCTACCATGTGAATTCATGGATTTTTTTTTCCACATTCTGTCTCTCACAGTTGAAGTGTACCTCTGGTGCAAATTACTGACCTCTGTCATCATTTTAAGTGGGGGAACTTGCACAATCGGTGGCTGACTAAATACTTTTTTGCCCCACTGTATGTTTAAAGTATTTGTTGAGTCAAGTCAGAGAAGAGCCAAGGGCTCAGAGATGAGCTTGAGAAGATGTGGAGGGTGAAGTTAACAGTGGTCACATTAGTAATCGGAGCCCTAGGTGTCCGTCCCTGGTACTTCATTTACATCATCTACTAAATCTTCCAAGTGTACTTCACGTAGTCTTGGTAACTGGCTACAGAGGATCCAGGTTTCAAGCTTTGCCATGATCTTATCTTTTAGTTCAGTTCTTCAATCGCCCCCTACAGCTGTAGCATGAGTGTTGTACCTTGTGAATCTCTAGCCATGAGAGCAATCCTTTCTTCCGAATGTTAGAAAACAGAGCTACTAGTTGTTTCGCCGTTAATGTGGATGCTGGGTATCGAAGACTCCATAAGGCCCTCATCCTATTCATGTAACCCCTTCCGCAGGGGTTACTTGCATAGTAGCATTCAAATAGCGCTCTATTTTCGTCACTTGCCTACCGATGCCGTCTGGTTCCAGTAGCCCACTTCTAATCAGCATGCCCTGGTTCCTCGACACCTGATGCGGACCTTGTTAATCCAGGCGACTTCCGAGCCGGTATGGCTTCACATTTATCTCTGTCACTCATGTCTGCGGTAGGCTTGGTTAGCATGAGGGGTCTAGCCGTGTGTGTGTGTGTGTGTGTGTGTGTGTGTGTGTGTGTGTGTGTGTGTGTGTGTGTGTGTGTAGACACATTTTGCAATGACGCTTAAAACTGATCTCAGGTGCATTGTTTTCATTGATCATCTGTCAGATGCAATCAGATCAGATCATCTGCAACTTGATTGCAATCCACCTGGCATAAAGGTATAAATTCAGGCAACTGGACTTGGATTTAGAAAGACACGCCTGTGTATATAAAGTTCCCATTGATGACAGTGTATGTGAGAGCACTAGCCAATCCATGATGTCAATCCATCCAATCCATGTCAAGCCTTCCAATCCATGATTATTCTGTTATGCAATATTATTTTTAATATGTCTACAAGAATTTCAAGGAATCTTTTTCACTTTGTCACAGGGCATTGTGTGTAAAATTTTGGAGAAAGTGCTGTGAATACTTGCACCGTATATATTGCTTAATTTTTTTATTAGACCTTCAAACAGTTTAGAAATCTGTCAAAGACACATTTGAAACTAATAATTATCTAATTCACTTAACTAAATTCACCCTTTTTTTAAAAAAAAATAAAAATTTAAGTAGGCACATTGGACTTCTTTGAGAAGTTAGAAATTCATTCAATTCATTAAAAGATTTGATATATTTTTTTCAACCTCAAACCCTCTAGGCCACTGGTCTATTTCTTTTCATTTTATATATTTACACAACAAATGACAGACTTAGGTGAATGTGCTACCTGGTCGAAATGCGGCTAAAAACAGCGCTGAAGTTGTTGGAGCTCAGAGAGAAGAGGACAGCCGAAGCTGAGGCTCGTAGCTCAGCAGCATGCTGGTGCTGGTGCCCCTCACGATACGTGTGAATGAAATGGCAGATCTCTGGCAGCAGCTGTTTGACCAGCATAGTTTCATCCAGACGCAAGCAGTCCTTGGATTGCTGAGAAGGGAAAACAAAGAGGAGGGCAATCAACAAAAGGGCTACATGATGTTTCAATGATGTGAAATGGCATTTTGATTGGGAAGCTATTTGAAATTACAAACACAGCCCTAGCACAAACTACTGAGAAGTACCAGGCTTCAGTCATTTTTGTGAAAGCCAAAGGTAAACCAATCCCAGGGTCATGGGGAGCAAGATTCATGAAAGAGAAGTGTACTTAGGGGTTTGTGTCTGCATGAGGGGAAACAGCAACAGAGACACTGAATAATTTCTGAGTTACACTACATAATAGTAGTAGAAATGGTAGTGATGGTGAAGCCTAAATTTGACGGACAACAACTTGCCACTATACCCCAGATATTCAATGTGTCTGTTACAGTTTCTACTCACACAAAGTCAAATCAAATCTTTGATGTTCTTGCACTATATACTATTACAACTAGAGCTGGGCGATATGAGATTTTTTCATATCACGATATGTTTTTTTCATTTCAGGCGATAACGATATCTATCACGATATAAGCCAAATAACTATATTTGTAAGATTTAAATGTGCCGTTGCTCACAAGTAAAATGTGAAATAATCAGCAGCTTGTTTTTATTTAAATATTTATTTCCCATAATAAGTTCAACAGGGTAGATGTACTTAAGGAACATGAGACTTTTTCAGATAAATAAAGGCAAATATTGCAAACTACACAAAAGGCAGCCGCTAAAGCGTTTAAGTTTCAAAATAGAACAAACAAAACAGACTAAATTGTCAATTCCACTTAGAAACAAAATATTAATTCTAAAAATAAATCTTAGTTTGTTTTACAGAAGAACAGACAAAACTGACTAACTTTTGTCAATGTCAAATAAACTGAGAACTAAAAGGAAATTCTCAATCTCTCCTTGTTGTATAGCTTAGCTTTTCAAACAGTTTTAACAGTTACTTTAGTCTGACAAAAGCCGAATGACGAATTAGCGCTTCCAGTCAGAGACTGAGGCTATGTCCACGCGTACACGGGTATTTTTGAAAACGGAGATTTTCCGTTTTCGTTTTAAAAAATAATCCCGTCCACACATAAAGGCAGAAATGAAGGAAAACGCTGCTATGAACATGCCAAAGCAGCAGGTGGCGCTAGATTCCTAACCGTGCCGAAATGTTGGCCAATCAGAAGTCTAGAAGCCTCGGTGGGAAAAAGTAAACAAAGCTGGGGCATAGAAGCAGAACCGAGTCGTATGTGTGGAGGGACAGTAACTGTGTGTATATGTAAGCATTTAAACACTGCAGAGAGTAGAATTAACAGTAACAGTATTGTAGAAATTCATTTCACCGAAACAATAACGTGGCGCACAGTGTGACGCATGCACCAGTTTATTGTATTTCCAGACTTGCTTTCGGCACAATTTACAGTGCAGCTACTCTGTTTTTTGTCAGACTTGAAATAGCCGAAATACCTTCACACTACGGAACTTCTATGGCTCTTCCGTTTGACAATCTCTCCGGCATTGGAACCATCATCTGTTTTCTCTTCGGTCACGCTCGGTTGATTTTTCTAGTCGGCACACTCATTTCCTCCATTACGCGCTGGCTCCATTACCCACTGGCTGCTTCCCAAACAAACACACGTGCGGCTTGGCACTTGTGCTGTACGTAACAAGTCACGCGACGCGACGTGACGCTGCGGCTGTGATTGGTTCGGCTCTGCGCTACTTAATTTGGAATGGCTGACCTTTTTTTTTTTTTTTTTTGAGGACAAGAGCGGCTAGGTCTATCGCGATAGCTTAATTTCTCTATCGAGTAAAAGTTATATCGCGATACATATCGTTATCGTTCTATCGCCCAGCTCTAATTACAACCATTTGCCCCCTTCCTGATTTCTTAGTTTGTCATATATTTCTCACATGTTTCAGGTCATCAAACAAAGTCTAATACTAGATAAAGATAAGCCAAGTAAATACAAAAAGCTCCTAAAGGATTTAATTTATTAAGGCAAAAAAAGTGCCCCAAACCTACATGGCCCTCGAATGTTGGCACTCTTAGCACCAAGAACTCCTAAAGAAATTGGTTGAAAAGTTTGACCCAATGTCTTGGTGTCATTGTGCTTCAGAGGGGTTTGTAGTTAACAACCTATGGTCTAGATTTAACACATAAGCACAAATCTCCTGTTAGATGGTAAGAAATTGATTTTCCTGTACTGACAAAGTCTGTAACTAGACTTATTACTCGAGCTTCTCCTTTGTTCTACAGCCAAATATTGCCGCAAGAGTCTAACAAGTGGATAGAGTATTCCAGTGATACAAAGTTATCCAGTGAACATCTTGACTTAAACAAACTAAACACATATTGCATTGGGGTGTAGTGGTTACAATATATTAAAATATATTAAAAGAACAACATTCATCTCTGAGATGAAGCCTAGTAGAGTAGAAGAAGTTATAAAATGATATTGAATGGAAGTGAATGTACTTCAAATTTTTACTGAAGCACAGTATATATCAACTGAGTTAACTTCTACCAATTCCACCGGTAATTTTAATAAAATATATTTAATGTGTTAAAATGAATGTAAGCTCTATTATATCTATATTATACAGTCAAAGTGAAATAAAGCAAGTCTCATGAACTACATTATCTACATTTTGCTGAACAAAGCTGCTGGTGTCACGGCTGCTATGCAGCAGGAGTGGCACTTCATAGGTTAGACTGTCTCATTTAATTGGCCCTCAAGATCACAAGCGTTACACTGTATTATAGTGCCATCTACTGACAAATTACGGAAAGAAAATTTCACTGTCAAGTCAATGTTGCCTTAGTTAGATATGGTCTTCAATAAGAAGAGGTCACTTAGACATAACTATGTTTGCTCAAGTGAATTTTTTTTCCCTGACAGAACAAAACCATATTGTGAGAGGGTAAAGCTCACCCCAGCCAGGCACTTCTTCAGGGTATCTAGAATGATGAGCTGAGAGAGGTAGAGGTTCTTCTCAGATGCTTCTCCAAATATCCGCTGTGAAGACAGGCACAGACATAACATCACTGAATTAGATCTTAAATCTTAGGGTGTTTTCATACCTATGCTTTTTAGTCTGCTTAAATCAAATTTTCATTCTTTTTTCTGCTGTTGTGAACTTAATTTTCGCAGATGTGAACACAGTAAATTCACTTAGGCGTAAGGCAAAAACAACCACACTGGGACCCTTTGGGGTGATCTCAGTCCAGTTCTGAACTCCAGAGTAATTACTTTATGGTGGTACGCCATAAAGTAATTACTCTAATGCAGACTTCTCCCACAACTCCACCCCGTGCTTCCTGCAGAAGTTCTGACAACTCTGCAATATTAGGCCTCATCACTGATGGGGACAACAGGGAGTACAGAGAACTGACCCAAGATTTTGTGGACTGGTGCCAGCAGAAATACCTCCAGATCAACACTAGAAAAACCAAGGAGCTGGTGGTAGACTTCCACAGGCACAGGTTGGGAGATTCTGACAGCACTGAGCAGCTCCTTCAGTGGCAGGCTGCTGCACCCACGATGTGGGACGGCGAGATTTCGCATGTCTCTCCTTCCTACTGCTGTCAGACTCTACAGCATGGTCTCTGCAGATGACCACACATGTGCAGACAGACACACATCCTGTACACAACTGTAACTGTCTCCCTGATGTGCAATATTACCAAAAGCAATTTACCTACTATAACAGAGCACTTTATTCTATTTTATAATAGTATTTTATTCTTGAGGAATAGTATGTTATTCTATTTTATCTTATCATATTCTTTTGTGTTTTTCTTAAGTTTTACTGCTCTTAAACTTGTACTTTCTGCCATGACCAAAAGATTTCCCATGTGTGGGACTAATAAAGGTTTATCTTATCTTATGTGACAGAATCCCATAGAGCAGAGTGCATGAACTTTAGTAACTAGCCTTAAACTCAATCAAGGGTTAATCTGAGAAACAACAAGGTTCAAATTCAAATTCAAATTTTATTTGTCACATACACAGTCATACACAGCACGATATGCAGTGAAATGCTTACACAACTGCTCGTGACCTAAAGAAAAATGAAAAGGCTATGAATAAGATAGGAAATAAATATGAAAAGGGTACATTTAACTAGGAAGGAATAAAATAAAATAAAAATATAAAAATTAAAGTTAAAAATGAAATAACTGTGTGGCTCCAGCAGATCCCGGGAATAACATCGGAGCTCTCTGTCCAGAAGGCTACTCCATTTTACTCTAGTTATGCAAATTGGAATGGTCAAGCAGAAAATGTTCTAAAAATTGCTGAAGAGATGGAAAGACCCAAATAAAACATCTTAAAAATTAACAATGCATTCAGACACGGTCAAGACAACCTTAAAGATTAACCTTAAAGTAGAGAGGTGATTTAACTTGTTGTTCCTAGAGTATTTAAAAGTAGAATGGGAGGCAGAGCCTTCAGTTTTCAGGCCCATCTTCTGTGGAACCAGCTTCCAGTTTGGATTCGGGAGACAGACACTATCTCTACTTTTAAGATTAGGCTTCAAACTTTCCTTTTTGCTAAAGCATATAGTTAGGGCTGGACCAGGTGACCCTGAATCCTCCCTTAGTTATGCTGCAATAGACGTAGGCTGCCGGGGGATTCCCATGATGCATTGAGTTTTTCCTTTCCAGTCTCCTTTCTCACTCACTATGTATTAATAGACCTCTCTGCATTGAATCATATCTGTTATTAACCTCTGTCTCTCTTCCACAGCATGTCTTCTATCCTGTCTTCCTTCTCTCACCCCAACCGGTCGCAGCAGATGGCCGCCCCTCCCTGAGCCTGGTTCTGCCGGAGGTTTCTTCCTGTTAAAAGGGAGTTTTTCCTTCCCACTGTCACCAAAGTGCTCATAGGGGGTCATATGATTGTTGGGTTTTTCTCTGTATCTATGAAGCGCCTTGAGGTGACTTTTGTTGTGATTTGGCGCTATATAAATAAAATTGAATTGAATTGAATTGAATTGAAGTGACTGTAAACAGTGTGCGGGCAGACAGGCTGAGTATTTCAGAAATCGGTGATCTACCAAGATTTTCGAACACAACTATCTAAAAGATCCTTAAATTGCTGTTGCCTCACAACAAGAAGGTCCTGAGTTAAAGTCCAGCACCTATAACTTGGAGGGAAGAAAAACAACACTAAAACTAAAAATCAGTTAAAGGGGATCACACGCGGGCTCTCCCTGACTGCAACAGTGACGAGGACATACTGTCCACCTTACTGTCGGTTTCTCATAAATGAGGACTGTATGGAGGAGAGGCTGTTTGAGCCAGGTGACAGGTGATTCACCGGACTGACAGAAACCGAATTTCCCGAATTTCCCTCCTTGGCCGAGTGTACATCCACATCACACCACAAACATAAAGTTTCTTTCCAAAGCACGATTGGGAATCCCATCAGCATGTCTGCAGGGAAAAGTAGGCCAATGTGTATGAAGAGGGGGTAAAAAGAAAAAGAAAAGAATCTGATGTTCTGAGGACAAGAATGCACACTTTTTGGAGATCTTTTGTTTTTTTCGCCACATTATTTCACTGATGACTGATCATCTCACTGATGATGTGGGGAAAAATAATTCCCCGTATGAAGTAAGTAAAACGACTTACTTCATATCAGAAGTGAGGAAAAGCGAATCCCAAATGTAATTGAAGGATATTGTAACATGGAGATTTCCTGCGGACATGCTGATGGATATTAGAATTTCCAATAGTCATCAGTAGGAAACAGTTTTTGGTGATATATAGTAACCTGTGATGTTGTACACTGTTTGGTTTTGCTTGGGAAAATAGAGAATATATTATTGCATAAAATAGCGCTGATTGCGTGTTGCAAACATCTGCTTGGCCAGCTGATTGCAAAGCTCTGTACAATCGGATTGGTGGGGAAAAGCAGGAAAGTTGGACTCTTGTCTGGTGACTCAGGCTCTACTCTACACAATCCTCATTTATAAAGTGCTTTACAAACTCGAATATTACAGCTAACAACTGGGTTTTCCTTTTTGAGTGCAGCTAGCTGAACAACAGACTGCCCCTTACTGCTAAAGACACAGAGTGAAAGTGGACAGTAAGCACATTTCTTAAGTCCAGCTTCACAGACAGTGTTACATCTATGTTGGTTCTTGAGAGTAGGGCTCAATGGTGTAAATTAGCCTTTCCATTTGTAGCGTTTTATGCCTCATTTAACCCTTTAAAGCCGGTTGGAGCGGGCACGCTCTGTTTTGCGTAACTATTTTTAAATCCCGGTAGCTCTGCAACCACGTAAGCTAGCACAATAATTTTTTTTGCATATGAAACCGGAGGAGTTGTACTTACATCTTATGCCATCAGCTTGTCCTAGGTCACAGTTTCCTTCCACATAAAGCTTTGCAAAAACTGCATAAAAAGCGCTTGCAGCAACAAAAACATAATATTCCAGAAACACACTCTGCCGATCCGATCAGCTGTTCATAACACTTCCTATGTTGGAATAGACGTCAGCGCGAACTATTGCATGTCCACCTTGACCTGCCCGAAACCGGAAGTGATGTCATTTTGCGGAATTGTAGTTTTTTTTTACCATCAGGGCCTCATGAGCCTATTCTGGTGTTTTTAAAAGTTTTCTTTGACTTTATGACTTTCTGTGTCGTTTCTGGGATGCTTCGGACTCATATTGCACTGCTGGAAATAGTTTATTTTGATGCATATGCTGCTTTTTTGCAAATTTGCATTATAATATTTATTTTCGTTTTTCCTGCAGTATATAAAAATTGGTGTATTTCAAAAATAAAACTATGAAGACACTCAAAATAAATTTCCTGTGGTAGGAAGCTATTTTGTGCAACTTTTTTGTATTTACAGTTTTGAGGGATAAGCCTCTTAAATTTCTCTAACTAGAAATATATGTTCCATCCATCCATTCGCTTCTGCTTATCCTTTTCAGGGTCGCGGGGGGCGCTGGAGCCTATCCCAGCTGTTGTAGGGCGAGAGGCGGGGTACACCCTGGATAGGTCGCCAGTCTGTCACAGGGCCAACACACAGGGACAGACAACCATTTGCAATCACATTCATTCACACATTCACACCTAGTGACAATTTGGATTAATCAATTAACCTATCCCCACAAGCTGCATGTCTTTGGACGGTGGGAGGAAGCCGGAGTACCCGGAGGGAACCCACGCAAACACGGGGAGAACATGCAAACTCCACACAGAAAGACCCCGGCCTGGTGTTGGAATTGAACTCAGGACCTTCTTGCTGTGCGGCAACGGTGCTAACCACCGTACTGCCCGAGAGCAATATATGACATATATTTCTTCAATATATAAGAAATATATGTTAAAAAAACAAAAACGATTTTCAATTTTCTTGTAGTTTATTGCACTTTTTTGCAATTTATGTAATTACTATGCACTTAATGCAGACATATTATTAGAATCTGGGCTATAATGGTTGTATTGATGTATAGCAACTTGAAATGCTCCCAAAAATGGCACTACAGCATGTAAAAATATAATATAAGCTCTGGCGGACTTGGTTCTATGGTAGGTCTTAAAGGGTTAAGTGTTGAACTGACCTCCAACCTGCCCCGATACAAGTCTGATAAAGCAGCCTTGCAGTTTACCACAACAAGCCTGATCAACACATGTCACATCCTGCAACATACATCAACAATCTAAAAGATTTGTTTAAAGTGTGTGCATGTAACTATTATGACTAGGAGAGTAGAAAAATGCACTTACCATATTATTGACATTTTTGAGAATGGTGGTAAGACCACTGATGACAAGGGAGAACTTGTACTTGGAGATATTAATCAAACATTCCTTGTTGTGCTCTGTGCTGACTTTGGTGTGGGTGTTCTGGTGTCCAACTTTAATGGGAAGCTGAGAAAAAGAACAAAAAAACCCCATGAAATTAGAGGTGAGACATTCAGTAAATAAAATATTTCTGTCGTGGCCTGACTAAAAATTTAGAGAACACCGTTCACCTAGAACATTTTGGCAGGCTTAGCCTTTAAAGCTACACACTGTATGTTGTTTATCCATCCTGCATGATGTGCTATATACTCTTCTCATTTTAATTGCTTTCCTCTGGGATGCATTCATTTAGAGATCCTCTTGTTAAAATTATGTCTCTTTTTAAACTGCCCCTAAGCTATTGTCTGAAAACAATGGGCAACTGCTATAGTTGTTGACTACAGCTTCTACTTCTTGTTTTTCCTATCTTGGGTGCAGGTTATGGTTTACAGAACTATTACAGGGAGTGCAGAATTATTAGGCAAGTTGTATTTTTGAGGAATAATTTTATTATTGAACAACAACCATGTTCTCAATGAACCCAAAAAACTAATTAATATCAAAGCTGAATGTTTTTGGAAGTAGTTTTTAGTTTGTTTTTAGTTTTAGCTATTTTAGGGGGATATCTGTGTGTGCAGGTGACTATTACTGTGCATAATTATTAGGCAACTTAACAAAAAACAAATATATACCCATTTCAATTATTTATTTTTACCAGTGACACCAATATAACATCTCCACATTCACAAATATACATTTCTGACATTCAAAAACAAAACAAAAACAAATCAGCGACCAATATAGCCACCTTTCTTTGCAAGGACACTCAAAAGCCTGCCATCCATGGATTCTGTCAGTGTTTTGATCTGTTCACCATCAACATTGCGTGCAGCAGCAACCACAGCCTCCCAGACACTGTTCAGAGGTGTACTGTTTTCCCTCCTTGTAAATCTCACATTTGATGATGGACCACAGGTTCTCAATGGGGTCCAGATCAGGTGAACAAGGAGGCCATGTCATTAGTTTTTCTTCTTTTATACCCTTTCTTGCCAGCCACGCTGTGGAGTACTTGGACGCGTGTGATGGAGCATTGTCCTGCATGAAAATCATGTTTTTCTTGAAGGATGCAGACTTCTTCCTGTACCACTGCTTGAAGAAGGTGTCTTCCAGAAACTGGCAGTAGGACTGGGAGTTGAGCTTGACTCCATCCTCAATCCGAAAAGGCCCCACAAGCTCATCTTTGATGATACCAGCCCAAACCAGTACTCCACCTCCACCTTGCTGGCGTCTGAGTCGGACTGGAGCTCTCTGCCCTTTACCAATCCAGCCACGGGCCCATCCATCTGGCCCATCAAGACTCACTCTCATTTCATCAGTCCATAAAACCTTAGAAAAACCAGTCTTGAGATATTTCTTGGCCCAGTCTTGACGTGTCAGCTTGTGTGTCTTGTTCAGTGGTGGTCGTCTTTCAGCCTTTCTTACCTTGGCCATGTCTCTGAGTATTGCAAACCTTGTGCTTTTGGGCACTCCAGTGATGTTGCAGCTCTGAAATATGGCCAAACTGGTGGCATTTGCCTAATAATTCTGCACTCCCTGTATGTATGCTTATAAATATAAAATGTATCACCTTTTTGTTCATTGTTATAATTATCAAGACCAACATTAACAAAAAAACTATTGTCAGATATCCAAGATTGACCCAAGACTGCATTTCTGCCAAACTCCTCTTTTGCTCCGACCATGGTCTTTTTAGTTGCATCCAGTAATGAACTGTTCAAACATGATTATTGTAATAAGGGCATCATGGATATTCACTTTTACAATTTTTTTTTAATATTCATGTATTTATTTTCTTATTTATAGGAAATAAAACAAATACAATCAAAATAATAAACAGTTTTTAAAAGACTTTGTATATCGCCTTGGTACAGATTTCTATCAAACTTCCAAATGTAAATGAAGGAGAACATAAACACAAGTGACACTTGATTGTGATCCGTTTATGCTCCAAGGGAAACAAACAGCAGATGAAGTACAGCACTGGCTCAGTGAAGTTCATATATGGATCAGGTGTGCGACCACCAGTTTGATGAGGTAGTGAACACAGGCGTTCAGCTGTCTCGCTACACTGTGTGTATCTAGAAAAAAACTGTCTGAGAAAAATGTTTATAGCCAAGAAATTGGTGATGAGGGTCAGTTACCTTAATTGGGCTGCTTAACCCTTGTATGGTGTTCGGGTCTGTGAGACCCGTTTTCAGTTTTTTTCAAAAGAAAAATTAAACAATTAATTATTTTTTCAACCTGAAATTCATTGGCTTTGGCTTATTTTCTGTGAAGAACATAAATCCGAACTAATTTTCAATGACCTCATACTGTACCTCCCCCCACGCATTTACATTACATACAAGGTGTTCGGGTCCACTGGACCCAGGTCTAATAAAAGTGTTGAAAGTGTAGGTCCTGTGTTCCCATACTCTGTCTTCCTCCTTTCTGGTGCTGCTGATAGTGTTTTCTTCCCCTCCTGCTCCCACACAAAGTTGCAACATTGTTGAAAATTCAACTACCAACACCGTCTGCTCTTACATTCCCACACATTTTACCCTCTTTCTTGAGGGATCCAAATTTTATTTTCTCATACCCTGTCCCACCTGCAAATTAGGGGCATAATACTATAAATAAGACTTTGCCAGTGTGGTTCTTTATCACAACTGATCAAGATGGCAAAAGATTATCTGCTGCGAGGGCCGTCCAATTGATTTTGGAAGAGAGAGGAGCTTTGGATGATGATGTTGACAAAGAGGTTTCAGAATATTTCACATTTCTGAAAATTCAGAGTCTGACAGGGACTTTGAAGAAGACGATGAGGTTGAGCACCATTTAGTAACAAAACAAAGACGAGTACCCCATCTGCAGCCAGCTCCAGGACCAGAACAAGCCCACCAGACAGCAAGAAATATGGATGTCAATAACTGGTGAAATTGAATGGTCTTCTTGCCCAAGAAATGAGCCACCCTGCAGAGCTGTTACTGTGATAAGCCAGGGCCAACACGGCTGACAGGACATCAAGTCTTCATTTGAGCTTTTCATCCCAGATTCCATCCAGAAAATTATTCTGGATTGCAGTAATCTAGAAGGAAGGTGTGTTTTTGGAGAGAGATGGAAGGAGATCTAAGAACCCCAAAGGCCTACTTTGGGGTCCTTATCCTTGCAGGAGTTTTCAGGTCCAAAGGGGAATCCACAGAATCCCTGTGGGATGCAGAAACCGGCACGAACCTTTCCGTGCATCAATGTCTCTGGAAAACTTCCACAAAATTTCCAGGATTATCCGTTTTGATAACAGAGATGACAGACCAGCTCGACGGCAGAGAGACAAGCTAGCTGCCATCAGGACAGTGTGGGATAAGTGTGTGCAACACCTCCCCCTGTTTTACAACCCTGGGCCTAATGTCACCATTGATGAGCAGCTGATCCCATTTAGTTGTGAAACATATTGCTTCACGTGTAAATGTGTTGTGTCTTTCCACTCACTCCACTTGATTATAACTGATATATTTTTTATAACATTAAAAAACAAAACAAAAAAAACCCGAGAAGCACATTGATTCATAAATGTGATCTAACAAAAGTTAAAGGGAAAAAATTAACCATGTTTGCTGTTCATATGGTTTGTAATTGGGATGAAGTAAACATCTGATGAGTAATTTAACAAAAAATTGTTTGATAGTGTTAATTTGGAAAGCCAAAACTCTGGCGGGTCCACCAGACCCATGAACACTGGCTGAGTAACAAAAATATGAACACCACACAAGGGTTAAATCTGATATTTTCGATACTGGCATCATGCCTTGTCAAGTGTTACCTGCCTTTGTGGAAAGATGTATGCAACATAAAATGTTAAAAAAAAACAAGGAAGTCTTTTGAGCCTCAGGCTGTGTCTGCTGAGGTGCCCTCTAGCTGAAGATTTTATTAACATTTCACGTTTTCATTTTAAGTCTTTTACCTTGCTGTAATGTACCATTGCGTAGCAGCTCAAAGATTAACACATATGTTGCTACCAGCTAAGAAAGCATCAACCTAACCCCATGTAGCTGTAACTATTCCAACAACATGATTAGTGCAGCGCAGCACTATTCTCATCATCATTGGCCCTTTGTGCTGTTTAAAAAAATGAAACTAAAAATGGAATCAGAATTGTAAACACTTAATTTTTATTTCAGTTTCAAACATTGAGTTAAAAACAACAACAACAACAACAAAAAACAATCTGCAGCTATTGTTGCATGTTGTCTGTAAAAGTTCTTAAATTCTGTTAAGAATTTCCAATGCTAAGGCTTTTTTAAATTTAAAATGTCAGTGTGTGCAGTGAAGAGTATTTTAGCTAAAATATTATGCATGTCCTAATGAGACATTTATTCATGTTGAATATTACACTGTTTTTATTCTTCATCATAATTCACATTTCTTCAGTGCTGGTGTAGGTCTCCCTGACCAGATTTTGTCTAGTCTTCTCATAAGCTTTTGAGAGTCATTTAATACCATGTAAACTCGCCGGGAACTGTACAGGCTATAGGTCACACTGAAGGTGGGAAAACTTTTGAAATTGTTTACTGTGGTCTAACATCACAAAACCCTGGGTTAACATGGGTGTGCACACTTTTTACATCCACCGTATATATAGCCAATCTATATCTTGGGCTGTTTCTCCCATTCTTCTAAATTCTTTCTGGATACAAAGTACATAGGCAATTCAGAAAATGTCACTGCCAAGAGAACAGCAACATACTTGTAGTTATGATTGTTGCTGCAATAGTATTAGTACTACTACTCCTTTCAGCTGTTTCCTTTAGGGGTCACCACAGCAGATCATCTGCCTCCATCTCATCCTACCCCTAGCATCTTCAATTATCCTTGTCAGCCAATCACAAAATTATATGGCAACTAGGGCTGTTCGATATAACGATATATATCGGATGACGATATAAAAACATCTATCGTTTCATTTTACGCTATCGTTTGTTTCGTGGTGTCGCAAAATAAACTGTTTACGGCAATATTTTTTCCACTGTTTTGATGGTCACTGTAGTGGCTATATTCATTTCTTAAGTTCTCTCTTTCTCTTATATTTAATATAGCCACACTACGGACGGACAAGCGCCTGTTTTTATGCGTTGTCGTTAGCAACAATGACGGTAAAACCATTGCGTGTCCGCTTGTTTATTTTCCACATAAACCTTGCACAATAAAGCTCAAGATCCTGTTGAGACTTTTCAAAATAAACTGAACGACGTGAAAGAGCATGCAGAGTATTTACGGATGAGAAGCAAAAAAGAGCTGGCAGGTGCTAAAAAAAAACAAAACCTTAGACTCAAACGTTTGAAAAGGCTTTTCCCCGCAGCACGCCGTGTAATAAATACTCACAAAGAAAACAGCGGCCGTTACAATTTATGTCTAAAAATGCATCGCCGCTTGGCATCTTTCTTGGCCTTAAGACAACAATTCTGATGGCTAAAGATCCAAACGGGACACAAAAAAAAAAGAAAAAAAAATGCATCGTTTCATGCATCGGTTAAAACACTCGACTCCAGGTACACGATGCCCAGCTGGAAACACTTCACGTAAGTCGAGCTGCCCGAGATTCACAGAATTTACAGAAAATGTTACATTTTTGTGATTTATATCGTTATCGGGACGATAGATGTCTTATATTGGGATATGAGATTCTGGTCATATTGCACCTGATGGCAACACAAATGGGGCGATCGTGGCTGAAAGAGTTGGCAGTTCGTCTTGTAACCGGAAGGTTGCCGGTTCGAGCCCTAGTTCAGACAGTCTTGGTCGTTGTGTCCTTGGGCAAGACACTTCACCTACCGCCTACTGGTGATGGCCAGAGGGGCCGATGGCGCGATATGGCAGCCTCACTTCTGTCAGTCTGCCCCAGGGCAGCTGTGGCTACAACTGTAGCTTGCCTCCACCAGTGTGTGAATGTGAGAGTGAATGAATAGTGGAATTGTACAGCGCTTTGAGGGCCCCGAAAAGCACTATATAAATGCAATCCATTATTATTATTATTATTAAATAAAAGTGGAAAGTTATGGGAGTGTTGTCAACAGTGAGAACAGCTATATCACCAGCAATCTCATGTGTAAGCCTGTATATCACCATCGCAAACAAAAAGCCTCTCTGAGCTGATCCCTGATGTAATCCCACTCCCACATTGAACACATCTGTCACACCTACCACACACCTCACTATTGGCTTTCTGTCCTCCCTTGTTCTGCACCACACTGACATACTGCTCTGTCACTCCTGACTTCCTGATATATTACCACAGTACCACACCTGTGGAACTATGCTCTCTCTAGATCCACAAAGATATAGTCTATCGCCTTCCGACCTTCTCTATAGTTCTCCATCATCACTTTAAACCTAAACACCACATCTGTAGTTAGGAATGGGAATTGATAAATTCAAATCCCCATTCCGATTCCATTATAAACATCACTTATCGATTCACTTTCTTATTGATTCTCATTGGCTCCATTTTGAGAGTAACCACCATTGCTAAGCAGCAATAGAAAAAATTACATTACATGCAAATTGCATTTTTTTCGGTCAAACGTTTGTGCATTTTGTTAGGGTAGCACCCTTCTTTGTTTTGATCAGTGTTGGAGTCGTTACTCAAAGTAGTAATTAGTGCACATATTACACAGAAAACGTTCCTCAAAGTAATGCAGTACGTTACTTAATTACTAAGATCTTTCTCTTAGTACAATACAAATCTGACTGCAGAAAGCAAAGACGCAAAGTGATTCCGCATTAGAAACATGAACAGCTAGAAAGGGAGGCTGCAGCCTAACTGTTCATCTGTTTGTTACCTATAGAAGTTAAGGGTCTTGCTGCTGGGATCGGCATTCACTCAGCTTTAGTATTGGGTTCTTGGCTAGCTTAGCATTACTATGTTGTCTGTGCAGATACGTGCAAAGAACTAAAGTTGCAGCATAATGCATTCGTTTCTGTCCTGGATGCAGTTTTCCACTTTACCACTGTGCTCTCGTCCTTTAGAGCAATAAAAATAAATGTCCATATCCACTGCATTGCTATTTTCCTCCTCAATCACCTGATTGTCACGCAAGCACAAAAACCAATAAGCAGAATCAATAGGCAGGCAGACCAACGATTCCAAGGAATTGGACTACCAGGAAACGGTTTTCTAAAAAGAGTAGGTTCTTGATTCCCTGGAGGGAAAATAATTCTGACAGTATATAGCAATATACAGCAGGTAAAATAAGTTTTGAACACATTGCTAATTTTCTAAGTAAATATACATATACACGTTTCTAAAGGTGATATTGATATGAAATTCTCACTAGATGTTGATAACAACCCATCCAATCCACACATGCAAAGAAATCAAACTGATAAATTATGTCCAATAATTAGAAATAGGGCTGGGCCATATCATACCATTCACGGTAATACCGGTGTAATGTTGGGCAATGATAAAAAAATGAAATATCACGACAGAATATGGGTAAAACGCGCATGCGCAGTGCCTTTGTTTTCATTAGCACATAATGGAAAAAGCATGGTGGCGATGGAGAATGAGAAGGACGAAAGCGGATCGTTGAATGAAACAGATGAACCACAACTGGTTTGTAAAAATTCTGCAACTTCAGTGGGTGGAGCTGGTTTGGCTTTCGTCCGTCAGATACACACCAAAGCATATTTTTTGGTAGAGCATGCTAGCGGGCCGTCGTTATTACCAAACCGATTTTATGTGCTACACGGCGCTCAAAAATCTGTCAAATGTTTTAGTACAACTTTGCTAAGCTACAAAGCCGCACCGCTTGATGGATTGTCAGAGCACTACGGCTATCGTAGTCAGGAGCCTCGCGGAGAAATACGTACTGTGCTTCAACATAATATTACCGTATTGTGTGTGTATAACCTCTTTTTAAGTCTGAGCAAAGCTGCTTAGAGAGATTGGGATCAGAGGTTTTGTTTTGTGGATATTATACATGGTTATGCTGAGGATATGTCGGCCAATTTCCACTGGAAATGCCTTTTGGTTAAACTGTCAGCAAGGAATTTGCATTTGCACTGTAAAATTTTTATATAACTTTAATGCACATAAAAAACAGCTGCTTGTTTAAGTCAAAATACATTGATGGGTTTTTTTTGCACTAATAAAGTTGTGAAGTTGTAAAGTATTTTGTCTTGCGTCAATTATATCGTCAGTTATATCGTTATCAAATATATATTGTGATAAATATTTTTGGCCATATTCCCCTGCCCTGATTAGAAATGACACAAGGAAAATGTATTGAAAAAATAAACAGGGAAATGGAAAGTCATTAAACCAGCTAAAATCTATTAATAATTAGAAAACGGTCCTGTCACTTAGCGCAAATTATATAATCTAGTTTACTACTGATGGCCTATATAAAAGGTGTCTCATTACCAAGGCGTCACACAAGAAACTTCTCATTATGAGTAAACCAATGAGCTCTCTCAAGACCTTCACAACCTTATTATTGCAAAACATACTGATGGCATTAGTTACTAAAGAAATTCTAAACTACTAAAGGTCCCAGTGTGCACTGTTAGTGCCATAATCTGGAAGTGGAAAAAACAAAACTTCACTATAAACTAGTCAAGACCAATTGCTTCCCCCAAGATTTCATACAGAGGTGTGAAAATAATTATCATAAGATTTGTCTGAGAGCCAAAGAGAGCACTAAGAGAGAAAAGACATTCCCGAAAAAAACAAACAAAAAAAACCAAACAAACAATAAAAACCTGCTGCCATTTACATGGATGATGAAGATGAAATGAGAGTGGACATTTAAGGAAGACAGTGATCCCAAACACACAGGGAAGGAAACTCTCAAATGGTTTCAGAGAAGGAAAATAAAGGTTCTAGAATGGCCCAGCAAATCACCTGACCTGTATCCAATTTAAAATCCATGGAAAGAACTATGGTAAATGGCCTGCATTTGTATAGCGCTTTTCTAGTCCCTAAGGACCCCAAAGCGCTTCACACTACATTCAGTCATTCACCCATTCACACACACATTCACACACTGGCGATGGCAAGCTACATTGTAGCCGATATCATAAATTTGGATATCTGCCGATACTGATATGAATCCGATAGTGTTTTTTAATCAATAAAACTGTTTTTTAATATCTTGCTGCATTTTGTATAAGTTCATACTCAAGTTTAAATAAACAACAACACTAAAGCTATTCTGTTATACCTGTATGTAAAAAATACACTGCACCCAAAATATGTCATAGTTCAGCAAAACTGATCAATCTAATGAACTTAAACCTGCTCCTAGGGCTGCTCAATTAATCGAATTTTAATCACGATTACGATCTGGGCTTTCAACGATCATTAAAAATGACTGAGCCGATTATTAGCCCCTCCCTCATTTATCCGCGACACCTTAAAGGCCGGTCCGTGAAAATATTGTCGGGCATAAACCGGTCCGTGGCGCAAAAAAGGGTGGAGACCGCTGATTAAGAGGACCCGAGGGAAGCTCGGAAAGCTATAGTTATTTGGAGAGGAGAGTGACTGCCGTTGGTTGAAAAGAGTTTAAAAAAAAAAAAAAACTTCAGTGGTGTTGCACACTATTTTATATTATTTTTTTAAAGTCATTGTTAACCCTTTAAAGCCGGTCAGTGCAGCACGCTCCGTTTTGCGTAACTATTTTTAAATCCCTGTAGAACCTGAACCGTGTAAGCTAGCGCAATAAATTTTTTTGCATATGAAACCGGAGGAGTTGTACTTACATCTTATGCCATCAGCTTGTCCTCGGTCACGGTTTCGTTCCACATATAGCTTTGCAAAAATTGCATAAAAAGCGCTTGCAGGAACAAAAACATAATATTCCAGAAACACGCTTTGCCATTCCTATCAGCTGTTCGTAACACTTCCCACAGTGAAATGATGCACATGCTGTTTTCTTTGCAAATTTGCATCATAGGATTGTTTTTTGTTTTTCCTGCAGTATATAAAAATTGCTGTATCTCCAAAATAAAACTATGAAGACACTCAAAATAAATTTCCTGTGGTGGGAAACTATTTTTTGCAACTTTATTATATTTAAAGTTTTGAGGGATAAACCTCTTAAACTTCTCCAAGTAGAAATATATGTAAACAAAACAAAAGCGATTTTCAATTTTTTTTGTAGTTTATTGCACTTTTTTGCAATTTATGTAATTACTATGCACTTAATGCATACATATTATTAAAATATGGGCTATAACAGTTGTATTGATGTATAGCAACTTGAAATGCTCTCACAAATGGCACTACAGCATGTAAAAAAAATAAATAAAAATAATATAAGCTCTGGTGGACTTGGTTCTATAGTAGGTCTTAAAGGGTTAAATAAATATCGTCAAATAATCGTGATCTCAATTTCAGTGAAAATAATCGTGATTATCATTTTTGCCATAATCGAGCAGCCCTACCTGCTCCATCCTCCCTATTCTGGTATTTTAAAGAGTACTTAGCAGAAATATTAAGCAACCTAACTAATAGGGTTGCAAACTCCCAGCAAAAAAAATAGGGAACCACCCTCCACCTAATGATGCTTAATCGACTTAATCAACTTTAATTTGATGCAGTGTGAAAAAAAATGCACAGAATTAAATTGTCTGTGAAGGTTCTCAGTCATCCAGGTCATCGTAGTCAAAGGAGCTTGCAAAGAAAAGCGTCTGGACTTCTTTAAGTTACTTGAAGACGTTTCACCTCTCATCCGAGAAGCTTCTTTAGTTCTAAGGTCAAATGTGGAGAGTCCCAGATATAAACCCAGTGGGAGTTTCCCCCCACAGAGGGACAAAAGGACCCCCTGATGATCCTCTAATCGCCTGAGCCAAGGTGTGAAACTGGGTGTGGGTCCCAATCAGCCAGAGTTTCGGGTGTGTTCATTGTGAAACCTGGCCCCACCTTATCATGCGAATTCCTGAGGTCAGATGGCCCAGGATGTGAGTGGGCGTTAAGGCGTCTGGGAAGGGATCTCAAAACTGGATTATAGATGGCAGAGAGTTGGTGTCGTAAACCCCCGCCTCTGTTCAAAGATGGTCGCTCACAGTGGACATAGATGGCTTCTTTCACTCCTCTTTCAAACCATCTGTCCTCTCTGTCCAAAATGTGAACATTGGTATCCTCGAAAGAGTGTCCTTTATCCTTAAGATGCAGATGGACTGCTGAGTCTTGTCCTGTGGAGGTGGCTCTTCTGTGTTGTGCCATGCGCTTGTGAAGTGGCTGTTTGGTCTCTCCAATGTAGAGGTCTGGGCATTCCTCGCTGCACTGTACAGCATACACCACATTGTTAAGTCTGCGTTTTGGCGTTTTGTCTTTCGGGTGAACCAGTTTTTGTCTGAGCGTGTTGCTGGGTCTGAAATGCACCGGGATGTCATGCTTGGAGAAAACTCTCCTGAGGAGAGTTTTCTCCAAGCATGACATCCCAAGCATGAGCCAAGGTGATCCTCTAATCACCTTGGCTCAGGCAATTAGAGGATCATCAGGGGGTCCTTTTGTCCCTCTGTGGGGGGTTACTCCCACTAGGTTTATATCTGGGACTCTCCACCATTTGACCTTAGAACTGAAGAAGCTTCTCGGATGAGAGGTGAAACGTCTTCAAGTAACTTAAAGAAGTCCAGACGCTTTTCTTTGCAAGCTCCTTTGACAGAATTAAATTATTTTTGAAGAATAATTAAATAGATTCAACATCTTTCTTCTACAGAATGGCAGACTGTACAGATGGTATCTTCCCAAAGGAAAAAGTACTATAGCTTACTAGGGTATATTAGACTTAACAGTTACTATATACAGTAATGGACTTCTATACATTTGACATCAGATTAAAACTTTGGGTGTAAGATTCAGATAATTATTTATAAAAAGCTAGACATTTTAAATTAGAATAACAAAGAAAAGTATGTCTTTGTGCCCCCTTTTCCCTGTTCATGCCCTATCGGCCCCCTTGGCTAAACTTTGCTAGATACGCCTCTGCACAGTTACCAGCCGTCAGCTACGTAGAAAAAGATCCTGGTGTAGAAAGTAATATTAAATAAATTCTAACAACAGATTATCAAGCTTAAACGTGCTGCTGTTGTTCAGCCGCTGGTTTCCTCTTTCTGGTCCAAAGTGGGCCAAAAACAAAAAAGAGAGACGGACTCGCAACAGAAAAGCCGATCAGCTGATCATTGATCAGTTTCATGATTGAAGTAGCAGCAGGAGAGAGAGGCAGTCGCTCCATATATCGGTTGTTAAGCTTAACGTGGGAATGCTTTACAAAGATTCAGAGACGAACTTACACACTTGCTTCACTTCTCTCTGGGATAACTTCCTCGGAGATGAAATGCTGGTTTGGTAGCGAGGCTCCAAATACACACAGCCGCTCTATCACGTGATGCATACTGCTCCGACGTGCTACGGTTATGAACTGAGTTACGCCGTGTGGCAAGTTTTGTGAGATGGTTTCTGATATTTAATGGATCGGATTACATTTTTTATTTCTCTTCGATATCCGATCCAGTAATTTACGTCAGTATCGGACCGATACCGATACGTAATATCGGATCGGTCCATCTCTAGTCCATACACCTGAAAGTCCCGAAAACGCATTGCGAATTCTGTTTTGAGTCTACGGATGTATCCGTGTATTTCCGCGGTGCTGATGCTGCGCTGAGCGGACAGCTCCTGAAGAATTTGAAGTGTCGGAATGTGGAAATTTCAACATCGCTTGAAAAAAAACTGCCAGCGAGCAACGTCCCTCTCACCGGTAGGCTAAGTTATTTACAAGCTGAATGTGGTTGTTGGGGTTAGCTAAGATACCGTCATTAAGAAGCGGCACAACTAATGTGTCTATGCGAGCTAATGTGCGATGTGCACCGCTGGCCCAGCCATTTATTTTTAATGCACCTTCTCCGATTAATTCACTGCCTGTTGTGCCATTAGTTAACCCTTCACAGCTGGCACGCGTGCCCAGCGTTGCTGACCCCTGCTGTATACTATGCCAGCCACTTCGTTATGGCATTCCATGTATGCCCTGCCTGCTAGCATCTTGCACGTTGCTGTTATGTGTTGGATTGTCTCAGGGGCATCTTTACACATCCTGCCCTAGAATATTGCCTGGTGTGACAGACCCCAGCCTCTATGCACCTTGTCTTCTGTGCTGTCTTTCAGTAGGATTTCTTGATGTCAGCCACTTCCTCTATCTGCCATAGGTACATAATGTGCAGGGGCTTGTCCTTTCATGATGGTTCCTCCTCCTTCTTGGGTTTCACTGAGCACACGGTCGGTCATGGAAACTTACATTAATTAGTCCCAAGCCTCCTTCCTTCTGCTTAGCGTACAGCCTCACTGTGCTAGACTTAGAATGAAACCCTCCATGCATGGTCAGGAGCTTCCTGGTCTTGATGTCAGTGGCTTCTACCTCCTCCTTTGGCCATCTTATTATCCCAGCAGGGTACCTGATCACGGGCAGGACGTAGTCATTATGTGTTGCATCCTTCTCCCATATGCTCTTCCAGTATTGCTCAGTCTCCACCCTTTGTGGAGCTGTTGTCATATTGTTGCCCTGCCACTGGGAATATACCTTGGATGGTTCTGTGGAGAACAGCTAGTTTATTCTTCTGCCTTCAATCTCTCTGGTATACCTCGTCAAGCGGCTGGCCAAACCTGTGAGTCTTTGTTTGGTAGTTTCCAAGACCTCAGGTATGGACAGCAAGCTCAGATGGCTACATTCTGAGCCGATCACATATCAATCTGATACCAATATCAGCAAACTGGTATCTATACTAGGGATATTTGGATTGCTTCGCCTACTTCTACTAAACCAGTAACATAAAAACTGAAAACATTTTCCAGCAGTGCTGATGTGGTATAGCATTTGGTTTCTTGCTATACATACCATCACAGCAATCACACGTAATCCATTTTCTTTTCTACTGTATTACAAAAAATTAATGCAACTCATCTGCACCTCTTCAAGTATTTGTCAGACTCAATAGCTTGGTCTCAGTAATGATAGAAATGCTATATAATATTTATTCATTACATTTTTTCTTTTCTTGTTTATTTTAAAGCTTCATTGTAACTGCTACTATACTAGTACAAAAAAGTATACTTCAAAATGTTGACATTTTTTGGGAAGTGAAAATCCTTCACAGTAGCAACCCAAAAACTGACCACATATAACAAACATACTTAACAAAATCTATGTAATCTCAAATAATTTCTTTGATATTTTAACAGTTTTGATTTTATAGTCAAAAAATAATAATTTTAAATTAGTAACTTTTGCTAGGTTTACAGCTACCATCCACACAAGTCTGGGTTTCTAAAATTCAGACTTTTCTTGGGAAAACTTCTTACCTGTTTTTTCTCCCCGGTCTGAACAAGCATAAAGAAATTTTTGGAAACAGTGACACAGACACATGTATGTGCTTCCTGATTGGATCTTATCAATCATGTTTCCTCAACTGACTTGTCACATCAGTATC
This sequence comes from Aulonocara stuartgranti, assembly GCF_965226115.1. Classification (NCBI taxonomy): domain Eukaryota; kingdom Metazoa; phylum Chordata; class Actinopteri; order Cichliformes; family Cichlidae; genus Aulonocara; species Aulonocara stuartgranti. The sequence goes on along the minus strand of NC_138950.1, from coordinate 36,480,925 downwards.
TTGTGACTCTTTTCCAAAGGAAACAAAAACAAAGTGCTTAAATCAGCACACAAAGAACTACAAGGGTTGCTTGCTGGCTTTGTTGTCCATGTCTATTTTATACATGCAGACAGCGTGACCAGTCAATTAACTGTAATGGTCACCTATTAATTTTCAAGTATGGACATAGATCATTCCTCAAATGCTGCCAAAATGCTTGTCTACAAGGAAATTTTCAACTGCCATTTTAAAATTAAAGTTTTTAATATCTCTTCTCTCTCTCTCTCTCTCTCTCTATAGATATATATATATATATATATATATAGATATATATAGATATATATATATATATATATATATATATAAACAAAATGTAATATTAGACAAATATAAGTAAAAATCAAAGGCTTTTAAATGTTGAGTTAATTTATTAAGAGAAAAAGAAAAGATACTTTTTCACATAGACCTAGATAGGTTTAGGTAAATTGAAAAAGGAGGGCCAGATGTCCTTGGGTTATCCTTGTCTAACATTAAAATTTGCTCTGAATCATGTAAGTGTGACAAATATCCCCCCCAAAAAAATACGACAAAGGTTGTTTTTAAAAAAAAAAAAAAAAAAAAAAGCAAGGTAGGCAGTAAGCAATATAAACACTGACCATTAAATGCTTTTTCTATTAATTATTAATATTAGTGTCTTCCAAACACGCTCAGATTGCTCAAAATGTAATAGTGTCAATGACAAACTATGTGTATTTCAGCACAGACTGTTGCCTGTGAGGTTTTAATTGGAGTTTGGTGCAATAATAACTAACAAGTAGATGTAACACCGAAAGCCACTTTTTCCAGTGGTAGTAATCCAGGCTAAGCTGCTAAATCCTACGTACAAGCCATGATCTGTATCAACTAACACCCAAGACAACTTAAGAAAAGCGAATTACTTTTCACAATCACAATCTACCAAAATTAACTTTGACTACTGTCTGACTGGGAGGTTTTTTCTTTTGTAAACAGCTGATGCATGTTTTGTCGACGTCGTAGATGTGTCATACTTAAAGGAAATAACTAATACGAACACACATTGTAACAAGAGCTAAGTTTTGAGTATAAACTGATATGGATTTCTCTTACAAATAAAGAAAAGCAGGCGTCTCACAGTAACTGTTAAGAAAATAGCTGTTAGAAAGAGGCGCATTAACTTTTAGTACTCACACCCCAGTAAGTTCATAAGATATTTTGGATGCAGTGTGCTACCCCAGCCACATCTTTTTTGTTTACATTAGAAAGCTAGGCCTGCTAATGTTAGCTACCTAGCTGACAAGAGAGAAAACGACAGATCAACTTTAAATGGCATACAGACGTGTCTTCACTGGTTCAAATGTTCTAGATATAATGTTTTATTAACATTATTCCCCACTGGAACAGGCAAATCCCAACAGCTCAATTATAATATGAGATAAACGTGCTAACTGATCGTGGAGACAGCGCTAGCTAGAAAGACCTCATCTTCAGTGTTTTGCAGCTGGAAGAAGCAAACACAGTACACTACAGTGGAGAAAGTACATTTGACAAATGAATCGGTATTTAATTCGATTTTCAAAACACCTCGTTGCTGTATATATTACGTTAATTAGAGTACTTCAGCGTCAACACTACCGAAGCTTGCTACACCCATCTACTGAATGAGCCCATCTTACCTGCTCATCAAATCTAGTAATCACGGCCTGGACCCATTCCACTGGTTTGTGAGCCGCCATGACCAGGCGGACGGACACCGCAGCCCTCTGCTGCTAAATCCAAGATGCAAGACCGCAGCTGACGGGCTTAGTAATGCATGGAAATTGTCTTGAATCTGTGGGAAAGGACGAAAGGGGCGAGATTTTTTCTCCTTCTTTAGGATTCACCATCCCACCGCCATGACACACTACCGGAAGTCTTCTTCACAGAAACTGACTGGGGGGCGGGCGGTGCAGGGTCAAGTTAGCCGTAATGAAAAAGGACACTTCCAGGCACTGTTTTCAAGATTCATCATCATTTTGATTTTCATTATGCAACATGTATGCTACATGTACACGGTATGCTATGCCAACAGATACACATAAATATATATAAATATATATACATTGATATATATTTGTGTGTGTGTGTGTATATGTATACATATATATATGTGTGTGTGTGTGTGTGTGTGTGTGTGTGTGTGTGTGTGTGTGTGTGTGTGTGTGTGTGTGTTGGACACGTTCCAATTTCGTTGTACTATTGTACTAGGTATGACTGTGCAATGACAATAAAGAGTTATCTCTCAAACTAGAACTCTGTTCACAGACGCTAGAAGACTCGTACAGTTGTGCCTTTGTTTACCACTATCAGTGGCCTCACAGGAGAGATACTTCTTTAACTTGAGATCACTGAAATCATGGTTACAGTCCACTATATCGCATGTCCGTCCAATGTCCACACAGGCATTTTGAATAAGAAATATAGACATTAGAGTCCACATGAAGGAATTTATGAGGGCTCTCTTCAGACCCTGAGCCACATTTGGTATTGCACCCCTGCACCAAGATAAAGGTAAAGCTTTAACTTGTTATGAACACTTAAAACATTGTTATTAAGCATGAATATATCCTTGCTGCAAAATGGATTTAGCCATTTTGTATGCTTTGAAAATGCGTCTTTTGGGTTAGTTCAAATGTTGTATATTTTTTTTTATATATCTTTTATTCAGCTGTGCACGTTGTATGTTGCTGGTTGCTGTATGTAACAGAACTTCATAGTTGTAAGACTGGCCTATTGTTTTCTAGTTTCATTATGATTTTGCTCACTGGTGTGTTCACCTTTTCACAAAGGAGATGTTTAATTACGGTCTCCTTTATAGGTTCAAGATGTTTTTCAAGCTCTGGATAACAGATTGTTGGATCTGTACATCTTTGTTTTTGCTTATTCTTGTCTGCTTCGTGCATCAGGGTTTGTTATCTGCAAGACAAATTTGTGTTTAATTATTTTACTGTTGCATTAGAACAAGACAACATGACTTGTATGTTTACTAAAAATAACTCATACTTGTTAAATAAAAATGTGTATGAAGTATATTTTATAGCCTGTTATTGTATACTATACTTTTAGTCTAATAAACCCCACCATGCAAGCATAAAAAATGTAACACCTACTGCAGGACTCCCACAGCTCTGAGGAACCAGTACACACTGATGAGAAGTGGGTTATTAGAACGAGGCATACATGGGCAACTACTGGACAAGAATATGGAATTACCAGATGAGCCAGTGAGAGGGGTTATATGCAGCATATGTGAGTACTCTGGATGAGTAGAAAGCCAACATCCATACTGACCAAGAAGCAACTAATAACTCAATAACATCAACAGAAAACACACTCAATGTAGCCACCCTAGGAAGAGCACAACTCCCTCAGCTAATTGACAGAGTCCTATCAGAGGAGATGCTTGCCGATATGAATATTGCTCTATGCACCATCCCCACTTTACACAAGCCTTAAAAAACAATACAAACTATAACAACTGTACAACTGGGCAGAAATGATAAAATACAAAATAGGCTGAACATATCGCAACCTGGATGAACCTTAGATATTAATGAATAAAGAATAAATAAAGAATACAGGTTTAGGAAGAAAGCTGGACAACCAATGGATATGGACATGATCTCCACGTACTGACTGAAGAAGCAGACGAGAGAGATAGGACAGAGAGAGATTGAGGTCCCCCTGGCTTACCTCTTATCACATCTGAGAAAGGGTAAAAGGTCTTAATAGCCTTTTATGTTAAAAAAAAAAAAGTGGTATTACAGAGTTTCTCTATATGAGCTTTTGCTAATGCTAAATCATCTTTATTATTAAACAAAGATGTAATGAAAGTATAAGTCTGATTAATATGTTGACTGAAAAATGCAGTTTGAGTAATGAAAATGATTCTAACATCTGGATTTTGTTTGCATAGACATGATCCAGTTACGACCTTGGCAGAGTTGCATCTGTGTGTGGCTGCAGGAATGTGGAAAGAAATGGAAATGTGTAGCCAACGATCATTAAACATGATTTTGAATAAGAGAAATGGTATTAAGTGTTGGTTATTGAACACAGAACCGTAATTCATATATGATTTTGCTGATAGTGTCATGGTCTGGGTGAGTCCCAGTGTTTTTCCTCCAAGCCAGCAGCTCCACCTCTGGGAGGAGCCACCGTGTTCCTGCTCATTGCTCGCACCTGTGGGCAATTAAGCCGTGGACTTATAAGGCCAGCGGCGCGCAACTTCTCTTTGCCAGATTCTCAGCTAACCACAGTTAATACAGGCCACCGCTTTGTTTTGTACACGGCTTAGTGAACTACCTTGGCTCATCTTGTATCTCTCTTTCATAGCAACGCACCATAGATTAGCAGACGCAACTCTCCGCCATAGAACCCCCATTCGGACGCTGGACCTCCTGACAGTCTCACGGTTTTACTCACTCCACGCACCTGCCTGCCTCCCTGCCTCAATGTCAGGAATTTCGGTTACGTACCACTCACCGGGACCACGCTACCGATCCACCTGCGGCAAGTAAGCAGTGCAAAGGAATATTCAGAACAAATAGCTTGCCAGTATTCCTCCGGAACCATACCTGACATATCAAATCAAATCAAATAAAATCACTTTTATTGTCACATCACATGTGCAGGTACATTGGTACAGCACATGTGAGTGAAATTCTTGTGTGCGAGCTTCACAAGCAACAGAGTTGTGCAAAATACAATGATGTAAACAAGCAAAATACAAGAATGGCTACATCTGAAACTAATAAATATATGTACAATATATAATAGTATATGCATTTCTGGATGTGTATACTAAATATTTTTCTACGTGTGTGTGTGTGTGTGTGTGTGTGTGTACACATATTTTACAAATTAAATAGAGTAAACAATAAATAAAATATATAAAAAATATACAGAGTTGAGACATATGTACTCTTGTTTCAGTGACTCTGACCCCTTTCCAGGGACCCAGCCATCCAGTTTGACTCTCCCTTTGTCCCTAACCACAGAACTGCAGTTTCCACCATTGAAAAATCACTGATTGTTTACTTAGCTCAGGTCGCATAAGTGCTGTTTAGTTTTGGTGTTTGTTCCTAGCACTAGTGAAACACACAACTCAGTTTTCTGGGGGGTTTTTCACTTACACTTGTTGTGAAAGAATAAACGTTGTCAATAAAACGTTCTCTGTGCTGCTCTGTGTTCTGCATTTGAGTCCTTTTTCTTTTGAGTCGGCCTCGGCCGTGACAGATCAGTATTAAGCATAATCAACTAAATCAGGTGTAAGTTTAATCGATATAACAAATAAGAGAGTATAATAATGACAGTAAAGACAGGCCTATCACTGAAAGTGTGTGTGTGTGTGTGTGTGTGAGGATAGGAGGGAAGAGTGAGCAGACACTAAGCAATGTCTGACTATAAAACACATTATTCAATAAAATACATTTTATTGTATATAATGTGATTCACAAACACAAAGTTCAGAAGAGAAAAAGGGAGAAAACTTTCCCCTGTATTTGAATTAAAAAAAGAATATGCTGAAATGAGTGTTCATGTAAGAATGAGCTAATCTGGCACCCTGGAGAGCATCGCCAGATCCTCCTGTCTCAGGAAAACCAGGGCCATGACAGGTGACCGATTGCTCCCTGCCTGCCACCTGCCTGAGGCGCCGACCAGAGAACAGTGGGTCAACACTGTTCTCTGGTCGGCGCCTCAGGGCCATCAAGTCCCACATCTCTAAACTCACAAAGAGCTTCTTCCCCTGGGTAATTCAGACTGTTAATATACGCTTTCCCCCCACACCACACCCTGCCGACTCATCTCACCAAATTAATTTTTTTTTTTAAATTCCTGCCGTTTTACTATTTATATTTTATTCCTGTTGGTGTGGAGCACCCATAATTTTGTACATGTGCAATGACAATAAAGGACTATCAGAGAGATCAACTGCTGCCGAAACTGTAAACCTGCAAGTTGATTTTGTATGTTTTGGCTTGTTCCTGATTTTTTGTTAGATCATCGACTCAAGACGATTTGGATTGCCACTCTTCAGGCTAGGGTGTGCTTGTTCTCTCTCCAACCTTTCTTCTCACAAAGATCAGAACAAGCTCAGCATCAGTGTTGGGCAAGTTACTTTGAAAAAGTAATTAATTATAGTTACTAGTTACTTCTTCAAAAAAGTAACTGAGTTAGTAACTGAGTTACAATATTCTAAAAGTAATTAATTACTTGAAAAGTAACTATTGCGTTACTTTAAAAAAAATTGTTTAACCCTCTTTGGTCCAGGGTATAATTGGCCATTTTTAACTACTTTTGATTTTCCCTCCACATTTTACCTTTAAAAATTATTTACTTAGCCTTGTTTGGTATCATCAGCACAGCCTCACGTGTCTGAATTTACAGTTATGTTTTCATTTTTGACATACTGTATTACCACAATTGATCTAAAATCAGACAAAAAACATAAAATCCGAGTAGAAAAAGTTATATTTTTACTGTAACAACCACAAACATGTTTAATGAATCATATTTGATAACTTTAAATGCAAATATAAATTGTTAATTTTAAAATCCTATGCACAAGTTTTGCAAACAACAAAGTTATTTGCATCCATTTACCTTTTACCTTGATTTTTTAAATAACCATTTCAAACTATTTACATAACAATCAGCTGTTCTGCATTCAATAAGATGCCACACAAATTATTTGTGCCACTCCAAAAAAATTATTTCTGTCCACTATAAAGGAGAACGTCACAGCCTGATACCTGCAGGTCTGACAGCAGCAGGTGTATCACTCCTGTTTCTACCTGGAGACAGCAGTCGCCTCAATGTTCTGACACATCTCAAAACTCGCTCTCCCTCTATTTCTGCTGTCTTTCTCTCTCTCTCTCTCTCTCTCTCTCTCTCGCCGTCACTCCTAAAACTTCCCCTGTTTTGTTTTGTTGTTTTGCTCATATGCAGAGAGTGCTTGCTGCGCTGTCCTTAGACAGTAAAAGTGACGAAACTATTGAGGAAAAAACGCCACGTATATATTGTTTATCATGACTGTGGTTTTACGTGGCCTATCAACACAATTTAAAAACTGGTATATATCATCTTGTTGCTTTGTCTTTAAGTGGTCGTGTGACTGGCTTACCACGACTACTTTATTCTTCCTCAGTCAAACAGCAGCACTCACGCGATTGTTTTGCCCCTTAGCTCCAGGTGTTGTGCTAGACCAGACCTTCCCAAAGTGTGGGGCCCGCCCCCTAGGGGGGGGCGCAGAGCCATGGCTGGGGGGGTGGGGGGGGGCGAGGTATGAAAAGGAAAAAAACAAAACACTTGGACACAGTAGCGGTTTTTGATATGGGCGACACGGGCGGTTGCCCGGGGCGGCATCGTGGTGGGGGGCGGCATCACGGGCATCGGCAAAAAAAAAAAAATTGCTCGTACTCATGCTGCCCCGACATCAGCCAGCGCATATTGGGAATGGCATAGGCACCGATCGGTTTTCTATCGCCCATTTGCTGGGAGTAAGGGTGCCCTCCGTTTGCGAGGTGCGCCTGCTGCTTGCGGCACAGGGAGGAGAGGGCGGGCCGGCGGGGGATTCTCTGGCTGGCTAGAGCAGCATCTAATAACCAACTCGCAAAATAAAACAAAATCTAAAAAAAACAACAAACACGAAAACACCAGACATCATGATAGAGACTTATAATTTGCACCGATGTTTTTTCGAAATTCTATATGCGAAAAGTGAGCGCGAGAGCCCTCGGTGCGCCTCCTTGCTGCTGAAATCAAAGTAAACTTTATTGTCATCTCCACTACATACAGTACAGTATATAGAGAGACGAGACGACGAGGCTCCAGTTACAGCAGTGCAAGTAAACAAACAATAAATATAAGAAGAGTAAGAAAATAAATCTACAGTTTAGGACCAGGAGTAAAGGGATCAATAACAATTCAAAAATTATAATTTACAGTTTGATGATTTAAAGTCTCACACACAACCCGTCGAAAAGGGAGGGGGGCCGGCTGCTTCCAAATAGAGCACATTTCATTCATAATGTTGTAAATTATGCATTCATGATTTGAATCCTGGGTTGTGTGAAATCCCAGAAATACACCCTAGACAAAGTGAATCTGTGAACTAAGGTGTAGGTCTATTAGGTTATGTTGTGGTGATCCTTGGGTTGGGGGATTTGTGTTCATACTGGAGTGCAAAAATTAAAACCAATGTAAGATGGACAAGAAAAGTTCAAAGCCATCAGGTGCTCAGTTTAGAAAAAATAGAAAAGAAGAGGAGGAGAAACGAGCAAAAGATGCAGGTAAGCAGATGTGTCATTGGATAAAGGCAGGTCATCCTGAAACAATCAGAACACTTTATTAATCCCTAAGGAAATTATGTGGGTTACAGTTGCTCCAAAAAGAAATGGTAAAAATAGTAACAGTAACAGACTTAACTCCAAACAATATATTATGTTACAGATTTTAATATTAATTAGTCATTGTCAATTGTTGATTTGTCCTGTTCTCATTGTATGATGAATTATGATGGCTGTTTGGTAGCCGTTTGCATATTCTCTCTCTCTTCGTGTGTGTGTGGGGGGGCGCCAGAGGGAGTGTTAGCCCGGGGCGACAAACAGGCTAGGACCACCACTGCTTGGACACTGCTAGCGCCGGCGCCCACAGAAGCATAGCTGAATAGGTTTCCAAACCAACTTCATTCTAAGCCAAAGACTAGAAAATATGGTGAAGCATATCTTCCCTTTGGTTTCACCTGCACAGTGCCGAGGTAGGTCTCCCCCTGCAGAATTGGTTTTCCCTTTGTTGGGAGCACACGCTGGGCTCTTCAAATCATGGACAAACAGGATCCCACATTCTTGATTTTTAGTTCACAAACACTTTTTATAATAACTAACTACTCCTGACATTTTGGAGATGTTAGCTCTTTATACAGTAAAGTTACAGCGGGATACAAATAACATCAGGCTGATCCTGCCACGATTTGTTCCCCCGGTTCAAATCACGGACAAACAGTATCCCACAGCTGTTTATGTTTTTAAACCCATTTTGCACAGAGAGGCATTTTTTGAAAAATGCATTGACAGCAATGTTGAATATTATTACACAGGAAAAAAACAACTACACGTAAAATAATTACACCGTGATGCCTCTGCCTTTGTAAATGGAGGGACAGTAACTGCGTGTAAAACCTGCAGATAGTCAGCTTAACAGTATTTTGTGTCTATCTGCCATTCTGCAATTCATCTCATGTAAACAATAACGTGGCGCACAACGTGACGTGAAAAAGGCACATAGCTTTGACGTTGCATGATGAACTCTGTATTCCTCGTCCACACGTAAACGCAAAAAAGGAGTTTTAAAAAAATCTCAGTTTTCGGTGATTCGAAACACCGTTTATGTGTGGACGAAACAGCTGCGTTTTCAAACATTTTTCTTGTAAAACAAAGGGGGGCCCAGCAAAAAAAGTTTGGGAACCACTGTGCTAGACAGTGATCGTGATTACCGTCAGCGGGAGCGCGCGCAGCTGCTTAAAGCTGTAGCGCCCCGATTACTTACAGCTACTTCCGTGCAAGTGATATAAGATGCGGTAAGCTGAACACAGCTTCAACCGTCTGTTTGTTGAAAAATAGTAAAGGACCGCATTTTCTTGTTAGTAACTGTAACGGCGTTGTAACGATAGGAATAGTAATTAGTTAGATTACTCGTTACTGAAAAAAGTAACACCATTACTTGTAATGCCGTTATTCCCATCACTGCTCAGCATTAGCTCAGAGAAGGTTAATTAGCAAACTGATTTAATTCTGTTTTGCTTATGTTTAATCACTTCATTGAAACATGCTGCATTAAAAAGTCCGAATTGTGGACCTATTTTTTTTTTAACCCTTTGTGAAACAGTGAAGGCAAAACCCTGAGTATTAATCTGCATTTGAATAAATAGCTCTTACAGGTTACTCCAGTCTTTTAAAGTAACAGAGCCTTGGGGCTTATTTTTCAAAACCACTAAACTAAACCTAGTTATATTTCAAGAGCACTGATCTAAAGGGACGCTGCCGTTGATGCGTGTAGCTAGTAGGACTAGGCTTGCAAGGCCATTGCCCCCAGTTTTTTTTTATCAGAGGCAGGAGCGCAACCGCCCAGAGGCCTTCGAGGCAGTTAGTACCGGGCTAATGCCCTCATCCATTTAAGCTCTGCACTGCCTACTGGGTAAGACTCATAGGATCAGTGTGGTGTAAATAAGGCACGACGAGTCCACAGGTCAGATTTCAGAGCCATTTTATTGAATGCGGCTGCAGCTCCCAAGCTACCAGCCGAACATATACCACAACTCTCCCCACAAACCCTAATTCCCCTTATTTAAGTCGGCAGGCGTAATTGCGGATGCCGTGAAGCTGCGTCCACCTTCCCTGCATGGCACCCCAGACCACGCCCCACCACATACCCCCGATGGGGGTATGAGGCCGGGAAGTCATCCAGTCGAACCAGCCATCCAGCTTCCTCCGAAGGGTGGCTGACCTGTCCCTGTCCCTTAAGTGAGGAGCACAGCCATCCAGGAGGGGCTCAGTGTAGAGCCGCAGCTCCTCCACATCAAAAGAAAATAGTTGATGTGGTTTGGGCATCTGACAAGGACGAGCGCCTCCGGTGTTCTGAGCGTGTCCTGGGTCTCACCGGGAGGAGGCCCTGGGAAGACCCAGGACACGCTGGAGAGATTATATCTCTCGGCTGGCCTGGCAATGCCTTGGTGTTCATCTGGACAAGCTGGAGGAGGTGGCCAGGGAGAGGAAGGCCTGGTATTCTCTGCCTAGGCTGCTGCCCCCATGACCCAACCCTAGATAAATGGAACAAGATGGCTGGATGAAAATATAAAGTGTTGAAATTTGTAATGTAAAACATAAAAAGCTTAAAATGTGATGCGGCCCTGGATAAGTTAATACGAGAATATAGCTTGCAATTTTGAAATGTTCTCTAAATGAAAGAAACAGGAATGTGAAATAGATTCTATACGTGAGTCAAAAATTACTATGGAGAATGGCATTCAAGGATTATTGCCTCAGTTTTGTCAGAGTTTAAAACAAGACAGTTACTGGAGATCCAGTCACTAATCCAGGAAGAACAGTCAACTAGGGTGGACAGAATGTCATCAGCATACAAATGATAAGAAATGCATATTAAGTAAAATATTATGGTCAACAGAATCAAAAACAGCACTGAGGTCAAGCAATATGAGCACAGAGCAATTTTCTGCATCAGATGCCAACAGAGGGCAATTATAGCTATCATTATAGAGATCATTAAAAGAGCAGTTTCAATGGCACGCTGCTTTTGAAAAACAGATTGAAAGTGGTCAGAAATCTGCAAAGTGCATAGTAATGATCTAAACTGATTTTCAAAAATGTTTTCTTTTTCATTTTGAAATAGGCTGCTGGGAGAACTGGCATCAATTTGAGGTTTTGTAAGTAATTGAGTTACCTTAGTATACTTAAAATCGGATAGAACACAATCTTGCCTCAGTGAGCTGTTAATAATAGACAGCAATAAGGGAGCAATGCTTGTGAGAGATCCAAACAGGACAGAAAGAATTAAGATCTCTAACAAGGATGATGAGGGTCTTACCTTATCCCTTATACTAACTAAGTCATTAGTCATAGGTAAATCATACGGTTACTGTGTAACCTTGGTTCTCTTAGTCAGAGACTATCTCTCCACACCGTTACGTATTCCATATGTACAAGATACGTCCCCCCTTGGTCGTGGTGTGTGGATACTTCTTTAAGACACTCCAGCACACCTGGCTACGCCCCACAGCTCACGTATAAAACAGCTGTGCAGACGTGACACCGGTGATAGTTTGATCGGAACACGTCTCCGAGCGACCTGACGGTGGAGAGATAGTCTCTCACTAAGGGAACCAAGGTTGCACAGTAACTGTACGTACTATCATATCGAGACTATCTCTCCACACCATTACATTATCCATATGTACGGGGTAACTCTCTAAGACACCCCGCGAGGAGACAGTGCAACCGAACCCCCGAGAGGGAAGGTGCCAATGAACCATCGACAAAGTACACATAAGCAGACCACCCTGGTCAGGGCTTCGCCAGACGCGAAGGCCAAGCCGGGGGGTGGAGGCAGCAGTCTGCAGACGCCAGACTGGCCCGAACCTGTAGTGCAGGACGCAGGACTGCAAGTGATTGGCCGCTCAAGGTCAGCCTGGGAACCGTGAAGCACACGGCCAGGGAGCGCAGCACACCAAGCTGCCAAGTAGTATCCTGCTGGTCGCATAAGCCATGCGGGCAATGCCAGACAGACAGCCTGCAATGTCAGCACAGCCGCTGAAAGCAGAGGGCCGAGGTAGGGACATGACCCAAAGTGTCTGTCCCCAAGCCACCCCGCGCCATCCACAGACTGGCAAGGGGGCTGGCAGTCCAGCCAACTGAAAGGCCAATTGGGGACACAACCCAAAGGTGTGCCCCAATGCCGGTTGGCCACTAAGTGCTGTTGCAGCAGGTGTGTCGCAAGGGCGAACTCGCTACTCGTGCACAGTCGGCGCTGGAGGGTGAAGAACACTCACTCACTGGCTGACACATCAGACACAGCGAGGTCCAACTGGCGTGGAAAACACAGCCTGCAGCCGCAGCAGCTCATATGCCAGACAGAACCTGGCTAAGAGGCTGGAGAACGTACACTCGCTGCAGTGAAGTCCGACTGGCGCGTTAGCCGGCTAACCACGGGCAATACGCCAGGGGAACACAGCCCGCAGCAGCAGTACAGCTGCGAAAGGTAACGTAACCCGCAATATGTGGGCAATCTGCCAGACAGAGAGCCAGCGCCGCAGGCTGGAGAACTGTCAACTGCTGGCCCAGGCGGCAGACGCAGTGAGGCCTGACTGGCATATAAACCGGCGAAGCATGGGCAATATGCCAGGGGAACACAGCCTACAGCAGTGCTGGCCACTAGGCCCAACTCAAAGGATGTCATGAGGGAGGAAGGCGGCTGGAGGACAGGTGATCCTAGGCTCCGAGTCCTCCCCGCCTCACCTGAACACAGCTGTCTCCACACGCCTGCATAGGGCCCTCAGCACAGCGAGGTGGCCGCAGGGCAGACAGGCAGTCCCATCAGGCAACCCTGGTTGTCCGACCGGAGCCAAGCGTCATAAACATCAATCTCCTGACAATCAACCTCCACCGGCCCAGGCCTCACAAGGCGGGGCCATGGCAGGGAATGCTGCGGGAGGGGCCCGGAAATCAAGCGACCCAGACATAGGTCCACCCATCCAGGCCCCACTCCAGTGGCAGCCAGAGGGGATGGAAGCTTCTTCAACATCGACCTCACGGTAATCAACCTCCACCGTCCACCTGGGCCGGTGGAGGTTGATTCCCTCACACGCTGCAGCCATCCCCATTTTAGCCTTAGAGGCACAGGATGTGGGAGGGCTCTCTGTGTCCCCAGCCTGCCTGCAGCTGTCGTGTCAAGCTCCATCCCTATAGAGCGACCGACAAAATGGCCACCAGCCACCAGCAGTTACCCTCACGCCCTTGTTAGAGCATGCCGCCCTGCCCAGGGAGGGCTTGAAGGGGCATCCAGAGGGACCAGGGACGGGGCTATCGGGGGAGGGGCCAAAGGCAAACTAATCTCGCCATGCATGGCAGCAACCATCTCCGGGCAGGGGACCATAAATGCTGGGAGGCAGGGCACTCAACTGCCTGCAACCAGACCAATCAGGCAGCAGCGGCACCTGAGATAGGAGGCGCTGTGGCTGTGTGACATCACCAACCTTGAGGTCTGTTCTACTAGACAGGACCTCAGGAAGGGCTAGTTCCCACACCCGGCATGCTCCAATCAAGAGCTGAAGGGATCCATCTTGCCCGACACTGTGCCTGGGGACCAGCAGTGGGCAGCCCAGGGACAGGTGGGCGACACCGGAGGAGAGGATGGAAGCTTCTTCAACATCTGCCTCCTGATAAGTCAACCTTCACCGGCCCAGGCCTCACAGAGGCAGGGGCATGGGAGCGACGCTGTGGGAGAGGCCAGCAGTGAATCAGCAAGATTGCTCCAGACCAACGGCCAATTAGAGATGCCACTTGCTGTATGCTGGCTGCAGGAATCATCGAGCCTTCACACAGTGAGTGGTGTAGTCCTGTTGTGCTTTTGCCAAAGAAAGATAATTCTAAGCTTAGATGTTGTGTAAACTTTTATGAGTTAAATTGTATGTGTGTTTTTGATCCGTATCCAATGCAAATCCTAATTTTCTGACAACCCTTGACCTCTGTAAAGGATATTGGCAGGTTCCCTTGACAGAATCTTCAAAGGACTTACATTCAGAGTACCAAGTGGATTGTTTAGATTCACAGTGATGCCTTTTGGCTTGCATGGAGCACTGGCTACATTCCAAAGGTTGGTGGATCGAGTTTTGAGGGGTGCAGAACAATATGCAGCTGCATACATTGATGATACTGTTGTCTTCATGCTGATGTTTTTCAACGCATCAAAAATGCAGGACTTGTCATAAATACAAAGAAATTTCACATCTCCAAGCCCGAGGTGCAGTACCTGGTTATGTAATAGGAGGTGGAGGCATTCGCCCTCAGGTGGCAAAAGTGGATCAAGTTACTGCAGCACCCTTTCCAAACACAAAGAAAAGGTTGCAATCATTTTTGGGGTTAGTGGGTTGGTACTGCCAACTAATTCCCAATTTTTCATCCAGAGTGGTTCTACTAACCAACATGAAAAGAAAGTCTAGTTCTATAAAGATTGAGGGAACTAAAGAGGCTGAGAATGCATTCAATGATTTGAAAGACTGTGTCTGAAACTTGTCTTGCAGTGTCCAGATTTTAGACTTCCCATTACAGTACAAACAGATGCCTCTGAGGTGGGTCTAGGAGGAAATGAGATATTCGACCATTGGAGGAGGCATTGGCAATTAAATGGGCCCTAGACACCTAAGCTATTATCACATATTATCACATCAAAATGGCGGCGCGTGTAAACGCAGCGACCTCACGCTCTCCTGAAAATGCGATGTTTTGTTCGTCAAGTAAGTGTCTTTCTGCAAGTGTTTCTCGCCAGTCCACGTCGGAATATGTGTACAGTCGTCAGGCTCTCTTACACATTCAGAGAAGCAAGATTTGCCAAGTTTTGAACACTAACGTTGAGATGCTAAGGGAGATAGGACTTCTGCGACAGCCTGCTAGCTGGCCTAGCAACTCACCGGACTCGCCTGCTAACCCTCCCCGGGCAAGGAGGTGTCGAAAGCGGTGCGCTAGGACAAGGAAGCGGGGCAAGCGCGGAGGTGTCCGAGTCAGGCTTGAGGCTAAGCCAACTCGCCCAGCCATACCATCGATCCTCTTAGCCAACGTACGATCTCTGGACAATAAAATGGACAACATATGACTTCTGAGATCAGCGAATCGCAAAGTAAGTGACTGTTGTGTGCTAGTTTTCACCGAGACATGCATTGATGATGTAACACAAGTGAAAGGTATCACAACTCGAGGCAACCGGACATCTTTAACACCTCCCTGAGGCAAGCCACTGTTCCATCATGCTTCAAGACTGCCATCATCATACCTGTGCCAAAGAAACCATCCCCAGCCTGTTTCAATGACTACCGCCCCGTGGCACTGACACCCATTATTATGAAGTGCTTTGAACGACTAGTCATGTCACACTTCAAATCCACCCTACCTCCCACCCTGGACCCACACCAGTTCGCATACAGAGCGAACCGATCCACAGAGGATGCAATCTGCTCTGCCCTCCACCCAGCCCTAACTCATCTGGACAAGAAAGACTCATATGTGAGAATGCTGTTCATAGACTTTAGCTCAGCATTCAACACCATAATACCACAACAACTCATCTGTAAACTGGACAGACTGGGCCTCAGCACCTCCCTCTGCAACTGGCTGCTGGATTTCCTCAGCCAGAGGCCTCAAGCGGTGCGTGTGGGCAACAAGGTCTCAAACAGCATCACCCTGAGCACGGGGGCTCCACAAGGCTGTGTGCTCAGTCCTCTGCTCTTCACCCTGTTGACACATGACTGCACACCAACCTACAGCTCCAACCACCTTGTGAAGTTTGCGGACGACACAACGCTGGTGGGGCTCATCACCAAGGGCGATGAGACCCACTACAGGAAAGAGGTTGAGCTCCTGACCACGTGGTGCAGAGACAACAACCTCCTGCTAAATGTCAGTAAGACCAAGGAGATTATTGTCAACTTCTAGAGAGGCCACACCTGTCACCCCCCATTGACCATCGACGGCGCTGCGGTGGAGAGGGTGAGCAGCACCAAGTTCCTGGGGGTGCACATCAGTGAGGACCTCTCCTGGACCACCAACACAGCATCACTGGCCAAGAAAGCACAACAGCGCCTCTACTTCCTGCGCAAACTCTAGCAGGCAAGTGCTCCACCACCCATCCTGACTACATTCTACAGAGGCACTATTGAAAGTATCCTCTCCAGCTGCATCACTGTGTGGGGCGGTAGCTGTACTGACTATAACAGGAAAGCTCTACAACGCATTGTGAGAACAGCTGAGAGGATAGTTGGTGTACCACTCCCCTCCCTGCAAGACATTTACACCACTCGCCTCACCCGCAAAGCCATCACAATTGTCAACGATGCAACCCACCCCGCGCACTGTCTGTTCAGCCTCCTGCCCTCTGGAAAGAGATACAGAAGTCTCCGCTCCCGCACTACCAGGCTCACCAACAGCTTCATCCACCAGGCTGTGAGACTGCTGAACTCTCTTCCCTCCCGACTCCCAGCCAGCAGAATCACCAGATTGGCAGAAGTATAGGAAGACAGATTGGACTCTACTCCCCCCCACCCACCCACCTACGCACACTCTCCAACAAGGAAACACTCTCTGAACCAAGAACTGAAAACATTCCTGACTTGCATTGCAATTGCACACACCTGCTACTATATATATATTTTTAGTATTTCTTTTAGCACTATTTATATTATTATATTACTATTTATTACTTTATTGTTAGGGCTGTTTTTGTTGTGCATCTGCACCTTATTGTTGTCAATGTCTACGCGTGGGACAGTGTGAAACGTAATTTCAATTCCTTTGTATGGCAAGTACATTTGAAGAAATTGACAAATAAAAGTATTCTATTCTATTCTATTCTATTCTATTCTATTCTATTCTATTCTATTCTATTCTATTCTATTCTACATTGGGAAAGTGTTTGTTTTTGAGAATGATCATTATGCTTTGCAATGGATCCACAACATGAAAAACACTAATGCTAGGATAACAAGATGGTACTTATCTCTTCAGTGTTAGGGTACCTGGGTGGTTGACCCAGTGTTTTCAGTTTTGGTTTCTGTTTTACATTTTTATTTCTCCAGTTCTTCTTGGTTTGTGATTTTGTATTTCTTAAGTTTTGGTTTCCACACTCCCTCTGTTCTGTGTCCAGCCTGTGTCTCTGTGTCTGCCCTGGCCCCAGGTAATATTGTTTTTCCTCATAGAACCGTTCATAGTGTTTTCCTTTAGTGCTACTGATAGAATCTCAGAGCGTAGCCTCATAGATTATAGATGACTTCAAGTGATTTGGGGGTCCATGCAAAGTTATGTGCTACCTTGTAAATTAGTATTTTCCTCTGAGCCGGTTATAAGGCTCTCGCCTTTAGTTCATGTTCACTTACTAAGAGTGTTTTATGTTCTTCACTCGTTTTTTTGTCACAACTGACCTCCTGTAACTTAACTTCACTTAATTCTACGCCATCGAGCCTCCAAAGTTTTGTCTGCACCTGAGTCCACTCTCTCACCTTGGGCTGCACGGCCGTGACACAAAGATCAATTAAAGAAATAGTCTTGAAGTCTATTAAGTCTAATAGTAGATTAAATGATATGTTACAGCTGTCATTTTTATGTTACACACCCTAAAGTGCTTCCACCTTAAGTTTGTTTGCAAGCAACTGCAGCTTTTAGATAGCTTTTAGAGATAGTGGACTCTTATAGGTGTTCACCTGAATAATAAACTGGACTGGAGCCACAACACTCATGCTCTTTACAGGAAGTGTCACGGACCCGGTGCCGGGGACTCGGGGTTCGTGAACAGTGTGGACCTTTATTGTTATTAGTGTATTGGATGTATGTTTGCTGCACTGTGCTCTTGTGTTCCATGCTGGTGTGTGTGTGTGTGTGTGTGTGTGTGTGTGTGTGTGTGTGTGAGGCTGGAGGATGAAGGACAGCCACCTGCAGGCCTGATGGGTGTGGCCCTGCCAGCTGCTGGTCACGCCTAGCTTACCACACACCTGCTTCTGATCAGGATCGTCGGGGGAGCTACTTAACAGAGCGATGGAGCTTCCTCCGGCGCAGGATCGTTGAGTTAGACTCCATGTCAGTGTTTCTAGTGTTGTTAAAGTGTATGCCTGCCGGAGTTGGTGCCATAACGGCTGTGTCTGTGTTTTTCCCCAGGAGGACAGCGGAACACAGGACTGCAAGACACACGGGGTGTGTGAAGGCACAGGGGCAGAGAGCACGGGATACCAGCACTTGGGAGAAGACACGTCACGGGAGTCGAGGGAGCACTTTTGGAGATTCAATGTGTGGTGTACAATTACCTCACTGTAAATAAACCCACTGTTCATTCCATTAAGTCCAGCGTTTGGGTCCTATTTCCCCATCTCCCCACGATCTGCCAGCCAGACCGTGACAGAACGATCCTGCCAGATGGACCCAGCGGACTTTTCGGAGAGGTTCAGGAGGGAGGTGACAGACAAAGTAAATCGTCTATGTGAACTGTGGCTGGAAGCGCACGCGGAGGGTTTACGTTGTGCTGTGGAGAAGCGGTTGCAGGAAACACTGACTTGTTTTCCCTGGGTGTTGGACAATCTTTTTCCGATTGTGGCGGATTTCCTGCTCAACACCCTTCACCTCCACTCTCCGATCCAGGCTGCCCCCCCACTCGGCCAGCCTGAGGTTCTTCAGCCTGATACGCCGGCCCCGACGTCTACCCGGAAACGGCGTTCGCGCCGCCGGCGTTCCTCACCGCAGCCGCCCTCCCGGACATCTCAAGAACCGGCTGTGGTGAGTAATAAGGACACTTTTTCATTTCTCACCCCATCTGCTTTTTTGTTTTCAGTGGATGGTGACACCGCTGACGCTGCTGCAAGCCGGCCAACAGTACAACTAGCGTGGCCTCATTCAGCAGTCTCCACGCCACTGGCGGCTTCACCATCTGCGGTTGTAGCGCCGTCATCATCCCATCCGCATGCAGTCACCCCTCGGCCATCTTCTTCACCGGCTCTACCTTCACCTTCCCCACCTGCGGACACCGCATCACCATCTTCGCCTCCGGATCATCCATCTGTGGCTGAAGCGCAGCCAGAGGTGCCCGCACGGCCAGCTGTTGAGCCCTGCGAGCCGGAGCAGGAGCCCGGAGAGCGGGAGGAGCTGCTCAGCGAAGCGGAGCAGGAGCTCAGGGAGCGGGAGGTGCCTGCACGGCCAGCCGTGCAGCCCTGCGAGCCGGAGCCCGGAGAGCGGGAGCAGCGGCTCGGCGAGCGGGAGCTCAGCATGCTCGAGCGGGAGCTCAGCATGCTCGAGCAGGAGCTCAGCGAGCCGAAGGAGCTCAGCGAGCCGAAGGAGCTCAGCGTGCCGGAGGAGCACAGCGTGCCGGAGGAGCTCAGCGAGCGAGGGGAGCCCGCGTCGCCAGCTGTAGAGCTCAGCGAGCCGGAGGAGCTCAGCGAGCCGGAGGAGCTCGGCGGGCCGGAGGAGCACAGCGAGCTAATGCCGGAGGAGCACTGTGAGCCGGAGGAGCTCAGCGAGCTTATGCTGGAGGAGCTCAGCATGCCGAAGGAGCTCAGCGAGCGAGGGGAGCCCGCGTCGCCAGCTGTGGAGCTCAGCGAGCCGGAGGAGCTCAGCGAGCCGGAGGAGCTCAGCGAGCCGGAGGAGCTCAGCGAGCGAGGGGAGCCCGCGTCGCCAGCTGTAGAGCTCGGCGAGCCGGAGGAGCACAGTGAGCCGGGGGAGCCCCGCGAGCTAATGCCGGAGGAGCACTGTGAGCCGGGGGAGCCCAGCGAGCTAATGCCGGAGGAGCACTGTGAGCTGGAGCAGCTCAGCGAGCCACCCACTGAGAAGCCCGCACCGCTGCTGGCGGACTTCAACGAGCCGGAGGGACCGGCGTTGCCAGCAGAGGAGCTCAGCGAGCCTGGTGAGCCCGCGCTGCCACCGGAGGAGCTCGGAGGTCCGGAGGGATCCGCTGAGCCAGAGCTGGAGGTCGGCGTGCCGGAGGGGCCGCCACGTCCTGCAGCCCGGCCGCCACGTCCTGCAGCCCGGCCGCCACGTCCTGCAGCCCGGCCGCCACGTCCTGCAGCCCGGCCGCCACGTCCTGCAGCCCGGCCGCCACGTCCTGCAGCCCGGCCGCCACGTCCTGCAGCCCGGCCGCCACGTCCTGCAGCCCGGCCGCCACGTCCTGCAGCCCGGCCGCCACGTCCTGCAGCCCGGCCGGTACATCGAGAATCATGGGTTGTGCTGAGGCGGGAGCTACAACGCCGCCGCCACCGGACCCGTGGCAGGCCGCCGGAGGAGCAACGCCGCCGCCACCGGACCCGTGGCAGGCCACCAGAACCGTTCCACCGCGGCTGCCGGACCCATGGCCGCCCGCCGGAGCTCCTGCGTTTCCATCAAGGGGTTAGAGGTAGGCCACCTGAACTTTTTTGCCGCCACTGCCTAACCCGCAGCGGGTCCCGCTTGTTTTGCCGTCCTACAGGTCGGCCGCCAGAACTGTGTTTGCTGCCACTGGACCGGGGGATTGAACTGTTGAACTGTTTTTCTTTTGTTGCTTTGTGGTGGCTGTTTAGCGGAGTGGTTTTGGGGCCCTCCGTCCTGGACCCCCCGCCACCCGCCCTGGGTTGGTTGTTCTGTGGTTTTGTTTTGGGTCGTCGGGAGTCGACCCTTTGAGGGGGGGTACTGTCACGGACCCGGTGCCGGGGACTCGGGGTTCGTGAACAGTGTGGACCTTTATTGTTATTAGTGTATTGGATGTATGTTTGCTGCACTGTGCTCTTGTGTTCCATGCTGGTGTGTGTGTGTGTGTGTGTGTGTGTGTGTGTGAGAGAGGCTGGAGGATGAAGGACAGCCACCTGCAGGCCTGATGGGTGTGGCCCTGCCAGCTGCTGGTCACGCCTAGCTTACCACACACCTGCTTCTGATCAGGATCGTCGGGGGAGCTACTTAACAGAGCGATGGAGCTTCCTCCGGCGCAGGATCGTTGAGTTAGACTCCATGTCAGTGTTTCTAGTGTTGTTAAAGTGTATGCCTGCCGGAGTTGGTGCCATAACGGCTGTGTCTGTGTTTTTCCCCAGGAGGACAGCGGAACACAGGACTGCAAGACACACGGGGTGTGTGAAGGCACAGGGGCAGAGAGCACGGGATACCAGCACTTGGGAGAAGACACGTCACGGGAGTCGAGGGAGCACTTTTGGAGATTCAATGTGTGGTGTACAATTACCTCACTGTAAATAAACCCACTGTTCATTCCATTAAGTCCAGCGTTTGGGTCCTATTTCCCCATCTCCCCACGATCTGCCAGCCAGACCGTGACAGGAAGGGTCAGAGCAGACTCTACCTGCTGAGGCGGCTGAGGTCATTTGGAGTCCAGGGAGCGCTTTTAAAGACCTATGACTCTGTGGTGGCATCTGTCATTTTTTTATAGTGTTGTATGTTGGAGCAGCAGTTTATCGGCAGCTGAGAGGAAGAGGTTGGATAAACTCATCAGGAAGGCCAGTTCTGTTCTGGGATGCACCCTGGACCCAGTGCAGGTGGTGGGAGACAGAAGGACTCTGGCCAAAATAACATCTCTGATGGACAGAGTCTAACACCCCATGCATGTAAATGCTGCTGAACTGCAGAGCTCCTTCAGTGACAGACCGCTGCATCCTAGATGCATGAATGACCGTTTCTGCAGATCCTTCCTTCCTGCAGCTGTCAGACTGTACAATCAAAACTGCTCCCAACAAACAGATGTTTACATCTGCGCTGTAACTGCAATAAGTTAATTAACCGATGTCATCAGGTTGTGCCCAAATATCATTGGGTGTTCTGACCTTGAACCACAACGCCCTCACATTGGCAGGTCGGCAATGATAACCACTCACTTTGCTATGGACACATTTGTGCATAAATGTGCATATGAATGTTTCACACACAAAGTAGTGATTCATCAATGTTTTCATACCTTAATTTCTATTCTATTATCATATTTAGAAGTTCCATTTTGTCACACTGTCAGGCTCAACTCTCAAAACCTGAAACCATTAGTGATGTACTAGCAGTGCAATGTTTGTGAATGTGGCCCAATGATCCCAAACACCCTGCCAATGGAGTAAAAGCATGTCTGGATAGAAAACAATGGGACACTATCAGTCATGGATTGGCCTCCTCAGAACTCTGACCTTAATATAAATGAAGCAGTATAGGATTGTCTTGACAGAGAACAAAACAAAAAGGCAGCAAATACTTAAAGTGCTTTGCAATGTCCTTTAAGGAGCTTAGAAAACTATTCTTCAAGACAACTGAAAGGAATTACAAAAATCAGTCTTCCGTCATCCATCCGTCTTTTTCCGCTTATCCTGGGCTGGGTCACGGGAGCAGCAGCCTAAGCAGAGAAGCCCAGACCTCCCTCTCCCCGGCCACCTCATCCAGCTTGTCCGGGGGAATGCCAGGGCCTTCCAAGGCCAGCTGAAGGATATAATCTCTCCAGCGTGTTCTGGGTCTGCCCTGGGCCTACTCCTGGTGGGACATGCCCAGAAGACCTCATCAAGGAGGCATCCTTGTTAGATGCCCAAATCACCTCAACTGGCTTCTTTCGATGTGGAGGAGCTCTACTCTGAGCCCCTCCTGGATGGCTGAGCTCCTCACGCTATCTTTAAGGGACAGGCCAGGCACCCTAATTTCCGCTGCTTGTATCTATGATCTTGTTTTTTCGGTCACTACCCACAGCTCGTTGGCATGCTCTAATAGGGTGATATGGTACTACAAGGTCATTAAGATAAGATTGGGCCTGATTATTTAAGACCTTGTATGTGAGGAGCAGGATTTTGAATTCAGTTCTGGATTTAACAGGAAGCCAATGAAGGGAAGCCAAAACAGGAGAAATATGCTCTCTCTTTCTAGTCCCTGTCAGGACTCTTGCTGCAGCATTTTGGATTAGCTGAAGGCTTTTCAGCGAGTTTTTAGGACTTCCTGATAATAATGAATTACAGTAGTCCAGCCTGGAAGTAATATCCAGAAGTAATAAATGCATGAACTAGTTTTTCAGCGTCACTCTGAGACATCATCTTTTAGAGATGTTGCGTAAATTGAAGAAAGCAGTCTTACATATTTGTTTAATATGTGCATTGAAGGATATATCCTGGTCAAAAATGACTCCAAGGTTCCTCACAGTGTTACTGGAGGCCAAGGTAATGCCATCCTGAGTAAGTATCTGGTTAGAGACCATATTTCTAAAGTTTCAGGGCCGAGTACAATAACCTCAGTTTGATCTGAATTTAGAAGCAGAAAGTTAGCGGCCATCCAGGTCTTTATGTCTTTAAGACATTCCTGCAGTTTAACTAATTGGTGTGTGTTATCTGGCTTCATGGACAGATAGAGCTCCGTGTCATCTGCATAGCAGTGAAAATGTATGCTATGTCTTCTAATGATGCTGCCTAAGGGAAGCATGTATAATGTAAACACTGAACCCTGTGGAACTCCATAATTAACCTCAGCGTGTGAAGAGGACTCTCCATTTACATGAACAAATTGGAGTCTATGAGATAGATATGATACAAACCACTGCAGCACAGTACCTGTAATACCTACAGCATGTTCTAATCGCTCTAATAGAATATTATGGTCGACAGTATCGAACGCTGCACTGAGGTCTAGCAGGACAAGCACAGAGATGAGTCCACTGTCAGAGGCCATAAGAAGATCATTTGTAACCTTCACTAAAGCTGTTTCTGTGCTGTGATGAGCTCTGAAACCTGACTGAACCACAACACATTTTGTTTGTTAAATGCAGCTATTTCTGTATGCTTTGTCCGACAAAAAGACATTTGGAAAATTCATTCTGAGGTGAAAATATTCAGAAATTTCACAATAGTGTGGGTTTTTTTGTGTGTGCTTGTGACAATGTGGGTGAGAACACCATTTGCCCAGAGTTTAGGTTTGTTATTCTTAGTTAACATTCTTGTTTTGATTTAGCCATACCTTGTTTTTTTTCTGTAGCTTGCAAATATTTACTATCCTGGGTTTGTTTATGTTTTGCACTTTTACAGATTACTTAATATAACATCTTTTAAATAAATTTTGACAAGTTTGTTAAGTTAAAATTTCATTTATTTAAACTGTTAGCTTGTCCTGTTTAGTGCTGACATCACAGGAAGGAACCAGGTGAAGAGGGGGAAGAAAATTGTTTTAATTTAATAAAGTCAATTTTAGGGTTTTGTTTGTTTGAGAGTTGTATGTATTATTGTAAAATGTAATGGCTACACTTCAGAGGTGTGTGTTTTATTTTTGGTAAAAAGTATCATCATGTAATGTTTAGTATTACCCATTGAATGGAATATTCCATAGGAGAATATTGTGTTTGGATATCGAGTATTTAAGCAGAGAACTCAGGTGTTTGACAGAGGAGGATCAGGTCAGTGTGGCTGAGTGCACTTGACATTAATTTTGGTTTAAGTCCATGCTTATTTGCACCAAGTTAACTTTGGAGTTAACAGCATCTGTCTCCTGGCCTTCTTCAGCATCTGTCTCCTGGCCTTCTTCAGCCACTTTGGCCAAGCTTTCTCACAATGCTTGATGCCAAGATTATATTTGAGAACAAGTAGCAAAACCCCTGTTGTAATAATAAACACCAATACGAATGTGGTTTGCTGCATTTCACCAAAACAAAACAAAACAAAAAAACCCCACAAACAAACAGACAAAGATAAAAGTTGTAGTATTTAAAATATTTAACAAATCACATTGTGTTTTATCTCTTTATTTGCAAAAATGCAAATCTCTTATAAGGCACTTTGTTACACTTTGAACAAGTCACGAATGACTCAAATGTTTGGATGTCAATGACTTTGTGGATCAGGCTTCTAAACATTTTGAAGATGAAGAAATTCATGTGTGATCCTACTGCTCTTAAAATAAAAATATTTCACAGTGACATTCACACAAGGTAGGCACAAGAATTATTCTAAACATGTCACACATATTTGTACAGATACTGTAAATGTGAGATATGTCTAAGGTGTGGTAAAGGACCTTGTTTGCATTGATTTGAAATATTTTTAACAGCACAAGTCACAAGACCAATTTTTTACATTGAACACTTTAGACATTAAACACCTGTGGTCACATTTTGAAAGCTCTGCATAAGTACTTTGGTATGCAGGATAGTGCATTGTTTTGTTAAACATACACACAAATCCATCAGTGGCTGTAAGACTCTAACAACCAAGATTAAATGTGGTTTTACCCTCATACATTTGGAGGCACCAAGGAGCAATGTTTTCTTCTTTTTGCAGCATGAAGACACACTTTGAAGAAGGGTTTCCTTAAAATAAACAATAGTCCTAGGCCCAGTAACTGGCCTGCACAAGTATGGTCATCACATGATAGGGTCAATCCTTTCGATATAACCAAGTCAATTTGCCACACCAGCTGGGAAGTAGATGTTTCTTTAGTGTCTACTCAATAGCATCAGGTCTGGTGGCCACATAGACAAAGACGATGATAAGTAAGACCACTACAGCTAGTGTGGGCAGGACTACAGTAGCAACCTGCTGACGGGCTTCCTGCATTGCCTGTTTGCGCTCCTTCTTGTCCTTAGAGGTTTCTTTCTTCGGCTTGCCTTTAAGCTGCCTCATTACGACCAAGTGATGATTTGTCTTGCTGTGCTCACTGGAACCTGGGGAAGCATACAATAGTTAGCATTAAATTTTGGCATTAATATTTCTGTTACTTATGCTGAAACCCTTTTTCTATGCAGTTCATTTGTAGTACTAAAACACACACACACTTGTTGTAAATTACATGGTGGCACAAAGGAGTAATAGAAATGAGTTCACACCTAGTTGTTTTAATCCCACCCGAGGGATTAATAAAGTTCTATCTTATCTTATCTTATCTTAAGTCTCAGTTTCAGAAGTAAGCAGACAAAAATGATACTGATATAGCAGTCTCAAGAGTTAGCAAGGACCAGAAACGATTCCACACTGTCCAGTAATGGCTGACAAGCCAAGTCCCTTATGTGATCCTCCACCATTATGACAACGTCTATTTCTTCCATTTCAATTCGACAAGCGAACTCAATTCAGTTACATTTTTATAATGTCAGTCACAACATCTGATCAAGGTGCCTTTACCTTGAAGTTAAAAACCTACAATATTAGATGGAAAACCTCAATGATCAAATTATTCCTTGTTGCATCCCCTTTAACCTCCTAGGACCTGGCGTCCACATATGTGGACGTCCCATTTTGGGTTACTTAGGCCAAAATACTCAATTTTGCTCTACAAGGGCCTGATATCCACTTACAAGGACATTATAGTGCTACTGTTCTATTGAAATTTTAGGGTTCTAGGTAGGTTCTAGGTTCTTTATTATTTGTCACATGCATAGTTATACAAGTATAACACACAGTGAAATGTAGCCTGACACGCTCCTCGACATGTGCAAAAATTGGGGGGGGGGGGGGGTGTAGAGGAAGAACAACGAATATCCTCATATGTGGCTCTCATTTTTCTTAGAAACAAAAAAAAAAATCTGGTAATTCTTTGCTTTTACATTCATCGTGTCCCAACATGCCCAAATATCAAAGAGAAATTAAAAATGAATGCCTTGGAAGAGTTTGGGTCTTAGGAGGTTAAAGAAATAGAGCTCGGTAGACTTGGGTTTAGGAAGGGGCATCCACCTGCCTTGACATGTAACACACAAGAACCTTCCATTTTCTTCAGTTTCAGTACAAATGCTTACAACAATAACACGTATTTATGACATTTACAAATGATTTACAGTCCATGTTTACCTTTTCTTACTACAGTGAGGCTCACAGTTTTTGAACAGCAAAGGTTAAAATATCAATACTACAGTCTAAATATCAGGAGAGCAAATCTATGTGCTTTCACGGTTTTTAGTTATTTAGATTTTTCTTAAGTTATAAATTTGTTTTGAAGTTATTGCATTCACAGGATTACTAGAAAACTTCTCTGTCCTCTGACCTCTGTCCTTGAGGCTGAGGTCCCTAAGATTTAAACCTGTTAAGAGATTTTTAGTAGATAAACCTATAGCATTAACTTCTCCTTGAGTTATCGCATTCATAGGATTTTCAGAAAACTTGAACTCTGACCCAGACCTTGAGGTCGGGGTCACTAAGATTCAAACTCGTCTGAGATTTTTAGTTAATACACCTATGGCATCATTTGAAATTCCTATGTTGCTTTGTTCTCGAGTTATCGCATTCCCAAACTTGGGTGTCCACATTGGCCATCTGCCTACCTGCCCACCTGGCAGGGTGATGACAATACCCAATCAGCCTTTTTGAAACTGAGGGATAAAAACCAAATAAACCTATTAGAGAGAGACAGAATACCTATTAAGCTCTACTTATAAAGCGCTATACAAATACAGGCCATTTACCATTTACTTGTACACATTTGCCAATATTATTATTATTATTATTATTATAATAATGAATTGCAAATTATACGTTCTTCTCTTTTAATATTATTATTGGTGCTATGTACTATGTTTTAGCATTGTTCATTGGTCAAAGTAGAGTCACTAATTAACCTTATTAGGTCTCTCTTTGAAAAAGAGATTTTAATCTCAGTGAGACCATTACCTGGAGAAATCCTTAACTAACAATAAAGCACTACTCCACAATCATGTTGCTACAAAAGAATACACTGTAAGCTTCAAATCAAATTCACCCAGGTGAATTTAAAAACAACCTTTACTGCACCGAGATTCAAACAAACCAAGCAGGTATGTTCTACATAAAGCAAGTTTCACGAGTGTATTAAAAAAAAAAAAATCAGAGGTAAGGGAAACAGCAGTTTGGAGGGCAAGAAATGTTCAGTCGCTGACGTTGAAGACACACTTAGTCATCAAGAGTCTCCAGCATGCAGAAATACAAAAAAAGATTCCGAAGCAGTCTGACCTTCCACAGTCGCCCCCCATGCTATATTTACTAGGGTTAGGGTAAAAGTAGTACCTGAATCGTGAGTATCGCGGCACAGTGTATTCATATCATGCTAACGTTACACTTCGTAACATTAGTTCCACACTGAGAAGGCGCTGACTTCACAGGGGACTGCGTTAAATACAGGAGTTTTCTAGTCTTCCCATTTTCTCTTAGACAGTATTACGTACTGTCGAGGAAGTTACGGTTTTGTATCCGGTGCCTTTCAGTGACAGTAGTTAGTATAGTAGTTAGTTCTAACTTTAGGAAGCGTGAGCTTCATCGATGACAAAGTACTGCTGACGATTCAGCAGCACTGAGTTACTTTATTATTAGCAGTGAGTTACAAGTAACTGTCCTGAGTTGGGACAGTTTCTGTTGGCCAGCATATTTCTACCGGACTCGTAATAGTCGGGTTCGTTATAGCAGAGAATCACAGTGTGAAAGAATAGTTACAAACCTTGTCGTCACGGATCTCGACGTGGCAGTCCGTGGAAGACTTGGTGGAATACTACTGTTAAATGGTTAGCGTGTAAATAAGGAAACTTCCGCCAACGACCTTCAAAATAAAATACTACATAAAACTTTTTGTGCCAAAATCTACCAAAAAGTGATTTCCGATGTTTCTACGGTTTTTAAAGTCTAATACCTTTACTTATATTACTTATATTAGCAAATACTGTAGTGAACAGAGGTTGAACATGTTATAGTGTGTGTAGGTTCTCAGTCGTCCAGTTCATGGTAATCTAAGGAGCTTGGGAAAAAAAGCAACTGGGCTTCTTTAGGTGTCTTGAAGACGCTTCACCTCTCATCCAAGAAGATTCTTCAGTTCTAAGAGCAAATGGTGGAGAGTCCCACAAGTGCTTAAATAGCCAGGATTCTCTACCAATTTCTACCAACCATATGCCACAAACCTGTCAAAATAGACCACAAAACTCTCAAAGTTGCACATAAGTCCCAATTATTAAATCTCAAAACAACCACTGTGCATTAACAGGTGTTCTTGCAAATGTAAATAATGCTTGACCTAAATATATGGATCACAATTTGAGCAATTGCTTAACATTGTAATTCCAATATATAAACACTCTAGTATAGGTATATGGTGTATAGAAGTACATATGATTTCACGGTATATATATCATAAAAAAATTCTGTTAAATTTCGGGGGCCTCCTCTAAATAAATGATGTTGGCTACAGAGTGGCCTTTTGTTTACTGTGATTCTCACAGTTGAGCTTTTCTGTCTTTGAAGTGCACTTTTCTTTTGTGCCGCGGTTTGTGATAAGTTTGAGGATTTACTTGTGTGGTGTTTGGGTTCTGTGAGTAGGGAAAACCACTGTTAATTGCAGATTGCTTATCAAGGCCGGGTTGAATTTTTTTTTTATTAAGGATGTTTTATAAATTTTAATAATTGTTATTCTAATTCAAAAGTTTGAAGTTTTAAAAGCATTTGACTGATAATCCTGATTTTCTGAACAGCGGACCAGACCAGTTTAAGAAAGTAAGTGGCAGTGGTACGCATACTAAAGACAAAAAACCCTAAGTTTTATTACAATCAATAAAGTCTTTCTTGGTCACTTAAAGTGTGTTTATAGAAATGTGATGTTATATATTTCTGCTGCGTTCTTGGATAGATCGCTTTTTAATGTCAGTGACACTTTTTACCTGGACAAATAAAGGAAATATAAAAGTCACTTTGCCAAAAACTGATTCTATTTTGTGTCAGGAATGTTCTTTCTGGCTCAAAACGAATATCATTAGACCAAGAAAAACAGGCATTTCTCTTGCGTGAGATGCAGGCCATCTTCTTTAAGTCTGCTCAGGACCTCATCCATTTGAGGTGCATCCTCAGGACCACCGACGAGCATGTTGTCCAGGTATCAGTTGGTAGCAATTGGTCCAGTTGGAGCAATTGACCTAGCGAAGCAAACAAGTCCTCAGTGTGTGGAATTGGATACTTATCCACACAGATCTGTGGGTTTAGAAGATTTTGAGCATACGGCACGTTACGTGGTGGGCAGAATTTGGGTACAGTGGGTCTTAGAGGCAGTTCGGCTTTAACCCTTTTCATTTTTCCTAGCTTTTTA
Source organism: Aulonocara stuartgranti (assembly GCF_965226115.1). Lineage (NCBI taxonomy): Eukaryota > Metazoa > Chordata > Actinopteri > Cichliformes > Cichlidae > Aulonocara > Aulonocara stuartgranti. The sequence continues at coordinate 36,450,626 of NC_138950.1, read as the reverse complement.
GAGAAAACAGCTGCATGCCTCTTTAACACAGTCTGTAACTTGTCTTTTTTTCTTTGCTCTTTGCATGGGACATCTTTAAGTATTTCCTGTTCAATTTAATAAATTTCAACGACTTCCTAACAAACAGCAGTTTAAACACATTAAATCAGGAAGTAAAGACAAATGAATGATTTAGTTCAACAAATGCTCCAGTGAGCTATTGAGGTCCACTAAAACTATGCAGTTTTCAATTGACTTCAGTTCAATTAATTCAGTTCAATTTTATTTATACAGTACCAAACCAACAGTTGCCTCAAGGCGCTTTATATTGTTAGGTAGACCCTACAATAATACATACAGAGAAAAACCCAACAAGCAAATTACCCCCTATGAGCAAGCACTTTGGCGACAGGGGAAAATCGCCCTTTTAACAGGAAGAAACCTCTGGAAGAACCAGGCTCAGGGAGGAGCGGCCATCTGCTGAGACCGATTGGGGTGAGAGAAGGAAGACAAGATTAAAGACAGTGTCATACATAGTAAGGAGTAAAATTCAGGGTGGTATCGACGATACTGATCCGATACAATACTTTGTACAAACTTAATGTGTTATTGTATTTCAAATTATTGCTTCATAATGATTACAGGGCATCAGATTACTCGTTCTTGTTGTTTAATTATGAAGAATTATCATATAGAAATAAAAAAAACCTTGAAGTTGTGTGTTAACTGATGCTGTTTGAACACGCATATCTTGTCATTTAACATGTATATACTTGCCTCAACATTTCAACAAAAACATTCAACATTCACACTTTCCCTCATTCACAGTAGTGCTATGCCACACAACAAATTCTGGTATCAATCCAATACCAAGTAAATACAGGCCCATTATTGCCGATATCGGTATCAATAATTTGAAGTTATTCAGGGAGCTAATTGGGGGAGAGTAGTGTGCCATGACCTTATCGGTGTAACTTTTTGCTGAACATTGGGGGGTGGGGGTCAAGATCTCTGTCTAAATAAATAAATAAATCTGGGTAAATTCCCAGATGATTAAACATGCAACTGTTTTGCTGGTAATACCTGAAATGAGTAAAGAAAATCAACAGCCTATTTATTTATTTTTTTTGGGGGGGGTTGTATTGGTTGGGTGTGATTATTGGGGTGGGTGGGTGGGGGGGGGGGGGGGGCATAATTTCCATGGGCCATAATTATTATGGCCCTGCATGACCTGTGAACTGAATTCTCAATTTGCAATTTCTCGTGTGCCACAGTTGGCACACGAAGGGTTAACTGGTGGCACGGCCATAGCTGGACTGGCCATCGGGCATACGGGCATTTGCTCAGTGGCCCAATGATTTTTTTTTTTTTTTGTAACGGTATAAACAATGAAAGGTGTTGGACTGGCCAGATGCTGGCCGGTGTGTAAAAATAACGCAGTTGTTTGGTGGTGGCATCTTGGAGCTTCCAGAGATTCAGTAAAATTAACAAGTGGTCTTGTTAATTTTAAGTGGTCTTTCTCATCACATAAAAAGAAAAAAGAAAACAAAAATATTCAGGAATTAGAAAAAAACATCAAATCACTAGAAGAAGCCTACGCGTCCCACCAAGATCAGGAAACATTGAACAAAATACGCAAAACAAAACTAGAATTAAATGAGATAATTGATAAAAAAACAAAATTCTTAGTACAAAGACTACGCCTACAAAATTATGAACATGGTAATAAATCCGGTCAATTTCTAGCAAACCAGCTAAAAATAAATAAAGAAAAAACAACTATATGTGCTGTTCAAGATTCATCTGGGAACACAATATATGAACCGATACAAATAAACAACATTTTCAAGGATTTCTATAAAACGTTGTATTCACCACAAATAAACCCATCTAAAAAAGAAATTGATCAGTTTTTGGACAACATAACTCTTCCAAAATTATTAGACACTCAAGCAATGGCACTGGATTCACCACTGACACCAGGTGAACTCCAGGAAGCTCTGATAAGTATGCCCAATAATAAGGCTCCAGGTCCAGACAGCTTTCCTGCAGAATTCTACAAAGAATTCTGGTCGATTCTAGCACCAGTTTTCTACAGAACGCTGTTGGAAATGAAAGAAAAGGGCAGACTTCCATCAAATATGAATTCTGCAAACATTAATCTCCTGCTAAAACCAGGCAAAGACCCTGTATATCCCTCAAGCTATCGTCCAATATCCCTTATAAATGTAGACCTTAAAATAATCTGCAAAGCTCTCTCAAAGAGACTGGAGAAAATAACCCCCCTCTTAATTCATCCTGACCAAACTGGTTTCATAAAAGGTAGGCACTCATCAACAAATACACGTAGATTACTTAATTTGATAGACTACTCATACAGTAAAAACCTAGAAACTACAATATTCTCTTTAGACGCAGAAAAAGCATTCGACAGAGTTAACTGGAAATTTCTATTTGCAACTTTACACAAATTTGGTTTTGGATCTTCTTTCATAAACTGGTTAAAAATATTATATAATTCCCCAACAGCTTGTGTTAGAACAAATGACCAGACATCCTCCAGCTTCTGTCTCTTGAGGGGCACCAGGCAGGGATGCCCACTCTCCCCTTCACTGTTTGCAATTTTTATTGAACCACTAGCAGCAGCAATTAGACAGAATTCAGTAATTAAGGGCATAAAATGCAAGAACGTGGAACATAAAATCAGCCTTTATGCGGATGATGTGTTACTCTTTCTCCAAAATTCACAAACCAATATCTCTGGGGTGATTGAATTGATAAACTCTTTTGCAAGAATATCAGATTACTCAATTAACTGGTCAAAATCTACAGTTCTACCGATTAATTGCTCCCTCCATAATTCCTCTTCTACACCACTGCAATCGGGAAATATAAAATATTTAGGTATTAATGTTTCTCCCAAGCTTGCAGATCTAACTAAATTAAACCATATCCCACTTTTAAAGAAGGTAGAAGATGATCTGGCTAGATGGAAATGTCTACCCATATCACTCATGGGAAGGGTTGCCGCTATAAAAATGATGGTCTTACCAAAAATAAATTATTTATTCTCAATGATCCCAACTAAACCGCCACAAGATTGGTTCAGATCGCTAGATTCATGTATGTCCAAATTCCTTTGGAAAAATAAACCCCCACGTATAAGCTTAAAAACACTACAAAAGACCAAGGATAAAGGAGGACTAGAACTACCTAACTTTCAGCACTACTTCTTAGCCAACAGGCTTCAGTTTATCTCAGGATGGCTAAAACATACCCTCTTAGATGAACCTTGGCTAGATGTAGAACAAGCACTTTGCAATAATCTAGAGATCTCAGACCTACCATTTATCAGCTCAAACATCCAACGACATGAATGCTTTAAAAGCATCAACATCAGCTCTTCTCTGACAGCATGGTGGGAGTTTCTAAAATTGACAGCGTCTTCATTAATCCCATGCAAACGTACACCTATCTGGAACAACCCTGACATATTACAAAACAATAATATGATAAACTTTTCAGATTGGAGTGGTAAAGGAATCAAATATTTAGAACATATACTAGAAGGAACAGAATTTATCTCATTTGACGGACTAGTTACACAATATGGGATCAACAAGAAAAGATTTTTAGAATATCAACAAATTAAATCCATAGTAAAAAAGAAATTTAAACCGGGTCAAGTTGAACTACAAACACCACCAAGTGTGGTTCAATTTCTTACTCTTAAAACCCCCAAATTACTATCCAAAATATACAGAATGCTTTCTAAAACAGATGAATCAATATCACTTCCTATTGCAAAATGGGAAGCGGATTTATCAGTTAACTTAGACCTAAACTTCTGGTCTCAGATTTGCTTAAAAACCTTTCATCTAATTAGAAATCCCAGTCTTCAATTAATTCAATACAAAATATTACATAGAATGCACTATACAGGTCATCGGATGTTCAAGATGGGCTTTACGTCTACCAACAACTGCTCACACTGCCAAACCAATTCACCGGACAATTATATCCACGCTCTTTGGTTCTGTCCACCAGTTCAGAAGTTTTGGCGCGAGACATGTGAAGACTTATCAAAGTGTCTGAAATGTAACATTCCAACTTCCCCCTTAGTGTGTTTGTTGGGCAGCTTAGATAATGTCACTTCAGAAAAGAATATCGCCCATATGGTTTTCACTGCCCTATGCATAGCCAAGAAAACAGTCCTCATGAACTGGAAAAATAAAAATAATCTTAATTCTAACCAATATAGAAATTATCTATTAGATTACATTAGTCTTGATACAGCCTCTGCCACCACATCAGATCAATTGCTCTGGGCTCCTTTGATCAGCTCCATCACCTAGTGGGGGTGGGGGGTCATAGTTTGGTCCCGCCTTCACCGTTGTGATTGGTGTGGGGGTAGGGACAGGCTTAGGGCGTCGGGGGGTTCCCCGGAGGCATCTTCCTTGGGGGGCTCAACCCGGGGTAGCGGTCATGTCCGGTTAGGGGCTCTGTTGGCTCTCAGGTGACTGTTTCCTCGCGGCTGCGTGCAGCGGGGCTAGGGGAGGGTCTGTGCTGACGGACGTGGGTTACTGACCTGGTAGCCTGGCTGCCCCTGGGTGGGTCCGGGATGGGCGTGAGGTTCTGGGGGCGCTCCGTCTCTGGGCTGGGGCCCGGGCCGGGCCTCGAGGGCTTGGGTCCTGGTTGGTGTGTTGCCGGGGTTGTGGGCGGGTGGGTGCATGGGGGCCCAGCCCTGGAGCAGGGTGCCGCCGGTGCATCGAGCCACCTGGGGGGGCTCTTCAACTGGTGGGGGAGATTGTCACATCTTGCAGGAGCTTTCCTCTCCTCAGGAGCTCCCTCTGCAGGAGGGGGAGATACAGGAGAGGTGGAGGAAGATCTCAGCCTGGGTGTTTATTGTCTTATGTAGTCTGGAAGATGAGTGGATGGTGGGGTGGGTGCAGTTTTCTCTGTGGTGGGGTTGGGTGGACTGTCCCGGGCTCTGTGGGGCCGGGAGGCGCTGCTGCACTGGGCCCCGGTCTGGATGGGCCTGGGCCCCCTTTCCCTGGCGGGTCGCGGAGTATGGGGGTGCCTACTGGGGTCAGCGGGGGAGCTGGCCCCAGGGAGGGGTCACTTGCCCCTCCCTTCCTTCCCTCCCCATCTCCAGCTGCCTCCCTCTTCCCGCTCCACCACAACCACCCACACACGCAGGACCTTGGAGTGGGGGTATGTCACCAGGGTGCAGAGGAGCCCCCCCCCCCGTCTCCTTCTGGTTGCCTCTGCCTCAATTTTATCCCACAACTTAGACATTCACATTACTCACACTCTCATTACACATACATATAGGATCTTGGGGGTGGGCGCGATACACGGAATCCAAAGTACCATCAGGGTGTACACCCCACCCCTGGCGTAGTTGCCCACCTCTCAAGGTTAAATACACGTAGACATTGAGGGCTAGCAGGAGGGACCATGCGCTTACCTGCTGCTCTCTGGCAGGTAGCTCCATGCCCTCCTGGGTTTTAAATGCACCTTAGAACACACATGCATCAACACTACAATGAGCGGGTGGAGGGAGGTTTGGAGTCTTCTCTCACCCCCATTCTCTGCGACCTGCTGGAGCGGGGGGGCTAGGAGGAGGAGTTGGCCGTCCGACTGCGGTCTGGAGTGTGGGGCCTCCCTGCTGCTGCGGAGTCGGGGCGGTCTGCCTCCCCCCACCGCAGGGAAAAGGGTAACACCACCTGGGTCTGGGTGCAGTTCCCCCTCCAGGGGCAAGGGTACCTAGACCCGGTTTGTAGAGTACGCTTGGGGAGTGTGATCGTGTGTACAGCGTCTCTTTATGTCTGTCTCCACGTTGGTTGAGTGTGGAGTAAGTGCATATGAGAGCATGAGGGTGGGAATGGATGTTTGTATATGTGTGTGCCTGTATTTCTGTGTCTATATGTCAGGTTGGGTGTCAGGCGCCACCTCTCTGGGGACATCTCAGGCCCTCCAAGGTTTGGAGGCCTATCTCCCCCTACCACCACTTCCCCTGCCAGTAGCGGACTCCCTCAGACATCGGTGCGTTGGTGGTTCTTTGTGTCCGGGGATGGGCGTCCAGGTACACACCGGCTCACTCCTTGGCGGCCGCTTATCGGGGCCTGGAGCCTGGGGCTCGCTCGGGCCACTTCGGAGGTGGGGTGCCCCCGGCCTCTCGGCCTGGGGCTCGGTCACTCAGGCTCGGCTGGCTGCCGGCGGAGCTCACGGGCGCGTCACTGCAACTCCCCCTGGCTTCTGCTCCGCGGCTGCTGAGTGAGCCCTCATCTGGGACTCTCCTCAGCTCTTTCTGGGACAGTGGCGCGGCTGCCCCTCTGTTGGTCTTCCTTGGTCTCTTGTGTTCTGGGGGCCTCTGGATGTCTGGAGTTTTGATCTCCTCCATACCTGCTTCATACCCTGGAGGACGGGGCTGTGGCCCCCCCACACCCTCTAGCAGATCATTACATGAAGGAACCTTTTAAAAAAACAAGCGCGTCCATGCTCACAGGTGTACACACGGGTGATCACACCCACAAACTACACCCTTTTTGGCTCCTACGTCAAAGCACACTGTGTTCTGTTGATCTTATGTGCTGCACAATAATGTTTAATATTTAGTATTTACTGTCATATTCCCATATATCATTGTGATGTTGTTTATTCTATTACTCTTGTTCTCTTCTGCTTGTTTTCTTTTTTCTTTCTCAGCAGGTGATCCAGGTGATTGATATATGCATTTTTTATTTCATTTTTTTTTCTGCTCATTCTGTTGGTTTTTGGTTTTTGCCCTTCTCCCCCGTCCCTCTTCTCAGCTGTTTCTCTTTCCCTCTTTCTTTCTCCCCTTCTTTCCCCCAGTCAAGTCTGTCCCGTATTCAGTAAATGAAAATAAAATAAACAATAAAAGGTGAATCAAATGGACCATTATGGCAAGGCTGGGATGGTCAGTTTGGTAAAGTAAATCCGTTGGGCATCTTTCTTTGCCTTTAGACAACAATTCTGATGGCAAAAGAGCCAAACGGGACAGGCAAAAAAAAAAAAAAATTAACAAGTGGTGGAGGCCAGCAGGTGGATGAGGGAGATCGGAGGCAGGACGAGGAGAGACCCGGGGCGGCCGCCGGTCCGAGCGTCAGGTGAACTGAACTTCAGGTAAGAAGTTATGACCTGCAGTCTATCTGGGTCAGATATAAACCAAGTTTAGATGGAGTTTATTTTCGTTGTGCTGACTTTTTACAGTCAGTTACAATAACTCGTATGCGTACTAGCTAGCATGATGGAGTTTCTATACAGCTGGGTGGGTGCTTTGATGTTACTGATGTTGAACTTTATTTAATTCATAAGGTTAGTTAGTAGAGTTGCCAACCGTCCCGTAAAAAGACGGAATCCTCCCGCATTCAGAGAAAATATTACGCCTTTCGTGTTAAGCTGAGAGGGAACACAGTTTGTCCCGGACTTCAGCTAGAATGGAAAAGACACAAAGCTGGAGTTATTCTGTGTCTTTGCTGCACAGCTGCCTCTTCTCCTTTCATTCTCTCCCCTCCCTCTCCTGTTGCTACTTCAATCATGAAACTGATCAATGATCAGCTGATTGGCTTTTCTCTCTTGTTTGTTTATCGCTCACTTTGCGCCAGAAAGAGGAAACCGGCGGATGTCGAGCTAAACAACAGCAGCACGTTTAAGCTTGATCAGCTGTTGTTAGAATTTCTTTAATATTAATTTCTAGTGTCAGCTGATGTTTGCTGGAGCCACAGCTGTAAAGCTGCTGGTCATGATATTGGTTTGTATATGTGGTGAGAGGGAAACATGAAGATGAAACCAGGAGATGTCCTTACTGGATCATCAGAGCTGAACAGGTGAAGGAGAAACAGGTTTACCTTTTAGGTGACATGAATGAGTTGAAGGAAAGTTATGAACTGTTTCTGAGAGACAAATAACACCAGGATCCTTTTCTAAGTAGCTGACAGCTGGTAACTGTGCAGGGGCGGATCTAGCAAAGTTTTGCCAGGGGCCAGGTAGGGCATTAACAGGGAGAGGGGGGCACAAAGAAATACTTTCTTATTTTCATTTAAAATGTCTGGCTGTTATTAAATAATTATCTGAAGCTTACAACCAAAGTTTTTATCTGACGTAAAATGTATAGAAATCATACATATATACCAACAAGACTGTGCATCACTGTCACAACAGCGTTTGTTTTCATTCAAAGGCTTTATGGCTTTAATACCTGGTGGGCCGGTCTTTAGTCAAAATGCCCGGGCTGTTTTTTTGTCCCAGTCCAGCCCTGTGCACGACACGCAGTTAATTAATCTGAGAGGGTGCATTAAAAAATAAATGGCCACGCCAGCGGTGCACATCGCAAATCAGCTCGCATAGACACATTAGTTGTGCCTCTTCTTAATGACGGTATCTTAACTAACAACCCCAACTACCAGATTCTACTTGTAATTGGCTAAAAATAATTTCACCTACTGGTGAGGGGGACGTTGTTAGCTTTCCACATTCTGACACTTCAAAAGCTTCAGGAGCTCTCCGCTCAGCACAGCATCAGCACCACGGAGATACACGGACTCGAGACACAATGCATTTTTGGGACCAGTGTTTTATTTTCTAATCAAACCAGAAATCTTTAATGAGCTGCTGGATTTGTCTCGCATTAACTGGCTGAGTTAATGCCAGTTAATGCAACATCGAAGCAGCTGGAATCCACAGCTGTGCGTGTTCATGGAGCTGCATTTTCACCTGCTGGACATCACTACCTGACAAGTTTAACTGTCTTCAGAACATTGCAGAGGCCTTATTGACAGTATTTGGCTCTAATGTCTGTGTGAGCAGGTTTTCTCTCACATGAATTCAATTCAATTCAATTTTATTTATATAGCGCCAAATCACAACAAAAGTCGCCTCAAGGCGCTTCATAGATACAGAGAAAAACCCAACAATCATATGACCCCCTATGAGCACTTTGGCGACAGTGGGAAGGAAAAACTCCCTTTTAACAGGAAGAAACCTTCAGCAGAACCAGGCTCAGGGAGGGGCGGGGCCATCTGCTGCGACCGGTTGGGGTGAGAGAAGGAAGACAGGATAAAAGACATGCTGTGGAAGAGAGACAGAGGTTAATAACAGATATGATTTAATGCAGAGAGGTCTGTTAATACATAGTGAGTGAGAAAGGTGACTGGAAAGGAAAAACTCAATGCATCATGGGAATCCCCGGGAGCCTATGTCTATTGCAGCATAACTAAGGGAGGATTCAGGGTCACCTGGTCCAGCCCTAACTATATGCTTTAGCAAAAAGGAAAGTTTGAAGCCTAATCTTAAAATTAGAGATAGTGTCTGTCTCCTGAATCCAAACTGGAAGCTGGTTCCACAGAAGAGGGGCCTGAAAACTGAAGGCTCTGCCTCCCATTCTACTTTTAAATACTCTAGGAACAACAAGTAGGCCTGCAGAGCGAGAGCGAAGTGCTCTAATAGGGTGATATGGTACTACAAGGTCATTAAGATAAGATGGGGCCTGATTATTTAAGACCTTGTATGTGAGGAGCAGGATTTTGAATTTAATTCTGGATTTAACAGGAAGCCAATGAAGGGAAGCCAAAACAGGAGAAATATGCTCTCTCTTTCTAGTCCCTGTCAGGACTCTTGCTGCAGCATTTTGGATTAACTGAAGGCTTTTCAGTGAGTTTTTTGGACATCCTGATAATAATGAATGAGTGTCCTCAGGTAGCCGTCTGAATGCTGGACACTCGTAGACCTGTGTCTCTGAGTGGGAGACCAGAGATCATATTAACATGTGTGTCTCTGTATTAACAGACATGCCATATTGGCTTAGTTAATTTTTCTTATCATTCATGTGAGGAGACCATAAATAGCATTTGTATTTTCTGTTGTACAGTTCATTTGTTGTTATGGATAACAAGTGTCTTTCTTTTGTTTCAAAATAGCTGATAACTATTCGCTGATAGCTGTCAACATCTGCAAACAAATATAATTCTAGAAAGTGGTTCTATATAGTGTGTAACTGTTAATATAGAGCGTTATTAAATTTATTGCTAATGCAATCATATGGCACACTGACCTCTGAGGAAATTTTAAATGGCACTCGCCATCAGAAAGGTTGCCGACCCCTGCTTTAAAGTGAGGAAGATTTCATGAGTGTGAACATTTCAGGTGAAATATGTCAAACTTTAGAAACATCAATTTTGGGCAATTTTTGTTTGAAAAATGCTTAAAAACACTCAATTTAATGCACGCGCCATGGAAACGACGTCACTCATTAGAACCTGCGGGAGGCTGACGTCTGACGTCAGTGCGGTCATCCTGGAGTCCTGTTTTTGTATGTGGAGGGTTTGAGTTTACATGTTTTAGCAACTGGCCCTGAATTAGACGATAAAGTTAATAAATTACGAATCTGTATAGAAGCATGATGGAGCTGTGAGAGTTCACAGAGGCACTCGTTGCGTTTATAAAGCTGGGAAATTTTGAGGGAGGTTAGGGAGTCCTCGGAGATGTGGCCAAAATTTGATCTTGCACGCATTATGTGCAAAATCAGTTATAGCTACTGATGCTGAATTAAGTATATCATATTTATGTGAGTGCATTGTGTATTGCCGTGTCTGTACAGGTGTCCAGATGTATGTTATGTGCTCGGTGAGAAATTGAAACTGTGTGCATGCAATAAGCAGGTTGGAGGTTTCTCACCTGACTTTAGCTGTTTTATTTCCAACAGACTGATGCTTAAATAAAGTAAGAATAAGTGCTGAACATGAATTCATTATTAAACATCACTGAAACTCTATGCAGCCTTACTGACAATGTGTCCATAATTCACAAATATTATGGATGACATTCATTTATCATGAAATGTTGTTCACAGTCACCAAGAACACACAAAGTTATTCTTTACTATGAGCTGTACATTTTTAATTTACATGCAGCTAAAATGTGAATTTGCAAATGAATTCTATCAGCAGGACATTTTTACTGTTTAAACATGCTAACAAGCAGAGTTTGGTGCTGTGATCTTTGGTTTAAAACATGAAATTTAGTCATTTACAGTGCAAAGCCATTTTTCTCACCTTCTACCAATCTTAAGGCTTTCATAAAGAGTGAGTTCTGCTGCGGGCCTCTCATTGCTGTGTGTAGAAATAGCATATGATGATATAAAGCCATGTTTTGACATTTAAATCCGTAATTTGTCTGATTATGTCACGATTAACACAGATGATCTTTTTGTTTTCTCGTAGCTGAGCTGGTGAGTCCTGTCAGCGTACGCCAGATGTTAATCTCCAACCTGAGGAACCGTCCTTTGAGCCCCAGCCATGTGGACTCTATGAAAAATCTGGTCCTCTCGTTAAACCACAACCTGGTTACGGGGACGAAGGCGTTTCCTTATATTGCCTTCAGGGGATTCTTTAACAAACTGCTGCTGACGACACCTTTCACCCATGTGCCAGAGAGCCAGTTGGAGAACACCACTCCATCTCCTCCTACCAACTCACCAGCTGGTTTAATGGTGCTGCCTGCAGGGTCCCACCTCCATTCATGGTTCCTCACACCTCTGCTTCCAGAGAAAGCAGATCTTTCTGTCCTCAAGGCAGATCAGAGGAACTGCGTCTGCACCCTGGATGTCGACGGCGACACCATCACCAGAGTCATTTCCACTGTGTATTGCACAGAGGAAAGGGAAATGACAAATCGATGGAGAGTTACGGACTACACCTCTGACGGCAGAGTAATCATGTCGGTGCTCTGCCAGTTTCTGAAGAGGTTTACACAGGGTGCAAAGAGGAAGCCTGCAGAGGAGGAGAGCAGCAGCAGGAGCCCCACTCCACCAAGGAAACGTCTCCGGCTGTGATCAGCAATGAAGCCTTTCCTGGACATATGGAACATGGATGTTACATATGGATGTTTCCTCGTGCTTTGGAGCAAACTTTCTAACTCCTCATGTCTGCGCTGTGTCTGGAAAGGCTGGAAACATCTCTCCATCTTACACAGAGACCATCATGATGTGGCTAGTCTGAGGAGTTATTTCTGTACATATGTATATAGTTTTTTTTTATTATTGAGATACACAGGTCAGCGTTTTCAGTGCGTCTTGCACTTTTCGTTATTTCTTGGTGCTGGCCTGTGTGTTTGATATGACTGCAAGGAATACAAGACTGACTTTATTATGTAATCTGTGTAAAATGAACCAATAATCCATGAAGACAGTGCAAAGTGTAAATTATCATCTTCTGCATCTCAGACATTGGCGAGAATGAACAATGTGGTAAGTAAAAAGTAATGTTCTGTCTCTAAAATGATGTCCCAAAATATTAGAAAACATCTAGTCCAGCCTAGAAGTAATAAATGCATGAAGTAGTTTTTCAGCGTCACTCTGAGACAGGATATTTCTTATTTCAGAGATATTACACAAAGATTGGAATTGGAAGAAATCAGTTCTAGATATTTGTTTAATATGTGCATTGAAGGACATGTCCTGGTCAAAAATGACTCCAAGGTTCCTCACAGTGTTACTGGAGGCCAAGGTAATGCCATCCAGAGTAAGAGTCTGCTTAGATACCATATTTCTAAGATTTTCAGGGCGAGTACAATAACCTCAGTTTGATCTGAATTTAGAAGCAGAAAATTAGAGGCCATCCAGGTCTTTATGTCTTTAAGACATTCCTGCAGTTTAACTAATTGGTGTGTGTTATCTGGCTTCATAGATAAATAAAGTTGGGTGTCCTCTGCATAGCAGTGAAAATGTATGCTATGCCTTCTGATGATACTGCATTTAAATTGTAAACAGAATTGGTCCTAGCACATCCATAATTAACCTTAGATAAATATGATACAAACCACTGCAGAAATCAATACCTACAGGATGCTCTAATTGCTTTAATAAAATATTACGGTCAAAAGTTTTGAACGTTGCACTGAGGCCATGAGAAGATGATGTGTAACCTTCACTAAAGCTGTTTCTGTGCTGTGATGAGCTCTGAAATCTGACTGAAACTGTTCAAATAAGCCATTCCTCTGAAAATTATCTGTTAGCTTTTTAAAAATTATTTTTTCAAGAATTTTTGAGATAAAAGGAAGGTTGGCGATTCGCCTCTAACTAGGTAGGACAGCAGGGTCAAGAGATGGCTTTTTAAATCAGTGTTTGGGTTTTTTTTGTGTGTCTATGTACAGAAAAGAAGTCTGAACAGACCAACGACCTGCCAGAGAAATCCTCCTCCAAGCGCTCTGCTTCTCCATCCGTGGAGCTGCAGCTCAACGCTGGCCGGCTGCAGCTTGACGGTCTTCCTCCGGGGGCCGGAGCTGCAGGTCCTGGTCTACGAGTGGCCCAGGTACAACTATTGGACCGCAGAACCAGCAGCAGGCCAAGCAGCCGACCTGGGACTCCAAATTCCAACACTTCATCCACCCCAACCCCCTCAGAGGAGCAGAACGATGGAGAGGAGGAGGCAGCAGAGCCTGAGGATGAAGTTCAGGGTGCAGAGCTTGAGAGTTCTACAGTTTCTGCTCTGACCCGACATAGCGGCTGCTATGGAGAGAAACCCCACTCAGTTTCAGCTGGATTCAGGATGTCATCGCTCTCCAGTGCAGTATCATGCGACACCTATCCATCAAACATAAGGCCTCATCAACAGAGTGGCACTTTGAGCAGAAAGCAAATACACAATCAAGTGGAGCATCAGAGGACATGAAAACTCAGGCCTCATTAGAAAGGACTTCTTCCCCTGACCCCTGCTCTAAAGCTTGCAGTACACCCAGTGACTCCCAGGGGGCCTCTCTTTCCAAGGAAAGCCCATCAGTTCAATTCAATTCAATTCAATTTTATTTATATAGCGCCAAATCACAACAAAAGTCGCCTCAAGGCGCTTCATAGATACAGAGAAAAACCCAACAATCATATGACCCCCTATGAGCACTTTGGCGACAGTGGGAAGGAAAAACTCCCTTTTAACAGGAAGAAACCTTCAGCAGAACCAGGCTCAGGGAGGGGCGGCCATCTGCTGCGACCGGTTGGGGTGAGAGAAGGAAGACAGGATAAAAGACATGCTGTGGAAGAGAGACAGAGGTTAATAACAGATATGATTCAATGCAGAGAGGTCTGTTAAGACATAGTGAGTGAGAAAGGAGACTGGAAAGGAAAAACTCAATGCATCATGGGAATCCCCGGGAGCCTATGTCTATTGCAGCATAACTAAGGGAGGATACGGGGTCACCTGGTCCAACCCTAACTATATGCTTTACCAAAAAGGAAAGTTTTAAGCCTAATCTTAAAATTAGAGATAGTGTCTGTCTCCTGAATCCAAACTGGAAGCTGGTTCCACAGAAGAGGGGCCTGAAAACTGAAGGCTCTGCCTCCCATTCTACTTTTAAATACTCTAGGAACAACAAGTAGGCCTGCAGAGCGAGAGCGAAGTGCTCTAATAGGGTGATATGGTACTACAAGGTCATTAAGATAAGATGGGGCCTGATTATTTAAGACCTTGTATGTGAGGAGCAGGATTTTGAATTTAATTCTGGATTTAACAGGAAGCCAATGAAGGGAAGCCAAAACAGGAGAAATATGCTCTCTCTTTCTAGTCCCTGTCAGGACTCTTGCTGCAGCATTTTGGATTAACTGAAGGCTTTTCAGTGAGTTTTTTGGACATCCTGATAATAATGAATTACTGTCGTCCAGCCTGGAAGTAATAAATGCATGAACTAGTTTTTCAGCGTCACTCTGAGACAGGATATTTCTAACTTTAGAGATGTTGCGCAAATGGAAGAAAGCAGTCTTACATATTTGTTTAATATGTGCGTTGAAGGACATATCCTGGTCAAAAATGACTCCAAGGTTCCTCACAGTGTTACTGGAGGCCAAGGTAATGCCATCCAGAGTAAGAATCTGGTTGGATACCATATTTCTAAGATTTTCAGGGCCGAGTACAATAACCTCAGTTTGATCTGAAGTAAGAAGCAGAAAGTTAGCGGCCATCCAGGTCTTTATGTCTTTAAGACATTCCTGCAGTTTAACTAATTGGTGTGTGTTATCTGGCTTCATGAACAGATGGAGTTGGGTGTCCTCTGCATAGCAATGAAAATGTATGCTATGTCTTCTAATGATGCTGCCTAAGGGAAGCATGTATAATGTAAACAGAATTGGTCCTAGCACTGAACCCTGTGGAACTCCATAATTAACCTCAGTGTGTGAAGAGGACTCTCCATTTACATGCACAAATTGGAGTCTATGAGATAGATATGATACAAACCACTGCAGTGCAGTACCTGTAATACCTACAGCATGTTCTAATCGCTCTAATAGGATATTATGGTCGACAGTATCGAATGCTGCACTGAAGTCTAGCAGGACAAGCACAGAGATGAGTCCACTGTCAGAGGCCATAAGAAGATCATTTGTAACCTTCACTAAAGCTGTTTCTGTGCCGTGATGAGCTCTGAAACCTGACGGAAACTCTTCAAATAAACCATTCCTCTGCAGATGATCTGTTAGCTGTTTGACAACTCTTTCAAGGATGTTTGATATGAAAGGAAGGTTGGAGATTGGCCTATAATTAGCTAAGACTGCTGGGTCTAGAGATGCTTTTTGAGTAAAGGTTTAACTACAGCTAGCTTGAAGGCCTGTGGTACATAGCCGATTATTAGAGATAGGTTGATCATATTTAAGATCGAAGCATTAATTAATGGCAGGACTTCTTTGAGCAGTTTTGTAGGAATGGGGTCTAAAAGACACGTTGATGGTTTGGAGGAAGTAATTATTGAAGTTAACTCAGAAAGATCAATTAGAGAAAAAGAGTCTAACTTAACATCAATGGTACTAAGAGTAGCTGTAGATAATATTACATCTGTGGGATGATTATTGGTAATTTTTTCTCTAATGATAAAAATTTTATTTGTGAAGAAGTTCATGAAGTCATTACTAGTTAACGTTAAAGGGATTGTTGGCTCAAAAGAGCTCTGACTTTTTGTCAGCCTGGCTACAGAGCTGAAGAGAAACCTGGGGTTGTTCTTATTTTCTTCAATCAGTGATGAATAGTAAGATGTTCTGGCTTTGCGGAGGGCTTTCTTATAAAGCAGCAAACTATTTCTCCAGGCAAAATGATGATCCTCTAAATTTGTGACACGCCATTTCCTCTCCAGATTATGAGTCATCTGCTTTAGGGTACGTGTTTGAGAATTATACCACGGAGTCAGGTACTTCTGATTTGAGGCCTTAGTTTTCACAGGAGCTACAGTATCCAGAGTCGTACGTAGTGAGGAGGTGAAATTATTAACAAGATAATCGACCTCTGTTGGGGTAGTGTTCAGATAGCTGCTCTGCTCTGTGTTGGTACAGGGCATTGGAGATGATAACAGTGGGTGGATTATATTCTTAAACTTAGTTACAGCGCTTTCAGAAAGACATCTACTGTGATAAAGTCTACTCTCCACCGCTGTGTAATCAATTATGGTAAATGTAAATGTTAACAGGAAATGATCAGACAGGAGAGGGTTTTCAGGAAACACTGTTAAATGTTCAGTTTCTATTCCATATGTTAAAACAAGATCTAGAGTGTGATTAAAGTGGTGGGTGGGTTCTTTTACATTTTGAGAGAAGCCAATTGAGTCTAATAACAGATTAAATGCCATGTTGAGGCTGTCATTTTTAGCATCTACATGGATGTTAAAATCACCCACAATAATTATTTTATCTGAGCTCAGAACTAAATCAGATAAAAAGTCTGAGAAATCAGACAGAAACTCTGTGTAAGGCCCAGGTGGACGATAGATGATAACAAGTAAGACTGATTTCTGAGTTTCACAGCTGGGGTGGACAATGTTAAGCATCAGGCTTTCAAATGAATTAAAAGTCTGTCTTGGTCTTTCATTAATTAATAGGCTGGTGTGAAAATTTGCTGCCACACCGCCCCCTCGGCCTGTGCTTCAAGATTTCTGGTAGTTTAAATGAATCAACACCCCCGACTCATTCTGACTAACATAATCATCCTGCTGCAACCAGGTTTCTGTAAGGCAGAGTAAATCGATTTGTTGATCAATTATTAAGTCATGTACTAACAGAGACTTGGAGGAGAGAGACCTAATATTTAATAATCCACATTTCACTGTTTTACTCTTTGGTTCAGATGTGGATACTGTATTGTTCTTTCTTTGTAATTGTTTATGTTTAAGTTGTTTGTTGCTGGTTTTTAGTTTGTTTTTTGTCTTTTTGGAAGCTGACACAGTCTCTATGGAGATGGGTTTTTGGGGGGGTAGCAGGAGGAGAGAAGCTGCAGAGAGGCGTGTAAGACTGCAACTCTGCTTCCTGGTCCCAACTCTGGACGCGGACTCATCAGGGCTAGTTCTTTGCAAATGCACCGTGACACCATGTCAGAACTGTAGGAAACCTAATGGGCCTCTGGAATTGGTTCAGCCTCCCAGAGCCAATGGATAGAAACGGTTAAGAAGGAACCCGAGAGCACTGTAAATGCATGTGCCCAACAGAACTGCCCCACTGCCCCCACGATATGGCCCCACAGTGGCCAACAGAACCACAGGAGCCAGACAGAGCCCCAGGAGGAGTGTGTGAGCACCGATGAAAAGCCCTCCTTCTCAATCGCCAGCAGTTCCTTCACAGATGCACCATCTAGAGGCAGCCAGGAGCACGACACAGTAAAGTTTGGATCAGCACCTACTCCAGGTACACATCAGAAATGTCAAAGCTGCAGTCTTAATGTATCACTTTATACAGCTAATAATAAGAATAAGAATAATATTAATCATGATAATAATAATAATAATAATTTATTCTAATAATACTTTAAAGTGTAAGAGATAATGTACAGTAGCTATAGTGAATACGATTTGATCAACTGGTCTCTGAATGCTATTGACACCCTTTTGTCAATGAGAAGTTTGGGCTCGGGAGAGCCCGAGTGCCCTGGAGGGACTTTCCCTGCCGGATACACGATGGACGGGTGACAGACATGGAGGATCGTGTGCCTGGCGGGACTGTCGATCGAGGACGCTGAAGATATCTACCTATTCGGAACCATGATAACAGGGTTCTTGCTGATCGGAGCTGGCTTGGCCCTGGCTTATCGGAGAATTAAGAAAGCGGAACCGGCTGTTCAAACCCCCCCCCCCCCCAAGGCTGCCCGCTGGGATTGAAATGATGGGACGAGGTGCGGCTTCTCAGAATGGGCTCACTGAATGCAGCATGGTTAAGAGCTTGGAGGAGCTAACGGCTGCAGTCAAGGCTCAGAATAACACCTCTGAGCGTATATTGAATTACATCAGGGAAGAATCCACTTGGAACAACACCTCTGGGCGGAAGCTGGATTACATCGCGGATCAGTTGGCTGCGGTCATGAGGTCTCAGAATCTGCTCTGTGAGCAAAAGACTGAAAAGACCACGGAACTGAAGGTAAATAACATCATGGAGAAACTCACAACTACCCAACGGGAGATTGAGAGACCAGTGTCGGTGTTAAAAACAGCTTGAAATTCTCATGAGTTGTTTGTAAAAGAAAAATCACCATTATAATAATGCGTAGCCTCATTCCTCAAAGAGTATGAGGCAAGCCGTCAGGCAACTCAGGAGAGGAAAGCCTGATCTGTGTACAGTGGGGCGCTGCTGACCTTAACTGAGAATATTGTCAGGTGTTGAAAGGAATACTTGGAGGACCTCCTTATCTTCTATAGAGGAAGCAGAGGGGGATGACTCGTCCATCACAGGGGGGTGAGGCCAATGAGGCAATTGAACAACTTCTTGGTGGCAGAGGCCCTGGGGTGAATAAGGTTTGCCATGAGTTCCTGAAGGCTCTGGATGTTGACATTGACAGCTGCAGAGTCTGATGTGTTAAACATGAAACAGGAAGTGTTGATCTGAAATATGCTCAGAATGCAGCTGTGTCACAGGTTCATCCGGCTGGACTGTCAAAGTGACAGTGTAGCATGCGCGGACTAACATCCAGTCTGAGTGCAGATAACATAAAGTGTGAGCTGTAGTTAGGCTGGCAATCCTCACATCACAGAAAGGTTTGTGTGAAGAATAATAACGATGCCAAGATTTACTGAACAGTTTCATGTTGACAAAATTATGATGAGTGCAGACACCTGTCTGGTGGGTTAGGATTAGCGGGAGTTCAAAGCAGCCACTCCACTGCAAAAGATCAGCGACTCCATCTACTCATTTTCTGCTATTTATTTGTGTTGTGGGCGACAAAGATAACCTTTCAGAAATCTCAACTAAATCTAGTAAAAGCAACAAAAATTATTAGTCACTACAACTTCTCGCATCTAGATGATCTGCATCACTCCAGAAATTTATCTTGAATGAGCACTGAAATTCCTCTGTATCAGACGGTCCACAAACAAGTTTGATTCTTTTCTTTTATTTAAACAAATTAAAATAAAAGGCACATAAAACATTGGAAATATGTTTACATAATTATTCTCAATGGACATACATTTAAAAAAATGTAGGAATGTTTTACCTTTCTGCTAATCAGAAAGCCTAATCTTCATATATACAAAAATTACCACTGTTAATGTTCTAATACAAAAAGGATTTATAAAAGTTTTTTTTCCTTGTGTGTCATAACTAGCATGTCTTCTGAACTAAATGGTTTATACAAAGATATACATTCATTTGCCTTCACATCTGCCAAATTACAAACTTCACCAAAAAACAAAACAAAACTCAAATAATTATTTGGCCAAACAAATTGTTTTTCATATTAGGCTGGATTACAAAGTGAAACCACACAGAGAAATGTCAATGATACGTTAACAGGAGCATGCGCTTTTAAAGATCAATCACTTTGCGTTTCAAGATTAGTCCTTAAGTAGAAAACATTAAGTTCATTATTGTTAGCTTTAAAGAACAAAGCCAAAAACTGGCCATGCAGGACCCTAGGCCATTTGAACTAATGAAGGATTCCTTCACAAGGCTATTCTCTTGCACAGCTTAACTAGAAGAGGAAGTATCAATGTGTGAGAAAAGTCTTGTAAAGTATTTTAGGCACACTTGTTAACCAGCCACTAAAGAAGGACAAATGACACCACATACTAAGCTTTCATCCTGTATGTTTTTTTTTTTAGTGTTTTTATAAAAAGTCTTCACCCTTCTAATTACCTTCTAATCAACTCATCATCCACAGGCAACATAAAAACAAACAAACAAACAAACAAACAAAAGAACCAGGAAATATATTTTCAACAAATAATGCCATTTAAAATTAAAAGCACCTTCCCTTGTGGACTGTTAGCATACATAAAATGAAATTAATGAGCTAAACAACTGAGTTGACAACATACAGATGAGCCAGGTGAAGTGGGACTGACAGTCATTGTCCAGTTACACCAAACTGGAATGCCCCTCTATGTACCATTGTCCTGTAGTCCCTATATCTTACCATTTACTGCAGGTGCTACGGAGTTCCTACACTGTAAAAGGGTAAAAAACTACAAAATCCAAGTATCAAAAAACTGTATATTCATGTTGCTCAAGACACTCACAGCCAGGAAACATGTTCACCCTTTCAAACAATCAAGCAGACATCTCCAGATGTAATGTGCTCTGTAAACCTATTCCTGCCCAAGAGAGCAGCAGAATATGTGCAAGCTCACAAGTCTCAACTGAAGGGGGCACAAATGAAAATTAAATGGCTGAAACAGCAGGAAAAGGTATGTAAACATTTAGAGTCATGAGCCTGTAACTTCTAAGGGCAACTTAGTGGATGCTGCATGCACATGGTTGCAAATTGTCAAAACCACTAAGTAATAACATCAGTAACACAACACCCATCCTTTAGCATCTTGATCTTTTGTTTACACCTAGGCAAATGTTCTTTATTAATTATCCCAATTATCTAGGTTGCTAGAGTGACAAGAAAACAATAACAACAACAATAAAATAAATAAAATAAGGAAGCATATGAAACCTACAGAGAAAACTCTTTTACACAGAATAAGGCTGTAGTTTATTTCTCTCTTTCTAGCAACCGATAACTTTCCTAAACAAATTACAAACATCGAGAACATTTCTCTGCTGACAGGTTTGATCTGTGCTGCTATAGTTTGATATTACTAACACTGTGCCACGGCTAATGGAAATACAAGCAAGACCTAATGTCCTACTATACTATTGCACTGGGGATTATTCTAGAAGTAATTAATGGCTTCATGTTCAAGCTCTAATTAGTAGCACCATTTGGAGTGGACAACATGTAGATAACTTTGTACTATGACCATTTTCCTATTTTGGTAATCTTAGATGACAGACAACACTCAGTATTCCGTATTGGAGGGATAAGGTATAGTTAAATCCACAAGCATTTGAATAACATTTTTATTATGTTGCGCTTAAAGCACCACACTGGCAATTTTAATTTTGAAACCAAAAAATTAAAAACCAATATAATTAAATTAAAAAAAATAACCAAGATGTGATTAAGATGGACATTTTCTGCCTTAAGTCAATAGTTTAGCAAAAGTATTGCTTTATCTGTTTACTAATGTTTAGCAACGGTAATAAAAATGATTATCGTTTGCAGTCAATGACTGCTGGAAGTCTTCAACCCATGGACATCACCAAGATGTGGACATCTGCCTAGGTCTCCAGTTTTGTCTTTACTAACTGAAAATATGAATTGACAACAGGTGACTGGTTTGGCCAATGAACATATCTCACTTCTTTTTCTCTTGGGCTGGTTTTGCAGTCTACCTTGCAACCTTATCTATTTGCCATTAATAGAAACAGAAAGTATAGTTGTACACTTCAGAATTCATCCTACTAATCCTATCAGAAGCCACGTCATCAATAAACATTTGTGGAAGCCGTACATGCCCGTGCCAAGGCTTTGTTTGACAAATTATGTAGTATGCTTCGGATCTCTTCCTACTATTCTGGTAAATGATAACATTGGTTTTATTTGTCCAAGACAAAACCAAAATGTTTTCTAACCTGGTCTTCTTTTTCTTGAGTGTAACCAATGGTTTGACTCCCACTCATATTGAGGTTAATAACTACCACATGCAAATTCAACATTTGTAATGATGTCCAGATAATTTACCAGCTAAAAATAATCAAAGAAGAGGTGTCACTTTGCCATGAAACTGTTTGTCAGCTGTCTAATTGGGGCCTGTAAAAAAAGCTGCTGTAATTCATAATAGTTAATACAGAATGTATGTAAAACCTCTTAAATTAAAATTGAAAGTCTGCATTTTAATCACATCCTAATTATTTGTCTTAAAATCCAGTGAGATGGTGTACAAAGGGCAAAATTTAAAAAATTGTGAGTGCGTCCAAATGTTTTTGGACATTTGCAGCTGTATAAAAACTGCAGCAAGTAAAACATGTTTTCCTTTTTAGTGGGATTTTTCTCATAATAAAAATAAAGTGACACCAGGCTTATGTATAAGACTCCTTATTCTCCTTTCTCTCCAGGCTGGACGGCCACATCAGTGTTGATGAAGTTTTTGCACCAATAACATGTAGTTAATAGAAAGGCTTTATCTACCATGGGTAAAGGCAATAAAATAGTGTTTTACATTATTGGTTTGAAAGGAAAGAAAAAGAAAAAAGGTCAGTGTAAAATGTCTGACATGTTGACACAAATGATGGACAGTGATGGGATCCACTATCTGCTAAATTAAAAATCTAACCAACTGAACACACCACAGAAACTTTGGGACTGCGCCACTTAAATTTAATGTCTTCTCTTTTGGCTTTCACGTTTAAAAAGTCTTAAAAAAAGCTAAATTTAATGTTTGACTTTTGATAATACCAGGATTTTAACAGGCAAAGCCTAAGTGACATTTTTCAGGAAGCAATACTTTCACCTGTCACGTTCAAATACAAAATAATACAACCCCTCCAAACTTAGTTCCACATAAACTTGTCTCCAGCAGTAAGGAATGATTGTGCTTCCAGCAACTTTAACTGTAGAAATTCTACTGGGGAGGGGCGCAAAATTTATCAAAACATACTCCAAATAAACATATCTTGTTTTAACTTTAAAACATATCAAATATAAAATACTGAGAAGTCCACTAAAATAAAAATCAGCTAAAAAGGACAAAAAAAAAGAAAAGAAGAAGCAACACAAATATTAAGACATTTCCTAAATATCAGTATAGCATCACACATTATCCATATTTTAAGATGTCCAGTTGCACAATATAATTTTTACTTCTCACTCTGATAAGATCAACAGTGTCTTGTCAAATAACTTGACAATAACGATCTTAAATGGTTTGCCTCCCTACAGTATATTGCGTTTACGGTAAAGACTCCTGCACTGAGTTTGCTCAATGTCAACCATTACAGTAAAATTATACATATTTGTAAAAGGGTAAAATGCAAATACAAAGTAGTTTAACATGGAACAGCTGGAAGTGTAATAACTGCCCAATAATTTAAAACCATGTTTAAGTGAAAGAACCTACTTTTTGGTTTGAGTCTATAGGTGTAATTAAAACTGTTCACATGATCAACTGTGAGTAATACAATTGACTAATACATCAATATTAGCATTATCAAACATTAAAATGGTACAAAAAGTAGAATTCATATTTGAGCAATATACTGGGTCCTGGAAACATTTGAGCGTAATCGTGTGATGACCAGGACACGTTAGCATCTACTGTGTTAGTCTCTTTAAAGGCAACAATTTATTCTCTCTGGTTTTCAGATGAAAAAAAAAAAATCTCCATACTGGTTAAAAGATTCCCCCACTTCTTTTTGAAAATATCATTCATGGGCAAAATTACATTTATAAAATTCTTTGGCTTAAACCTATTTCCACTTCTCCCAAACTATGAAATCACATGTTATCTGGTTAAATGATGACGATGTAACAAATTGGAATTACCTGAGCATGAGAGCTCATTCGTGACGTTGAAAGCAAGCAATGACAGCTCTTTAAAACATGGACATGTAAGACTGGCTCTGCCTTCAGGGATCCAACTAATAGGTTTGACAACTATTTATCAATATTATTGGACATATTATTGGATTTACAGATTTTGCATCAATATGATGTAGGACTGTGGTTTTTCAGGTTCACTGAATTAGGCAAAAAAACCCAAACAAACAAAAAAACAAAACAAACAACTCACAATCAACAAAGTCTTCCCCTATTAAAACATTTCTACTAATGTCCTAAGGTAAAATGCATAAAACAAAATGCATATATATTCTATAAAAGAACAATTTATGTACATGCTAGTACTCTGATTAATTAATTTCTGACCATTGCTAAGTTACAAAAATATGTATTTTCTGTATTAACTAAAAATAAAATTCATAATTACCACATAATGTTGTAATAATGCTGACCTCTGTAAGTAACAATCATTGGTTACCATCTACGTGACACATTAGTTCACCTTTTTATGCCCAGTACACTATCAACTCATTTAGAGGGAGATTTTACTAATATCTAATGGCTTTGTCCGTTATTAGGCAGTTAAAACATCACTAACTGTTACATGAGGAACAAAAGATCTACCAAGGAGGGGAGGATGGCAGAACCTGGGAAAGAAAAGGCATAGACTCCATGGGCCTCATAGCAATATTGAGTGGCCCAGTTATATTCATGGGCATAGGAGTGGTGATAGCTACCGGGTGGGCAATATTCATGTGTGCTGTTGTAGGGATTCCAACAGAGGTCAGGTTCACAGGGCCAGTGATGGTGACAGGGTGCTGCAGGTTAACTGGCGATGTAATGTTAACGGTGCTGGTGGCAGTATTAATCTGAGCTGTGATGGTAACAGCATTGCTGGAATTGACACTGCGGTTCACAGCAGAGGTGTTGGCTGCAGAGTTGGTGACAGGTGTCGTAGCCGCAGAGCTGTTGTGTAAGTTGTTGGCATCTGTATTAGAAAAGAAAAAAACAAACAAACAAAAAACACATTTAGGGCTGGTCAGCCTTATAGATACATATTACCCTTTCAAAACAAGGAGACAACAGCCCTCTCAGCTCCTCGGCTGTGGGTGACTGAAAATATCAATACATCATTATCACATAGTGTCAACTGTGGTAATATATTTGAAGAAACCTACCTTTATGAGAGTTGTCAATTAGGACTTGGAAGGAGTTATTTAAAATCTCTCCTACCGTCAACTCACCTGAGGGGTAAATTCAAAAAGCAGGATCAATAGACTAACCAGTTAATTATTGTTAATGTTATAATTAAAAAATTTAAACAGAAACATATTAAGGACATCTTAAGTTCTGCATATTCCTAAGGTTGGACACACACTGCAGTGTAGGTCTTAGACCAGTAATTAGCAGGCCTAGGTAAGCTTAGGATCACTGACTAGTTTCACTCTTGCCCACAGATAATTGGCACATTGCTGGGTCATTTGTGATCCGTTCTCAAAAAGAAAATCTAAATTTCGAAGTCCAGACAGAAATGACAGCTCGGTAATAGCAGATGGCCTGTGATGAAATGTAAAGGAGTGCACATCTACCCCGAGTGCTATGGTCCTTTTTGTGGTTAATTTAATTGATCTACTGATCCTGCTTCATGAAATTTAACCTTACATTAGCAAAATATCTATTATCTACACATGAGAATAGCCTCAACTGTACCAGTGCTTCAAGAAAAAAAAAAATCTCTTTGTACTTAGGTGACATGGTACAACATGAATTAAAACTGGCCACTAATGTTTTGCAGAGGTTATGCTTAAATAATTAGGGATTTCTGCTATTTCTGCTACGGGATTACCTTTTCGTGGCCCTGAGTGGTTCCACTGCCAGTCACTTATGCCTATTCAGAAATACAGACACATATTGGGTTACATAAACAAGGGGAGCACTGCCATTATTCTTGGAATCAACTTGATCAATTAGTCAAGTTGTGTGTAGGTGGGAATGGGGTACAACACCTCGACCAGGGTTTTAGCCTTTCTAGTATAAAATAAAACCAAAATGTTAGTCTCTCAAATTAAACTTTGTGTGTGCGTTTTTTTTTCTATTAGGGTAAGCAAGGCCAAATATATGATTTTCAAATAAATTATAAATGTCTGGGTCTTTGGGTGATTGATTAGCTAGGGCTAAAGAGGGTAACATTCCTCCATCTTGGCCTGTGCTTCGAGGATTCTGACAGTATGACTCATGGTATCAAGTTAAATATGTTGCAAGAATGTCAGTGCTTCTAGAATAAAATTTGGAAACGTGTACAAAACATTCATATTTACTTGTATTTTTTTCCCCACACTTGTGTTTTAAATTTACAGTTACAGAACAAAAATATTGAAAAATGTGTAGGTTGACATTTAAATCATGGCTTGTCTCTCATTTGACCCAGTTACTTCAAACCTACACTGAATTTTGTTACTACAATACACACATGGTGCATGCTTGTACACCTTTATTCTGTCCATAGAAAGTAGAAGTAAAGAAAGATTTTCTAAATGGATCAGTAAGTATTTTAAAGTACAATGGAAGTCAGAGCCTTCACCTTTCAGGCTCCTCTTCTGTGGAACCAGTTTAATTTGGATTTGGGAGACAGACACAGTCTCTACTTTTAAGATTTGGCTTAAAACTTTCCTTTTTGCTAAAGCATATAATTAGGTCTAGATCAGGAGACCCTAAATCCTCCCTTAGTTATGCTGCAATAAGCCAATGGTGCTGGAGACCAGTACCATTTCTTCTTCACTCACCTTTTTCACTCAGCATTCTGCATTAAATCAGTAGTTATCAATAATATCTGTCTCTCTTCCACAGTGTGTCTTTATGTTGTTTTCCTCCCATCACACCCAACTGGTTTCTGCCCTTTCCTTCCCACTGTTGACAAATGTTCACTCAAAGAGGTAATTTAATTGCTGGGTCCATTAAGCGTCTTTACCTTACAATATAAAGCGCTTGAGGCTGATTTGGCCCTATATAAATAAAATTGAACTAACTAACAGTCCTCTTTAACTGACAATGCTGGTAGAAACTAAGTGAGAAGACACTGCTGGCATGTGGACTGAACGCTTGCCAAATATCTGAGCAAATACTAATGTCACAGAAGCATACTGGTCACTGCATTTATGCTGGATAACTCGTTAGCAGTTGCAGATATACAAAATTCTCTTTCAACTTCATTTTTGCTGGTTGAAAGAATGAGGGATTTTGTGTCTGCAGTGATTTGCTCATGAATCACAGGTGCTTTGTGGTTACAAATCCATGTGGTGGACACAGGACAGCTGAGAATGAGACATCTTGGTCCTCTGCTTTGTAATAAACTGCTCGTTCAGCAGGTTTTGCAACATGTTTACCACAAAAAAATTTTTTTTTTCTTTTTACTTTTAGGTAACTGTAAATTTAAAACACAAGTGAAAACATCTTAAAAGTAAAAATGTGAAAATACAAGGTCAAATTTTTATCCTAAAAACTTTCCCATTATGTAACATTTCTCAATTGGTGTTGATACATTTACACCAACATTTTTTTCTCCTGGAAGCAGGTTTCTTTGAGACACTTCGTTGGTCTACGAGCAGACAGTCTTTGGGATAGGATTTTGGAAATCTGGGTGGTCACATTTTGGAAGCTTTAATAAATACTATAAATATCTAGAAATGAAACCTACCATCTAAGGTTAGAGATATGCTATTTCCCCTAATAAGACCAGGTTTTCCTCTGAAAGCTTTCCTTTATAATCCACACGCTTTGTAGACATCACCTAAACTGTCCAACTTCTAACATTTGCCCTTTCATGTGATGTGTGCAGTTTAGTAGTTAGGGATTACTTATAAGAAACATGTAAACAAACAAACAAACAAAAAAAAAAGGTGATCTCAAATTCCACCAGCACTTAAACCTGCACAACCACAGTAAGAAAATATAATTAAAACATGATATTGTACAGTTCTGTGGAGTCCATTATCTCACAAGAAAACAAAAAAAATCATTAAAGACTATTTCAAGTATACAGTACAGTACAAATGTCTTGAGCCAGCTTTCATTTCTTTATGACTTTCCAGGAAAACTGGAAATGGGTGTAGTCATTTTTTAAATGCAAGAAAATAAATGGAAATACAGTATATAAGGGGAAAATTGAGTTTTTACAATTTTAACAGGCTTGAAAGTCAATATACAAGTCAATATTGCTACCTTTACAGTTTAACACAGCCTGAACTCTCTTAGGCAAGCTTTCTTTAAATTTCTTTAAGTAGTCTTCAGGAATATTGTTGGCCGTTGGCTGCCTTTTGTTCTTTTCTCTGTCAAGATGATACCACAGTCAAATTAAAGTTGAGGTCCAGGCTCTGGGGAGGTCAATCCATAACTGTGTCTGTTTTTCAATTGAAGTATGCTTAAGCAATGATGCCAAAAGGACTGGCAGTCTATTCTGGCATCATTGTTGAAGAATGAGAGAAGCCATTTCCAATCAAATACGTTTTTAGATGGTAATGCACGGTGGATCGAAATCTCTCAGTACTTTTCAACATTTATAATTCTCTTCATTTTGATAAGATCCCCAATACCAATGGCTGAAATGGAGCTGCAAACCATAACAGTGCCTCCACCTTGTGGTAAAGATTGCATTAGACTATCACTCCTGACCTCCACTCTACATACTGATGACAAATTAAACCAAAAATCTGAAATTGTGTATCACTTCATAAGACCTGATGTCACTAATTATTAGTCCAGTTCTTGTGTAATTTAGCATACCTCCACCTTTCCCGTTTCCCCTTTCTTAAGAATAGTTAAAGAAAAGTTACCCTTCAAATTAGACCATTTCTGATGAAGCTTCAGTGAATAATAGATGGATAGATGGAATGATCAGCTGAAGAGCCAGATGCATCTTTCAGGTCTCGTGTTAGGTAATAATCTTATAATGATGCATTTTTAAGTATGTAAAGTGTATTCATTAAAAAAAAGAAAAGAAAAGAAAAAAATAGTATCTTCTAGCTGTCAAACTGCTATGTTTGGCATTTTTTCAAAGATTCAACTGGAGAACTGGGAACAAATTATGTGTTTTTGTCACAGGCTACTAAGGGTGGGCGGTATAAACGGTATACGGTAGAAATTATATAAATTGGGCCAACGGTAGAGATTTTGACTATACCGCTCTATCGCGATAGCGCATGTTGATGGTGTCATCAAGTTGCGCCTGTTTTGGTCGAAAGCATTGCAGCGGCTGCAAACAACATCATCATCTGCAAATTATGCCGGGTGACAGTAATAGCAAAGAGTCAAAGCACTTTTGGAATATGGGGAAAGCCAAAAACGGTGCTTCCTCCACTTCCATACCATTGATTCATTAATGCTGAATTCTCTCGCAGCTGCTCTGTTCCCATGTTGTTGCAGTATATTAATGACTAACCTTGTATTGTGGATGGATTATCTCAGTTGTTCTCCTGACTGAATTTTGGTCCGTTTATAGCATCCTGCCATGCAATTGCATTTGTCCCTAACCACCAGAAACCCTCACGTTAACTTTTATCGAGTAGAAAGAAGTTTGCGTTCATCCTTCAGCTTCACTTTGCTAATGTTATGCTAACATAGCTGTTTTGCTAGCGATCACGTAGGACATCACTGCTAGTCAAACTTCAGTAACCCTACAAACGTCACTGCGGTTTAGTTTTCTGTCTTCATTCCACTTCATGTTGGAAATGATAGCAGAGCAGTACGTTTAATTTTTTCAGAAATCTCTCAGTCAGAACATGCTATATCATGTGGAAACTAGCGAGCTAACTTCCTGCTAACTTTAACTGCGTTGAATTTAATAAATTCTGTCTTCATGGATGCCTGGATGTTAAACTTAATTGTTACACCTGGTAAAGCAGCAACGCTGATCATTTTATTAAAGATGAAAGAATTTAGACAGTTGTTAACTCTCAGTAATGCCGTAGTGTTCGTTTGACTTTGGGACCTGAAGCTGACAGAGTTTTGGACCCAGATTACTCCGCAAGGCTCCTGACTACGGCAGCTGTAATGCTCCGACAATCCATCAAGCGGTGCGGCTTCATAGCTTACCAAAGTCGTACTAAAGACAGATTTCTGTGCACATTGTCGATTTTTGAAAAAATTAAAGGATTTTAAGTGTGCCTTATAGTGTGTAAAATACGTTCTACAGAAGAAAAGAATATATCGTGATATATATCATTACCGCACTTGCTTCAAATTATACTGTGATATTAGGACTGGGCGATATATCAAGTTTTTAAATATATCGATATATTTTTATACAAGATTTGAGATGTGACAATATCGTTTGTATGATATAGTCTATGTTATGTTATAATTATACTTGTGGAACCGCAAGTTTGCCTCTCTTTCGCCCACTTTTGTCTCTACGCAACGTTACTCTGCCTCGGCTCTCTCCTTCACTGAACACAACTCCCCCTCCCCCATCGCTTCACCTGCAGGCAACGACAAGATGGACACAGCAGCTATCAAAGAGGAGCTGGTCGGTAAAAAGAAAAGATTTGGAGATTACCGTTTTAGTGCTGTCAGCGTGACATTAACGCCATAGCTGCATTAACGGGGCAAATCTCTGATAATGAGTTACCGTAGATGACCCTGCGCGTGGGGCTGGACGGCATCAACGAGCTGCGCTAACGCGTTGACGCCTAAAATCCTTTCATTTTCTCAAAGACCGACAGTGTGCCATATGTATGAATTCTGGTTGTGCTTACTAACCGCGAACGGATTTTGTGGTACACAGCGCTCAGAAACCTTTCAAAAAATTTTTTGGTACAACTTTGGTAAGCTACGAAGCTGCACTGCTTGATGGATTGTCGGAGCATTACGGCTACCGAGGAGCCTCGCGGAGTAATACGTACTCTGCTTCAACGTAATATTACCGTACTGTGTGTGTATAAGGACCACAAATGGCACCTGTAAGAGACATGGTTACAAAAAGGATTTCAAACTCTATGGGCTCAAATTGTGGTCATAAATATTTAGTACTTGTAAATCAGTTTTGTACTTGTAAATTAGGATTTGTATGTGTAAAAAGAATTTGTGTGCGTGTAAAAAAGATTTGTGTGTGGACTTAGCCCAAAAATACTTGTGAAACTCTGCACTCAAGTTTCAAGTTACAAATACGAATTTTGACCCTGTTTTTCTTCCTTTCATCTGATTGGCCAATGTCATGTCAATCACAAATTTAACTATCCAAACAGAGGGTGGGTTGGATGGGTTTGAAATGAAATAAACATTTCATTGTTTGCAATGATTCTTTTCTCTGTGATTACAGATGCTGCCCTGAGATTCCGACCTCAGCACCCCCAAGTGGCAACAGACAAATGATCCTATATATTCACTCTTTGTAGTAACTCCAAAATTAACTGATGAAAACAGTACTAAGACTAAAAAGTACCACATGAGATGCTGTCAGTGAAGGCTGCAGCCGTTTTATTGATAAAAGTCTAACATCCAGGTGACTGGTCTCACTATACAGGAGCATAAGCAGTAACTCAGCAGAAACCTGCTGATCTCAGATCTGCACAGCCTCTGCTTTTAACACTGACTGTAGTCAGCTGCATGAAAAGGACATGATTTGGAACGTCAAAGGTCTTTACTTGTATATTGAACTAAAAACTTTCACACTGTGTTTTGCTAATAGTGTGTTATTTATCATAAATTAATTAAGAGCCATTCATACAAGAGTAACAAGAGACAATAATGTGTATTTTAAATTTTAATATGTTTCTACTGGACTGAATACAACATTGTTATGTCAAAGTCCAGGTCCTCTGTGCTTTATCTGAGGATGATGTGCACTACTGCTAACATTACACAAGGCAAAGGTCGCCATCACATTGTTTATGAAGTGCTGGGTTTAAAGATGTTCTGTGATGGGTCTACGATGGAGATCTGAAGAAGATATCCCTCTGAGGGAGCTGCTAGTGAAGATAATGAGTCCTGCTTCATTCCTCCTGATGTTTCTGAAATAATGTCTCTCTCAGTGGGACAACCGAAAATCTGGCATAGGACAGCAGTGATGAAAGAAAGGGAGAAAGTTTCTGGAAACCTCTGGCTCCACAACACCTAGCTTGGTCCTGATGGTATCCTTCACTCATTTTCCCCTGGTGAAATGTGTCTGTGAGTAATAAGGTGAACTCTGGATCCTGGTATTAAATGAAAAGAACAAATTACACTTCTATTAACCTTCCACTGCTGTGTTTTTAAAATCTAATATTTTATTTTAAAGTTTCCATGATACCAGACTGCAGAGTGCTCTGTGAGTGCTATGGATCTAAAACTGCTTAAATCTTCATTTTTATATCATCCTCAGGCTTACGTTAAAATCTCAAAGGACAATATTTAAAAATCTAAGTAGTGCTGTATCATTCAAACCAAGTCTATGAAAGTAACATAGGCGTGTAGCATCACTAATTAGCTAGCAACAAGCCTCTAACACAGTGCATACACTAAAGGCTAATCTAGCTAACACATTAACAATAGGGGCTACAGAGTGATGCCAGATGTTGTAGAACTATAAGATGTTAAGCTGTGTCTTTTTAAATTATAGCAACATGGTTGTATTCACCTTCATTTAACGAACCATCAGTCGTGGTAAACCCATCAGCAGATATCCTCAAAATTGGAGCAGCTGGGCTATATAAAAAGTGTAGGCGGGTTTGTTCGCGGTTTCGTCCAGCGGGTGTGTGGGTGGGAGTGTGATGCAGCAACTCCACTTCAAGTCACTACTGTTCATACTTGGGCTCCAAAAGTGCAATATGGCAGGTAATTTTGACTTCATTTTGAGAGGAATTGGAGCCACGTTGTCCGTCTAAATGCTCCATATCTGTAATCATTACCGCAGCAATATTATTGCAAATGCAAAAGTGAGCAAATAAGGGAAGGAGATATGCACCTACCTTTATTGTTACATGGGCTGTTGAAGCTAGCTTGCCCATGGGTCTTGAGGTGACTTGTGATGTAGGCAGCACTTAGCATTTTGCCACAGATGTTGCAGGTCACTTTGCCTTCATGTCTGATCATGTGAGATCGCAGGCGGTCTTTGGTAGCAAAAGCAGACGTACAAGCCTGAGAAAAATGAGAAATCAGGAAATCAATTTTTCTTTTTCAACTTGTATTGTAGTTTCACTTCATTAACAAAACACTTTGCAAAAAGGACACTCTAGATAACTAGTGCAGCTTGTGCTGCATTGGTTGCCATTTTCTGTGATCAACCTCAAGATTGTTCATGTTACTTTCATGAGCAGCATGACTGATCACAAATGTGTTTTGCCAAAAACCATGGACTACCAGCCACTACATTTCAGAAAATGCATATTTGAAGCACAGAGAACTCAGATATTATAATATACAAAGTAACCATAAGACATGATACAAATGGAAATTAACAGTTTCTGAGTGGCAGCTAATCTCTAAACAAAACTGCCCTTTATTGGCCTGTGATGAAGACACACAATGTAAACTTAAAATAAACATGAAAGCAAGAGACCCAGTCACAACTCTTACCGTTACTTGGCATTTAAATGGCCTCTCTGAGGAATGGACGTGCTTGACATGACAGCTTAGATGATCAGGTCTGAAAGGTGAGATATATACATACCAATTTAAGGCTGGGTAATGTGGTAGTTACAGTAACTGAAAAATCCAGGCTAAGTTTTAACCCAAGAATCCCTTATACTATTAGATTTCCCTTTACATAAAACCCAAATAACACAAAACCGATCACAAAAACAATTCCAAACATTATTTTGCTTGTCAGGAGGCCAGAAATATAGATGCATGGTTTTCTATGAAGAAGGTAACACAAACTTAATATCTATCTGGGACGAATCACCTAATTTTATTGAGAAGTTTTATCATTTAATTAAAATCAGTAAAAAACTCACAATGAAATATTATGTATTTTAGGATTGAGAAATCCTACACTGCATAAATAGGTAGATACTTATGGAACACCAGGACTGCCATAATGAATTAATTAAATACACCATTAAATATTTAATTAAATGTGGCAATAATTAATTAAAATGTGAAAGAAATTATTAAATGTGGCAATATTTAATTAAATGTGTCAATAATTACATAAATATTTACGACACATGTAATTAATTAATTAATTACTTAATTACACATTTAATTAATTATTTATTTCACATTTTAATTAATTATTGCCACATTTAATTAATTATTTAATGGTGTATTTAATTAATTCATTTTGGCACAGTTGACTCCTTCAGGTCTCACCATGAAATAATTTTATCTGTCAACCTCACCCATCAAACTCAGGGGGCGGGGTTAACACTGATCGAGTCAAAACCATTGCTTTGGCCTGGTGGCCATTGTTTTTACCACACAACAACCGGCATGTGGAAACTAACAGAACTGAACTTTGAAAAACCCTGTTTGTGTGTCACCAAATACCGTTTTAATATTTTTTTTTTTTAGCCGAGAATGTAGTGGTTTAATCTTCATATGTCTGGTTGGTTTGTCAAGATAGAGCCTCTTTGCAAAAGTGCTTCGATGATTTCGGAGATGTCTGCCCAGTCTCACGGCAAAGCGTGGGACAGACCCGCTTGCCTCGCAAGCAATCGAGCTGTTATTACCACCGACAAAGCGCAGACCCCGGTACACAGCTATAATAACCCCCGCTGACACTGACTTCTTTTACTGAGGTTATATTCATCGGGTTTTTATTTCCTGATGTTCTTATGTGTCCT
This sequence comes from Aulonocara stuartgranti, assembly GCF_965226115.1. NCBI lineage: Eukaryota > Metazoa > Chordata > Actinopteri > Cichliformes > Cichlidae > Aulonocara > Aulonocara stuartgranti. Next base: position 36,416,026 of record NC_138950.1, on the reverse strand, counting down.
ACGTGTTTCAGTCGCCAATTCTGAATTATAAATAACATTAAAAACATGTTTAAGGAGGAGAGAGAGGAAATAAATTCAATTAACAGCTGATCTTTGGGTTTTTGTTCAGTAATCAGCATGACCTGCGTATAAATGCATAAAAGAGATAACGTTGGCGTTTCTGTCATGTAGTAACTGCTGGCTTTAACTATACAAAGGTTGTTCAACACTATGAAACGCATACAGACTTCATGATGTTCGGCTAATATTTTTATTGTGAATATTAATCATGAGGGTAAACGGCCCTGTACACCACGGAGCGAGGTCAGCATATCCATGATATCTTCAGCTCTCCGAGTTAGCCCAGTTTCCCGGCTGACTAATCTAACTGTCATCTACGAATATGTCACGGGTCATATTAATATGATTTAACAGAAAATCATCCCTATTAATGCCAACTATTCCAGAGACGTGAAAATCTACAGCATAAAGAACAAGAAAATATAGCAGTCTAACGCAACACTAACAGAGATGAACCGTCAGTTTGTCACAGATCAAAGTGGAATAAAAGTGATTAGTTGAACAGGTGTTTGTGATCTGTGTTTTCTGCATTTTCATCAGCATAAGAGACTCAGCAGCAGATTAGAATAACATTTATACATTTAATAAATCACCAAATGAATACACGCAAGAAACGAGCAAACCTGTTCCGACAATTTGAGTTTGTATTCCCTCAGCTGCAGACTCGCTGCCGTTTAAATGTTTGAGAGGAAGATTAGATATAAAGCAAACGTCAAACATAGACTCAGTCTGCGTTCACATTTGATATGAGGCCAGGACAGATAATGGCTGTGTCCTGTTTTAAGATCATATATGTAAAATTGTTGTCTGGCCTGTGTCGATCCAGCCGCTCAGAGTCCGTTGTTACCATGGTTACTGCATAAGCAGCTGTAATGTAAACAGCTGGCACAGCTGAAACCTACCGGCAGCATGGGTGTTTATGTTTTTCATTGCAAAAGAACTGTTTGAATGGTCAACTGAAGTTAACTTGGATAAATTATAGTTAAGGAGTATTACAGATAACGCCCACGTGAGCTGTGTAACTGTTCACCACTACACTGAAATAAGTAGGCTATAACTGAAATACACGTGCTATATCATAAACTATGATATAAATAGGGAGGTCCTATTAACAAATTTAAAGGACACCTTCCTGCCTTTAGTCTCATTCATGAGCAGTATTAGTTTTCTTCTAACATCCAGAAGTCTGCACCATGTGTTTCATAGTTTGTAACAAGCCTTTGACAGTTAAACATAACATGACCGGGGAAGGAGAAAAAAATAAATAAATAAATAAATAATTTTATCTCTCTCTCTCTCCCTCTCTATATCAATCAACAACTAACAAACAAACTAAAAAAAACAAAACAAAAACAGTTAAGCTGGTACACCGGGGCTGTGAGCTCGGTGCACTCTGTCAGCTGACTGTTAGCAGAGCTGAAAACATCTGAGCACTTTTGCAAACATGTTCTATGTCGACAACCTGACCAGACATGTGAAGATTACGCCGCGACATTAGCGGCTAAAACACTATTAAAAGTGTAGTTGGTGACAGAAAAATGGGGTATTTTAAAACTTTACACCACCACCATTGCTGCCTGTGATTTAAAATGCATTCTAGGATACCTGGCTGCCCCAAGTCCACACAAGCAATCGATTATCTAGGATTGACCTGTCTTGACTTACTTTGCAACCAATCAAATGTTAGAGAAGCTGCTTGGGCAGCGTTAACCCCGCCCACTTCGTTTGATGGGTGAGGCTGACAGATAAAATTATTTCAAGGAGAGAGATGAAGGGGACAAAAGTGCCAAAATGAATTAAATAAATAAATTATTAATTAATTAAACCTGTCAATAATTATTTAAATGTGTTAATAATTTAATTAAATGTGTCAATAATTAATTAAATATGTCAATAATTAATTACATGCGTCGTAAATATTTATGTAATTAATTATTTCCGATTGTAAATAATTATTGCTACATTTAATGAATTATTTAATGGCGTATTTAATTAATTCATTATGGCAGCCCTGGCCTTCCATAGTTACTGGTAGTGTTACAGGCCATTTATAACTTTTGACAGCAGCGTCAGAGAACCTCAGAGCTGAGCTTATGAAGTCCTCACACTAGTTTTGGTCAGTTTTCATTTTTAAACCACAATTAAACTAATTAAACCACATTTATTTTTAAGCTCACTTTAACTAGTAGGTTAAACAAACAAACAAAGCCTTTGATGTTTTGTGACAACATCTTGCAAGGCTGAGATTAGGGCTGAAACAATTCATTGAATTAGAATAACTATTATAAAAAGTCCTCGACACAAATGTTTTGCTTTCATGCTTCATTTATAACATGGCTCAGTAGCACTCAGTTGTTACCAAGTAAATTCAAGTGTTTCACCCACATTTGCAACTAAAAATATACCTGCAATAAAAAAAAATATTTAGGAGCAGGCATGTGAATAAAAAGCATGACAACATTAAGCCCACGCAGCCCCAGTATTTCAAAGAAAAGACTGATAACACAACAGCTGATGATGATGTTGTTATTGTTTCATGTGGAGTCGGTCTGCACACAGCGCAGAGCAAAGAGGTGAAGCCATTATAGACATGGTGACCTTGGATAGAGTGAAAGAAAATGTTTTTTCCAGTGTCATCAGTTCCTAACAAGGACAGCATCCTCTCCATAAGCTCGAGAGCAGTACCATCACCGAGGCCTGAGAGAGAGCATTGGCGTTTGTAGGGTTACTAAAGTTGGGCTAACTGGTATATAATGATGTGCTACACAGCTATGGTTAACATAAAAAACATAAACAGTGAAGCTGGAGGATGAACGCTAACTTTTTCCCCCACACGATAAAGATTTCTGATGGTTAGGGACAAATGTAATTGCATGGCAGCATGCTGTAAACGGACCAAACTTCAGTGAGGAGAACAATACTGCTGCATGGGCTGGGCTGTAGTTACATTGTAAGGTTTTAAAAACTGAGCTTTAAAATGAATAATGATGATAAAAACCGAGAGGCCGACAATGATCAATGACTTTTTTTTGGGGGGCTTGTTCAGATTAGATACAACAAAATATAAAGCATTAAAACATGTTAAAAACACAGTTTTATTCAGTGTAGAGTAGCTTGGGCGCAGAAGCAGGTTACATCAGGTCATCATTTAAAGATTGGATATCCCACCTGTAGTGCAGTACAGTAGTTATTATTATCACTTGTCACATCCTGTTTATGACAGTTAAAATAAATAACATTCATATAAGAAATAAAATTGTCTGTGTAAACTGTATGTGGTGTTAAGTAGGCCTATACTACTGTACTTTAATGTTGGTGATAAGGGTGGTACTTGAAGAGCCATATACAGTGGAACCCCGACTTACGAAATTAATTCGTTCCAGAGGGTCTTTCGTAAGTCAAATTTTTTTTAAGTTGAAGCACCTTTTTCCATCGCCTTTTGAGTGAGGCGATGCTGGCTGAAGACGAAGTTCTTCATGCATGCGCGCACGCACGCACGCACGCACACACGCACACACACACGGGGTGCAACGATACTCGTATCGATATTGAACCGTTCGATACAGTGCTTTCGGATCGGTACGCATATTCGGTACGTATCGAACAATACAAAAGTTTTAATTTATTTTATCAACTTTGCTTCTGACGATGCTGTCTGTGTTGAGCGCTCAGTGGATCTGCGCTCGACAGTGCAGCCTAGGCGGAGTAGTCGAACGCAGATTCACTGAGTGCAGGGCAAGCTAGCGAGACAGAAGTTAAGCTCTCCTTGCAACATGGCAAATTGAACCTCCCCCACCCTCATTCAGATCTGGCGTTTGGAACTATTTGGGTTTTCATGTGACGTATGACCCTGAAGGTAAGCGCGTCATGGACAAAAGTAAAACAGTATGTTGGATGTGCCACGCAATGCTCAATTACATGGGTGGGAGCTATTGTGTTAGCGCAGTTAGCTCATTAACGTGTTGGCCGTCCAGCCCCATACACGGGGCGATCCGCGGTAGCTCGTTAACGGAGATTTGCCGTGTTGTGGCGTTAAGGTCATTTCAACGAGATTTACGCTGACAGCACTAGTGGGAACACAACGAATATGACTGCACATTTACGCCGACATCATCCTAGTGCAAAGACAAGTGGAAGCAGACAAAAACAACAAGCACGCATGCTACAAACTTTACCCGAGTCATTTAGACAGCTTTAGCACATGATTCTCCCTCATGGGGACCTGATATGTTTAATATGCTGCTGAGAATATAGCCCAGAAAAAGCGTATAGTATAGCTTTTATTTTGAAAAGAGACATTTCTCTGTAATAAACTCTCTTTTCCAAAGATGAGTGATTCCTCAATCAGATACAGGGCTCGCAAAATCGCTAGCCCGACGTCCCGGGGCTAGCGATTTTTCCAGTTGGGCTACCAAAATCTATCTCTGCCCTGCCCGTCGGGCTATCGTAGGAAGGAAAAATATATGTCAATGCTTTTGCATTCTTTCGGAAATTTAGCTGGGTAATTATGTCATTGGCATCGGTGAGCCACTGTCAATATGTGACATATTGAAATCGCGTTTGAATTTGCGCTTGTTTTTTGCTTTCACTTTGCAATTGCGCGAACTGCGTATAGAGAGCGACAGCACTGATTGGTGAGTGATGATAATTTGCGCACCAATTCCTCTGACATCGTCTTATTAATCGTTAGCTTACTATGCAAACATGACAAGTGAAATCTCCCGCAGCTTAAACATGTGAGAGGTTGATCGCGCAGAGAATCGCTGAGCGTTATGTGAGTGCGTGAGTAAAAGCAGCAGGATATATATTTTAGTTCTGCTGAGCCAAATAAGACAGGTCAGGGTGAAGAAGTGACAGCCAAAGAAAAGCTTACCACAAAACGGAAAAGTTATGACAAATCAGACTATAAGGCAAAAAGAAAGTGCAGCTTTATGGTTTCATGGACAAAAGAATTTCTGTGGCTGCAATATGACAAGCTAAATAACCAGGGGTGCACATAAGTGGTCCGCAGGTGCGCATTCGCTGTCAAAATAAAAAACGCGCACAAGATAAGAAGTTGCAACGCGTGTTTGCGTACATAAGATTTTCAGGAGGAGGACAGACATTTGTTTAGACCTCTTAAAGATGTCGAAGAAGCTCCTTTAAGCAATTACTTTGGTGTTCCTCCACCTCCAAACAAATGTCAGAAGGAGTCCGAACCACAAAAGAAGCGCGTATTCTCGGAAAAGTAGTTGCAGGAGGTGAGCTGGCTTCAAACAAATGATGAACGCACAGAGATGCGGTGCGGAATGTGCCGTGAAAATTTAATAAATGACAAATTAAAAAGGCATGAACATTTTTTTTGTATCGAAAAAAATATCGAACCATGACACCAAAGTATCGAACTGAACCGAACCGTGAATTTTCTGTATCGTTGCACCCCTAATACGTACGTATGTGTACATAACATTATGAAATTTAATTCTAAACATTAAAACTAAAACTTACATTTACGTTAATTAATGTACGTATGTACACTGTGCAATGATATATTTTAACTTTTTTTTTTTTTTTTTAAACTCGCTCATATTTATGCCTTACGATAGGCTAATTGCAAACGAAAAGCACGCGAAATAGCGTCTAATATTGCCCCACAGTGTGCTCGGTATCATGCTTACAATTTGCTTTCCTTTGATACTTGGTCCTTCTTTGCTCCTGTTACATTACAGTAAATCAGGGCTCTGCTTGGTCATTTGAAACCAACTTCACGCCCTCTTGTTGTCCTACCTGCTGCATTTTTCATTAGTGTCTTTGACAATTGGCCCCTGTTTAGTGGAAATGATGAATACTTCTCTTCATACTGGCTTACTTCCCAGCTTCTTTAAACATGCTGTTGTTGAGCAAATATTAAACAAACCTCATTTGGATCAGTCTCCAAACAGTTACAGGCCAATATCCAAACTGCTTTTTGTGTTAAAAATGTTGGGGAAATAAACAGTAGCAAAACAACTATTTCTTGGAGAAAAATAATGTTATGGACATTTTTCAGTCTGGTTTTAGCAAATTGCACTCCACTGAAACGTCTTTACTTTAAGTGTCTAGTGACATCGTGATGGCTGCACTGGAGAGTACAGTTCTGGTTCTGTTGGACCTAGCCTCTGCCTTTGATACCATTGATCATAGTATTATGATTAATAGGCTCAAGGACTGTTTGAGATTACTGGTTTTGTTTTAAAATAGTTTATGTCATATCTGAGAGATCTTTTGCCGTTTTTGTGAATCAAGTGACGTCTGAAACGACAGTTTTGCCTTGTGGGGTACCTCAGGGATCTGTCTTGGGTCTGATTCTCTTTTTGGTCAATATTTACCCCCCAGGCCAAATCATTAGGCATTACAATAATAATTCCCATTATCTCTATGCTGATGACATCCAGTTATACTTTTCTTTCAAAGTCTCTTTAGTTTTGTAAAATTGTCTAGTTTAAGTAATTGCCTGACAGATATCAAGCAGTGGTTAAAACAACTTCTTCCAGTTAAATTAAAAAAAAAAAAAAAAAAAAAAAAGAACTTTGATTATTGCTCATGACCATATGATTTCAGAAATTAGGCCGCATATCAGCTGCTTAAGACTGTTCTGTTTAATCAAGCATCAGAAACCTCAGTGTCATATTTGACAGTTCAGTGTTGCTAGAGCATCACTCCAAATGACTGGTTCAGAACTGTTTTTATCATCTAAGGCAGTAGTTCCCAAACGCTTTTTGCTAGGCCCCCCTTTGTTTTACAAGAAAAATGTTCGCGCCCCCCACCCCACGCGCACACGCACTAACGCATCCTCCAACCACACACACCCATATTTTGTTTATTTCACACCTCAAACATTTAGTAAACAATTAAGCTAATACAAGTAGACTGCAATAAATTACAGGTAGTAATAAAATAAACTACTAACTCTTTTATGCTACGTCCACACCTACTGTATTTTTGAAAACGCAGCTGTTTCGTCCACGCAAACGGCGTTTCGAATCACCAAAAACTGAGATTTTTTAAAAACTCCTTTTTTGCGTTTACGTGTGGACGAGGAATACAGAGTTCGTCACGCAATGTCAAAGTTATGTGCCTTTTTTCACGTCACGCTGTGCGCCACGTTATTGTTTACATGAGATGAATTGCAGAATGGCAGATAGAGAAAATACTGTTAAGCTGAATATCTGCAGTTTTACACGCTTACATACACACACGCAGTCACTGTCCCTCCATTTAGAAAGGCAGAGGCATCACGGTGTAATTATTTTACGTGTAGTTGTTTTTTTCCTGTGTAATAATATTCAACATTGCTATCAATACATTTTTCAAAAAAAATGCCTCTCTGTGCAAAACGGGTTCAAAAACATAAACAGTTGTAGGATACTGTTTGTCCGTGATTTGGACAGGGTGAACAAATCGTGGCAGGATCAGCCTGATATTATTTGTATCCCACTGTAACTTCACTGTATAAAGAGCTAAAACCTCCAAAAATGTCAGGAGTAGTTAGTTATTATGAGAAGTGTTTGCGAACTAAAAATCAAGAATGTGGGATACTGTTTGTCTGTGATTTGAACATCCCAGTGCTGCTCCCGACGAAGGGAAAACCAATTCTGAAGGGGAGACCTACCTCGGCACTTGTGCAGGTGAAACCAAAGGGAAGATATGCTTCACCATATTTTCTAGTCTTTGGCTTAGAATGAAGTCGGTTTGGAAACATATTCAGCTATGCTTCAGCTCCTGCTTTGTGTTTGTGTGGCCACCCGTGCTAGCAGTGTCCAAACGTTTGTTTTTTTCCCCCCCCTTTTCATACCGCGCCAATGGCCCCACACTTTGGTAAGGTCTGATCTAAGGACTGTTTCAAAACTCAAACTTCTAAACACCGCGTCTCTGTGGCTTTTAAACCCCAAAACACGCTGCGCCAAAAACTGGTCCACCCCAAGGATCGGTTCCCCCGTCACAAACAGAGTAACATAGACAGAACACAGAAGAGCTATCTCGTCAGGCCAGGACTCTGCAGTCTATTTACACCTACAGGCCAGTGGACACTCTTTCAATAATGAGGATGTACACATTCTGGACAAGGAGGAATGCTGGTTTAGGCGTGGAGTCAAGGAGGCCAGTTATGTGAAAAGGGAAAGACCATCTCTGAATCGAGGAGGGGGCCTAAGGGTAAATTTTTTGCCATCTTACAATGCTATGATTGCAGCCATTCCTCAACTCTCTGTGAATGGTACTCATGGCAATTGATCAGTGGTCTTTGATCAGTGGGCATAATTATGATGAATGAACTGACCTCGGAGCCCAGTGTTCTTTCAGTGGGGCTAGTTTCAGTCATTATGTAATGTTTTTTTAAGATTGGGGAAAGCTGCAGTCAGCTGAGACTGAAGAAGTCACCTGGATGAGTGACAAAACATTTCTTCCACTGAAAACGCTACATCCAGATGAACAGAATCAACCTTTGGGGATTTATTCTTTGATGAGAAATTTTTTATTTTTTTATTTATTTATTTTTAACCTTGATGGTCCTGATGGTTTCCCAACATTATTGGCATGACAAAAACCTGAGATGTTTTCTATGCACCACAGTGGAGGGGGCGTCATAGTAGTCTGGGGTGCTTTTTCCTTCAGTGGAACAATGGAGCTTCAGGAGGTGCAGGGGCGTCAAATGGCTGTAGGCTATGTCCACTGGGTTTTTTTTTTTTTTTCCTCAACAGGACGACACTACAGTACACAATGCCCACAAGAAAAGGGACTTCTTCCAGGAGAATACCATCACTCTTTTGGATCACCATCCTGCGTGTTCCCCTGATCTAAATCCAATTGAGAACCTTAGGGGATAGACTGCAAGGGAAGTTTACAAAAATGGACAACAGTTCCAGACAGTAGATGCCCTTCGTGCAGCCGTCTTCACCACTTGGAGAAATGTTTCCACTCACCACATGGAAACGCTTGCATCAAGCATGCCAAAATGAATTTTTGAAGTGATCAACAATAAGGTTGGAGCTACTCACTACTGAGTTCATGTTTGAAACTCTAATTTCTGTGGGGTTTTTTTTTTGGAGGTGTGGTCCTAAACTTTTGATCAGCAGTTTCATTCTTGTTTTCAATAAATTGCATGCTCCTAAAAATGTTTTATCTGACTCCCATTTCTTCTTGTTGCACGTTGGAGCTCAACTTGGAACTAGAGCATATGGCCAAAAATATTTATCACGATATGCATTTGAAAATTTGCAATAACGATATAACTGACGATATAATTGATGCAATACAAAATACAACTCCACAACTTTACTAGTGCACAAAACCCCCCCATTTATTTATTTTCACTTAAACAAGCTGTTTTTATGTGTATTAAAGCTATATAAAAATGTAACAGTGTAAATGCAAATTCCTTGCTGAAAGTTTAACCAAAAGGCATTTCCAGTAGAAATGGGCTGATATATCCTGAGCATAACCATGTATAATATCCACTGAAGTTAAAAAGAGGTGCTTTGCAACATTAAACTGCAGTGTGCCAAATAAAAAAGTCAAATACGCATTTTTCGGACCATAAGGTGCACAGGATTAGGATAAGGCACATTAAGCGAAACAAAGCAGACAGATAAATAAAACTTTATTCAACTCATTCTTCTTGCTTCCTCCACTTCCGTACCATTGATTTATTAATGGTGTATTCTATCACAGCTGCTCTATTCCCATGTTGTTGCAGTATATTAATGACTAACCTCATATTGTGGATGGATTATCTCAGTTGTTCTTCTAACTGAAGTTTGGCCCGTTTACAGCATCCTGCCATGAGATTGCATTTGTCTCTAACCATCAGGAACCTTCACGTTAACTTTTATCGAGTGGAAAGTGGAAAGTGTTAGCGTTGATCCTCCAGCTTCACTGTGTTTGTTATGCAAACATAGCTGTGTCGCTAGCTGTTTTCATAGATGCCTGGATGTTAAACTTCATAGTTACACCTGGTAAAGCAGCAATGCTGATCATTTTATTAAAGATGAAAGAATTTAGACAGTTTTTAACTCTCAGTGATGCTGCAGTGTTCGTTTGACTTTGGGACCTGAAGCGGACGGAGTTTAGGACCCAGATTACTCCAAGAATGACGAGCACCTTAGTCTGACAAATACGGCAATAACAACGCCTGCTTGCATGTTCTACCCCCCCCCCCAAAAAAAAGAAAAAAAGAAAAAGAAAAAAAAAAGTGCTTTGGTGGGCATCTGATGGATAAACACCGAACCAGTTCCACATCACTGAAGTGGCACCATTTTTACAAACCAATTCTGGTTCATCCGTTTCACTCAACGATCTGCTTTCTCCCTTCTCATTCTCCGTTGCCACCATGCTTTTTCGTTCATGTGTGTATGAAAACAAAAGGCACTGCGCATTTACCCATATTCTATCGCGATATTTCATTTTCTTATCGTTGCCTAACATTGTACCGGTATTACCGTGAACAGTATAATATGGCCCAGCACTAGATTGGAACCATGTTAAGATCCAACCATGCAAATTATTATTTTTTGGCCATTTTCAAGTAGTCATAAACTGGTGATCGGGACTGTATATCCTCCAAGATGACAATGCTCGTCCACACAAAACAGGGCTTATCAGAGAATTTTGAGTTGGAGGGGCTGGAATAGCCTGCTTGCAGTGCTGACCTCAACCCCAATGAACACTTGTGGAATGAGCTTGGATGTGCTGTTCATGCCAGAGTAACATACACAACAATGTTGACCGACTTGCGAAAAATCCTGGTTGAAGAATGAAATGCCATCCCCAAACAGGAACTAAGCTGATGACAAGAATGAAGAGGTGGTGCCAGGCTGTTATGGATATATATGGTTCTTCCACATGCTTTTGACCATTGTTTGTTAAATGAATAAATTGTTAAATTGCCAATATGTCTTTCTTTAAACTTCAATTATTCAATCCAAGAAATGACACCAAAGAAGAGTCCATAGCAGAATAGGTTGTTTAGCATTGGCAGTGGAGATCTGTTAATTTTTTTTTGTGTGCGCAACCCACATACTCAACTCCGCTTCGGCTCCATTCACTAAAAAGAGCCGAGTCTTTTGGATCCCAACCGGCTCTTCAGGTTGTTTTGTTGCTTTGTTAATTAATTTATTATCAGCAACAATATAAATTTATGCACAAAATGAATTACTAATGTAAAAAAAATGTTTTTTTATTTATATATGTTTATACATAAATATGCTTTTATTTATCCCTTTAAGACCTAGCATAGAGCAAGTCCGCCAGAGCTTATTTTTATGTTTTTACATGCTGTAGTACCATTTTTGGGAGCATTTCAAGTTGCTAAACATCAATACAATTGTTATATCCCAAATGTTAATATGTATGCATTAAGTCTATAGTAACTACATAAATTACAAAGTGCAATAAACTAGAAAAAAAAAAAAAAAAAATTGAAAATCTTTAAAAAAAACAAAACAAAAAAACAAACAAAAAAAAAAACAACATATTTCTAGTTCGAGAAATTTAAGTGTCCCTCAAAACTGTAAATACAAAAAAAGTTACAAAACATAGTTTCCCACCACAGGAAATTTATTTTGAGTGTCTTCATAGTTTTTTTTTTTTGGAGACATCAATTTTAATATACTGCAGGAAAATCGAAAATAAATATTATAATGTAAATTTGCAAAAAAAAACAAAAAAAACAAAACAAAAACCAGCATGTGCATCAAAATAAACTATTTCCAGCAGTGCAATTTGAGTTCTAAGCATCCCAGAAACGATACAGAAAAGCATCAAGTCAACATGATTTAAAAGCACCAGTATAGGATTATACGGCCCCGAAGGTAAGAAACTACATTTACATAACTTCAGGTTTTGGGCAGGCAATGGCAGACATGCAATAGTTCACGCTGACGTCTATTCCAACGTAGGAAGTGTTATGAACAGCTGATTGGATCGGCAAAGCATGTTTCTAGAATATTATGTTTTTGTTGCTACAAATGCTTTTTAGGAAATTTTTGCAAGGCCATATGTGGAAGGAAACCATGACTTGGGACAAGGTGATGGCATGAAATTCCTCTGGTTTCATATGCCAAAAAAAAATTATTGCTCTAGCTTATGTGGTTGCAGTTTTACAGGGATTTAGAAATAGTTACGCAAAATGAAGCGTGCCCGCTTTGACCGGTCACTCCACATAAAATGTAAAAAATAAATTATAAAATACAAAAAAACAACTATTTACATTTCAACTTCTATTTAAATTTTCAGCTTTTTCCTTTTAAACAAATTTAAAGTGAAACAACACAAAACACTGCAAACCACAACACAATAAAATATAAATTAAAATATGCAAAACAAAAAGAAGATGCACGTTCTCTATCATATAGGCCTGTGATGATTTTTTGGAAGAGTGTTTTCCCTCTCTCTCTCGCTCTCTCTCTCCCCCCCCCCCTCGCTCTCTCTCCCCCCCCCCCCTCTCTCTCTCTCTCTCTCTCCCTCTCTCTGCTATTGGGAGTGTAGCTACCGCCCCCCCCCGTTCACGGCAAATACAAGGCTCACGTGGGCGTGAAGCGAGAAAAAAAAAAAAAAAAAAAGTGAGAGAGAGAGGGTGAGAGAAAGAAAACAAACAAACAAAAAACACCCTTTGTTCACTTCAAAGATCCGACTCTAGGAGCCGTTTCGTTTGCAACCGACACAAGACTAGTGGCTTAGGCCCCTTTTCTTTTTAGGTGCCACTTGTTTGAGATATAAATTTTTTCTTTCTGCACTAGTTGCTCTGCCCTCTTATTCTTTCATATCCCCCCCCATTTTTCTGTCCTCTGTCAATACTGGCATTGGGATATTACATATGCACTCATGAATAATGACAGAAATAAATACGTAAATGAAGAAAAGAGAAAAAAAAAAAAGGAAAGAAAAAAAAAACAAAACAACAACAACAACAACAACAACCCCCCCCCCCCAAAAAAAACCCAAAACCAAAACAGTGTGTACCCTCAAATGGAAAAAACAGTGCGACAGCAGCCTGTCTACAGCCTAAAACTGAAATATAAAATTGAAGTGATTTTTTGGGGGGCTGGCTATTAGTGTGATCCCTCAAAAACAGTGTAGTGTAACAATTATGATTCCTTAAATTGTACAAATTTAGAAGAACTATAACAATAGAGAAATCAGAACCACATACCTAGAGAAGCCCTTCCCACAGACAGAACAGATGTAGGGCTTGTGAACCCCCCCATCATGGGAGCGGACATGGTATGTCATGCGATCCTTCCTTTTAAACCTCTGCTGACAGATGGGACATTCAAACGGCTTTTCGTCTGAGTGTGACAGCTTGTGGCGATTGAGGTGATACACATCTCTGAAGGCCTTACCACACATGTCACAACCATGGTTCTTTTTCACTGGCTTGGGAGGCTTTTTAGGGATGCTCTGTAGTTGTTGGTGTTGCATTGGGGTCATGCTGCTAGTGCCTGTGGATGCTGATGTTGTTGCTGTAGTCAGGACACCTGTGGCTACAGTAGTTATGTATGACGGATTTCCACTATTCTCACGTGGTACAGTGGATATGAGTGGCACCATGGTAGGAGCAGTCTGAGCCTTCTTAGGCCGTGACACCATCTTAACGCCAGTGTGGCAAGACTCGTGCCGCCGTAGATGGTAGCTGTCCCGGAAAGCTTTGTTGCAGTAGCCACAGATAAAGGGAGTCTTTGACTTAGGTTCCTTTTTAACCACAGCAACTGGAGCCACTTCACCAACTCCTCCAACAGCCCCAGTAGCCACATTGTTTTTAAGAAGTTCTGTAGCACTGACAGGTGGTTTCTGGTCCAACGGGATTGGCAGCACTGGTTTCTGATCAGGTGGCTCTGTCCCAGAATTAAGAAGAGGCAACAGGCTGTTTCCAGCTACTTGGTGTTGGTGATGCAGAGCCTCATTGGCCTGCTGTAATAACAAAATAAAACAAAATAAAAATCAAGAAGAGGACCTTTGAAAATTATGTTAATAGATACACATATCATCAAGGATTAGTAAAGTTAAGAAAGTACTGTGTATCTACTCTAACGGTCATGAGGATCATAGAAATGCTACAAATTAAAAAACATTAATAAATAGAATTTCAAAAAATAACAAAAAAAAAAAAAAAAAAAAATACTGATGACCACCAGTGCTACCCTATAGCCTCCTTGTAGACATGCCTATCGGTATTAATTTAAAAATCCTACGCTGCCTTGTTCTCGAGTTATCACATTCATAAGATTTTCAGAAAATGTGACTTCGAATTCATTTGAAACTTAGTAAATGCAGCAATGGCAGGGGTGGGCAACTCCAGGCCTCGAGGGCCGGTGTCCTGCAGGTTTTAGATGCGTCTTTGATCAAACACATGAACTAATCATGTGATTCAGGTGTGTTGATCCAGGGTGATATCTAAAGCCTGCAGGACACTGGCCCTTGAGGCCTGGAGTTGCCCACTCCTGACATATGGTGAAAAACCTAGGTGACTTCATTCTTGAGTTTTCACATTCACAAACTTGGGTGCTCATGCTGCCCGCCTAGTAGGGCGACGACAATACCCCATCAGTCTTTTACGGCTGAGGAGTAAAAGGTTTATTAAATAGGTTTGTGGTTTTCACAGTAAAAGCCTTTTTTACTACTACTACTACTGATTTTTAAGGTCATACAGTATGTGGGGAAAAACCAACAAAAACTAAAGCCATACATGTGCTATTGTACTGAAATAAAGGACACCAGGGGGTAATTTTAAATTGGGTTTGAGTTTTTTAAGAGACAGGAAGGAGTTTGTGAAATTAAATGGTTGTTGCTCCTTACGTATGGACACTGCTTGTGGTGTACTGCAGGGGTGAGTTTTAGGCCCCAAATTCTTAAACTTATACATTAATGACATTTGTAAAGTGTTCAAAGCGGTAAAAAAAAAAAAAGAAAAAAAAAGGGTACCATTTGCTGATGATACAAACATTTTCTGCTCTGGTGATTATCTGCAGCACTTATCGGATGAGATGACAAATGAAATAATTAAACTGAAGCTTTGGCTTGATTTTAAAAAAAATAATCAAAAAAAAAATCATTGAACTTAAATGAAACTAAAACTAAATGTATGTGTGCGGGTGTGTGGGCAGGAACACGAGGCAGCCACTACACCTCAAGTCACTACTGCGCAGATTCTGGCTTCAAAAGTGCAACATGGCAGCTTCCACAAACAGGACATTTTGGCTTCATTTTTGTATAATGGGAAGAAGTGCAACCAAGTCGGCAATCTTTTCTACAGTCACTGGTACATATTTACCACAGGTTTCAGGTTTTTCCAATTAGGTCATAGTACCTGGTACTAGGTACTAAAATAGTACCTGCTCGAATGGGTGTTCCAAGCAATCTGAGCAGGTACTAAAATGTGATGTTGTCAGACTGCATGCCCTGCACTGGTGTGCCTAACTTTTTTTTCTTAGGTGCACCCGAATTTCTCAACTGCATCGTTTAACACCGCAGATTTAAATGTACACTTTATAAAAAAAAAAAAAAAAATTGCTGTCCATACAGGCAATATTGACTTGTATATGATTAACTAACAAGCTTGTCAACAAACTTCTTTATTTGGAGCACATTTTTACAAGAAACATAAGTTACCATATTTTTTGGATCATAAGGTGCACTGGATTATAAGGCGCATTAAGCAAAACCAAACAGTCAGATAAGTCAAACTTTACTCAACTCATTCTAGTTTGAAATCCGCTTTGTAAGCATGTCTCTTAAAAGGTGCCATTTTGGGGTCCTTACATACACACAATACAGTAATTAGAGCAGGGCGATATGACCAAAAATATTTATCACTATATACATTTGAAAATTTGCAATAACGATATAACTGACGATATAATTAATGCGAGACAAAATACAAAATATAACTCCACAACTTTAGTAGCGCAAAAAAACCCCATCAATTTATTTTCAACAAGCAGCTGTTTTTTTTTAAATGTGCATTTATGTGCAAATGCAAATTCCTTGCTTAAAGTTTAACCAAAAGGCATTTCTAGTGGAAATGGGCTGAAATATCCTGAGCATAACCATATATAATATCCACTAAAGTTAAAAAGAGGTGCTTTGCAACATTAAACTGCAGTGTGCCAAATAAAAAAGTATTTTTCGGCCCATAAAGTGCGCCGCAGATTAAGCGAAACAAAGCAGTCAGGTAAGTCCAACTTTACTCAACTCATTCTTCTTGCTTCCTCCACTTCTGTACCATTGATTCATTAATGCTGTATTCTATCACAGCTGCTCTATTCCCGTGTTGTTTCTGATGGACAAACACCAAACCAGTTTCACATCACTGAAGTTGCACCATTTTTACAAACCGATTCTGGGTCATCTGTTTCACTCAACAATCCGTTTTTCCCCCTTCTCATTCTCCGTTGCCGCCATGCTTTTTCGGCAATGTGCGTATGAAAACCAAGGAACTGCGCATGCGCGTTTTACCCAAATTCTATCGTGAAATTTTATTTTCTTATCGTTGTGTATCATTGTACCGGTATTACCGTGAACGGTATAATATGTCCCAGCCCTAACGGTAATATTATGCTGAGGCATGGTACATATTACTCTGTGAGGCTCCCGACTACTGTAGCCATAATGCGTGAACAACCCATCAAGTGGTGCGGTTTCAAAGCTTACCAAAGTTGTACTTAAAACATTTTGACAGATTTTTGAGTGCCAGTTACCACATAAAATCATTTCGCGGTCAGTAAGCACAACCGGAATTCATACATAAGGCACACATTTGTATGAAGTCTGTATTTTAAGTGCACCTTACAGTCCAAAAAAAATATGGTACTGAAAAAGTTCCTGTGATCAAAGTTCTTCGCTGAGCTGAAATTTTAACTTAAAATATGATATGATATAATGTGTGTCTGTTGTTGACCACACAGAGACTTTCAGAGTTGCGGAGATTTTTTTCTTTTTTACTCAAACGGCTGGTCGCACTGGCGCTCCCAGCCATGTTTTTTTTTTTACAAAAAAGGAAGTAACCATCAACACTGACATTTCAACCCTGTGTCAAGCTTATAAACCACAAATGTTTTGAAACACTGTTCCAAAGTGCGGTCCAAAACCCCACATCATGTGATCACAGCTAACTCAGATTTTGGTGCAATTCATCCCGGTGGCTTACCTGCTGCTTCGTGGCTGTTTTTGACAATGTAGAGCAAAACCTGATGACACTGCAAACTCACAGAAAGCCAACCCAGCCTGAAAGCAACTTGAAAACTAATATTTTTCTATACAAACATTTACATATGACAAATATAGCCATTGATACTTTTCTTATTCATTTTAAATTTCCGTAAGCGTTATCAGCATCAAACATCTTCCACACTGATTGCTGTGGCCTATGCTTAACTTACCTAATAAAGTAGGCAACATTCAAATCCTCAAAACTTATCAAAATATAAATAGAAATTAGCAACCTTTTCTCAATACATTTTATTTTATGAACTGGATGCACTGAATTAATTAACACAATACGAGGGGGTAGTATAGGCATTACATTATTTAACTATTTTAACTCTTTCAATATTTGAACACTTTTCTTACTGTGTTGTATAAGGAGTTTTCCAAAACATACATTGATCATAATTATTGATATTGAAAAAGCAGGTTCAAATGAAATTTATTCTACAAGCCATCAGATTTCTCAACATGATCAACAGGTTGCCAAGTTGGGGGGGGGGGCGTAGCTCAGGAGGTACAGCCGGTCATCAATGATGCCTGGCTCCCGCAGTCTGCATGCCAAATATCCTTGGGAAAGTTAATAACCCAAAGTTGGTCTCCGATGCATCCCTCAGAGTATGTGTGTGAATGTTAGCTAATAAGAACTAAAAGCAAAGAACAAAGTGCAATGAAGGATGCAAGAGTCTGCATATTGTGTGCTTATGTTTTTTATGTTGATGTGATTGATTTTGTTGTGGTGTGAACGAATGTCAGGTGACTTCTGCTGCAACCCTGGTATAGTATATAGCTTTGTTTAGAATTTTGCAATGATCACCAAATATAATTTTCAATATGTGATCATAGCCACAATGGCCAGCAGGTGTCCCTGTCAAGATGGCTGTAGAACTGATTTAAAACCTTGGCACAATCGCAGCGTAATTGCTTTGACTATTTCACTGATTCACAAAGGCTCACTTTACCTATCATGACTATTTAGTACCGCATTTGTATTAGCATTTTAGCAATTGGCATGGGTCGGCCAAATTCCTCCTTTCCGAGCAACAACAAGTAGAGTAGATTGCTGGATAGTGTAGTAGTAAGACTACACACCTTTGGAGCGGGTATCCAGTAAGGGTCCTGGATAGACCCATGTACTCTGTATGTGACAAATAAAGCTTGCTTGCCAGCTGCTCTATCATGCTGCTCCAAAAAAATATTTATACAAATCTTCTAAGCTAAACATCATTAAATAAGATAATGGAAAAAAAATTGTACAACTGCCACTGTTAATACAATGTATAGATTAATTATGGTAAGACTCCTATTTGAAAAACTGTTGGCATGTCTACAAATCTTATATTGATGCAGGTAAATATTGTCTTGCTGTTTATATTCAGATCTCATGAAAAGACTAGAAAAAAAATATCAGGTTATGGCGCAGGGTTTCTTAAGGTTTTGCAGTTAAGATGTACACAAAGTGTAGATTTAATACCAGTTGTTCAGAGAACATGATACACTATAAAAATAGTGCGTGTCAGTTATACTTAAACAGATACAAAGTTGACTGCGGACAGTAAAAATTAAGCAAAAATTAAACACCGACCTTCTATAATATGGGATTATTTCATAAAACTTAATTTATTCGGCATATAGACTATATACAATTTACAACCTCCTTTTCGTTTCTCAAAACAAGATTAAATGATCAAACAGCATGTGAATTGATTCTGAACTTACTTACAAAACTAATGAACCAGATGACTTTATAGTTTATTTTTCTAGTTTGCAAGTCGTGGCTATTGATCATTGATAAGATAAAGGGTAACGTTTGGAGCCTTGAATGTGATTTAATCACTTCTCTTGGCGTGCTAAGTAGCCCCTTAGTTATAGTGCTAGGGTTAGCTCCGTTCTTGTTAACGGGGCCAGTCAAGAGCTTAAGCTCCCCACCGCTTTCTTGCTTTGTTAACCCTCTGTACTATTGCAATAGCCACGGTGCACACGGGAAAAGTGTCTGGTTAGCGAATCCGTTAGCCTATTAGCTTAGCTTACCTATATACAATAGCAAAAGCTTTGCTTAAAGCTAATTTGCTAGCGCGCGCATCACCAAAATCCGAGCTACAAATTAGCTTTATAGTCACATAATGTGACCATTAAGCTGTAAATGGTACAAATTGCAAATTATGAACCGACACAGATTTCTGGCTATTTAACTGATACCAAGCCTATACTGTATCTAAGTTGGCAACACAAAGTCTGGAGCTCTTGGATTCGACAAAGCTAGTTAGCAGTTCGTTACAGGAAACCACTCAGCGGAGCTATCTAGCAGGGTATCGCTAACACCTTTGTTTTTCTTGGCTAACTCTTAGTAATTTCAGAAACGGATAAAACCCATTTAGCAAACAATATTTACGCTTTATGGCAAACGTTTATGGAGACTGTGCCACTTACTTGAAATAAAAACGTACTCCAGCTCGGTTCCATTGCAACACTTGGGCTAAAATCTGAAGGAAGCCTATAAGGAATCTACAACAAAGCAGCTAAATATGGCAGCGACAACTTCCTGTAACCCCAAGGACTAAATCAAGTCCAATATACTTTTTTTAAACTTTACTTTAAACAATTCCCCTTTCATATAGTTCACATATATTTTGTCACTAGAGACTGAAAAAAAATGTTACAAGACAGATGTACTTAAACATGTGACATACGTGCTGCTGAATCAAACTGTGCTGTACGGACTATTTCGTTATATCTCTCTCTCCTTCTCTCTCAGTCTTTATATGTACTGTTAATAGTAACAAATAACAAGTTATCTATCCCTTATTTATTCCATAATTTAATCCAATATCTCTGCCCCCTGCACAACTGCACCATAAACATAAATATGCAATATATGTTTCTATTGTACATATTGTCTGTTTTCTATTATGTTACATTGAGAACTAATAAGTAACCAGGCTAGTATCAGCTTTACTGACCATAAATAACTACTGGTCAGTAAAGCTGGTTCTGATAGATGTTGAGGGCAATTCTTTTTATTCCTAAAAAATTCTTAAGTGAGTGAAGTAGGTAATTCACTCACTTGGGAATTGAGTGAACCCAGAATCTTCATTTCTAGCTTTTCTTGTTTACAAGCATCAGGACCAACTCATCTTGCTTGATGTTGACTTCATTCTTTGTTTCACAGTGCGTTTTTTGAGGATCAACTTTTCACAAAAGCGCGACATTGAGCGACGGATTCAGATCCAGAAAATTTGGAAGTTCATGTTGTTTTTTTGTTACACGCTCAGTGTGTAAAGGCCTTTAATCCAAAATTGATAGTTGAGTCTGAAATCAAACATGGCACAAATTCCTCTAATTAATCAACCATTTACTTGCCAAATGCTAAAAACTTATAAAAATTCTTTTCACTGCACTCCAAAGGCCATTAAAGGCCAAGAGTGTTGCAAAAAAGCGATACAAAATTCATAATTTTCCAGATCTGAACTTACTGTGTAACGTATATACAGAACTTAAGTCATTCTGTGATTTACTATAATAAATCACAGAATGCTCACTTACATGTTTAGCTTTTTTCACAGAACTCACAGAGAGTAACTGGTCTCAGAGCAGTGAAAGCAGAAACAGCCCAATAGATCCAAACCCAGGATTTTCATGTGAGGCAGCAGTGCTGACCACCTCACCAACAAATCAGCCAAATTTAAATCAGGCAATCTTCTGTTTTATTAGCTATAAGGTCACTTATCAATTATTTTTGAATAAATGTACTCAGTTCATTTTATTTTACTTTGATTTATGATGTTGTTCACATTTAGCTAACTGGGTATTTTAGTTTTATCCTGCTTTGCTGAAGCTAAATCAGCCTTTTTCTAAATCGGTATAAAATCATAAGTTAGTAACAAATTTGAGAACAAGACACAATTCATCGGAGAAGCTGCTCCTGAACACTTCTCCAGCACAATTATTTCCACTGTTAAGGCCCTTGTGACAAGAGAAGAGAGTCTGTGTTATGATCTACAGAGTCTGGGACTTGATTACATATGCAAAAACCAAAACATTTTTTTCCCTTTTGAACTCCGCTGCTGCATGCTATCAAACGATACAACAGATGTGAACATACTGACTCCAGCTGAAACCTGCTATAGTCTAGAAAGTAACAAAATTTGTCTGTAACTTGTACTGTTCGAGGTGGTTCAAGCAGAGCCTTTGCAAAGACCTGCATTATGTTTACTTTCCAGCCTGTTCCATATGCTTTTTGTTTTACAGTTCCCGGGTGTTCAGAAAATGAGCCCACTCATTGTGCTTTGTTGTATTGTACATTGCCAGCCTTTTTGTAAAATAGCACAATGTCAGCTTCAGATAGACTGGCTTAATGTGTGTTCTCTCTTTCCACACTCAGCGGGATTCAATTCATCAACATTTTAAATCAAAAATAGCCATGCAAATGGTGCAGTAAAGGCTACATTATGCGGATTTATGCTGCAAACCTTAAGGTTAGGTGAGTTCAAATGGGATTCTATTGAGTTCAAATGCTGCTTTTTCATGGTTGTATTTTTTTAACACTTCTCTGAGTCTACTAAAAATGCACTAAAAAAGTATGTTATTGTCCAGGAAGAAAATTGAAAATGACCAAAATTTGGGTATCCTAAGGTAAAGTTTTCTCTATATGATTTGTTGTTATTCATATAAAGATTTTCAGTGAGACCTTTCAGTAGATTATAAATAATTTAAACATTTTAGAAAAAAATAACCACCATCAGAGTAAAGATAAATATGTAAATAGCTTTTTCTACAATAACAATAATGAGCTAAATACTGTAAAAAAAAAAAAAAAAGAATAAAAAAGATAAAAAAAGAAAACTGAAATGAGTTCCTGTAAAATCCACTGTTTAGGGTTGAGAATGGTTCCTTGATATATTTCTTTTGAAGGGGGGAGGGGGAAGCACCATTACTATACAACAATAATATTACCAGTGTCAGACATTAGGTTTCACAATACTTCATTTGCTATAATGCTTTATTGATTTGCCTGAGCATGCATGATCAGTAATGTGGTTTTGGGTGTTTTGGGTGAAGATGTAAAACAGATAAAACAAAAACCTTTGGCCATTTGATTTTATTTTAAATTTTTGTCTGCTTGTAAATTTAAATTTCCAAAAAACCCTAACCCTAGCCCTAAACTAATAAAACTGAGAGTTTTATACAAAGATTCTAGGTTTGACAGCTGCAGTTAAGAGCAAAGATGATAGACAGAAAATTGTAAAATATAAAACAATAGTCACATCACTGAGATCAATGAAAAATACTCCCAGGTACTATATTCATCACATAAAAGTTGGGGAATGAAACAGTTCAGTGTCCCACTTGCAAAACGGAATAAAAAATACAGTCCAAATTTCAACAGAGAACAGCAGTTGTCCCCCCAGACTCAACACCCTATACGTAATAGGCTGACAGTCACCAATATTAATTATATATTTCACAGAATAACAGCAAATGATTACTATAAACTGTTTTAATCTAAGCCATCTTGAGTCTGGGGCACATACCTGCAGACAGAAAAATATGACAGCACTGTTTTCAGTGTGGAATATAAACAGTGTAGATTATGAGTACAGTCAGATACACCTGCCCTCAATTAACTCAAGCCAATCACAGCGATTGGCTGACCAATTGTGAAACACACAAAGCCATTTCCCACAGCAAATATGGAGATGAGTTTATGAAGGTGAGTTGCTACATAGGCTGCACTGTAGTCGACCATGTTACAAGAGAAATGCACAACATTTCCCTCTGAAATGAAGTGCAGCAGAAGTAGAAATTAACACATTAAGTACATATTTAAGACATATTTAGATATTTTCATATTTAAGTGTAAGTTCTTCAAATTTGTACCTAAATACAGTTTTCAATAAATGAACTTAGTTACGGTGACAAACCACTCAGAACTGTTGGAAGGTCTCTTTCTGCTCTCTAAAACAGATGTTTCTAAAAGCATAATTGTGATCCTGAGATGCTTCAACAAACTTGACTGTAACAAATATATTTCAATTGTTAAGTGATAACAAAAAAGTGTTTTTACATGGCAAATGCTTTATTGTATATATAATGTATTTAAAATCTAATATATAATATATTATAATGTAATATATACAGTAGTGAGTTAATATAAGTTAATATATTTTCCAGAGTTTTCAGCTACATATCAGAGTCTTCATCAGTGAATAATATTACTGCTTATCATTTTACCAAGAAATTGGCAATAGGTTTAAGCTAGTATATATTACTTCAGTCAGTTGAACCTAGTCTGAGTACACCCTAAGTTGTCCTATTATTAATAGCCCCTTTTACTTTCTGTCTAAGATTAAGCCATGGGTGACTGGTCCATACTTGGTCGCTTTCTGTCTGAGGTCCAGAACCACTCTACAGTGATAGGCAAGATCTGGCTCACTATGTTGCTCATTTTCCGCATTCTGCTGGTAGCCTTGGTGGGTGATGCTGTCTACAGTGACGAGCAGTCCAAATTCACCTGTAACACCCAACAGCCTGGATGCAACAACGTCTGTTATGACACATTTGCTCCTGTTTCACATCTACGGTTCTGGGTCTTCCAAATTGTACTCGTCTCTACTCCATCTATTTTCTACATAGTTTTTGTACTGCATAAGATTGCCAAGGATGAGAAGCTTGATGGCCAGAGGACACAGCTGCTATCCCAGAGAGTTCCCAAACAAAGGTCCGGGGAAATTAGGAAAGATGGCATGGAAGCAATAAAGGTCAACATCCCCACTTACTACCCTCATTACAGTGGGGAATGGAATACAAGTGAGAGGGAAGATGTAAAGAAAAGCCTTCTGGAAGAAGCTTATGATGAAATGGGAGAGGACCCCACCCAGCAGTCCAACCAGGTTCTTCTTATTTACATTCTTCATGTATTACTACGATCTGTACTGGAGATCACCTTCCTGGTCGGCCAGTACTTCTTGTTTGGGTTTGAAGTGCCTCACCTGTATCGCTGTGACTCGTATCCTTGCCCTACTCGTACAGACTGCTTTGTATCACGTGCCACTGAGAAGACCATCTTCCTGAACTTTATGTTCAGCATCAGCTTGGGCTGTTTCATCCTTAACATTGCAGAGCTCCACTACCTGGGGTGGATTTATATTTTTCGCATACTCTGCTCAGCTTGCTCCACCTGCTGCCGTCAGGAGCAGAATCCTGTCAAATTATACTCAAACCATAACCCCCTGATGCTGCAACTCAGGCATTCTGTGAGGGGTCAGGTGTTTCTGCAGACTCAAGCAACCATGGCCCAGGAAAAGAAAGGAAGCCTACTTGGACATGCCCCAGCTATCTCGTTTGAAACAGACTCAACTGTGGAATGCACCTCCAAGAGAAGTCCAGACAGCAAAGACAAAGTAAAAGTTAAACTGGCTAATATGGCCAGGCTGGGATGGACTAGGAAGTCTTGGCTATGAGAGAGAAATTTTTTGTATTTGTATTAGCTTTGTAAAAAAAACAAACAAAAAAAAAAAACGGACTGAAAAGGGAACTAAGGCCTAGCGTACCCCTTTTTTAAAAATTGCTTTTCATTTAAATAATTGAATATATTATGGGAGGGACTTTCTGTGTGGGACTCTACTATTAGTTTTAGCTATTGTGAAATCTAGTGCTCTAAAGTAACCCAGCTAATACCTCTTAAACACCAAAAGTACATCATTATGCAAAGAACACTTTGTTTGGAAACCTGGAGTCATGGAATGATATTACTAGACATGTAATAACTCATAACTGGACCAGGGAAATTTCATTTGCAGTATCTTGTATCTAAAACTTTATTATTTTAACATTTTGAGATCCAAGAGTTCAAAAACTATGAAAAAAAAATCACAATGCAAATGATACAATCACTATATACAATTGACAGTTGCAAGTTTCACAAAGACATGTATAAAAAGTTAAAAATGTGAAATTTGGTGAATTGCTAATGCTAATTTAAATCTGTATGTACAACTTTGCTCCACTTTGGATTTAAAGCGTGTGTAGATTTTTATTATTGGAGTGTATAGTAGGTGAATGTTGAGGGGGCTGTAATCTGCATTGTCAATGGGCTTCTTAGAATTGTTATAGATTGCCTTGTGTTGCTCCTTATATGTATTTATTTAAGTATGTTTCTGTTGCACTATCCAGTGAAACGTCACTTATTCCTTTTGCACTTTGTAAACCTTGGCAATCACCAGAAATAAAATGTTGCTTTATGTTACTTCTGTCTTCAGTGTACTGCATTTGAGTGCACAATTAAACCCTACATTCCACACAACAGTTCATGTCAATATCTAATGGTTGTCTAATTTGGGCCTTCAGGCACTACTGCATTACACACATGCATCTGAATTGAAATTCACTATCGTAACTCAGGAACACCTAAAAATTGTGGTCAGTGTAATCGTTTGTTGCTGCATGTAGAAATGTAATTTTAAAATTTAAAAAAAGAACTTTTAGCTGCTCCCTTTTGACAGTGGGTTGCCACAGAAGGTAGCTTCACATACTTGATTTTCTTTTTTAGACGAAATGCCCTTCCTGACAAACATGGACTGAAGTACTGTGGCAGTCCAGATGAGTCATGAAATAAAGAGTTTTGTGCTTTCATCATGACTTGTACAATAAAGTACATTAGTAAATTCATTTAAATTCTAAATTCTAAATTAATCTCTTAATTTTTTATTTTTCTAATTTTTAATTAAAAAGCTGATTTTCAAAGTCTTTTTGAAAATGCAATTTAAAAAGAGAAAATAATAAATGGATATAAAAAAACAGACAGACAGACTTCATTAATCCCTGAGGGAAGTTGAGTTGTCAAAGCAGCATACATACAACAAAAGTCAAGAACCCATATAAAATGAAGTAATAAAACATTTATCAATAGATAAATATTATAAACTGGACTGGACTCATAATTCAGACGCCTTCTACAGGCAAGTAGTGCGGAGACTCAGGTCTTTTGGAGTGAAGGGCCCACTCCTGAAGACCTTCTATGACTCTGTGGTGGCCTCAGCCATCTTTTACGGTGTGGTCTGCTGGGGCAGCAGTATTTCTGCTGGGGACAGGAAGAGATTGAACAGGCTGATCAGAAGGACCAGCTCTGTTCTAGGATGCCCTCTGGACCCAGTGGAGGTGGTGAGTGACAGGAGAATGGCGGCTAAGCTGTCATCCCTGTTGGACAACATCTCCCACCCCATACAGGAGACTCTGACAGCACTGAGCAGCTCCTTCAGTGACTGCGGCACCCACGATGTGGGACGGAGAGATTTCGCAGGTCTTTCCTCCCCACTGCTGTCAGACTCCACAATAAAGACTTTAACTGATCAAACACACACATCCACACATGTGCAATAACACTAAGTGCAATAATCTTTTCTGGCATCGTTGTATTTTACTCAATTGTATATAGCATCTTATCTTATTCTATTCTATTGTGTACAGTTGTGTACAGTATCTTATTGATATCTTATTCCAATGTTTTTTTTCCTAATGTTTCTATGTAACTTTGCACTGTCCACTGCTGTAACAAAACAAATTTCCCACGCATGGGAGTAATAAAGGTTATCTTATCTTGTCTTATCTTATCTTAAGATAAATATAGATATAGTTAACCTTCCTGTTGTGTTCGGGTCAAATCCGACCAATTTACAAATGAAAAAACTCATAAATATTGTGTTTTAGATCCGATTACCTCGAGTCCTTATGACATCCTCCACACTATGCACTTGAACATATAAAAGTGATGAGCACCTCTTTCGTTGAATTTTGAGTGTTTTAATCAACTTTGTTAGATCTGTGGTGTTCCCGGTCAGAAAAGTGACCGCCATAGCAAATGAATGGGAATCCACCTATGGGAATCCTAGGGAACAATATGAGAACAGCCCCGCAAAGGGTGGAGACTGAGCAATACTGGAAGAGCATTAAGAAGGACGAAACCCATAATGGCAATGCTCAGTGGCTAGTGGATCTAAAGAGCAGACCTCCAGTATGAAGAGTGGGACAGCATCAGGCCCTGACATAGTTCATGGCTACTGGCTGAAGAAGCTGACTGCACTCCGTGAACTTCTGGCAGCACAAATGAACCAGCTGCTAGTCGATGAGACACCTGGAATGGCTAACCGAAGCCTGGACGGTCCTGATCCCCAAGGACCTCCGGAAGGGTCCCATCCAACTACCGGCCACTAACCAGCCTCAGTACTATATGGAAGCTCCTGTCAGGCATCATAGGAGCTAAGATGAACTTGCACATGGTTCAATACATGAGCGGGGCACAGAAAGGAATTGGCAATACCAGCTACAGGTAGACTGAGCAGTCAGCTGAGACTACAAGACTAGACTGACCAACCTGTGCACTGCCTGGATTGATTTCATTTCAATTCAATTCAATTCAATTCAATTCAATTCAATTCAATTCAATTCAATTCAATTTATATAGCACAATAACAGCCACCTCAAGGCGCTTTATATTGTACAGTAGATCGTACAATAATAGATACAAAGAAAAACCCAACAATCATGTGACCACCTATGAGCAAGCACTTTGACGACAGTGGGAAGGAAAAACTCACTTTTAACAAGAAGAAATGTCGGGCAGAACCAGGCTCAGAGAGGGGCGGTCGGCGGTCATCTGCTGCGACCGGTTGGGGTGAGAGAAGGAAAACAGGATAAAGACAGGTCCAAGCCAGCTCCGATCAGCCAGAACCCTATTACCATGGTTCAGAATAGGTAGATATCTTCAGCACTCAGGCTCACCCAAGCCCAAACTTCTCGTTGAGAAAGGGGTGTCAATTGCATTTAGGGACCAGTTGATCCAATCCATAATTCCTCTTTTAGGTTTTAGAGAACAGACTGTGAGAGAATGTTCCAGGGAAAAGTAATACAAAAAACACGAGACTAGACAAGGACATAAGAGGCTAAGCATGGAAGCTAAGGGAGAGGAGGAGGAGGAGAGGAGAAAAGTGTGACCGCCTTCGTCAAGAGCAAGAGCAGATATGGTTTCATGTAAGGAAACCCAAAGTTCCCTAAGGTGGAACCTGTGAACTTCGAATTTAGTTGATTTCCAAAGGCGTTCTACTTTCCTACAGATTCTTTTGACCTTCCTTACGTCATCATTTATCCATGGATGAGCTCTTTTTGAGGCAACAATGACAGATTTCATAGGTGCCACTGAATTTAAAATTTCCAAGCAGTGATTGTTAAAACACTGTGTAGCAACATCAGCATCAGTGCAGCCACTGATCACATGAGGGTCCAACATATTAGAAAACTTCAAAGCAACATCCTGATTTATGAACCGCTTATGGAACATGAGATTAGAAGGTGGTGTGTACAGAGGGAAGCTAAGATTAAAAGTAACACAGGAATGGTTACTCACTTGTACGTCCTTAACACACACATTAGTTATGTCTAAGCCAAGAGAAAACACAAGGTCCAAGGTGTGGCCTTTAACATGGGTGGGTCCAGAGACATGCTGAATAAAATTAAAAGAGTCTGTAATGGATAGAAAGTCAGAGGCCATGCTACAGCTAAGATCATCCACGTGGAGGTTGAAATCCCCAATCATTAAGACCTTCTCAAGTTTAATAATGGAAGATAAAAAGTCGGTAAAATCTTGAATAAAAACACCAGCGGGGCCTGGATCAAATGGCCAGAAGGCAACATTGCAGACATAGAGGACAGCTACAAGTACCTGGGGATCCCACAGGCAAATGGGAACCATGAAGAGGCCGCTAAGAAAGCTGCAACCAGAGGGTCAGAGGGCCTGCAGAGGGTCAGGCAACTCTTGAGGAGTCAGCTGAACAGTAAGAACAAGATCCGGGCTATCAACACCTATGCCTTGCCCATGATCAGGTACTCTGCTGGGATAATAAGCTAGCCAAAAGAGGAGATAGAACCCACTGATATCAAGAGAAGGAAGCACCTTACCATGCATGAAGGGTTTCATCCCAAGTCCAGCATCGTGAGGCTGTACATTTCAGTGGATTTTCTATCACATACATTGTGTTAGCTCTGTGCATAAACTGGCAGTCTGTCCTGCCTTTGCCCTGTGGCAGCTGGGATAGTCAACCCCCCTGCAGCATTGACACATTGTATTCCAATTGTGTAATCGGATCATTTGTGAACTCAAAGTATCTAATCAAAATGTAAGTAATTACCAATTATAACAATGAGAAAACAAACATAAGAAGTAATTGTGTCACATAAAACTGACAAACAAGGATAGCTACATGTTGTTAGGTGAAATAAAAGTGGACAGATTACTCAGACAACCACAACTGGAGTGAAACAGGTTTTTTTTTTTACAGTGTAGTCATGGGAAACACAAGATGGTGAGGCGAGGGAGATGTGCTGGTGGGAAACTCTAACTATCTAGAGAGGGAAAAGGAGCATGAGGTTTGCGAGTAAACGAAACAGGGCATAGGAGAGCAGTTTACGTACCTGAGGAGAGCTTACTTGTCACATGTTTACTCTGTACTGGGGCAAGGGCAGGGAGCCGTGGTGGAGACAGACGTGGTCCAGTGATCATGCGGGTGAGCTGGGTTGCGGGGTCCTGAGTTGATGTATCCAAAGCATAGTAGAGCTGGCAGATGGGGAAGTCAAGCTGGCAGGAAACACAGAATGAGGGAATCCATGAATACCTTGATGAACGTAGTTAAATATAAAGACGGCTGGCTCATTACCACTTAGGCTAAGAAAATAATCTGATACTTGCTCTTTAAATAGCCCATCTGATGATGTTCCACAGATGTGCCTAGAGAACCCTGAGGATCATTGCCTCGCCTACCTGCTCCAAAAAAGGAAATGCAAGCACACATGCCATCCCAGCTCCTAACACATGTAGTCTGAAAAACAGCAGTTTTGTCAAGTTTGCAGGTATATCAGTACGACACATTCCTACATAGAAAAAACTCTTTAAAGTCTCTAATTCAGTGAACCTCGATTAGTTCAGCCTGTTTGGATAAATACAGTTAGTTGATGTATGATCTTAACTGCTTCAGCAGTTCCAGTTCAGGATCACAGTGAGGCTGCAGCTGGATATGTTAAATAAGCTTTACAAAATTTAACAATAAACCTGCATCCATGTGTTTTATTGTCCACGGGATGAGAAAATCAAAATGGTAAACTGTAAATAACTGTGGAATATGTGAATACATGTTTGTGTGCCTCCAACCATTCAGAGTTCCTCCAGCCTCCTCTGAAAGGATGCACTGAAAGGCTCCCCTACCAGTTTATAGCAGAACCATTAAGGATGCTGAACTGCATGATGGCCTTACTCCTGAGAAGCCATCCTGTTATTGAAGGAACCAATTAGAAGCTATTTTCAAAGCAGCTGAGCAGATTTCATCTCAGGTAAGTGATTAACAGTTTGTTCATTTGTTCTGCCACTTAAAATACATTCTTAAATGTACTTTAAGTGTCTGGATCAGGAGTGGGCAACTCCAGGCCTGGAGGGCCGGTGTCCTGCAGGTTTTAGATGTGTCCTTGATCCAACACAGCTGATTTAAATTGCTAAATTACCTCCTCAACACGTCTTGAAGTTCTCCAGAGACCTGGTAATGAACTAATCATTTGATTCTGGTGTGTTGACACATGGGTGAGATCTAAAACCTGCAGGACACCAGCACTTGAGGAGTTGCCTACCCCTGGTCTAGATTAATGTTATTCACGAGAATTCATTCAGAAAATCCTTGCAGAATTTGAGGTTGGTAGATTGGTTACCATACAGCAAACTAGCTATTCCCACTGAATTTTGAAGGGTAGTAGTAGAGTAAAGAGTAAGACAGTTTAAGCTATTCTTGTAAACCACTGCTATTTACTCACCAGCACCTTAGAACGTTCAAAAATTTGGTATTGGGTGGACAAAATTCCACAAGCAATTCCAATTCGCAACAGTCCTTTAAGTTTCAATGGAGCAGAAAATGTCTAATTTTTGAGAGCTGCCTGTGTGTACCTTGTAGAGTTGGAAATGGAGGTGGCTGACCTCGAGACTGGGAAATCAGGTGCAGTAGTGGTAAAAGTGTTTGTGCAATTTAACAGATGCAAATTTATCTGGTAGTAATGGTAAGAGAGCAGCTGTACCTGTAATAGAGCATGAGTTAACAGGATTTTCCTGCATTTCTAGAACTAATTTTGGTAAATAGACTTGTTCTTATATAACATTTTACTATTCTACCTGAGCACCCAAAGCATTTTTATACAACATGCTCCATTCACCCAAGCACTTTTTCTGTATGCTTCTTTATTTCTATGCTAGCTCTTAGTGCTTCCTATCTAATATTCACACACATTATTAATCTTATGGATGCTTCGATGAGCAACTTGGGGTTAGTATCTTGCCCAAGGATATTTGACATTCAGACTGGGAGCAGCCAAGGACTGAACTAGTAGATGACTTGCTCTACTTCCTAGCACCCAAATAATGAACAACAATGGTTCTTTCCTTGTATTGGGTACCTTTTTATGCTTGAGTAATTCATAGGCCAGCAGGTCATTTACTAATCAGAAGACTCATGATTTGACCCCTGGCTGCTCCTTGGGCTCTCTGATGCATTAATCGGAATATGAATGTGTAAGACAGACAGATGATAGAAAGCACTTCCTTCATACAAAAAAAGTTGTTGTATGAATGGGTGAATGAGAGATGTTGTACAAAAAACGCTTTGACAATAAAAAACCACCCTTTTCCCTGAAAAGTGTCAGGCACAAGGCCTGGACTAAATGAATGGCCTAAATAAATGGCCTCCACTCTGGAACAAAGTGCCTGCTTCCTGCCTGTTTAGAATGTCATCATTGAAAGAGTTGCCACTGGTCTGTAGGTTTAACTAGACTGCAGAGTCTCTTCTATATTGTGCTCTTTAGCCAAAGGTTGTTTGGTTTGAAATCCACAGAGATGCAGTGTTTTGAGAAAATTATGTCTCTGTTCCAATGCCCCTGGCACATAAGGGATCACTAAAAGTTTTTGTTTAGATTGTTGTTCTCTCCTGGAGCATTCCTTAGGTACCTTTCCAGCTTTGTCTGGCTGGGATAACTACACTTACTCAGATATGATGTTCTTCTACTTCCCTGGCCGCTGTCGCTGTGGGAATTTTGTTAGCTCTATGTTATAGCGTCCTGATGACACCCAATTTCTGCACCAGTGGATCATTAGATTCAAACGTTACATTCTGATCTGTATGGTAGGCGCCCAGGACTAGGTCTGTTTACATTATATGTGCTTCTCTTAGGTAGTATCATTAGAAGGTGGTAGAAGTAGTATCAGCTTCAAGTTTGGGTTTAGGAGACAGACACCCTCTCTACTTTTAAGATTTACCTTTAAACTTTCCTTTTTGCTGAAGCATATAGTTAGGATTGGATCAGGTGACCCTAAACCCACCCTTAGTTACGCAATAGGTCTAGGCTGCTGGGGGATTCCCATGATACACTGTTTCTTCTTCAGTCCCCTTTTTCACTCGATATGCATTTGTTTATACACCTCTATGTACTTGATTATTAGTTATTATTTATCTCTGGCTTTCTTCCACAGTATATCTTTGTCCTGTCTTCCTCCCCTGGCAGCGCTGTCTGAGGGCAGAAAAAGGTCTAAAAAGGCAGGATCACCGATGGCAAGGATCCACCACATCTAAGATCTAACCCGTACACACATGCCACGTATTTTAACCACTTCTACAGCCCTTCTGTTTCGAAAGATTCCAAGGTGGATCACGTCGATGCAGTTCCTCTGGTACCAACACCAGAGGTGGTGGGAGTCCTCCAAATCGCTGGCAATGCAGGGGAGGATCAGCATTGAGTCACGGATATTAACCTCCTAGGACCTGGCATCCACCTATGTGGACATCACATTTTGGGCCTGGTACCCACTTACGAGGACGTTATACTGCCACTGTTCTATCAAAATTTAAAATGAATGTCCTCATATGTGGATCTAATTTTTCTCAGGAACAAAAATCAGGTAAAAAAAAAATCTTGTAATTCTTTGTTTTTACATTCATCGGGTCCCAATCAGACGAATTGGCAAATAGAAATTAAAAATGAACCGAGAGATGGCACCATCTTGGACTTTTAAATATTACCAATACTTTTGGAAAAGCTAGCTTGTCATTTTTCATATTCTCCCTGCTCAACCTGATGTTTATCTATTTTGATGTGATCAGTGATTGTGGTACATCCTGACATTTGATTTTCACCCAGGTGTCATCCACGTACCCAAACCAATGCGTTTTTTTTGGTTTTCTAGAATAGGACAACAGAGCCCTGTTTTCCACTGAGAAGCTGAACAGGTATATCTAACAAAGTGGCTATTGAGTTTATATCAGGCTAAAACCAGCAGTAGTTTACAAACAGTGGACAAACATTCTATGTCCCCAAATAAAGACAGGTCCGGCCAAGTGAGTGCTTTTAGTTCAAACTGTTTTCCTCTTTCTCAGTCTGTACATCCTCGATTTCTTTCCTTGTAACTTGTCCCTCTCCTCGAGGTTTGGAAGGTGCAAAGAAGACATAAGAAACAGGCAGAGTTAACAGGAATTAATGCCATCCTTTTGTTGCAGCTAAATTATGTCAAAAGATGAATGGCACAGCTGCATTAAAACTATTGCATTGTTTCTCTGCATTTTGTGTTCTTTGGCATAACTGAACTGATGATATGCTTTATTTTAAGGGCGACTTTTAATTAAATTCTCAGTGTAGTACCATCTTACAAAAGACCCAATAATTTCTCTCACACACAAAATGAAGGCCAAAGTTTAAAGGCAGTTGATCATCTTAACAACCAAAACAACTTATAGATATGATAAAGTAGCTGTTGGCATAGTTCTCCCGAATTCAAGCTGTAAGACTATTTTATATATTTAAAGTTAATGTGCAAAGGATACACCCTGTGCATACTCGCTTCCTCCTCTGTCCACGTGGTGCTTGTAGGTATTGAGGCATCATTCAACATGTTACGCAGAAATTAATTTCCAGGTCAGCAAGAAGGCAAGATAGATGAGGTGCAAACCACAAAAACTAAAAACTTGGGAAATTTCAGATCAGAAAAGTTCAAAACTATTACAATAATTTCACAACAATTCTACATGTTATAACAATGTGTTTTATTGCCAGACATAAGACCTCTAAATACTTATAACATTCTTTTCTGGGGTTTTTTTTGTAACTTTTCACCTGCACTGACATGATTTATAGCGCCATTGAATCTTTAATGGCAACATGCTGCCGCTGGTGCAGTGTGCAATGGGCTTTCAAGAAATTAAAAACAGACAATTGTTGGGTGTCAGAAACAAAAACAGAAATACATTGATCATAACAGCTGGTAAGAGAGAAAATATGCAGTTCACCAAATGATTCTTGAGCTACTGTGATCTATGAATTTTTATCTTCTGTTGTCTTCGTTGTGTCAGTCCCAGCGGACTGCTGCTCTGCCAACATGTCTATCAGTTTCAGGTCAAGCACAGGATCCCTGGACTCGGCCAAAACCTGCAGAATAAAAGCAACACAATGATAATATGCAATAATCAAAACAAAACTGTGTTTGTACTTGTGAATTAGTAATCTCTCTCTCTCTTTATATTTTTGTTTTTATTTTGTAATAAAAGCAAAAAAGCAAGCAAACTTTTTCCCTTTTCGAGGTGAGTTTTGAGGTGAAGAATAAAATGAATTTAATCCATTACCTGACAAAGTTGCTGGTTTAAGAAAAAGTGGCTATAGTAATTTATGACAAGAACTAGTCAAAGAAAATAATTTCAGACATTTCTGAAACAAAAAATGAGTTTAACTTCCCCTCACTTTCCCTTCATCCAGAGAAATCCCTGGGTTAGGCCTTTTTCACAGGAGAAAAAGTATTGAAACAATTAAGATGCATTTATTCTAAACACAGCGTTTCAGTGGCTTTTAAACACCAAAATACGCTGTGCCAAAGATTGGTCTACCCCAAGGATTGGGTCTCCCATTGCCAGTGCCAGAAGAATTGATATGATTTAGACATTGGGGAAACCAAACAACCTCTGGCTAAACAGGGACGAACGCTGGTTTGAGCAGGGAGTCAAGGAGAACCCACTCAGGAACCCATTGCACACCCATTTTTCTGCTGTAGCATTGACCCGTATACATGAATTATATGGAATGAAGACACAGTTCCAAGAGCAAACACACTTGGCCAGTGCTGACAGTGGTCATCCCATAATCTCTGACAAACTATCCCCACTGCTTCACTGAATGGAACACAAGTAAGAGAGATGTAACATGTGAGACCATTGTTCAATCTGCCTCCATAGTGACATCTCTCACCTTCTCAACAAAATCCAAACTGTTCTGGATGTGGTGTTCAGAGCTGCCTACCAATGGGTTGAGGATCGAAGCCAGAAACGTTGTGATTTTATAGGTGACCCAGCTGATCATACAGACAATTGGTCTTAAAGGCACACCCTGTTTATCCTTCTTCAGTAAACAATACAGATTTGGTGTAGCTTCCCCTGGGTGTAGCCTGTGGTAGGAGGTCTGGTCAAGGGGTTTGTCTTGTTGTAACTGCTTCAGACAATCTTTCACCCTCTTCTTGTAGTCACTTCCTGGGTATCATTTCAGGGGCTCCTAAGCATTTCTTTTTCCACCAAGCATGGACAAAATTGTCCATAACCTCTTTAAGATCACCATTTAATATTGTGAACAGCAGATGAGACAGTGACGTTTGACTTTGATTAATTTATCCTCAGCAGCAGAGGTGACTCTTGGTTGTCCTTTCCTGGGGCGGTCCTTATGTGAGCCAGTTTTGTCATAGCACTTGATGGCTTTTGCGACTGCACTTGGGGACACGTTCAAAGTTTTAGCAATTTTCCAGACTGACTGACCTTCAGTTCTTAAAAGTTATGATGGACTGTCATTTCTCTTTACTTAGAATTCATATTATGGAAAGAACCAATCAGCTAACAGTTGTCAAATAGGGCTCTGAGCTGTGTACGACCCTGACCTCTGCACAACACAACTGATGGTCCCAACCCCATTAAGAAGGCAAGAAATTCCAAAAATGAACACTGACAAGGAACATCTGTGAAGTGAAAACCATTTCAGGTGACTACATCATGAAGCTCTTTGAGAAAATGCCAGGGGTTTGCAGCAATGCCAACAAAGAGTGGCTACTTTCAGGAATCTAAAATATACCATATATTTAGAGTTATTTATCTTTTTTCCCCTTTGCTCCATAATTCTATATATCTTGCTTCATATATTTGATTTCTTTAGTATGTTTCTAAAATGTAAAAGTGGTAAAAATAAAGAAAAACTATTAAATGAGATGGTGTGACCAAATTTTGACTGGTTAGATGAATCTTTGGATGTACTTGGCACCTTTTTCTTTAGTAAAAACCTTTCGTTTTCACACGACTACATAATTTAGCTGACTGGCATAACATAGTTTGCAGCTGGCAAAAATGTGACCATGTCAAAACAGGGCAAACAACATTTTTGTAGGAACCCAAAGTAATAATTATAACAAGAGTCTTACAGGAGGAGCT
The DNA here is from genome assembly GCF_965226115.1 of Aulonocara stuartgranti. Classification (NCBI taxonomy): domain Eukaryota; kingdom Metazoa; phylum Chordata; class Actinopteri; order Cichliformes; family Cichlidae; genus Aulonocara; species Aulonocara stuartgranti. The sequence continues at coordinate 36,379,229 of NC_138950.1, read as the reverse complement.
CCTCGCCTTCTCAGGATGATACCTTCTTTAAGTAAAGCCTTCCCAGTCTCTTCAAACAAAGAGGACTTATCCAGCATGCCATGGCTTTTTAACTCTCTGTACTTGTCAACAAACCTGCGGGATTAAAAAGATAAGAGGAAGAGTGTGAAAATTGCCTGTCAAACTGTTATCGTTGCATTTTTCATAGATTTAACTTAACTTACGAATGGTAGGTGTATGTGTAGTAAAAATGATTCATGGCGTTACTTCCATTTGCTTTTGACACAGTTGCAATGTATGCTAAATCTGGTTCTTCACACTACTGAATTCCTCTGACCCTTCTTTTCAACAATGTCCTTGTCTTTGAGCCTTGTTTGTTGGGGTCTCATATTCAGTAACGTCACTCAAGTATTCCTTAAAAGTTTCTGTTGTCCTTTTGTCTTTTATTGTCCTCACATTGTACTGATGTGTACAACTGCAGTAGCCTAAGCTTTAACACATGCTCTGCTGGTGGCTGCCCCCCTTCTAAGATCTGTGTATCAACCTAACATGATGTGATCAAACTTTATTCCAACTACATGATTGCTTTGGCATTGTGGGGTTAGGGTTAGTCACTTAGTCCCTAAACCCTAAACCCTTAGTCACTGGTTTGTTGTGTTCTCTGTCAAAACATGGATGTTGAATTTCTACTGGCCATGAACCATTTGTCACCAAGCTCTACTTGAATGAGTCATAGATTATTGATAAACTGCTAAACAAAAATGCAAGTAATAGATTGAAAATGAGTTTAAAAGCATCTAATATCCAGAGACAATTTTAAAAGGTTTTCAGAAAGACTGGAGTACTGTGTGTGTTATTCTGAACTAGGGGTGGGCGGTATAAACGGTATACGGTAGAAACGATATAAATTTGGCCAACGGTAGAGATTTTGATTATAGCGCTCTACCGCGATAGCGCATGTTGATGGTGTCATCAAGCTGCGGCTATTTGGGTCGAAAGCATCGCAGCGGCTACAAACAACATCATCATCTGCAAATTATGCCGGGCGACAGTAATAGCAAAGAGACGAAGCACTTTTGGAAGATGGGGAAAGCCAAAAATTTTGCTTCCTCCACTTCCCTACCATTGATTCATTAAGGCTGAATTCTCTCGCAGCTGCTCTGTTCCCATGTTGTTGCAGTATATTAATGACTAACCTCGTATTGTGGATGGATTATCTCAGTTGTTCTCCTGACTGAAGTTTGGTCCGTTTATAGCATCCTGCCATGCAATTGCATTTGTCCCTAACCACCAGAAACCCTCACGTTAACTTTTATCGAGTGGAAAAGGGTTAGCGGCCATCCTTCAGCTTCACTGTGCTAATGTTATGCTAACATAGCTGTTTTGCTAGCAATCACATAGCATATCGTTATATACCAGCTAGCTCAACTTCAGTAACCCTACAAATGTCACTGCTGTTTAGTTTTCTGTCTTCATTTATGTTGGAAGTGATAGCAGAGCTGTACTTTTTAATTTTTTCAGAAATCTCTCAGTCAGAACATGCTATATCATGTTTAGGTGGAAACTAGCGAGTTAACTTCCTGCTAACTTCTAACTCCGTTGAATTTAATAAATTCTGTTTTCATGGATGCCTGGATGTTAAACTTGATTGTTATACCTGGTAAAGCAGCAACGCTGATCATTTTATTAAAGATGAAAGAATTTAGACACTTTCTAACTCTCAGTGATGCCGCAGTGTTCATTTGACTTTGGGACCTGAAGCTGACAGAGTTTTGGACCCAGATTACTCCGCGAGGCTCCTGACTACGGCAGCCGTAATGCTCCGGCAATCCATCAAGCGGTGCGGCTTCATAGCTTACTACTATGAAGCCGCACGTCGTACTAAAGCATTTTTGACAGATTTCTGCGCGCCATGTACTGCATAAAATCGGTTCAAGGTCAGTAAGCACAACCAGAATTCACACATAAGGCGCACTGTCGATTTTTGAGAAAATTAAAGGATTTTAAGTGTGCCTTATAGTGTGTAAAATACATTATGCAGAAGAAAATAATATACCGCGATGTATATATCGTTACCGCATATGCTTCAAATTATACCGTGATATGGATTTTAGGCCATATCGCCCAGCCCTATTCTGAACACAGTCAAACATACCTCTGACATGTAGAAACAAAGTTTGATTTGGAGAGATCAAGAGCCCGCAAACCTCTCCCATACTGCTCATAGAATCCCCTAGCAAAAACAAAAATCAAACAAAAAAACCCCAAAAACAACACAAGTTAGAAGTTAGTGAGGCCTACAAAAATATTTCACTTAGTATCAACACTTAGTTATCACTGTTTAAAATGTAAAATTGTTCCAAACCAAGACTAAATGCCCAAAACATGTGTCCACTCTGTGCTGATCAGAATTATGGTTTTGGTAGAAAAAAAGAGGAAGAAGAATATGCAAACTACATGTATTTTGTCTATATTCCTGTATTTATATAAGAAAAAAAATCTGGGTTAACATCTGAAGAATATTTCTCCCATTTCTGTGTAGTGTTATTTATTTAGGAAACAAAGTGGACCTATGGCATATTCATATTTTGTGACAAATAACCATTCATTTCTCCTCTCTCAGTCGAGACATTTAACATTTTACTTTACAGAACAGAGTTTTTTTTTCTTCTTTTTTACAGCGCCCATTCAAAAGGCAACAAGTAGGTATTAGTAATCCTTACTGTCATCGTTGTATTTTTACTCAGTTGTATATAGTATTTGTATTTGTATTCTATTTTTATCTTATTGTATATTTATTTTATTTTATTCTACTGTATATAGTATTTTATTCTATTCTGTACAGTTGTGTACTGTATTTATTCTTATTGTATTCAAATTTTTGCCTCATAACTTTTGCACTGTCCACTTCCTGCTGTGACAAAACAAATTTCCCACGTGTGGGACTAATAAAGGTTATCTTATCTTATCTTAGCAATGTTTCAGGTGATTTTTTCCCTTTCTTGTTGCATAATTTGATGACTTATCAATCTTCAGTGAACTGGCTCATCTTGCACTTGAAGGAACTATATGTAATCAAAATGAAATAAATTTTTAATTATAATAATATAAATGAACCTAGCCCATGGACCAGGTTGCATATGGAATAATGTAACATGCATTTCAGGATAATGTATGAAGTATAATACTTTGCATGTTGTTACTGTGAACAGAAACTTATTCTCAAAGAATTCAAATAGAGTATCTGAATACCAGTCTCTTAGATGCTCCGCTTCCGACTTTTAAATGAATGCTATCAATCTGAGAGACTGATAAAGCCAGAAATGTATATTATGTGTGTGCTAAGGTGCCGTTTTCACAATATTTATAAAGGAGCCTTCAGATATAGGGAAAAAGTTATTTTCGTTGCCATGAGTGTGCCATGAACTTACGTTCTAATTTTATCCTCACTGTAGAAGATTTCAGGCACAATTTCCTGTTTCTTAGCAGAAGGGCTGGTAACTGGTTTCACATGAAGTGGGGCCCTCTTTGGTGGAAAAGTCTTGTACACATCATACCAGAGAGGTTTTTCCTTTGGCTTTATGACTCCAGAGCGTATCAGGTCTCTAACCCTGTTGATAATGTGAAAACACACAATTCCTTATCATTAACTGTACAGGAGAATGCTTTACAAAGGATGGCATTACAACTTCTAATACTGAAACGCTTTTTGCACAAGTTGTTTATGCTTTAAAAATAAAATAAAGTCAGATATTTTTTACCAAGTCATCTCTCACATCCCATGATTTTTAATGTTTGCTGCTTGTGACTGGCTACAGGACTTTGACTGGCAGGCCCCAGTCCATCAGGATTGGCAACAGGACTAAAGCCAGCATTATTACAAACACTGGCATTCCACAAGGTTGCGTCCTCAGTCTCATCCTCTACACCCTGTACACCCACGACTTTGTCACCTCCAACAAAGTAACATCATTTTGAAGTTCGCAGACAACACTGCAGTGATCAGTCGCATCACTGGGGGGGACGAAGCGGCTTACAGGAGAGACACCGGTCTGGTGTCATGGTGTGAGGACAACAACCTCACACTCAACACTGACAAGACAAAGGAGATAATAGTGGACACGGGGAAGAAGAGGAGGCCTGTTTATCAGGGGGCCTTGAAGTGGAGAGGGTGAGCAGCTTTAGGTACCTGGGCGTCTACATCTCTGAGGACCTCACCTGGTCACTGAACACCACACAGCTGGTCAAGAATGCTCAGCAGCAGCTGTATTTCCTGAGAAGGCTGAGGAATTTTGGTATGTTGGCCAAGATCCTCAGCAGGTTCTACAGCTGCATTGTATTGAGCATACTGACCAGCTGCATCATTGCATGGTATGGCAGCACTACTGCTATGGACTGCAAACGCCTGCAGAGAGTGATAACAACTGTGGAGAAGTTCATCAGGACTCCGCTGTCCTCTCTGCAGAGCATCTACCATCGCAGAGTCCAGAGGAGAGCTGCCTCCATCCTCAAAGACCCCACACACCCCGAACACAGACTGTTCACACTTCTGCTCTCGGGGCGGAGGTTCAGAAGTGAGAGATCCAGAACATCCAGAGTCAACAACCCCTTGTTCCCCACTGCCATCAGACTCCTGAACAGATGACCTATTTTTGACAGTAGTAATAATATATATATATCTCATATTAAGCCAGCATATTAAGCTATAGCTCGTTTGCACACATCCCTGTTTCAAATCTCCATATTTTGTCTCCCTATCTATCTTCATTTATTTATTTGTATTTGTTATTTTGTTTGTTTGTTATTTATTTGTTAAAAACTCAAACTCCCACATTACTATTTCATGATCACATTATTTCAAGAATGTAATAAATATGTTTGTAAGAATTTTAACGCTAACTAGGTACACGTATTTGCAATATTTATCAGGATCCAGCAAGCGCTGTTTCGGCGCATCAGATAGAGAGCAGAGCTTTTAATGTCGCAAAACTGGTCGCATGCCGATGACGTCATCACGTCGCCCCCTTTTTAAAGGGTCACAGTTCCCGTGAATAATGTTTCTTGATTAATTAAATTATTTTAATAGTTGTAAACCCACGTGTTGGCTGAATAAAACACGTATTACTGCCCAAGGCTAGCACATATACTGTACCAACTAAAGACTCTTTATAGTGCCGGAAATAGTATCACCATCATCGACATTGTGGATACAGCTAAAAGCCACATTAGCTTCATCATTACTTGATAAAAAGCGTAAACATTGGTCTTACCTTGTGAATACCGTTCCAAATCTCTCTAGTCTACTACCTGCCATGTGGAGCTTTTCGTCGACAGATCTAGCTATATAATTCCCCTTTTCTAGAAAAAATCTGCATTAAAGTTGACCATTGTTTGCAACACTGTCGAAACAACCCGTTCGGATGCTGTCATGCGATTATAGTACGGGTGCCTTGAATGGTCAAATTGTGCGCATTGATACTGAAATATTGGTTCATCCGATACCAGACATTTATGTTCCAGAATCGACTTTCCTATTACATTATCGATATTATAGTAATTTAGGGTAAATTTGTAGCTTATAATTTACAAGAACACAGTGGAAAGTAACTATATTATTGGATTGTCTGAATAGGAACTACTTCTTCTGCCTATCACAGTGAGTTGGGAAATACGACTGTATAAATGCATCACGGCTCACGTGTGCGCGCTAGTTCAGTTTTCTATCATAAGTATGGGGCTATTTGAGCTCCACAAAAAGCAAAGATGCGGTTTGTGACACATGTGGCAAGGCCACAAACCTTGTCAAACACAAACAAAAGTAAATTGTAACAGAATATGATGAGGCGAACTGGAGGAGGAGGAGAGACTTTGTGTCTAGGCATTGTGTTCAAATGACGGGAATTCGCCGCATTCTTAAAACTGCAGAATCCCATTTGTTCAAATTGCAGAGTATTTACAGCGTATTATATAGACTAGGTATATATAAAATATACAGTAAAACGGTCATTGTATGCTTTAAAAAACTCAAAATATTTCATACATAAGATAAATAGACAATGACATGTATCTATAATGTTTTTTCTCAGCTTTACTTCATAATTAAGCAAGAAGAACAATAGTCTGATGTCTTGTAGTCATACAGTTGTATTTCCGAATACGGTTTGAAATACACTACTTTTCATTTTTATTTACCAAACACATCAAGTTTTTACGCAAATGGTAAATGACCTGAATTTGTATAGCGCACTTAGTCCCTATGGACCCCAAAGCGCTTTACACTACATACAGCCATCCACCCATTCACACACTGGTGTTGTAGCCACAGCTGCCCTGGGGCACACTGACAGAGGCGAGGCTGCCGGAGACTGGCGCCACCGGGTCCTCTGATCAATGCCAACAACTCTCTATCGAAAACGTTGTACTTATGCAAAGTATTGGTATCGATACCAGCCTGAATTTTACTTGGTATTGGATCCCAACAATGCTGGATCCTTTTCCAGCCTGATCTCTCCAACTGTGGAGGTATTGTACAGACGACACAGGAGCTGTAACTTTCCATTCCGACTTTATTCATCTCCAAACTACAACTGGACACATTGCGCCAAAAACCAGCAGAACCCCTCCCCCCGACCTGAGTGTGAGTGGAGCCCTTTGGTGGGCCACCACACAACCATTCATTATGGAGGTGGATGCCTTGGATCCTGGGGTCAGGGCTGTGGTTTCTCAGCAGTCTGAAGGTAAAATAAATCTGTGTGCTCCAGAAGGAAACTATGATTTTGGTAAACAGGAATTGCTCTCTATTTAGCTGGCAATGGAAGAATTGAGGCATTGGTTGGAGGGGACAGAGTATCCACTGGTTGTTTGGACAGACACAAAATTCTCTCTTAACTGTTGCCAGAGAAGAAAGAAACCGTCCTCTTCCATTATTATGTACATGGTGGTAAGGTGTCTTGTGGGAACTGACGGATTGAAACAAATGAGTGTGCTGTGTGCACAACAGTGTGACAAACATTACCTGTCCTTTTATTAACTGCAATAGTGGTGATCATTAGCCGCTAACTAACTGGGTAAGGGTGTCATGGGCCTGTAGCACTGTCCACTGTTTTAGGGAACACATTTGGTTTTACAGTAAGATACAGGGCTGTTCCCTGCCTTTCTGGGGGGCTTATATTTCACTATTAACAATAACAACAACAACCAAACTATCCAGAATGAATTTTGACATAATTATGAATTATTATAATAATGATATTTAAAAACAACACAGTTTTAAAGAAAATACATTAAGACGCCAATTAAATATATTAGATTTATATTTCAAATATGACAAAAATGCTGATTTTACAGCAGCAAAATTATTGTATCTCTACAGTTTAAATGTGTAATAAGCTCACCCATCTGCCTAGCACAGAGTGGATAGTGAAACTAATTGAATCATTATAAATACAGTATTTTATATTTATTACTTTTTATTAAATTTCTCATTACTTAATTATTATAGCACTAGGAATAAATAATAAGGGAAGGATGTGGATCAGCGCTATGATGCAAACCTGTGGCCATAGTACATATAGTCTTCTGGAGAAGGTAAAAATGTCATTGTGTGTGCATGTGTGTGTTTTATGTGTATAGATTTTTTAAAAATTATTACTCATTGACCAGATATGCCCTGTAAGGACAGGGGGAGGAAACAGCTACAAAAGGAGCTATGTGAGGTTGCTAAAGGTATTGGAGCACCTCACCAGCTGGATTAAAAGAGCACAGGTAACATTAACACATGTACCAGTTGTTGAATTGCAGAGGTATTCAAGAATGAAATCAATAATAAACACAACTGCAATGTTATGGTTCTATAACATGTTTCTATCATTACTTTATTAAGGATTAGGTGCAAGAGTTGTTAAGTGTGGACAATTAAATAATAGATTAATGCAATAGCAAATTGTGCCTTGTTCTCAGATGGACCACAAGTGGAGAGTGACAGATCAGATGAGGAGATGGAAGGAGGAAGAGAGTGAGTCACAGGCAGAGGCAAGTTTATTTTCCACAGTTTTTTTCATCAGTTTCATCACCATATGGTTCCAAGTGCTGTCACCAATCTTTGCATTATATTTTTTATCTCATAACACTTGTTTAATCAGCTACCATCTCTCCTATGGACTTTTTAATGTCTACAGTCTCAGATCAACACAGTCCCGCCCTCCAGCACTATCAGCATGAGCACCACCAGCAACCCTTTAACAGCAACATTGTATGCCATCAGCTAAAACATAGGCTAGGTTTGCTTTGCATTGTCTCCACATGATCACAAAGATATAGTATGATGCGATTCCATATTAGACTCTTCATGCATGTCGGTTGTTGTTATTCAGCCTGGTTCTATGTGCCCCTTTTTAACTTTGAGCACCCGCCCCTTCAAACATCTCTGCATGACCCTCGCCACTCCTGTATGGTCCTTCCAAGGTCAGAGGAAAGTGATTCACTGGGCTCATACTGCCAGATTCACTTGCTATCAGGTTGAGAATCTAACTGCTTCTTTCATGCAACAAAACCTCCAGTTCTCCACCTACCAGGTTATTAAAGCTATTACCCACATTGGGTCATTCTTGGGAACATATTGTGTTTCATTTTGTCACACAACTACCACCCTCATGTAATACTGTAATATTAACTATTAGTGATATTTTTTCCAAAGCTGTCCATTTCATAGTTCTCCTTAAAACTTGAGACTGCTCAACTTCAAAGTGTTTTTCGCTTGCATGCATTCGCTGAGGATATTGTCTCCGACCAGGAGCCTCAGTTCAAAGCTCGTGTCTGGAAGGAGTTGTGTTCCAAACTTGGGGCCCAGGTCAGCCTCTCTTCTGGTTTTCAACTGCAGACTAATCGACAGGTGGCGCTGGCTAATCTAGAGCATGAGGCCACTTTTTGCTGTATTACATCTACTAAGCTATCTCTTTGGATTTTCTAGCTTTTCTGGGTGGAATATGCCCATAACTCCATGACCTACAAACTCAAAAGTACTCTGTTCCCTCTGTCCAGCACCACATTTGTTGTTGCCGCTGTCTATGAAGGTGCATCTGTGCCAGAACAGTATAAGGAACAGAATAAATGCATTGCTGACTGCCCTGCTATGAACCAGACCAGAGAGTGGTTGTCCAATAAATATCCCTCTATGAACAGAATCTAAAAAGCTTGCACCTAGTCTTTTTCTCTTTTTCTCTTTTCATGCCTCCCAGCTCAAAGTGGTCTGGACCAGTCAACTGCCCTTTCCTCCAGTCATAAGAAATATAGATCCCCTTCCCTTATTTAAGTCATAGCTCAAAACATACTTGTTTAACCTGGCTTACTCACTTTAATACAGATCTTGTTGTCAAATCTTGTTTATTTGTTTTTTGTATCTTAATTTATTTTAATCTACTGTTTTATTGATATGTTTTTCTCTCTTTGTAAGGTAACCTTGGCTTTTAGAAGAGCACCCTCCAAATAAAATGTATCATTATTATTATTATAATTATTATTATTATTATTATTGTTGTGTGTAAAGTGATTCTGACCGGTGAATCTGTGAAAGAAAATTTACCTTTATTTTCTTTGTTAAGAGATAAGATGAGATAAGAGAGATAGCCTTTATTTGTTAGTTGCAGTTTTTTTGCCCACAACCGAGATGACAGACCTTGCCGACCGTACATACAATACACAAACATCACATTGGGGAGACAGGTCAGGCCAGGTAGCAAGGAAAAAAACATCAAAATGTGTAACACAAAAATGATAATACAGGAATGCACAGATATCAACACACCATAGCACAGTAAACACAGACAAGCAACATGGGAAAGTGTTCCAGTGTGTACAACTGATCTGGGACCGCTGCAATCTTTGATTGCGCCTCCAGCTGATCCAGTGTCCACATCGGATGGTAGGTAAGCGTTGGAGGAGGCGTTGGATCCGGGGTAGGGAGGGTGATGCATCAGTGAGTGCTTATCAGTATCAGTATATGTATGTGTGTGCGTGTCCATAGTTCAGCTGAGACAGTGTCCTTCGCCCTGCCAGGCTAAGTAAACAGTCTTCCAGCCAACCCAGGTGGCCTTGCATGGAACGGGAAGGAACAGACTAAACACAGTCGTTATCAGGGAGTTTTTGTTCAGCTCCAGCCTTGAGCCCACGGCTGGCGCCGAAGGGGTAACCGCATTATGATGGTGATTTTTCTTTTCTTTTGCAACAACTCATGAGAATTTCAAAGCTGTTCTTTAACACTCCGTCACTGGACTCTCAATCTCCCGTTGGAGAGCTGCGAGCTTCTCCATGATGTTATCAAATTTCCGCTCGGTGGTCTTGTCATTCTTGTGCTCAAAGAGCAGATTCTGGGACCTCACGACCGCAGTGAACTGCTCCAAGATGTAATCCAACTTCCGCTCAGAGGTGTTATTCTGAGTATTCACTGCAGCTGTTAGCTCCTCCAAGCTCTTAACCATGCTGCATTCAGTGAGCGCATTCTGAGAAGTCACGCCTCGTCCCATCATTTCAATCCCAGCGGGCAGCCTTGGGGGGGTTTGAACAGCCGGTTCCGCTTTCTTAATTCTCCGATAAGCCAGGGCCAAGCCAGCTCCGATCAGCAAGAACCCTGTTATCATGGTTCTGAATAGGTAGATATCTTCAGCGTCCTCGATCGACAGTCCCGCCAGGCACACGATCCTCTATTTCTGCCACCCGTCCATCGTGTATCCGGCAGGGAAAGTCCCTCCAGGGCACTCAGGCTCTCCTGAGCCCAGACTTCTCGTTGAGAAAAGGGTGTCAATAGCATTCAGAGACCAGTTGAATCCATAATTCTCTTTTAGGTTTTAGAAACAGACTGTGAGAGAGTGTTCCAGGGAAAAAGTAATACAAAAATCACGAGACTAGACAAGGACATAAGGGCTAAGCAGGGAAGATAAGGGAGAGGAGAGGAGAAAAAGTGCGTCCGCCTCCTCCGAGAGCCAAAAAGAGGAGGAAACCCGTGGAACGGTTTTGGGGAACCCTTGGTGCACACATGTTGCTGCTTATAGTGCTGAGTCTGACCCTTGTATGTGAAACACTTGGTTGGTGCTGACAGTGGTCCTGTTGCTGAGGTTGGGGTCATCCTGTAAACTCTTAAACGACCTCCACTGCTTCGGTGACTGGAACACAAGTAAGAGAGATGTCACTGATTTTGTCACTGAGCAGTGACAAAATTCTCAAGATAGTCTCCCTTTAGAAAACCACCAGGATTTGTCTCAGCATCACAGTAAAGTTCATCCCTTTGCAAGGATGTTTTTCTCTGCTTGAGTGAGTTAGTCAGACAAATTTCCCCCCCACTTGTCCATGTCCCTAGTGTGACATCCTGTCTCTGGCCACTGAGGACACACTCTGTATTTTGTTGGTGTTTCCAACGCACAACAAGTAGGTCAAACGTCTTTCGTTGCCTGGTATTAGACTTTTCATGTTGTGGTACACGAACCTTGTCAGTGAATTCAGAACTCTTTTCAGAGTATTCTCATCTGAAAGAGTTGTAAGTCTCTGTCTTGATCTGCCCCTCTTTTGATTTTAGCACACAATGGTAAAATTTGTTTGTCTGACCCATTCATTGAGCAGCTGGCTGTGTGTTCTGGAGGATTTTTGTTGCTTGGAGTTCCCCTAATTCAAGAGCTCATTTGCAGACAAATTAGATTTAAATAAATATTTTAGACTAGATTTAGGGGTTTTATTCACTTTACGGATTCATGTTTATATATCTTGGGGTTTTTTTTTTAAATGAGAGAAGACAAATTTGCTCAAATTATAAGTTTAATTTTTATGTTATTTATTTCAACTTCGTCATCATCATCATCATCAGTTTCTTTCTCTCATTACTTTTTTTTTTTTTTTTAATTTGTCTGTTTTAGTTTATGCTTAGTTATTACTGTGGTCATTGTTAATCCGTTAATTAATTTCTTATTTTCTCAATCCTTAAATCATATTTCTTAATTTTTTAATTAATTAATCTTATTTTTCCATTCTACCCATGTCTACCAGGGGCTGGGGAGTGGCCTGCAGTATCACCCTCCTTCTACTGGATGGTGGTGCTTTAGCTCAGTCCTACTACTAGTTAGCACTGTTGCATTTTTTTTATGTGTAATACCCTCTTTTGAACACACAATGTCACACTCTGTTGAATAGACCCGTGCTTACACGAAGTCGTGCACCTTTTAAACAAAACAAAGACACGACATAGAACAATAACAAACATTTACACCACTTTCTTTTAAAAAAATTGGAAGTATGTTACCCAAATGACTTAAAAACCATGTGGATATATCAATACAATTGTCACCATGTTGCTTTCATAACATTTTTTTTAAATTAAACAACTCAAAAAGCAGTGACCACTATTTTACCGGCCTCAATTTTTCCCACAGTTTCAAATCCTGTGATTACTTGTTGCTTTAACCGGACCTCAATTTTCCCTGCAAACATCTTTATACGATATCTTTTATGCCGATTATGTGTAGTCGTTGCTTTTCTAATGATTTAGCTTACACGGCTTTAAATGCTATACAAAGTTTATAAGGTCCTCGTGCTTCTGAGAGGAAAATCTCAACACATATGTTGTCGCTTTTCTCCTTAAGGCAGGGGACTTTAAACTTTCTATATTTAAATTGAAAATATTATATCATATATAAATTATGGTTAGAATTTTAAATTGTTTTACATGATGTGATGGACCTTCATCTCTCTGGCTCAGAGACAAAAGCTGGCGCACCCAGGCAGTAAACACTTTTATTGCATGTGGTAAAAACAGAATGTTAACATGATTGATCAAAAAGTTGAAGGGAAGCCCTTAGACCCCATGTCCAACTCGAGTTTCATCTCCTACACCTTTTGGATATCTCCCTATAAGGAGATGACACTTCTCACATCACCATGGCAACTAGCTCCTATCCTCCGCTCAGGGCTGTAGAGAAAAGTGCCCATTCCATAACACCTGATTTATGGCCCTGCTTTTTCTCTAGTAGTCAGCATTAAAGTTTGTACCTTCTGGTGCCATCTCTAGTGCAGGCAAACTAGACAGGTCAAAGGCATTAATCATCCATGTATAGGGATGGGAATCGAGAACCTGTTCTCTACAGGAAATGTTTTCTAGTAGTCTAAATTTCTTGTAATCGCAAGTCTGCTTGCCTATTGATTCAGCCTATCGGTTCATACTCTTACATTACATTTAGTTGATTTCAGTTGTCGGAGGAGCAAAATACTAGTGCAGTCTACAGCTTGGATATGGACATAACATATTTTAATTGCACAAAAGGACAAGTGTAACAATGGTTGCATTCAGTTGTTTAAAGGAGGTGGCAGAAACACTCAGGACAGTCAAAAAGTCATGACCACACCATCAGTTCATCAGTAGGATGAACAAATTAAAGGTTTTCAGGCCACACTAACAGTAATGTTCAGTGATAAGCACAACTGAATTATTCATGATTTTCATAAATTCAAGATCTTCTATAGACATTTGAGGTTAATTCTCTTGCTTTCTCATTGAAGAAATGGTAGATAGGGGGCAGGGTTTAATAAGAATATTTTCTTCTTCCTGCTCCTTTTCACACATGGTTGTTGTGTTTTGTTGACAGAAGATGTGGTTGTTTTGTTTGATTTGTAGTACCAAGTGTGAAATAAATAAAAATGAAATGAAATGAAATGAAAGTCACGATTGTATTGCTTTACCAACGGCTCCTCTATGTGAGCAATGGAGATTTGGTTAACTTGAATGGTGGGAATGCTGCTCCCCAACTTATAGACTTCTCTATAAGGTAGCGAGAACTAAAATCCACACATACACGCACCCACCATTGTCCAACATCAGTAATAACACACTTATCATTTCAGTAGCAAGACACCCTTGCAGAAAACAATAAAAAGTGGGAAATTTTGCTGCATGCTTTAAACGTTAAAAAGTACTACCACCTGGTGGAAAAATATAGAAAAAAAAATTCAAAGTAAATAGTACAAGAGCAAAATATTCCTTGATGTTAAGATAAATGTGGGAGCAAATGTTGGTTATCGGCCAGCTTAGCTACTTCAAGCTAATCCAAGGAAGTGAGATGGTGCATTGGTTAGCAATGTTGCCTGAGTTCAATGCCACCATCTGTGTGGAGTTTGCATGTTCTCCCTATGCTTGTGTGTGTTCTCTCCAGGTACTCCAGCTTACTCCCACAGTCCAAAGACATGTGATTGTAATTCTAAATTGCCATAGTTGTGAATGGTTATGTTTCTATGTGTTAGCCCTACGTCAGATTGGTGACCTATCCAGGGAGAAGCTCGCCCCTCGCCCTATAGGATAGGCTCCAGCAACCTGCAAACCTGATAAGAGAATGGATGGATAGGTGATAATTATTCATTCATCCATCTATTCTATTCGGTCAATTCCACATTCTTTATTTAGTTATATGATAATTATTAACATAATCGTTCTGTTTTCCTTTAAGAGTAAATAAAGCAGGAATCATGTAGGTTAGTGAATTCCACAGTAAACCATCTTCTGTTTGTAGAAACTGTGCAGGATCTTTATTTTACAGTAAAGGTTATTCCAGTAAACAAATTCTTTGCACTTCCTTTTTTGGTTGGTACTGTTCAAAGGCAGAGAAAGCAACTTTATTGCTCTGTTGAAAAAAGGAAAAGATGAACTTTAAACTCTCCTTGTCAGCTGACTAGAGATAAAACTATTATGTGGGACAACGGATCAACAGGGTCAGAAACTCTTGAAGAACAAAGGCCAAGAACAAAAACATGCCTTGATTTCATGAAGGGATCTGAGAAATGTAGAAGGCACAGACATTTATAAGCATTTCCAAGTGGCTTTTCTGGTTCTGCAACAGAGAAAGTTTTAGAGCAGAAAGGCATTATAAGCTGGTAAGACTAGGTTGAGTTCAGGAATGTTGGCACATAACAGGGTGGTGCAAGGAGGCAGAAAGAGGGAGGGACACAAACAGAGGAGGGACAAAGAACAGGAGAGAGTCATAAATGTAATAATTACACTGTAGTCATAAATAAGCGTCAAGCACTCTTTCCACAGGTTACCCATGTAGTTAACAACATTATTGCTGTACGGATAGGAGCAAGAGAGGGCTGAGGATTCCCTTTTCTGATCTTAAAATTGTTTTCAACTGCATTCTTTTTTTTTCTTTTCATTTTTCACGTGAATTTCTGATTCCAAGTGATGGATTTATTCCTGGATTCTGGCTAACTATGGCAAATTTCTTTCCACTCATTTCCTCAACACCAAACAACATTTTCCAGTCTTAGTTTTTCACGAAAATTGAGCAATAGATTTCACTATGTCTGTAGCTACCCTGTTCAGGGGTAAGTGGGGACAGAAACCAAAAGACGTCACAGAAAAGCAACCAGTTGTGGTTCAACCAAGCCAAGAGGAACATGATGATGATGACTCCAGCACTGGATTTAGTAGAGAACCTATTCGCAGAAACTCCCGCTTTTACCGGTCAATGAGGAAGAAGAGACTGATCTCATCTGAGCAATCTGAAAGTAAGACAAGAAGACTAGTACAGAATTTGGCTGTGACCACAATTCAACAATGAATTTGCAGTTAATTTGAAGTTAATTTTAGCTGGGCTTTTAGCCCAGCTAAAATCTTTTTTTTTACTTAGATGCTAGATGTATAGTTAACTTTAAATTAATCATTTATATATAACTGTGCTTAAGCTAGGTTATGAATTCATTTCTCACACGTTGTTATCAAAGGCATCGTGTTAGGGACTGCTGTAGTTAATGGTGCAGTTGTTATTGAAAGTAGAACAAAGGCAGTTTCTATCCTTCAGTAGAAATCTACATGAATACAACCTGAGAAACTGGTTCTGTTTGAACCGCGTACAGCGGTGAATAATGTATTTCCCACGGGTAAATGGACTGGCGTTCAACCTATGACCTCATCAAAGCAAGAACAACCTTGAGTTTAAATGTTAAAATGAACCTACCTGGATAACGATATATTGTTAAGTATATATACTTAATGTCTTGCTATATATATATATATAACCCCAATATATAACCCCAATTTTGAACAAAGAAACAAACAAGCATGCTGTTTAAATGCTGTGTAAATAAGACTGGGATTTGTCTCTGCCTGATTTCCCCAATGACTTTCATGTCTGCTTCAATGAGCCCCTCTAGGACTACACTCACTTCACCACCAGGTGAACTACGACTCAGCTTGACCTCAGCAGAAGTGGCCCACATGAAGTTGCAGGCCCTGACAGTATACTAGAATGGACACAGAGATTGTGCCAGTCAGCTGTCAGATAATGGGATCTCATCAGTGTTTCATACAGCCTGCAAACCTTGAGAATAAGGACTTGTATATATGTCTCCTATTCTTGGACCACTTATGCCCTCAGTACAATAATTCAACAAACTCAGCAGCAAAAACTTGCAAAACCTGACCTGAGCTTCTCCCTCTTCAGTTGGTTCCTGGACTTCTTAATCACTAGATCCCCCTAGGTTGTGTATGAGACCTCTCATACACTGCTCGGTAGAATATCAAAGCTCTCACATTGTGACGTTTGTAGATGACACAGGAGTGGTGAGATGGAGAACCAACAGTGATGCGTCTGACTACAGGCAGGAATTACAAAACAACCAGCAGGCTGGTGCTCTAGAAAACCAAGGAGATGATTGTGGATTTCAGGAAGTGTAGAATCCCCCCCGTCACACTCCTATACATCGAGGGAGTAGCTGTTGAAGAGGACTCCAGCTGTAAGGATCTCAGTGTACATCTTTAAGAGGACC
Organism: Aulonocara stuartgranti; assembly: GCF_965226115.1. Lineage (NCBI taxonomy): Eukaryota > Metazoa > Chordata > Actinopteri > Cichliformes > Cichlidae > Aulonocara > Aulonocara stuartgranti. The sequence continues at coordinate 36,362,456 of NC_138950.1, read as the reverse complement.
TTTTCTGGAGTCACAAGACATCCTTCCTTGTTCAGAAGACGTACCACCGTCACTACTTTCTTAGAAAGTTCAGGTTCACTGTATTTTGGGGCTAAGTATTGACCACAACAGGAAAAGACTCAGCTGTGTTTTAGAAGAAAGGTCACACTGTCAAAAAAAAAGAAGCCAAGTAAGTCCACTGTGACCAACCATTATTGAACACAAGGGGTGGATTATGACACCAGCTATTAGTCAGCTATACTCCTACTTCTACTACACCTTGCTCCAAGTCACCATCAGTAATTCACATGATTGTGTGTTGGAGTAATGTCATACAGAGGTTTTACACCTTGGTCCCTTACAGTCAAAATTATTTTTTCCCCACATCTCAGCTCATGTGACAGCCAAGATGGTTACTAGTGGCTTGTGACTACAATGACCAGAATGAATGAAAACCTACGCAGGGATCTTTTTAAAATCCTAATATCTATATCTATATATCTATATATCTATATCTATATATCTATATATCTATATATCTATATCTATATATCTATATATCTATATCTATATCTATATATCTCTATATCTCTATATATCTATATATCTATATATATCTATATCTATCTCTCTCTCTCTCTCTCTCTCTCTCTCTCTCTCTATATATATATATATATATATATATATATATATAGAGAGAGAGAGAGAGACGGAGCAATACTGGAAGAGCATATGGGAGAAGGACGCAACCCATAACGGCAATGCTCAGTGGCTAGTGGATCTGAGGGCAGACCATAGCAACCTCCCTGAACAGGGTCCAGTAACAATCACGGTGGGAGACATCCATGCAAGGGTCTCTAGTATGAAGAGTTGGACAGCACCAGGCCCTGACATGGTTCACGCCTACTGGCTGAAGAAGCTGACTGCACTCCACGAGCGTCTGGCAGCACAAATGAACCAGCTGCTAGTTAACGAGAGACACCTGGAATGGCTAACCGAAGGTCGGACGGTCCTGATCCCCAAGGACCCCAAGAAGGGACCAGTCCCATCCAACTACCGACCAATAACCTGCCTCAATACTACATGGAAGCTCCTGTCAGGCATCATATCGGCTAAGATGAACAGGCACATGGGTCAATACATGAGCGGGGCACAGAAAGGGATTGGCAAGAATACCAGAGGCACAAAACACCAGCTACTGGTAGACAGAACAGTCAGCCGAGACTCCTGTACATGGATGACATCAAGCTGTATGCCAAGAGTGAACGAGACATCGATTCACTGATCCACACTACCAGGATATACAGCAATGACATCGGGATGTCATTCGGGCTGGAGAAGTGTAGTCGGATGGTAACAAAGAGAGGGAAGGTAGTCAGGGGATCGAGCTACCAGAAGGCAACATTGCAGACATGGAGGACAGTTACAAGTACCTGGGGATCCCGCAGGCGAATGGGAACCATAAAGAGGCCGCTAGGAAACCTGCAACCACCAAGTACCTGCAGAGGGTCAGACAAGTCCTGAGGAGTCAGCTGAATGGTAAGAACAAGATCCGGGCTATCAACACCTACGTCCTGCCCGTGATCAGGTACCCTGCTGGTATAATAAGTTGGCCAAAGGAGGAGATAGAAGCCACTGACATCAAGACAAGAAAGCTCCTTACCATGCATGGAGGGTTTCACCCCAAGTCCAGCACTCTGAGGCTGTACACTAAGCGGAAGGAAGGGGGCCGGGGACTGGTGAGTGTCAGCACCACAGTCCAGGATGAGACAACGAACATCCAAGAATACATTGGGAAGATGGCCCCAACTGACCGAGTGCTCAGTGAATACCTCAGGCAGCAGAAACCCAAGAAAGAGGAGGGAGACGAGGAACCATCATGGAAGGACCCTGCACGGTATGTACCACCGGCAGATAGAGGAGGTGGCTGATACCCAGAAATCCTACCAGTGGCTGGACAAAGCTGGACTGAAAGACAGCACAGAGGCACTAATCATGGCAGCACAAGAACAAGCTCTGAGCACAAGATCCATAGAGGCTGGGGTCTATCACACCAGGCAAGACCCCAGGTGCAGGCTGTGTAAAGATGCCCCTGAGACAATCCAGCACATAACAGCAGGGTGCAAGATGCTAGCAGGCAAGGCATACATGGAACGCCATAACCAAGTGGCCGGCATAGTGTACAGGAACATCTGTGCCGAGTATAACCTGGAAGTCCCGAGGTCAAAATGGGAGATGCCCCCAAGGGTGGTGGAGAATGACCGAGCTAAGATCCTGTGGGACTTCCAGATACAGACGGACAAAATGGTGGTGGCTAACCAACCGGACATAGTGGTGGTAGACAAACAGAAGAAGACGGCCGTAGTGATCGATGTAGCGGTTCCGAATGACAGCAATATCAGGAAGAAGGAACACGAGAAGCTGGAGAAATACCAAGGGCTCAGAGAAGAGCTCGAGAGGATGTGGAGGGTGAAGGTAACGGTGGTCCCCGTGGTAATCGGAGCACTAGGTGCGGTGACTCCCAAGCTAGGCGAGTGGCTCCAGCAGATCCCGGGAACAACATCGGAGATCTCTGTCCAGAAGAGCGCAGTCCTGGGAACAGCTAAGATACTGCGCAGGACCCTCAAGCTCCCAGGCCTCTGGTAGAGGACCCGAGCTTGAAGGATAAACCGCCCGCAGGGGTGACCTGGGTACCAGTTATTTAACCTAAAAACAATTACAGACCTAGATAATGGAATTTTAATATAAACCTTCAAAACATGTCTAAAAGCACTCTTACCTTAAGCTATGTTTCTTTCCTCTTGCAATTTTTATAGCAAATCTCTGATGTTCAAGTGGAATGGCCTTTAATCCATCCATTCTCTTCCACTTATCCTTATCAGGGTTGCGGGGGGACTGGAATCTAACACAGGGCTGAAATGTTATAAAGCCAGAAGAAAAAATGGAGATTGATTCATTCAGTCTTCATCCAACTACTGGTCCCAGTGAGATTTCCTGAATCCTTGTTGTTGAATTACACTTAGTCTAGCCCCTCACCAATTTGCCTTTGGAGAGCCTATCAGGCACAAATTGCCTCTGAAGACATAGGTCCTAGGATCACTTTGGCACCTAAATCACTTTAACATAATAAGACAGTTACTCATAGCGGAGGGATGTTTACATTCAAGTGATAAAGTACTTTAGTGATAACTGAATAGCAGAGTTACAGGTCAACAAAGAGGGCTTAGTATTCTTTTCATTTCCTATTACCAGTAGACACCTTTTACTCTGACAAAATACTTTACCTCAAAATTGAAATGTTTATCTCATGGCTGCTGGCAGTGACCTGTGTCTGTACAGAGTAATTAACTTTTTAAGGTGCTCTGAGTGTTTGAAAACCTAGAAAAGCAATGACAATCTAACACTTCAGCCAGTTTAATTACAAAAATTCATAAAAAAAAACCCCCCCAAACTACTTCACATAGGAAACAGGTGTGAGTGAAAGAGAAAGACAGAAAAACAGATAGATTTTTTGTAACCCACTAGAAATAAGTGATTAAAATGTAGCCATTTTAACTACTGTGTAATTTTCAAATTCCTCCCTACTATATCTATAAATACACTCTCTACCTTTCTAACTTTCCAGATTCCACCAGGCTTACTTTGGACCACAGTCCATCCAGTAGTGCAGGATCTTCCTCCTCTCATTCTCCCTTACCCCACAAGTCACCTTTGTTGCCAGGGGCTAGACGGTGAGTCTGCATGCCTTCACTGCCCAACCCTGTAACCAAACACACCCAGAAAACAAACAATCACATAACAATGCTTGCTTGAACATTGTACACTGCTTTATAATTAACACCTGGCACTCTTAGTGGCTTATCATATCTGTGATAAGCACACAAGTCTCTGTGAAAGTTAAGTCTTTGTTCTTCTCGTGGTTCTAGGTCGTTAATCAAGAGTTTTCTGTTTTGACTTTTGAATCGTGTTAATTCATTATTGTTTTGATTGAAGAAGTGGGATTTGTTTCTAGATTCTATTAATTATCTTTGCACTTATGAGTTTTCCTATCTCTGTTTGTTTCCAATTGTATTATTTTATGTAACTGATATAGTCATAAATTACTTTATGTTTGTTAGTTCCCTTCTGGTCTCTTAGTTTCATCTCTGTGTTTTGCCTTTATTATCTCCCATGTTCAGCCGGTCTTGTCTTGTGTCTGTTTACCCTTTTGTGTGTGTCAAGCTCAGGTGTCTTAGTCTTGGTATTAGTTCCTGTTTTATTTTGATAGTTCCTTGCCTCATGTGCTTTATGTTCAGTTTTACTTTTCCCAATTTCTTTACCCTGATTAGCTTCAGCTCTGTTCCCTGGTATTTCCCCATCTCCCTAATTAGTCTCCTGTATATATTCTCTGTTTCCCTCTGTCCTTTGTCAGAGCACTTGCCCTTTTTTTGTCTTCAAGTTCCTGAGTGCTTGTTTTTTAGTGGTCTTCCCCAGTGTAGGTTTTCTGTTGACAGAAGAGTTAAAAAATAAGAGACAAAAATACCCATCAAGTCAAGCAAATTTATAATATTTGAAATTACTAATAAGAACAAAGGATTCATGTGGTGAAAGGTGTAAGATAATCTGATTAAGTATGTCTAAAGTGGTGCATTTTAAGAAAAGATTTGAAAATGCAAAGATGTTAAACTGACTGGATCTTATATACCCCTTTTCTAATGAGCTCTGAGCTCTACCTGAGCACTCATTGTGCTTTATACAATTTGCCTCATTCATCCATTCATATAGAGAGCAACTTGGGATTAGTATCTTGCCTAGTGATATTTGCCATGCTGGAGCATCCAGGGGTCAAATCACCAACCTTCTGATTAGTAGATTACCTGCCAGATATGCTGGCTTGACCTAAAAAGTCACATTTGACTTTTTAGTCACATTTGACATTTGACAACCATACATATGACAGTAAAAAGGCCTGTATTGTAACTTGCGTCTAAAGATGGTGACTTTGCCTCCACACCTAAACAGAAACATGAGTACATTCCGGGGTTAAACTGGGATTCAGCAGGTGGGAGAATCCTAAAATCGGTTGTAGCAGCTCAGGGTGGGGAAAAAAATCACAACTCACAATAATTTCTTTTGTGGGCTCCATCGGATTTTCAGTGTATTGGCTGTGATCAGCTGACCATTCAGCAAGATGTGAGCACATTTATGAGCAGTCTTCACTAATTTCCCTCCCCTACATTGACAGCATACTGTTTATACTGTATTAATAGTAGGTGGTATAACTTTGGTATGAAGGGGAAACTCAGTGAATGAATCTTAGCATCATCAGCTTAAACTTAATTCTCAATTTTAATAATTCTTGATGCATTTTTTTTGGTTTGTTATTTTGCTTTGATTCTTTGTAAGGCGCTTGGAAAGTAAAGGACTTCTTTAAATTTCTTGAAGATGTTTCACCTCTCATCCGACAAGCTTCTTTAGTTCCAAAACTAAAGTGTCCCAGTCCCATCTGTACTCCACCATTTCGTTTTAAAACTAGAAACTTAAACCACCACTCTCCTTAGATTACCATAACCTGGATGACTGAGAACCTACACAGATACTCTGATTCTTTGTTTAACGCACAGCTCTGTAACACTTAGTTGTCACCATGTAAACGTGAGCGTTTCACCTACATTTGTGACTAAAAATGGACCTGCAATATAAACATGTATAAGACGAACGTGAATAAAAAGTAAAATAATCTAAGGAGCTTGAAAAGAAAGCGACTGGTCCTTTTGAAGTTTCTTCACAAAACTTAAAGAAATGACATGACATGTCATTTACATCATGGAGCCTTGCTCTTAAAAAACTGACAGAGATGTAACACTGTCTGTGAAGCTGGATTTAAGAAATAAGTGCTTAAAGTTAAAGTTTTAAAAACATGTTTAGTGCCATCTTCTGTCAATAAGTGATGTCATGTGCTTGGTTGGTTGGCTAATAGACTTAAATTAATTTATGCTAGCTAGTTAAGGAGAAAATTGATAACTCAGAAGAAAATAAGGACACTAACAAACAAAGATTTTTATGATAAGAAAACAAGTGTCCACTTTCACTTTACTGGCTGTTGAAGACACTCTGTGTATTTTGCTGTGGTTTCTGACACACAACAAATAAGTCAAACTTTCTTTGTTGCCTAGTCTTAGACTTCTCATGCTGTGCTAAACAAGCCTTCTCCATGAATTCAAACACCTTTTTAAGAGTATTCTCATCTAGAAGCATAGAAAGTCTCGGATCTGCTCTTCTTTAGCACTTCTCTGGTAAAATTTGTTTGTCTCACCTGTTCATTAAGCAGCTGGTGCTGTGCCTTCTGGAGGATTTTTGTTGCCTGGAAGTCCTTAACTGAAGAGCTCATTTGCAGACTTTTAGAAGTAATCCTGTTTTGTCTTCATCTGAGGCTGAATTCTCAGGTGGTTCCTGCAATTAGCCATCTTATGTGCTGTTTGCTCATACTGATGTACAAGCTTTAGGCAGTCCTTGCCAAAGTGGGTTAAAATTGTATGTAGTTCACATACATGGGTCAGTACCAGACAGAAACATGGGTGTGCCATGGATTCCCCAATCTCACCCACTGTGGCCAACTTGTACATGGAAGAAGTGAAAAAGAGGGCTTTGTTATCTTACCCTGGAACACCACCAAGTCATTGGTTCAGGTATGTAATGGCACCTGGGTGAAAATCAAATCTCAGGACCAACCACAATTCACTGATCACATTAACTCAGTGGACCAACACATAAAGTTCACCAGGGAGAATATGAAAAGTGCCAGGTTACTAATGGGGGACATTTAAAAGTTGATGTGTACCATAAACCTACGCATACGGATTAGCATTTAACGTTCGACTCTCATCATCCACTGGAGCATGCACACCATCCCCACAGACACAGTGGCCAGGGAAGCAGAAGAACGTCACATCAGGAAGGCCCTGAGAATATGTGGTTATCCCAGCTGGACTTTTGTTGAAGCTGGGAAGGCGCATAAAGAAAGCTCCAGTCGATCCAGGGGAGGACAACCACTGCCTAAGCGGAAAAAAAACCCCTGGTGATGCCATATGTGTCAGGAGTATCAGAACAGTTGAGATGCATTTATCCCTCTGTGGCGTTTAAACCCCAAAACACGCTGCACCAAGAATTGGTCCACCCCAAGGATCGGGTCCCCCAACACAAACGGAGTAATATAGCGTACGCTGTTAAGTGCCATGATTTATGTATCGGGGAAACCAAGCAACCTTCGGATGGCACAACACAGAAGAGCTACCTACCAACTCTGCAGTCTATTTGCACCTACAGGCCAGCGGGCAGTCTTTCAATGATGAGGATGTACAAATCCTGGACAGGGAGGAACGCTGGTTTGAGCGTCGAGTCTTTCCTTTACGGGAAAAAGGAAAGACCATCTCTGAATCAAGGAGGTGGCTTAAGGGTACATCTTTCACCATCTTACAATGCTGTGATTGCAGCCATTTCCCAACCCTCTGTGAATGGTAGTCATGGCCATTGATCAGTGGTCTTTGATCAGTAGTTGTTGATCAATGGTCATGATAATTTGCATATTAATGATCAAGGAACTGATCTCATTCAGTGGTCCTAGTTTCAGTCATTGGGCACTTCTCATCTTTCAACATTGTCAGAATATGTCTTTTTCCCCTTTTCAATTCAGTTGTTTTAAGTAAACTGTGAAACTTTATTTGTTATTTTTTACTGTAGATGAAGTGCAAAGGGTTTAACTATTGCAGTGTGTACTTTGCATTAGATGGAGGAGTTGTACAGGGAGGCATAGGCAGGAATGATTTCCTGTGTCATTCAGTGGTGCATTTGGGTAATCTCAGTCTCACACTGAACTCCTTTGACTGGTCAGCACGTAATGGAGTGGTTGGTCCAGCATTGTACTTATCTTGGACATCATCTGCCTCTCCAACAGCACCTTAAGGGAGTCCATCTCCATCCCCACAACATTACCAGCCTTGCGGATCAGTTTATTGAGTCTCTTCGCATCTGCGACCCTTAACCTGATGTCCCAGTGTGGAACAGCATAGAGGACAGCACTGGCCACAACAGACTAATAGAAAATCCTGAGCATTGTCCAACGTCAAAGATGTCTCAGCCGCCTTAGAAAATAGACAGAACTCGGTCCCTTCCTGTACAGTGCAGTGGTATTTTTTTTTAACCCAGTCCAGTTTATTATCTATGTGTACTCCGAGGTATTTATGGTCCTCTACAATATCGACCCCCTGGATTGAAACAGGGGTCACAGGTTCCTGGTCCTCCTAAAGTCCACGATCAGTTCTTTGGTCTTTGTTACGTTGAGCTACAGATGATTCTGCTCACACCACGTTACAAAGGAGCCAACCACAGCCTGGTACTCTGTCTCATCACCCTCTCTGATGCATTCAGTCACTGCAGAGTCATCAGAAAACGTCTGAAAATGGCAGGTCTCTGTGCAGTGGCTGAAGTATGTGGTGTAGCGGGTGAAGAGGAAAGGGGAGAGCAGCAGTATATTAATGACTAACCTCGTATTGTGGATGGATTATCTCTGTGGTTCTCCTGACTGACGTTTGGTCCGTTTACAGCATCCTGCCATGCGATTGCATTTGCTCCTAATCATTGGGAACCCTCACATTAACTTTTATCGAGTGGAAAAAAGTCCTCTGTTCGTTAGCGTTCGTCCTCCAGCTTTACTGTTTATGTTATGCTAGCATAGCTTTTTCGCGCTAGCGATCACGTAGCACATCATTATATACCAACTAGCCCAACTTCAGTAACCCTACAAACGTTGCTGCTGTTTACTTTCCTGTCTTCATTTATGTTGGAAGTGATAGTAGAGCTGTATGTTTTAATTTGTTTTAGAAATCCCTCATTGTATATTATATTTAGAGGGAAGCTAGCAAGCGAACTCCCTGCTAACTTCTAACTCTGTTAAATGTCATAAATTCCGTTTTCATGGATGCTTGGATGTTAAACTTAATTGTTACACCTGATAGAGCAGAACGTTGATCATTTTATTACAGATGAAAGAATTTAGACAGTTTTTAACTCTCAGTAATGCTGCAGTGTTCGTTTGACTTATGGACCTGCAGCGGAGTTTGGGCCCAGACATGGCTAATGACATCAGACTTACAGACCGGATAGGTCGGGGCTGGTCAAGGATAAGTCTTTCCAGGGTTTTCATGATGTGGGAAGTCAGTGCCACAGGTCTCTAACCATGGGGGGGCACTGGGACATGGCGTTTTTGGTACAGAAATAAGGGATGATGTCTTCCACAACACTGGACCCTCTGTGGACTTAGACTCATCATGAACAGTTTATGATAGACTCCACAAAGCTGGAGGGCACAGGGACTCACCTTGTCTGGTCCAGCAGACTTGCCCGAGTGGAGTCTTCTCATTTTTCTCTGAACCTGGTCATGAGTGAAAGTGACAGGTGGGGGAGGGGTGTCAGGACTTTCACAGGAGGCTATGGTGGAATGTGGAGACAGAGGGAGAGTGGATTGCAGGCTGACTACAGGTCAGGTCAGAGGGGTGAGCATTTACCTCAGTTTTGAATCTGTTAAAAAACACATTCAGCTCATTGGCTTTGTCCTCACTGCCCCAGCTTCTTTGCTGTTGGATGACCTGGATGCAGTGATTGTCGTCATGCTACTCCACACCTCTGTCATGCTATTCTGCTGGAGTTTCCACTCCAGCTTTCTCCAGTAATTGTCCTTAGCCTCTCTCATCTTGCCCTTCAATAATGCCTGAACCATTCTCACCTCGCTAATTAATTAACAATACGTTGACCAAGTTAATCCAAGTCTTTCTCCAAGTTTCTTCACTTACATCTACATGAAACTAGTTATATAAACTAGCAGCTAATTTAAAGATTTCTCATGCACAAGGGCAATATATTTTCCTGTGATAATGAAAAAACCTAATTATAATATCCAGTAAATATGCACACAAATTTAAGAATTTGCTGTTGTCAGTTAAGCTTTAGATGATGTGAATGGCTTCTGTACATGTATTTCTAAGGTGTGTTTCTTGTTTTTCTTCTGTCAGATGTAGTCCTCAGCTCTCGCGGCAGCCTCATCATTCCAGAGATTTGTTGCCAAGCAATGGTGAGTTCAGTAGCACACATGCTCTGTACAACCAGAATGCTGCGGATAAGAGAAGAGGAGGAGTGGGAGGAAAGAGGACTGTGGAAATATCAGCTGCTTCATACAGCCAGCAAAGAGATTTTACAGCAGAAATGAGCACGGACTGGACTCACAACAGTGACAGTGAAGCCATAGAAGAGCTTTCTGAGCAAACAGCTAAAGCTTGCACTGTGAAGGATACCAGAAGGAAGACCATGAACTCACAACAGCCTAATTCTGAAGGAGACCAGGATATCCACATGAACCACAGGTCAGATCAAATTACTTTAGAAATAGAGATATAAATATTTTAGAAATAGAGATATAAATTTATAAAAAAAATTAAAAATCATTTGAATTCTGATGAAAGCAAATAATATGACGAGAAATTAGACAAATAAATAAGATAAAAATGCTTATTGTTTTTTCACAAAATAAAATTACACATTGTAAGAATGTATATTATGAATTATATTATCTTATGAAAAGATTTGAAATTTAGTAGTGATGACACACACACACACACACACCCAGAGAAAGCGAGAGATAAGCGCTCTCTTCACAAAGGTATGTCCTTTTTTTTCTTCATAGGGTGCTGAGAAATGGAGAATGCTCACAGACAATCTGCCACAGTCTCAAAATCATCAAAAATATTGGTGAGTTTGACAAAGGGTGAGAGTAGTGCATATATTACACCCACCATCAGAGCTATTGCTAGAAAACCCTTTTGTATTTGTTTCTATATTACACCATTCATGTAAGCTCTCTAGCACTTTACTAATTCAATAATATGCATGATAAAATCTTCCTGTATGTAGATTCAGATCGCTGACTGGTTAAGCAATTTTGTGCCTCATATAGAGTTTCCTGGATTGATAGACTACTCCACACAGTCTAATTCACTTTGGATGATTTTTACAGGGATTAGTAGAAATTTACTCATGATGGCAGCATTTAAGAATATAATAAAGAATTCTAAATCTTAAATGAAGAAGAGGAAGCCTGAAAATTGACTAAGAAGTGGAACAATACAGTACACATAGACCATATGTTTCTCTAAAGTCTGTGCATTTATTTTTGCTATGTGTGAGACTGTACTTTCACCCTGCTCTTATGTAATTCAAGTCCAGTTCTACACCCACAAAAGTAATCTGCAGTATATGACTGAGGAAGATTACACAACATGTTCCAATTTCTGCACCAGCAAACTTTCAGCCCACCTGTGAGAAGCACAGTTTAGCTGTGTTGGGGTGTCTGTAGCTCAGGATGTGGAGAGGTTCATCTTATAATTTGAAGGTTGGTAGTTTATATCCCTGGCTGCTCCAGTCTCCAGTCTGCATGTCTAAGTATACTTGGGCAAGATACTTAATCTCAAGGTGGTCTCTGAAGATATGCTCCTCAAGTATAAATGTGTGTGAATGTTAGATAGAAAGCACTTGGGTGTAGGAAAAATAGTGCTTGAATGATTGTTTGGGTTTGGGATTGATTGTGTGTAAATGTGTGAATTTGTAAAGGGCTTTGCATGCTCAAGCAGAATAGAAACGAGCTATATAAGAACCAACCAGTCCAATTATTAATAACAAATTTTAATTATCCAGAGTTTCTATTAATATTTTGTTAGTATATATTTAAGTTTTTCTAAGGAGCTTGAAAAGTAAGTAAATGGACTTCTTTATGTTTTGTGAAGACGTCTCACCTCTAAACGTTTTCTTCAGTTCTAAAACTTATCCATGGAATGAACCAGTTTTTCTACTTCTTCGGTTTTGATTTTGACCCAGGTATCACCACATATCATATCAACTCAGTAGATAGAAACATAGTTCACCAGGAAAGATACAGGGAAGACTCAAAAGATAATGCACTGAGGAGCATATAAGCCTTAACACTGTTTAACGAGTTTACCAGAAGCCCCCCACACAGTCTGGTATCTAGTGTTTCACTCCCATCACCACCAGGAACAACAACTTGTGATGAATCAGAAAAGATGCACAGGAAAAAAGGTCAGACCCCAAGCAGGGAGAAAAACAGAATAACATAATATAACATGACATAACATAACACTGTTGTCACTCATGTAGCAGGATACTCAGACAAACTGATCCAGCTACACTCTCAGAGAAAAACTGGTTCAATCCAAAGACAAAACTAAAAAATACGAACTAAGCAACATAACGTATTCTGTGCAGTGCAGCACATTTGCACTACATTTTTTTAATGCAGAAACCAAACAGCCACTCTATAAATGCATGATGTAACATAGAAGAGCCACCTCAATAGGACAAGACTTAGCTGTACATCTGCAACTAAAGGATAAAGGTCATTCTTTTGAGGATGCCAGTGTTCACATTTTGGACTGAAAACTAAAAGGAGCCATCTATGTCCACTGTGAACAACCATCATTAAACAGCGAGGGTTTGTTATGACACCAACTGTCAGCCACCTACAATGCAGTTTTGAGATCATTTCCCAGGCGCCTCAAACCGCACTCACATCTTAGGTCAGGTGTCCTCAATAGGTCACAAAAAAGGTGGAGACAATATCTCACAATGGTTTCACTTGAAACTTCTGGTGATAAGGGACAACACCCAGTATGGGTTTAAATACCTGGGACTCTCCACCATTTGATTTAGAACTGAATAAGCCTCCTGGATGAGAGGTGTCTTCTCAAAACTTAAAGAAGTCCAGTCATTTTCTTCCAAACTTCTTAGACTATCAAGGCCCGGATGACTGAGAACCTACACAGAAATTAAAAAATGTCATGAGAGTTTGATAATATAACAATACAAAGAGCATGCACACAAAGTAATTTAGACACCCCATTCTCAATAAATATTTGCCTAAATTCTGGATCGTGGTTCTATTGATTATTTGGAAACACCGACACATACTAATACCAAAAACAATTCCTGTATATTTTGGTTTTATTTTTATTTAATCTGTAAGTATCTTTGGTGGAATGGTGATTAGCACTGGCACCTCACAACCAGTGAATTGATCGATAGACTATATGACAGTTAATTTTGAGATAACTGCTAAAATCGACTTTTCAAAAAAATTTACAAATTACCACAGGGGAACAACTTACTGTAAATTAGCCACTGTTAGCCATCCCAAGCAGATGGGACATTAGGCCAGCTGGGTGACAGTGAAGTGTAGCCCTAAACAGAAGCCCCTGGTACACCACCAGTCTCTGCACATTTCAAATTGATTTTCCCCATTCACACATCTGCTGAGGAAAAAACTCTTTAGCACATGTTTTCTATAAACAGCATTCTGGACTTTCTGGACACCACTCGGGTACCTGAGTGGTGCTGGGTTGAGATTCACGAGTCTGGAGCGGAATTAAAAACATGACATTCATTTAAGGTTATCACGTGTTTTGTGAGCAAATGCTTTTGCATATTCGTAGTGTTTCCCCCCTTAAATGAAATATCTACTTTGCAAGTATTGCAAGTTGCCCTGTTGTCATCCGTTCTCGTAAAGTATAATCAAACTTTTGAGCGTTTGAGCCGCCGTGTTTCCTGCCAGGTAAATGACGCTCCGCAACGTGGTGACGTCATTCGGGGCGACTGGAATCGATAAGGGAATCGTTTGCAAAAATGGCAAAAAATTCCAAGGAATTGAGACAGTGGGAACCGGTTCTCAACAAGAACCGGGTTTTGATACCCATCCCTATCCTCAACTGTACCTAAAAGTGAAATGTGGATTATTAAACACAAGGTCTCTCTTCTAAATGACTGTTTGTAAATTATATAAATGCCCCCAAACTCCCAAGTGTTAACTCATTTGATCCTGAATTAACACACTTACCTTTGTCCACCCTAAATGGAAAACTCTAAAGTCAGTTTTATTTGTTGCTATCTATCCTCACTGTTTCTATCTGATTTCGCAGACCTTTTATCTGATTTAGTGGTCAGTTGAGCTAAAACTGAATTATAGTATAGGTTTTGTGGTTTCTAACCAATTTCATTTTACAATGACATCTAGAAGTGATGGAATTTTAACTTGTTCTAACAGTGGCATACTATTATAGCACCACACTCAAATTCAGTGAACTCTTTAAAACAACCCTATAACAAATGTTTGTGAAGGCAGACTAAATGGTTAGGTGCTTGATTTTATACACTTGTGGCAATGAGACTAAAGAAACAAGTACATTTTCAGTTTAACTGACTAACCCAGAACTTTTATCCATATACAATAGTGTATGCCTTCTGTCTAGACACCGTATGAAAGAATGGTAATTGAAGCCACTGAAAAAATAAGCTGTATATGCATACTTAACGCGCACTAATCATTTTTTGACTCTTTAGCCTTCCTGTACCAGGAATACCGAGACACCTCCAAGCAGCAGGAGATTGAGCAGCGGCGTCAGCGTGACAACCTTTTTCCTGGGGTCAAGGCAGGGACTGTGGGGACAGACTCTGGTGTAATGTCTCCACCAGTGTTACAGCTGCAGCTGAGGAATAGTGCTCAGTCACTGACCTTGTGGCAGAACCTGGAAGCTGTGCAGGCAAGCGGTCTGCTTACTCAGTTACCGCACAAAGAAATTATAATGCAAGAGGTGAGCAATTTTGTGATGCCAAAAAGTTATTTGGATTGAGTAACGTTATTTATTACAGTAACATGTTTGATTTCAATGACGTCTTTAGAACAACTCCTTGTTTCACAAATGTTTGTAAAGGCAGACTGTATGGCGAGAGACCTTTATTGCAAACTGGGTTAAGTGTAACTAGATTATGTGTCTGTTATCTGAATTCACTTACCCTACAATGACAATCAGGATAAACAGTCACATGAAGCTGGTTATGAACTCGCTATATTAATCCAAGGTTTTGATTTTATTCACCTGTGGCAATGGGACTGAAAACACCTGCATTTAAAATTTAAAAGGACTGGCCCACTATGTTTAGTGTACTTTATTAGTCATAAACTTGGGAAATCCTTTAGAAAAAATACACTAAGCTCCAGGAAGTGTAACGATATGTACGTTTGACCTTAGCAGACTCAATCACAACAGGCACTTAATAAAGAGATCTTAGCATATGTGTGCATGCAAAACATATAAATGGCATACAAATAGACGAATGTACCAAGTGATACTAAAATATTTCAGTGTAGACCATAGCTTATGTGATAAGGTGGATAATCAATTAATTGTGGTGTTGGTCATTTGGTATTTGATCCTTCTACAAGTTAAAATTGCCCTGGGCAAGACACTGAACCCAAAAGTTGCTCCCAAGCGAACCACTAGAACTGGTGTGTGAATGGTTAGATAGTAAAAACACACTGTAAAGTGCAATGGTTAGAAAGGACTAAGTAAAGACTATTTGCCCAACTGGTAGACAGACTGACAATGCTGCTGAGAAACAAATTAAAAGACAGCTGCCCTGGTAGTGATTTGTTTATACTGTATTGAAATTTCCTTTTGTCCCTAGGCCATGTTTGAGCTGGTCACTTCAGAGGCATCCTACTACAAGAGTCTGGAAATTTTAGAGACACATTTCCTACGTAACCCTGTTTTAGTGAACACGCTAAGCCAGTCCGACATGCATTTTCTGTTTTCCAACATCGAGGAAGTGATGAAAGCCAGTGAAAGGTGGGACAGTATATGTTAACCAAAATCAGTTTATTAAGTCTTAACTGTGAAGTTTAGCCACACAATGTGCTTGAGTTATAGAAATCTCATAATTTTTTCAGGTTCCTGATGGATCTTGAACACCGAATTGAGAAGTCTATTTTGATTCCTGATGTGTGTGACATTGTTTATTACCATGCAGCAAAACACTTCAATGTGTTTATCACATACGTCATTAATCAGGCGTACCAGGAGAAGAACTACAGACGCATTTTGTGAGTATTATATTTCATATGCCTTCTTCATACACAAATAGTTAAATTATGGAGTGTTGTATGAGTCATTTTTTTTGTTGTTGTTAGAAAAATATGAATGATCGTAATTTATATTTATTTACACTTATATTTTTTAAAAATTCATTTTTCATAGTGTTTTTGTTTCTGTTAAAACAACACAATATAGTTCCTGCTATTTTTGTAAGCATTGCTGTTAATGATAAATACATGCTTGGAATTAGAGAAAGTTTTAAAATAAATATCATCTGTTAATGTTTTAAGTCTCTGTTAAGCAAGTTTTTGTAATGACAAATGTTGAGAAAATGCACAGTGTTGTTGGGTATGACCAGTACAATGGGAGAAATAATTATTTGATGCCTGATGAATTTTGTAAGTTTGCTTATAAATGAAATCTGTTAATAAATTTTTAATAGAGACAGACAAAATATCAACAAAAAAAAGATGCTTTTACATAAAAGTTATACATTTATTTGCACGCCATTGACTGAAATAAGTATTTAATCTCTAAGCAAAACATGACTGGGTCAACTTTGGTTGCCAAGTACAATAGAAAGACATTTCTTGTAGTTGGTCACCAGGTTTCAGGAGGGATTTTGGCTTACACGTCTTTAAGAAAAGTCTTTAATAAACTCAATTTAACCTAACCTAACCTAACCTAACCTAACCTAACCTAACCCCTAACCCAATTTATAAAACCCAGATTATTGGCTTAATCCCTTTCTAGCTTCTAATTTTTTTCCTTTGTTTTCACTTCTTTCCAGGTAATTGGGAAATTTTTAAGGGGATTCTGGTTTCTTTCTTACTTTTTTGAAAGTGTTTTTACATTGTCTTAATTAACGGGGTTCATATGTATGTCATTGTAGTGATTTTCAAAATGTGCTCTCCAAATGTTGTCAGTTTGGATAGGTAATGATTGTGGGTTGTTTGTATTGTAGCTTTTCTGCCTATCTCATATCTAATTTTGGTTTCATTTCATATACAAGTTTCATGGGAAAATAATTTTATTTGCTTTATTCATGCAAAAGGCAGTTCATATTTAATTGCATGTAAGACTGCTTTTTTTCTTCACAATGTTTGGTGTTAGCCATGTATTGTTATTTTTTATTTTGCATTCTTGTTCAAATGTTTAGTATTTTGCATTTAAAGGCTGCAGTTATTGATTTTATGTAGGTGGACACTAAAGGTTTGATGTCATTAGTGACCATATAGGGACCTTATTTGTATCATCTTTGGTAGGGCCATATTTCTTTTGGTTATATATGACTAAAAAGAGACAGGAGAAAGAGCTAGAGGTGGCAGAGATGTTAAAATTTTTATTGGGAGTGATGAGAATGGACAAGATTGGAAATGAATACATCAGAGGGGCACCTCAGATTGAATGATTTGGAAAGATGCTTTGCAATGAGGAAGGGTGAATAGCAGAAGACGAGAGAGGAGATATATGTACTGTATGTAGTAAAGAAGGATATGCAGAAAGTGGGTATGCAAAAAAGGATAGGAACAGATTGAGATGGAGGCTAATGATTTGCTTTTATGAACCCTAAAGGGTGCAGCTGATTGCTCTTGATTCTAGTATGAATCTCTCCAAAGAACCTCCTTTTAACCTACCATTAAATATGTACAGGCCAAAGACATGTCATAGACATACTGCTGCACTGCCACTTTCCTTATCTATCAACACATATAGAGATAAGGAGAAGAACATATAGTATATGGAGAACATATAGTATTCAAATAAGCAATGTGTTTGAATGTCCAAGTTCTGATTATGACTGTCTGTCCAGAGACGGAAACCAGCAATTTCGGGACACCATGGCTACACTAGAAAACCATCCATGTGTCAAGGGCCTGTCCTTTACATCTTTCCTCATCCTTCCTTTTCAAAGGATTACAAGGCTCAAGCTTCTTGTTCAGGTGAGTTTACCAACACTGTTATATCTAACTATCTATCTATCTATCTATCTATCTATCTATCTATCTATCTATCTATCTATCTATCTATCCATCCATCCATCCATCCATCCATCCATCCATCCATCCATCCATCCATCCATCCATCCATCCATCCATCCATCCATCCATCCATCCATCCATCCATCCATCCATCCATCCATCCATCCATCCATCCATCCATCCATCCATACGTAGGGATGGAAATCGAGAATTGGTTCCAATAGTTCAGTTCCTTGGAATTTTTTAGCCTGCTAGACAAAGCGTCAGAAAGAATTGGCTGAAATGCTAAAATTGGGAGTAAAACAAGTCACATAGCATGTTGTGTAGCCCCCATAGTTCTTGTGGTGAAGACAGATACGTCTATACAGTTCTGTGTAGACTACTGGTAGGTGAATGAGGTGTCAGTCAGGGTGTTGGGTCTTTGGCTACGTTCACACTGCAGGTCTTAATGCTCAATTCTGATTTTTTGATCAAATCCGATTTTTTTGCCTGCTCGTTCACACTACAAATAAAATGCGACAGCAAACGCGCTCTAGTGTGAACGCTCAAAGCGGCCCGCATGCGCAAAAGAAGCTGTCACACACAACGAGCTCTGTTTAGACAGCAACAGTATTGTTTGACTGATGGCCCTTAATATGCAGACTTCGGACTTCGTTTCCCAATTTTTGCTTTAAGTTATTTTGTTATTTACATAATAATGTAAATAACCTAATAATGATCCTTATTGCTGTTTAAGAGAGGAGCGGTGCTTCAAATGATAGCTGCAGATTTCTGTCAGAATCTGCAGATTATACAGTACAAATAAAATGTTCACGTTGTCTTCCCAACAGTTTCACTAACATCTACACTGGATGGCCAGGAAGCGTTCGCGATGTCTTCTCGGGCGCTTCTCTGGCGCTGATAATTGGCTTCAGTCTTGTGTCGGTGACGTAAAAGGCGGATTTAATGCGACTTGACCGTTCAAACAGCAGTCGCTTTCTAAAACATCGGATATGTATTGGATTCAGTACCACATACGAAAGTGACCCAGATCGGATTTGAAAATATCGGATTTGCGCCGTTCACACTGTCATAGCATGATCGGATATGGGTCGCATAGGGTCAAAAAAATCGGATTTGATGCGCTTTCGCCTGCAGTGTGAACGTAGCCTTTGACCCAGCATTTTTAGTTTATTTTGTATTCGTGATTCTTTCCGTTGCATCATGAAGATGTTTTAAGTTCAAGTTTATACAGATTAGTCTTGAGTTAGTTCTTTCATCCCTCAGAGATTATTTTTATTTCTGGTTCATGTTTTCATGTCTTTGTCTCATCTCTGTGTCTCCTCTGAGAGTCTGTCATGTCCTATGTGTATGTTTTCCCTGTCATGTCTCTGTTTATTCCCTCTCCGTCTCATGTTTGTGTTCCCTATTTGTTTCTCGGTTCCTTAATTGTGTCTCTGTGTTTCATCTCCCTCACCTGTTCCCATTTTCCTCACCTTGTGTTTCATCCTTTGTCTCCCCGAGTCTGTTATATGCCTCCATGTTTTGTAGATCCCCATTTCTACTGTCAAGCTTGTGTGTCCTTGTCAATGTTCGTGCGTTCATGTACTTCCTGTTTTATTTTGACAGTCACTCGTCCTGTGCTAAATGTGTGTAGTAATGCTTCCCCTGTCTCATTATGTCTAATTTGTTCCTGTTGTGTTCCCATGTATTTCCACTTCCCTCATCACCCAGTGATATATATTGTCTCTGTCTTCCTCACCCCTTTGTCAGATCATCTGTTCATCTTCCTCACGTGTTCCAGGTTTTCATGTTTCTAGTTTCATGTTCCTTGCTTCATGTGTCACATCCTTAATGATTTAGTTCATGCCCAGTTAATGTTTCCTAGTGACCTCTTGTCATTGTTTTGCATCTTTATTTAGCCTCAATAGCCTTAAAACCTAGTTTTGCCCTCAGAATGTCTGCATTTGGGTCCTTACTACAGCAATGACAGCAGCTGCAGCCAGTGACAGTGTCACAGTTTGACGTTTACTCCATGCCCCAGGTCCTGGATCGGTTTGGCACTGCTTGTTTTTTCACAACATTGGATTTAACTAAGGACTACTGGTAGATTACCTTGCCTCTATAGTTCAAGGAAAAACCAGCCTTCTGCACTCTGTACGGTTTGTAAAAATAAGTCACAGTTCTGTTCGGCTCGTTTGAAGCCCCAACCACCCTTCAATGCCTTATGGCTGTTGTGTCATGCTGCATATCCTTCCATCTACTTGGATGACGTTATCATCACCAGTGGAATCTGACCAGAGTATGTGAGTAGCCACAGTCCTGGAGTCTCTGAGGCTCGCAGCCAACCCAAAGAAGAGTGCAGTAGGACGACCAGATGTACAGTATCTGGAGTACCACTTAAGAAGTGGTCAGATACACCCTCAGATAGAAATAACAGCAGCCTTCACATTCTGCCTGCATCCCAAGACCAAAAAAGAGGTGAGATGGCTCTTGGGGCTGGCTGGTTACTACTGGTGGTTCATGCCCGACTTAGTTGACCAGCCCCTCACAGATCTGGTCCAGTGAACAGAGCAGTGGCAGGCAGGGTTTGTGCAAGTAAAGAAGGCTCTTTATGGGGAACGCCTGCTCCACAGTCCTAATGTTTCCCTACCTTTCATTCTGCCTACTGATGCCTGAATAAGGGGCTGGGGGCAGTACAGTGGAAAAGGAGTGCTTCGCCATGCAATGGGCAGTCGACTATATTCGTTATTGCCTCCTGGGCAACCCTTTTACCCTCTGTTCACTCCATCGCATGAAGAATGCCAATACCTGGATCAACCAGTGATATCTGGCTCTCCAGTCTTTTAAGTTCAAGGTGATCCATAGGCCATGGGCGCAGATGCTTGTGGCTGATTTCCTAAGACAGGTTATTTGAATATCTGAATTTAAGTAGGATGCAGGAACTGGGGTGTGTAGAGCAGCAAAAGGCAGCTGTCCCCAGTTTGGAGAGTTTCCTGTCTGACAACAACCTAAACCTTGCCAATGGAGTCATAGACAACATTGTTGCATTCTTTGTCTCTTTGGTTTGGTTGGTAATTTATTTCAACATGTGAACAATATACAAGTACATTTAGAAAAGAAATAAGAGAGAAAAAAAAACTATACAAATTACATACAAAAAAAATACATTCTTTGTCTCTTTCAGACAACAGATCAGTAAATATTTTCCAGGGACAGCAGAAGTGAATAGCTGGATGAGAAACGGCATCAGCATCAAAGCATCTGACATGTCTGAAGATTTTACAGTTGTTCAGCAGGAGAGTTTAATAGAACTGTCTTGTGACGAGACACTGAAGTCCCCTTTCAGAAATCAGACATGGTTGGACTTTTGGACACAGCTGCCCAGTAAATACTTTAGGGAAAGCCATGCACTTTCTTTTTCCATTTGTGACAAGCATGTTGAATGCTAAATCAAATCTCAGACTGAAGCTGACCTCAAATGACCTTTATATCACAGAACTGTCTGGAGCCATGCCCATCCTTTTCATTTGGTATGTAGGCTGTTTCCAGGAGCCAGGAGCATAAACCAGCTGTACTCCACTGAACCATCCAAGATGTGCTCTCAGTGGCAGGGGAACAATATGAGAACAGCCCCACCAAGGGTGGTGACAGAGCATATCGGAGACGGCGGCAACTTATAATAACAATGCTCAGTGGCCCGTGGAGCTAATAACAGACCAAAGTAACCTCCCTAAACAGGATTAAGTAACCATCATAATGAGAAGACATCCAAGAAATAGACTCAAGCATGAAGAGCTGGACAGCTTGAAGAGTTGGACAGTTCTTACATGTACATCTACGGTCTAAAGAAGTTAACTGCACCTGGCAGCACAAATGAACCAGCTGTTAATGGATGAGACATACCCAGACTGGCTAAGTGAAGGCAGGACAGTCCTAAACCCTAAAGACCTGCTTCAACACTACATGAAAGATCCTGTCATTGTAGCAGCTAAGATGAACAGCTATATGGCTCAGAAAGGAATAGACAGAAAAACCAGAGGGGCAAAGCTATATCTACTGATAGATAAAGCAGTCACTCGAGACCATAAAACCAGACCAACCTGTGCACTGCCTGGATGGACTATAAAAAAGCCTATATTTATTTACTTCTATTTATTTATTTATTTATTTAATCGTTTGCAAAAATGGCAAACAATTCCAAGGAATTGAAACAGTGGGAACCGGTTCTCAACAAGAACCGGTTTTCGATACCCATCCCTAAAGAGGAGGAACCATCATGGAAGGACAGGCCCCTGCACAGTATGTACCACCGGCAGATAGAGGAATTGGCTGACATCCAGAAATCCCACCAGTGGCTGGACAAAGCTGGAGTGCTAGACGAAATCAAGCTGTATGCCTGGAGTGAAGGAGACATCACTCCAGGCCACCTGGAGTGATGTAGTGCACAGAGGCACTAATCATGGCAGGAGAGGAACAAGTTCTGAGCACAAGATCCATAGAGGCTGGGGTCTATCACACCAGGCAAGAACCCAGGTGCAGGCTGTGTAAAGATGCCCCTGAGACAATCCAGCACATAACAGCAGGGTCCAAGATGCTAGCAGGCAGGAACATACATGGAACGCCATAACCAAGTGGCCGGCATAGTATACAGAAGTGTTTGTGCCGAATATGGCCTGGAAGTCCCGAGGTCAAAATGTGAGACACCCCAGGGGTAGTGGAGAATTGCCGAACTAAGATCCCGTGGGACTTCCAGATACAGGCAGAGAAAATGGTGGTGGCTAACCACTGGACATAGCAGTGGTAGACATGCAGAATAAGACGGCTGTAGTGATAGACGTAGTAATACCAAGTGAGAGCAACATTAGGAAGAAGGAACACACTGAGTTGGACTGATTGATGCTGTTTGGTTATTTCTAACCAAACAGTGATCCAGGAGCAGGTGGCAGTGAGGAATGCTGGTTCTCACTTCATCCACAGTTCCCATATGCGTTGTAAATAACCTCCCTCAGTGGGTTTGCTGGCATAGTAACAACCAATTCATTCTGTGTTATCAGTTATGTATGGTTTGTTCCAGTATCCCTATCCCACTACTCATCAGTATGTCCTGTTTCCTGAAAACTTGACGTGGACCTTGTTAATCTGGGCAATATCTGAGTCAGTTAGACTTCAGTTATTTGTCTCTTGTTCATACTTTGAGGTAGGCTTAGGTACCATGGGGGACCATGATTTTGTTCCAAAGACAGTGTTGCATAAACACACACCTCAAACAAACAAACAAACAAACACACAAACACACAAACAAGGGGTTCTTAAACAGTTTAAGCTGCTTTGGTGTTAATCAAATTAACAACAGGTTCACTAGATGTGTAACAAGACAATTCCTCAAAAGGTGAAAGCCACTGACATTTTTTTCCTGATTGTTTTTTCACTATTTTTTGCATTTTGCCAGTGCCACTACTTGTAGCATAAGAAAACAGAAAGTTACTCTAGGTCAGGGGTGGCCAACTCCGGGCCTCGAGAGCCGGTGTCCTGCAGGTTTTAGATGTGTCCTTGATCCATCATAGCTGATTTAAATGACTAAATTGCCTCCTCAACGTTTCTTGAAGTTCTCCAGAGGCCTAGTAATGAACTAATCATGTGATTCAGGTTTGTTGATCCAGGGTGATATCTAAAACCTGCAGGACACCGGCTCTTGAGGCCTGGAGTTGGCCACCCCTGCTCTAGGTCTTCAACCTATCAGCAGGACCGTAATCTGTTCCTCTGTGCAAGGAGGCACAGGATGAGTTCAAGGATAAGCCAGCAAGCCAGTGGTGTGAATGTCTCTAAACAATCAGAAACAGACTTCATGAATGTGGCCTGATGGCCCCACATCCTGTAGTAGACCCTTCTACTCTCTACCCAGAATTCTGGATCCCAGTTGGTATTGCCAAACCACTGGTGCCCTGTGGTTTTTACATATGAGAACAGGTTTGTTCAGAGCACATGTTACAGATGTGAAAGGGTCTGGAGAAGCTGGGGAGAACATTATACTGCCTATAACATCATTCAGTATGACCACTTTGATGGGTCAATGATGGTCTGGGGTGGCATATCATTGAAGGGACGTACAGACCCCTACAGGCTAGGCAAAAGCAACTTGAGGTCCAGGGTTATCAGGATCCTTGGACCCATTGTCAGACTCTACACTAGTGTAGTGGTTCATGGGTTTCTCCTGATGCACAACAATGCCTTGTCTTATGATGCTAGAGTATGCGGGCAGTTCCTGGAGGATGAAGGAATTGATACTATTGACTGGCCCCCACACTTACTTGAATACAGTAGAACACCTCTAGGACATTATCTTTCACTCCATCCAATGCCTCCAGGTTAGACCTCAGAATCTTTCATTTTGAATGCACACAGAACAAGGGATGTCAAAATAAAACAGGAAGTAATGAACACAGAGACCAAGACTAAGAGACAAGAGACAAGACTGAGGGGACAGAATGGGGACACAAAAAGGAAATAAAAACAACCTTGCGGTAACTCAATGCAGAAATATCTGGGACATAACAATGACACTATAATAAAAGGTCAGAATTACAACAGTACAAAATGTAAAAACTATAATACAAAGATAATCAAAACTAGAAACCACTAAGCATCCCCAAAACTCAAAACGGACCATCACAAGTAGCCTGCTGTTTTTTTGTTTCAGTTTGACTTTTTATAGGTGAATAGTTTTGCATTCCATCAAATGATGTGGTCCTTTCTATCCCAACTGACTTTAAATTTCAACATTATCTACCATGCTGTTTTTTTCCAGTGAAATCTGATGTGATTTTGAAGTGTTCCTTTAACGTTTTAAGCAGTGAACGCTTGCAAAGAAAATGTATATGATGATGATGATGATGATGACCACTTTGTCTTCGACAGAACATTCTGAAAAAAGCTGAAGAAAACTCAGAGAGGGAAGCAAATGCCATAAAAGCACATCATGAACTGGAGAAGGTGAGCAACATTTTTCATTTTATTTCCTTTTTCAGCGTTTGATTTTCTAATAATTAATTGATTTATGACACTATTACTACTGCCCCATTTTAAAAACATTTTTAGTTGAACTTGAACTTGGTGGCAGCAACATATGTCTCGAAAAAGTTTTGACAAGGTTTATTACTGTGTAGCGTCATCGACTTTTCTTTTAACAACAGTCTGGAAATGTATGGGAACTGAGGAGAAGAATGCTTTCCCATTCTTGTCTGATATAAAATCCTAAGAGATACAATCAAAAGGTCTTATTTCCCATTTTGTTTCATTATGTTTAGTGTTTTCAGTTAGTGAGAAGTCTTGACTGCAGGCAGGTAAATCTAGACTCTTATACGATGAAACCTTGATTTTTAAAAATATCTACAGTAAGCAGTTCAGCATTTTTAAAATGGAATTCACATAAGGCATTATCTGGATGAGCGCATATGTTGTTGTATATACCTTGGTGTGCAAGGTTGCCAGTATCACTAATGAGGCCTCATATTGTCAGAGATGCAGGCTTTTGAAGCAAGCTCCCATTAGTCAGATGATCGCTCTTGTTTTTAGACTGAAGGATACAATGAATATCATTTAAAAAACAAATTTCAAATTTTGATTCATAATGCTCTTTGCACGATAGAACTTTTAGGTCAAACTAGTACGGTAACTTTTGTACCACTGGTGCAATAGTAAAATTCCAATGGTTCCTGAAAGCAACAACTCTGTGCTTTTCACTGATATTTGGGTCATTACAGTAATCCCAGTCAAGGTGCCACATTAAAATCATTACAGATGTTTTAAAAAAATGTTGCAAAATAACTGTATGACACCAGCAACATGTTAGGCTTTAGAGTATTAAACTGTATTTTTTGGACGGCCAGTTTTGTGGAAACTGGTGAATCACATCTTTACTTTTGCTAACTTGTCTACAGCAAGTTAAACCAATTAGCTGCAAAATGTTCCTCCCCTTGTTTCTTTTTAGCATTACTTTTTCAGGCTTTTGTCAACTTTTTAGAGAATGTAACAAATTCAAAGTGATTAAATATTTTCATGAAATAGTCAAATGTTTTATTTTATACTTTTTTCATTCCTTGTGTTGTATTGTAGCTAAAATATTGGTTTATGAGATCTGCAGGTATTTGAATTCTGTTTAATTCCATTAAAATGTTATAGAGTTGGGGTTGCAATATATACAACATACATAATAATATAACACTATGGACAGTTTGAATTTATGTTTAGTCTTTTCCTGTTTTATGGGGTAAATCATTTTTTTCTTTGTCTCTAATTTTTGTTTCTTTCTCAGATTGTAAAAGAGTGTAATGAAGGGGTGCGGAAAATGAGTCGCACCGAGGAGCTTATCAGCATTGAAAAGACACTTGAGTTTAAATCCAAGGTAAAATACATGTTATTGTAACAAGCTTTTTCAATCAAGGGGGAGTATATTGGTTTTTGGACCGAAGTGCAGACTCATTAGACAGAGTGAATAAACAAAAAATAACTTTTTTTTGTAGTTGGTCACCAGGTTTGCACACATCTCAGGAAAAATGCTGGCCCATGTCTTTTTATAGAAACTCACAGCACAACGACTTTCTTGCCTGCCTCTTGGCAACTCAAAGGTTCAGCTAACTCCACAGGTTTTCTTTAGGATTGAGATCCTCGTTTAGGTGGCACTCTCACTTGGTGTTGACTTTCTGCAGTACAGTATCACTTTTAGTCAATTGGTGTGTAACTTGGCCAAAACAATGCCGGACTCTATAGTTTTCTCTGCTCCCCTTCCCAGTTCCCCTTCAGTCACTCTCTGTCTGTCTGAGTGGTGTCCAAAACTGATGTGGACTTTAAAGTTAATTGAGAAACTTTCTGGGGAAAACCTGGTCTTGTTAGAAGAGACATCCATCGCACTTTGAATGGAGCTGTTTATGTGTATTATTTCATAATAATATTTAAATTTACAATAATGAGGAACACATTTCATCAACAGTAGATGTCTTTCTGAAAGTGCTGTAGCTAAGGGTTCTCTTTAGCATTATAGCCAGGATGACAAAAAGTCAGAGTTCTGTTGAGTCAAAGCATAGCAGCAGTCATCATTGGAGTTAATTATTGCTTGGGCCACATTGAGTGCTCTGCCTCTCACCAGACTGAAACACAATAGGACTCTAATGGGATACATGGCGATGATAATTACTTCCTGTTTGGAAGTGAGGTGGTAGAGAACCATCATCTCTGCTTTTCCAGCTGAGCTCCATGTGTGGAGAGGGGTTTCTGGAGGGAGTCTGAATCCAGTGAGTTCATAATGGCCATAATCATTCTGTCACCAAGCCAATGCTAGGCCAAGATGCACTTGCTGGACACAAAAGGTCAGCATTAAGGGTCAGTCTGCACTAAGATAAAAAGATTTCATACCAGGAAGCAGACACAAAACTAAGAACTGTTTTAGACCATTAAATTGTGACTGGGACTGTAACAATCTGGTTGTGACTGTGGAGAAACGTCAGCCTTAAGATGACAGCTGTGAATGACGGCATGGGCTACAGGTTCGATAGCAAGGGAGGACCAGGGGACTGTGAAAAACACTTTTTTCCCCAATATTTTTAGTTGAATCTATGATCATCACATATTTATCAATAATAACACAGTTTGAAGGGCATAGAATATAATATTTTTTCTCCCAAAAGGTGATTACCAAATAGCTATTAGCTGAAAACTTGGGATATTTTGGCATTATGTGGAACACATTTGAAATTTGAGGAAACTAGCAAGTGGATGGTAAAAGAAGAAGTGGCATAAAAACTGATCTGCAGTAGATGAACAGTACCTGAAAGTATCTAAAAGTCATGTCCTTAAAAATAGGAAACAAAAAACATTCAGCAGAGACCTGACACAGGAGAAGAGAGATGCATGTCCACTAAAGCCTCATCAGACATGGTCTTAATGGTAGGGTACTTCTGGTAATGAGGATACAATTACCATCCTAATCATCAATGCTTCACAGAGGTCAAGTAGCAGACTCCTTTTAACATCGGGAGTTAGGTTTTCTTGCTCAAATTGCAGCAAAGAAAACACCTAACGGAGATCAAGAACTGTTTGACCTTCATTTGTTAATTTGTTGCAAGACATGCAGCAAATGAGAAGTCTAAGGAGAATTCTGGTCAAGTTCTGGTTCCAACATGTACCTGTTTCTTTTTGACACACAGAGAAAATGTATTGTTTCAGATAATTGATTTAGATTTATGGACATCTTGAGCTGGCTATTATTCTCATTGTTAATTAAACATTCATTAATAAACAGTTGTGTTTATCTCTTTGACTGAGATGTTTTCCATATCACCCAAAGCAACTGCTTTCTCTTTGCTTGTGGGTAAATGGTCACTGCTATGTTAATTGAATTTCCAAATGTATTCTGTTTTGGAACAATTCAGTAAGTCTGTACCCCTTTTTGTTTGTTATTTCTCTTAACCTTGTAGTCTGTGCCCATCATTTCCCACTCACGCTGGTTGCTAAAGAAGGGCGACGTACAGCAAATGGGTGGACCAAAGAGTACTAGGACCATGCGAAGCCGTAAGCTCTACCAGCCTGTCTACCTGTTCCTTTTCAATAATCTGTTGCTGGTCACCAAACGCAGGTAAGCATTTAGTAAAGTACTCTAACACAATAGTTTTGTAAATTTTTTGAATAGATATTTAATTGGCACCTGACATTGATTTAGGTTCAGTTCTGAATTTCAGTCTTTTGA
This sequence comes from Aulonocara stuartgranti, assembly GCF_965226115.1. Classification (NCBI taxonomy): domain Eukaryota; kingdom Metazoa; phylum Chordata; class Actinopteri; order Cichliformes; family Cichlidae; genus Aulonocara; species Aulonocara stuartgranti. The sequence goes on along the minus strand of NC_138950.1, from coordinate 36,333,807 downwards.
CAAAAACCTTTATTTGCTTGGTCAAATATAACACTTCTTAAAAATCTCATCAACCAAATTAAACATCCAGGGTATACCCACAGCCGAGATCTTTTTCCTGCTCATGGATGGTAGGATTCATAACATAACATAACATAACATAACATAACATAACATAACATAACATAACATAACATAACATAATTTCCTTAGGGATTATTAAGGTAATCTGATTCTGATTCCGGATCATGTTCAGTAAGACACTTAGTTATGTTTGTGGTGTGATATACATGTAGAAAATTGTTTGGCCGTGCTTGGTAGGACATATATGTTGATGTCCACTGGAGCGTTGTGTTGTAGCTTGTATTTTGCCCCTCTGGTGTTCCTGCTAATTTCTTTCTGGAACAGGAGGGTCGAACCTACAACACGCTAGTTTAAGATTAGCTAGTCTAGACTTCAGATAAGCGGAAGAAAATGTATCGATGAGTTATTGTTTTGTTATTTTAGATTTTAACTCTTATTTAAGTGATTTTTATGAATTTTTGAACAGCTTGCATTATTCATAAATGGTTTTCAAATTTTCTTAGTTTCTTAGTTTTAGACTAGTTAATTAGTCTACCTTTTTTGCTAGTTTAGTCAATTATATAATTATATAATAAGCTGATATTCCCTCCTACTGTACTGACGATAAATTAAATAATGTGTTTAAAACAGCTTCACTAAAAACTAAAAGCTATCTTTACTAAGGATTACTGTTTAGACTACTTTACTAAAGTGTGCCAAATAAAGTGGAAACTGCGAAATGTTTAGATTACAACAGATCATTTTACTGTTGCTCTGTAAAACAGGGGATATTAATTCTGTTACACTGTTACCAGTGGGGACAAGTTCCAGGTTATTGACTCCTGTACACGGGCCATGTTGAGAACAGAAGATCTTGAAGACCAAGGTCAGCAGCTGGCCAATGTTTTTAATCTTAAGCTGCTTGAGAACCAAGATGAGCGTGAGGTCAACTATATGCTCAAGACCTCCAGTATGTGAGTATTCAGAGAAGAATCCTCTTAGGATTCCATTAAGCAGTTTCTATCATGTCTTCTATTTCCATTATTTGTAAAATACAGTGTAAAGACAGGAAAAATATGACAAGGCAAGAAAAATATTGCGACAGTCAAGAAACCTAAAGGACTGGGCCTTCCTTTGTATGTGAGCAAACTTTGCAAAATTGTTTAAGTAAAGCAATTTAGTCCTTCTGAAGCTTTTTACCACTTCTGAAATGTCTCCAGTTATGCCACAGAATGGGTGAAATCATGAACTTCATTGTAGTTTGTAAAGAAATTTCCATAAGTTCATGTAGGAAACAAGTCTGTGCATGATATTGATAAGCTGAACTACTGAGACAAACTAAAGTGTACATTTGCCTGGATCATTAAATGCAGAGTAAGTGCAGGTCAGTGGGGAGCAGGAATAATCATGCTCCAAGTATGGTCCAAGATCACATGTTCTACAATTCCCTCTATGGAAGGAGTCATGGCATTGGCTTGGATCTTACAGGTTTAAATTGTTTTGTATGGACTGTCTGCTTGCAAAAAAAGGTGAAAATACCATAAAGCAACGTGGTAGTCGGTTTTCTTTAAATGATTATTAATCAGTACTATCATGTGGGCAGGAGTGATAAGCTTCGATGGATATGTGCACTCACTCCTAACCGGCGCACACGCTTTATGTCTACTAGTGCCCACCAACCAGGTGAGACAGAATACGGAACCCACAAGTAAATTTCTTTGTCTGTGTAGACATGAATTTAAGTTGTCTATGACTTTTATCAGATTCTCCACAGGTGCAGTGTATTCAGTCATACTCAGCTCAGGAACCAGATGAACTCTCTACTGAAATGGCTGATGTTCTGAACCTCCTAGAGAGAACAGATGATGGTATGTAGATACAAAATCTGCTTATGTTTGTTATCAAAAACAATTGCTTTTTCTACCTAATACGTTTTGGTTTCTGCATTATTTTCTGTAATTTTGTCTTTGGTCACCTTGGGTCTGGTCTTCTTTATTCCAGGCTGGATGATGGGTGAACGGCTCCATGATGGTGAAAGGGGATGGTTCCCTAGTCGAGTAGCAGAGGAAATCCAGAACAAGGAAGTCCGAGCTCAGAACCTGAGAGAAGCCATCAGGATCCAACAGGCCCATGAAGGTGGCCTTCATGCTGGAGCCAAGAGTGGCGTAAGGGCAGGAAGACATGCACCAAAAGGCTCCATCTTCTCCAAATCATGAAGTAATCAAATGGGGGCAGCAGTGAAGAATAGCAGTTAATTTATAACAGTAATGTAACTTTATTTTTAGACAATTGCATCGTATGCCCTCACAACATAAAATATTTTTGAAACTCCACAATTGTAGCGTGAAAAGGGAAAAAAAATATAGTACTTGAGTCAAAAACTCAAACCAGTGATATTCTTTCAGGGCAAGCAAGGCAGATAAAACTAAAACTAAAAGTCACCATGCACAACTGGTGCAAGAAATGCTTCATATTGCATAAATGTTTACATGTGTTTGCAGGACCGCACATTTGTGTGCAATGGATTAATAAGTTAAATGTTGTCAAACCCCCTTATTGAGAAGGTTTTAAAACTGTAAAGCTGTAGTCATTTCATTATAAAGTTACTTTCATTACACTTACATAAAAAGACCCAACACACTACAAATGGACAAAATGATGAAAAGATGTTCATCAATTTACAGAATTTACGGAAACTATAACAATAAAAACAAAGAACGCTTTGTTTTGTTTCTCTTTGGCGGTCAAGCTATCTATCACTGTATATTATAAAGTAATGAAGTTTTCAATTATTAAATTAAATCTTGTATCAGCAACCAAGAAGGAGGACCTAATGCTGACTTCAGTTTAATGAGTTCAACAGAATGCATTCAAGAACTAAAATGTACTCAGAAATAAGATTCTTAGTGTTCATTTAAACTCACTCTGTTTTGTCTCAAGTTTCACATACAATAAGCTCTACCCTCTTTAGACTGACAACTAATGAAAAAGAAATTTGACAACTTCTGATTACAACATTGCCAGTGATTTGTATGTCAAGACCACTCTGCTGCTCTCCATTTCTCTATAACCATCATTATCTGCTTGATTCGTTGCAGACCTGTACTATAATTGTGATAAACATTTTCTGCACTTTAAATGTGTACGTATGTACAATTTTATATATATATATATATATATATATATATATATATATATATATATATATATATATATATATATATATATATATATATATATATATACAGATACAAGTAATTAAAAACCACATGCATGGCTTTTGTTGTACAAAAAGGGGCTATTTTGTTTCTAGTGTGTGTTGAACACACACAGTTCTCCTGATTTTCTCCTGATTTCTGTTCTACCACAATAACCTCAAGCTGCAACTCTTGTTTGCTGTCAAAGAAAAAACTATTCGGAGTGAAATAGCACATAAAACACAAAATTTCATGAAAACAAACACAAAAGGGTAAAAAAAAAAAAAAAAGCAAAAGCAATTGATTTTAAATTAACTGTCTAGAATGTAACTATGAACAGCTATTCACTATGCATGACTCCAAAATTCTGTTATAATATAATGTTTGTGCACAGTAATGAAGCATTTTCATCCTTGGATCTAAAGGATTACAATTAGTAATTTGTAAGATGTATACTAATGTTAATAAAAACAGATGTGTGAAACTTGCTGATATCAACTGAATTTAGAAATCTGAAAGTTTGTTTTTGTCTACCCAGTGCAAGGAACAATACACACTTCCAGAAGCCCTTGTTGATTTGATATATGCCAGTGGAACTAATGGCATGCTTAGAGTAGAAAATATAATTGGTTTAGAAAATATTAAAAATCCTTTTTGTTTTTTTTCCACTCTCTGGTTGCATTCTTGCACTTGCAGCCATTGTCATGTGTCACAGAGATGGACCCAAAAAAACAGAACAGCTTAAATCTGATGGGAGCGCAGGTGCTCCCATTGGTTTTAGGTCAAACGTTTAGGCCAAAGTACCATAATCTTGAACCTTTGGCAGCAACCCTGTGCTTTTCAGTGATATTAGGGTCATTACAGTAAACAGTGCATATCCAAATATTGGTATGTAACACAGAAAACAACACAGCAAACAGCAAAAACAAAACAGTAAAAAAAAAGAAAAGAAAAAAAAAACATTATAAAAATAACCCTAAATGCCCAATAAAATGTCTGTTTTTGCCATCCAACTCAATCATTCTCTCTTCTCTTAACCAACCTTCGTTGTCATTGGGCTGCTTGACACTGCCTGGGATTACCATAATCACCCTAATATCACTGAAACACGCAGAGTTGTGTAAATCACAATGCAAAATAACAAGGCATAGGAGCTAATCAGGCTGAAGATCTCAGGCAATCTAAGAAGAGAGGGAAACGACAGTGGCTGAAAAAACATATTTATCCTTAGGCAGCAGTTTCAGGGTTCCTTCTGTGTTGCCTGGTCTGGCTCCTGGAAGAAAACTAACAGTGGAAAACAATATCGGTTGGTGTTTTACCGAGTGGGGAAGAACAAAATGATTAGAGATGTGAACAGGTTGGGGGCTTCTGTTGATTGAGTGCCTGCACCACATTTGCCTTGTAATGATAGAAAAAGTAATTAGTTAGATTACCCATTACTAAAAAAAGTAATAGTGTTAGTAATGCCGTTTATTTTAACGTCATTATTCCCATCACTGACTGCCTGGTTCTGAGGAAACAAGAACTTACAGGGAAATATAATATTCACAGCAGTTCATATCTTCCAGATTTTGTCAGGTTTCAGCCTTATTCATAAGTGGATTCAGTTCACTTATTTCACCTTGAAGTTCTACACAGAAGTTGTAAGCAATTCGAATCTTATAAAGCACCTCTCAACGTCACATGCTTCAACAAAACTAGTCACCAAACATCTGTACAGCAAATAATAAAAGCAATTTTGGTGTAAAATTACCATAATATTGCTGTTGAGTTGGACAAGATTCACTCACACTACGGCATATCCCACAAAATAACATCAACTGTGATGGACAAGGGCCTTAATTTTGTCAAGGCCTTCAAAAAGTACCAGCCAGTTGAGGAGGATGACTCTAAGAATGATGAGGATGAGGATGAGGTAACTTTTACAAACATGAACGATGCCTTAAAAAACCGTGTTGGTGATAATGACAATGATGATAATGTTGGTGTGGTGATCACTTTGCGACCACATCAGAGATGTGCATCGCACACATTAAACCTTGTTTCTTGAAATGATGTTGACAAGCAGTTACTATCACGACCAGAAGTAAAAGTGGTATATAGAAGTGCTACCACAAAGTGCACAGGGTTATGGAACAAGGCCAGTCATTCAAAAGTGGCCGCAGAGACAGTGGATGGCATTATTGGAAAGAAACTGCTAGTTCCTTGCACTACCAGATGGAATTCGTTTTATGACTCCATGGCTAAAATCTGCGAGATTTCTCTGGTTGAGCTGAACACCATCTTCTCCAAGTTTGGGTTGACAGCCATGACAGAGCAGGAACATGAGTCCTAAAGGGAGTACTGCACTGTCATGAGGCCATTTACAGTGGCCCTCGACATTCTTCAGGGAGAAGACAACACGTTTCATGGGACACTCCTACCCACACCGGAGACACTGATGTTTAAGAACCTGGAATTGAGCAGTAGTCTCCAAATTCTTGATAATATTCCAGAGGTTCACCTCCCCTGTGGTGTCATTATGTTTATTTCAGTCAGCTGTTTCCCCATGTGTTCCCACTTCCCCTGATCACCTCCTGTGTGTATTAAGTCCTCTGTTTTCCTTTGTTCACTGTCAGGTCATCTGTTATGCTCACCATAGTTGCCACAGTTCTTCATAGTTGTCACAGTTTTTTCATAGTCATCATAGTTTTTTCATAGTTATCATAATTTTTTCACAATTTTCATGTTTGAAAACAGCAAAAAATGTGCATGCTCGTTGTGAGCTTGTTCACCCTCGATGGCAGAGCACGCTTGCTCAAGGACGAGCATTGGTTAATGGTCGTCATGTGACTAACACAAGCCAGATCCTTTTATTTAGCAAAATTGTAATTAATAATAAAATGTTATTGTTGAGGGGTACAGGCAGGACTGCATACGCACACACACACATTAAAAAAAATTTAAAAAAATAAATGTCTCAAGAAAAGGGCACTTAGGGCACCCTTCTGGAAAGGGGCAGGTGCTCAAACCCCTTCTGCCACCCCCTCTGCACAGGTATGGAGGAGGTACAGAATTTGTCACCAGAAAACAATCTGAAGCTGAAAGTCCTTAAAATGAAAGAACTTCTCATGGATATCAGGAGGCACAGACAGATCCACTCCACTCTCATCATAAATGGAGAAAAGGTGGAATCTGCCTCCACCTTCAGGTTTCGGGTCATCCACTTCTCTGCTGATCTCACCTGGACCCAGAACACCAATGCCCTGGTAAAGAAAACCCAGCAGTGGCTGCACTTCCTCCATGTCCTGAGGAAAAATAACCTGGATGGAAGCTGCTGCCGGCAGCACTGCTCCTCAGTGGAGAGCATGCTCTCCTACTGCCTGGGTGCAGTGTACTTAGGGGCCACTAGTGAGAACAGGTAAGCTACACAGAGGGTAATAAACACTTCCCAAAAATCATTGGCTGACACTATTCAGACCAAGTCTTTTTTTTCCTATGATTATTTCCAAGTAATAAATAAATAAAGATTATTAGAAGATTAGGATTATTTTAAAAACAAACAAACAAAAAACATTTATTGTCTGAGGGGGCTGTAGAGATTTGCTAAAACAACTCTTATTCTCCAAATTAAATTCTCAGTAACCTGAACTCATTTATTGAATAAACTTATAATAAAATATTACAAATACACTTATTCAGCAATGGCGATGGTTGACATTTTCCCATGATGTTCCCCATAACACCTGGGATTGATTATTTAAAGATGACTTATTTTTCACAATGACCATCGACTGTGGGACAGACTTGACTGGGGAAAAGAAAAGGGAGAAAGAAAGAGGGAAAGAAAAAGAGCGGGGAAGAGGGACGGTGATAAGGGGCAAAAACTAACAAAACAAACAGACAAAAAATACATATATCAATCACCTGGATCACCTGTTGAGAAAGAAAAAAGAGAAAACAAGCAAAGAAAAAGAGAGCAATATAATAAACAACAACATCGCGATGATCTATGTGAATATAACAGTAAATACTAAATATTAAATATTATTGTGCAGCACGTAAGATCCACAGCGCACAGTGTGCTTTGAGGTAGGAGCCAAAAAGGGTGTCGTTTTTTTGTGTGAGCACCCGTGTGTATACCTGTGAGCGTGACCACGCTTGTATTTAAAAGGTTCCTTCATATAATGATCTGCTAGAGGGTGTGGGGAGCCAAAGCCCCATCCTCCTGGGCATGAAGCAGGTATGGAGGAGATCAAGGCTCCAGACATCCAGAGGCCGTAAGAGCAAAGGAGACCAAGGAAGACCAACGGAGGGGAAACCGTGCCACTAACCCGGAAAGAGCTGAGGAGAGCCCCAGATGAGGGGTCACTCAGCAGCCGTGGAGCAGAAGCCAGGGGGGGTTGCAGCCAGCTGTGCCAGAGTGACCGAGCCCCAGGCCGAGAGGCCGAGGGCACCCCACCCCCGAAGGAACCCGAGCGAGCCCCAGGCTCCAGGCCCCGATAAGCGGCCGCCAAGGAGTGAGCCGGTGGGTACCTGGACGCCCATCCCCGGACACAAAGAACCACCAATGCACCGATGTCTGCCACTGGCAGGGGGAGTGGTGGGGGGAGAAAGGCCTCCATACCATGGAGGGCCTGAGATGTCCCTAGTGAGGTGGCGTCTGATACCCAACCTGACATATAGACACAAACAAACAGGCACACGCAGATACAGACATCCATTCCCACCCTCATGCTCTCATATGCAGTTACTCAGCACTCACCCAACGTGGAGACAGACATAAAGAGACACTGTACACACAATCACACTCCCCAAGCGTACTCTAAGCCCCAGGTCTAGGTACCCTTGCCCCTGGAGGGGGAAACTGCACCTAGACCCAGGTAGTGTTACCCTTTTCCCTGGGGTGGAGAGAAGCAGACTGCCCCGACTCGGCAGCAGCAGGGAGGCCCCACATTCCAGACCCCAATCGGACGGCCAACTCCTCCTCCTAGCCAGGCCCATCCGGACCGGGGCCCAGTTCAGCAGCGCCGCCCGGCCCCACAGAGCCCGGGGCAGCCCACCCAACCCCACCACAGAGAAAACTGCACCCACCCCGTCATCCACTTATCTTCCAGACATAGACGCCCAGGCTAGGATCTTCCTCCACCTCTCCTATATCTCTCCCCACCTGCAGAGTCAGTTCCTGGAGAGAGGAGACCTCCTGCAAGATGTAACAGCTTCCCCCACCAGTTGAAGAGCCCCCCAGGTGGCTTGATGCACCGGCGGCACCCTGCACCAGGGCTGAGCCCCCATACACCCACCTGCCCACAACCCCGGTGACACACCAACCAGGACCCAAGCCCCCAAGGCCCAGCCAGGGCCCCAGCCCGGAGACGGAGCACCCCCAGAACCCCCCGCCTGCCCTGGACCCACCCAGGGAGAGCCAGGCTCCCAGGTCAGTAACCCACGTCCGTCAGCACAGACCCTCCCCTAGCCCCGCTGCACGCAGCTATGAGGAAACCGTCACCTAAGAGCCAACAGAGCCCTTAACAGGCCATGACCACAACCCCGGGTTGAGCCCTCCAAGCAAAACGCTTCTGGGGAATCCCCCGACGCCCCAAGCCTGTCCCTACCCCCACACCAATCACAACAGCGAAGGTGGGACCAAACTATGACCCCCCCACCCCCACTAGGTGATGGAGCTGATCAAAGGAGCCCAGAGCAATTGATCTGATGTGGTGGCAGAGGCTGTATCAAGACTAATGTAATCTATTAGATAATTTCTATATTGGTTAGAATTAAGATTATTTTTATTTTCTACTTCATGAGGACTGTTTTCTTGGCTATGCATAGGGCAGTGAAAACCATATGGGCTATATTCTTTTCTGTAGTGACATAAGCTGTTGTTTTGTATACAAATACACATAGAAATATACATATATTTCTATGTGTATGTGGGTTTGTTTTCATCCAGTGTTTGGGGTGTTGTATCTTAAATGTACAAACATTACATCATAACAGACATCCAACATGACAAAAATCCTGTCCCCCTGCTGGCTGGGCTCTCCTGAACCCCAACATGACACACGAAGCTGCTGGTTGGGCCCTAAACTCCCAGCTGACACAACAAGATGCTTGGTGGACTCTCCTGAGCACCGAGCTGAGACCGAGAAATTAAGCTGCCAGTTCAGTTTCTGCACAGGGCCTGGGCTGAGCCTTAGTCTCTGAGGACACCAAGTTAGCAGCAAAGCTTGTCTCTCTAGACATTGCCAAGGTTGCACAAACACCAGAGCCAGTCTCTAAACACACAAGTCCTAGTTCCATGAAAGCTGACTTTGACCCTTCAGAAGTATAATATTCAGTCCTGGAATGTGCTCTCCGACAAACTGTTTCATTCACAGCAGACTGTAATGAACTAAAAGTCTTTGGAAATGCTCATTTGGAAGGTAAAATTATCTTTAACTTGGCAGGATATTTAACACAAATTAATTGTTTGCTGCTTTGCTTAATTGTTTTTCTACTTCTTAACCGATCTCTCTGGTTCAGAAGGAAACATGACAGGCCCCAACATGTTACATACAGACATGACATTTGATTCAGAATTGGACAAATTAACACTGGCAAACTTGGAAACATAAGGTAAGGTATCACGAACAGATTCCAAGATGCAAAGTTGTTCTTAAGCTCACACTCTGAGACAGCAGTCTCATTTATTAGAAAGGCAGCCTTTTCCCTCTCAGCCCTGATATTCCCAAAATCTGACTTTAGTCTTTCATTTACAGCCTACGACTCTGTCAACACGGAGGAAAGCAACACAATCTCTCTATTTGCCGACCTGAAAACAAAACCTAGTGAATCAAGTTCCGCTGGATCGGCGGTGCATGGGACAGACAGAATCTGAAGTCAGTATTGTCTTAACCCTCAGGGAGACCTACGGCCATTTTTTCGTCCTTAGCGTTTTTTAATATTAGGCCATTTTCACTGTGTTGAATAGAATATAGCCAAACCTTCCAACACTTTTTTTTTTCCTTTTTTCTTTAGAATTGCAGTCTCCGTTTATTCGATTAGCTTAAAGTGGCTAAGCTACAAACCGCCATCCACTTGAGGTCCTAGAGCCATAAATCGCCCCATTGACTTCCATTATAAACGCTATTTTTCACTGCAGAATTATTACCGTTAACATCTGGGTGACGGCTTAGGTTTCGTTTTTGTTTTGTAGAAGAGGCCTTAGAATTGTAATTTTTTTATTTGTCCACCGGGTGGCGCCCTTGCTCCACATTTGACCCGGGGCTGGAAAACAGCGGGCTGCTTAGACAGACCTGCGGGGAATGAAGCCTCATTTCCGGCGTGCAGCAGCGGCTTCGCCCGCTGATCGGGCGGGACCATTTTCGGCCCCTAGGACCATATGAGGGTGCTTTTTTTTTTTAGTCAACAGGAAATGACGTATTTGTTGTCACGTGGTATCGGATGTGTGTGCTGCAAAAATGAGTCCCCGGTGATCGTGCCCCGGTAATCGTCGCGACTTACCCCGGCAAGAATGCACTTATTTCGGCCTAGAGGAGGAGCATTTGCCGCCTGGAGACCATTTTCTGGTCCTGAAAAAAAAAAAAAAGGCGATCGAAATGACTGTTGGTGCCAATCTTTAGTCCATCTAAAGGCCTAATTATAATAACAATTGAATATTACCTCAAATGTTTTTTTTGGAAAATATTCAAGTTTTATGTTTTTTGGGGCAAAAAAAGCAGTGCGCTCATGTGACGAAACCGGGATATAAAGGGTTAAAATCCGCGAAATGTAATTAAAACTTGACATGAATATTTCAAGGAGAAGTAGGTCTAAAAGATTGGCTAATTTAAAGTGGAATAAAATATTAATGTATAAATTTTTTATAGCACTTTTTTGGGCGTGGTCGATTGGGACCGATAGTGTGTGCATTTTATGAAATGCGCTCCTGCAAAAAAAATAAAAGGCGATCGAAATGACTGTTGGTGCCAATCTTTGGTCCATCCAAAGGCCTAATTAAAAGTACAATAAAATATAACTTTCAAATGTATTTTATGGAAAATATTTCATTTTTTCATTTTTTTCGCCAAAAACGGCCGTGCGCTCATGTGACAAAACCGGGATATAAAGGGTTAAAATCCGCGAAATATAATTAAAACTTTATATGAATATTTCAAGGAGAAGTAGGTCTAAAATATTGGCTAATTTAAAGTGGAAAAAAATATTAATGTATAATCTTTTTATAGCACTTTTTATGGCAAGGTCGATTTTTGGCTCTAGGACCTCATAAGGGGTACTTTTTTTAGGACCCCCCAAGGAATCCCAGCTCTCTCAGTTCTAGAGAGAGCTGATGGCGAGAAGCTGCCATTACTCTACCCCACTACTTGATCCAGTGGCTTGATGTCCACTCTATTCAGAGAGGCTGTGGTTTCCTATGGCGATGGGGTGAGCCGACAGCGGAGGCACCGCTTCTTTCTTGCCAAGGGTGTAGAGGAAGCCACTGGGTCAGCTGACTCCTCATCCTCACCCCACATTCTGGCCATAAACGCAGCTGGGGAGGACTAGTCTGATGGCGGGAAAGCAGCAAGGTGACACCTGGAGAGCTGTAAGGCAGTAACAAGGCAAGGAACCTCAGGGTCTACTCCTCCACCTCGTCGTTGCCCATCAACTCTGCCACAACAGTCCCATGCAGCATGTTGGATGTTCACACCAGAAGTCCCCTCTTCCCAGGGAAGACTGTCATTGCTGTCATCGTACAAAAAGTAAAACAAGAACTGATAGTGTGCCACTATTTCAAAGACTGTTTGCTTTGTTTCTGTGGACTTTTTCCAAACTAAAGAAGCAGATTTTTGTAATGGTAAATGGACTGTTTCTTACATAGCGCGTTCCTATTCTGAGTACTCAAAGCACTTTACACAACTTGCCTCATTCACACATTCATACAAGCACTTTTTTCTGTGCAAGTGTTTTCTATATAACATTCACACACATTCATACTCTGATGCATCAGAGAGTATCTTGAGGTTAGTATCTTGCCAGTGATATTTGGCATGGGGACTGGCACAGCCAGGGATCAAACAAACAACCTTCTGATTTGCAGATAATCTGCTCTGTCTCCTGAGCTACAGCAACATCTTTTCATGTGTTTGTGAAAAGACACACTAGCTGAATGCTTGGACATGAATTGAGCTGCGGTTTGGGGAAGGCTTCGAAGGGGACTGGCGACGGCTCCCGGGCCTGGCAGATCCCCATGTACTAAATAGAAGTGAAGAAGTTAAAGAATTGAGAACAAGGAGGGAGGGTGGGGCACGTAAACGAGAATGAACAGTTGCAGAACTGGGGGGAACCTATATAGATGGCAACTGAAAGGAGCGTGTTTGGAGGCGTGGTCCCGCTCCTGAAATTCAGATACATAATCTCCAATTAAAAAAACATTGTTTGGCATGTCAGAGAGCCCCTCTAATAAAACAATGTTTGGTGTCTCTGAGAAAGTAAAAAGAGGTTTATTTTTTCTTTGCCCACCAGTGTGTGTGTAGACTACAAACCAGTCTTTGACATTTCTATTGCTATGCTAACTATTAGGAAAGAGACAATGTCTTCTGCTGCTAATCTAATCATCCTGTTTTTGTTTCCAAGCCAGCACTTCCTATAATTGTTAACCCGTTGAACCCCAATGCCCCCTGTACCAGGGCAGATGGGGAACATCTGGTTTTACAGGCTGTGCCACGAGTTCCGTTATTTAAATATAGGTGTTTATGGTATTTACAGAAATGCCAGAATATCAGCTAAAAGCTTAGGAAACAATTTCCTGATTACTAAACACAGCTAAAACAACAAATAATTAAAGAGCAGGTAAACAGATTCTGCAAAAAGATCTAAACACAAAGTGCCGATTTCTACGTTCAAAAGATGGCATATAAAAATGGACAAACAATGTCTCTGCTGAATGCACAGATCTCACAGATATCAGTTTTTTGTCCGCTCCAGCAGATATTCATTAGACAAGAAACAAGAGACCAAAATTACCTTTTGCGTTTGAAGAACGTTAGCATGAATTCTGTCTTATCTTTACTGTCTTGCTCCAAAGAAAATCTATCTCCTATTGTGCTTGAAGAGCAGTTTCCCATTGAAAACATTATTTTTCTGCTCAGTGGTTTACACTTAAAGCCCCAGTCCGCCGTTGTTTAAAGCATGGCTGTCTTCTTTTGTATTTTTTTTGTTTTGCTAGAATTACCAACAGGAAAGCCTAATTTCTGCTATTCAATACCTAAGCAATTTCATCTTTCAGAGATGGTGCTGAATTGTGCCAAACTGAAAAACATCAAGCTATGCTGTTTTTCACTTCAACAGCATCAGTCATGCATTGGTAATGTCCATATGTTGATTGATGATTTTCTTTAGTATTTGTTCTACTGCAACATATTTTCAAAGGGGTTATCTTGGGCCAAGATCTCTGGCTCAGGCAACCCGAGACCCTTTGGCTGAGGTGGAGCTGGCTCAGAAAACACAGGACCGTCTGGCACTGGCTCTGGCTCAGGACTAGACTGAGCTGGGCTAGACTTGGTCAAAGGTGCAGAGCGGAGACCTCTGGCCCCAGCACAGACTCTGGTGGTGGGAAAGCTGGTCCAAGCTCTGGCCCAGATTATGGTGGTGTGGACTGCAACAGTTCAGGCAGGTGGGCCTCGGAGCCATTTCTTCTGACAACCCAGGCTCACCTGAGGTACAGGAATAGGTGAAAGGACTGCCTGAACCTTAGCCTCCCTCACCCGAGGAACAGAAACAGTTGCAAGGACAAGCTCAGGTATGGCCCTAGGAGAAGCATCACAGCCCACATACAACACTCACAAAAAAAAGGTCTTGGAAAGTAAGCAATGTTATACTTGACCAGCTCAGATACCCCACCGATTGTTTTTGCTTTAGCTGGCAAAAACAAAACAAACAAACAAACAAACAAAACCCCGCAAGCTCAAACTCAGAAATGTGCATTTCTGGACGCACGAAGGAGACTATTTTTTTTATCACTGGTCATAAACAGAATACTCAGTTGTTTGCCCACAAACGAAACAGCTTTATTTCCGGTTGTTTTAGAAACATTACACTTGGTTTAGGCAAAAAAGGCAAAAAACAAAACTCAAACATGTCTTGGGTCAATGACCTCTGTCCCCCAAGTCATCTTCAGAGATTCCTGCATCTTATCCCTGTGTATCCTGTACCATCTCTTTACTCTGTCAAGGTGCGTTTGTGTTTCCGAGTTCTGTTTCTTCCCGTTTAGCTTTTTTGTGTGCGTGTTGTGTTCAGGTAGCTTCCTCTGCCTTCCTAGTTACGTTTTGTTCAGCTGTGTTGTCCTAATCTCCTGTGTCATCTTTGTTGCGTCCTCCCCACATGCTCTGTGTTCGGTCTTTCTATTATGGCCGGTTGGCTAAAACCAGTTCATTGGACCCAAACACAGAAACAACGGAGGCAAAAGGTTCAAAAGTGATAACCAAACTTTTATTTAGAAATCACTCTGACAGTCAGGTGATGGCTATGAACTACACAATCTCGAATGTGAGCAATATGTCTGAACATGAGCTCTGAACTAAGAAATGGAACATGAACTAGAAATTATGAAGTGAACACATAAGCTATGGAGACAACTCAGGGAGAGAATGGTGGCTCAGGCAGCGGAGGTCAGTGGCACTGGAACACAGAAAGAGAAATATAAGTGATGGCAGCGATTTTTCATGTAAGAGGAGTAAGTAAACAGGAAGTGTTTTACAGGTTTTGCAGGTGGAGGCTGGCGTTAGTGGAAGGCAGTCAAAGTGGTCCGGGTGAGTGTCCAGAAGCCGAGGGCCCCTTTGAGCAGCAGCAGGGAGGCAGGCAGGTGAATGAAAACCCAACAGAGCTTGGCTGTGACTGTGATTACCAAGTAGACCAGCATCCACATCCACAGCATGTGAAACCTGCTGTGAGGACAATGAAAGTGTGGCCAGAGGGGACAGACGCAGTGCTCCAGGACAGATTTAAAAACACAGACTGGAATATGTTCACCCACACAGACCTGGACCAGTACGCCTCATCTGTACTGGATTACATCTCCGAAACCACAGACAGTGTCACCACCCAGAAACGGATCACCATGTACCCCAACCAGAAGCCTTGGATGAACCGGGATGTTCGTCTCCTCCTGAAGGCCCGCAACATCGCCTTTAGGTCAGGAGATGCACACGCCTACAGCACAGCCAGGGCTAATCTAAAGAAGGGCATCAAAAAAGCCAAACACCATTACAAAAAGAAGGTAGAAGAACACTTCTCCAACTCCAACCCCTGACGCATGTGGCAAGGACTCCAGACCATCACAGACTACAGGACCACCAAACCCTCCCCTGCATCCTCTGATGTCTCCTTCCTCAATGAGCTCAACAACTTTTATGCTCGTTTTGAGCGAGGGAACCCCACAACCACAACCGAAGCAGACGTGACGCCAGACCACCAACCTCTGACTCTCTCCCCCACCGATGTAGGAGCGGTGCTGAGCAGGATCAATGTCCACAAGGCTGCAGGTCCTGATGGCATCCCCGGGCGTGTTCTCAGAGCATGTTCTGGGGAGCTTGCAGGAGTGCTCACAGACATATTCAATCTGTCCTTGGCCCACGCTGTGGTACCGGCCTGCTTCAAATCCACCTCCATCGTCCCGATACCCAAAAACTCCAACCCATCTTGCCTCAATGACTACCGCCCAGTAGCACTCACCCCCATCATCACTAAGTGCTTAGAGCAGCTGGTCCTAGCACACTTCAAATCCTGTCTCCCCCCCCCCACCCTGGACCCCCACCAATTTGCATACCGCCAGAACAGGAGCACAGAGGATGCAGTCTCCATCGCACTGCACTCTGTCCTCTCACACCTGGACAACAACAACACATACGCCAGAATGCTGTTTATAGACTTCAGTTCAGCATTCAATACAATCCACCCCTCACAACTCATCAGGAAACTGACAGACCTGGGCATCAGTTCCCTCATCTGCAAATGGTTACTGGACTTCCTGACCAACCGCCCCCAACACGTCCGGCTGGATAACTGCTGCTCATCTACCATCACAATGATGAGCCCTTTCCTCTACTCCCTCTTCACCCACGACTGCAGACCTGCTGATGGTTCCAACACCATCATTAAGTTTGCAGATGACACCACGGTGATTGGCCTCATCAGTGACAACGATGAGGCCGCCTACAGGGAGGAGGTGGATCGTCTGGCTGAGTGGTGCGACAGAAACAACCTGCTGCTTAACACCGAGAAGACCAAGGAGCTCATCGTGGACTACAGGAGGAATGCTGACCCACATCCACCCATCCACATTAAGGGGACGGCTGTGGAGCGTGCGAGCAGCTTCAAGTTCCTGGGAGTCCACATCTCCGAGGATCTCACCTGGACGACCAACTGCTCCAAGCTGGTCAAGAACGCTCACCAGCGCCTCTTCTTCTTGAGGACTCTGAGGAAGAACCACCTGACCTCAGACATCCTGGTGAACTTCTATCGTTGCACCATCGAGAGCATCCTGACCAACTGTATAACAGTCTGGTACGGGAACTGCTCTACCTCGGACCGGAAGGCGTTGCAGAGGGTCGTGAAAACTGCCCAGCGCATCGCCGGAGCACCACTTCCTGCCATAAAAGACATCTACAGGAAGCGGTGTCTGAAAAGGGCTGGGAAAATCATCAAAGACCCCAGTCACCCATCACATGGACTCTTCACCCTCCTGCCCTCTGGGAGGCGCTACAGGAGCCTCCGGACTAAGACCACCAGGTACCGGAACAGCTTCTTCCCCACAGCCGTCAGACTCCTGAACTCTGCCTCCTGACATCTGACCCACGTTAACACATGGACTGAACATACACACACCCACAATGGACAACTGTACCCTCAAACACACAATAATAACATGGACTGAACCACCACTCACAACCACTAGCACTTTATATAGCCTCTGTAGGAATTACAGTACATCTCACTTATCTTAACTGCACTACTGTATAGCTCTGTGTAAATAATCATTCTGTACATTTGATAATTTTTAATCCTACAACTGTTTACAACTTGCATAGTTCCCATTTCTGTATAACTGTATATCTCAGATTCTGTAAAGTTATTTATTTCATATTCTGTATAGTTTTTCATATTTATATCCTTTTCATAGCCTGTACATAGCTTGTACATACTTATACTTATAGTTATAGAATATTCACAACATACTTCATACCATGTACATTATAACATACCATAATAGACCTATTTCTGTAATATATTCACATATCTATATTATTGCTAATATATATTGTAATATATCTATATCACTAAAGCACTTCTGGATGGATGCAAACTGCATTTCGTTGCCCTGTACCTGTGCATGTGCAATGACAATAAAGTTAAATTCTATTCTATTCTATCCTGAAGTGGCCGAGAGTGAAATGGTGGACCGGAGGATTCCTGAAAACCACAGGGAGAAGAACATCAGGTAAGCATACGCCAAAAACTAAGATGCATAGAAACAAATTGGTGGCTTCACACTAACACAGATTAGCAGAAGATAGATCGTGATTTGAATGAAGTAGCTCCACCCAGGGGTGGAAACTCCAGCTCTATGGAAAAATATCCACTCACCCACTCACCCAAATCATGACAGTTTCCCCTTTCTTTTCCCATATTTACATCTCTGGCTCCAGCTCCATAGCAGCAGTCCCCAACCCCCGGACCGGTCTGTGAGTCGTTTGGTACCGGGACGCGAGAGTTGAGGTTCGGGTGTGAAATTGATGGTTTTCAGGGTTTTTATTGTTTTTATTGTAACTTGGTTTCCCTGGGTCTTTTCCTGTGTGTTATGAATAAATCTTCTTTCTTTTTTTGGTAACAGTACTGGTTTGACCTCAGTTGTAAACATATGCAGCAGTAATATAAATCCATTTAACACTGATAGGGAACTTTTCTTGCAGAATTACAATTTTTACTTTTTTAATGCTTTATGTACAACTTTCCAGTTATATAGTTTTACATGTAGTGAGGTGTTTTCATTATATTTTATTGCTTCCTTTCCTAAAGGAGTTATATGAATAATTCCTCCACCAACTGCCATTTCTAAAAGGTCATTTCTGTCAGGTCCGTGGCCTGGGTTTTGGGGACTGCTATAGAGCACATGTTTGCAGTAGGTGTCCTGTGAGGACCAGACCAGATAAAAAAAAGTTAATGAGCTCAGAAATCCTCCACATTGGAGGGTTTTCGAGAATGAACTGTCTTTTTAAAGTTATGCCACAGCATCTCAATCAAATTCAGGTCAGAACTTTGACTAGGCCACTCCAAAACAGCCCCAGACCATCACACTACCAACACCATATTTTA
Source organism: Aulonocara stuartgranti (assembly GCF_965226115.1). NCBI lineage: Eukaryota > Metazoa > Chordata > Actinopteri > Cichliformes > Cichlidae > Aulonocara > Aulonocara stuartgranti. The sequence continues at coordinate 36,315,232 of NC_138950.1, read as the reverse complement.
CTGTTGGTAATGTGTTCCTTTTCTAAAATGCTGTGTTACTTTTACACCAGATGCAATGGGACACACATCTTCCAAAATGTTCAGCTTTTGTCTCGTCACACAGAGTATTTTCCTCAGTCTTCATCAAGATGTTTTCTGGCAAAACTGAAACGAATACACCACAAATAAACCCATCTAAAAACGAAATTGATCAATTTCTCTACAACATAACTTGGGTGTCTAACAAAATTATTAGACACCCAAGCAATGGCACTGGATTCACCACTGACGCCAGGTGAACTCCAGGAAGTCCTGATAAGTATGCCCAATAATAAGGCTCCGGGTCCAGACGGCTTTCCAGCAGAATTTTACAAAAGATTCTGGACGATTCTAGCACCAATTTTTCACAGAATGTTGCAGAAAATCAAAGAAAATGGCAGACTACCACCAAATATGAACTCAAACATTAGTCTCTTACTAAAACCAGGCAAAGACCTTGTATTTCCTTCAAGCTGTCGTCCAATATCCCTTATTAATGTAGACCTTAAAATAATCTGCAAAGCTCTCTCAAAGAGATTAGAGAAAATAACCCCCCTTTTAATTCATCCTGACCAAACTGGTTTCATAAAAGGTAGGCACTCATCAACAAATAGACGTGGACTACTTAATTTAATAGACTACTCATACAGTAAAAACATTGAAACCATAATATTGTCTCTTGATGCAGAAAAGGCATTTGACAGAGTTAACTGGAAATTTCTATTTGCAACTTTACACAAATTTGGTTTTGGAAACTCTTTCGTAAGCTGGTTAAAAATATTATATAATTCCCCAACAGCTTGTGTCAAAACAAATGACCAAACATCCTCCAGGAGCACCAGGCAGGCAGGCAAAAGGAGAGGATCAAAAACAAAGACTGGACATTTTGGGACTAACTTGGATATATAGAGAAAACAACTTCTATGAAAATGTCATGTGGTGTAAGTAATTCTCATGTTTTGTTCTGTGCATATGTATATGCTATAATTTTAATATATATATATATATATATTGCATGTTTATTCAATTCAATTCAATTTTATTTATATAGCGCCAAATCACAACAAAAGTCGCCTCAAGGCGCTTCATAGATACAGAGAAAAACCCAACAATCATATGACCCCCTATGAGCACTTTGGCGACAGTGGGAAGGAAAAACTCCCTTTTAACAGGAAGAAACCTTCAGCAGAACCAGGCTCAGGGAGGGGCGGGGCCATCTGCTGCGACCGGTTGGGGTGAGAGAAGGAAGACAGGATAAAAGACATGCTGTGGAAGAGAGACAGAGGTTAATAACAGATATGATTTAATGCAGAGAGGTCTGTTAATACATAGTGAGTGAGAAAGGAGACTGGAAAGGAAAAACTCAATGCATCACGGGAATCCCCGGGAGCCTACGTCTATTGCAGCATAACTAAGGGAGGATTCAGGGTCACCTGGTCCAGCCCTAACTATATGCTTTAGCAAAAAGGAAAGTTTTAAGCCTAATCTTAAAAGTAGAGATAGTGTCTGTCTCCTGAATCCAAACTGGAAACTGGTTCCATAGAAGAGGGGCCTGAAAACTGAAGGCTCTGCCTCCCATTCTACTTTTAAATACTCTAGGAACAACAAGTAGTTCTGCAGAGCGAGAGCGAAGTGCTCTAATAGGGTGATATGGTACTACAAGGTCATTAAGATAAGATGGGGCCTGATTATTTCAGACCTTGTATGTGAGGAGCAGGATTTTGAATTCAATTCTGGATTTAACAGGAAGCCAATGAAGGGAAGCCAAAACAGGAGAAACATGCTCTCTCTTTCTAGTCCCTGTCAGTACTCTTGCTGCAGCATTTTGGATTAACTGAAGGCTTTTCAGTGAGTTTTTTGGACATCCTGATAATAATGAATTACAGTAGTCCAGCCTGGAAGTAATATATGCATGAACTAGTTTTTCAGCATCACTCTGAGGCAGGATATTTCTAATTTTAGAGATGTTGCGCAAATGGAAGAAAGCAGTCTTACATATTTGTTTAATATGTGCATTGAAGGATATATCCTGGTCAAAAATGACTCCAAGGTTCCTCACAGCGTTACTGGAGGCCAAGGTAATGCCATCCAGAGTAAGAATCTGGTTGGATACCATATTTCTAAGATTTTCAGGGCCGAGTACAATAACCTCAGTTTTATCTGAATTAAGAAGCAGAAAGTTAGCGGCCATCCAGGTCTTTATGTCTTTAAGACATTCCTGCAGTTTAACTAATTGGTGTGTGTTATCTGGCTTCATGGACAGATAGAGCTGGGTGTCATCGGCATAGCAGTGAAAATGTATGCTATGTCTTCTAATGATGCTGCCTAAGGGAAGCATGTATAATGTAAACAGAATTGGTCCTAGCACTGAACCCTGTGGAACTCCATAATTAACCTCAGTGTGTGAAGAGGACTCTCCATTTACATGCACAAACTGGAGTCTATTAGATAAATATGATACAAACCACTGCAGCACAGTACCTGTAATACCTACAGCATGTTCTAATCGCTCTAATAGGATATTATGGTCGACAGTATCGAACGCTGCACTGAGGTCTAGCAGGACAAGCACAGAGATGAGTCCACTGTCAGAGGCCATAAGAAGATCATTTGTAACCTTCACTAAAGCTGTTTCTGTGCTGTGATGAGCTCTGAAACCTGACTGAAACTCTTCAAATAAGCCATTCCTCTGCAGATGATCTGTTAGCTGTTTGACAACTCTTTCAAGGATGTTTGATATGAAAGGAAGGTTGGAGATTGGCCTATAATTAGCTAAGACTGCTGGGTCTAGAGATGGCTTTTTGAGTTTAACTGCAGCCACCTTGAAGGCCTGTGGTACATAGCCAATTGTTAGAGATAGGTTGATCATATTTAAGATCGAAGCATTAATTAATGGCAGGACTTCTTTGAGCAGTTTTGTAGGAATGGGGTGTAAAAGACACGTTGATGGTTTGGAGGAAGTAATTATTGAAGTTAACTCAGAAAGATCAATTAGAGAAAAAGAGTCTAACTTAACATTAATGGTACTAAGAGTAGCTGTGGATAATATTACATCTGTAGGATGATTATTGGTAATTTTTTCTCTAATGATAAAAATTTTATTTGTGAAGAAGTTCATGAAGTCATTACTAGTTAATGTTAAAGGCTGACAAAAAGTCAGAGTACTGAGCTCTGACTTTTTGTCAGCCTGGCTACAGTGCTGAAGAGAAACCTGGGGTTGTTTTTATTTTCTTCAATCAGTGATGAATTGTAAGATGTTCTGGCTTTATGGAGGGCTTTTTTTTTATAAAGCAGCAAACTATTTCTCCAGACTAAATGATGATCCTCAAAATTTGTGACACGCCATTTCCTCTCCAGATTACGAGTCATCTGCTTTAGGGTACGTGTTTGAGAATTATACCATGGAGTCAGGTACTTCTGATTTGAGATACTATTTTTCACAGGAGCTACAGTATCCAGAGTCGTACGTAGTGAGGAGGTGAAATTATTAACAAGATAATCGACCTCTGTTGGAGTAGAGTTCAGATAGCTGCTCTGCTCTGTGTTGGTACAGGGCATTGAAGATGATAACAGTGGGTGGATTATATTCTTAAACTTAGTTACAGCGCTTTCAGAAAGACATCTACTGTGATAAAGTCTACTCTCCACCGCTGTGTAATCAATTATTGTAAATGTAAATGTTATCAGGAAATGATCAGACAGGAGAGGGTTTTCAGGAAACACTGTTAAATGTTCAGTGTTCTCGAAGCAAATGCTTCGAGAAGCTGGTCAGGGACTTCATCTGCTCTGCACTACCCGACTCACTGGACCCTCTACAGTTTGCATACCGCCACAACAGGTCCACTGATGATGCCATAGCCCTGACACTACACACTGCCCTGTCACACCTGGAGAAGAGAGACACGTATGTGAGGATGCTGTTTGTAGATTACAGCTCAGCATTCAATACCATCGTTCCCTCGAAGCTGGACAGGAAACTGCAGGATCTAGGACTGAGCAGCTCCCTCTGCAGCTGGATCCTTAGCTTCCTGTCTGACAGACGCCAGGTGGTCAGACTGGGCAGCATCACCTCATCCCCCATCACACTGAACACTGGTGCTCCACAGGGGTGTGTACTGAGCCCTCTCCTGTACTCACTCTACACCTACGACTGCACAGCCACTAACAGCTCCAACATCATTGTGAAGTTTGCGGACGACACTACAGTGGTGGGTCTTATCACCAACGGTGATGAGACGGCTTACAGGGAGGAGGTCAGCGCCCTGACCCACTGGTGTCAAGACAACCATCTCACCCTCAACGTTGCAAAGACAAAGGAGTTGATAGTGGACTTCCGGAGGTGCAGAGAAGTACACACCCCCATCACCATCAACGGCGCTGCTGTGGAGAGAGTGAGCAGCTTCCGGTTCCTTGGAGTACATCTGGCTGAGGATCTTACGTGGTCAGTACACACAAACAAAACAGTGAAGAAGGCGCAGCAGCGCCTCTTCTTTCTCAGGAGACTGAAAAGATTCGGCATGAGCCCCCGCATCCTCAGGACCTTCTATCACTGTACCATTGAGAGCATCCTCACTGGATGCATCACCACCTGGTATGGCAACAGCACCGCCTACAACTGCAAAGCTCTCCAGCGAGTAGTGCGGTGCTCTGAACGGATAATTGGAGGTGAGCTTCCCTCCCTCCAAGACATCTACAGGAAGCGGTGCCTGAGGAAAGCGGGGAGGATCATCAAGGACTCCAGTCACCCCAGCCATAAACTGTTCAGACTGCTTCCATCAGGAAGGAGGTTCTGCAGCATCCGGTCCCGTACCAGCAGACTGAGAGACAGCTTTTTCCATCAGGCCATCAGACTGCTGAACACGTCATAGACACCTCAGCTTCACTACTGGAACTTCAACATTATGCACTCCACACTGTATATAAATGCCACTTGTTTTGCACATATTCAACTCTGTATATTTATATATTTTATTATTATTATTATTATTATTATTTTTTTTTTTTTACTATTTAATTTGTAAAAATGTGTATACACACACACACACACACACACACACACACACACGTAGGAAAATATTTAGTATACACATCCAGAAATGCATACACTATTATATATTGTACATATATTTATTAGTTTCAGGTTGGCCATTCTTGTATTTTGCTCGTTTGTGTTGTTGTGTTTGCACATCTCTGTTGCTTGTGGGGCTCGCACACAAGAATTTCACTCGCATGTGCTGTGCCAGTGTGCCTGCACATGTGATGTGACAATAAAAGTGATTTGATTTTGATTTGATTTGATTTGATTTGAGTTTCTTTTCCATATGTTAAAACAAGATCTAGAGTGTGATTAAAGTGGTGGGTGGGTTCTTTTACATTTTGAGAGAAACCAATTGAGTCTAATAACAGATTAAATGCCATGTTGAGGCTGTCATTTTTAGCATCTACATGGATGTTAAAATCACCCACAATAATTATTTTATCTGAGCTCAGAACTAAATTAGATAAAAAGTCTGAGAAATCAGACAGAAACTCTGTGTAAGGCCCAGGTGGACGATAGATGATAACAACACTGGTTTCTGAGTTTTACAACTGGGGAGGACAAGGCTAAGCATCAGACTTTCAAATGAATTAAAAGTCTGTCGTGGTCTTTCATTAATTAATAGGCTGGTGTGAAAAATTGCTGCCACACCGCCCCCTCGGCCTGTGCTTCGAGATTTCTGGTAGTTAGAATGACTCGGGGGTGTTGATTCATTTAAACTAACATAATCACCCGGCTGCAACCAGGTTTCTGTAAGGCAGAGTAAATCGATTTGTTGATCAATTATTAAGTCATGTACTAACAGAGACTTGGAGGAGAGAGACCTAATATTTAATAATCCACATTTCACTGTTTTACTCTTTGGTTCAGATGTGGATACTGTATTGTTTTTTCTTTTTGATGTTTTATGTTTAATTTGTTTATTGCTGGTTTTTAGTTTGTTTTTTGTCTGTTTGGGAGCTGACACAGTCTATGGAGATGGGTTTTTTTTTGGGGGGGGGGGGGGTAGCAGGAGGAGAGAAGCTGCAGAGAGTGCGGCGTGTAAGACTGTTTATGTTTGCATGCTTTTATTTTTGAAAGTTAGCTGCTTCCTAATCACATATAACCAGTTAAAAGAATTACTTGCCTGTACAGTGCAGTAAAAAGCTCGAGTTGTCTTTGTCCTGTCTTCCTCCCCTCATCAGTCACAGCAGTTAGCCGCCAAGTCTGGTTCTTCTTGGGGTTTCTTCCTGTTAAAAATGAGTTTTTCCTTCCCACTGTCAGCAGTTGTTCAAAGGGGTCATTTGATTGTTGGGTGTGAGAAAAGAGCTGCATTACAAAGTAAATGAATGCTTATTCACAGCTGGGTTCTTAATAAGTTCATTGTGGATAGTGTCTCATAGAATATAGAGTGCTTCAATTTTTGGTTTGTTACAGCCTTAGTCCAAAATGTATTCAATTTATTTTTCACCTAAAAATTCTACAAATAATACCCCCCACCCCCAAGAAAATGAAGACAAAAAGTTTACTATTCTTGCAAATATTAGATATTATTATGATATCTATATGTATCATCATATGTGTATGCACATCTTACATCCAGTATTCACGTCCTTTGACATGACATTTAAAATTGACCACAGGTCAAGACAGATCTGGGCAAGGGTACAGAACCTGTGAAGCTGCTTTCAGGAATATAATGCATCAGCAACTAGAAATCCACTTTTTTTCTTTTCTTTTACGGAGCAGTGTTCTTTGTATAGAGAAGTAGTAAGTCTGAAGTCATATCATATTTTATTATTTTAAAATTATTTTCAATTCAATCATTTAATTTTAATCCCTGGTCTGGATTCTGAATATTTTCCTGCAATGAAGTGAGCGGTGTTTTTCTCTGCATCTATGTGGAGATCATTGGGCTTTTCGGTCAGCTATCAACCCCGCTGTCACCCCAGCTAACACGCGCCACTGGCTGCTCGTTGTGACAATCAAGGAGGTTACAATTACGTCATTGCCGTGCGGAAGACGATTGGTTGGCGACCCTGCCTAATCTCAGCGCTGAGCGGCTAAGGTTTTGTTCACCATGTTGGATGAACAGCTCATTTCAGTTACCTCGTGACCAATACTTTTATCATGTCACATAAGCGTCGTGAGCTTGAGGTGTAGAGGATCAGCCGAGTGACGTTTTTTTTCCTCAACTGACAGCGTCAAGGCCCAGCGGAACCAACGGAAGGACTGCTGTTTTTATGTGGAGATACAGATACCCATTAGCTAGCTCTGAGTTGTCAGATTGAATAAGGCTGTCTAGCTCCTGGCGGTAGATTTTGTCCCACAACAAACGGATTTAACTTGTTAGTCTGTTTGGATGCGCGCTTCTGAGCCGTATTAGGACAGAGTAGAATACAGATACACACACAAAGCTGTCGATGGGGGAATTACTTTGTCTGCCAGCCGTCTGTGAGGATTTCTCTTCTCGTGTTTTGAGTCATGGTCGAAGCTTCGTCACCCTGTCAAACTGATGGGGGTTTCTTTGGAAGCACGCGGCTCGCTGGATTTCTATAATAATATGTGAATAGGGTGGATTGCCGAGGCCCGGGCCTGCCTGCCTCTCTGCGCTGCTGTATTGTAGCCTTGGCTGGGTTACACCTCCTCTGCACCGGATCAGCAGCGTTAATTACGACTCTGAGATTACCTCTGCCATCAGAGTAGCTGTTTGGCCTGTGCACACATCTTAAGGAGAATTCAGTTTGGAATAACAGATGCGATTTTAAGCCGTGTGGTGAGAAAAGCAACGGCGCCAGACCCGAGTGTGTGGCAAACTTGGAACACTTATAAGATGAATGCTCTGCTTCCCATGTGACCTGCTTTAGATCGCACTGTTTTATTAAGAGGGGAAGGTGAATTTTTCCCAGGAGGAGAGGTTGAACAGTCTCTGTGAAGTGCATATAAGTTTTTTTTTTCTATTGAATATTTTCGGTTTGTCACTGACAGCAGTGGCACTGTTAAAGCTGCATAGATTGTATGTTTGGGTGGTCCATTGCCCATAATATGCTCTCCGTCACTAGTTTCAGACTTCAGTAATCTAATGGTGTACCTAATAGAAAATTAATTTAGGGGAAGTGGGGCAGAGCCTAGTTAGTATTATGCTAAAACGCCATACCAGATATCGGAAAATTTCTGTCAAAGTGATTGACTTCGGACGCTTAAAGGACAAAATATATTTTCTCTATGTTTGCCATAAGTTGTATTAACCGTGGGGTTGCTGTCTGGTTGCCATTAGTATCATTTTGAGAAGCAGTTTGAAAAGGAGGCATTTAAGTATCATTGGATGGCTCTTTGCGGTACAACTGCTGCAAATGTTACAAAAATGATGGCTGCTTACAACGGTGGCTCCTCAGCAGTAGCTGCCCATCACCCCCATCACCACCACCACCAGCTCCAGCACCTACCGCCTCCCCACATGCATCACCACCACCACCACGCGGGCCAGCACCACTTACAGCACCCAGGCTCAGCCGCTGCTGTGCACACGGTCCAGCAGCACACATCAACGGCTGCCGCTGCGGCGGTGATGCTAAACCCCGGACAGCAGCAGCCCTACTTTCCCTCTCCAGCCCCCGGGCAAGCTCCCGGGCCGGCGGCGGCCGCGGCTCCCGCACAGGTCCAAGCGGCTGCAGCAGCCGCTGTCAAAGCTCACCACCACCACCACCACCACCATCAGCAGCAGCAACACACGCACCATTTACAGCAGCAGCTGGATATTGAGCCTGACAGACCCATCGGCTACGGGGCGTTTGGAGTTGTCTGGTAAGTGCAGTGCACTGCGCGCTCATAATGCATCTCTGTATCCACTAATACTACTAACAGGCCATGGCTTATTAAAGTCGTTCATTAGTGTTTCGCATCCCTCTCCAGCAGCAGTTTTTTTTCTTTTCTTTTTTTCTTTTCTGTCTCAACCCATAGTCTCTAAACTTGAGCCTGTTGTCATACTGAAGACGTTTGCACTGACTTCTGCTAAGTGTTTTAGTTTTGTAAACATTTGCACGTGAGTAAATGTTTACAGTTTTTTTTTCCTGACTTTTTGTATATTGTTTACAAAGACTAATTGTATTATGCCTAATGAGTACTAATGATCAAAGACAACACATGTCCTGAAGTCCAGAGATAATTCGAGGAAATTTCCAGTTGGTCTCTTGGTGTTAGTAATCTTAGTTTGACTCGATAAAAGTGTCAGAAAATGGGCTTCTTGAGTTTTTAATAATGTGAATGTTTGTCCCATGGAAGATCGTAAGCAGCATTATGGACTTAAATTTATCACTAACGTCAGAATGTCTTGGCCCAGAACACCAACGTAATAATTTCACCTGCATTCTGCACTGAAGAGAAGCCTGACGTTGGCAGTGATAACTGTGGGTGGCTGTAGTACAGCAGGTCGTCTACTAACTGGAACGTTAGTCATTTTCCCCGAGGCATCCACTGAAGTGTGAGTGCGTGTGTAAATGTTAGGAAGCGCTTTTATGAATGTGAAATATGTGAATGGCGCATGTAATTGAACGCGCTTTGAGTGCTCAAATTGAGTAGTGGTAATATGCATATAGTTTTTTTGTTTTTGCAATTTAGCAAAAATAATAATAAAAAAAATAATCATCTGCTTCTTCAATTTAGCCTCACATTCTGTGGATTGATTTCACTGTCTTCAGCTGATGTGTGTATGTACTAGACACTTGTAGACATGTGATTGTTAACCTCCCCACCATCACCAAAATAAAAGTTTATCCCCGACTATGATGGTGGACTTAATAGTAATAAACTAAGATCTCGTCTTTTATCCGAACATGCTGACATGTTGAGTTCACTGAACAAAAATGGTACTTCAGTTGTGTATGTACACTTACGATGCATTAGCCATGCAGTGTTTAAACTGTAGCTGATGTAGAACAAAAAAAATAAAAGTTTAACTAAGCCTCATCTTTTCTTTTTTTTTAAAAAGAAAATACGTCTGCCAGGGATGTATGTGACTAATCTTTGATATTTTCATTAGTCTGTACCAGATGTACTAGCCAATGTTGTACATTTTAACTGATGCCCAATGGGGGTAAATAGTTTTCATAACCATCATTGTTAATAAAATCTTCAGACAGTCTATCACCCTCTTCCTGTAGCCACTTCCTGGGTCTCGTTTCAGGGGCTCATAAGTATTTTCATCACTGAGTAGTGACAAAATTTTCTCATGATAGTCTTTTTGGTTAAGCAATACTGTGCACCTACCCTTGTCTGCCGGAAGGATGATAATGTTGTTGTCATCACGAAGTGATGTGAGTGCCTTCCTCTTCTCCATGGTGATGTTGGATGCTGGGGGCTTTGCATTGCTGAGACAGGCCGAAACTTTCGTCTGTAGTTGCTCTGCTTCCACTTTGCAATATTGTTGTTACGAATTGCTGTTTCTGTGGCTGTGATCAGCTCCACTAGCAGGATTTGTCTCGGTGTGACAGCAAAGAGAGGCCAAGTACAGGTTCACTAAAGAAGTGGACATTGCTAAACATCAGCACTCTGAGAAGATGCAGCAGCAGATCTCAGAGAATGACTCGGCCTCTGTGTGGAAAGGTTTTAGGAATATCACAAACTACAAGCCTAAAACCCCCCACTCCACTGATGACTTGCTCTTAGCCGACACCCTTAACGACTTCTACTGCCGTTTTGATGAGCCATCAGGCAGCCTTCACACCTCCAACGGCCCCAACAATAGAGACACTTTGGACACTAATTCCCCCACCTCTCCCCCCTACATAGAGCCATCACCACCTTCAAACCGTTCACCTACAACACCCCCCTCCTCACCCCACACAAAAGAGGATTTCACACCACCTCCTCCCACCACAACTCTTCATATTCATGAAGCAGATGTGAGGAAGCAGTTTAAGAACCTGAATGCTCGGAAAGCTCCCGGCCCAGACGGTGTGTCTCCTGCCACCCTCAGACACTGTGCAAACGAGCTGGCCCCAGTGTTTTCTGGCATTTTCAACTCCTCACTGCAGGCATGTCATGTGCCTGCCTGCTTCAAGTCCTCCACCATAATCCCTGTCCCCAAGAAACCTAGGATCACTGGACTAAATGACTACAGACCCGTGGCTCTGACATCTGTGGTCATGAAGTCTTTTGAGCGCCTAGTTCTCTCCCATCTCAGGACCCTCACGGCCCCCCTCCTGGACCCCCTGCAGTTTGCATATAGAGCCAACAGGTCTGTAGACGACGCCATCAACATGGCCCTACACTTCATCCTGCAGCATCTGGACTCCCCAGGAACCTACGCCAGGATCCTGTTTGTGGACTTCAGCTCTGCCTTCAACACCATCCTTCCAGACCATCTCCGAGACAAGCTTTCCCAGATGAATGTGCCTGATCCCATCTGCCGGTGGATCACTGACTTCCTGACGGACAGGAAGCAGCATGTGAGGCTGGGAAAGAATGTCTCGGACTCCCGGACCATCAGCACCGGCTCCCCTCAGGGCTGTGTTCTTTCTCCTCTGCTCTTCTCCCTGTACACCAACTGCTGCACCTCCACCCACCAGTCTGTCAAGCTAATCAAGTTTGCAGATGACACCACCCTTATTGGACTCATCTCGGACGGGGACGAGTCTGCCTACAGGAGGGAGGTTGAACGTCTGGTGTCCTGGTGCAGCCACAACAACCTGGTGCTGAATGCCCAGAAGACAGTGGAGATTATTGTGGACTTCAGGAAGCACACAGCCCCACTCCCCCCCATCATCCTGACTGACACCCCCATCACCTCTGTGGACTCATTCCGCTTCCTGGGTACCACCATCACCCAGGACCTGAAGTGGGAGCCCACCATCACCTCCGTCATCAAGAAAGCCCAGCAGAGGATGTACTTCCTGAGGCAGCTGAAGAAATTCAACCTGCCAACACGGACGATGATGCAGTTCTACACTGCAATCATCGAGTCCATCCTCACCTCCTCCATCACCGTGTGGTACGCTGGAGCCACTATCAGGGACAAACAGAGACTGCAGCGTGTTGTGCGCTCTGCTGAGAAGGTGATTGGCTGCAGACTCCCATCTTTGCAGGACCTGTACACCTCCAGGACATTGCGGCGTGCAGCTCGGATCTCAGCTGACCCTTCTCACCCTGGACACAGTCTGTTTGACCTGCTCCCCTCAGGCAGGAGGCTCCGGTCCATTCGCACCAGAACCTCTCGCCATAAGAACAGTTTCTTCCCCTCTGCTGTTGGACACATGAACAATAACCATATGACTGTACCCGCCACTAACACATGACCCTACGTTGTGTCACTGCATCATTCTATGTTTGGCACTGATCACCACCTGCACTCATGTATATATCTTTCAACGTAGCACTCTTAATTCTTATTCTCATGTATATATCTCATGTATATCTCATGCACATATCTTTCCACGTAGCACTTTTAATTCTTATCCCTACTTTTATTTTTTTCCATGTCTATTTAAGTGCTATTTATGACAGCATGTTTGCACTGAAGCACCGCAGCAATTTCCTAATGTTGTAAACCTGCTCAACATTTGGCAATAAATCCCATTCTGATTCTGAAAATTCAACCCTTTAGCAAGGATGTTTTTCTCTGTTTGGGTGAGCTGTCTGTCAGACAAATTCTTCACCCACTTGTCCACATCCTGTGTCGCATCCTTGTCTCTTCTGGTCACTGAGGACACTCTCGGTATTTTGTGGTGGTTTCCGACGTACAACAAGTAAATCAAACTTCCTTTGTTGCCTGGTCCTAGACTTCTTGTGCTGTGCTAGATGAGCCTTCTCAGTAAAGTCAAACACCTTTTTAAGAGTATTCTCATCTAAAAGCATAGTCAGTCTCTGTCGGATCCGCTCCTCTTGACATTTTAGCATGTCGATGGTAACATTTGTTTGCTTCACCCGTTCATTAAGTAACTGATGCTGTGCCTTCTGGAGAATTTTTGTTGCCCGGAAGCCTTTAACTGAAGAGCTCATTTGCAGACTTTTAGGAGTAATCCTGTTTTGTCGGCTGAATCTCAGGTGGTTCCTGTAGTCCGCCATCTTACGTGCTGTTTGCTCATACTGACGTACAAGCTTTAGGCAGTCCTTGCCAAAGTGGGTTAAAACGTCTTGATGCATTCTCAATCATCCAGGAAAGTAACTCTCCAAAAGTTGATTCTGTTCATCTGGACGTAGCGTTTTGTGGGAGAAACGTTTTGTCACTCATCCAAGTGACTTCTTCAGTCTCAGCTGTTAGATTTATTTATTTATTTTTTTAATAAAGGCGAAAGAATGAGATTCCGGATGCAAACGGTGGAATGGAAAAAGCTTATTTCCATTCCACCGTTTGCATCCGCAAAGGGTGGATGTGCTCTTTATTAACAATAGGGTGAGGAGTTCAGTCATTTAGGAGGGTCAGAGTAGAACCGCTACTCCTCCACATCGAAATGAGCCTCTGAAGCAGTCACCTCCCTGGTAAGGTGTTCTGGCCGGGCATGTCCTACCAGCAGGAAGTTGAAAAATGGAGGCAGTGAACAAAGTATCAGTGCGAGTCACAGGACCCCTGACTTTGCGTGTCTGCTGTAGTGACTTTAGAAAATGTAGGAATTAGTATTGAAGGAATGAAAAGACTTGGAGTACTGCATCTGAAACTCTGAGTGTGACGATGGAGTGAGTATTTTTAGTGTGTGTGTGTGTGCTCACCACTAACCCTTGAAGTTAACATTAAAATAATGCAGTAGTTCATATTGTGCAGTAAATGTAAATTTATGTACATTTTTTTAATAACACTATTTCCAGCAATGTCATACTCAACAGTTTTCTTTAATGCAAGTACTCCATACGAAAATGGCGTACTTGCATTATATAAAAATAACAATAGTAGCAAATAGAAAAACAATATATTTTTGTTAAACTGAGTTAAACCAGAGGTCAAGTCAGTGGGTAAGCACATTGGAAGTTCTGAGTTTGCTTAAATTGAGAGGGTTTTTCTAATTGATTGCACTAACAATTTAAAAGAAATTTAGAGCTACTTCCCTAGCCAATCATAAGTAACTATGAATGTTAGGCATGCTGTGCATTGCAGTACTTTGATTTAGGCTACCTCTGCTAAGAAAAAAAAATCTGATTATTCTGATAATAATAATTTTCGACACAAACTGAATTAAATGGTATATGGACTAGAGAGCAACTTGGGGTTAGTATCTTGCCCGAGGGTATTATTGTGTTATTGCCACTCTTTGTCTCCTCTTCCATCAAAATGAGTGAGTAGGGGGAGGTAGTGCAATGGCCCAATCCACCAAGGGAAAAGTTTTACCCAGACAGTTTTCTCTCCCTGGTGCTGTCTGCAATAGTGTAATATCTATGATGGATAAGTTTGTCAAAGTCCTTGCAAGTTGAGCATGCGGACATGACTGGATCACAGAAGTGTCTACTTTTCTTTTTCTTTTTTTTTTCTTCATTGTTTCATTGGCTTGAGATGATTCCTTTTGGCATAAGAACACATGCCTCTTTTGTACTCACTGTACTAAAGTCTAGAAAGAAATCGGTTGGTGCAGCGTCCCATGTGCTGGTTCATATTTATGGCTCATAACTGTTTTTTTTTTTTTTTTAGCGTACTGTTAGACTGTGAATGCTTTCATTTGCGGGGTGACCGTGGTTCAGGGGGTTGGGAAGCTCATCTTGTAACCGGAAGGTTGCCGGTTCGATCCCCAGCTCTTTCTCTCTTGGTCATTGTGTCCTTGGGCAAGACACTTCATCTACCACCTACCTGAGCGCCAGAGGGGCCGATGGTGCGATATGGCAGCCTTGCTTCTGTCAGTCTGCCTACAGCTACACAGCTACAACTATAGCTTGCCTCCACCAGTGTGTGAGAGTGAATGAATAGTGGAATTGTAAAGCGCTTTGAGGGTCTCGAAAAGCGCTATATAAATGCAATCCATTATTTTTATTATTATTATTCCTCAATTTCAGTTAAATTCAGTTTTAACCTGAAGAAACCTTTGGCAGAACCAGGCTGAGTCAGGGGCAGCCATCTACCATGACCGGTTGGTGCTATAGGAAGGGAGACAGGACAAAGATATGCTATGGAAGAGAGCCAGAGATTAATGATAACTAATGATTAAATGCAGAGAAGTGTGTAACCAAACAGTGAGTGAAACAGAAGCAATCAGTGCATCATGGGAAGTCCCCCAGGAACCTAGGTTTATTGCAGCACAACTAAGGATTGAGTGTCAACTAAATTATATGCTTTTTCTATAAGCGGAGATATTTTATCTGAATTTCACTCACTCCTCATTCACGCCCCTTTTAGTCTTCTGTGTGTGTGTGTGTGTGTGTGTGTGTGTGTGTGTGTGTGTGTGTATGTATATGTGTATATGTATGTGTGTGTGTATATGTATGTGTGTGTGTGTGTGTGTGTGTGTGTGTGTGTGTGTGTGTGTGTGTATATAGATATATGCCCCCTTCACTAATACCTGCTGTTCTCATTTTCATGCGAACACTATACGATGTCAAACAACTCTAAAAGCGTTTCTAAGAGCATAGATCCTACTCACCTGTTCAGCTGGTCATCATGAATTTCTTGTCCCTCACCCCATCAGACTAAGATCTCGGTCCTTCTTTATCAGATATCTTTCAAGCAGTCCAGGAATCCCAAACTCCCATTTCTAAATGTCATAGTGGAGCCACCGCAGAGAGACTGATCGCCGCTCGCTGCGTAGGGAACCTTCCAGTAGTCATTCTTGCCACCTGGCAATCTGGTCTACTATATCCAAACCTCAGAATTCCTCTCTCCGCTCCATTTAGCAATACAGAAACTCTGGTCGCTCGCTATCCCTGTGAAATCCTAACCTCCCAACTTCGATTAGAGGAAGATCAACCACCAGCAAAACTTCACGGCGCAGCTCCACTCTTTATCACTCTAAGATGGGGCTCCAGCCCTGTAGAGCTTCCCGAAAATCTGATCCATCACAAAGCCTAACTCCAAAGATATGCGGCTGTTTCCACACCCCAGAAGGGTCTCCCGAAGACGTCCTCCCCCCAGATTTCAGACTGGACTGTAGCCTGTCTTAAATAAGTTTTAAAAGAGAAAGGTATTCAATTTCACTGGTCCGACAAGAAGACAAAGCTTATTACAATTCTTTTTAACTTCTCAATGCTCCAACATCGATACAACAAACATAAATAATCCACTTTTGGGCATAAATGAAGACAACGCCTCCAACAGTGAAGCTTTCCGCACCTTGCACTCCCACCCATCAGCCAGCAAAAGCCACATCCAGACACCATTTCGCATGTTCCCGGAAGGGAAATACCAGCTCTCTCTTCAGCTGTTCCTCTTATTTAGTGCTTCTCCGTGCTAGGCACTGGGTTGCCAGTTCTGCGGTCTTCCATCCCTCCTTTGCAACTCACCTCAGCAAATCTTCATGGCACCGGGTTGCACAGTTCCACTCACCTCGGCTTCTCTTTACAATACTTTAGCTAACATTCATGCAACTGGGTATTCAACTATTCATGCTCCTAACCCAGAACCTTTTCTTCCTCCTTGTCGGAGCAGCACATGGCCAAGTTTTATAGCCCAGGCCCCTTCTTTTCTCTTCCATTCTAATATTGCTCAGTTTTGCTGGCTTCAGCAATTCCTCCTCCTAACCCACCAGCTCCAAAACCTTCCCCAGTATCCGCTCACCTTCGGCAACAAATCATTGCTGCAATCAAAATACTTCACAGCCCATAAACGGTACATCTGCTCTTACCTGGTTGGCTTCAGCCTCCACACCAGAAATTTCTAAACCTACAGCATCTATTCCTTGCATGCCTTTGCCATATGGTACACAAGGACAGACCCATTATGCAGCTAGGTGGCCGCACTATTTGCAACAATTACAGCGATTCCTTTTGCCTCATGTCTCAGTGCCACTATCTCCACTCCTTCTCCTTCCTTCTTGTGGCGGCGGCCATTCCCACCCAGCATGCCCCCACAACCACCACAAGAAATGACTAGCATTAAAAGAAGCCTTAGTAAATCACCCTAACCCAGATTTTGTCAACTTTTTAGTAAAAGATTTTTCAGGTTTTCACCCAGGATTGTCACCCAGCCATCAGTCTCTTGTACCTGTAAAATCTCTAGTCAGCTCTCAAAGACCCAGATGCTGTTGACAACCTGCTCGCCAAAGAAGTCTGGGAGGGTTTCATAATAGGACACTTCCCTATAACGCCTTTCCCCCTTTTTTTTTGTATCAGCCCACTGGGCATCACTGAGCATTCAGGGAAAAAGCACATCATCATAGATTTGTCTGCAACTCAAGGTAGTCTTATTCGAACATAAATTGCCTCATTCCCCGATTTTTCTCTTAAATGCTCAACAGTGAACCATGCCATTTCCCTTGTTAAAATGCAGAGGTGCATGTCTTTCAAAAGCCGACATCACAAGTGCCTTCAAAGTTCTGCTGTTCTTCTGTTCTCATCAAAGGTCTCTAACATCAGGCTCCAATTTTAACCTTTTAGCCTTCTTCAGGTTCCTGTGCTATTCAGAATTGACCTCTTCTTCAAGGAGATTGTCATCCCTGCTTAAGCGACTTCCACCCAGTCTTTGAAGACTGGCTCATCTTCTCCTCAAACAGAGGAAAACCAACCAATTGGGCAGCCCCCTTTCGATATTTTAATTCAAAATAATCTTGCCTTTAAGCCACTTTGACTTGCTGACCCATTTCCTCTACCTTAGAAAATCCCATCACGCATTACCTTCAGACCCTCTCTTCATCACCGAATCCGGCCACATCCCAACATATCATGGTTTCTTTCACACTTTTGCCAAGTTCTCTCGTTGTCTGGAATTTCTCCTAATCTCTTCTCTGGCCACTCCTTTCACATCAACGTCATTCTTTGTTCCATCCATCCATTCTCTCCGCTTATCCTTGTCCCGGATCTGGAGCCTAACCCAGCTACCATAGGGTGAGAGGCAGGATACACTGTACAGGTCGCCAGTCTGTCGCAGGACTAACACATAGAGACAGACAACCATTCACATTCACACCCGCATAGAGAGAAACTACACCAGCATGGGGAGAACATGCAAAGCCCTCAGGCAGGTGGTGGAATCAAACTCGGGACCTTCTTGCTGTGAGGCAACAGTGCTAATCACTGTGCAACCGTGCTGCCCATTAATTCTGTGAGATGAGCCTGGAAGATGGTGGTCGTAAATTTAGATTAAAAGGACGCCTTTCATATAGTGTAACTTGTTTTGACCAGCCACTTGTCTCAGATGATATAACCCTTGCATGTATACACAAAATGCACTTTTTGAGATTTGATAATAGTGATGCTTAAAGTTGGTCGTGGGAAATAGTCCTTTAAAAAACAAAAACAAACCAAATCTCAAAAATGTGATGAAAAAATACTGAAATATTTTTATAACTTCGTCCAATCCATGACATGATTTGTTCTGCTGATCTATTTATCTAACTTTTCATCCAATGTTATAATTTTTGTGAATTTCTTTTTCATATTCACCCAGGTCAGTGACAGACCCCAGAGACGGAAAGCGAGTTGCTCTCAAAAAGATGCCTAATGTCTTCCAAAACCTTGTTTCTTGTAAGAGGGTATTTCGTGAGCTGAAGATGCTGTGCTTCTTCAAACATGAGAATGTAAGTACATGACAATGTCACAATGGAGCTTATAGTTTCCTCTAGAAAGGAAAAAGAAATGTGTTTGCCTGCATGATTGCATTCAGCCTGAAAACAGACCACAGCTTTACCTCTGTTCTCAGGTGCTCTCTGCGCTGGATATACTACAACCTCCACACATTGACTACTTTGAAGAAATGTATCCTTTACTATTGATTTATTCAAAGATTATAACAAGATGCAGGGCCTACAGGAATTACATTTTAAAATCAGGTGTATGAAATTGCAGAGAATTGCATAAGAAATTTTCTTTAGGTCACATTGGGGGTGGCTGTAGCTCAGGTAGGGCAGGTCACTTACTAACCGGAAGGTTGGTGGTTCGATCCCTGTCTGCCTGCCAAATTATTTTGGGCAAGATACTAACCCCAAATTGCTCTGTGATGCACCCATAAGAGTATGAATGCGTGTGAGTGTTAGAAAGCACTTGCAGAAAAAGAGCAAAGAAAAAAATGTAAATGGGTGAATGAGACAAGTTGTGAAAAGTTATAAAAAGCACTTTGATTGCTCATAGTAGAGATGTGCTCTATAAGAACCAGTCCATTTACCATTAAATAAAACAAAGTATGACTGAGGGTGTATTGAGTGCTGGCCTGATAGATAGCATCATGGCTAAGCTGGAAACCTGGACCCTCCATGGCCGATTGCCAAGACTACGTGAGATAACCTCTGTAGGTCTAGTAGAAGGTGTGAATGTAGCACAATCCCTACTGCAACCATCACTGAATCAGCTGATCTACACCACAGCTGCAGTGATCACTGAGCTGCTTGGCTATAAAATGAACAGTTACAAGGAGCATTACTCTCTGTGGAGAAGGTGACTAGAAGCCAAGAATAAGGTAGCACAGGGCCTGTAAAGAAAGGGGTGCCTAAGAAGTACAGCAAGCTGTCTTGGAAACTGCCAAGTAGAGGTATACCAGAGAAACAGAAGGCAGGAGAATAAACCAGCTGTACTGTACTGAGCCATCCAAGTGGCAGTGTAACAATGTAAGAACAGGCCCACCAAGAGTGGAGACGGAGCAAGACTGGAAGAGCATATGGGAGAAGGATACAACCCATAACAATAAGGCTCAGTTGATAGTGAATGTTAAAGCCGACCACAGCAATCTCCCTGAACAGGGTCTGGTAGTCATCACAGGAAAGGGTCTCCAGTATGTAGATATGAACAGCACCTGGTCCTGACATGATTCATACCTACTGGCTGAAGAAGCTGACTGCACTCCATGAGCATCTGACAGCACTAATGGACCAGCTGCTAGTAGATGAGATATGTGGATTGGCTAACTGAAGCCCAGTCAGTCCTGATCCCCACAGTTGGATATTTTACAAGAAAGCCTATGACTCAACGCCCGACAAATGAATCACGGAACTATATAAAATCAACAGGGCCATAAGAGCCTTCGTCAGGAATTCAATGGGGATGTGGCAAACACTAGAGGCCAACTTCAAGCCAGTGGCACAAGTCAACATTAAGTGCGGGATTTACAAAGGAGATGCTCTGTCCCTATTGCTGTTCTGCATAGGCTTGAAGCCTCTCAGTGAGATCACTGACAAGACTGGCTATGGATACCAACTACACAATCCACCAGTCACCAGGTACCTCCGCTGCATGGATGACATCAACCTTTATGCCAGGTATGGACAGACAAACTGGTGATGGTTAACTAACCAGATATAGTAGTGGTGGAAAAGCAGAAGAAGATGGCCATAGTGATAGATGTAGCTATACCGAATAATGGTAACATCAGGAACAGGGAACACGAGAAGCTCAAAGTACTAAAGGTTGAGGGAAGGACTTGAGAAGATGTGAAGGACTTGACAAGATGTGAAGGAAACAGTGGTCCCAGTGGTAACTGGAGCACTCATTGCAGTGACCCCCACACTAGGCGGGAGGCTCCAGCAAATCACAGGAACAACATCCATGATCTCTGTCTACAATAGCGCAGTCCTAGGAACAGCAAGGAACTGTGGAGGACTCTGAAGCTCCCAGGCCTCTGGTAGAAGACCTGAGTTTGAAGGATAATGACCGTCCAGAGGGCGAGAGGGGAATCACAATCACAGTGGTCACTGAGATGCCAAGTAACGACTCTCAGCCTTCGAAAGCCGCTTGAAGAGGTATACCAGAGAGATAAAATCAGCTGTACTCCCCTAAACCATCCAAGGTGCATTCTCAGTGGCAGGAGGAAAGCCCGACCAAGTCTGGAAAAGCAGCAATACTGGAAGAGCATATGAGAGGAGGATGCAATCCATAACAGCAATGCTCAGTGGCTAGTGGAGCTAAGAGCAGACAGCAGCAGTGGAAGAGCATATTAACTCGAAGGGTGGTGGTTCGATTCCCATCTGCTCCAGTCTGCCTGCCAAATTATTTTGGGCAAGATACTAACCGCAAGTTGCTCTCATAGGAGTATGAAAGTGTTTGAGTGTTAGAAAGCACTTACAGAAAAAGAGCAAAGAAAAATCATGGCGAGTCGGACTGCACCGGGCCCTGACATGATTAGTGCCTACAGGCTAAAGAAGCTAACTGTACACCATAAGCTGTTAACAGCACAAATGAACCAGCTGCTAATAATGGCACACACCCAGAATGGCTAATTGAAGGTCTGACAGTCCTGAATCTGCGTACTAGCATCTTGTACCATGCTGTTATGTGCTGGAAAATCTCTTTGCTCTGCCTGCACCTAGTGTCTTGCCTGGTGTGGTAGAGCACCAACACTGTGGATCTTGTGCTCAGAGCTTATTCCTGTTCTGCCATTATTAGTGCCTCTGTGCTGTCTTTCAGTCCAGCTTTGTCAAGGCATTGATGTTACTTGATATCAGCCACTTTTTCTATTTTACAGTGGTACATGCTGTGCTTGCCTGTCCTTCTTTGATGGTCCCACTTCTTGCTCCTCTTCTTTTTCGGGTTTCTGTTGTCTCAGATACTGACTCACATGAGCAGTTTTGCCCATCTTCCTGACTCATGGATCTTTGTTGTTTCATCCTGGATAGTGGTTCTGACATTCACTAAACCTCAGCCTCCTTCCTTACGCTTAGCATATAGTCTCAGGGTGCTGGACTTGGGGTAAAATGCTCCATGCATGGTAAGGAGCTTTCTTTTGCCTTTGCCCTTGGCTTCTATCTCTTTCTTTGGCTAGCTTATTTTCCCAATTGGGGTATCTGATCAAAGGCAGGATCTTGTTCTTGCCATTCTGCTGACTCCTCAGGACTTCTTACTTTCTGCAGGTACTTGGTGGTTGCAGATTTTGTAGCGGCCTCTTCATGGCTCCCATTTGCCTGTGGGATTAGGTACTTGTAGCTGTCCTTGATGTCTGCAATGTTGCCTCCTGGTAGTACAATCCCCTCAGTTTTGACTACTATCCCTTTCTTTGTTACATTTTGTTTCACTGACTACACTTCTCCAGTCCTAATGACACTGGAATTTCGTTGCTGCAGATCCTAGTGGTATGGATCAGTGAATCGATATCTTGTTCACTCCTGGCATGCAGCTTGAGGTCATCCATGTGGAGCAGGTGGCTCATGATTGCTCAATTTCTTAATCAGTATCCATAGCCAGTCTTGTCAAATATCGCACTGAGGGGTTTCAGGCGTATGTAGAACAGCAGTGGTGACAGATCATCTCTTGTGCTATTGTGTTGTTTGCCACTTCTTGATGAACGTTCTTAGGGTTTTGTTGATCTTATATATTTCTAGGCATTCTGGGATCCATGTGTAGGGCATTGAATCATAGGCTTTCTTGTAATGAGTCCAGGAGGTGCACAGATTGTTCAGTCTAGTCTTACAATCTTGAGTGACTGCTCCATCTACCAGTAGCTGTTGTTTTACCCCTCTGATGTTCCTGCCAGTTCCATTCTGTGCCCCACTCATGTATTGAACTATGTGCCTGTTCATCTTAGCCGCTATGATGCCTGACAGTTGCTTCCATGTTGTACCAAGGCAGGTTATTGGCTGATAGTTGTACTAGACCGGTGCCTTCTGGGGATGCTTGGGCATCAGGATTGTCCAGGCTTCAGTTAGCCATTCTGAGTGCATTTCGCCCATTTGCAGCTGCTTAATTTATGTTGCCAGACGCTCAGAGGCCCTTTCTATGACGTCTGCCACTGTTACTGGATGTTGTTCATTGGGGGGTGCTGTAGTCTACTCTTGGCTCCACCAGCCTCTGAGCATTGTTGATATGGGTTACGTCTTTCTCCCACATGCATTTTCAGAGTTACTGTCTCCAGCCTCAGTGGGGCTGTTCTCATATTGTTACCCTGCTACTGAGAATACACCTTGGATGGAGTGGAGTATACCAGCTGTACTCCATGGAGTGGAGTACAGCTGGTTTATTCTCCTGGCTTCTAGCTCTCTGGTAAGCCACTTCAAATGCACCTTGAAGAGATAGTATACCTTGCCAGCAGCAGGCCAAAGCCCGTGAGTCTTTGTTTGGCAGGTTCTAAGGCCTGAGTTATGGGCAGCTTGCAGTACTTCTTAAGCATCCCTTTCTTCATAATAATTTTCTGCATCTTATTTATATTTAAACCAGTGTCTGACCCTGTATGTGTGGGGCCATTTACATGTTCCCTAACGTTAAAAGACTCTGTAAAGGTGTGTTACAGGATACGTCATCATCAATCAACTTGTACGTTTGAAATTAGGAGGAGACACAATTCCTAGGAGGCTTGCACCAGGAAAGGTATCCAGCGTAAAAACCTACTAAATCAAAATACCTGTGGTAACCCCCTTTAATTATTTTATTTTTTTTTGTGGTGATTCTGATTTCTGGAATTCATGGGAATTCTTTTTGCCCATCTGCCCAAGATGGAAATATGGTAAGGCCTTAAGGCTACGCAGAAAACAAAAGTGTGAATTAAGTTTAGTGAATTTTAACAAGTTTTGGTAACTGCAGGTATTTACACTCTGCAATGATCTGTTGTGTAATGCTTTTTCATTCCAAATACCCATACTTTATGTGAAAGAAGATGCCAGTTTACATTTTCATTTCTAGAATGCTGCTAGTGATTAACATAAGATAACTGGAAAGGTAAGAAAACAATGCAGTGATGCTGATGCCTAAACTCTATCTTAGAAAATAAAGCACATCTTTATTATAACTATACTGTCTTTCTCAGGTTCTCATTGAGATTTACTGTTTATGTTCTTGCACATATTTGTTTTTCTTTTAACCTTAATTCCTCTTGATCAGCTATGTAGTAACTGAACTGATGCAAAGTGACCTCCATAAGATCATTGTATCACCGCAGCCTCTGAGCTCAGACCATGCCAAAGTTTTTCTTTATCAGATTCTGCGAGGTAGGTCTTCTTTTCTTTCAGATATCTCTATGGTTACATTTATCCAAGTTCAGCCCATAGACTGGTCTCAAGCGTTGGTACTGATGAAGTTATACAGATTATACTCAAGGTTGAACAATAATACAGGACTCTTCAGAATTCTGCATCTCTTGACAACAACAGATTTGAAAACTAAATTAGTAATGAAATGTGACTAATTCAATGACCTTCAGTTTTAATTTAAGATTTTTATATGGGAAATCTTTATATTGTATTTTTAACGGAAGTCTAGTCATGAATGGAAACAGTTTGGCCTTGTTATTTCATGAAATATAGAGGTGCTCTCTATTTCACTTGGTGATAAATTTGTGAGTAGGATTTGTTGGTAGAGATTTTTGGAGTTTGAGGATTGGGTTTACACTAGGAAATTCCATAATAAAAGGAAAACCTTTACACCCTAAAGAGTTTAAGGCACTCAAATCACATAGGGGTGGGTTTACCTTTTTTTTTTTTTTTTTTTTTTTTTTTTTTTAATAGCTTTTTTGGGTCTCATAGCTTAAGAATGAGTACTGGGGATATTCACATTAATATTTCACAGTTGAGGAAAAAAGTACATTTACCATCTGTTTAAAAACTGCAATAAAAGCTACAAACCTATTTCCAAAAAAGTTGAGATGTTGTGTAAAATGCAATGACTTACAAACCTTATAAATTTATATTTTATTCACAATGGAACACGGAAAATATCACATGCAAAACTGTAGAAAATGTACAATTTTAACAAAAAATATTAGCTCATTTTAAATTTGACAGTTGTGGTCAAATGTTTACATGCACTCATGAGGATGGAGAATTCTGATATTGATTTCTGTAAACATCTTTTGTGTTTTTTGCAGGGTGAAGTGAATATACACTATATATCTTTTTTGAATTTAAAAAAAGAAAAAAAACCTGGGTGCACAAGTTTGACTTTATTTTTGATTTTCTCTAATCCACATACAATATAGAGGAACAAGTTGGTATGCCTTGACTGTTAAAGTTAAGACATTTTAGAA
Source organism: Aulonocara stuartgranti (assembly GCF_965226115.1). Lineage (NCBI taxonomy): Eukaryota > Metazoa > Chordata > Actinopteri > Cichliformes > Cichlidae > Aulonocara > Aulonocara stuartgranti. The sequence continues at coordinate 36,290,195 of NC_138950.1, read as the reverse complement.
CCTTCAGTGGAACGTATTAAAATGTTTGAGTGTATGTATATATTTGAGCATGCACGTATATACTTCACAGTATCTTTCCTGTTCCGAGAACTGTGCTCTTCTGGACAGATGTCTCAGGTGTTGTTTCTGAGATCTGAAAAATATGACCTAGAGCCACTCATCCAACTTGGGTGTCACTACACCGAGTGCTCAGATTACCACAGGGACAGCTATTCACTTCACCTTCCACATCTTCTCAGCCCTTGGTACTTCTTGAGCTTCTCGTGTTCCTTTTTCCTGATGTTGCTATCACTCAGCGTAGCTATATCTATCACTATGGCTGTATTAATCTGCTTGTACACCGCTAGAGTGTCTGGTTACCCATCACCAGTTTGTCTCTCTGTACCTGGAAGTCCCTAAGGATCTTAGCTTATTCCTATGCTGCCATTATTAGTGCCTCTCTGCTGTCTTTCAGACCAGCTTTTTCATCCAGGAATCTGATCTGCCCGTGGTACATTAGCAGCCTAGTACTAGTGTACCTCCATGATGATTTTTTTCCTCTTCTTTCTCGGATTTCTATTGGCTCAGGTATTTCCTAAGCACAAGAGCAGTTTTGCCCATCTTCCTGACTTTCGATCTTTTGATCTTTGTTGTTTCATCCTGGATAGTGGTTGTGACATTCACTAGGCCTCAGCCTAGTGAATGTCCACTTTCCACTTAGCATACAGTCTCAGGGTCCTGGACTTGGAGTAAAACGCTCCATGCATGGTAAGAAACTTTCTTTTGTCTTTTTCCTTGGCTTCTATCTCCTCCTTTGGTCAGCTTATTTTCCCAACAGGGTATCTGATCACAGGCAGGACATTGGTGTTAATTGCCCCGGATCTTGTTCTTCCCATTCTGCTGACTCCTCAGGACTTGCTTTACTTTCTGCAGGTATTTGGAGGTTGCAGATTTCCTAGTGGCCTCTTTATGGCTCCCATTTGCCTGTGGGATTAGGTACTTGTAGCTGTCCTTGATGTCTGCAATGTTGCCTCCTGGTAGTACAATTCTCTCTGTAACAAATAAGGGGATAGTAGTCAGAACTGACTACACTTTTCCCAGTCCTAACGGCATTAGAATTTCGTTGTTGTAGATCCTACTGGTATGAATCAGTGTATCTATAGGGGTGTCCAAATTCATAGGCTGCATCCTCCTGAGGACCCGGCCTTCGCGGTCGTCCTCCAAAGGCCGGCTAGGCCGGAAGTGAGCGACTGTGAAATTGGACGGTCTAGCCTTCAGTTTTGCATCACCAGCTGTCTCGGTGGAGTTTAATAAACTTGGCTGTCTGCTCCTTTCTGTCTATAATATAACAGGACACTGGCATAAATTCTCGATCATCTCACACTTCTGTTTAATCAGTTCTCTGTTTGGCGTTTATTTAGCTGTGTGAAAACTATAACTTTAATCTCAGCCAAACCGATTTACTCATGAACAAATAAAACACTGAAAAAGCCAAACAATAACACTGTTAAGTTATCTAAGTGACTTATATATCATGTTTAACCTGAGTAGCGAAAGGTGGGTTGTGCGGGGAGTTCGCTGTTATCGCCCCGGCTAGCTATCGAGCTGCTGGGTAACAGACGTCTCCGAAAATGTCAGAGCACTTTTGCAAATATGTGATGTCTTGATAAACCCAGCAGATATTTGAAGTTGCACAGCCACATTCTTGCCTGAAATATCATAAAAGTTTAATTTGTGACCCAGAAAGAGTAATATTAAAACTTAGTAGCAACTGCCATTGTTAGAAACTGGAATTTCTATGAATTCTGGGATATGGTGGGCCACAAAGGATACATCCGCGTTTGTCGGGTGCATTCGGAGGAGTCTACAAATTCTGACAGCCTTGGCACGTCACTGTGAGGTAATCGGTCTACAAATGCGGCCTCAGGAGGATGCAGCAGATGAATTTGGACACCCCCTTTGTCTTGCTTACTCCTGGGATGCAGCTTGATGTCATTCATTTGGAGCAGTTGGCTGATGATTGCTCAGTTCCGAAGTCAGTGTCTGTAGCTTGTAGGTCTTGTAAATGATCTCACTAAGGGGTCTTTCCTATGTAGAACAGCAGTTGGGACAGATCTCTCCTTGGTAGCTCCTACACGTGATGTTGACATGTTCCGTGGGTTGACCTCTAGTGTTGTTTGCCACATCCCCATTGAATTCCTGATATTGTATAGTTCTAGGCATTCCAGGATCCATGTGTGGGGCATCGAGTCATAACGCCTTTCTGCAGCTCCAGTAGTTTTGCTAACTTCCCTCTGCACTACATTGATCTTTGCCCCTAGTCTCCTTCTCCATAGGGGATGGTGATCCTGTTGGCTGTTCATCTTATAGCCAAACAAAAAAGTGATCACTGTTGTCGTGATGTAGATCTGCTGATTCGTTTTGGTAATGGCCATTTTAGGGATTTTCTGTAATGCTGCATTCTTCTAGTAGACCTTCAGAGGGTATTTCATATAATCTTGGTAATTGGCCAAGGGTTAGGTTTTCCAGGTTCGCCATGATCCTATCTCTCAGGTCAGCTGCTCTCGCACTCAATGCACCTTCAGTCATTTTTTTGGGGGCTTGGTATGTAATTTTGGGTCGGGGTGATGATGATAGGGAGGAGGCCCTGGGGTAGACCTAGGACACGCTGGAGAGGTTATATCTCTCGGGCTGGCCTGGGAACGCCTTGGTGTTCCCCCGCATAAGCTAGAGGAGGTGGCTGGGGAGAGGGAGGTCTGGGCTTCTCTGCTTAGGCTGCTGCCCCCGCGACCTGGCCCCGGATTAAGTGGAAGAAGATGGATGGATGGGTGATGATGATAGCAGTTGCATCTTCCGAATATGAGCAGTTTTTCTCTGGGAAGACAACACTAGATGCAGAACTGTGTCTAAGATTACATGCTTATGATCAGTAGGGCTGGGTAACGTCACTGATTTCTAGAATCGATTCAGATTCACAAGGTCCCGAATCGATTCGATCCACGATTCGGTTTGATTCGATTTTAATCTGGGAAATTTTGTCTCAGTCAGAAATATTATAATTTTGATCACATATCAGTACATTTCCATATTTTTATATCTATAAAAAGAAAGCTGACACTTGCAAGACTTTATCAAAAGTGTAAGCATCACAGCCGATGCCTTTGTGTCAAAGTAACTGAGGATAAAACACAGAAAAACATGAAGGCGACTTTTATAGCAGATAACCTTAAAAATGTTCTGCAGTAGATCAAAAATGAAAGAAAGTCATTAATCAAAATATGAACATTACCTGATGCTGCTGAAGTGAAGCAGAGCAAAGTTAGAGGTTTTATTAGAGACGCAGCTAAGCGTTTTGCAATTTTGCATAATTTTAAAAAGTTTAAATTTGTTCAGTAGCCTATTGAACAGCAGAAATGAGGCTTTCTTTTCAGAAGTAAGTAAAAGGGAAAAGAAACAACAGTTGACTTGCGCGTAATAAGCAGGCGGATAATGCAGAAAAAAGATTTTTGGATGGGAACCTGTTCTTGAAGTACAGAGAGAAAGAGAGAGACCGCGAGCTCTGCATGAAGTGTGATTTTTATCGTGGTGGAAGCAAAACAGCAAACTAAGAGGGCATTCATGACGATGTTTATGTGATGCAAAATGTGAAGTGTAGTTTGGATCTTCTCTTGTTGCTGGTTCAGTCAATATTGTTTGGAGAGAGATTAAAAACCTGCAGCTTCTGAATCTAGTGCAAAAGGGGCGTAAACACAAAGTGCCGACCTGCTGACGGATCAGAATCAGTGAGCTGTTGGCTTTCAGCCCTTTGTGTTTACGTCTTTGTGCAGACTCTGTGTACCTGCTCTCATTTATTGTTTTAGATGTTTGGTGGTTGTTGAAATTTTGTGAGGTTTAACCTGAGATTCTGGTGTTTTGGGCAAAATAAATTTATATTTATCGATCGATCGATTCAGGATTTTAATGAATCTATTTCACGTTATGCAAGCTAGAATTGATTTTAATCGATAATCAAAACCCACCCCTATTGATCAGTAGTAGATTAGACAAAAAAGTTTTTAGATAAACCGAGAGTAAAAACTAAATCCGGTGTGTGGCCACAATTATGTGTGGGCCGGTAACATGTTACACTAAATTAAATGCCTTTGCAATGTTAAGAAATTCTGTCACAGTGCAGTTAGAGGGATCATCAATATGTAAATTAAAGTCACCCACCAAATTGATTTTATCTAAATTAACAGTAACAGATGAGAGGAGATTAGGGAATCATTAATTCAAGAAATTATTGCAGGATTTGGAGGTCAATAAATTACAATATAGCAACCTGGATATTCACATCGAATTTTATAAGATAGTAATTCAAAGGAATTAAAATAACAGGATTAAACTGCACACAATATAGATAATTCTTATAATTATCTAAATGGTGTTAACTTGGTGGACAAAGTTTTGAGGGGTAACAGGCAACAGTTGCCTGGTTTGAAAATGTCTAATTTTTAAGGGATGACAAAATTGTAGGAATGATTTGTTAGATAAGGATGTACTGTTAAAGGGGGTAATAATTGCAGGAGAGACAGGCTTAAGAGGAAGAGGCTTACAGCGCATAGTAATTAGATTACTGAGTCTGGTTGTACAAATACTGGCACAAAGACTTTTTTAAATTTATGCGTTATAATCAATGGAATTGGTAAAGATGAATACTTTAGAACTGAGAAAACAGGTGAAGTAGCAGTATAATAGTGGTTATGCAGTTTAGTAGTGAAATGCTTGTTTAGTAGTGATGGCAAGAAAATATCAGTTCTAGTGACGGAGTCGCAGATAGCGAGATTTTCCCTCATGCTTTAGGGGTCCTACATGAGTGAAGGATTAATTCAGTACTTGAACCTCAGTGGTTCTGGATGAAGGTGATCTTGTTTAAACAGTCAATGTGTAGCTGACCCAGACTGTTGAACTTTATGTCACCATAACAGGGGTGCAGCAGCGGACCACAGTTAATGGATTGCTTTCTGGTGTTCTGCAGACTTTCCACAAGGTGCATAAAGTCTTGTTTGAGGGTCTCTGACTGACGTAGTGCTGACATTGAAGAGACGCTGTGGTGAGTTTCAACGGCTGAAGAGAGGTCTGAGTAATATTCTTCATACCGGCTCTTAGGATAGCAAAAGATATGGTCGCCAAGTGTTGAACCATAAAGGTGCCAACAACGATCACTTTAGGTAGACACGGCCTTGAGGAGGTGGTGATGGGTAGCTTGGGGGCATGACCACATGTGGGCTCTGAGATGCGGCTGTGGGGGCAGCAGGAGCAGCATCAGCAGCACCTGGCAGTGAAAAATGCTGATGCCTGAATTCTAGAAGAGGGAGACATCTAGGTGTCTGCGCTGGAGCCAGGCAGCCTGGAGGAGTAGTGGCAAGGAAACCCAGGGCACTGCCGGGTCCTGCACATTTTCCAGCGGGTAAAATTTGTTCACCAGCTGAATAACCTCTGGGTGTAGACAGACCGGGCGTCTAGTCAGCTGCAGCCCTTTACCAGGAACCACGACTGCGACTTGCAGTGTGTGAAGCAGACTTCAGACTGGCTTTGCCCCATGGACATGCTACATTTCATCAGCCAGAGCCAGGAGATTGGCTGTTATGACTGGCTGTCCTCCAGTGGTGGCAGAACCAGACCAGGGGAATGTGGCATCACAGGGAGCTCCCGAGACCGAGCACTGGGTGGAGTTGCACCTGTCGATGTTGGCACAGCAGGAGATCCATAGGGAAGCCAGTGCTTTGCTTGTGTGGTGGCCACAGATGAAATCTGTGAAGCTCATCCTTCATAAGTTCCTGCTTCAGTCGCCAGATATCCTTTTGTAACTGTAAGTATGCTGGTAGGCAATGACCATAGCTTGAGGGCAGCAAACAGCTGACAGACAGGGTAAAAGCAGGAGATGAACCAATTCAGCATGCTTCAGTGTGTGTGGGTCAGCAGTGGTGGCACTGTAAGAGGTGAAAGGGTGCCAACCAGTTTCAAAAAGAAATTATGTTTCAAAAACCATTCAAGATTTTGTGAATCCAAGAAACTATTCAACACTGCTTTTGAAATGGCCAGCTGGTTCACCAGCTGACACTCAGGGCAGGACACACCATCGGCACACGTCCCCCCCCCCCCCCCCCCCCCCCGGCCAATAAAATCGGAGCACTAGTCACCTCAGTTTTTCCATATCTCATATGCCCCACCTTGGAGTTCTGAGCTGGCTTTTTGACACCAGCAACTGGGTGTGTTCTTCTTCTGTGTGAGTGTCACGACTCACTTGATACATTTAGTCTCTAATAAACACAAAATGCAAGTAGATCAGTGTTATGTCAGGGTCATGTTCTTGACAGTTTTCATCATTTGGTCGTTGGTTGACCAGAGTGTCATCACAATATTGCTCTAGTAGAAAATCTCTCTTGGAGTGAACTATTGGAGCCAGTGGGGCCTCCTGAGAAGCCCCCGCTGTCTCATCCTCCCCAGAGTCGGCAATGTACACCTAGCGTCACCACTGAGCGCATTGCAGACACTACACACCCCTATCAGTGGTGAACGTATCTCCACACACTGCCCCAACAGATTATTAAACCCTGGCCAATCTGTCTTCCCAGTTAAGGGATGCGTTAGGCAAGCGCTAATCCCGACTTTGACTCTGTTATATTTTAGTTGTAGCGGCACTATCCGTTCTGGACCGGGGAAAGGTGTTTGAGGGTTAGCAATATAGAACACCTGTACCACCTCTTAGCAAGCATACTGACGCGAGTGTCTCGGCTGCCTCCGCCAACAACTGTGCTCTACCATGCCTGGTTGGGTATGGCACCACTATAAAAAGGAGTGGAGGCACACGTACATGTACGAATATATATGTACAGTTGGTGAAAAAGTGTTTGCCCCCTTCCTAATATCCTAGGGTTTTGCATATTTGTCACACTTCCATGTTTCAGATCATCAAACAAATGTTAATATTAGACAAACATAACCCAGGGTAATACAAAATGCAGTTTTTAAATGATGATTTCATTGATTAAGGGAGAAAAGTTATTCAAACCTACTTGGTCCTGTTTTTAAAAAAAAAAATAAAAAAAATTGCCCCTCTTGTTAAATCATTAAATAACTGTTATTAACTACTGTGACACAGGACCCACATACAGACACTTCTGGGTTGTGCTTATAATTGTGCTTTATTCAAAACAATGTCTCTTCTCCTGCGGTTTCTGGCACCAGCCTCAGGCGCTGTCATTCCGTTGCTCCCAGTGTGTGTGTCCTCTTCTCCTCACTGCCAAAGACATAAGACAGGTCTCCCTCGTTAAACAGTCCTGTGCACCTGTTCCCTCCCCGCCTCCGTGCCGCCCTGTGAGCTCACTGCGTCACCCCTTCTCTGCAGCAGGCCAAAGACCGCACCCCCACCACACCACGTTTTGGAAAGCTGAGCTCAGCTTCACAAAGCACACTCAGGTGTGATTGAATGAAGAATGAAGAAATCACTTATATAGAACGTGTCTGACAAAGTGAAGAAGGCTAAAACATTTCAAAAAGTGTTTTAGCCTTCGTTAGACCATTGTGCCATGATCTAACGAAACACCTGAGGTACAAAGTTACTGACGTCTGGAAAGGGTTACAAAGCCATTTCTAAGGCTATGGGACTCCAGTATGCCGTAGTGAGAGCCATTATACCAAATGGAGAAAACTTGGAATGGTGGCAAAGTTTCCCAGGAGTTACTGGCCTACCAAAATTAGTCCAAGAGCACATTGACGAGGTCCAGGCCACAACAACTGAGATTCTTTTTTTTCTTTTTTTTTTTCTTTTTTTTTTTTTAAATTGAACAACAATAAAAAAAAAAACGCAGGCTTTACATGTCTCAACTAAGGTCAGAGTTCATGATTCAGGAAAAAAAAAGACTGGGCAAAATGGAATTGGGAGAGTTCAAGGAGAAAACCACTGCTTCCCAAAAACAACACAAATACTCGTCTTTTATTTGCCAAAAACATCTTATTGATCCCCAGGACTTTTGGGAAATTACTCTGTGGACTGACAAAGTAAAAGTTGAACGTTTTGGAACGTTTGAGTCCCATTACATCTGTAATAAAAGAACACAGCATTTTAGAAAAAGAACTTCATAGCAACAGTAAAATGTGTTGGTCATAGTATAATGGCCTGGGGCTGTTTTGCTGCCTTAGTACCTGGAAAACCTGCTGCAGTAAATAAACCATGAATTCTGCTGTGTACCAAAACAAACTGAAGGAGAATGTCCAGCTATCTATTCTTGACCTCAGGCTGAAGTGGACTTGGGTTATGCAGTGGGACAATGATCCAGAACACATCAGCAAGTTGACCTCCGAATAGCTTAAGAAAAACAAAATGAAGAGCGGCCTAGTCAAAGTCTTGACCTGAATCTGATTGAAATGCTGAGGAATGACCTTAAAAAGGCACTTCATGCTTGAATACCCCCCAGTGTGGCTCAGTTACAACAATTCTGCAAAGATGAGTGGGCCAAAATTCCTCGACAGCACTGTAAAAGACTCATTGCCACTTATTGCCTTTTTCATGGAACACAAAATCGGTTCACAATTTAAAGGTGTTCTGCAGCAGTGGAGGTTGATCAAACCTTGAAAGCTGGTGCTACTAATTCGTACATGTTTTCCAGCTTTTTTAGATAACGTGCAACCCCCTCTGTCTGCTTAAAAGCAGTGTTGGAACACACTGTGGTACCATACCGTTGTGACCATCATTTGAGCAGTATTGTACTTCAGAAAGTAGTGTGTTGCTACAAAAATGTTGCGAAAAAGGCAATTAACAATGGAAGAGAGACAGAACATCATAACAGTTAAAAATGTAGGTCTTTCCTACACAGAAAGTGCACAGAAAGTCAAGGCGTCAGTAAGTACAGTTTCCTTCAAAAGGCACTCGGAAGCTGGGGCAATTCTGACAGGAAGAGGTCTGGCAACCCCAAAGCCACAACTGAATCACAGGACAAGTTTCTGAGAGTTAACAGCTTGCATGACTGGTGGCTCATAGGACAACAGCTTCAAGCACAGCTTAATAGTGGTCGTAGTAAACAAGTCTCAGTTTCAACCATGAAGAGAAGACTTCGAGCTGCAGGTTTGACAGGACGAGTTGAGGCAAGAAAGCTGTTGCTAAGATGTCAGAATAAGACAAAGAGGCTTGCCTGGGCCATGAAACACCGCCATTACTGATTACTGAAGAATGAAAGAAGGTATTGATGAATCAAAACTTTAAATGCATGATCTTTGCACATCATTGAGTAGGCAAAAGGATGGTTCCACAGTGTGTAGCATCAACTGTCAAACATGGAGGGGGAAGGTGTGGTGATCTGGCGCTGTTTTGCTGAATCCAGGGTCGGTGACCTGTACAGAGTGAGAGGCACCCTGAAACAAAACGGCTACCACAGCATTTTGCAGCCCCCAAAGGTGGCTAATTAGATGAGTCAAAAGTTTAGAACACATTTTGGTCTATAAATTCATTCTTTTTTTTGACTCCAACTGCTATTTGTACTATGCTTTTATTTCAGAGTGCAATGACACATTAAGCGGCATAATTTTCAATAAAAAAAAAATAGAAAAATTGTAGTGTTCTAAAACTTTGGCAGGTTTTGTCTGGCTACTTTTTTTTTTTTTTTAGCTTTTTTATTTTGGGTGTTTATAGCAAAGTGAAATCTAACCTTTCTATTCTTGAGGCTAATAAATGGCTTGCACCTTGGAGGTGAACCCTCTGCATTTACTTTCATGCAGTCTTCTCTTTACAGTAGACTCGGATACTCCTATCTCGTTTAGTGTTGTTCACTTTTTTTGGCTGTTGTAAAGGAGTGTCTCTTCACCATGGAAATGATTCTGTGATCATCCATCACTGTTGTCTTCCGTGGACGTCCGATACTTTTTGCTTGCTGAGTTCACCAGTGCTTTCTTTGGTTTTCAGGATGTACCAATCTATAGATTTTGTCACTCGTAATATTGTAGCAATTTTTTAATGTTTTTTTTTTTTTCTTTCCTCTTTGCACCTTAAGGGACGGCTTGTTTCAAATGCATGGAAAGTTCATTTGACCACATGTTGTCTGTTCACAGCAAATCATCCAAAAATCATCCAATTTCAATATGGATGCCCTCAAATAAAAGCTCAGAGGCTACACATTATGTCCATCTCTATCATATACCTATATTTGAAATATATTTCAATAAACTGGTTAAAAAGCAAAGTTTGTGTCAGTGTCCAAATATATGGACCTAACTGTGTGTGTGCGCGCGTATATGTGTATAAAATTGCTTTTGACTTTGTGTGGATTAGAGAAAAAAAAAACAGATCAATTCACACCCCACCCCAAGTCAAGTAAAAATGTTTGCTATGTACACATTCCACCCTTTAAAATAAACAGTTCACTGGAGTCATCAAAATGAGTTTATGTGGCTCAGGACATGGAGCAAGTCATCTACTTGGAAGGTTGTTGGTTTGATCCCTGGCTGGTCCAATCTGCGTACCAAATATCCTTGGGCAAGATGCAAACTTACTCTTTGATGCATCCACCAGAGTGTGAATGTTAGATTAAAAAAAAAAAAACCACTTAAGCATATAAAAAAAAGTTTTGAGTGCTCACATAAAGTACTATAGAAGGACCAGTCCACATGTACACTTTTGACCACAATTATATGTTGCTTTAAAACCTGTATATCTTTCAGGTTTTTAGATGCTTCCCATCTCATAGGCACTAATGCCATCAGAGATGTAGACTGTGAACTGAGGAGTGATTTTTTTTTCTTCTTCTGTGTGTTAAAAGCCGGTCAGCCTCTTCCCTCTTTAGTCTGGAGGATGCGGTGTGCATATTCTCCAAAAAGAATTCCAAAAAGCATCCAGTATCGGTGTTTAGCCATGTCCCTTAAGCACATATTTCTTTACTTCTCAGAAACTCTGCTAGTCTTTCATGTTACTAACCAGTTGCTAGTTGACCTAATTAATTGTAAAATTTTTCTCAAGCTATTTTTTTTTAGTATCAGATACTTTTCCAGCTTTTTGTTCCTTACTGTTGCAGCTTTTGAGGGAAGTTGCTGCCATCAAATTCAAAATTTGGTAATATTTTCATAAAATTGTGCATGTATGTCTTTTTAAATATTTGCTGTTCTATTGTGAATAAAATGTGTTTCCAAGTTGCAAATAATTGCATCTTTTACTTTTTAAATAGTTTTGACATAACTCAAATAAGACATCGCCTACCATTTTGAAATTGATACCATAGGTACATCTCCAAAAAGTCACAGATGAGTTTGAATCTCAGATGACAAAACTTGTGAATTTGATAGCTTAAGAAGCCTTTTCACATTTATAACATAGGTCAATCTACTAGGAGCCTGAAAGCTTTCAGTATTTTTGCAATTTTGTTTATTTAACTCCCAGTCCAAGTGTCACAATCTAAAGCCAAGACGTTGCTTTGTCTTAATGATTTTTCTGTAAGCAACGTTGAGCATTGATATTATCGATATCAGAAGGAATTCTGGCTGGCAATTATAAAATATAGGTAATATAAAGGTTTTTCATATGCTATAATGAATTAAAAAACAAATAAACATCTATCCCACATTGTTATATTTCTCTTAAAACTTTAACAAGTTTTTCAGAACAATAATCACCATCCTTTGGGTGGTGCTCGCACTTGGTGTTGGCTCTTTCTCTGATAGAGTATCACTTCTTGTTCCTGTTCCAGTGCACAGTGGTATTTTCGTTTATATCACTCTTTTGATTCATTCTCTAATTGTTTTCACAGTATTTACTCACTATGTCTCTAAGGATTGCTTAGCTTAGCTTAGCTTGCAGTGGACTCATTAGCAGCATGGCCTCTTCACCTGTCCCTCCTACACTTTCCTTCTCATTGTGTCAGATGTTTAGTTACTATTCAGTCTCCTTTGGTAATAACGATCCTTGTAATAAATATAGCCTTTTTGCAGCTCTGGAGGCCAGGATCACTGAATTGGAGACCCAGCTTCACAACCTTGAAAAACAATAGCTAGCCAGGGCCCTGTAGTCGGTTCAGCCGAAGGTAGTGTAGTGTTAGCTCTCCCCTGGCAGATTATTCCAAGCAGCCGGGAAAACGGGTTATCTGGGTGACATCACCCATTCATGTGTATAATTGATGTTCCCCACTCAATGACACACCCAATTGTCTTCCAGCGTCCAGAGAAGGCAACAGTGAAGGAAATTTAAAACTGCTGGCTAAGGGTAAATGTAAATTCCATAAAATTATACTTCATGTCGACAATAACACCCAGTTACATCAATCGGAGGTCACTAAAATTAATATTGAGTCCATGTGTAACTTTGCAAAACAATGTCGAACTATTAATTTTTTGTGGTTCCCTCCCCAATTGGAATTACATGTTTAGCACGTTCGTCTTAAACTGACGGCTGCCTGAGAGGTGTCCAAAAAAGACGTAGGCTTTATAGATAATTGGATAACCTTTTAGGGGAAACCTAGTTTTATTAGGAGAGAAGACATTCATCCCACTTTGGATGGAACAGCTCTCATTTCTAAAAATCTGGCCATATTTGAGCCAAACATTCCTTTAACATTAACTACTTCATAACTTCTTCACAAATAAAATTGTAACCATTAAAAAAAATTACTCATAACCATTTTACAGACGTACAACTGCTTTGATATTTATTTAGACTCTTTTTCTCCAATTGATATTTCAATTCAATCTTTAACTTCAGCAATTATTTCCTCCAAACCATAAAGGTGTCTTTTACACCTCATTCTTACAAGACTGCTCAAAATCAAAATCAATGTTTAAATCTTAAATATGATCAACCTATCTCTATTAATCGGCTATTTACCACAGGCCTTAATGCTGGCAGTGGTTAACCATTACTTAAAAAGCCATTACTTAACAAAGCTGTCTTGGCTCCAACCTTCTTTTTTATCTGAGAAATTCTTGAAAGAGTAGTGGTAAAACAGATAATTGATATTCTGCAGAGCAATGGCTAATTAGTAGAGTTTCAATCAAGTTGCAAAGCTCATCAAAGTATACAAAGGTTTTGTGAAGGTTATCAATTATCTTTTATATCCTCTGACAGTGGACTTATCTCTGTGCTTGTTCTGCTAGACCTCCGTGTTTGATACTGTTTACAACAGTATTTTATTACAGCAATTAGAGCATGCTATAGATATTAAAGGTGCTACACTGCAGTGCTTTGAATCATATCTATCTAATAGACTCAAATTTGTTTATGTAAATGAAAAGTTCTCTTCACACACTCAGGTTAATTATGGAGTTCTACAGGGTTCTGTGCTAGGACCAATTCTGTTTCCTTTGGGCTGTATCATGATGCTTACTCTGGATGGCATTACAATGGCCTCCAGTAACACTGTCAGGAATCTTGGAGTCATTTTTGACCAGGATATGCTCCTCAATGCGCATATTCAGCAGATATGTAGGACTGCTTTCTTCCATTTGCGGAATATCTTTAAAATTAGAAACATCATATCATAGAGTGGTGCGGAAAGGCTTGTTCATTCATTTATTACTTCTAGGCTTGACTACTGTACTTCATTATTATTGGGATGTCCTAAAAAATCCCTGCCTTAAATTAATTGGCAATTAAATGCTGCAGCAAGAGTACTGACAGGGACTAGAAAGAGAGAGCATATCTCTCGTATATTGGCATCTCTTCATTGGCTCTCTGTTAAATCCGAAATCTAATTTAAAATCCTGTTCCTCACATACAGGGTCTTAAACAGTCAGGCCACATCTTATCTTAACAACCCTATAGTACCATATGGTACCTATTAGAGCACTTCACTCTCCGACTGCGGCCTTACTTGTTCCTAGAGTATTTAAAAGTACAATGGGAGCCAGAGCCTTCAGTTTTCAGGCCCCTCTTCTGTGGAACCAGCTTCCAGTTTGGATTCAGAAGACAGGCACCCTCTCTACTAATAAGATTAGGCTTAAAACTTTCTTTTTTGCTAAATCATATAGTTAGGGGCTGGAACAGGTAACCCTGAGTCTTCCCTTAATTATGCTGCAATAGGTGTAGGCTGCTGGGGGATTTCCATAATCCACTGAGTGTTTCTTCTTCAGTCACCTTTTTCACTCACTATGTGTTTATAGCTCTTTGCATTTTATCATTAGTTATTATTAATATCTGGCTCTCTTCCACATCATGTCTTTTATCCTGTCTTCATCCGCTCACCCCCAACTGGTTAGGGTTTAGGGTGGCTTCAGCAGATGGCAGCTCCTCCCTGAGCCTGCTTCTGCTGGAGGTTTCTTCCTGTTAAAAGTGGGTTTTTCCTTCCCACTGTCACCAAAGTGCTTGCTTATAGGGAGTCATTGTTGGGGATTTCTCTGTTTTCTTTGTATTATTGTAGGGTATTTAACTTAACTTAATATAAAGTGCCTTGAGGCAACTGTTGTTGTGATTTGGTGTTATATAAAAAAAAATGAATTTAACTGAACTGAAAACAATACTTCACTATAGCCTTGAAATTTCAAACTTCACGCCCAGAATATCACCCACAAGCAACAGTTCCCAGTCTACTCCCGCTCACTCCAAAACTATCCTTCAGGACTGAAGTGAGTCCCCCAAAACTCTTACTCACCTCAGTCCTCAGATCTGGATTCAGAAGTTAAGTCACTGTTCCCCCACAGTCAGGTGTTCCAAAAATAATTATACATCAAAAAATTCGATTGGACCATATCATGGGTACATTTGTATTTTTACCTTTGTGGAACTGTAAATGAGGCAATGTGGCAATGTCCACATTTTAGACTTTTTTGAATGCAGGATATATTTTTAAATCCAATTTAACAGGAGGCAAGTATAAGCAGAATCTAATAATAATGACAATAATGAGAATAACAATAATAATGATAATAATCATCAAAAAATCATATCAGTTGAATTATACTTATCTAATTAACATACTCAGAACAAAGTCAGCATTACTTTTGCTCTTTCACAGTGATAATCTTCGAGAGGATGATGAGCATGCCTTTGCCACTGACTAAGGCAAATCTAGGTTCAAACTTTCATCTATTAGCTCATCTCCCAATCATAATGTCATTCATGCAGTGCCTTATCACCATATCAGTGCCTTAACTCTTTTCACATTTGCAAACCTCAATTCAATTGGATAAATATTGCAATGTTACCTTCAAAAGCAACCTAATTAGCTGGATAACCCCAGGTTGCTCTCCGATGCATGCATTGGAGTATAAATTTGTGTGAGTGCTTTGATACTTTCTGCTTGCAATTTCTTCTTTGCTTTAAGCAAGGGCCAGTGTCCCGCAGGTTTTAGATGCGTCCTTGATCCAACACAGCTGATTTAAATGGCTAAATTACCTCTTCAGCGTGTCTTGAAGTTCTCAAGATGTAATGAACTAATCCTTTGTTTCATTTGTGTTGGCCCAGGGTGATATCTAAAACCTGTAGGACACCGGCCCTTGAGGCCTGGAGTTGGACACCCCTGACATATACCATACCATAGCACCTTTATTTATAAAGCACTTTAAAATAAAGCCAGGCTTCACAAAGTGTACATATACAAGAAGCATAAACAGAAAATAATATCAAACATGTTAAAAATAGAGAATTGGAAAAATAGGAAAAAAATTGATTCAACCTTTTAAAAAGTACCAAAGGCTTAAGCAAATAAATATGTTTTAAGAAGAGTTTTAAACTCCCCACAAAAATAGGAAAGTCAAGTGTGTCTGTGTGTGTGTGTGTGCTTCTACGGTTAAGGGGACACCTTC
Organism: Aulonocara stuartgranti; assembly: GCF_965226115.1. Lineage (NCBI taxonomy): Eukaryota > Metazoa > Chordata > Actinopteri > Cichliformes > Cichlidae > Aulonocara > Aulonocara stuartgranti. The sequence continues at coordinate 36,274,457 of NC_138950.1, read as the reverse complement.
TCAGATGATAAAACATAGGTATGATCCTTCATGTCTTGAATCTGAAGGTGTAGGCACAAGTTAAAATTTGCCTCCATGCACGTGAATGCTTACAATTTCTTTTCTCTTTGGCTCTTGGCATGATACACGTGTGGTCAGTCTTTAGCCACATAAAACATGATGGAATAACAAAATCCATCTCAACCACTATATTCAAGATGGCAGGCCAACATGGCTGAAAGATCATTATACATTAAAATATACTGTATGTATGATTACAGTATTCTTTTTTTTTCTATTAAACTAAAGAAAACTTTTGCTAGGTTTAAATATACTAAACTAATTTAAGGGAAAAAAAACCCCAGCTGATTCTGAGGCAGCCAGTTAGGAATTGATTGATTTTTTTACATGAAACTGTTGTGGTAACAATTTTGATATTTTAACACTGTATAATTTTTTTAAATATCAAACATCCTTATTTGTAAATGAGCAGATACCTGTGAATTTCTGTGTAAGAACATGTAGCTCAGCTTGTTTGCACAAGTGATATCATGATTCATGAATTTGTCTGTTTCTACTCCACCATCACCAGGACTTAAGTACCTTCACTCTGCTGGAATTCTACATCGAGACATCAAACCTGGCAACCTCCTAGTCAACAGCAACTGTGTGCTCAAGGTGTGTGGGACAGGCAAGCATTAATCCTAACCCTATCTCTATGGCAAGGATTCTTTATGTGAGTTGTATGACAGGCATGTGACAGATAAAGAAATAAAAACTATGAATATTTATTGACAGTATAGATGATGATGTTTGTAGAGGAATGAAAAAAAAAATCCAAAAAACAGATCACAGTTGATGGTAAAAATAAAATGGTAAATGGCCTGTATTTGTATAGCGCTTTACTAGTCCCTAAGGACCCCAAAGTGCTTTACACATCCATTCATCCACCCATTCACACACTGGTGATGGCAAGCTACATTGTAGCCACAGCCACCCTGGGGCAAACTGACAGAGGCGAGGCTGCCGAACACTGGCGCCACCGGGCCCTCTGACCACCACCAGTAGGCAACGGGTGAAGTGTCTTGCCCAAGGACACAACGACCGAGACTGCCCAAGCCAGGGCTCGAACCGGCAACCTTCCGATTACAAGGCGAATTCCCAACTCTTGAGCCACGATCGCCCAGTTGATGCCTAAAAGAACAGACCAGAGGGAAAAACAAAGTAGAACTTGGACCACACAGCTCTTTCCTGATGCAAGAACCACAGGATCTTCCAGCCCACTTACAGCAAGTATCTAGACTTTGGGAAGAAGCCAGAGTACCCGGAGAGAAGCAGACACCATAAAGATGATGAATTCGAATGCAGCACCTTCTTGCTGTGAGGCAGTAATGCTGCCTCCTCATATTCTATTCTTTTTCAGTTGTCTCTTCATAGACAACCTTGTCTACCTCAAATAAGGATAGTTTAATTCAAGCTCCAACAGATCTTCTTCACAATGACCTATTATACGAAACGCTGGTTTTATCAAAGACCATGACCCGGTTGCCACAGAGATGCCACCTTAAGTTCCTGTTCCTGTTCACCACTAGGAGAACAGAAACTTAAGGTATCAAAATTACATGCAGTCCATAAAGTTGGACAGTTCTATCTGCTACCCAAACATTCTCGGTTTCATTTTTTCTCCTTTATCTTCACTCTTCCTGAAGTGACTTTTTAGGAATCCTAAAAGGTTGATTCTGTTCATCTGGATGTAGCATTTTCAGTGGGAGAAATGTTTCGTCACTGACCTGTAGTCAGCTGAGACTTCTTAAGTCTCAGCTGACTACAGGTTTCCCCAATCTTATAAACAGTATATTTGCACAGTGATTGAAACTAGCCCACTAAATGAACAATGGGCTGTGAAGTCAGTTCCTTGATCATTAATATCCAAGTTGTCATGACCATTGTTCAACAACCACTGATCAAAGCCCATATCAAAGACCACTGATCATTGAGCTCCATGGCTTTTAAACCTCAAAACACGCTGCGCTAAAAATTGGATGCTTGGAGTTTGTCAGAATAAGTGGGTTTTTGTTTGTCCACCCGACTCTTGAGGATTGACCACAAGCTCTCAATTGGATTGAGGTCTGTGGAGTTTCCTGGCCATGAACCCAACATTTCAATATTTTGTTCTCCAAGCCACTTAGTTATCACTTTGGCCTTATGGCACTGTGCTCCATCAGGCTGGAAAAGGCATTGTTCTCCACCAAATTGTTCTTGGATGGTTGGAAGAAGTTGCTGTTGGAGGATGTTTTGGTACCATTCTTTATTCATGGCTGTGTTTTTTGGCAAAATTGTGAGTGAGCCCACTCCCTTGGATGAGAAGCAGCCCCACAGATGAATGTGTGCTTCACTGTTGGCATGAGACAAGACTGATGGTAGCACTCACCTTTTCTTCTGCGGACAATCCTTCTTCTTGATGCCCCAAACAATTGGAAAGAGGCTTTGTCAAAGAAAATGACTTTACCCCAGTCCTCAGCAGTCCACTTGCTGTATTTTTTGCAGAATATCAGTCTGTCCCTGATGGGTTTTTTTTTTGTTTTGGTTTTTTTTAGAGAAGTGGCTTCTTTACTGCCCTTCTTGACACCAAGCCATCTTCCAAAGGTCTTCACCTCATTGTGCGTGCAGATGCACTCACACCTGCCTGCTGCCATTCCTGAGCAAGCTCTGCACTGGTGAGCTTGCTGATTTAAGTGCAATCTTAATAGCAACAACGTCCTTGCATGTGAGCCCTTTTTATGTAACATAATGATGGCTGCACGTTTCTTTGCAGGTAACCATGGTTAAGAGGAAGGACAATGATTTCAAGCATCACCCTCCTTTTAACACATCCAGTCAGCTGTTCTAACTCAACCAGCATGACATAATGATCATAATGATTTCCAGCCTTGTGCTCATCAACTTTCTTATTTGAGTTAACAAGAAGATTATTGAAATGATCTCAGTAGGTCCTTTTGTGGCAGCGATGCAATGCAGTTGAAATGGGTTTTGGGCGATTAAGTTCATTTTCGTGGCAAAGAAGGACTTTGCTTCATAAAAACTGAAGCAGCAAACTTTGTGAAAACCATTATTTGTGTTATTCTCAAATCTTTTGGCCATGACTGTACATGCTGGAGCACAGTGGGTGAGGGAGGCAGAGAGGAGACAAGAAATCTTGGCAAGATTGATGGGTTTCAGAAGAAAGATGAATAAAAAGAAATCAGAAGATAAAAAGAGCTGCAGTAATCTCTGAATGGCTGTCTTTCAGATCTGTGATTTTGGCCTGGCCCGAGTGGAGGAGTCGGATGAATCAAGACACATGACTCAGGAAGTGGTGACACAGTACTACCGAGCTCCAGAAATCCTCATGGGGAGCCGCCACTACTCCAACTCAATTGATATCTGGTCTGTAGGCTGCATCTTTGCTGAGTTGCTAGGGCGACGCATCCTCTTCCAAGCCCAAAGTCCTATTCAGCAGGTAGTTGCTACTTAATTTAAATAAGATGACAAAAGATAATCTGCAAGGCATGAGAAATTTTTTGTCTGGAAAGATTTTGATACATAAAAGTAACAGTGTGTTCTTTTTTCCCTTTTTTTGTGTTAAAATGTTAAAAACAGAATCATTACCAGTCACCACCAGGATTAAATAACCTCCTCCTTAAAAGAAAAACAGTCATGCAACAAACTGTTGTGTCTCACTATACTGTGATGTGTGTGCTTTTGTGTAGCTGGATTTAATCACTGACCTGTTGGGGACACCTTCTATGGAGGCGATGAGGACGGCATGTGAAGGCGCTCGTGCACATATTCTCAGAGGACCTCACAAACAGGTCAAATAGTGCTTTTTTGCATCTGTTCTATGTGAAAAGACAAAACAATACAGATGAAACTGAAAGATCAGGTTAATTAAATTTTATTTTTTGTTGTAATTCCTCCTGTCATAGAAACAGCACTATGGACTTGACTGCAAAAGGGACAGGGTTTCTAGCCTGTAATCACAATTACAAGTTGGTCCATTTCATGTGTGCACAATAAACACACAAATCTGCGCACTCACAGCCACACGCTATCCTGTTATTAGTCTGGAACTCCTCAATGCAGTGTTAATTTGGGGTTATGGGATGGGATTAAATAAGTGTGTACTTCTTCCCGCTCCCTTTCGAAATGTAAATGAATCAGAATAGAAGCAATATTGAAATGTATTGACTTAATTTTGTATAGTATTTTTTTATCTCTCTTATTTTCTTTACTAAATCTACCTGTATATTGTTTACATGTTCGAAATAAATTAACAAACAAACAAACAAATAATACCACCTAATATCCAAGTAATGCACTGATATTTATTTATTGGATACTACGGGCCCAAAAACAAGGGGTAATAATGTGGAAACACAGCTCTGTAATGAAGTGGTAATAGCAGGGTAACAAGGCCGAAACAAGAATGTAATAATGTGGTAATTAATAAGTTATTACCACTCAATTGCCTGTAGTAGTTTCTGTTTAATAAACAGGAAACAGAGCTGCAAAATGCAAAACTGCCTGTTTCTATTTAATAACATATTAATAACCTATTAAAGCTAACTTAAACAGTATGTGATTATTACCTGGAAACAACTATGGAGGTTTCTGTGTAATAAGCAGGAAATAGCTTCACGATGCGAACCTGCCTGTTTAATAACATATTAATAACCATGTTAATAACCTTTTAAAACAAACTTAAACTAGTGACTACCAGTACATAACTGTGGCGGTTTCTGTGTTATGAGTAGGAATTTAATACCATGGTAATGATAACTGATTAAAACAAGCATTAGGAAGTCTGAAATGAACTGGAACTGTACAAAATCCTACTAGTTATCTCGCTTGTCCAGTTGTGGTGAGGGCAACACCACCGTCCTGCACTGCCTTCATTATTGACTGATCTCTTACCATCTAAGGATCCAGCTTCTCCTGCAGCAAATTTCACAAATACAGACTGTCCTATTCCCCCCCAAAAAGGAAAAAAGGCACCATTATGATTTCTGTCTAAAGTTAAATAATGAAGTCATCCTTTTCTTTTTCTGCCCAAAAAAGCATATTGGAACTCACTGGAATTGGAATATTTAGTATCTATCCTTAGAAATAAATCACTACAAAATTCACTGGGCGTGGATAGCTGTATTTTGAGTAGACCACACCTCTCAACGGCCTAATTTTGGGGCGAATACGATAAATATCATCTAAAATATCATAACATATATATATGTAACTAACCACATTCAGGTTCCTATCCATATTTGCAATAATAGTGGTCAGCTTATTTCAAGACAACCTTACTTCCGTGCAACCTTGGTTTCTATAACTATTCCTTATATTGTGTCTACTATTAATCAGTACTTATACTACTACTGCTTATAACTATGGTAACTTACCCCACCCTTTCCTATTGGTGGAAAAATGTACCATGTCAACCAATCAAAAACCTGGAGCGAGTGTTTTAACCGATGCATGAAACTATACATTTTTAGACATAAGTTGTAACGGCCGCCGTTTTCTTTGTGAGTATTTATTACACGGCGTGCTGCAGGGAAAAGCCTGTTCTAACATTTGAGTCTAAGGTCTATTTTTTAGCACCTGACGGCTCTTTTTTGCTTCTCATCCGTAAATACTCTGCATGCTCTTTCACGTGATTCAGTTTATTTTGAAAAGTCTCAACAGGATCTTGAGCTTTATTGTGAAAGGTTTATGTGGAAAATAAACAAGCGGACACGCAATGGTTTTACCATCGCTGTTGCTAATGACAACGCATAAAAACAGGCGCTTGTCCGTCCGTAGTGTGGCTATATTAAATATAAGAGAAAGAGAGAACTTAAGAAATTAATATAGCCACTACAGTGACCATCAAAACGGTGAAAAAATATTGCCGTAAACAGTTTATTTTGCGACACCACAAAACAAACGATAGCGTAAAATAAAAACGATAGATGTTTTTATATCGTCATCCGATATATATCGTTATATCGAACAGCCCTTGGGAACATTGCTCTTGGGTGAGGTTTTCCAGGGATGTCCCACCAGGAGGAGGCCCCGGGGCAGACCCAGGACACGCTGGAGAGATTATATCTCTTGGCTGGCCTGGGAATGACTTGGTGTTCCCCTGGACAAGCTGGAAGAGGTGGCTGGGGAGAGGGAGGTCTGGGCTTCTCTGCTTGGGCTACTGCCGCCGCGACCCGGCCCTGGATAAGCAGAAGAAAATGGATGGATGGTTGGATAGATGGATGTTATAATCCATTGGTTTATGCAAGCATATCTACGAGGACATACAGATCTACGAGAGAACCCAAAAAGCAGGGAAATGGTGGCTAAAGTTAGCAGGCAATGCCTCACTTCTTTGCCTTTATCAAGGGATAACATTGAAAGTGCAGACTCCCAGTAGGTAGCAATCTGCCTCCTACTGGCATTCACTCTGTTTCCATGGCAGTAAAAATGAAAAACAAGAAAAAAAAGTACACAGAATATTTTTATGCATTATGATGAAAATTTAGATGAAATTAAGTTAATTAGGGCAATAGTGAGTGTGGATCACTTTAAAGTGCCAGTTTAAGTTTGCTTTAATAGGTTATTAATATGTTTTTAAATAGAAACAGGCAGTTTTACATATGTGGTCCCAACACTCCTCCGTAATTGTCAGATTGCCTACTTTTTCCCACTTCACTTTAACAGAAGCAGTCCTGTCATTTTTATACCACAGGATGCTGTTTTTAATCTGGAAATAATTTTATTGTGAACTCCAGGTTTAGTTAATGATACAAATGTTTCTACAAGGTGGATGTAGCACTTACCATCCTGTTCTTTTTTTCTGAGGTAGCTCTGACATAGCCTGGACTTGTGTTTTGGGTCATTATCTTGCTGTAGAATGAACTCTTGACCAACTAGGTGCATACCAGAGAGTATTGGATGGGGCTACAGAAGCAGTAGCGGTTTTTGATACGGGCGACACGGGCGGTTGCCCAGTGCAGTATCACGGCATCGGAAAAAAATAATAATAATAATAATTACTCGTACTCATGCTGCCCCGACATCATGCCAGTGCATATCGGGAATGGCGTAGGCACCGATCGGTTTTCTATCGCCCATTTGCTGGGAGTAAGGGCGCCCTCCGTTTGCGAGGTGCGCCTGCTGCTTGCGGCACAGGGAGGAGAGGGCGGCGGGGGATTCTCGCGCCAGTGGTGCACATTGCCGGCAATGTGCACCGCTGGCACGGCCATTTATTTTTTGATGCAACTTCTCAGATTAATTCACTGCGTGTAGAGCCCAGGGCTGGACTGGGACAAAAAACCAGCTGATACTAGAAATTAATATTAAATAAATTCTAACAACAGCTGATCAAGCTTAAACGTGCTGCTGTTGTTTAGTGCGACATCCGGCGGTTTCCTCTTTCTGGTGCAAAGTGGGCGATAAACAAACAAGAGAGAAAAGCTGATCATTGATCAGTTTCATGATTGAAGTAGCAACAGGAGAGAGAGGGGAGAGAATGAGAGAAGAAGAGGCAGATGTGCAGCAAAGACAAAATAACTCCACCTTTGTGTCTTTTTCATTCTAGCTGAAGTCCGGGACAAACTGTGTCCCCTCTCAGCTCAACACCAAATGCGTAATAATTTCTCTGAATGCGGGAGGATTCCGTCTTTTTACGGGACGGTTGGCAACTCTACTAACTAACCTTATGAATTAAATAAAGTTCATTATCAGTAACATAGCACCCACCCAGCTGTATAGAAACTCATGCTAGCTAGTACGCAGTACGAGTTATTGTAACTGACTGTAAAAAGTCAGCACAACGAAAATAAACTAAACCTAAACTTGGTTTATATCTGACCCAGATAGACTGCAGGTCTCTCCTCGGCGGCCGCCTCGGGTCTCTCCTCGTCCTGCCGCCGATCTCCCTCATCCACCTGCTGGCCTCCACCACTTGTTAATTTTACCGAATCTGTGGAAGCTCCGTGATGCCACCACCAAACAACTGAGTTATTTTCACACACCGGCCAGCTTCTGGCCAATCCAACACCTTTCATTGTTTATACCGTTACAAAAAAAATAATAATAATCGGGCCACTGAGCAAATGCCCGGTATGCCCAATGGCCAGTCCAGCTATGGCCGTGCCATCAGTTAACCCTTCGCATGCCAACTGTGGCACGCGTGCCTAGGGTTGCCGACCCCTGCTATAGATGATAAACTGGAAAATATATTTGTAACATTGCTGTTAAATCTAAAATTGTACTGTTGGCTTGTTGTTCACTTCTTCCTCTTGTACTTGTAAGAAACATATGAATGTAAGATGTGCCAGAAGCTGAAAGAGAGGGCAACATTCTAAATGGTGTGATGTTTGGTTTACAGCCATCCCTTCCTGTTCTGTACACACTGTCCAGCCAAGCAACCCACGAAGCAGTGCACCTTCTCTGCAGGATGCTGGTGTTTGATCCGGTGAGGCATTCTGATATAGATTTACATTATGTTTTGTAAATGAATCCCTTTCACTAAGTAGCTTGTGTACAATAATACACATATGTCTTAATGTATACTCAATTACTCAGGTAAGGAAATCCCAAAAAGTTGATTCAACTTGCAGGTTGGGGAAAATCTGCTGTCTGGTAGACTGAAGAAGTCACTTGGATGAGTGACAAAACGTTTCTCTCACTGAAAACGCTATGGCCAGATGAACAGAAGCAATAACATGGGAATAATAAACATAGTTTGAACCATAATGTGGGGCGATCGTGGCTCAAGAGTTGGGCGTTCGCCTTGTAATCGGAAGGTTGCCGGTTCGAGCCCCGGCTTGGAAAGTCTCGGTTGTTGGGTCCTTGGGCAAGACACCTTGGTCAGAGGGCCCGGTGGCGCCAGTGTCCGGCAGCCTCGCCTCTGTCAGTGCGCCCCAGGGTGGCTGTGGCTGCAATGTAGCTTGCCATCACCAGTGTGTGAATGGGTGGATGACTGGATATGTAAAGCGCTTTGGGGTCCTTAGGGACTAGTAAAGCGCTATATAAATACAGGCCATTTACCATTTTTACCATTTACCATAATAATGAAAGCCCACTTCAGTTACTTGAGCTCTCAAGGCAGGAGCATCCTTAATGAGTTCATGACATCATTGATCCTGTAATTTCTATCATTGTCCAGTTTCATCAAACCCATCCTTGACACTGGTGAAACCAGGTTACTGTGGCTACACACAGTCTGCTTTCAGATAATGATATGGTCATGTCAGTCTATTAGAGGTAGTATTAGTGTTCTCACAGTCCAGTAGGGATGTGACAGTTTAATCTGTGCCTTTTCTAAAAGGGCCATTCAGTGATTTTCACACCAGTCCTTTATTTATTGTTTCTTGCCTGTATTTGAAGAGTAACAGTTTAAAATTTAACACATTTAACTTTTGTATCTGGTCTCCAGTCAAAGAGGATTTCAGCCAAAGATGCCCTGGCTCATCCTTATCTAGACGAGGGTCGACTTCGCTACCACACGTGCATGTGCAAATGCTGCTATACCACATCCTCGGGTCGCGTGTACACCAGTGACTTTGAGCCCATCACTAACACCAAGTTTGATGATGGCTTTGAGAAGAATCTGAGCTCTGTAAGACAAGTCAAAGGTAAATTTGTTTGCTCTTTTTGTTTCTATTTGCAAGGCGCATAAACATCAACAAAAATAAACCCTGCAGCCCTGGCTTTGATAGATGAAAATAAGTTAATAGGACTGACAGACACTTGGGTTAAAAATTGAAAGTCTGCTTCTTCCTTACAAACATTTTAACCCAACTGTCATATTAACAATGGAGATCATTATCAATTCATTTTTATTGGCATAGCAGCAAATCGCAGCAATACCAAGGTGCTCAGTATTGTAAAGACTCTACAATAGTGCAAATCTAGCCTTGGGCTTGTTGTGTACCTTGAATTTGCTGCTTTACTGCTATTTTGATGAGATATCATTGCAGGAGCTCAGAGATTCCCAAATATAAAGAGGGACATGCTGCTACAGCTTGAAATATTAGACTTTCAGGATAAAACGTTGAAACTCCTTGCCTTCTGTGCATCCTGTTTTATTTCTTCTACTCCAATACCAGTGCTAAGGCAATGATTTTCTTTTTTCTGAGTGGTAACATTGGTAACAAGACTGCAGCAAGATAATAAAGAAAAGAAAACATAATTCTGATCTTTATGTAAGCATGGGAAATATATTTTAAAAAAACTTCACAATGGCTTTACATTAGGATCATTAATAATGAATGATGATTGCGTGTTTCTCTTACAGAAATTATCCATCAATTCATTTTGGAGCAGCAAAAGGGAAGTAGAGTACCACTCTGCATTAATCCTCAATCAGCTGCTTTCAAAAGCTTCATCAGGTAGGAGACTCTGTAATTGTTAGCAGTATGAACACACACTAATACTAAATATTGTGTACATGAGTTACAGATACTGTACTGTGCCAAAGTCTTGATCCACCCTGCTTTCTGGGAGCCAGACTTTTTTTTTCTTGAGCAACAGTCCTATAGACTTGCTGAAGGTCTTTCTAAAGGTTTTCTCTGGACATTGGTTGCTTTTTTGTCCCATTTTCAGGCCAGTTCTTGTACCTGAGCATTTTGATGAATGATACAGGAACAACACAGGACGTGATAAATGCATCTGTTGTTCACTTAATCTTCAACAGAAATGCAAGTCAAGGAGATATTTTAGGGAGAAAAGGCTAAAGTATTCCAAATTACACAAGAACTGGACTTAAAATCAGGAATAACAGGTCTTGTGAATGAAATTGAAATTGTCATCAGTATGCACAGAGAATGTCAGGAGAGAGATACAGTGAGTGTCTACAGAAATCTGACTTAGTCATGGTTTGGGGCTCCATATCAGCCTGTGCTGTTGGAGATCTTGTCAAATTTAATTGAATTATGACCACAGAAAAGTACCATCAGCATTTGATCCACCATACACTACCATCTGGAAACACCTAATTGGCAAGGACTTCTTTGTTAGTATGGCAAGGATCCCAAACACACTGCCAATGTCATAAAATCCTGGATGAACACACACATACACACACACTCACATAAAATCTGTAAAAGACCTTTTTCTGGTGTAATAAGCCATTTCCAGTGAGGCCACCATGACTGTCACATTTAAAAAACAGCAAATAAGTTAATGTCACGTGGTTAGTGGCCATATTCCATATTTTGCGCATCATTTTACAGATGAATGAACACAAATGTTTGTACATGAGGCCTAAAGAAAGTAATGATGATAAGCCTGTCTGAATTTGTAAACCTTCCCCACTTACCATGGAAAGAGTCAGACATCCTATTGAGAAGATCAGCAACATGCCATTGTGAACTAGCATGCATGTGGCTCCTCTAAGTAGTACACTACTATCATTAACTCTAGCAGTTAACGTTGGTGGTATTAAACCTTTGTGTCCAACTAACAAATGTTTTACTCTCAACTAAATATTGCTAATATTAACTCCTTTCACTTAATGCCCTGTTTTTTGAACAGCTCCACAGTGGCTCAGCCCTCTGAAATGCCTCCATCTCCGCTGGTGTGGGAATAGCTACTGTTTTGTGTCGTTATTTTTCCTGACTGACAAGCTGCTAAACTGGGAACAAGAAAGGGTCTCAGTGTCTTCTATCATCTGTGTAGCATTTCACTGGAGAGCAGGACTCACAGGTCTGCTGGGTTTATGCTGAAAAATGGAATCAAAGAAAGGTCCACTGATAATTGCTTTATGGAAATTAATGACAGAAAAGCTCTGTATAATGCTTTGTACAGAATTTTTCTAAACAAACTGAGAACATACACACATCATATATATATATATATATATATATATATATATATATATATATTTGTGTGTGTGTGTGTGTGTGTGTGTGTGTGTGTATATAGTGTTTGTGCACAAATTATATATAAAATGTATATTTTACAAATTCTGCAATCACCATCTCATTAATTTAGAAAACTAGGCTACTTTGCACCCGTCATTTCTGCATTATTTCCAACCACACTTTTTATTCTGACAATCAACTGCAACATTATTATTATGGGCAACTGAAAATTTCCCATATTTTAGAATTTTTACAAATTTGCTCTCTGTAGCATTATTGTTTTATTTATTTTTAATCATTTGTATTAAAAAAATGTCGCCTTGTGGCCCCACTGCATATTTGACAGTTTTCATTTATTCATTCTTTTGACAGAAGGGGTGCTAATTGATTTTGAACAATTTTGCCTATTTAACGTCTGATAAAAAAAATAAAATCAAAACCTAAGACCAACATATTCTAAATAGTTCTATTGAAAACACAGGGAACAACCAAACATGGAGAGATTTGGATTTAAATACAGGCAACTATATGATCCATCTATTTATGCTGTGAAAGTTTTTTTGTTTTACTTGTTCCAGCACATCAAAATTGTGATAGCTTGTCACACAGCCAATTTAGACCAAATGTTTCCTGATTAATTACTCATCATCTTCTCATAGCGTCCTTCTATGTGGAATTAGTTCACCTTTTGTCATT